>NW_028274818.1:111061257-112261257 GCF_037043125.1 Eumetopias jubatus | reverse complement strand
TATTTGCTCATATTCTGTTTTTTCTTGTTCGTTTGTTTTTTATCTTTTCTTTTTCCTTTTTTTTTCTTTTTCCTTTCTTTTCCGTTCTTTTCCCCCACCTTCAGGTCTCTTCTGATTTGTTTAATGTATATTTTTCTGGGGTCATTGTTACTCTGTTAACATTTTGTTCTCTCATTCATCTATTCTTCTCTGGACAAAATGACAAGACGGAAAATATCACCTGAGAAAAAAGAACAAGAGGCATTACCGACTACCAGAGACATAATCAGTATGGACATTAGTAAGATGTTGGAACTAGAGTTCAGAATGACGATTTTAAAAATACTAGCTGGGCTTGAAAAAAGCATGGAAGTTATTAGAGAAACCCTTTCTGGAGAAATAAAAGAACTAAAATCCAACCAGGTGGAAATCAAAAAGGCTATTAATGAGGTGCAAAAAAAAATGGAGTGTCTAACTGCTAGGATAAATGAGGCAGAAGAGAGAATTAGTGAGGTAAAAGACCAAATGATGGAAAATAAACAAGCCGAGAAAAGGAGAGATAAACAACTACTGGATCACGGGGGCAGAATTTGAGAGATAAGTGATACCATAAGATGAAACAATATTAGAATAACTGGGATCCCAGAAGAAGAAAGAGAGAGAGGGGCAGAAGGTATATTGCAGCAAATTATAGCAGAGAACTTCCTTAATTTGGAGAAAGAAAATGCATCAAAATCCAGGAGGCACAGAGAAAGCCCTCAAAATCAATAAAAAAGGGTCAACACCCCGACCCATTTTTTTTAAAGATTTTATTTATTTATTCGACAGAGACAGAGACAATGAGAGCAGGGACACAAGCAGGGGTAGTGGGAGAAGGAGAAGCAGGCTTCACGCTGAGCAGGGAGTCCGATGTGAAACTCAGTCCCAGGACTGTGGGATCATGACCTCAGCCGAAGGCAGCCGCTTAATGACTGACTCACCCAGGCGCCCCCGACCCATTTTTAATAGTAAAACTTACGAGTCTCAGAGACAAAGAGAAAATCCTGAAAGCAGCTCGGGAGAAGAGATCTGTAACCTACAATGATAGAAACATTAGATTGGCAACAGACCTATCCACAGAGACCCGGCAGGCCAGAAAGGACTGGCAAGATATTTTCAGAGCACTAAATAAGAAAAATATGCAGCCAAGAATACTGTATCCATCTAGGTTGTCACTGAAACTAGGAGAGATAAAAAGCTTCCAGGACAAACAAAACTAAAAGAAATTACAAACAACAAATGAGCCCTACAAAAAATATTGAAAGAGGTCCTCTAAGCAAAGAGAGAGCCTAAAAGTAACACAGACCAGGAAGGAACAGAGACAATATACAGTAAGAGTCATATTACAGGCAGTACAGTGGCACTAAATTCATATCTTTCAATAGTTACCCTGAAGGTAAAAGGGCTAAATCCCCCAATGAAAGGACACAAGCTAACAGATTGGATAAAAAAACAAGACCCATCGATATGCTGTCTGCAAGAGACTTATTTTAGACCCAAAGACACCCCCAGATTGAAAGTGAGGGGGTGGAAAACAGTTTACCATGCTAATGGACGCCAAAAGAAAGCTGGGGTGGCAATCCTTGTATCAGACAAATTAGATTTTAAAACAAAGACTGTAATAAGAAATGAGGAAGGACACTATATCCTACTTAAAGGGTCTATCCAACAAGAAGATCTAACAATTGTAAATATCTATGCCCCGAACATGGGAGCAGCCAATTAGATAAGGCAATTAATAACAAAAGCAAAGAAAAACATTGACAACAATACAAAAATAATGGGGGACTATAACACCTCCTTCACTGAAATGGGCAGATCATCTAAGCAAAAGATCAACAAGGAAATAAAGACTTTAAATGACACACTGGACCAAATGGACTTCACAGATGTATTCAGAACATTCCATCCCAAAGCAACAGAATACACATTCTTCTCTAGTGCCCATGGAACATGCTGCAGAATAGATCACATCCTAGGTCACAAATCAGGTCTCAACGAGTATGAAAAGACTGGGATTATTCCCTGCATATTTTCCGACCACAATGCTTTGAAACCAGAACTCAATCACAAGAGGATAGTCGGAAGGAACTCAAATACATGGAGGCTAAAGAGTATCCTACTAAAGAATGAAAGGGTCAACGGAAATTAAAGAAGAATTAATGGAAATAAATGAAAATGAAAACAGAACTATTCAATATCTTTGGGATGCAGCAAAGGCAGTCCTAAGAGGAAAGTATATGGAAATACAAGCCTTTCTCAGGAAACAAAAAAGGTCTCAAATACACAACCTAACTCTACACCTAAAGCAGCTGGAGAAAGAACAGCAAATAAAGCCTAAACACAACAGGAAAAGAAAAATGATAAAGAGCAGAGCAGAAATCAATGAAATAGAAACCAAAAGAACAGTAGAACAGATCAATGAAACTAGGAGCTGGTTCTTTGAAAGAATTAACAATATTGATAAACCCCTGGCCAGATTTAGCAAAAAGAAAAGAGAAATAACCCAAATAAATAAAATCATGAATGAAAGAGGAGAGATCACAACCAACACCAAAGAAATACAAACAATTATAAGAACATTTTATGAGCAACTATATGCTAGCAAATTAGATAATCTGGAAGAAATGGATCTATTCCTAAAGATGTATAGACTAGCAAAACTGAAACAGGAAGAAATAGAAAACCTGAACAGACCTATAACCACTAAGGAAATTGAAGCAGTCATCAAAAATCTCCCAACAAACAAAAGCCCAGGTCCAGATGGCTTCCGAGGGGAATTCTACCAAACATTTGAAGAAGAATTAATATCTATTCTCCTGAAACTGTTCCAAAAAATAGAAATGGAAGGAAAATTTCCAAACTCATTTTATGAGGCCACCATTACCTTGATCCCAAAACCAGACAAAAACCCCATCGAAAAGGAGAATTACAGACCAATATTCCTGGTGAACATGGATACAAAAATTCTCACCTAAGTACTATCCAATAGAATCCAACAGTACATTAAAAGGATTATTCACCACGACCAAGTGGGATTTATCCCTGGGCTGCAAGGTTGCTTCAACATCCACAAATCAATCAATGTGATACAATACATTAATAAAAGAAAGAACAAGAATCATATGATCCTCTCAATAGATATAGAAAAAGCATTTGACAATGTACAGCATCCTTCTTGATCAAAATTCTTCACAGTATAGGGATAGAGCGTACATACTTCAATATCATAAAAGCCATCTATGAAAAACCCACAGCGAATATCATTCTCAATGAGGAAAAACTGAGAGCTTTCCCTCTAAGTTCAGGAACATGGCAGGGATGACCACTCTCACCACTGCTATTCAACATAGTATTAGAAGTCCTAGCCACAGCAATCAGACAACAAAAAGAAATCAAAGGCATCTGAATCAGCAAAGAAGAAGCCAAATTCTCACTCTTTGCAGATGATATGATACTTTATGTGGAAAACCCAAAAGACTCCACCCCAAAACTGCTAGAACTCATACAGGAATTCAGGCAAGTGGCAGGATATAAAATTCATGCACAGAAATCAGTGACATTCCTGTACACCAACAACAACACAGAAGGAAGAAATTAAGGTGTCGAACCCATTTACAATAGCCCCCAAATTCATAAGATACCTAGGAATAAATCTAACCAAAGAGGCAAAGAATCTGTACTCAGAAAACTATAAAATACTCATGAAAGAAATTGAAGAAGACACAAAGAAATGGAAAAACATTCCATGCTCATGGATTGGAAGAAAAAATATTGTGAAGATGTCTATGCTACCTAGAACAATCTACACATAAGGCAATCCCTATCAAAACACCATCCACTTTTTTCAAAGAAATGGAACAAATAATCCTAAAATTTGTTTGGAACCAGAAAAGACCCTGAATAGCCAGAGGAATATTGAAAATAAAAGCAAAGCTGGTGGCATCACAATTCCGGACTTCCAGCTCTATTACAAAGCTGTCATCATTGAGATAGTATGGTACTGGCACAAAAACAGACACATAGATCAATGGAACAGAATCGAGAGCCCAGAAATGGACCCTCAACTCTATGGTCAACTCATCTTTGACAAAGCAGGAAAGAATGTCCAATGGCAAAAAGACAGTCTCTTCAACAAATGGTGTTGGGAAAATTGGACAACAACATACAGAAGAACGAAAGTGGACCATTTCCTTACACCACACACAAAAAGAGACTGAAAATGTTTGGAAGACCTAAATGTGAGACAGGAGTCCATCAAAGTCCTAAAGGAGAACACAGGTAGCCACCTCTTCACCCTCAGCCACAGCAACTTCTTCTTAGAAACATCTCCAAAGGCAAGTGAAGCAAGGGTAAAAATGAACTATTGGGACTGCATCAAGATAAAAAGTTTTTGCATAGCAAAAGAAACAGTCAACAAAACCAAAAGACAACCACCAGAATGGGAGAAGATATTTGCAAATGACGTAACAGATGAAGGGCTAGTATCCAAAATCTATAAAGAACTTATCAAACTCAACACCCAAAGAACAAATGATCCAATCAGGAAATGGGCAGAAGACATGAACCACATTTTTCCAAAGAAGACATGCAAATGGCCAACAGACACATGAAAAGTGCTCAACGTCGCTCAGCATCAGGGAAATGCAAATCAAAACCTCAATGAGTTACCACCTCACACCAGTCAGAATGGCTAGAATTAACAAGTCAGGAAACAACAGATGTTGGCGAGGATGCGGAGAAAGGGGAACGCTCCCACACTGTTGGTGGGAATGCAAGCTGGTGCATCCACTCTGGAAAACACTATGGGGGTTCCTCAAACAGTAGAAAATAGAGCTACCATACGACCCAGCAATTGCACTACTGGGTATTTACACCAAAGATACTAATGTAAGGATCCGAACGGGTACGTGCACCCCGATATTTATAGCAGCAATGTCCACAATAGCCAAACTATGGAAAGAGTCAAGATGTCATTGACAGATGAGTGGAGAAAGAAGAGGTGGTATATATACACAATGGAATAGTATACAGCCATCAAAAGGAATGAAATCTTACCATTTGCAATGACATGGTTGGAACTGGAGGGTATTATGCTGAGCGAAATAAGTCAATCATAGAAAGACATGTGTCATATGATCTCACTGATATGAGGAATTCTTAATCTCAGGAAACAAACTGAGGGTTGCTGGAGCAGTGGGGGGTGGGAGGGATGGGGTGGCTGGGTGGTAGACATTGGGGAGGGTATGTGCTATGGTGAGCGCTGTGAAGTGTGCAAGACTGTTGAATCACAGACCTGTACCTTTGAAACAAATAATACATTATATGTTAAAAAAAAAAAAGAAGAAGAAAAGAAGATAGCAGGAACGGAAAAATGAAGGGGGGGAAATCAGAGGGGGAGACGAACCAGACAGACGATGGACTGTGAGAAACCAGTGGAGGGTTCTAGAGGGGAGGGGGTGGGGGAATGGGTTAGCCTGCTGATAGGTATTAAAGAGGGCACGTACTGAATGGAGCACTGGGTGTTACACGCAAACAATGAATCATGGAACACTACCTCAAAAACTAATGATGTAATGTATGGTGATTAACATAACAAAAGAAAAAAAGGGAAGGGAATAAAAACAGTATGTTACTGCTTAGCTAGACAAAAATAGACACATTGACCAATGGAACAGAATAGAAGGCACAGAAGTGAACCCGTGCTTCTACAATCAAAAAAATATTCAACAAGGAAGCCAGGAACACACTATGGGGAAAGGACAGTCTTGTCCACAAGTGAGATGGGGAAAACTGGATAAGTACATGCAATGAAATTAGAACCCTATCTTACACCAGTCACAAAAAATCACTCAAACAAAGACTGAAGCAGAAGGACCTGGTACTGTAAAACTCCTAGAAGTAAATGTAGGGAAGAAGCTCCTTAACATTGGTTTTGGCAATGATTCCTTGAATATGACACCAGCAGCACCAAAGACAAAAGTGAAAATGAACAAATAGGGCTCCAGGAAACTGAAAACCTTCTGCACAGCAAAAGGAACCATTAACAAGATGAAAAAGCACTCTACAGAATGGAAGAAAGTTTTTGATTTAATACTGAAAATATATAAAGAACCCATACAACTCAAAATCAAAGACCAATCTGACTGAAAAATGGATAGAATGAGACCTTTCTCCAAAGAACATATCCCAACAGCCAACAAACACATGAAAAGATGCTCCACATCACTCGTCATCAGGGAAATGCAAATCAAACCCACAATGAAATATCACGTCACACCTGTCAGAAGGCCTATTATCAGGAAGAAAAGAGATAAAAATGGCTGGCAGGTGTCTGGAGCAAAGGGAACTCTTTCACACTGCTGGTGTGCATGTACATTGATTCAACCAATGTACGATTGGAAATCGTACATTGACAATGTACGATTGTACGAATGACAATACGAACGCCTTCTCAAACACAAAAATTCTCAATTCTCAAACACAAAAAAAACACAAACACAAAAAACAATACGAAGCCTTCTCAAAAATTAAAAATAGACCCAATAATGATCCAGTGTGATTCCATTTCTGGGTATACACACAAAGGAAATAAAAACAGAATTTTGAAGAGAGATATGCACTCCTATGTTATTGCAGCATTGTTCACAATAGCCAATAATTGCCCATCAACAAATGAATGGATAAAAACAAATATAATGGAATATTATACAGCCATGAAAAAAGAGGACATCCTGCCATTTGCAACAACGTGGTGGACCTTGTGGAAATGATGTTCAGTGGAATAAGTCAGACAGAGAAAGACAAATACTATAGGACATCACTTACACGTGTAATCTAAAAAAGCCAAACTTGCAAAAACAGAGAGCAAAATGGTGGTTACCAGGGGTTGAGAAGTGGAGGGGACAGGGCAGGTGTTGCCTAAGGGTACAAATTTATAATGAATAGTGAGCACAGACAACAATATTGTATTATAATCAACAAACTTGCTAGGAACCTAGAACTTAATTATTCTAATGACTAAAAAGACAGAATAATTTTGTAATATGATAGAGGTGCTAATTGTTGCAATCATATTATGACATATAATGTATTAAGATACAATAAATGTATCAACATGGACTCCTTAAATTTACACAATGTTATATGTCAAATAGATTTCAATTAAAAAATGGATCAGGGTCAAGAACTGGGTAAGTCTATACGGTGAATACCAAAGCAAGGCTGTGTGAAATCAGGTCACAGTCGAGGACAGACTAAGGGCCTGTGTCAGTTAAGGATTTGAATAAGGTTCAGGGTCGAGATCAGGGTTAAGGGAGGTTTCACAATCAGTATGTGGCTGGATCAGGATCGTGAGAATCAGGAACATGATCAAGTCCAGCAGAGGTTCAGTTAGATTACTGTTAGTGGAAGGGTCAAGGTCAGGGTTAGGGTGAGAATCAAGAAGAGGGTGAGGGTCAAATTCACATGAAGTCCTGGGTCAGGGTCAGTGTCAGAGTGAAGGTCAGAAGGATCAGGGTCAGGTTAAGGTTGAGTTTTGTCAGCAAGGTGTGAGGGTGTCTCAGGGCCTGAATGACAATCAGTCCCATCAATCCAGGGTTGTTGAGTGTTAGAATCAGGGCCAAAACCAGGGTGAAGAGTAGGCTCTGATCTGTGTGAGGGACAGTCTGGGTGATGGTTGGGTTTTGGAGTCAGGGTCAGAGTCCAGTTTATCAATAAGGGAAGATCAGGGCAAGGGTCAAATTTAGATGACTCTGAGTTTTATGGTCAAGGTCATGATAAGAGTCTGGGTGAGGATTATGGTCAGAGTCAAAGCAAGCCTCAGGGTTAGAGTTGGGATAAGGTCACAGTCAGGGTCATGAAAAGGGTCAGATAGCATTTGGATATTTTCAGCGTGAAGTTCTGACTGAAAATCAGGGTTATGTGAAGGATGTAGTCAAAGTCAGTGTCAGAGTCAGACATGATCACGGGAGGTTCTGGGTGAGACCCTCAGGTAAGAGTGAGGTTGAGTGAAGTTCAAGTTGTGAGTAGGATTAGGGAGAACATCACTGTTAGAGTGAGGGTAAAGCTTAGGGTAGAATCAGAGTCAGGGTAATAAGTCAAGGTCAGGGTTGGAATGACGGTGTGTGAGGTTGAGGTTCAGGGTTAAGTGAAACACGGTCATGGTCAAGGTGAGGGTCAAGGTCAGTGTCAGAGTGAAGTTGGTCAGCAATCCCTTCCCCACCACCCAGCACCACGTGCAGCTTTTGCAGATGCCACCTCCTTGAAACACTCTCCTGCACTGAGCTCACCTTCTTGGGAGTCCTCAGTGCTGCCTAACCCTCCTGCAGACCTCCACAGGGGTACAGGTGTCTCGAAGTCAGGGATCTTGGAACAGAATGTTTTGTCCATTGATGGATTCCAAGCACTCAGAAGAATCTGTGGCCTACAGGAGGTGCTCAATTGAAAGCTTATTTAATAAGCAACGAGTATCCATTAAGTTATTTCTGGAGGGAAAAAGTACATCTCGAAATAAAATAAACTGTTCACAGTAGTTCTCTATGGAAGAATTACAAGAAACTTTCATGGTTGACTTGACACATGTCCATACTGTTTAAAATTTTTAAAAATTAATGTTGATTATTTTATAATGACCAAAAATGGATTCTTCCACTTTGAGAAAAAACAAAGAACTCCAGGTAAAGTTCCTGGTAAAGTGACAAGAGTCTCATTGCACTGTAGCTATTACCCAAGCCTCAAACAACTGGTAGCCTGTTGGGGAGCCTTGGAACATCTTCGAAGAAACCTTATTCTAGTTCTCTTCTCTAAGGAGGAAAGACAAACCAAGAGGCAAGACAACACAGAAGGTCTATTTATTCAACAGCAGCTTTGAAAAGGAATCCTTGAGACAGTGAGGGGATGTATTTCCCCATTTCTACTTCACTCCTTTCCCATATGGTCCTGTCCTTCACAGGCTAGAGCCTGATGCAGAAAAGGTGATTGCCTTAGATGTACTTATATACGACCTTGGAGGGCACACTCTGGAGGTGCAGACGGACGGGACATTTGTAAAAGTGGGACAGCAGAGTCTCACTGTAGCCCACCAGGTAGTAGAAGTTGTGTGCGGGCAGCTGCCTCAAGACCAGGACACAGATCTCCAACTGGTTAGCCCAGCGCTTTAGGATCAGCTGGTCGACCAGACACCCTGGGAATGCCCAGCATGAACTTTCAGAGGAAAACATCCTCCACTGTTCACTCTGTAGCATGGTTCTCCCCATCCAGGTTAACTGAAAGGAGAAGGGCACCTCAAAGACCCAGCAGAAACTCCAGAGGTAATATCCAAGAGCATTGGGCACTCAATTCCACCCTACCCTGGCTTCTTCTCTCTTCTTCTACAAGTGGAATAAAAATAATAACACTTTAAAGTTCAAAGTACATTATTTCATAACATTCACAAATAAATCCTGTGAAGTAAGTATTATCAGTTATCCTGGTTTTGCAAAAGGGAAGACTGAGTCCTGAGTAGGTCACAAAACTTGTGATGATGATCTTCTCCTGTCTAGACCTTTCCCACTCTTTCTGGATGATTATAGAAGCACTGGCCATCCCTTGGCCCAGAGAGATGAGGCCAGCAGCTACTTTTGAGACTGGGGACATGAGCTCTCTCACCATCCAGGGACATGGCTATAAAGACCCAGGTTTGGGGGACACCTGTGCAATACCATGGGACTCAGCCTGCCACCCTGACAGAAACCATGCCATTTGGAACTCCAGAAAGCATTCAGAGCAGGAGAAATCTGCATGCCTATCCAAGTGAAACCCCACATTTAGTGGCCCCCTGGTGGCAAACCCTGAGCCTAACACTCATCCTGACCCACACCTTCAACTCAGACCCCCGGGAAGCTCGCACAGCATGGGCAGATCCCTGCTGAAATGATCCTAAGCCTTAACTCTAACCCTAGGTTAACTTCTGAGTGGTCTGTCCACAGAAGCCTGGCTCCAAAGCCACCGAGATGGGGACACCTGAGCAAGACCAGAAGACGCAGCCTGTCACCCAGAAGGAAAACAAGCCATTTGGAACTCCAGGAAGCATTCAGAACATGAGTACACTGCATGGCCATCCAAGCGAGCCCCCACTTTGATCGGCCCCTTGGCCTCTATCCATGAGGATGACACTTACCCTGATGAACGCCCTTAAGTCAAACCACACGTACCGCACCACAGCACCGGCAGTTCAGCTTGCCATGCTGCCAGGCCATAACCGTCACCCTAGGAAGGCTTCTGAGGGGTCTGTACCCAGAGGTCTGGTTCCAAAGCCCCAAGGACTGGGGACTCCTAGCAATACAAGAGGACTCAACCTGCCAACTAGAAGGACCTGCCAACTCAACACGCCATTTAATCTCTGGAAAGCATTAAGAACAGGGGGACTCTGAATGCCCATCCCAGCAAATCCCCACATTCAGCGCTCCCATGGACACAAACCCTGAGCCTGAAACGCACCCTGACTCACACCCTCAACCCAGAAGCAGTGGAAGCTCACCACAGCATATGCAGATTGGTCCTGACATTCCTCTAGTCCCTAACCCTAAACCTAGGGTGGCTTTTCAGGGGTTTGTCCCTAGAGGCCCCGATCCAAACTCCATGGATTGGGGACTACTGAGCAATACCATAGGATTCAACATGGCACCCAGATGGATTCCGTGAAAATGGACCTCTGGGAAGCATTCAAAACAAGAGGTATTCGAATGCCAACCAAGCAAATCCTACTTTCATTGGCCTGCAGGTCTCAAACCCTGAGCCTAACACTCACCCTGACCCATGCCCTTAACACAGAACCCTGGGAAGCTCGCCACTGAAACGGCAGATCAGCATGCCATGCCCCTAGGGCTTACACCAAACCATAGCATGGCTTCTAAAGGGCCTGTCCCCAGAGGCCCAGTTCCAAAGACCCAGGGATTGGGGACACCTGAGCAATAGCAGAGGACTCAGCCTGCCACCCAGAAGGAAACTGAGCCATTTTGAACTCTAGAAACCATACAGTGCAGGAGAAATCTGCATGCCCATTCCAGCAAACCCCACTTTCTGCAGGCTCCCTGGCTGCAAACCATGAGCCTAACACTCACTTGACCCACACTCTCAAATCAAAGCCCTGGGAAGCTCAACCCAGTGCCAGCAGATCGAGCCTCCCATTCTTCTTGGCCCTAACCCTAACCATAAGGTGGCTTCTGAGGTGTATGGCCTCAGAGGCTGGGCTCCAAAGCCCCAGAGATTGGGAATAACTGAGCAATACCAGAGGATTCAACCTGCCACGCAGTAGGAAACCACACCATTTGGAACTGTGGAAATTTCTCAGAGCAGAAGATCTCTGCATGTTCATTCCAGCAAACTGCCAATTTCAGTGGCCCCCTGGAGGCAAACCCTGACCCTGACACTTACCCTGAACCATGCCCTCAACTCAGACCCGGTGGTAGTGATAAGGAAATCTGTGACGTAAGATGGCGGACCGAGCCAGGCAGAGAGTCCCAGTCCTTGCCCCGGGGCTCTTTCAGGTTCTTCTCCCTGCCCCGCTTTGTGCATGCACCAAAAGTGCCAAGTATGCAGAAGTAGAAGTGTATTAATTGCCCCCTTTGTGCTCAGGGCTCAGAGCATTGGAGATCACTCTACTCCGAGACCGCTGGCATTAAATAAACCTCCTATCCTCCAAGATCTAGGGTGCCGCTACGTTCTTCCATTGGGCGATCCAGTCCAGGTTCCGTAACATTTGGTTCCCTGACCAGGAAACCCAACCACACTGGCCCACTGTTGCCACCGGTTTGGGGCAATGGCGAGGTGGTGACACAACGAGGGATTGCAACGGAGAAGGCATGCCCTAATATTCGGGAGTCTCCCGCCCCAGTCGCCTTGGGCTGGCCCCACTCTGGTGTTTCCACCGGACTCAAGGAGACTTGGCAGGCGAGGACCTGGTCCCGATGTCAGATTCTAGTAAGGCCATGGGTCCCAGGATCCAGACAGGCCCACCCCTATTGGGGTGGAAGGGGAGCCTGATCACCTCCCAGAGACCTCTTGGAGGTCTCACAGGTAGGGATTCCCAGGGAGGGAATGTAATAACTTCTGGAGTGTGAATGTGGGAGTGAATATGCAGTCCGACTTGGCTTGCTCAATTGGACTGATCCTGTGACTCCATGGGCGGGCACCTTTCAGGTCCCCAGAAGTATACGGAGTCTGAGTGGGCCCATCTGCAAATCCGTGGTGAATGGCATACAGTCTATGGCGGCATCAGAATAGTTTCTGATCGTAAGTCACAACACTGAGACCGCTATGGCTAAGCCTCACCCAAGCTCCTTTGGGACACGGTCAGACAGGCTTCTGATTGGTCTCCTCATCTCAGTTGGCACCACCCCCCTTTGTCTGTCTCTGCACCACCGCACACTGGGCAACACCATGGGGTCAGGGCAGAGTAAACCTATGGTTCTAGAGACCATGATCCAAAATTTCAAGAAGTGGTTTTCAGGAGACTATGGAGTCAGGATGAACCCCGGCAAGTTAAGAACCCTATGTGGATTGGAATGGCCCACCTTAGATGTCGGGTGGCCTTTAGAAGGGACATTGCATGTCCCAATGATTCTTTGAGTATGGCGAGTCATAACAGGAGAACCAGGACACCCTGACCAGTTTCTGTACATTGACTCCTGGCTAAGAACTGCTCAGAACCTTCCCCCCTGGATGCGATTTGCTTGCAATAGGGAGGGACAGGCCAGGGTCATAATCGCCTCATCCAAGTGACCTAAAGAAAATCAGGAAAAGCCCCAATCTCCACAAATCCTGTTTGGAGATCCCAAGGATGAACCGACCCTGCCCCCACCGTACATACCCCCAAGACTGCCTACACATGGCCCTTCAGCTCCAGACACACCGCCGCCATTGGTTTCGCCAGCGCCCCCAGGCCCAGAGGATCCATGGCTCCCCCAGGCCCAAAAGATCCACTTTCTCCAGGACCAGCAGCCAGGCTATGCTCCAGACCAGAAGGCTCAGAAGCCCAGCTGCTACAAGGAAGAACTCCAAGGGGAGGACCTCATAGGCCTTGCGGGAATGGACTCAGACTGAGGGGGAACAGGCTCTTTCTTCCTTGGCCCCCATGAACCCACGGTCAAAATGAAGGTGGGGGGCCAACCAGGGTTTTTATCTTTTTTTTCTTTTCTTTTCTCTTTCTTTCCCTTTCTTTTCCCCTGGTTTCAGGTCTTTTCTGATTTGTATACAGTATATTTGCTGGGGACGTTGTAAACCTGTTAGCATTTTGTTCTCTCATTCATCTATTCTCCTCTGGACAAAATGACAAGACGAAAAAAATCACCTCAGCAAAAAGAACAAGAGGTAGTACCGTCAGCCAGGGACCTACTCAATACGGACATTAGTACAATGTCGGACCTAGAGTTCAGAATCATGACTTTAAAGATACTAGCTGGGCGTGAAAAAAGCGTGGAAGTTATTAGAGAAACCCTTTCTGGAGAAATAAAAGAACTAAAATCTAACCAAGTCGAAATCAAAAAGGCTATTGATGAGGTGCAATCAAAAATGGGGGCACTAACTGCTAGGATAAATGAGGCAGAAGAGAGAATCAGTGATATAGAAGACCAAATGATGGAAAGTAAAGAGGCTGAGAAAAAGAGGGAGAAACAACTACAGGATCACGAGGGCAGAATTCGAGAGATAAGTGATATGATAAGACGAAACAACATTAGAATAATTGGGATCCCAGAAGAAGAAGAGAGAGAGAGAGGGGCAGAAGGTATATTGGAGCAAATAATAGCAGAGAACTTCCCTAATGCGAGGAAGGAAACAGGCATCAAAATCCAGGAGGCACAGAGAACCCCTCTCAAATTCAATAATAATAGGTCAACACCCCGACATCTAATAGTAAAACTTACGAGTCTCAGAGACAAAGAGAAAATCCTGAAAGCAGCTTGGGAGAAGAGATATGTAACTACAATGGTAAAAATATTAGATTGGCAACAGACCTATCCACAGAGACCTGGCAGGCCAGAAAGGACTGGCAAGATATCTTCAGAGCACTAAACGAGAAAAATATGCAGCCAAGAATACTATATCCAGCTAGGCTGTCATTGAAAATAGAAGGAGAGATAAAAAGCTTCCAGAACAAACAAAAACTAAAGGAATTTGCAAACACGAAACCAGCCC
The DNA here is from genome assembly GCF_037043125.1 of Eumetopias jubatus. Lineage (NCBI taxonomy): Eukaryota > Metazoa > Chordata > Mammalia > Carnivora > Otariidae > Eumetopias > Eumetopias jubatus. The sequence goes on along the minus strand of NW_028274818.1, from coordinate 112,247,064 downwards.
TCCAAGACATATTGAGAGGGGTCCTCTAAGCAAAGAGAGAGCCTAAAAGCAGCAAAGATCAGAAAGGAACACAGACAACATACAGTAACAGTCACCTTACAGGCAATACAATGACACTAAATTCATACCTTTCAATAGTTACCCTGAATGTAAATGGGCTCAATGCCCCAATAAAAAGACACAGGCTATCAGATTGGATTAAAAAATAAGACCCATCCATATGCTGTCTGCAAGAGACTCATTTTAGAGGCAAAGACACCCCCAGATTGAAAGTGAGGGGGTGGAAAATCATTTACCATGCTAATGGACACCAAAAGAAAGCTGGGGTGGCAATCCTTATATCAGACAAACTAGATTTTAAAACAAAGACTGTAATAAGAGATGAGGAAGGACACTATATCCTACTTAAAGGGTCTATCCAACAAGAAGATCTAACAATTGTAAATATCTATGCCCTGAACATGGGAGCAGCCAATTGTATAAGGCAATTAATAACAAAAGCAAAGAAACACATTGACAACAATACAATAATAGTGGGGGACTTTAACACCCCCCTGACTGAAATGGACAGATCTTCTAAGCAAAAGATCAACAAGGAAATAAAGACTTTAAATGACACACTGGACCAAATGGACTTCACAGACATATTCAGAACATTCCATCCCAAAGCAACGGAATACACATTCTTCTCTAGTGCCCATGGAACATTCTCCAGAATTGATCACATCCTAGGTCACAAATCAGGTCTCAACCGGAACCAAAAGATTGGGATCATTCCCTGCGTATTTTCAGACCACAATGCTTTGAAACTAGAACTCAACCACAAGAGGAAAGTCGGAAAGAACTCAAATCCATGGAGGCTAAAGAGCATCCTACTAAAGAATGAATGGGTCAACCAGGAAATTAAAGAAGAATTAAAAAAAACTCATGGAAACCAATGAAAATGAAAACACAACTGTCCAAAATCTTTGGGATACAGCAAAGGCAGTCCTGAGAGGAAAGTATATAGCAATACAAGCCTTTCTCAAGAAACAAGAAAGGTCTCAAATACACAACCTAACCCTACACCTAAAGGAGCTGGAGAAAGAACAGCAAATAAAGCCTAAACCCAGCAGAAGAAGAGAAATAATAAAGATCAGAGCAGAAATCAATGAAATAGAAACGAAAAGAACAGTAGAACAGATCAACAAAACTAGGAGCTGGTTCTTTGAAAGAATTAACAAGATTGATAAACCCCTGGCCAGATTATCAAAAAGAAAAGAGAAATGACCCAAATCAAAAAAATCATGAATGAAAGAGGAGAGATCACAACCAACACCAAAGAAATACAAACAATTATAAGAACATATGATGAGCAACTCTATGCCAGCAAATTAGATAACCTGGAAGAAATGGGTGCATTCCTAGAGATGTATCAACTACCAAAACTGAACCAGGAAGAAATAGAAAACCTGAACAGACCTATAACCACTAAGGAAATTGAAGCAGTCATCAGAAATCTCCCAAGAAACAAAAGCCCAGGGCCAGATGGCCTCCCAGGGGAATTCTATCAGACATTTCAAGAAGAATTAATACCTATTCTCCTGAAACTCTTCCAAAAAATAGAAATGGAAGGAAAACTTCCAAATTCATTTTATGTTGCCACCATTACCTTGATCCCAAAACCAGACAAAGACCCCATCAAAAAGGAGAATTATAGACCAATATCCTTGATGAACATGGATGCAAAAAGTCTCACCAAAATACTAGCCAATAGGATCCAACAGTACATTAAAAACATTATTCACCACGACCAAGTGGGATTTATCCCTGGGCTGCAAGGCTGGTTCAACATCCGCAAATCAATCAACGTGATACAATATATTAACAAAAGAAAGAACAAGAATCATATGATCCTCTCAATAGATGCAGAAAAAGCATTTGACAAAGTACAGCATCCTTTCTTGATCAAAACTCTTCAGAGTATAGGGATAGAGGGTACACACCTCAATATCATAAAAGCCATCTACGAAAAACCTACAGCGAATATCATTCTCAATGGGGAAAGGCTGAGAGCTTTTCCCCTAAGGTCAGGAACGCGGCAAGGATGTCCACTCTCACCACTGCTATTCAACATAGTATTAGAAGTCCTAGCCACAGCAATCAGACAACAAAAAGAAATCAAAGACATCCAAATCGGCAAAGAGGAAGTCAAACTCTCACTCTTTGCAGATGATATGATACTGTATGTGGAAAACCCAAAAGACTCCACCCCAAAACTGCTAGAACTCATACAGGAATTCAGTAAAGTAGCAGGCTATTAAATCAATGCACAGAAATCAGTGGCATTCCTATACACCAACAACAAGACACAAGAGAGACAAATCAAGGAGTCGATCCCATTCACAATTGCACCCAAAACCATAAGATACCTAGGAATAAATTTAACCAAAGAGGCAAAGGATCTGTACTCAGAAAACTATAAAATACTCAGGAAAGAAATTGAAGAAGACACAAAGAAATGGAAAAACGTTCCATGCTCATGGATTGGAAGAACCAACATTGTGAAGATGTCAATGCTACCTAGAGCAATCTACACATTCAATGCAATCCCCATCAAAATACCATCCACTTTTTTCAAAGAAATGGAACAAATAATCCTAAAATTTGTATGGAACCAGAAGAGACCCCGAATAGCCAGAGGAATCTTGAAAAAGAAAAGCAAAGCTGGTGGCATCACAATTCCGGACTTCCAGCTCTATTACAAAGCTGTCATCATCAAGACAGTATGGTACTGGCACAAAAACAGACCCACAGATCAATGGAACAGAATCGAGAGCCCAGAAATGGACCCTCAACTCTATGGTCAACTACTCTTTGACAAAGCAGGAAAGAACGTCCAGTGGAAAAAAGACAGTCTCTTCAACAAATGGTGTTGGGAAAATTGGACAGCCGCATGCAGAAGAATGAAACTGGACCATTTCCTTACACCACACACAAAAATAGACTCCAAATGGTTGACAGACCTAAACGCGAGACAGGAGTCCATCAAAATCCCAAAGGAGAACACAGGTAGCAACCTCTTCGATCTCAGCCGCAGCAACTTCTTCCTAGAAACATCACCAAAGGCACAGGAAGCCAGGGCAAAAATGAACTACTGGGATTTCATCAAGATAAAAAGCTTTTGCACAGCAAAAGAAACAGTCCACAAAACCAAAAGACAACCGACAGAATGGGAGAAAATATTTGCACCCGTCAGAATGGCTAAAATTAACAAGTCAAGGAATGACAGATGTTGGCGGGGATGTGGAGAAAGGGGAACCCTCCTACACTGTTGGTGGGAATGCAAGCTGGTGCAACCCCTCTGGAAAACAGTATGGAGGTTCCTCAAACAGTTGAAATTAGAGCTACCATTCGATCCACCAATTGCACTACTGGGTATTTACCCCAAAGATACAAATGTAGGGACCCGAAGGGGTACGTGCACCCCAATGTTTATAGCAGCAATGTCCACAATAGCCAAACTGTGGAAAGAGCCAAGATGTCCATCGACAGATGAATGGATAAAGAAGATGTGGTATATATACACGATGGAATATCATGCAGCCATCAAAAGGAATGAGATCTTGCCATTTGCAACGACGTGGATGGAACTGGAGGGTGTTATGCTGAGTGAAATAAGTCAATCAGAGAAAGACATGTATCACATGACCTCACTGATATGAGGAATTCTTAATCTCAGGAAAGAAACTGAGTGTTACTGGAGTGGTTGGGGGTGGGAGGGATGGGGTGGCTGGGTGATAGATATTGGGGAGGGTATGTGCTACGGTGAGCGCTGTGAATTGTGCAAGACTGTTGAATCACAGATCTGTACTTCTGAAACAAATAATGCAACATATTTTGAGAAAAAAGAAAAAGAAGAAGATAACAGGAGAGGAAGAAAAGGGGAGTATGTCAGAGGGGGAGACGAACCATGAGAGATGATGGACTCTGAAAAACAAACTGAGGGTTCTAGAGGGGAGAGGGGTAGGGGGATGGGTTAGCCTGGTGATGGGCATTGAGGAGGGCACGTTCTGCATGGAGCACTGGGTGTTATGAACAAACAATGAATCATGGAACACTGCACCAAAAACTAATGATGTAATATATGGTGATTAACATAACAATAAAATAATTTAAAAAAAAATTAAAAAAAAAAGAAAAAAGAAAAAGAAGAAGATAGCAGGAGAGGAAGAATGAATGAAGGGGAGTAAGTCAGAGGGGGAGACGAACCGGGAGAGATGATGGACTCTGAAAAACAAACTGAGGTTTCTGGAGGGGAGGCGGGTGGGGGGATGGGTTAGCCTGGTGATGGGTATTGAGGAGGGCACGTTCTGCATGGAGCACTGGGTGTTATGAACAAACAATGAATCATGGAACAGTACACCAAAACAAATTATGTAATATATGGTGATTAACATAACAATAAAAAAATTAAAAAAAGAAAGTATTAACAAAGCCAAAAGTTGGTTCTTTGAAGTAATTTTTAAATATTACACCCTTACAAGACATGAACAAGTATAAAACAAAGAGTGGTGCCTGGGTGGTACAGTTGGTTAAGCGTCTGCCTTTGGCTCAGGTCATGATCCCATGGTCCTGGGATCCCCCGCATCAGGTTCCCTGCTCTGTGGGGAGGCTGCATCTCCCTCTCCCTCTCCCTCTGCTGCTCCCACTGCTTGTGCTCTCTCGCTCTCTGTCAAATAAAGAAAGACTTGTACTCTGAAAACTAACAGACCTTGATTAAAAACAAACAAACAAACAAACAAACTAAAGACGACACAAGCAAATGGAAATACATAATATGCTCATGGACTGGAATAATTAATACCGTGAAAGTGTCCATAATTCCCAAAGCAATCAACAGATCTGTAACTCTGAAATAAATAATGCAATATATGTTAAGGAAAAAAAAAAAAGATAGCAGGAGGGGAAGAATGAAGGGGAGTAAATCAGGGGGGGAGATGAACCACGAGAGATGATGGACTCTGAAAAACAAACTGAGGGTTCTAGAGGGCAGGGGGTGGGGGGATGGGTTAGCCTGGTGATGGGTATTAAAGAGGGCACATTCTGCGTGGAGCACTGGGTGTTATGCACAAATCATGGAACAGTACATCCAACTAATGATGTATGGTGATTAACATAACAAAAAATTTAAAGTAAAAAAAAACTAATGATTTAATGTGTGGTGACTAACATAACAATAAAAAAATTTAAAGAAGAACAAAGTTGGAGGACTCACACTTCCTGATTTCAAAACCCACTACAAAACTACAGTAATTAAAACCATGTGATTCTAGCATAAAGACAGACATACAGACCAACAGAAAAGGATTGAAGATCCCTAAATAAACCTATACAACTACAGCCAATTGGCTTTCAACCTGGGTTCCAAGACTATTCAATAAGGAAAAAATGATTTCTTCAACAAATGGTGCTGGGAAAAGTGGATATCCCCATACAAAAGAAGAAAGTTGGCTCCCTATCTCACATCATACACAAAAATTAACTACAATGGATCAATGATATGAGTATAAGTACAAAAATAATAAAACTCATAGAAGAAAACATAAAGGTAAACCTTCACGATCTTGCAGATGGCAACAATTTCTTAGATATGATACCAAAAGCATGAACAACAAAAATATATAAATTTAACTTCATTAAAAATAAAAATTTTGTGCATCAAAGACACTATCAAGAAAGCAAAAGGAACAAAATATTTGCAAATCATATATCTGAGGAGTCTAATATCCAGAATATATAAAGAACTCTTAGGACACAACAACAAAAATATAAACAGCCCAATTTAAAAATGGGCAAAGAACTTGAATAGACTTTTTTTTTCAACAAATATGCAAAAAGATTCTCAACATCAGTAGTCATTAGGGAAATGCACACCAAAACTACAATGAAATATCACTTCATACTCATTAGAATGACTATAATAATAAAAAAAAAGAAAATAACAACTGTTGGTAAGGGTGTGGAAAAATTGGAACCCTCATACATTACCGGTGGGAATGTAAAGTGGTTCAGCTACTGTGGAAAACAGTTTGGTGGCTCATTAAACAGTTAAACATAGAATTACCATATGAACCTGAAATTCTACTCTTACGTATATACTCAAAGAAATGAAAATATTGCACACACAAAAACTTGTAAACACATGCTCATAGCAGCACTATTTGCAAAAGCCAAAAGATGGAAACAGTACAAATGTCCATCAACAGAAAAATGGATACACAAATAGTGGTATATCCATGCAATGGAATAATATTTGGCCTTAAAAAGGAAGAAATTTCTGACACATACTACAACATGGATAAAATCTTGAGGACTTTACGGTAAGTTAAATAAACCAATCCCAAAAAGACAAATACTGTGTGATTCTAACTATATGAGGCCCTTGGTGTAGTCACACCCATGAGGACAGGAGGTAAAGTGTTGGCAGTCAGGGGTTGGGGGGAGAGTCGGAGTCACTGTGTAATAGTGAAAGAGTTTCAGAGTCACAGGATGGAAGGGGCTGTAAGGATGGATGGTTTGAACGTATACTGTGTGTTGTATGTATTTCAGCACAATAAAACAGTCACACACCGTGTGGTTCCACTTACGTGGAATATTCAGAGCACACAAATCCATAAAGACAGCAGACTGGCGGTTCCAGGGGATGAGAGGGGGTGGAATGGGGAGAAGCTGTTACATGGGTGTGGGATTTTACTGTGGGGCACAGAGAGGTTCTGGAACTACGCAGAGCTGGTGGTTGCACAACACTGGGAATTGTACTAAATGCCACTGAATTGTTTGCTCTGAAACGGTTTATTGTATGTGAATTTCGCCTCAAAATATTATTTTAAAAAATTAGTTCCAGGGGCTCCTGGGTGGCTCAGTTGGCTGAGCGTCCAACTCTTGGTTTTGGCTTAGGTCACATTCTTGGGGCTGTGGGATGGAGCCAAGCCCCGCGTGGATCTCCGTGCCCCAGGGAGGGTCTGCTGGAGATTCTCTCCCTCTGTCCCTCCCTCTGCTTGAGCTCTTACACACTCTCTCTCTCTCAAAAGAATAACTCTTAAAAAAAAGTTCCAGAGCTTTTGAGAAACTCTGCTAGTATCTGTTTCCCTTGTTCGTTGCCATCGCTCCACCCCACCAATGCTTACTTAAACATTGTGCTTTGGGGAGAGGTTGTATTCTGCCCACATCGCTGGCCACCAAGACCCTCTGGGCCAGGGTCTCAGGAGATCGCAGTCTCTGGACACACTAATACCAGTTTGAGAACTAAATGCTCACTCAATTACCCATCGTGGTGCCCTAGGGGACTAACCCCAATGACATTTTCTGTAGTTTGTCCGAGGAACACATAAGGAAAGCTAGGGGACCCTTGAACTCAAGTTGAGTTCATGGCCTATTGACTTGGCATTTCCACAAAACATTTCTTCAAAAAAAAATACACAATTATACTCTTAAAATAGTACAGAATTATAATTGTAATTCTTCTTCCTGGTGATATCTTTTGAGTGCCAAAGTACCCTGAAGATAACTTCATTGGATATTTTTCCTTAAATGATTGCAAAAAAATTAAAATTCAATCCTTTCTAACTCTTACTTATAGGAAAATCCCTCTCTCTCTGTCATAGAATCACAGAATAATAGCTAACATTTATTGAGCACTTACTATATACCAGATGCTGTTTTTTTTTTTTTTAAGACTTCATTTACTTGAGAGAGAGAGTGCACAAGTGCATGAGCGGGGTTGTGGGGAGGGGCAGAGGCAGAGGGAGAAGCAGACTCCCTGCTGAGCAGGGAGCCCAATGTGGGACTCAATCCCAGAATCCTGGGATTATGACCTGGGCCAAAGGCAGACGCTTAACCAACGGAGCCACCCATGTGTCCCTACCAGACACTGTTTAAGCACATTATAATGCTATGATCACCCCCATTCTAAAGATGGTAAGCTTGACGGGCTTGTCTGCCCACTCAGTGGGGAAACCAGGGTTAGAACTCTGGGTGCACAGCATGCATCCCCAACCACACGGTGCCACACTGCCCTGCGTCTCATCCTAGCAAGGGACAGAGCAGAAGAGACTCTTCACTCTGTAGGCGAACGCACCTTATGGCCTGCAGCCGTGCATGGCCTGGGTCAAAGCTCTCTACCAAACCACGATTCCTCTACTTGACAGTACAGGGACGGGTCACCCTTCTTCTGACTGACCTTCCCATTCATTTAGAATTCAGGCATTTCTTCTCTTCTGCTCTGCACACCATTGTCCCCACCCCAAAACACACACACAGAGCACATTCATTACCTCACACAGGGTCTTCTCAAGTCTTTCTCTAGAGCTGTCTTGGATCTGCTTGGACTATTTCACACTGAGACAAACAAGGTTTCCCAGACTCACCTGTAATCCAGCTGCTCCCTTCTGAGGATGTTGTTTTTATTCTTGAAAGTCACAGGCAGTGCTCTTAGCTTGGGTCAGGTGGGAAGCCATAGACAGGCATCCCACAGGGCGGGTACCGCATCTGTGTGGCCCACAGAAGGCTGGGCTGGGCAGGGGGATAAAAATTTGCTTTATGAGAGGGGAGGGTGACCACCATGTGACAAATAATTGTTCAGCGCCTACTTTATGCCATGCATTATGATGCATGGGAAAACAGGGAAATAACGCAAAGCCGGCGCTGCCTGGGGAGACAGGCAGTCAACAAAGATCAGGTACAAGAGGATGTTAGCTCAGACTCTCCCATGGAGGCCCTCCTATGGCAAAGCCAAGCGGGAAAGAGGCTGGGGGTGTGTGGCTGTGGCGGGGTGTAGGCAGGATGACCAAGGGAGCTTTCTGAGGGTGATGCCTACCAGCGTTGGGGGTCTCTGGGTCTGGAAGCCGCACACAGGTGATGTTTCTTTGGAGGAAGTGCACATACCTGCTGACCTGAACAACTCTACTTCAGAATTTAAACTTAATTCGTGTCCCAAACTGCTGTAGGTATTAGATTTAATCCCTGTCTCAGGTCTTAGAAACGTAAGATGTTTTAAGGTCATATAAAAGAAATTTACCACAAAGTAGCTTTTGCACAATCTGATTTTCTCAATGTTGGGGAAAATTTTGTAAGGTCAGAGGGTATCTGAAAGCTGAGAACTTGGGCCCAGGTGTGAACTGAGGTGCCCAGAAACACCTGGAAAGATATACCAGCTCTCAGGACAGAAGAAGCCTTCAATGTAGGAGCCTTGAACTGAATGATGAGCTGGGTTACCTTTCAGGAAGCATCTACACATGCGTCTTTAACGTGAACCCATATGGTGCTCTGAGGTAGGTGGGCCATGCATTATTCCTGTTAATGAGCAGATTGAAGCTCAGAGAGGCTGAACTACAAAGCCAAAGGGCAACAGCTAATAGAGGGTGGATGTGGGTGCTCATCAAATCTCAGAGTACAAGTCTTTCACTTCTTTGGTTAGGTTTATTCTTAGGTATCTTATTATTTTGAGTGCAATTGCAAATAACATTGTTTTCTTATTTTTTCTTTCTCCTGCATCCTTGGTAGTGTATACAAATGCAACAGATTTCTGCACCTTGATATTGTACCCTGGAACTTTCCTGAATTCCTTGATCAGTTCTAGTAGTCATTTGCTGGGATCATCAGGGTTTTCTGTCTAGAGTACCATGCCATCTGCAAACAGTGAAAATTTTACTTCTTCCTTGTTTGGATGCCTTTTATTTCTTTTTGTTGTCTACTTGTGGGAGAGACATAGGGCAGTCAAGTCCCCAGAAAACCAGACTTGCCAGGAGGCTTTTGACCAAACCCCCTCTGACCAAGCTTGGCACAAGGCAATCAAGTCATCTGCACAGAAGGGTGACCAGGAGCCTTAGGACCATGGGCCCTCCATCTCAGCTTTGTACAAGGCAAAGGAATCACCAAGACCCTGGGCCAAGTGCATGCCCACCAATGCAACAAAGAACAGCGCAATTGAATCCTCAGAAAATCAGGCCTCCTGGTAGTCTCAAGAATATGAAACCTCCAACCGAGCTCTGCACTGCCCAAATGAGGACCAATGACACCAGGCTGAGGGAGAGTCCTCTGAAGAGGAGCCCTCCAACATATCCAAGCACTGGCCACAAGAATCGCTTGGACACCAGGCTGAACACAAGCACCCTGGGATCATGAGGACACCATCCCTGCCAAGCACAGGGTAATCAGGTCCCCAGAACACCAGGAGCCCTTAGGCTAGGAGCTCTCCAACACAGTCTGGCACGGGCAAATGAATCACCTGGACTCTAGACTGCAAAGGAGCCCTCAGAAGAAAAGCTCTCCAACCCAGAAAAGCATAAGGCAATCAGGTTCTCAAACACAGGATTTTGCGGAGCCCTCTGACCAAAACCCCTCCAACCAGACCTGGAGGTGGACAAATATATTTTCTGGACAGTGGACCCAGCAGGAGCCTTAAGTCCAAAAGCCCCCCTACCCAACTCAGCACCAGAGAAAGGAGCTACCTGGAACTTAGGACAAAGAAGGGGAGTCTTCTACTGCTGTTGAGAAAATGGCAACGAATTCCCCAGAACACCAGGCCCAATAGATGCCCTGAGACTATGACACCACCAAGCTAGTTGTACACTGGGCAAAGGAGTGCCCTGGACACTGGGCTGAGTGGGAGTCCTCTCTCTGGCAGCTCTTCAGCCCAAGAAAGCAGAGGGCAATTGAGTCCTCACAACACTGGGCCAAACAGGAACCTTCAGACACTCCAACTCAGGTTGGCAGTGGGCAAAGGACTCACTTGGACAACAGGATGACTGGATTCCCTCCAAGTGGGGGCCCTTCAACTGAGGAGACAGCTGGCAACTGAGTCGCAAGAACACCAGCGCCAACTGGGAGATCTGGGTCGCCAAGCCTTCTGATTCAGCTTGACACTGTGCCGAGTCTCTCGGACATCAGCCTGAGCAGGAGACCTCTGACCCAAAACCCTCCACCCCATAGAGCACAGGACAATTGGGTCCCCAGGACAGAGGTTGGCTGGGAGCCCTGTGGTCATGACTCCTCCATCTCAGCTCTGCACTGCGCCAAGAAGTCCCTAGAACACTAAACTGACTGGAAGTCCTTTAACTAAGGCGACCCCAGGACAAGTGAGTCACCAGTTCCCTGGGATAGACTTCAGCTTAAGGTCATTGTGGCTTGTCACCTGGGTAGCCCTCATCTTTTGGGGAATATCTCTCAAGAGGAAAGGATACCAAGCCAAAAAGTGGAGTCAAACCAAAAGTTTGGAGAGTTTGAAATAGAATTCATAGCAGGAGATGAGGTGGGGGGTTGAAACAGAACTCATATCAGGAGACGAGATGGGGACTGGAGGGAATTCTAGAAGAGACCCCAGGCCCTGAATACAGAGGACTCATTGGCAAAGGTCCTCCAGATGAAGAAGAGGTGCTCCATCCTAGAAGGAGTGGTGGAGACCATAGAAAAACAAATCAAGTCGTGGGGTGAGAAGCAGGCTCAGGTCTATAAGGTAGAGACATTTTTTGGGTACATCAAGGACTTGCTGGAAGCTTTTGCCTCCCAGGCAACGGCATCCAAGTGGTGACGTCCCTGCACACTCCCATCCAAGATGCCATAAATGCGGAGCTTGGAAAAGTTTGGTCATCTCCAGGAGTGAGAGTTTTAATATTTTTCAGAGGCCTAAATAACTTAAAAACATTATTTCAGAATAAGTACAGGAAACAACCGGTGTGACTGTGATGTATAGCCTGGGTTATTCTCACTACTGTGCCTTGTAAGTCATCACGTTCTCCAGTTGGTGGGCAGTGGCCTCCACAGCTCTGAGAGAGTGTCAGTGAATTATGCAGAGCTGACCCTGAACACATCCTTCCTATCCCCATCAACACTTTTAGACATCCTGGTTTCTGGAAATCAAGGTCAGCTGCTGAGGTCATCCGCATTCTGAAGGAAGGAAAAAATAAGCTGTAATGTCCATATGTAGGTATTTCTGCAAAAATGATTTTTGTCCCTAGCCCCATCACACATGATGTGGCAAATTTGTGTTTAGGCCCTGGCATAAAGTTTCCAAACTCTGGTCACCAGAACTATTTCCTGACTGCATGTCCCTGTGTGATGCAGACCTCTGAACAGTAAATGTGACAAGATGAGGGAACCAGGCTGGAGGGCGGCCAGAAGCAGGGGACCATTCCCTGCCTCTGGATGATTTCCTCCTGTGGGTGAGGTAGGTATAGACTGGAGTAAGGAGCATGGAGTGTGGGCTCTCTGCTCTGAGCCACAGAAGCACTGCAGAAGTTGGGGGAGACACAGATTACTACTTGCTGCTCCATGTGGAGGGGTGGATGGACAGAGTAAAGAAGAGAAGGAGACAGGAACAGGTGCATATGGAATACTCGGGTGTCTGTGGATATGGAGGAAGGTGTCTACCTCTAATATGCAGAGCTGAGATTCTGCCATGCATTGGACAGAAGGAAGGAGGAGAGTAAGGTTCCAGGTTTGTCTTCTCCCTAGAGTTTGTCCCCTTACCTCAAGGTAGGATGTGGGAGCTCAAGTGCCTTGTGGATATCAATGAGCTGGGTTCTGCCTGTGGCTGTAGTGGAGGTGGAAGAGAGCCTAGAGCCATGGTTCCTTGGGGGAGCTCAAGGCACTCTGCTCATAGCACCAGGGCATAACCTGATTAGAGCCATGAAAAAGCTGTCTCTTAGGGAAGGTCAAAATGAGGGGGACTTGGGATGAGAGAGGTTAGTATCTCTAAGATGGATGGTGTCTGAACTTATAGGAGGGCTGCTGCTTTCAGGAGCCAGTGGGGAGGCTGCTGCAGTCCGGGTCACTTGGATTTGATGGGGAAGTGGATCACAGTGTGATCCCAGAGCTGCTAACCTCTAGTGGCTACCTGCTCAGACCCCACTTACCAGACACATGTTTCTGGACACAGCAGGATCTTGGAGGTGCTAGGACCCCACTTTGGGGGTGTGTAGCAGAGCAATTGACTCCTTAAGCCACCATTCCTTCACCTGTAAAATGCCGGCAACTTTTGGGGGGTGGCTGTGTGAGCAGGATGCAGGAGACGGCAGGGTTGGGGAGGGGATCTCTAAGGCCAGGGGACGGATGCTGTCCAGAGGAGGGAGGGCAGGCTGTGAGCCAGGTCCTTGCCCCGTCGATTCCTTCCCAAACTCAGAACAGCAGATTCAGGAGAGCAGTCTGTGTCCTGCCTCTGTCCTGTCCCACACCTGGCCTTCTCTTCCCCTTAGGTACAGCACATCACAGCCCAGCGCCTGCCCAGTCACAGACCAGACCAGGTTCCTCCTGCCTCCTACACTGCTGCTTGACACCCACACATTAGGGTCCTGGGGAAGCTTGGAGCTTCCAGGAGCCAGGGTGGGACTGATAGCTTTAGGGAACTATGCTGAGGTGTGTTGACAGGTAGAGCGATCCTATAGGTAGGGAGGGATTTAGGTCCATTTAGAGATTCAGATAGTACAGAAATGTCCCATCGCAGAGGCACTCTTGGCACATTTTGCCCCAAGGTAACATCCTACATCACTGCAGGACACTATTCGCACCAGGACACTGACAGTGTGGTATGATGGACATGTCTAGGTCTGTCACTTTGTCATGGACATTTATATATTCAACAGCACAATCCAGGTATGGAACTACTCTGTCAGCACAAAGATCTCCTTCATGCTACCCATCCCTGCCCATGGCATTCACCCCTGTGTTTTACATTTTGGATATATTGGCATTTTGTTACATGAGGGAACTCCTACAGCTGTGACCGGTGATGTTGTTTGGTTTCATTCGGGATAATACGCCTGGAATCCATTCACGTTTTGTGTTATCCTAACTTTATGACTTTTTATCACTAATTTGGCCTCCCTAGTTTGGAAATGCCACAGTTTGTTCATCTGCTCCCCTTTTGAGGGATATTTTTGTTTCCGGGATTTAGAGACTACAAATAATCCCACAGTGAATATTTGGCATATTGTTTTGTGGGATCTTAAATTTTCATTCTCGAGGATAAAGGTCCAGGACAGTGATTCCTGGGTTGTTGCATTTATATTTTGCTTTTGCATAACCAGTCAAACTGTCTTACCAGAGTGTTCCATTTACATTCCCACCAGCAATGTAGGAGATCTGGCTCTTTCCAACATTTGATGTTTTTACTCTGTTTTAATTTAACGAGCTTTCCTAACAGGTAGGTAGTAGTGATTACTCAATCAGGTTTTCCTTTACATTTCCCTCATGGCAACTAATGTATAGTTTTTCTTGTGCTTATTTGCCATCTGCATGTTTTCTTTGCTGAAATGTCTGTTCATGACTTTTGCCCATTTGCTATTTGGATAGTTTTTTTTTTTCCTCTCCCCTGGTTGTGTTTTAATTTTTTATATATAGAAGTTCTTTGTCAGATAAGTGGTTTGAAAATATATTCACCTAGTCTATAGCTTGTCTTTTCATCCTCCCAACAAGATCTTTACAACAACAGACGGTTTTAATCTTGATAAAGTCCAGTGTTATACCTTATGAATCCTCCTTTCTTGTCTTGTGTAAAAATGCACCAAATGCTAAGTTTAGAAAATGGCTAAACATCCATAATGTATTTTCTCACAGTTCTGCTGGGTAGAAGTCCAACATAAGGCACCGATGTGGTCAGGTTCTGAGGAAGCCCATCCTCCTGGAGATTTGTTGATAACCACCTTCTGGCTTTGTGCTCACATAACCTTTCTTTGTAGGTGTGCATGGAGAGTGCAAGCTCTCTGTGTCTCTTCTCGTAAGCATGCTAACCCCATCATGAGAGTCCTAACCTTGTGACCTAACTCAACCTATGTTCCTCCCAAGGTGACAGGTCCAGTTTCATAGGGGTTAGAACTGAAACATGTGAATGGGATGGGGGACCGAATTTAGTCTATACCATGTGTCTTGATGACTGTATTGGGTTCCCTCTATTTGGGTCTTGTTCATTTTCTTAAATTTTAGGCTCATGTATTTTGTCAACTTTGGGAGATGATCAGCTATGTTTTCTCAAAATATTCTTCTTTTTTTCCTTTACATTTCTTTCAAATACGTTTTAATCCCTACATTTCTTTTTTTCTCATTCTGGGATTCTTGTGACATGAATAGATTTTTGTTTTTGTAGATTTTTTTCTTCTCTCCATTGTTCATATGAGATACTTTCTGTTGTTCTACCTTCAAGGTACTGACTCCTCTGTTATCTACATTGTCCTACTAAGCCAGTTTACTGCGTTGCAAAAAATTTAGTTATATTTTTTCAGTTCTTTGTTAATTACATTCTTTTTTATATCTTTTTGTCCTGAGACTTACTTTCATTTGATTCCATCACAACTGCAATAGCTTGTGGAAGCATTTTTATAATGGTTCCTTTCAAACCCATTGGAAATCCCAACATCTAGGTCATCATTGATCTTAGCGATCTTTGGATTGTGTGGCATGGTCAAGATATTTTTCTGGACTTTGGCATGGTGAATGTTCTTGATTATCCATCTTGCCTATTTGGGGTCTTATGTCATGTGACTCTGGACCGTCTTCATTCTGGTGTATGAGCAGGTGGTGGGTCTACAAGAGCGTGGCTAGTACGAGAAGCCCCAGTTATGTGCCCAAACTAGAAGAAGCAAACTGAAGTCTGGCCAAACACAACCGTGAGGTTCCAGTGCACCTGTGGGGAATGTCACATCTTCCTGTCATTCTTACCAGAAGCCAGAGATGAGGGCTGCAGTATCAACAAGACATTTCCCCCCTCTACTTTGAGAAAGAGGGATTTGGCCAGAATGACCAGCAGCCAGGGGAGGAGACCAGCCAGGACACCCTCAGCTAGTGAGGGGCACTGACAGCATCCTGGGGAAAGTGATGGCCAGAGTCCATGAGAGAAAAGGAGTACAAAACCAAGTCCAGAGAGCCCCAGGCTGGCTGGCAGTCAGGGCTCTGAATCTAGAGTTCGGCTTAGGGGGAAAGGGGCCAAAAGGAGAGATGGTGGAGAGGCGGAGGGATTCAGTAGAAAGAACGTGGATGGGCTGGGGAAGCCTCTGAATCCTTATCACCAGCTGGAAGTTGTGGGGTGGTCTGACAGGGCAGGTCTGTTGGATGAATGGATCGGCAGCATGCCAGACACCCCACTACTGTAGAGTCCCCCTAACTCTGTCAGGAAGAGTACACTTGTCTCCCTCCCCCTGAATACAGTTGAGAGACATCTCTTGACTACTCTAGTGGTCCAGGGCATCCTTGCCGGGGTCCCGGGGCTGGGAGCTGCCATGATGCCTCCTGGAGGCAGGGGGCTTTCCCCCTGGGTGGAGTGCAACCCCACATAGAGGGTGGGGCTATGTGAGTGAGGGGTGGGTGACTGAGGAAGGACAGCTGAGGTAGGCCAGGAATACCCAGGAGCAGTGGAAGGGAGCGTGCTGCTAGCTGCAGGGAGGGTGAAATTGGAAGGAGAAGGCCCTGGGGCCAATCACCTCAGAATTTGCAGATAAAGGGCGGGCATGGACATGCTTGAAAGCTGTCCAAATGGTGTCCCCGGCTCAGACTGCCTTCCCGGGCTCCTGAGGTCGTGGCATAGCAGGGACGGGTGTCCTGTCCTGTGGCTAGGACGGCTGGCCTGTGTTGCCACCAGTCTGCAGGGTGGGCGGAAAACCTGTGGAGATGGCTTTTTCTTATCCAACTGATAAGAAAGTGTGGGCGCCAGTGCAGGGCAAGGAGCATAAATGGGCTGGGGAAATCTGATAGACCATGTTTCCTAGGAAGGAAGCCCCACGGACCATCCTGTTGAGAGCAACCCCACCTCCAAGATGGTGTTTGGACCTGGGGAGGATACGTCCATGGTGACACCCTCAATAATAGTTTCCCATAGGAATTCTGAAGTTCCGTGAGCAGTTGGAGAACTGTGGGTTTCATCCATGGAGGTGGAAGGCCCAGGCAGGGGGCAGGCTCCACATTTTGAATCAGGGAATGGCACCCTCCAGCAACTTGATTCATCCAGCAAACATTTATTGAACATATGCTGAGAAAGAATATCAAGTAAACAAAACAAAATAACATGACAAAGCACTTATTTTCAGCCTGAATGGGAGGATGGTGAGAGATGTGATGTACAAGAGTTTTAGGAAGTTAGGAACTTTGAGATGGCAGGTAAAGTCTATAATGACACTGAATTCTGAGATTTCTCAATTGGCAGAAGCTTTTCCTCTCATCTGAGATTGAGTATCAGGGAGGAAGAAGTGGTAGTAAGTTAATGAGCAAAGGTGTGGAGGATGCAGTCAGTGTGAGCCATGTAAGCAGTGAGCTTCTGCCAGCTGTCCAGGTGGGGCTGTCCAGTGGGTAGGAGGAAACATGGGTCTAACAGGAGAGGAACTTGGGCTGGGCATTTTTAGGTTGCTTCAGTAGGGGTAATTTGAGACCTTAGGTTTAGGTTTAAAAAAGCGTTGCATGGATAGTGGCCTACATGCTATAGTAGGCCATCTTCTCTCCAGCAAAGAGAGTTGGAAACTAAAGGCACATATTAAATTTAGGAAAGACTTTAATGGGAGAAAATATTCAACCAGAAAATCAATTACAGAAAATTTTTATAAAATATATATTCTGTGTATTTGTGGCTCCTATGTATAGTTTTACAATAATGACCTTTCAATTTCACATCTGCTGTGTCAGATCAGTTTTAAGGAATTACTCTTGACAGCCTTTGGCAAAACTGAGCTTACTCTCTGCCTCCCCCAATATCCAGACACTACCTTTTCAAGTCTGGTGTGTGAGTTTTAGGCAGTAGGCAACTCTTCAGTAACAAAAGTTGCTCATAAAATCAGATCAGGGGTCTGGAATTACCCTTCGACTCAGATCTAGAGGCTGGGATTCCATGATGTGTCATCTATCTAGTGGACAGTGGTCATCAAAATTTTAGGTGTAGGACCTCTTACTTCCTTCCACAGAAGAATCGCTTCCACAGAAATCCACTTCATGAACATGAGCAAGGTAGAGCACTCTTGTTGAATGGTTGAAGTGAGGATGATAATCCTAAAGTCCTTCCTAAACCCTCAAAGAATTGGACCCTGCCACCCAGACACAGAATGCTGGGGTCCTCCTGATCACAGATGGGAAAGCTGTGTGCCAGAAGACGCTTCTTCAGACATGGACTCCCTCATGCTCCTGCAAAGACACCTATCTGTGTGGACTCCAATGGGCCCAATGCACTGACGGTACTTTTGCTGTCTCGGTTTCCAGCGCTGCCAACAGCAAATGGTGCCCTAACCACTATGCTCTCAGCATAACTTATCATCCCATTTTCCAAACTCCTCATTGGCCAGTGCTCCCCTACTCCCACTCCAATCCAGACACACACTGGCACACAATATCTTTCTACCCACTTGACTATTCTCTATTCTCAGCACGGAATTAGCTGCCCTCCCTCTAACTCACCAAACCTTCTTTCCAAACCTGCCTTAAATTCTCATTTGAAAAAGAGGCCCTTACTAGTGCTTTACCTGGTAGCTCTCCACTCCAAGAAACACAGTGGGCCTTCTTTACCTTCTTTTTCATGCTTCCTTCTTTTAAATGTATCCTCAGATCACATTCAAGCACCCTCAACAAGAGTATGGAACTTGGCTCATTTTATTTACACCTATTGCTTCTGCTTCCCCAGAACACTGCAAAGATGTTTTGTTTATTTCTGTCATTTACCCAGAGAGGACTGTTGAGTCTCCAAATGTAATTGTTGATGTGACTATTTCTTCTTTCAGCTCAATCAGATTCTTTTTCTTGTATTTTGAAGCTCTGTTTTTAGGTGTACACACTTAAGATTGTTGTATTTTCTTGGTGAATTGACATTTTTCTTAAGAATTATTTATTTTGAGAGAGTGAGAATGAGAGAGAGAGAGAGTACATGAGAGCGGGGAGGGTTAGAGGGAGAAGCAGGCTCCCCGCTGCGCAGGGAGCCCGACGCGGGACTCGATCCCGGGACTCCAGGACCATGACCTGAGCTGAAGGCAGTTGCTCAACCAACTGAGCCACCCAGGCGCCCCGAATTGACTCTTTTATCATTATGTGATGTTCCTTTCTATCCATGGTAAATTTCCTTCTTATAAAGTCAACTTTTTCTGATATTTCATTTATAGTCCTACTTTCCCCTGATACCTAACCTTGACAACCACTCATGTGTTTTCTATCACTGTAGTTTTGTCTTTTTCAAAAACGCTATAGAAATAGAAGAACAGAGCATGTAATTTATCGAGACTCGTTTCTTTCACTCAGGAAATTGCATTTGAGGCTCATCCAAGTTGTATGTATCAATAGTTTATTACTTTTCTGTTGCTGAGTGGTAACCCATTGTACAGGTGTACCACAGTTTATCCATTCATCCATAGAAGGACATTTGGGTCAAAACAAACAGATTTTAGCAAATATGAATAGCTGCTATAAACATTCACAGGTATGTTTTTGTGTGAACATAGGTTCTTATTTCTTCCAGGAGTGGCATTGGTGAGTCATATAGTGTCTATATGTTTAGAAGAAATGACCAAATTATTTTCCAGAGAGGCTGTATCATTTTACATTCTGACCAGTAATATATGAGAGTTCAAGTTGCTCTTTATCCTTGTTAACATTTAGTAAGGTCAGTAATTTTTAAAATTTCAGTCACTCTCAAGTGTGTGTTGTGTTACCTCATCTTATTTTTAATTTGCATTTCTCTTCATTGATGTAGAACAATTTCCATGTGCATATTTGTCATCCATATGCCCACTTTGGTGATGTGTCTATCAAGATCATTTACCCATTTTTAAAAGCCAAATGTCCATTGACAAATGAATAAATAAAGAAGATGTGGTATATAAATATACAATGGAATATTACTCAGTCATCAGAAAGGATGAATGCCTACCATTTACATCAGTGTGGATGGAACTGGAGGGTATTATGCTAAGTGGAATAAGTCAATCAGAGAAAGATAATTATAATATGGTTTCACTCATATGTGGAATATAAGAAACAGTGCAGAGGATCATAGGGGAAGGGAGGGAAAAACAGAATGGAAAGAAATCAGAGAAAGAGACAAACCATGAGAGACTCTTAACTATAGGAAACAAACTAAGGGTTGCTGGAGGGGAGGTGGGGGGCATGGGGTAATTGGGTGATGGGCATTAAGGAGGGCACATGATGTGATGAGCACTGGGTGTTATATGCAACTGATGAATTATTGAACTCTACATCTGAAACTAATGATGTACTGTATGTTGGTTAATTGAATTTTTTAAAAAAGACAATTCAAAAGCCATGAAAAAAATTTAAAAATGGGTCATTTGTTTGCTAAGTTTTGAGTTTTGAAAAACTTTGATGTATTCTGGATACAAGTCTCTTGTTGAATATATGATTTGCAAATACTTTCTAACAGTCTGCAGCTTGACTTTTTATTCTGATTTTCTCAGAGCAAAAGTTTTTAATTTTGAGGAAGTCTAACTCCAGGTCATGAGATTTTCTCCTACGTTTTCTTTAAAAATTTTATAGGTTTCCCTTAGCATTTAGATCGATGATACATTTTAACTTGATTTTGTACTATAAAGTGTTAGGTTTAAGTACAGGTTCTTTTTTGTTTCTTTTTTTGTTGTTTCTTTTTTTAAAAATATGTGTGTCTGATTGTTCTATTACCATTTATTGAAAAGACCAACATTTCTCAATTGAATTGTCTTACTCCTTCATAAAAAACTCTACCAGTCCTCTTTGGGTGGGTCTATTTCTGGACTCTAATCAGTTCGACCGATCTACGTGTATATCCTTTAGCTAATTCCACACCACCTTTTTTTAAAAAATTTTTTATTGTTATGTTAGTCAGCATATATTACATCATTAGTTTTTGATGTAATGTTCCACGATTCATTGTTTGTTCATAACACCCAGTGCTCCATGCAGAATGTGTCCTCTTTAATACCCATCACCAGGCTAACCCATCCCCCTCCCCTCCTCCCCTCCAGAACCCTCAGTTTGTTTTTCAGAGTCCGTCATCACTCATGGTGCATCTCCCCCTATGACTTACTCCCCTTCATTCTTCCTCTCCTGCTATCTTCTTCTATTTCCTTTTTCTTAATATATGTTGCATTGTTTCAGAAGTACAGATCAGTGATTCAACAGTCTTGCATAATTCATAGCGCTCACCGTAGCACATACCCTCCCCAATGTCTATCACCCAGCAACCCCATCCCTCCCACCCCCAACCACTCTAGTAACACTCAGTTTGTTTCCTGAGATTAAGAATTCCTCATATCAGAGAGCTCATATGATACATGTCTTTCTCTGTTTGACTTATTTCACTCAGCATAAAACCCTCCAGTTCCATCCACGTTGTTGCAAATGGCAAGATCTCATTCCTTTTGATGGCTGCATAATATTCCATTGGGTATATATACCACTTCTTCTTTATCCATTCATCTGTCGATGGACACCTTGGCTGTTTAAAAGTGGATGGTATTTTGATGGGGATTGCATTGAATGTGTAGATTGCTCTAGGTAGCATTGACATCTTCACAATGTTGGTTCTCCCAATCCATGAGCATGGAAACTTTTTCCATTTCTTTGTGTCTTCTTCAATTTCTTTCCTGAGTATTTTATAGTTTTCTGAGTACAGATCCTTTGCCTATTTGGTTAAATTTATTCCTAGGTATCTAATGGTTTTGGGTGCAATTGTGAATGGGATCGACTCCTTGATTTGTCTCTCTTCTGTCTTGTTGTTGGTGTATAGGAATGTCACTGATTTCTGTGCATTGATTTTATAGCCTGCTACTTGACTGAATTCCTGTATGAGTTCTAGCAGTTTTGGGGTGGAGTCTTTTGGGTTTTCCACATACAGTATCATATCATCTGCAAAGAGTGAGAGTTTGACTTCCTCTTTGCCGATTTGGATGTCTTTGATTTCTTTTTGTTGTCTGATTGCTGTGGCTAGGACTTCTAATACTATGTTGAATAGCACTGCTGAGGGTGGACATCCCTGCCGCGTTCCTGACCTTAGAGGAAAAGCTCTCAGCCTTTCCCCATTGAGAATGATATTCGCTGTAGGTTTTTCGTAGATGGCTTTTATGATATTGAGGTATGTACCCTCTATCCCTATACTCTGAAGAGTTTTGATCAAGAAAGGATGCTGTACTTTGTCAAATGCTTTTTCTGCATCTATTGAGAGGATCATATGATTCTTGTTCTTTCTTTTGTTAATGTATTGTATCACGTTGATTGATTTGCGGATGTTGAACCAGCCTTGCAGCCCAGGGATAAATCCCACTTGGTCGTGGTGAATAATGTTTTTAATGTACTGTTGGATCCTATTGGCTAGTATTTTGGTGAGAATTTTTGCATCCATGTTCATCAAGGATATTGGTCTGTAATTCTCCTTTTAGATGGGGTCTTTGTCTGGTTTTGGGATCAAGGTAATGGTGGCCTCATAAAATGAATTTGGAAGTTTTCTTTCCATTTCTATGTTTTGGAACAGTTTCAGGAGAATAGGTATTAATTGTTCTTTAAATATCTGATAGAATTCCCCTGGGAAACCATCTGGCCCTGGGCTTTTGTTTCTTGGGAGATTTTTGATGACTGCTTCAATTTCCCTAGTGGTTATAGGTCTGTTCAGGTTTTCTATTTCTTCCTGGTTCAGTTTTGGTAGTTGATACATCTCTAGGAATGCACCCATTTCTTCCAGGTTACCTAATTTGCTGGCATAGAGTTGCTCATAATATGTTCTTATAATTGTTTGTATTTCTTTTGTTTGGTTGTGATCTCTCCTCTTTCATTCATGATTTTCATGATTTTGGTCATTTCTCTTTTCTTTTTGATCAGTCTGGCCAGGGGTTTATCAGTCTTGCTAATTCTTTCAAAGAACCAGCTCCTAGTTTCGTTGATCTGTTCTACTGTTCTTTTGGTTTCTATTTCATTGATTTCTGCTCTGATCTTTATAATTTCTCTTCTCCTGCTGGGTTTAGGCTTTATTTGCTGTTCTTTCTCCAGCTCCTTTAGGTGTAGGGTTAGGTTGTGTATTTGAGACCTTTCTTGTTTCTTGAGAAAGGCTTGTATTGCTATATACTTTCCTCTCAGGACTGCCTTTGCTGTATCCCAAAGATTTTGGACAGTTGTGTTTTCATTTTCATTGGTTTCCATGAATTTTTTTAATTCTTCTTTAATTTCCTGGTTGACCCATTCATTCTTTAGTAGGATGCTCTTTAGCCTCCATGGATTTGAGTTCTTTCCGACTTTCCTCTTGTGGTTGAGTTCTAGTTTCAAAGCATTGTGGTCTGAAAATATGCAGGGAATGATCCCAATCTTTTAGTACCGGTTGAGACCTGATTTGTGACCTAGAATTTGATCAATTCTGGAGAATGTTCCATGGGCACTAGAGAAGAATGTGTATTCCGTTGCTTTGGGATGGAATGTTCTGAATATGTCTGTGAGGTCCATTTGGTCCAGTGTGTCATTTAAAGTCTTTATTTCCTTGTTGATCTTTTGCTTAGATGATCTGTCCATTTCAGTCAGGGGGGTCATAAAGTCCCCCACTATTATTTGATTGTTGTCAATGTGTTTCTTTGCTTTTGTTATTAATTGCCTTATATAATTGGCTGCTCCCATGTTTGAGGCATAGATATTTACAATTGTTAGATCTTCTTGTTGGATAGACCCTTTAAGTAGGATATAGTGTCCTTCCTCATCTCTTATTACAGTCTTTGTTTTAAAATCTAGTTTGTCTGATATAAGGATTGCCACCCCAGCTTTCTTTTGGTGTCCATTAGCATGGTAAATGGTTTTCCACCCCCTCACTTTCAATCTGGGGGTGTCTTTGTGTCTAAAATGAGTCTCTTGCAGACAGCATATGGATGGGTCTTGTTTTTTAATCCAATCTGATAGCCTGTGTCTTTTGATTGGGGCATTTAACCCATTTACATTCAGGGTAACTATTGAAAGTATGAATTTAGTGCCATTGTATTGCCTGTAAGGTGACTGTTACTGTATGTTGTCTGTGTTCCTTTCTGATCTTTGCTGCTTTTAGGCTCTCTCTTTGCTTAGAGGACCCCTTTCAATATTTCTTGGAGGGCTGGTTTCGTGTTTCTAAATTCCTTCAGTTTTTGTTTGTTCTGGAAGCTTTTTATCTCTCATTCTATTTTCGATGACAGCCTAGCTGGATATAGTATTCTTGGCTGCATATTTTTCTCGTTTAGTGCTCTGAAGATATCTTGCCAGTCCTTTCTGGCCTGCCAGGTCTCTGTGGATAGTTCTGTTGCCAATCTAATGTTTCTACCATTGTAGGTTACATATCTCTTCTCCTGAGCTGCTTTCAGGATTTTCTCTTTGTCTCTGAGACTCGTAAGTTTTACTATTAGATGTCGGGGTGTTGACCTATTATTATTGATTTTGAGAGGGGTTCTTTGTGCCTCCTGGATTTTGATGCCTGTTTCCTTCCTCACATTACGGAAGTTCTCTGTTATTATTTGCTCCAATATACCTTCTGCCCCTCTCTCTCTCTCTTCTTCTTCTGGGATCCCAATTATTCTAATGTTGTTTCGTCTTATCGTATCACTTATCTCTCGAATTCTGCCCTCGTGATCCTGTAGTTGTTTCTCTCTCTTTTTCTCAGCCTCTTTATTTTCCATCATTTGGTCTTCTATATCGCTGATTCTCTCTTCTGCCTCATTTATCCTAGCATTTAGTGCCCCCATTTTTGATTGCACCTCATCAATAGCCTTTTTGATTTCGACTTGGTTAGATTTTAGTTCTTTTATTTCTCCCGAAAGGGTTTCTCTCATAACTTCCACGCTTTTTTCAAGCCCAGCTAGTATCTTTAAACTCATGATTCTGAACTCTAGGTCCGACATCGTACTAATGTCCGTATTGAGTAGGTCCCTGGCTGACGGTACTACCTCTTGTTCTTTTTGCTGAGGTGATTTTTTTCGTCTTGTCATTTTGTCCAGAGGAGAATAGATGAATGAGAGAACAAAATGCTAACAGGTTTACAACGTCCCCAGCAAATATACTGTATACAAATCAGAAAAGACCTGAAACCAGGGGAAAAGAAAGGGAAAGAAAGAAAAAAGAAAGAGAAAAAAAAGAAAAAAAAAAGATAAAAACAAAGCAGAACAATACAAAAAAAGCAGAATATGATCAAATATGATCAGGCTAGTGCATAGATCAGTGCCACACACTAGATTTTGGGCGTATTTTGGTCTGTTAGAAAAAAGTGCCTCCTAAAATTTTAAAGGAAGAAAGACATATATGTTCAAAATAAGGGTTGATACAATGAACGGATGGAAGATGACTGTAAAGATGAAAATTATAAAAGATTTTATAGAAGGACTTGATAAGATAAGAAGTTGTTTGAAAAAAGAAAGAAGATTTAAGAAAAAAAAAGGAAAAAGGGAGAGAATGTGATCAGGCAGGAGACTAGAACAGAACCATACACTAGTGATTTAGGGTATATTTTGATCTGTTAGAAGAAACTGTATCTCAAAATTTTAAAGAGAGAACAACTTACATATATATGCCAAAAATAAGTGTAACTACTATGAAAGGATAAAATATGACTCTAAAAATGAAAAATAAAAAATGTTTTTTTTTATAAAAAGGGATTGATAAGATGTTGGTTGAAAAAGGGAAAAAGAAAAATAAAAAAAAAACAGTTAACAAAATTTAAGTTTGATGAAATAATGAATCACGGTAAAAAAAAAAGCCATGAATTCTACGTGCAGTATTCCCCTAGCGCTGGAGTTCTGCCGTTCTCCGTGATCGGTAAACTTGGTCTTGGCTTGCTGGCCTTTCGTGCTGATCTTCTGGGGGAGGGGCCTGTTGCTGTGGTTTCCAAATGTCTTTGCCGGAGGCTAAGTTGCCCCACCCTTGTCGGTCCGGGCTAAGGAAGCTGCTCGGGTGCTCTCTCAGGAGCTTTTGTTCCCTGCAAGCTCTCCGCACAGCTTTGGAAGACCAGGGCAAAAATGGTGGCCTCCCAATCTCCACCCGGAGGAGCTGAGAACTCGGGGCCCCGCTCCTCAGTGTGCCCTCAGAGAAAAGCAGTCACTCCCGTCTCCCCGGTCTCCGGCCGCACTCCGTGCTCACCCGGCCTGTGACCGAGCGTTGCTATCTCTGGCACCTGAACCCGTGTGGAGTCTCCAAACCCAGCAGATCCCTGCGGTTCGTTACCGCGCCGCTCCTGCCCGGGAAGGAAGGGGAGTCTCCCAGCTCTGCCGCTTGTTGGGTCCCTGCTGGAGGAGCAGTGGCCCGACTGGGCAGCGGATCACAGTTTATGGCAACCCCGAGCTGAGAGCCCGCGCCTCGGCTCCGTCTCTGCAGCCGGCTTCCCTGCTCTGATACCTGGGAGCTCTGGCGCACTCAGGCACCCCCGGTCTTTCTCTGACCCCAAGGGTCCTGAGACCACACTGTCCCGGGAGGATTCCACCCCCTGCTTAGCCACTGCAGCGACGTCCCTCAGCCGAGTCAACTTCTAAAAGGTCCGATTTTGTGCTCCGCGGCTCTAGCACTTGTCAGAAGCGGCCAGTGGAGGCCCCTCCCTCACCGTTTATCCTCCTGAATATCGCCTTGGATTCACTTCTCCGCAGGTCCTACCTTCCAGTAAGTGGTTGCTTCTCTGTTCAGAGAGTTGTTGCTACTCTCCTCTTCGATCTCCTGTTGAGTTCGTAGGTGTTCAGAATGGTTTGATCGTTGTTCAGCTGAATTCCTGAGACCAGACGAAATCTAGGTCTCCTACTCCTCCGCCATCTTGCTCCGCCCCCCAATACCACACCACCTGGATTATCATAGCTTTATCTTAAAATCAAGTAGTGTGATTCTTCTGACTTTATTCTACTTTTTCATAGTTGTTTTCGCTATACTATTTCCTTTGCCTTTCCATAAACTTGTTGAATCAGCTAGTTTATATCCAAAAACATCCTGGTAGATTTTTGATTGGATTGTTTTGAATGTATAGATCAATTTAGTGAGAATTGACATCTTCACTATGTGAGTCTACCAGTCCATGAACACAGTATATCTCTGAACTTACTATTTAAGTCTTGATTACTTTTATCAGCATTCTGTGTTTTCAGCATACAGATCCTGTGCATATCTTATTAGATTTATACCTAAGTATTGCAATTTTGGAGCTATTGAAATTAATTATGGGAATGCAAACTGGTATAGCACTTGTGGAATAAAATTTCAGCCGCATTTATGAAATGTTAAACAATTCACACCCTCTCCACTCTAACCCAATGTCTGTGTTAGTATGTATATCTTATTAGAAAACATTCATATCTACCCAAGGATTCAGGTCAAAGATGTTGTTTTCATTTTATTAGTCATACAATAAAGGGAAAACAACTTGTTTCCACCAGGAAAAAATTGTGTATGTGATTAATTATGGTATATACAAACTTTAACATTCCAGGGAATACTTTCAAAAGTGAGGTAGGTGTATATGTGCTGTTATTGGAAGATCCTGCATCCATTTTATTAAGTGACAAAAGGTAGTGGCAGATCAATATGCACAGTATTATGGGTTAGGTTGAATAGAAACAATATATTTGTAGAGCATATCTATGAAAAAGCCATAGTCACCTTTAGAATAACACGCACTAGGGGCGCCTGGGTGGCTCAGCTGGTTAAGCGTCCGACTCTTGATTTCGGTTCAAGTCATGATCTCAGGGTCCTGAGACCGAGCTCCGAATCAGGCTCTGCATGGAGCCGGCTTGAGGGTCTCTCTCTCTCTCTCTCTCTATTTGACCCTCCCTCCATCACACACTCTTTCTCTCTCTCAAAGAAAAGAAAATATTTTAAATTAAAAAAATAAAAATACACACTAGATTGTTAGTCATGGTGACTTCTGAGGAGGAGGCTGAATTGTGGAGGAACTTTGAAAAGGGGATATTGTGACTCATCTGTATTTTTAGAAGTTTTTTTGCAATAGGAAGATATGCACTAGTACCTTCTTAAGTAAAATTGCTAGATAAGCCTAACAAAAAAAGCGGCTGCATGAAAGTAACTGCTAACTGATGCAACAAACTGTGACATTTGAAGGGCTAACACAACAGAAGTGCATCTTTGTGCACACAAATTCTGATACAGTTTGGCAGGGGCCCTCTGCTTTTCCTAGACCCTGGGTCCAGGTTGCTTTCATCTTGTGGCTCCCCTATCTCAACACGGGGTCACCATGTTTGCTGGTGAATCAAGGGAGACAGCATGGAGTGGACACACTGGCTCGCAAACACCTGGATGTGAGAAACAATGCTTCTGCTCACATCTCCATGGCAAAGGGTCATCACACAACCCTCCCTAACTACAAGGGGACTGGCAAGGTGGTGTCCCCTGTATTCTGGAAGGAAAGCAAGACACACTATGGATGAACATTAAAGTTTCTCCCATGTATTGTTACACAGTAGGGGCTTAACCAAATGCAACTATTATAATTTGTTATGACTGACTTTATTGCTGGGAGGAGTTTCTTTTTTTAAGATTTTTTTATTTGTCAGTGAGAGAGAGAGAGAGAAAGAGATTGCACAAGCAGGGGGAGCAGCGGGCAGAGGGAGAAGCAGGCTCCCCATTGAGCAGGGAGCCTGATGTGGGACTCGAGCCCAGGACCCTGGGATCATGACCTGAGCCAAAGGCAGATGCTTAACTGACTGAGCCACCCAGGCATCCCAGGGGAGGAGTTTTTGAGGTCAGTTTGCCTTGGAATTCTTTGAACTTTTCAAGCACCTGTGTGACAGATACTTTCAAGTACAGGATGACATCTAATTTTCAAACGATTCTGTGATTCCAGCAGGGAGGATATACTTTCTTCATTTAGTGACCAGAGGATTACTACAGAGAGTAAGGTTCTATGTTGGGGGAGAGAAGGTGATTCCTAGCTGTTCCATGGGGACCAGTGATGAGCTCCTTAGCAGGCCAGGTTCAAGAGTGAGACAGAGGAGCACACAGGGGAATACCAGGGAAAGGCTGCTGTAATTCGGGAAAGTGCCAGGTCTGGAAAAAATGCCAGCGCCTGGGCAGTCAGTTTTCAAAGAACTCTGAGGCTCAGGCAGAAGAACTCTAGGTTAATAAAGCCCACAGACTGTACCCAAAACCTGTTTGATTCTCATTGTCACCTTCCTTCCTTAGCAACAGGTTTTTTAGTACCTTAGCCACAGCATCCTTCTTTTTGTCACCTGGAAGACACCATGCTGTCCTCAGGAATGATGTAGGACTCGGAAGGTTGGCCACAGGCTGCAGTGGGTGGGAACAGCGTGGACTCTACACGAATTCAGACCCGGGTTCTAGTCGCTGCCCTGTCACTCACTAGCCACGTGATCCTGGGAAAATGACTAAGTCCTAGGAGCCTCAGGTTCTTTCTGAAGTGAGTGAGTTAAGTGAGTGGGTTTGATAAGCCCCGTCTTGCAGGACTGCAGGAATGCATGTGATATATGGAAAGCAACTTGCACAGTGCTTGGCACATATTGGAACTTTGATGAATGGCAGTGATTTCAAGTGTTGTTTTGATCCCAGGGCCTTCCACTCTCTCCTCTGGGGTATTTTATTTATTTATTTATTTATTTATTTATTTATTTATTTTGTTACCCAGGTCATGTTAGAGAATGTGCAGCTCAATAGGACATGGAATAGCTAATCAGCCAAAGAGGGTGCTTCATAAGTAAAACTCAATCCATTTTCTAAATCAGAGGATATATATGAGATATATGGGAATATGTGTGGCATTCAGCTGTGAGGGAATTGTCCCAGCTGGACACAATACAAAGCTCCTAGAATGTGAGTCAAAGACCAGCTCCTTCCCTCCCTCCCAGCTGCTCTTCCACCAAACCACTCCTTTCACTCATTTCTCCCCTGACCAAAACCTAGACCTTGCTTACTTATAGCTGTCCAAATTACACTCCAGATAATCAAACTAAAATGACTTTTTAAGCAGTGGGTTCTGGCTTTGCATGGTCAGGACAAGAGTGCCAGTCTAGAGTCTTCTGGGCTCCACTTCAAAGAAATATCACTGTATTTCTTCAGAAATACTTGCAGATGACGGATATAAAACACCTAGTCTGTGCACTGTGTTCAAGGCCTTGGGATGAGAGTGGAGGCTACCTTCTTTTCCTGCCCCAGGAGGAGATTTCTCCCTGGTTTGTCCATGATCCAGAAGGAACTTCTCAGAGCAATTATCCATTCCAGACTTTGCTCCCACCTCTAAGGTACGCTGTCTCCAAGTAGGGCCACTGTCACCCCCCCAGGTTCACGGTAATCAGCTGCACAGAAGGAAGCACGGTGACCTGACACCCTGAGCCACCCAAGGCCAGGGGCACTTCCACTGCAGTGCTTGCCCCGGGAGCCACACTCCCTCACCCTTCTTCCATTTCTTCTGCAGGTCTCAGGGCACCTCTCCCCACTTTCCTGCCATGAGTGCAGCTGCTAGACTGTCCCCTAAGGGTGGAACGTGTCCTGCTTTTCCTAATGTCCTCACTGCTCACACACAGGGCCTTCCAGAGAGCAGAGCTCAGCCCATGTCTGGGAATCAAGGAGCCAGTGAGCAGGGCTCCCTCTGTGCTGAGATGTCATTTCTCCTCTTTTCTTGAAGAACTAAGTGAATGAAGGCGCACGCATCTGTGTTACTTTTGCAGAATGACAGAAGAGAAGGAGTAAGAAGCAAAAATGAATAATCTTTTATTTCCGTATTTCCTGACCCCGTCACTTGACTGCTCCGTTTTTCCACCTTTCCAACAAATTCCTATGCCAATGCCCCGTAATTTCATTCCAGAACCCAAACAAGGAGGGAAGATCTCCCACCTTATTTCCAGAACATGACAAAACTCTTAAAACTCTTGAACTGGGTAAGTCCAAATGCTGTGGGGTGGATGTCACGCACACATTTACCTGCCGAAGCTGGTTAAAACTTGTACTCCAAGGAACAATATTTGAGAGCTTCCTCAAGAAACCCAAGCTCTGGATGTCAGAGTCATCGCAGAGAACAGGCCCCCAGAGATGCTGGCTCTTCACCCTGCTTTCTTCCCCCAACCCTCCCTGGCCCTGCCTTACTTAGAACTCCCGGGGCTCTCTCTTTTCACACACACACAGGGAAGAACCAAAATGTGGCCTCACTTCATGCCCAGCACCCTGCAGGAGAAGCTGCCGACCCCACCAAAGCCTGGAAAGGGCCTGGCCGCCACTGGGACTCAGGCCTCCTCTCCCTCATCTCTCACAGCTCCTTCAGACAGGGCCAGGGAGGAAGCCAGCTGCCCGCGCCTGACCCGGAGCAAATACTCCAGAACTTGAAACTTGCTGGTTCAGCATGGGCCCTGTGACCCCACGGGAACTCGTAGTGGGCAGGGTCCCTGCCAGGCACCTGCCAGTACTCCAGGTACCCTTCCTGCACCCAGACTTTGGTGAGGAGCTCCCTGGGCTCCCCATAGATGATGTGCTTCTGGCTGGCATACACCCCCATGAGCCCCAGCGTTTCCCACACCTCTTCCTCGGGGGCACGGTTGCCATGCAGGAGGCTCACCCCCAGTAGCAGCACCAGGAGGCCGGTCTTGGGCATGCTATGCTCACCGCTCAGCATCCCATCACAGGTGAGACCCAGGACATTGGCCAGGACGTAGGAGTGGTCACTGCGGTCCACTTCCTTCACGTCCACGCCAAAGACCAGCTGCATGCACTCGGAGGCTTGGCCCAAGATCACTGGGAAGTCGTCCTGGTAATCTTTGCTGACGATCTCGAGCACCTCTGCCTGGCGGGTCGGCTGCTTGTTGCGGTATTTGAGGAGCAGGAACTCCACCAGGGCAGTCATTTTCACGTGGAGTTTGTCCTGGAGAGAGGGTTCCGTGACTTCCGGCTCTTCCCAGGTGCTCGAACCCTCCTCATCTAAGCTGCTGGGACCTCCTCTTCCCCACCCCCCAACAGCTGTGCCTCCACCAGGCCCTGGGCTGGGCCTGGGTCTTCCTCCATTAGCTCCTGACCCCCGGTTTTTTAAACTCTTTTTTTTTTTAAGATTTTATTTATTTATTTGACAGAGAGAGACACAGCGAGAGAGGGAACACAAGCAGGGGGAGTGGGAGAGGGAGAAGCAGGCTTCCCGCGGAGCAGAGAGCCCGATGCGGGGCTCGATCCCAGGACCCTGGGATCATGACCTGAGCCGAAGGCAGACGCTTAACGACTGAGCCACCCAGGCGCCCCCTGACCCCTGGTTTTTTAAAGCAGGCCCCCAGCCTCTGTCAGACCTTGATGCGGACGTCCTGACACACCGCCTGTGGACTTGGCACAAACAGGCCTCCCAGGGCGGACAGCAGGGGCAGGCTTCAGTGCGTTGTCCCTGTTCTGGAGTCCAGGTCCCTCCCTGAGCCCTCCCTCAGGGATTTCAGCATGAGCCGCAGCACCGCTGGTGATGCTGTCTCTGCTGTCTCCAGGCCCGTTCCCTCCGACCAAAGCCCTCACTGCCCTGAGAGCCACGGGCAAAGACTGTGGACGTCGCATCAGGCTACAAAGTCCAGGGATTCCCTGAGATGGGTCCTTCGGGTCCCTTAGCCCTACTCTCTGTTCCCCATCTGGACAACCTGGATGGCCGGTGCCCTCATCCCTGCTCCTGAGGGCCACTCCTCACAACAAGCGCTCAGTGTCTCTGGGACCCAGAGCAGAAGCCAGGACACGCCTCATGTCACCGTTGTCTCACCCAGAGGCCTCCCAGGACTGATTCTCTACTGGGTCTGGGGTCCTTCATTCCTCCCTCTGGTCCTCACCTTGACTCCTGACAGAACCTGGGCCCTCCTGCCCCTGTCCCCACACGTGTGTGCGTGTGCTTGCCTTTGGCATTTGCACAACAATGGTCGGGAAGGCATCAGAAGAAAGAACCAGCAAACTTCTATCTCTTCAGCTTCTGACCCCCATCCCTTGCTTCTTCCATTCTTGCGCCTTTCCAACCCATCCCTAGACCAATGCCCTGTGATTTCGGTCCAGAGCCCACACAAGTAGGCAAGGTGTCCAGGCTGGTGTCCAGGGCATGAAAAAAAACTTTTTCTTAAAGGTATTTATTTATTTGAGAAAGAGAAAGCACACACAGGGGAGAGAGAGAAGCAGAGTCTCCACTGAGCAGGGAGCCCCATGTGGGGTGTGATCCCAGGATCCTGAGATCCTGACCTGAGCCGATGGCAGACGCTTAACCAACAGAGGACCCAGGCACGCCAAGACCATGATAAAACTCTTAACTCTTGGACTGGGTAAGAACAAATGCTGCAGAGTGGATGGTACTCACACAATCAGCCCCTGAAGCGGCTGAAACCTTCTATGGCAAGGAACCCCACAGGAGAGCTTCCGCAAGGACACCAAGCTCTGGATGTGGGAGTCATCCCAGGAAACAACCCCCCCACCCGCAGGAGGCTCCTTGCCCTGCTTTCTTCTCCCAACCCTTCCTGGCCCTGCACTCCTTAAAAAGCCCAGGGCTCTGTCTTCACGGGCACACACACACACACACACACAGGGAAGAACCAGCAAGCGGCCCCACTTCATGCCCAGCACCCCGCAGGAGAGGCTGCTGAACCCAGCAAAGCCTGGAAAGGGCCTGGCGGATGCCAGGGCTCAGGCCGCCTCTTCCTCATCTCTCACAGTCCCTTCAGACAGGGCCAGGGAGGAAGCCAGCTGCCCGCGCCTGACCTGGAGCAAATACTGCAGCATTTGCAACTTGCTGGTTTCGGCGTGGGCCCTGGAACCCCACGGGACGTCGTAGGAGGCAGGTCACTTCCGGGCACCTGCCGGTACTCCACGTACCCTCCCTGCACCCAGACCTTGGTGAGGAGCTCCCTCGGCTCCCTGTAGATGATGTGCTCCTGGCCGGCATACACCCCCATGACCCTCAGCGTTTCCCACACCTCCTCCTCAGGGGCACGGTCACCATGCAGGAGGCTCACCCCCAGGAGGCCGGTCTTGGGCACTCCCTGCTCACCGCAAATCATCCCATCATAGGTGAGGCCCAGGATGGGGACCAGGATGTAGGAGTGGTCGCTGGGGTCCACTTCCTTCACATCCATACCAAAGACCAGCTGCAAGCACTTGGAGGCCTGGCCCAAGATCACAGGGAAGGCATCCAGGGCATCCTGGCCGACGATCTCCAGCATCTCTGCCTGGCTGGTCGGCTCCTTGATGTGATACTTGAGGAGCAAGAACTCCACCAGCTCGGCCAGCTTCCCCTGGATTATGTTTTGGAGCCCCGGCTGGGCTTCTTCGGGCTCCTCACGGGGGCTGGCGCCCTCCTCATCGGACCTGCTGGAGCCCTGGTCAGGCTGGTTGCAGGCAGTGGCTGCTTGGGCAGTGGGGGAGGGGCAGGCACTCAGAGAGCTCTGGGGACGACTCTGGAACCCAGCAGCAGACCCCTCCTCCGAGGGGACCAGAAAGAGGGCAGAGCAGGAGCCCGATGGGGCGGCGGACTGGGAGGAGGCCAAGGTGGAGAAGGAGGGGGGGGTGCGGGGGACCTTCTCCTCCCCAGCCCCCAACAGCTGTGCCTCCACCAGGCCCTGGGCCAGGCCCGGGTCTTCCTCCAGCTTCCAGAGCTCACCCCTCTGACCCAGGGGCATGGCGTTTGTGTCGGGCTGACCCTGAAGAAAGAGGTGGGACGGCTCCTCAGGGTGCAGCCCAGGCAGCAGAGGCCTGAAGTCCTGGAGCTGACAGTGCGCTGCGTCGGACTTGGGTGCTGAGGGGTCCCCTCTGGGGTGGGATGGGCGAGCCCCTAGCTCCATGCTCAGAGCAAGTACCTCACCTTGACCAGTGGCCCTCACCTGCACCTCCCCTGCTCTGGGACCTTAGAGGCTCCTGCCTCAGACCTAGGCCTCGACTCTGAATTCTGGAAGCCCCTGGAGGAGAAAAGGAGTCATTTCAGGGTGCAGACACAGAGCACGGCCCACGGCCCCCAGTGGGGCAGGAGGGCTGGTGCGGATTCTGTGAGGTCCCCATCCGTCCAAGCTGGGTGGTCCCCTCCTTGGCCCCTCAGGGGACTGCTATTTCCCCTGGCAGGGCCTGGAGCCCTGCAGCCTGAGGCCACAGGGTCACAGCAAGGCCGCACAGCCCTGAGACCCCACAGAAGGTAAGCCAGGGGGCCCACCTCTGCCCACGCCTGCCAGAGGTCTAAGGGCTCGTCTCGGGATCCCAGGGACGGCCAAGCTCGGCTGCTGTCTCTGCTGGGATGGGAGAACCTCTCCGTCTGTACCATGACCCCACGGAAGGCCTGGGAAAACTCCCTGTGTTGACGGGAGGCCACCCTCCTGGTGCCAAGGCCTCATCTCTGGGAGACGCCAGAAGGAAAAGTCAGGAGACACAACATGGCCCACCGATTGCCCGTCTCCCCAGGGCTGGCAGCAGCGTCAGGGTAGGCCTGGGCCCTAAGGATCCTGCTGTGGGAGGCATCCCCTCATTTCTCATCTGCCCCCCACCATCAGGGCCAGACCCAGAGCCAGGGCACCTGCCTCCTCTCCTACCCGAGTCCAGACCCTCAGGCCCAGGCCCTCTCCATCCTGAGAGGAAGGATCTGGAGAGGAGGAGGGACTCAGCCTGACAGGCCCCACCCAGGGTTCCCAGGGCCTCCAGGTAGGGGCTGCACAGACTTCTGGGCCATCCCTTCGTGGTCCCAAGGGGTGGGTGGGGAGTCACTCACTCCTCCCTCGGGTGTCCCCACACTGATTCTTGGCAGAAGCAGGGACTCCTGTGTGTCTCCCAGGTGCGCTTCCCCAGATGACCTGACCCCGACCTCTCCCAGCATGGTCCTCACCTCCCTGAGAGCTCCGAGAAGAGGGTGAGGAGCCAGCACGTCCTGGTCCACGGCCACGTCTCCATCCACCCCCTCAGCCCCCGGCAAGATCCCAAAGGGCTGGTTGTAGGGACGGGCCACTCTGTCCTGGGGTGGGGATACCCTCAGGCCCCCAGGACGCTAATCTTCTTTCTTCCTGCCAGGGCCTGCGCTTCTTCCAGGTCCCCAATGTGAGACAGAAGCCATGTGCCCCTCAGACCAAGACCTCAGCTCCCCGAGGACTCCCGCCTTCTGGCCCATGAGACAAGTGAGCATGCGTGCCAGGTTGGGCCCCCGCTGACCGATCCTCCCTGGTTTGGGCACTGCCAGACTCCGGTGCCCTGGCTTCTTTGCTGAGATGGGGTGGAGGGGGTATGGCCAGTCCTCCCCCAGGGTCCTCACCCTGAGTCCCAACCGGACCCGTGCCCCGCCCCCCCGACCCCGCACTCCACCCTCACACACACACAGGCCCGCCCCACCCCAGGCCCGCTCCTTCTCACCACAGGGCCTCAGGCTCTAACAGCCAGATGTGGACCCCCGGACAGGAGGCATGGGCTCCTCCTCCACAAGGGTCCTCCTCCATGGCCTGTCCGTACTGCGGCCCAGTCAGTCCTCCCTCTGGTCCTCCCCTTCCATCCTGGCAGGACCGGGCTCAGCCTGGGCGACCCTGAAGCCTGCTCCTTCCACCCAGACCCCAGGCTCTAGGAAACGTGGCTGGGAAGTCAGGGCACACCCTAGGTGACCATCCAGCCCCGGGGCCTCCCGGGACCTAATCTGTTCGCTGTCCCCAATCCTGCAGTCCTCCTTCTGGTCCTCGTATTTTCACCCAGCAACACGTGGGCCACCGCCCCCCACCCGCATACTCGAGGCAGTGCTCCATCCAAACGGCCAGGGGTTCTCGGAGGCCCTGAGGCCAAAGTGGCCATGCACTGTGTGGTCTCTTCCATCCCAGGAGTATCCTGTGGCTGAATCAGGCCCGCAGTCCTGCGGGCTCCCTGGGGAGTCCCTTGGGGGTCCTCGCTTCGAGCCCTGGCAGGTCCTAGGCCACTCTGGCTGCTGTCCCCAAGCTGGTCTGCCATCACCAAGGCCCTCCCTGCCCTGAGCCAACCGGGGTAAGTCTGTGGCTAACACGTGTGGCCACGAAGCCCAGGGCTTCCCAAGGCTGAGATGGGGCGTCCAGGTCTCTCGGGCCTTCTTCTGATCTCCACCAGGACTCCCTGGGTGCCTATGCCTCCGCCTGTCCCTACTGCCTGTGGATCAGCTCCAGAGCACCGGGGCATCCCGTGTCTGGGACACCCGGATGGGCGAGTGGGGGACACACAAGCGCACGCACGAACACAATCGGGGTGTCCCCGTCCTCCACTCAGGCCTCTAGGGACTGACTCTGGGCTGGGGTCCAGGGTCTCTCAGTCCTCCCTCTGCAACTTCAGCATAAACCCCAACAGGACCTGGGCCTGCCCCTCTGCCCCCTGAGCGAGGCCCTGCTCCTTCGATCCACCAAGGACCCCAGGTTCTCGGGAGACCCAGATGCAGAAGTCCGCCGCACTGGCCACGTGTCCCCATCCCACCCAGCGGTGGCTTCTAGACTGACATCATGGGTGGGCTTCTGCGGGGCTCCCCTCTGTCCTCCCACAGGGTTTATCCCTGGCCTCCCCAAGCCACCCCCACCACGGGGTGACCAGGGCCCTCCCCTCTGCCCACCTGAGCATCTGCTCCTTTCATCAGGGCCTCACCTCAGTCTCTCTGAGACATGGACTCAGAAGTCCAGACTCACCACGTGTTCCAATCAGCCCCCCTCCCCCCAATGGACCTTCCCTGACTGACGCTGTGCTGGGGTCCAGGGTCCTTCACTCCTCCCTCTGCATCCTCACCATAAAGTCCAGCAGGACATGAGGTCTCCCCTCTGCCCAACGAGGGAGGCCCTTCTCCTTCTGCCAAGGCATCCAGCGTCTTTGAGACCCGGATGCGGAAGTCAGGACTCACCACATTTTCCCATCACCGCCCCCCCACCACGGACCTTCTCAGACTGAGGCTGGGCAGGGGTCCAGGGTCCCGCAGTCCTCCCTCTGCATCCTCAGCGTGAAGCCCAGCAGGACTAGGGCCCACCCCTCTGCCCACCCAAGGGAGATCCAGCAATTGCACTACTGGGTATTTACCACAAAGATACAAAGGTAGGGACCCGAAGGGGTACGTGCACGCCAATGTTTATAGCAGCAATGTCCACAATAGCCAAACTGTGGAAAGAGCCAAGATGACCATCGACAGATGAATGGATAAAGAAGAAGTGGTATATATACACAATGGAATATTATGCAGCCATCAAAAGGAATGAGAGCTTGCCATTTGCAATGACGTGGCTGGAACGGGAGGGTGTTATGCTGAGTGAAATAAGTCAATCAGAGAAAGACATGTATGATATGACCTCACTGATATGAGGGATTCTTAATCTCAGGAAACAAACTGAGTGTTGCTGGAGTGGTCGGGGTGTGGGAGGGAGGGGGTGGCTGGGTGATAGACATTGGATAGGGTATGTGCTATGGTGAGCGCTGTGAATTGTGCAAGACTGTTGAATCACAGATCTGTACCTCTGAAACAAATAATGCAATATATGTTAAGAAAAAAAGAAGAAGATAGCAGGAGGGGAAGAATGAAGGGGAGTAAATCGCAGGGGGAGATGAACCATGAGAGACGATGGACTCTGAAAAACAAACTGAGGGTTCTAGAGGGGAGGGGGTGGGGGGATGGGTTAGCCTGATGATGCGTATTAAAGAGGGCACGTTCTGCCTGGAGCACTGGGTTTTATGCAAAAACAATGAATCATGGAACACTACATCAAAAACTAATGATGTAATGTATGGTGATTAAAATAACTATAAAAAATAATAATAATAAAAATCCCACCTCTTGGAAATCCAAGCTGTTAGGACAAAGGCATAGAAACCACACCCACAACTTAATAAAGGACAGGCATCCGGTTAGCCAGATGTTGCAGATCACCACCACTCTCACGAAGTCACTCCACAGTCAACTCAGGATCTGTGCTCTCCGCAGAATTACGAGGTGCGCCACATTCTTCCAATACTCCATCCTTAGAACAAAACCTTTAACTGTCCTCGTCGGTCCTGTGTGCAGGCTCACAGTGAGCCCTGCGAAAGCCAGACACCTTCTTGAGAGCACTCAGCCTCTCACGCCTATCCTAGCAGATGGGGGTGCTGTTCTCCCTGACTTCTGTACCAACTAGAAAATACTTTGAACAAGTCTTGTCATACTCCATGCAAAAGGCATATTCTTCATCTACAACATTACTGACTATGAAACACCACAGATTCCTCGCACCTTCTTGAACCTGGGTAAATTTTAGATACAGGTTGGCCAGAGCTATTAACCCCAATCCCCATACCCCCCCAACACACACCTCTACCTTCTGCATTCCAGACCAGTTTCCATCAACTTTGCTCATTCTCAGCCATTGTCTCTGCAGAAGAGTAGAGTAGTACTGAGGTGCCGGGACTGAGGTGCTAGGTACTAAGCCAGCACCTTGGACCCACTCGCTACCAGAAATCAATACTCATTTTATCAACAGATGCATCACAGAAGGCATTGCCACCATAGCAATTAGAAAAGTCATTACAACAGAGGACCTAACAACCTGTACCAGTCTCCATGGCCCCACTCCCTGGCTCCAAGGATTGGCTCCTCCATGGGCATGTGACCTGGTCCCAGCCAGGGAGGTAACAGAAAACTTGGGTCTCAGCCTTCAGAGCAAAGCATGGGGTGGACCGCCCAGTATAGGGGCTTTTCCATCACGACTGCAGAAGTGACCTAGGCCAGGCCAGTGCCAGCACCACAGAGGGCCCAGGAGGCCAGGGGCTCAAAAACATTGCTGAGGGCTGAATCAAACTCATCCTGAAGCCCACATGTGCCAGGTCCTCCACTGACTCATGAAAACCTTAAACATATTCATGATCTTGGCCTGAACAAGATGACCGTCTGCATGGTATATACCCCCAAGGTACACCCACTAGGCAATGGGGACATATTCAGCCAAACAATACCTACGTGTACTTCAACCACAGACAAACATCTTGTGGGAAGCTCCAGGCATTCAGATAAATGTGGGGGAGTTCCTGATGCCTTAATTGTT
The DNA here is from genome assembly GCF_037043125.1 of Eumetopias jubatus. Classification (NCBI taxonomy): domain Eukaryota; kingdom Metazoa; phylum Chordata; class Mammalia; order Carnivora; family Otariidae; genus Eumetopias; species Eumetopias jubatus. The sequence continues at coordinate 112,207,189 of NW_028274818.1, read as the reverse complement.
GGCCAGTCTCACTATCATCTTTCCTTTCAAGTTTAGGGGCCAGGGTCAGGCAGGATAGATCCCAGTGTATGCCCACGCTGCCATTTGAAAATAAGAGCCCTCTCCGCCATCGTAAATCAGGTTGCAAAACTGGGGTGTGGGAAACTGCCATCCATGGGCCAAATGTGGCCTCCCCCTGTATTCTGTAAATAAAGTGCAGCTGGAACATTAGTTATGGATGGTCTGTGGCTGCTTTTAAGCCACAGTGCAAGAGTGGAGTCACTGTCAGGGAGACCACGTGGATTGCAACGCCTAACAGAAAATCTTTACAGAAGATTTTACAGAAAAGTCTGTGCCGATCCCCATTCTAAAACGTAATATTATCATGTCACTCCTTTGAGCAGAACGTAGTGTTTTCTGGGGAAAAACTAATTTCTTTACCCGCGTAGGCGAGGAGTTCCATCATTTTAGCCTGAACTCCATATCCACCCTCCTCTATTTCTACCTTTAATGGCACATCTACATACCTGCAGCCCAATGGGAATTCACTATAGTTTACATGGTAGTGATGCTCAGAAACGGAGGTGCAAGTGTGAACGTGTGAGTGTGAGCGTGTGTTGACTCTTTGTTAGCCACGGTATGCAAGTAGAACACAATACAGTAGCATGCTTTCTGTCTCACAGGGACGGCCACGTTCTGTGGTTACATAATGATATCAGAAAGAATCCACCTTCATAGAACAAACTTCATCTAGGAAGACTCTCAAATCCCTTGTCCTGGGCACTATGCTCCACCGAGGCTGGGGGGACACAGAGGGACAGAGACTCACCCTGCCCATCAGGGTTTTGTTGGGTACCTGCTATCCCAGGGGAAAAGATCCCGAAACCATTCATCTACCTGTCATCCAGCCAGGCAGCTGTGAGAGAGACCTACTCCTACAGGAAGGGCAGACCGAGAAACAACACATGACAGCATGCTGCGACAAGTGCCACTGCAGGGGACGGTCAGGAGGACTGGGGTGTGCAGGGTTGGCCAGAGAAGGGGGCAGGGGGACCGGGAATGCTCCCGGATGATGATCAAGGCTGTGTCACTACAGGGGACGGTCAGGAGGACTGGGGTGTGCAGGGTTGGCCAGAGAAGGGGGCAGGGGGACCGGGAATGCTCCCAGATGATGATCAAGGCTGTGTCACTACAGGGGACGGTCAGGAGGACTGGGGTGTGCAGGGTTGGCCAGAGAAGGGGGCAGGGGGACCGGGAATGCTCCCGGATGATGATCAAGGCTGTGTCACTACAGGGGACGGTCAGGAGGACTGGGGTGTGCAGGGCTGGCCAGAGCAGGGGCAGGGGGACCGGGAATGCTCCAGGAGGATGATCACAGCTTGTCATTACTTGGGAATCTCAGAAGGACTGGGGTGTGCAGGGTTGGCCAGAGCAGGGGCAGTGGGACGAGGAATGCTCCAGGAGGATGTCACAGTTGTGTCCTTGTGTGGCGACACGTGTTAGTGTGACTGGGCTTTGGCCACACAGGAAATGATGGGGGGGGGGAGGTGTCGCTGAACTGTCTTCTGTAAGGTAAAAGATTAGTAATGAGATTTCTTTTAGTACGATTTCATTTTACATGCTTTTATGAGCCCCTAAAGCTAGTTGTGTATGACATGAGGTAAGTAGTTTGCCATTTCTTTCAAGTCTGAGGTACCAGGCGCACAGCACACTTGATATTTATTTTTGTTGCTTTTATAATATGATGACGTTTCCTGCTTTTATCTCCGACCCAATGACAGGGAACAAAGACAACACAGATCTGCACACTTGGAAATATCAACAGAAACCTGCAAACCCAGGGTCTCATAGGAGCTAAAGCTTAAGGACCAGGGTGACAAAAAGGGGAGGAAGATAGCAAGTAACCAAAGGAAGATGCCATGTGTCTGTGAGTTGGCCACCTTCTCCACCTGTCGGAAGGAAGCCATGCTGAGAGGAGGGAGCCACACCTGGGCCTGGTCCCTCTGGGCTGCCCTTGAGCCTAGAAGAGGATGTGCTGAGCTGGGGGTGGGTGCAGTGGGGAGATGGGCAGCTGGCCACAGATGCTACCTGCCAAGTACCTGTAGGAGCACCTCCCGGTCCTCAGCTAAGGTGAAGCAATAATTACGTTTAGTTACATAATTATCATGACAGGAAAGGTGATCAGTGCTTTGAGTGACTATCTTCTCTCCCGTTTTATTTTTTAAAAACACTTTATGGAGTTACGACTGACATACAAAAAGCTGTGCATAATTAATGTATTCAAATTGACCCTGACCCTAACCCTAATATCTAGTTAGGTTATACACAATTTAGAATTTAGCTTAATTGTGCTGCTGGGAAATAAATATTTTGCTTTTGTCTGCCGGGCTGGGCTCAGTTTTTATGTTTATTTTAGAAGACAACTGTTGCATCAATATATTGTTTCTTGGCATTGTTCAGCATAGGTAATGTGTGCACTCCTTGTGTACACATAATCATATTTAAGTTTTTTTGCAAAACATAAAGCTTTCAGATGTAAAAAAAAAGAATATGGCTTCTAAATTATATGACGGTTTTTAGGAGCTGGGGAATCCAGGGACCAACCTACTCTATCTTATTCTCCCTTGAATTTGATAGGTTTTTAACACATTCTGCCACGTGCTATCTAGACAACGGCCACACGAGGGCAACATTGAGTAAACATTAGGGCAAACCGGCCAGAAAGCCAATTCTTCCTTCATCCTGTAAAACCTTGTTCATTCACTGTTTACAGATCATTCTATAGATAATTAATAGTGTGACTTCGTTGAATTTAAAAAAAACTAATTCTTTGAAACTGTTAATATAATATGTTTTTAAAAATCTTGGAGTGGTGAGCAGATGAAGATCCAGGGGCCTGGGAAAAGGCTGCTACTATTGAATATGTTCAGATCTAATTAGGAAACAAGCATGATTTATAGTCCACTTATTTCACAAAGCGTTTGTGTCAACTAACAGTATTGAACCCACACAAAATAGTGCAGGTCAGAAGAAAACAAAATAAGAATCAACAGCCTCAAGAGGCAGAGAAAGAGCCATACCCAGGAGCAAAGAAGACAGACCACGGAGGCTAGGCTCAGGCTGACAACTCTGTAGTAGAAGGGTGTGTTAACCCCTTCATTAGAGTTTGGAGGTTAACAGAAAAGAGCATGAAAAATAACCAAAGTCACTATCCCTTCTCAGTGAATTTGCAGCATAAAAAGAGGTACATTTTAACATCAAAATTAAGGGGAAGAGTAAAACTGTGGAAACTTCACAGGGAATGAAAATAAGGTGCTATCAGCATAAAAAGAACTATCTTATATAACAGATGTTGTTTGTAATCCACATGGTAACAACAAAACAAAACTCTAGAGTCCCAAAACAAGAAAAGGGGGAGACCAAACGCACTGTGGAAAACCAGCACTTCACAAAGGTAGACAGAAACGGGGGGGGGGAATAAGCAAGGGGCTACAAAACAATCAAACGTAAGACATAAAGGGGCAGTACTGCGTTCTTCCATATCAATAATCACTCTAAATATTAAAAATTGAATTCACCAATCAATAGGCAGAGTGGTTCCATGGATTAAAACACGAGAACCAACAGCAGCAGAACAGGCATTCTCCTCAAGTGCACGTGGGACTTTGTCCAGAAAGGACTGCACCATAGGACACGCAACAACTCTTAGCTCATTTAACAAGACTGAAATGATACCCACTGTCTTTTCTGACCACAATGGTATGGAAAGAGAAATCAGCAAAAGGAAAGCTGGAAAATCCACTAATATGTGGAAACTAAACAAGACACTTCCGAACGATCAACGGGTCAGTGAAGAAATCAAAAGGAAAATAAAAAATTACCTCAAAATAAATGAAAATGGAAAGACAAGATTTCAAAACATACAGAAGGCAGCAACAGCAGCTCTGATAGTTTAAAGTGGTAAGTGTGTATATTAAGAAATTGGGGGGGTGGAGCAAGATGGCGGAGGAGTAGGAGACCTAGATTTCGTCTGGTCTCAGGAATTCAGCTGCATAGGGATCAAACCATTCTGAACACCTACGAACTCAACAGGAGATCAAAGAGGAGAGTAGCAACAACTCTCTGAACAGAGAAGCGACCACTTACTGGAAGGTAGGACGTTCGGAGAAGTGAATCCGAGGCGATATTGGGGAGGATAGACCGCGGGGGAGGGGCCTCCGCCGGCCGCTTCTGGCAAGTGCTAGAGCCGCAGAGCACAAAATCGGACCTTTTAGAAGTCAGCTCCACTGAGGGACGTCGCTCCAGTGGCTAAGCGGGGGTGGAACCCTCGCGGGACAGTGGGGACTCAGGACCCTTGGGGTCACAGAAAGACCGGGGGAGCCTGAGTGCGGCAGAGCTCCCAGGGATCGGAGCAGGGAAGCCAGCTGCAGAGACGGAGCCGAGGCGCGGGCTCTCAGCTCGGGGTGGCCATAGACTGTGATCCGCGGCCCAGTCGGGCCACTGCTCCTGCAGCAGGGACCCAACAAGCGGCAGATCCGGGGAGACTCCCCTTCCTTCCCGGGGAGGAGCGGCACGGAAGTGCACTGCAGGGATCTGCTGAGTTTAGAGACTCCATACGGGGTCAGGTGCCAGAGATACAAACGCTCGGTCACAGGCCGGGTGAACACGGAGAGCGGCCGGAGACCAGGGACAAGGGAGTGACTGCTTTTCTCTGGGGGCGCACTGAGGAGCGAGGCCCCGAGTTCTCAGCTCCTCCGGGTGGAGATTGGGAGGCCACCATTTTTGCCTGGTCCTCCAAGGCTGTACGGAGAGCTTTCAGGGAACAAAAGCTCCTGAGATCAAACCCGAGCAGCTTGCTTAGCCCGGACGGACAAGGGCGGGGCAATTCAGCCTCCGGCAAAGACATTTGGAAACCACGGCAACAGGCCCCTCCCCCAAAAGATCAGCACGAACAGGCAACAAGCCAAGACCAAGTTTACCGATCAAGGAGAACGGGAGAACTGCAGCGCTAGGGGAATACTGCACATAGAATTCATGGCTTTTTTTTACCATGATTCATTAGTTCATCAAAGTTAATTTTTGTTAACTGTTTGTTTTTCTTTTTCTTTTTCCCTTTTCAACCAACATCTTATCAATCTCTTTAAAAAAAAACATTTTTTATTTTTCATTTTTAGAGTCATATTTTATCCCTTCATAGTAGTTACCCTTATTTTTGGCATATATATATAAGTTGTTCTCTCTTTAAAATTTTGAGGTACAGTTTCTTCTAACAGATAAAAATATACCCTAAATCACTAGTGTATGGTTCTGTTCTAGTCTCCTGCCTGATCACATTCTCTCCCTTTTTTTCTTTTTTTTTTTTAAATCTTCTTTCTTTTTTCAAACAACTTCTTATCTTATCAAGTCCTTTTATAAAATCTTTTATAATTTTCATCTTTACAGTCATCTTCTATCCCTTCATTGTATCAACCCTTATTTTGTACATATATGTCTTTCTTCATTTAAAATTTTAGGAGGCACTTTTTTCTAACAGACCAAAATGCACCCAAAATCTAGTGTGTGGCACTGATCTATGCACTAGGCTGATCATATTTGATCACCTTCTGCTTTTTTTGTATTGTTCTGTTTTTGTTTTTATCTTTCGTTTTCTTTTTTTTTTTCTTTCTTTTTTCTTTCTTTCCCTTTCTTTTCCCCTGGTTTCAGGTCTTTTCTGATTTGTATACAGTATATTTGCTGGGGACGTTGTAAACCTGTTAGCATTTTGTTCTCTCATTCATCTATTCTCCTCTGGACAAATGACAAGCCAAAAAAAATCACCTCAGCAAAAAGAACAAGAGGTAGTACCGTCAGCCAGGGACCTACTCAATACGGACATTAGTACGATGTCAGACCTAGAGTTCAGAATCATGACTTTAAAGATACTAGCTGGGCTTGAAAAAAGCGTGGAAGTTATTAGAGAAACCCTTTCTGGAGAAATAAAAGAACTAAAATCTAACCAAGTCGAAATCAAAAAGGCTATTGATGAGGTGCAATCAAAAATGGGGGCACTAACTGCTAGGATAAATGAGGCAGAAGAGAGAATCAGTGATATAGAAGACCAAATGATGGAAAGTAAAGAGGCTGAGAAAAAGAGGGAGAAACAACTACAGGATCACGAGGGCAGAATTCGAGAGATAAGTCATTCGATAAGATGAAACAACATTAGAATAATTGGGATCCCAGAAGAAGAAGAAAGAGAGAGAGGGGCAGAAGGTATATTGGAGCAAATAATAGCAGAGAACTTCCCTAATGCGAGGAAGGAAACAGGCATTAAAATCCAGGAGGCACAGAGAACCCCTCTCAAAATCAATAAAAATAGGTCAACACCCCGACATCTAATAGTAAAACTTATGAGTCTCAGAGACAAAGAGAAAATCCTGAAAGCAGCTCGGGAGAAGAGATATGTAACCTACAATGGTAAAAATATTAGATTGGCAACAGACCTATCCACAGAGACCTGGCAGGCCAGAAAGGACTGGCAAGATATCGTCACAGCACTAAAAGAGAAAAATATGCAGCCAAGAATACTATATCCAGCTAGGCTGTCATTGAAAATGGAGAGATAAAAAGCTTCCAGAACAAACAAAAACAAAAGGAATTTGCAAACACGAAACCAGCCCTCCAAGAAATATTGAGAGGGGTCCTCTAAGCAAAGAGAGAGCCTAAAAGCAGCAAAGATCAGAAAGGAACACAGACAACATACATTAACAGTCACCTTACAGGCAATACAATGACACTAAATTCATACCTTTCAATAGTTACCCTGAATGTAAATGGGCTCAATGCCCCAATAAAAAGACACAGGCTATCAGATTGGATTAAAAAACAAGACCCATCCATATGCTGTTTGCAAGGGACTCATTTTAGACCCAAAGACACCCCCAGATTGAAAGTGAGGGGGTGGAAAACCATTTATCATGCTAATGGACACCAAAAGAAAGCTGGGGTGGCAATCCTTATATCAGACAAACTAGATTTTAAAACAAAGACTGTAATAAGAGATGAAGAAGGACACTATATCCTACTTAAAGGGTCTATCCAACAAGAAGATCTAACAATTGTAAATATCTATGCCCCGAACATGGGAGCAGCCAATTATATAAAGCAATTAATAACAAAAGCAAAGGAACACATTGACAACAATACAATAATAGTGGGGGACTTTAACACGCCCCTGACTGAAATGGACAGATCCTCTAAGCAAAAGATCACCAAGGAAATAAAGACTTTAAATGACACACTGGACCAAATGGACTTCACAGACATATTCAGAACATTCCATCCCAAAGCAACAGAATACACATTCTTCTCTAGTGCCCACGGAACTTTCTCCAGAATTGATCACATCCTAGGTCACAAATCAGGTCTCAACCGGTACCACAAGATTGGGATCATTCCCTGCATATTTTCAGACAACAATGCCTTGAAAGTAGAACTCAATCACAAGAGGAAAGTCGGAAAGAACTCCAATACATGGAGGCTAAAGAGCATCCTACTAAAGAATGAATGGGTCAACCAGGAAATTAAAGAAGAATTAAAAAAATTCATGGAAACCAATGAAAATGAAAACACAACTGTCCAAAATCTTTGGGATACAGCAAAGGCAGTCCTGAGAGGAAAGTATATAGCAATACAAGCCTTTCTCAAGAAACAAGAAAGGTCTCAAATACACAATCTAACCCTACACCAAAAGGAGCTGGAGAAAGAACAGCAAATAAAGCCTAAACCCAGCAGGAGAAGAGAAATAATAAAGATCAGAGCAGAAATCAATGAACTAGAAACCAAAAGAACAGTAGAACAGATCAACGAAACTAGGAGCTGGTTCTTTGAAAGAATTAACAAGATTGAAAAAACCCTGGCCAGACTGATCAAAAAGAAAAGAGAAATGACCCAAATCAACATAATCATGAATGAAAGTGGAGAGATCACAACCAACACCAAAGAAATAGAAACAATTCTAAGAACATATGATGAGCAACTCTATGCCAGCAAATTAGATAACCTGGAAGAAATGGGTGCATTCCTAGAGATGTATCAACTACCAAAACTGAACCAGGAAGAAATAGAAAACCTGAACAGACCTATAACCACTAAGGAAATTGAAGCAGTCATCAGAAATCTCCCAAGAAACAAAAGCTCAGGGCCAGATGGCTTCCCAGGGGAATTCTATCAGACATTTCAAGAAGAATTAATACCTATTCTCCTGAAACTGTTCCAAAAAATAGAAATGGAAGGAAAACATCCGAACTCATTTTATGAGGCCACCATTACCTTGATCCCAAAACCAGACAAAGATCCCATCAAAAAGGAGAATTGAAGACCAATATCATTGAGGAAAATGGATGCAAAAATTCTCACCAAAATACTAGCCAATAGGATCCAACAGTACATTAAAAGGATTATTCACCACGACCAAGTGGGATTTATCCCTGGGCTGCAAGGCTGGTTCAACATCCGCAAATCAATCAACGTGATACAATACATTAACAAAAGAAAGAACAGGAATCATATGATACTCTCAATAGATGCAGAAAAAGCATTTGACAAAGTACAGCATCCTTTCTTGATCAAAACTCTTCAGAGTATAGGGATAGAGGGTACATACCTCAATATCATAAAAGCCATCTACGAAAAACCTACAGCGAATATCATTCTCAATGGGGAAAAGCTGAGAGCTTTTCCCCTAAGGTCAGGAACGCGGCAAGGATGTCCACTCTCACCACTGCTATTCAACATAGTATTAAAAGTCCTAGCCACAGCAATCAGAGAACAAAAAGAAATCAAATGCATCCAAAGCGGCAAAGAGGAAGTCAAACTCTAACTCTTTGCAGATGATATGATACTGTATGTGGAAAACCCAAAAGACTCCACCCCAAAACTGCTAGAACTCATACAGGAATTCAGTCAAGTAGCAGGCTATAAAATCAATGCACACAAATCAGTGGCATTCCTATACACCAACAAGACAGAAGAGAGACAGATCAAGGAGTCGATCCCATTCACAACTGCACCCAAAACCATAAGATACCTAGGAATAAATTTAACCAAAGAGGCAAAGGATCTGTACTCAGAAAACTATAAAATACTCAGGAAAGAAATTGAAGAAGACACAAAGAAATGGAAAAACGTTCCATGCTCATGGATTGGGAGAAACAACATTGTGAAGATGTTAATGCTACGTAGAGCAATCTACACATTCAATGCAATCCCTATCAAAATACCATCCACTTTTTTCAAAGAAATGGAACAAATAATCCTAAAATTTGAATGGAACCAGAAGAGACCCCGAATAGCCAGAGGAATCTTGAAAAAGAAAAGCAAAGCTGGCGGCATCACAATTCCGGACTTCCAGCTCTATTACAAAGCTGTCATCATCAAGACAGTATGGTACTGGCACAAAAACAGAGACATAGATCAATGGAACAGAATCGAGAGCCCAGAAATGGACCCTCAACTCTATGGTCAACTTATCTTTGACAAAGCAGGAAAGAATGTCCAGTGGAAAAAAGACAGTCTCTTCAACAAATGGTGTTGGGAAAATTGGACAGCCACATGCAGAAGAATGAAACTGGACCATTTCCTTACACCACACACAAAAATAGACTCCAAACGGTTGAAAGACCTAAACGTGAGACAGGAGTCCATCCAAATCCTAAAGGAGAACACAGGTAGGAACCTCTTCGACCTCAGCCGCAGCAACTTCTTCCTAGAAACATCACCAAAGGCACAGGAAGCCAGGGCAAAAATGAACTATTGGGATTTCATCAAGATAAAAAGCTTTTGCACAGCAAAAGAAACAGTCCACAAAACCAAAAGACAACTGACAGAATGGGAGAAAATATTTGCAAATGACCTATCAGATAAAGGGCTAGTATCCAAAATGTATAAAGAACTTATCCAACTCAACACCCAAAGAACAACTAATCCAATCAAGAAATGGGCAGAAGACATGAACAGACATTTTTCCAAAGAAGACAACCAAATGGCCAACAGGCACATGAAAATTGCTCAACATTGCTCGGCATCAGGGAAATCCAAATCAAAACCTCAATGAGATACCACCTCACACCCGTCAGAATGGCTAAAATTAACAAGTCAGGAAATGACAGATGTTGGCGGGGATGTGGAGAAAGGGGAACCCTCCTACACTGTTGGTGGGAATGCAAGCTGGTGCAACCCCCCTGGAAAACAGTATGGAGGTTCCTCAAACAGTTGAAGTTAGAGCTACCATTCGATCCAGCAATTGCACTACTGGGTATTTACCCCAAAGATACAAATGTAGGGACCCGAAGGGGTACGTGCACCCCAATGTTTATAGCAGCAATGTCCACAATAGCCAAACTGTGGAAAGAGCCAAGATGTCCATCGACAGATGAATGGATAAAGAAGAAGTGGTATATATACACAATGGAATATTATGCAGCCATTAAAAGGAATGAGATCTTGTCATTTGCAACGACATGGATGGAACTGGAGGGTGTTATGCTGAGTGAAATAAGTCAATCAGAGAAAGACATGTATCATATGACCTCACTGATATGAGGAACTCTTAATCTCAGGAACAAACTGAGGGTTGCTGGAGTGGTCGGGGATGGGAGGGATGGGGTGGCTGGGTGATGGACATTGGGGAAGATATGTGCTACGGTGAGCGCTGTGAATTGTGTAAGACTGTTGAATCACAGATCTGTACTTCTGAAACAAATAACGCAACATATTTTAAGAAAAAAGAAAAAGAAGAAGATAGCAGGAGAGGAAGAATGAAGGGGAGTAAGTCAGAGGGGGAGACGAACCAGGAGAGATGATGGACTCTGAAAAACAAACTGAGGTTTCTAGAGGGGAGGGTAGGGGGATGGGTTAGCCTGGTGATGGGTATTAAAGAGGGCACATTCTGCATGGAGCACTGGGTGTTATGAACAAACAATGAATCATGGAACACTACACCAAAACAAATTATGTAATATATGGTGATTAACATAACAATAAAAAATTTAAAAAAAAAGAAATTGGAATGACCTCAAATAACCAACCTATCTTTACATCTCAAGGGACTGGAAAAACAACAACAAATTAAGCCCAAAGTTAGCAGAAGGAAGGAAACAATACAGCCCAGAGCAGAAATAAATGAAATGGGAATGATAAAAAAAAAAAAAAACAACCGAAAGCATTGATGAACCTGAGAACTGGTTCTATGAATAAGATAAACAAAATCAACAAACCTTTAGTTAGACTAAGAAAAAAAAAAAAAAGACTCAAGTAAGGGTGCCTGGGTGGCTCCATCGTTAAGTGTCTGCCTTCGGGTCAGGTCATGATCCCAGGGTCCTGGGATCGAGTCCCACATTGGGCTCTCTGCTCTGCGGGAAGCCTGCTTCTCCCTCTCCCACTCACACTGCTTGTGTTCCTGCTCTCGCTATGTCTCTCTCTGTCAAATAAATAAATAAAATCTTTAAAAAAAGACTCAAATAAAATTAAGCGTGAAAAAGGAGACATTAGGGGCGCTTGGGTGGCTCAGTCAGTTAAGCGTCTGCCTTCAGCCCAGGTCATGATCCCGTGGTCCTGTGATCGAGTCCCATGTCAGGTTCCTTGCTCAGCACAGAGTCTGCTTGTCTCTCTCCCTCTCCTCTTGTTCCTCCCCCTGCTTGTGCTCTCTCTCTCTCTCTCAAATAAATAAATAAAATATTTTTTTTAAAAGAAAACAAAAGACATTACAACTGAGACTGCAGAAAAGGGGGATTGTGAAACTAAACAATTACAACCCAAAATCTCAGATAACTTAGAATAAACAGATCCATTCATAGAAACAAGCAACCTACCAAACTGAATCAGGAATAAATAAAAAATCTGAACAGACCAATAGAGACTAAAGAGATTGAATCAGGAATCAAAAACCTCCCAACACAGGGGGCGCCTGGGTGGCTCAGTCGTTAAGCGTCTGCCTTCAGCTCAGGTCATGATCCCAGAGTCCTGGGATCGAGCCCCACATCGGGCTCCCTGCTCTGCGGGAAGCCTGCTTCGCTTCTCCCTCTCCCACTCCTCCTGCTTGTGTTCCCTCTCTCACTGTGTCTCTCTCTGTCAAATAAATAAAATAAAATCTTTAAAAAAAAAACAAAAAACCTCCCAACACAGAAACCTCCCCCAGGACAAGACAGCTTCACTGGAGATTCTATCAGACAGTCAAAGAAGAATTAACCCCTGTTCTTCTCAAACTCTTCCAAAAAATTGAGGAGGAGGGAATACTTCCAAAATAAGCTTGTGAGGCTGCCATTTCCCTGATACCAAAGCCAAAGAAGGACTCCACAAGAAAAAAACCTACAGACCAATATTTCTGATGAATCCAGATGCAAAAACTCTTAACAACATATTAGCAAACTGAATTCAAGAACACATAAAAAGGATTATACATCATGAGCAAGTAGGATTTATCCCTGAAATGCAAGGATCATTAAACATACACAAATCAATAAATGTGATACATCACATTAATAAAATGAAAGGAAAAAATCACATGATCATCTGAATAGATGCAGAAAAAGCACTTGACAAAATACATCATTTAATAAAAACCCTTAGCAGATCCGGTATAGAAGGAACGTACCTCAATGTATTAGAGGCTATACGTTATGAGCCCATGGCTAACAGTATACTCGCTGGTGAAAAATTGAAAGCTTTTACTCAAGGAGCAGGAACAAGATGTGGATGCCCACACACACCACTCTTATTCAGTTTGGTATTAGAAGTCCTTGCCAAAGCAATCAGGCAAGACAAAGAAATAACAGGCATCCAAATCAGGAAGGAAGAAGTGAATCTGTCACTGTTAGCATATAATACGATTTGGTATATAGAAAATCTAAAAGGCTGTTAGAGTTCAGTCACGTTGCAGGATACAGAATCAACTTATGCAAATTATTTACATTCCTATACACTAAGAATGAAACATCTGAAAACGAAATAAAGAAAACTACCCCATTCACAATAGCATCAAAAACAATAAAATATTAGGAATAAATTTAACCAAGGATGTGAAAGTCCTGTACACTGAACTAGAAGACTTTGCTGAAAGAAATCAAAGAAATGCAAAGACAAACAAATGGAAAGACATCCTCTGTTCATGGATCAGAAGAATTTATATTGTTAAAATGTCCTTCCTGAGGAAAAAAGAACAAAGCCATAGTTACCACACTTCCTGACTTCAAACTATACTACAAAGCTTCAGGAATAAAAACAGTATGTTACTGAGAGGAGGAGCAAGATGGCAGAGCAGTAGGAGACCTAAATTTCATCTAGTCACAGGCATTCAGCTAGATGGGGATCAAACCATTCTGAACACCTACAAACTCAACAGGAGACCAAAGAGAAGAATAGCAACAACTCTCTGAATAGAAAAGCGACCACTTTCTGGAAGGTAGGATGTGCAGAGAAGTGAATCCGAGGTGATATTTGGGACGATAGATGGTAGGGGAGGGGGCATTCTTCAGGCACTACTAGCAAGTGATAGAGCAGTGGAGCACAAAATCGGAACTTTTAGAAGTCAGCTCTACTTAGGGATGTCGCTCCAGTGGCTCAGAGGAGGGTGGAGCCCTCGCTGGGACAGTGTGGTCTCAGGACCCTCGGGGTCACAGAAGGACCAGGGGTGCCTGAGGGCAGTAGAGCTCCCAGGTATCGGAGCAGGGAAGCTAGCTACAGAGACAGAGCCAAGGAGTGGGCTCTCAGCTAGGGGTTGCCATAAAATGTGATCCACAGCACAGTCGGGCCGCTGCTCCTCCAGCAGGGACGTAACAAGTGGCAGATGCCCGCAGACTCCCCTTCCTCCCCCAGGAGGAGAAGCGCAGGAGTACAATGCAGGAATCTGCTGGGTTTGGAGACACCACACGGGGTTGTGTGCCAGAGATAGAAATGCTACGCTGGTTCACAGGCCGGGTGAACACAGAGTGAGGCCAGAGACTGGGGAGAGAGGAGTGATTGACTGCTTTTCTCTGGGGGCTCACTGAGGAGTGGGGCCCCAATTTCTCAGCTCCTCTGGGGTGGGGATTGGGAGGCCGCCATTTTCACTCTCATCCTCCAAAGCTGTACTGAGAGCTTGCAGGGAACAAAAGCTCCCGAGAGCAAACCCGAGTAGATTCCTTAGCCCGAACCAGCAAGGGCAGGGCAGTTCAGCCTCCAGCAAAGACATTTGGGAACCACGGCAACAGGTCCCTCCCCCAGAAGATCAGCAAGAACAGCCAGCCAAGACCAAGTTTACCGATCAATGAGAATGGCAGAACTCCAGCACTAGGGGAATACTGCACCTAGAATTCATGGCTTTTTTCCCATGATTCTTTAGTCTTTCAAAGTTAATTTTTTTAATTTTCTTTTTGAAATTTTCTTTTTCCCTTTTTCAATCAACATCTTATCAATTCCTTTTTAAAATAATCTTTTTCATTTTTCATTTTTGGGGTCATATTCTATTCCTTCATAGTAGTTACCCTTATTTTTGTACATATATAAGCTTTTCTTTCTTTAAAATTTTGGGAGGCACTTTCTTCTGATCATAGTTGATCATATTCTGTTTTTCTTTGTTCATTTGTTTTTTATCTTTTCTTTTTCATTTTTTTTCTTTTTACTTTCTTTTCCTCTCTTTTCCCCCACTTTCAGGTCTCTTCTGATTTGTTTAATGTATATTTGTTTGGGATCATTGTTACTCTGTTAGCGTTTTGTTCTCTCATTCATCTATTCTTCTCTGGACAAAATGAGAAGGTGGAAAAAAATCACCCCAGAAAAAAGAACAAGAGGCATTTCCGACTACCAGGGACCTAATCAGTATGGACATTAGTAAGATGTTGGAACTAGAGTTCAGAATGACGATTTTAAAAATACTAGCTGGGCTTGAAAAAAGCATGGAAGTTATTAGAGAAACCCTTCTGGAGAAATAAAAGAACTAAAATCTATCCAGGTCAAAATCAAAAAGGCTATTAATGAGGTGCAATAAAAATTGGAATCTCTAACTGCTAGGATAAATGAGGCAGAAGAGAGAATTAGTAATATAGAAGACCAAATGATGGAAAATAAAAAAGCCCAGAAAAGGAGAGATAAACAACTATTGTATCAGGAGGGCAGAATTTGAGAGATAATTGATACCATAAGATGAAACAATATTAGAATAACTGGGATCCCAGAAGAAGAAGAAGAGAGGGGCAGAAGGTATATTGCAGCAAATTATAGCAGAGAACTTCCCTAATTTGGAGAAAGAAAATGCATCAAAATCCAGGAGGCAGGGAGAACCCCCCTCAAAATCAATAAAAATGGGTCAACACCCCGACCCATTTTTTTAAAGATTTTATTTATTTATTCGACAGAGACAGAGACGGTGAGAGCAGGGACACAAGCAGGGGGAGTGGGAGAAGGAGAAGCAGGCCTCCCGCTGAGCAGGGAGCCCGATTTGGGACTCAATCCCAGGACTGTGGGCTCATGACCTCAGCCGAAGGCAGCCTCTTAATGACTGACCCACCCAGGCGCCCCAACCCATTTTTAATAGTAAAACTTACGAGTCTCAGAGACAAAGAGAAAATCCTGAAAGCAGCCTGGGAGAAGAGATCTGTAGCCTACAATGATAGAAGTAGTAGACTGGCAACAGTCCTATCCACAGAGACGTGGCAGGACATAAAGGACTGGCATGATATTTTCAGAGCACTAAAGGAGAAAATTATGCAGCCAAGAATACTGTATCCAGCTAGGTTGTCACTGAAAATACAAGGAGAGATAAAAAGCTTCCAGGACAAACAAAACTAAAAGAAATTACAAACAACAAACCAGTCCTACAAGAAATATTGAAAGAGGTCCTCTAAGCAAAGAGAGAGCCTAAAAGTAACATGGACCAGGAAGGAACAGAGACAATATACTGTAAGAGTCACATTACAGGAAATACAATGGCACAAAATTCATATCTTTCAATAGTTACCCTGAATGTAAATGGGCTAAATCCCCCAATCAAAGGACACAGGCTATCAAATTGGATAAAAAAACAAGACCCATCGATATATTTTCTGCAAGAGAGTCATTATAGACCCAAAGACACCCCCAGATTGAAAGTGAGGGGGTGGAAAACCATTTACCATGCTAATGGACACCGAAAGAAAGCTGGGGTGGCAATCCTTATATCAGACAAATTAGATTTTAAAACAAAGACTCTAATAAGAGATGAGGAAGGACACAGTATCCTACTTAAAAGGTCTATCCAACAAGAAGATCTAACAATTGTAAATATCTATGCCCCGAACATGGGAGCAGCCAATTATATAAGGCAATTAAAAACAAACGCAAAGAAAAACATTGACAACAATACAATAATAATGGGGGACTTTAACACCCCCTTCACTGAAATGGAGAGATCATCTAAGCAAAAGATCACCAAGGAAATAAAGACTTTAAATGACACACTGGACCAAATGGACTTCACAGATGTATTCAGAACATTCCATCCCAAAACAACAGAATACACATTCTTCTCTAGTGCCCATGGAACATGCTGCAGAATAGATCACATCCTAGGTCACAAATCAGGTCTCAACCAGTACCAAAAGATTGGGATCATTCCCTGCATATTTTCAGACCACAATGCTTTGAAACCAGAACTCAATCACAAGAGGATAGTCGGAAGGAACTCAAATACATGGAGGCTAAAGAGCATCCTACTAAAGAATGAAAGGGTCAACGGAAATTAAAGAAGAATTAATGGAAATAAATGAAAATGAAAACACAACTATTCAATATCGTTGGGATGCAACAAAGGCAGTCCTAAGAGGAAAGTATATGGCAATACAAGCCTTTCTCAAGAAACAAGAAAGGTCTCAAATACACAATCTAACCCTACACCTAAAGCAGCTGGAGAAAGAATAGCAAATAAAGCCTAAAACCAACAGGAGAAGAAAAATGATAAAGATCAGAGCAGAAATCAATGAAATAGAAACCAAAAGAACACTAGAACAGATCAATGAAACTAGGAGCTGGTTCTTTGAAAGAATTAACAAGATTGATAAACCCCTGCCAGACTTAGCAAAAAGAAAAGAGAAATAACCCAAATAAATAAAATCATGAATGAAAGAGGAGAGATCACAACCAAAACCAAAGAAATACAAACAATTATAAGAACATTTTATGGGAGGCGGAGCAAGATGGCGGAGGAGTAGGAGAACTAGATTTCTTCTGGTCTCAGGAATTCAACTGAATAAGGATCAAACCATTCTGAACACCTACGAACTCAACAGGAGATCAAAGAGGAGAGTAGCAACAACTCTCTGAACAGAGAAGCGACCACTTACTGGAAGGTAGGACGTGCGGAGAAGTGAATCCGAGGCGATATTCGGGAGGATAGACGGCGGGGGAGGGGCCTCCGCCGGCCGCTTCTGGCAAGTGATAGAGCCGCGGAGCACAAAATCGGACCTTTTAGAAGTTGGCTCGGCTGAGGGACGTCGCTGTAGTGGCTAAGCAGGGAGTGGATTCCTACCGGGACAGTGTGGTCTCAGGACCCTTGGGGTCACAGAAAGACAGGGGGTGCCTGAGTGTGGCAGAGCTCCCAGGTATCTGAGCGGGGAAGCCGGCTGCAGAGACGGAGCCGAGGCGCGGGCTCTCAGCTCGGGGTTGCCATAAACTGTGATCAGCGGCCCAGTCGGGCCACTGCTCCTGCAGCAGGGACCCAACAAGCGGCAGAGCCAGGGAGACTCCCCATCCTACCCTGGGAGGAGCGGTGCGGGAGCGCACCACAGGGATCTGCTGGGTTTGGAGACTCCACACGGGGTCAGATGCCAGAGATAGCAACACTCGGTCACAGGTCGGGTGAGCACGGAGTGCGGCTGGAGACCGGGGACACGGAAGTGACTGCTTTTCTCTGGGGGCACACTGAGGAGCGGGGCCCCGAGTTCTCAGCTCCTCCGGGTGGAGATTGGGAGGCCAGCATTTCTGCCCTGGTCCTCCAAAGCTGTACCAAGAGCTTGCAGGGAACAAAAGCTCCTGAGAGCAAACCCGAGCAGCTTGCTTAGCCCGGACCGACAAGGGCGGGGCAATTCAGCCTCCGGCAAAGACTTTTGGAAACCACAGCAACAGGCCCCTCCCCAGAAGATCAGCACGAACAGCCAGCAAGCCAAGACCAAGTTTACCAATCAAGGAAAATGGGAGAACTCCAGCGCTAGGGGAATACTGCACATAGAATTCATGGCTTTTTTTTACCATGATTCATTAATTCATCAAAGTTAATTTTTGTTAACTGTTTTTTTTTTATTATTCTTTTTTCCCTTTTTCAACCAACATCTTATCAAACCCTTTTTAAAAAAAATTATTTTTCATTTTTAGAGTCATATTTTATCCCTTCATGGTAGTTACCCTTATTTTTGGCATATATATATAGGTTGTTCTCTCTTTAAAATTTTGAGATACAGTTTCTTCTAACAGATCAAAATATACCCTAAATCACTAGTGTATGGCTTTGTTCTAGTCTCCTGCCTGATCACATTCTCTCCCTTTTTCCTTTTTTTTTTTCTTAAATCTTCTTTCTTTTTTCAAACATCTTCTTATCTTATCAAGTCCTTTTATAAAATCTTTTATAATTTTCATCTTTACAGTCATCTTCTATCCCTCCATTGTATCAACTCTTATTTTGTACATATATGTCTTTCTTCATTTAAAATTTTAGGAGGCACTTTTTTGAACAGACCAAAATACGCACAAAATCTAGTATGTGGCACTAATCTATGCACTAGCCTGATCATATTTGATCATATTCTGCTTTTTTTGTATTGTCCTGTTTTTGTTGTTATCTTTTTTTTTCTTTCTTTTTTCTTTCTTTCCCTTTCTTTTCCCCTGGTTTCAGGTCTTTTCTGATTTGTATACAGTATATTTGCTGGGGACGTTGTAAACCTGTTAGCATTTTGTTCTCTCATTCATCTATTCTCCTCTGGACAAAATGACAAGATGAAAGAAATCACCTCACCAAAAAGAACAAGAGGTAGTACCATCAGCCAGGGACCTACTCAATACGGACATTAGTACAATGTCAGACCTAGAGTTCAGAATCATGACTTTAAAGATACTAGCTGGGCTTGAAAAAAGCGTGGAAGTTATTAGAGAAACCCTTTCTGGAGAAATAAAAGAACTAAAACCTAACCAAGTCGAAATCAAAAAGGCTATTGATGAGGTGCAATAAAAAATGGGGGCACTAACTACTAGGATAAATGAGACAGAAGAGAGAATCAGTGATATAGAAGACAAAATGATGGAAAATGAAGAGGCTGAGAAAAAGAGAGAGAAAGAACTACAGGAGCACGAGGGCAGAATTCGAGAGATAAATGATTCGATAAGACAAAACAACATTAGAATAATTGGGATCCCAGAAGAAGAAGAGAGAGAAAGAGGGGCAGAAGGTATATTGGAGCAAATAATAGCAGAGAACTTCTCTAATGTGAGGAAGGAAACAGGCATCAAAATCCAGGAGGCACAGAGAACCCCTCTCAAAATCAATAAAAATAGGTCAACACCCCGACATCTAATAGTAAAACTTACGAGTCTCAGAGACAAAGAGAAAATCCTGAAAGCAGCTCGGGAGAAGAGATATGTAACCTACAATTGTAGAAACATTAGACTGGCAACAGACCTATCCACAGAGACCTGGCAGGCGAGAAAGGACAGGCAAGATATCGTCAGAGCACTAAAAGAGAAAAATATGCAGCCAAGAATACTATATCCAGCTAGGCTGTCACTGAAAATAGAAGGAGAGATAAAAAGATTCCAGAACAAACAAAAACTAAAGGAATTTGCAAATATGAAACCAGCCCTCCAAGACATATTGAAAGGGGGGGCGCCTGGGTGGCTCAGTTGGTTAAGAGACTGCTTCGGCTCAGGTCATGATCTTGGAGTCCCGGGATCGAGTCCCGCATCGGACTCCCTGCTCAGCGGGGAGTCTGCTTCTCCCTCTGACCCTCTTCCCTCTCGTGCTCTCTATCTGTCACTCTCTCTCTCTCAAATAAATAAATAAAATCTTTAAAAAAAAAAGAAATATTGAAAAGGGTCCTCTAAGCAAAGAGAGAGCCTAAAAGCAGCAAAGATCAGAAAGGAACACAGACAAATAAAGCTAACAGTCACTTTACAGGCAATACAATGACACTAAATTCATACCTTTCAATAGTTACCCTGAATGTAAATGGGCTCAATGCCCCAATCAAAAGACACAGGCTATCAGATTGGATTAAAAAACAAGACCCATCCATATGCTGTCTGCAAGAGACTCATTTTAGACGCAAAGACACCCCCAGATTGAAAGTGAGGGGTTGGAAAACCATTTACCATGCTAATGGACATCAAAAGAAAGCTGGGGTGGCAATCCTTATATCAGACAAACTAGATTTTAAAACAAAGACTGTAATAAGAGATGAGGAAGGACACTATATCCTACTTAAAGGGTCTATCCAACAAGAAGATCTAACAATTGTAAATATCTATGCCCCGAACATGGGAGCAGCCAATTATATAAGGCAATTAATAACAAAAGCAAAGAAACACATTGACAACAATACAACAATAGTGGGGGACTTTAACACCCCCCTGACTGAAATGGACAGATCCTCTAAGCAAAAGATGAACAAGGAAATAAAGACTTTAAATGACACACTGGACCAAATGGACTTCACAGACATATTCAAAACATTCCATCCCAAAGCAACGGAATACACATTCTTCTCTAGTGCCCATGGAACATTCTCCAGAATTGATCACATCCTAGGTCACAAATCAGGTCTCAATCGGTACCAAAAGATTGGGATCATTCCCTGCATATTTTCAGACCACAATGCTTTGAAACTAGAACTCAATCACAAGAGGAAAGTCGGAAAGAACTCAAATACATGGAGGCTAAAGAGCATCCTACTAAAGAATGAATGGGTCAACCAGGAAATTAAAGAAGAATTTAAAAAATTCATGGAAACCAATGAAAATGAAAACACAACTGTTCAAAATCTTTGGGTCACATCAAAGGCAGTCCTGAGAGGAAAGTATATAGCAATACAAGCCTTTCTCAAGAAACAAGAAAGGTCTCAAATACACAACCTAACCCTACACCTAAAGGAGCTGGAGAAAGAACAGCAAATAAAGCCTAAACCCAGCAGGAGAAGAGAAATCATAAAGATCAGAGCAGAAATCAATGAACTAGAAACCAAAAGAACAGTAGAACAGATCAACGATACTAGGAGCTGGTTCTTTGAAAGAATTAACAAGATTGATAGACTCCTGGCCGGATTATCAAAAAGAAAAGAGAAATGACCCAAATCAACAAAATCATGAATGAAAGAGGAGAGATCACAACCAACACCAAAGAAATAGAAACAATTATAAGAACATATGATGAGCAACTCTATGCCAGCAAATTAGATAACCTGGAAGAAATGGGTGCATTCCTAGAGATGTATCAACTACCAAAATTGAACCAGGAAGAAATAGAAAACCTGAACAGACCTATAACCACTAAGGAAATTGAAGCAGTCATCAAAAATCTCCCAAGAAACAAAAGCCCAGGGCCAGATGGCTTCCCAGGGGAATTCTATCAGACATTTCAAGAAGACCTAATACCTATTCTCCTGAAACTGTTCCAAAAAATAGAAATGGAAGGAAAACTTCCAAACTCATTTTATGAGGCCACCATTACCTTGACCCAAACCAGACAAAGACCCCATCAAAAAGGAGAATTACAGACCAATATCCTTGATGAACATGGATGCAAAATTTCTCACCAAAATACTAGCCAATAGGATCCAACAGTACATTAAAAGGATTATTCACCACGACCAAGTGGGATTTATCCCTGGGCTGCAAGGCTGGTTCAACATCCGCAAATCAATCAACGTGATTCAATACATTAACAAAAGAAAGGACAAGAAATATATGATCCATTCAATAGATGCAGAAAAAGCATTTGACAAAGTACAGCATCCTTTCTTGATGAAAACTCTTCAGAGTATAGGGTTAGAGGGTACATACCTCAATATCACAAAAGCCTTCTCTGAAAAACCTACAGCGAATATCATTCTCAATGGGGAAAGGCTGAGAGCTTTTCCCCTAAGGTCAGGAACGCGGCAGTGATGTCCACTTTCACCACTGCTATTCAACATAGTATTAGAAGTCCTAGCCACGGCAATCAGACAACAAAAAGAAATCAAAGACATCCAAATCGGAAAGAGGAAGTCAAACTCTCACTCTTTGCAGATGATATGATACTGTATGTGGAAAACCCAAAAGACTCCACCCCAAAACTGCTAGAACTCATACAGGAATTCAGTAAAGTAGCAGGATATAAAATCAATGCACAGAATTCAGTGGCATTCCTACACACCAACAACAAGACAGAAGAGAGACAAATCAAGGAGTCGATCCCATTCACAATTGCACCCAAAACCATAAGATACCTAGGAATAAATTTAACCAAAGAGGCAAAGGATCTGTACTCAGAAAACTATAAAATACTCAGGAAAGAAATTGAAGAAGACACAAAGAAATGGAAAAAGGTTCCATGCTCATGGATTGGGAGAACCAACATTGTGAAGATGTCAATGCTACCTAGAGCAATCTACACATTCAATGCAATCCCCATCAAAATACCATCCACTTTTTTCAAAGAAATGGAACAAATAATCCTAAAATTTGTATGGAACCAGAAGAGACCCCGAATAGCCAGAGGAATATTGAAACAGAAAAGCAAAGCTGGAGGCATCACAATTCCGGACTTCCAGCTCTATTACAAAGCTGTCATCATCAAGACAGTATGGTACTGGCACAAAAACAGACACATAGATCAATGGAACAGAATCGAGAGCCCAGAAATGGACCCTCAACTCTATAGTCAACTTATCTTTGATAAAGCAGGAAAGAATGTCCAGTGGAAAAAAGACAGTCTCTTCAACAAATGGTGTTGGGAAAATTGGACAGCCACATGCAGAAGAATGAAACTGGACCATTTCCTTACACCACACACAAAAATAGACTCCAAATGGTTGAAAGACCTAAACGTGAGACAGGAGTCCATCCAAATCCTAAAGAAGAACACAGGTAGCAACCTCTTTGACCTCAGCCGCAGGAAATTCTTCCTAGAAACATCACCAAAGGCACGGGAAGCCAGGGCAAAAATGAACTCTTGTGATTTCATCAAGATAAAAACCTTTTGCACAGCAAAAGAAACAGTCCACAAAACCAAAAGAAAACCGACAGGATGGGAGAAAATATTTGCAAATGACATCTCAGATAAAGGGCTATTATCCAAAATCTATAAAGAACTTATCCAACTCAACCCCCAAAGAACAAATAATCTAATCATGAAATGGGCAGAAGACACGAACAGACATTTCTCCAAAGAAGACATCCAAATGGCCAACAGGCACATGAAAAAGTGCTCCACATTGCTCGGCATCAGGGAAATCCAAATCAAAAACTCAGTAAGATACCACCTCACACCAGTCAGAATGGCTAAAATTAACAAGTCAGGAAACGACAGATGCTGGCGGGGATGTGGAGAAAGGGGAACCTCCTACACTGTTGGTGGGAATGCAAGCGGGTGCAACCCCCCTGGAAAACAGTATGGAGGTTCCTCAAACAGTTGAAAATAGAGCTACCCTACGATCCAGCAATTGCACTACTGGGTATTTACCCCAAAGATACAAATGTAGGGATCCGAAGGAGTACATTCACCCTGATGTTTATAGCAGCAATGTCCACAATAGCCAAACTGTGGAAAGAGCCAAGATGTCCCTTGAGAGATGAATAGATAATGAAGCAGTGGTATATATACACAATGGAATATTATGCAGCCATCAAAAGGAATGAGATCTTGCCAATTGCAATGATGTGGATGGAATGGGAGGGTGTTATGCTGAGTGAAATAAGTCAATCAGAGAAAGACATGTATCATATGACCTCAGTGACATGAGGAATTCTTAATCTCAGGAAACAAACTCAGTGTTGCTGGAGTGGTCGGGGGTGGGAGGGATGGGGTGGCTGGGTGATAGATATTGGGGAGGGTATGTGCTACGGTGAGCGCTGTGAATTGTACAAGACTGTTGAATCACAGATCTGTACTTCTGAAACAAATAATGCAATATATGTTAAGAAAAAAAAGAGGAATAAGATAGCAGGAGAGGAAGAATGAAGGGGAGTAAGTCTGAGGGGGAGACGAACCATGAGAGATGATGGACTCTGAAAAACAAACTGAGGGTTCTAGAGGGGAGGGGGTGGGGGATGGGAAAAAATGAAAATGAAAGCCAATATCACTCAAGAACATAGATGCCAAAATCCTCAACAAATTATAAGGAAACTGAATTCAACAATACATCGGGAGAATCACACAACACAATCAAGTGGGGTTTATTCCAGGGATGCCAGGATGTTTGCACATGTGCACATTAAACATCAGGATACACCATCTTAAAATAATAAAAGATAAAAATCATATGATTGTAACAATAGATGCAGAAAGAACACTTGACAAGATTCGATATGCATGTATGATAAAAACTATAAACCATCTGGGTATATGGGGAACATAGACCATATTTGAAAAGCTCACAGCTAAAATCATACTCAAGGGTGAAAAGCTGAAAACTTTTCCACTAAGATCAAGAACAAGACAAAGATTTCCACTCTCCTCACTTTCATTCAACATAGTATTGAAAGCCCTAGTCAAAGCATTTAGACCAAAAAAAAGAAAGAAAGATAAAGAAACAAAGAGAGAGAGAGAGAGAAGAAAGAAAAGAAAGAAAGAAAGAAAGAAAGAAAGAAAGAAAGAAAGAAAGAAAGAAAGAAAGAAAGAAAGAAAGAAAGAAGGAAAGAAGGAAAGAAAAAGAAAGAATGAAAGATAGAAAAGAAAGAAAAGAAAAGATGAAATCCAAATAGGAAAACTGTCACTATTTGCAAATGACATACTATATATAGAAATCCCTAAAGATTCCACCAAAAAACTGTTAGAATAAATAAATTCAGTAAAGCTGCAAGACACAAAGTCAATATACAGAGACCTGGTGCATTTCGTTTTTTTAAGATTTTATTTATTTATTTGACAGAGATAGAGAAACAGCACAAGGAGGGTGAGCAGCAGAAGGGGACGGAGAAGGCGACACCCCACTGAGGAGGGAGCCCAATGAGGTTCTTGATGCCAGGACCCTGGGATTGTGACCTGAGCCAAAGACAGATGCTTAAACTGACTAAGCTACCAGGTGTCCCAACTTGTTGCATTTCTGTATAGTGATGACAAACTTCCACAAAGAGAAAATAAGAAAACAATGCCATTTACAGTTGTATCAAGAAAAAAAAATCTAGGAATAAAAGTAAGAAATGAATCAACCCGCAGTTCTGAGGCATGCAGAATAAATCCAGGCTTGCAGAACAGTGAAAAAGGAGTGGGAAGCTGCTTGGCTCCTGAAAGCCATTACCTTTATAGGTCTTACTACACTTTCAGACGATGACACATCATCCAACGTTCAAAGGCTCTGTTATAAAGCCAAATATCCAATCCGGGAAGCTCTCTTAAAAAGTTTAAATATGTGTGATAAAGGCCTTATGACCACTGTTGTTTATGTCTACACCATGCAGCTGTGTGATGCGGTTAAAGCACTGAAGGCCCCAGGCTGTACCATCCCAGTGGCTTCCGTGCCCACTGGCTTTCCAGCTGGACAGACTCATTTATTTATTTATTTATTTATTTGAGAGAGAGAATGAGAGATAGCACGAGAGGGAAGAGGGTCAGAGCGAGAAGCAGACTCCCTGCTGAGCAGGGAGCCCGATGTGGGACTCGATCCTGGGACTCCAGGATCATGACCTGAGCCGAAGGCAGTCGCCCAACCAACTGAGCCACCCAGGCGCCCTGGACAGACTCATTTAAAAACACGATTGGAAGAGATCAGATTGGCTGTGGAAAATGGAGTTATGGAAATCGATGTGGTGATTAATAGGACCTTGGTGCTGACCGGCCAGTGGGAAGCCCTGTGTGATGAGATTCGTCAGTTTTGCAAGGCCTGTGGGGGGCTCATCTCAAAACCATCTTAGCTACAGGAGAACGTGGATCTCTTACTCATGTCTATAAAGCCAGTATGATCGCAATGATGGCAGGATCAGACTTTATTAAGACCTCTACTGGAAAAGAAACGGTAAATGCCACTTTCCCAGTAGCTATAGTAATGCTATGGGCCATTAGAGATTTCTTTTGGAAAACTGGAAACAAGGTAGGTTTAAACCAGCAGGAGGCATCCGCAGTGCCAAGGATTCCCTTGCTTGTCTCTCTCGTGTGAAGGAAGAGCTGGGAGATGAATGGCTGACGCCAGAACTGTTCCGAATAGGTGCCAGTACTCTGGTTTCGGACATCGAGAGGCAGATTTACCATCACGTTTCAGGAAGATAGGTGGCCTATCATGATCTTCTGATGTCTTAAATCTGTGACCAGTTCCGGAAAAGTGCTTTACAGCAACATGTAAAATGTGTTTTTCTACGTAATCGCTAAAATTGTTTAATTAAAACATGACGGAATGAATAGATAACTGACTTTTTTCCCGCCTTAAAACTTTCACTGAATTTAATTCAAAGAATAAAAGAAAAAATCAACGAATCCATACATGGAATTCTTTTCAGGTGCCTCTGAGTGGTCCTAATTACTTGAAGATCTGTTTTGTTAATTTTGTGAAGATTTTCTCCTAAAAATTCTGAATAAAATATTAATCATAGCTTTGACAGCATTAAATACTAAGGGGGGGGGACGTTAAACTGCCCAAGAAACGTGTCTTTAGTGAAAGAAAACGTAGCATCCCTGAGCTGCCGGCCATACTCTGACGAATTCAGGAGTCACTGACTTGGCACTAACTTCCTGCCATGAAAATCTGTCTTTAATTTTTGCAACAGATATGCTCTCTTATTAATTGTTTTGTTAATGAAACTCTTGTCAGTACATGATACTAGTCTATTGCATTTTTTAAATAAAAAAATCTCTGTAGTTTATTTTTTTGGAAAAATAAAATTGTATGGTGCTGGCCTAGAAACAGACACACAGGTCAATGGAATAGAATAGAAAGCTCGGAAAATGATAATCATAGCACTTTTGGCAAAGTTTACTCATTAGAGTCAGTACATTAAAGGTTTATTTAAACTTAGCTCTGATATTATTAACTCTGAATGGGAATTAATATTTATTAATATTAATTAATCAGCTGTTTCAACAGCTGATTCCAATAAATGCTTCTGTTTAAACATGTTTTATATAAATATATATTATAAAATAAGGATGATTTAGAATGCACATTTTTAAGAAAACTTAAAATCACTTTAATAAAACTATCATGGAGAAGGAAATATAGATATCCATCATCACAACTGATAGCATCACAAAAGATGACAATCACACACAATCCGTATTTGATGGAAGGATATAACATGACTTGAGAAGTTCTGCCCAAATGTTTAACCTTTTGGGAGCTATAGATCCAGCTACTCATTTAAAAATCACATGTCAGAGAAGTGTCCTAACAAATAGTATGACATGTAATCAATGAAGTCCACACTGCGTATATTCTTACGGGAAAAATATTTTCTCAAAGGAAAACGCTAAGACAAAAGCGGAGGAAGGAGGAAGAGGAGGGAGAAGGAGAAGCAGAAGCAGAAGCAGAAGAAAGCTGAGAAACTAACCCACACAAGCTATGGTCTTAACTGACGACACAGCAGCAGACAATATGCAGTGCGGAAAGGACTGACTCTTCAGTGAACTGCACTGGAAAACCACACGCTACATGCAGAAGAATGGAACTGCATCACTTTCTTACACAAAAATTTAAATGGATGAATGACTTGAACATAAGACCTGAATCCATAAACCTCTGAGAAGAAAGCACAGGTAGTACGTTTCTGGACATGGTTTTGGCAAAGAGTATTTTAGATCGGACACTAAAAGCAAAGGCAACAAATGCAAAAATAAACAAGTAGAACGACATGAAATTGAAATCTTCTGCACAGCAAAAAAAAAAAAAATACTAATAAAATACTTAAAAGGTGGACTACCCAATGAGAAAAAATAACTGCAAATCATATGTGTGAGAAGAGGCTAATATCCAAAATACCCAAAACACTCATACAAATCAAAACAAACAAACAAAAACCTGTATAAAAAATGGGGAGAATATGTGAACGGATACGCTCCAAAGATGGCACCCAGGTGACCAACAGACACAGAAAACGTTGTTCAACATCACAAATCATCGTCAGGGAAACATAAGTCAAACCTGTAATCCACTATCACCTCACAACTGTTGGGACGGCAATGGTCCCAGAGACAGACACCAGGTGTGGTCAAAGGTGTGTAGACAAGGGGACCCTGTGCACCGTTGGTGGGAATGTACATTGGTACAACCACTGTGACAAACAGTATAGAGGTTCCTGAAAAAATGAACACAACTACCACATGACCCAGGAATTACTCTACTGAGTATTTATCTAGAGAACACAAAAACACTACCTCAAGAAGATAGATGCACTCCGTTGTTCACTGCAGCATTATTCACAATAACCAGACATAGAAACAGAGACCTTGGGAGCATTATGCTAAGTAACTCAGACACAGAAAGACAAATACCAGATGTTCATGGACGTTCCACATGGAAAAATATACTGAACGCATAGATACTGAGAACAGACTGGTGGTTGCCAGATTCGGGGATGGGGGGCACGGAAGGTGGTCAGAGGCACAATGTTCGAGTGATAAAATCCGTAAGTCATGGAACATTCTGTGCAGCATGGAGACTAAAGCTAACCCAGCAGGATGGGGTACAGTTTCCCCCACTATTTGAAAGTACATTGATCTTAGGAAACCTTTCACAGCAGAAATGGTGTAAACCAAGGGAGGAATTACCATTCATTTATACAGAAAAAATAGTGAGCAAGCTCAGACTCCAAAAATGACTTCTCTTTGGCTTTCCTTAGGCCTCAGGACACAAATTCCTAATGGATGGAGATAAAGCACAGCTGATGCTCACAGACACAATTCAAAGCGCTGGGGGCTGGACATGGTGAGCGGTTCCCAGGAAGGAGCTGGTTGTGGTGTTCGCCACCTCTACAGTGGCTCCCAGCAAAACAGATGCTGAACGCGATGCTCAGTTTTTGACTTTTTTCATAAGAGGGAAATCCTCTTCAGGTTTCTTCCTGTTACTGAAGCCAGGCAATGACGTAGATCTTTCAAAGAAAGCCAGTGTCTCACCGTGAACTTTTAAAAAGTGGGGAACACTTGTACTTGAAATTTGCTGAGGGAGTAGATGTTAACTGTTCTCCCGGACACACACATCAGCAGATACACCGAGAAAGGCACCTTCCCGAGCGTGCGGAACACAGACAACCTCCTACCCCCAGAAACCTCCTCCTTCCCTTCGCTCAGGACAACCAACCAAAGCTGGGTGTTACACCAATTCCTCCTTTCTCCCATTCCCAGTATCTAACCCATCAGCAAATCCAGTGAGCTCCATCTTCAACGCAACCAGAACATGACTGACCACTTCTTCCAAGGCCACCTGTCTGGTGCACACTGGAGCCCATCTCTTACCTGAGTTCCTGGAAAACCTTCATCATGGCCCTCCCTTGCCCATCCTCAACCCTCTGTCATCTGTTCTCAACACTGTAGTCAGGATGGCCCAGTGAAAAAGGGTCCCATGGGGTCACAACCCTGCAATGGCTTTCTGTCTCCCTCTGTCAGCTCCCTGAGGTCATGTCCTAAGCTGTCTCCTGTGGCCACAGTGTCTTCTTGCTGCTCCTGGACATACCCGGTGTGCTCCTGCCCCAGGGCCTTTGCACATGTTTTCCCTTCCCTTTAGAATGCTCTTGATGTGATATCACTCACCTTCTTTAGATCTTGACTCAAGGATCACCTTCCTTGTGAGGGCCCACTAGCGCCTATGTGAATAGCAAGTACCACCCCCACCTCCCCTTCAGCACCCCTGCCCTGTCTCATGCTCTGTATTTCCATAGCAGTTATCACAGTCACCAGTCCATCTCAGCAGGGCAGAACCAGAGGCCTACACTGATGGTTTCACCACTGACTCCCTCCTATTTCCTGTTCCAAAGCCCTGGGGAAAAGGTGCCCCAGGGCTCTTGCACAACCAGAATGCGCAGGACCAGGGGGTCCACCTACTGTACCCTGAACACCATCAGGAAAATGAGCCACACGAGGACTCCACCTGCACATGAGACCTGAAACCAGACACCTTCCTCAGTTACAGGTGAGCACACACACTTCCTCCCCTTGCCTGAGGTGCTCATCTGAGAAAGCTGAACAGAGACCCATCCCAGGGTCCAAATCTCCCTCTGGCCAAGGTCCTGGGAAACAGACTTCTCTCCTCCCTGCACCAACCACCTGCGATTAAAGTCCAGAATCCTCCCGTCGTCAGGCAGAGTGGTGAACCTGTCCCTCTTTCCTGTGACGTCATCACAAACCAGGCTTTGCTGCACAGATTTCAGGAAGGAGCCTGCAGCAGGGTCAGCGGACTGCACAGGTTCAGCCTCAGTCTCACACATCCGGTTCCACTTGGAAATAGACCTTCATGGAGACTGGTGTCCTGTGTGGCCTCAGTTCCAAACAGAGGAGCTAAGATTTCAGTTCCACATAAAAAGTGACCTCTTGCACACAGCACAGGAATGTGGAGAGGATTTCTCAGGCTTGTGGCTCTAGAAGAAGTGCTTCTCCCAGCTGAATTCACCGACACGAGGCAGGGGACATCTGCTGTGCCTCCTCTGAGGAAGCAGGGGGCACACTGGGCAAGAATCAACAATGCTGTGTGTGGGCTTCTTCCCACCCACCACCTGGCTGAGCCGAGGGCTCGAGAACGAAACAGGGAACAACGCTCTTATCACATCTGCAGCAGGAGGGCTGGCCAGGGAGTAGAACACGGTCTCTGTCCCTGTAGCAAGCTGGCCTGCCCATCATGAGCGACGGTCCACCACCAGGGCATCACAACCTCCCAGCTATCTGATCTGACTACCCTGCCAGGCTCAGACCTGCTGACACAGTGAGTCATAAGACCCAGCAACTTCTTTCCACTCCAGCTCAAGGCTTCTCACAGAGAAGCAAACTCCAGCCTCACAAATGTGCTCATTGTTAGCTCTGGAGTTCCCTGGGTGGTGTCTACACTGGCCCACACAGGTGTCCCATCCAGACCACTCCACAAATGCCCTAGGGTTTCAAGCCACTTTCAAGCTGCCCTTAGAAAGGCAGGAATTGGCCTAATTAGGCACACCAGCCAGGTGATACCATGTGCTGGAAACTCGGACAATATCCTCGCTGAACACCGACACTTCCAAGTCCAAGCTACAAATCTTCACTCACTGGATGCTGAGCACCGTGTCAGCACCAATGCTGCTCTTTCAATTCACTTGTCTCCCATTCCGTAAAATCAGAAACCAAGCTCCAGTCACCACTCTATTTTTCCCTTCAGAGAAATAAGGCAAATGACAGAATAAAACACTATGTATGCACAGCACACTTCTATCAAAATATAATCCCTTCATCTTTCTCATACAGGCAGCCCTACATTACCCATATTAATGAGAGATACCACAAGTTCAATCATTATATATATAGGAGACCTTGTGTTTTTCCTTTTGATATTCGTATCTCGAAGTCAATATCTATATTGCTTTCTTAAAATAATAATAATAATAATAATAATAATAATGTGGTCACATAAGGGTCTGGATCTCCATAGCCACACAACATGGCTCTGGTCCAGATAAGGATGAAGACACAACCTCTCAGCCCACGAAGCGAAGCCCTTTTCCTCAGGGATCCCAACACACCTCACGGGTGATGAGTTCCTTTGCTACATGGAGTTGTCCTAGTACAAAGGATGCAGGCACCCTCCAGGATTCCTTCCGTTTTCTTCATAAATTCCCCAGCTCAAGTTGCAAGTGACTCACCGGGTCAAGCTTCCAGAGCCCAGGATGGGCCACCAGGTAAGCAGCTCCCTCGGGGAAGGTTAACAGGGGGCTCAATTTCCTTTGGGAGCACGATGCACCACTCCCCGAGCTCCTAAAGAACCTACACTCCTTCTCCATGTGTCCCTCTCACAAAGGGCACGGCACCCTGTTACAGCTCTGAGGCTGTGTTTTACTTTAAAACATAATTTCTAATATCAGAATGCGGTTCATGGAAGAGGAAAACATGAACACCCACAAAGGATTCTTTTAGTATTTCAGAAGATTGTTCTCCCATTGTTTAATTGAAACAGGAAATAAAAAAGCACAGATAGCCCCTTCCAGTAGCAGGTATGATTCACTTTGGTGATTGGAAGAAGAGCAGGAAATAAAAGAGTAACAGATGTTCTGATGACCTGTCATTTCCACCATCTAAGTTTTGCAACTTCACACACACTCAAAGAAAGAAGCTCAAACAAACGTCTCAGCCTGGCAACTCTGAGACGTCTGAACCGGAGTGACAGGGACAGACAATGACGTCGTGCATGTTGGGTGAGGCTGGTGGCACAGAAGAAGGTGCTCGGCCAGCTCTCCACCTGGGCCTCACCTGTCCTCAGCCAGGAACCTCCTCACGGCCCTCACCTGTCACAACTCTCACACGGGAGACCCACAGCCACCCCTGGAGCCCGCCCTGCCCACACCCTCCTGCTCAATGCACTCAGCTCTCCTCTGAGACCCCTGTGAATTTTACCCAGACCTGGAACTCCCCCATCTGCTGCAGAGCTCCAGGATTCCACCTCTTCTTCCAAAATGACACTGGCCCAAGGCTTTCATGAGAAAGGTGGAAGGCTACCTAATGAATGGTTCACACCTCCTTTCCCCTTCTGTCATATTTCTCTGCACTGACCTTCCTACCTGGGCAAACTGTAACATATCAATGGAACATGAAAATGCTCTGAATCTTTCATCACAGCCTTCCGAGGACCCCTTGTGAGGTAAGAAACTAGTGTATCCTACAACAGGGTGTTTTAAAACTATCATCTACAGAATAGTACAGCCAAAATCACTACATTTTTACCTTACACTTCATGAAGCAGAACATTGTCTTTTTCTTTTCTTCTTTTACTTAAATTCCAGTTAGTTAACATGCAGTGTAATATTCGCTTCAGGCATAGGATTTAGTGATTCCTCACCTGCATATGACACCCAGTGCTCATCCCAACAAGTACCCTCCCTAATGCCCATCACCCATTTAGCCCTTCCCCCCATGCACCTGCCCTCCAGCAACCCTTGGTTTGTTCTCTAAGGTTGAGTCTGTTTCCTCATTTGCCTCTCTCTTCCCCGCCCCCCGCAACTATGTTCATCTGTTTTCTTTCTGAAGTTCCACATATGAGTGAGATCATAGGAGATTTGTCTTTCCTTACTGATTTTGCTTAGCTTAATCCACTCTAGATCCATCCACATCCTTGGAAATGGTAAGATTACCAATGACATTGTCTTTTTTGGAAAAGTGAAATTACTCTTCCAAATTACTCCTCAACTCATCTGTTTCTCATGTCACTTGAGTGTGGTCTGGTTTACTCCAGCCTCCAGGGCCCACCCGGAGGACCCTCCTGCACCATCCTAACAGACCATTACCACCATCCCCAGGCAGAGGCAGTGCACAATACTGAAGTTGGGGGACGGCTCTGGGACTTGTTGCCACCACACCCGTGCTCTGGGGCACAGGGACACCCTGCTGAACTCAGGGTGCTGCTTAAGGTCCATTACCTGCACTGTCTATGACAGTGGACAGGGGGCATCCCACTGAAATTGCGGGCTGTGTGCCGTCCTTACATGCACTCTTCCTGGGGAACATGGGAAACCATGAAATGTCTACAACCCACCCCACAAAAGCTCAGGTGAGCAAGTGCCCTGGAGTTCACAGGTCTGGGGGATATGGCCAGTTGATGGACTTTGGGCAGAAGAGACTTTCAAGGGGAAAAGAAAACTCATCTGAGTTGGCAGCATTAGCTCACTGCCTGTGGCCTTCTAAGACCCCCACCTCCCACCCAGCCCACACCGTATCCCCGGAACCCCCACCTCAGCCCACAGCACGGACTCACCCAGCCAGGAACTACTCAGGTCAACTCTTTTGGAGCGCCATTTCACCTGCCCCACCTCTGCATCCCTGGGCAGCCCCAGGTCCACCCACAGAGAGGTAGCTCCACCCCCACATGGTGATTGGTCAGGGAGGGTTGTTCCCTGAGCCCACTGGATGCTGCACCTGCCTGTACCACGCAACCCACCCTCACACCAGTGCCTCTCTGTGAGTGCAGGTGGTCCTAGAGGCACCTCCTAGCCCCAACACCTGGCTCAGTGGGGCAGGTATGGGTGGGGTCATGGGTAGGGCCCCCCAGACATCCGACCCCTTTTGCTGACCCCTCTGGCTGCAGACCACCCCCAGAGGTCTGCCCCATCTCCTCCTGCACCAACCCTGCCTACAGAGCTGTTTCTGGCTCCCGGCAAGGTTAGGTGCTCTCAGACCCTCCAAGGCTTGGGCTTTAGGAAATGCCATGGTTTCCCACATTTCCAAGGCAATTTTAAACCCAAAAAGTAATGCTCTAAGCGGGAAGAGCTTCAATTTCTTGTCTCACCCAGGAAGTGGATAGTGCTTCTTAGACCGTCAAAGCATCCTTGTAGGATGAGCCCTTTTGAGCTAGAATATATATACATATGCCTGGTTCTGCAGGGAAATGTCCAGGATGAAGAATAGCCACCCTTCTGTGCTATTGGAGTTGTGAACCAGGAACATTTATTTTTCACTTAAAAAGAAAATATACTGTTACTGTCAATACTAAATGAACAAACCGTTTTAAACAGTTTAGAGAAAAATGAAGAGTTTTATTCAAACCCACCTCAGGACAGCGGCCTGGGAGACACAATCTTCACAAGAAGGGAGTGCTCCAGGGAAGGATCATTTGGGGCAGGTTTATATATTTGTTCTGTGTTGTTTTACATACAGAGTTACACATCATCATGAGGAAGAACATTCCAGAAAGTTACAGACTTTTTCTTATGTTTTCAGTTTGTGCAAGTCAGTATGACTTGAATCTTATGGGAACCAGAGAGGTTCTTTTGTTTTTCTTATCTTTATGTTTGCAATGGCATTTTTTGGTTATCTTTTTCTTCTCAAAGCAGATGTACAATATGTGTTTGGGGATGAAACATGGCCCATGCTTTGAGGTTTTACCCAGCTGTTATGAGCTTGGTAAAATGTTAAAGGATATCTTCCATGGGAGCCCAGGATCAGAGCCCATGGATGGTAAAAGGTAAAAATCACCATTATCATTATAATTACACTTAAAGGGAAGAACTTGAGGCAAAACACCTTTAACATTAGTACCAAGAAATCATGTTGAAAAAGAAGACCAAACCTGGGGGCATCACACTGCCTGACTTCAAGCTACATTACAAATGTGATCATCAAGACATCATGGTACTGGCACAAATACAGACACATAGATCAATGAAACAGAATAGAGAACCCAGAAATGGACCCTTGACTCTATGGTCAACTACTCTTTGATAAAGCGGGAAAGACCATCCAATGGAAAAAAGACAGTCTCTTCAATAAATGGTGCTGGGACAACTGGACAGCCACATGCAGAATAATGAAACTGGATCATTCTCTGACATCATACACAAAGATAAACTCAAAATGGATGAAAGACCTCAAGGTGAGACAGGAATCCATCCAAATCCTAGAGGAGAACACAAGCAGTAACTTCTTTCACAGGGGACACAGCAACTTCTTTCAAGACACATTTCTAAAGGTAAGGGAAACAAAGCAAAAATGAACTTTTGGGAATTCATCAAGATAAAAACCTTTGGCACAGCAAAGGAAACAGTCAACAAAATGAAGAGACAACCCACGGAATGGGAGAAGATATTTGAAAACGACATTACAGATAAAGGGCTGCTATCCATGATCTATAAAGAACTTATCAAACTCACCAACCAAAAAACAAATAATCCAGTCAAGAAATGGGCAGAAGACATGAACAGACATTTCTCCAAGGAAGACATACAAATGGCCAACAGACACATGGAAAAAGGTTCAACATCACTTGCCATCAGGAAAATACAAATCAAAACCACACTGAGATACCACCTTACACCAGCTAGAATGGCAAAAACTTACAAGGCAGGAAACAAGTATTGGCGAGGCTGCAGAGAAAAAGGAACCCTCCTACACTGTTGATGGGGATGCAAACTGGTGCAGCCACTCTGGAACACAGTATGGAGGTTCCTCAAAAAGTTGAAAATAGAGCTAGCCTACGACACAGCAATTGCACTACTGGGTATTTATCCCAAAGATACAGAGGTAGTGAAAAGAAGGAGCACCTGCACCCCAATGTTCATGGCAGCAATGTCTACAATAGCCAAACTGTGGAAGGAGCTGAGATGCCCTTCAACGGAAGAATGGATAAGGAGGATGTGCTTCATGTATACAATGGCATATTCCTCAGCCATCAGAAAGGATGAATACCCACCATTTGCATTGACATAGATGAAACTGGAGGGGATTATGCGAAGTGAAAGAAGCCAAGAAGATAAAGACTATTATCATATGGTTTCACTCATATGTGGAACATAAGGAATAGTGCGGAGGACCAAGGGCAAGGGAGGAAAAAGTGAATGGGAAGATATCAGATAGGGAGAAGAAACATGAGAGACTCTGGACTCCAGGAAGCAAACGGAACGGTTACAGAGGGGTTAAAAACACTGTGACCTTGGGCAAGTTATTGAACCTCAACTACCTGCCTATCTTACTCTTAAAAAAAGAGTATTGGCTCACTTTCAGGTGAATGAAGAGCAGAGTTAATAAAGGAAAAGAGACATAAACTCACACACCAGTTCTGTCACTATACCAGGTGGTTACTGCACTGTCCCTGCTTCTGGTGGAGTGGCCGACTATAGCTCAGCACTGCCTCCAGTGGCGGCAAGCGGCATGGACGTGGCTCTCTGTATTGGGCCCGACAAAGGCTCAGCACTGCCTCCAGTGGCGGCAAGCTGCACTTTCATGCCTTCCTGCATTCCTCACACAGAATCCCTGTCTTTCCACTAAATGAGTCCCCTGGGAACATTGTTCCAATTGCTAAATTGAATGGACCCTTTTCAGTGTTTACCATTCTTCTTTCTGCACCACTCGATGTGGACAACAGGCTGAGAGGCTTTGTTTCAGGGATTGTCAGGCTCCTCAGGATTGCAGGCCCGATTCCAGCCAACATGTTTCCATTGCAACTGACGCTGAACAGTGGAGCTGCACATGCTGTCTCCTCTGATGTATCCGAAGTGTACTACTGAGCCCTGGCAGAACTTAAGAAATGTATGGGAGTGTGACTGGGGGCAGCAACCACCATCCGCACCAGCACACGTTCATCACGAGTGTTCAGTATGGATTATTGACATAGAGAAGCCAGTCTGAAAAGGGAAAACTTGTCGAAGTCTGAAACTAAAGCACTGTAACGGCATCTAGAAAGCATAAGAATGGGGGGTGGAGAGAGAAAGCAAATGAAACATTCTAATGGTCTTACCTACTGAGGAAGAGAGAGGAAGTAAAGCATCTGAAAACCTCTCCTCCTGTGAGGAGACACAGCAGGGGGGGAAAGCAGTTGGACTGGGGACATGGGGGTCCTCTTTCTTCCACATAATGGTTGAGAAATTTGTTTGTAAGTCTTACAGGGACAGTAGGAACCATGAGTGGCGTAGGAGAGAAGAAAATAGAACTTTTTAATTTTTTTTAATTTAGTTATTTGACAAAGAGAGACAGCGAGAGAGGGAACACAAGCAGGGGGAGTGGGAGAGGGAGAAGCAGGCTTCCTGCCTAGCAGGGAGCCCGATGTGAAGCTCGATCCCAGGACCCTGTGATCATGACCCGAGCCGAAGGCAGATGCTTAACGACTGAGCCAGCCAGGCGCCCCTAGGACTTCTTAATTAACTAGAACATTTTAAGGAAGGATAAAGAATCAAACCAGAAAAAAAAAAAAAAACGAAGAGGAAATAGAAGAAAAAACAACAAAGTGAAACAATCAATAACAATTAGATCTAAAGCATAAAATTTAATGAAGCAACTAAAATACTTACAATGAATGAGCTGAATTCCATTAAATAGAAAAGGAAGACTGCATGTAAAATATATTGTTTATAAAAGCAAGTCTTGGGGCACCTGGGTGGCTCAGTCATTAAGCGTCTGCCTTCAGCTCAAGTCATGATCCGAGGGTCCTGGGATTGAGTCCCACATTGGGCTCCCTGTTCAGCGGGAAGCCTGCTTCTCCCTCTTCCATTCCCCTGCTTGTGTTCCCTCTCTTGCTGTGTCTCTGTCAAATAAAGACATAAAACCTTTTAAAAAAGTAAAAAATAAAAACAAGTCTTAGCAAGTGTAATAAAGATTAAAAATAAAAAGCAAAATATCAGCAAATGCAAATAAAAATAAAGCTGAGGTGGCAATATTAATATCAAAAAAGGTGGAATTTAACTTAACAGCACTAAAAACTAAAAATAAAATAAGCAAACTTAAGAGCACTCATCAGAATAAAGAGGGGCATTTAAATAAAAAGCCATTTAAAAAACCACCATGATAAAGAAGATGTGGTACACATACACACACACACACTGGAATATGACTCAGCCATCCAAAAGAATGAAATCTTGACATTCGCAACAACATGGATAGAACTAGAGTGTATTATGCTAAGGGAAAGAAGTGAGTCAGAGAAAGACATATGCCACATGGTCTTACTCATATTTGGAATGTGAGTAAGAAAACAGATGAACATATGGTTGGGGCCAGGAGGAAGAAAGAGGGAAATAAACCATAAAAGACTCTTAACCATAGAGAACAAACTGAGGGTTGATGGAGGGAGGTGGGTGGGGAAGGGCTAGATTGGTGACAGGCATGAAGGAGGGCACTTGTTGTGAGGAGCATTGGGGGGTATTATATGTAAGTGCTTAATCACTGAATTTGACTCCAGAAACCAGTATTACACTTAAATATAAATATATATATATAAATAATAATAAAATACATTTTAAATAACCACCATAGTCATTATAAGTTTGATTAACATGGAATAGTGAAAAAATATACAAGGTCCCAAGTGAGAAAGATGTCATAAACCATATATATAGAAAATACTCATTATTAGTATTTATGACACTGGGTAAAACTCTAAAAATAAGTTTAAAAAATAGAGAGAGGATGGGTAACTTTGTGTATTGTTATACCTGTTATAACAGTACAATTTCTGATGAAATAGAACTAGAAAATTGACCAAGGATACCTAGAAAATTTAAATCAATCTCAACTTGAAAGAAAAAAATCTATCATCAATCCTAATAATGGTACTAGTAATACAGCCCTTGAAACAGATAGCTTCACAGAGTTAGCTAATCATTAAAAAATAGATTATTCAAATGATTTAAATGAATTCAAGGTATAGAAAAAGATAGAAAATTACATAATTGACTCTATAAAGTCAATATTACCAACAGCGCAAACTGATAAAGATTTTTGTAGTATACAATCTCACTTATAAACATCTAGCATGTTTATAAGTTTATAAGTTAATATTTATAGAACAAAATTTTATTGAAACAAGGTGCAGGGTATCAAAAGCACGCATCATGACCCAATGAATCCAGGATATGAAAAATCTTCCAACATAAGAATTACATCAAAAAAGGAGACTGCCATAGGATATCAATAGATGCAGAAAACTTGTTGCACAGAATTCATAAGTGGCTTATCTAATAAAACCTTGAAGTACAATCACAATGAGAATACCTTCTTAAAGACGATGGAGTTATTGACCTGAAGATAGAAACCAAACTTGTAAAACGCTAAGAGGTATTTCTGTTAAAACTGGTTTTCTTGCCTACAACTACTACCAATCATACTGATATTGTTGAATGTTAACAAATGCAATAAGAAAAAAAATCAGTATGATATTTGGAGAAAATACCAAGTTATTTTTAGTCTGTTATTATTTTTCACTGGGTTTTATAACTAGGAAGCTTAAAGGTTTACAGAAATGCTAGAATTAAGTGAATTTGGCAGCTGTTTGGTTAATATATATTATCCAAAGATAAATATACAAAATTAATTGCTCTATGTTTTTCCTTAATGATACCAATGAGAAATGAAAATGAAGGGAGATACCATGAAAATTTTAAAGGAAAACATTGAAAAATTAAGGATAAGTAAAACACCTATCTAAATAATATTATAAAACTATGTGAAAGATTTGGACCAATGAAAAGATATGCTATGTTCCAAAACAGAATAGTTACTAGAACAAAATTACAAGTTCTCCAAAGTTAATATATAAATTTAATATAAAATAAAATTTTAAAATTCCAATTCAGGGGCACCTGCCTCAGTCATTAAGCATCTGCCTTCGGCTCAGATCATGATCCCAGGGTCATGGGATCGAACCCCGCATCGGGCTCCCTGCTCCGTGGGAAGCCTGCTTCTCCCTCTCCCTCTCCCACTCCCACTGCTTGTGTTCTCTCTCTCACTGTCTCTCTCTGTCCAATAAATAAATAAAATATTTTTAAAAAATACCAATTCAGGTACTTAAAATTGGACAAAATGATACTAAAATTTATCTAAAGTACTCTTCTCATAAAATTTTAGAGAATGGTGCCAAAAGGAACAGGGCAGAGGAGATCTTGACTTCACAGATCATAGGGTATACTATAAATTTATACAGTCTACAAGAGACTCAGTTTAGATTTAAAGAGGCACATAAGCTGAAAGTGAAGAAATTAAAAAAAGACAGGTCACAAAAGTGGTCAACAGAAGAAAACAAATATGGTTACACTTACCGCAGACAAAATCGACTTTAAGTCAAAAACTGTCTCAATAGACAAAGAAGGCCCTTATAGGATGGTGAATGGGTCCATTCAACAGGAAAATTGAATAATTATAAATATATTTGCACCTAACCTCAGAGCACCTAAATATGTCAAGCAAATATGGACAGATCTGAAGGGAGAAATAGATAATAATAGTACGGGAGTTCATGACCACACTTTCAACAATGGATAAGCCATCTAGACAGAAAATCAATATGGAAACACTGGACTTCAACTCTACTTTAGACCAAATGGACTGATGGACCCATGCAGGACATTCTATCCAATAGAAAAAGAATGCACATTCTTCCCAAATGCACACGGAGCATTCCCCAGGATCGATGACATTTTAGTTCACAAAACCAGGTTTAACAAATTTCAGAAGATTGAAATCATTTCAACTATCTTTCTCATGACAATGTAGTGAAACTAGAAATAAAAAAAAAAACAGGAAGAGAGAAAGAAAGGATTTGGACGATTATCTTACACAACACACAGAAAACAACTCAAAATGGAGGGAACTGAAGGGGAAAAAAATGAGCACCTGCCCGAGGTACCCAGGTGAGTCCATCAGGAGCACCAGCAACACAGCAGTCTCCGAAGGGAAGGTAGGAGGTCAATGTCAGACAGGCAATTGGAACAAAGAATGGCTGAAAACTTTGCAAATGTACTGAAAGTCATGAATCTAAATACTTGAGAAATTCCATGTGCTTCAAGCAGGATGCATCACAGAGACCCAGACTGCCAAGAACCAAGAGAAAAAACACTGGAAAAAGTCCAAGAGAAGCAATTCGCAATGTGCAAGGGATCCACAGTAAGATTAGATCAGTTTCCCATCCGAAGCCATGTAGTCCAGGAGTCAGCAGGATGACAAAATGTGGAAAGGAAAAAACAGGAAACCTGTCCCTCAAAACTAAGGAGAAAGTGCTAATCCTAGATAAAATCCTGGGGCGTTTGCACACCTGTACAGGGACACCTGTGCTCCAGGCATCGCCAACGGGCTTCTTCAAGGTTAAAAATGCAAGGACACTAGACAGTAAATCTCAGCCACGTTAAAAAATATCATCGGTAGGGGCGCCTGGGTGGCTGAGTCGGTGAAGCAGCTGCCTTCAGCTGAGGTCATGATCCCGGGGTCCTGGGATCGAGCCCCACGCTGGGCTCCCTGCTCTGTGGGGAGCTTGCTTCTCCCTCTCCTCCCTGCTTGTGTTCCCTCTCTCGCTATCTCTCCTTCTCTCTCTCTCAAAGAAAACCTTTAAAAAAAAATAACATCAGTGAAGAGAACTACATGGGAAATATTTAAAAAACAGCATTAAAGGCTTTCTGGTTTCTGGTTCTCTCTACTTTCCTACCTAATTAAAAATATGAGTGTGCAGATCACAGTGGAGAGCACGAGTGAGCGGGAAGATGCCAGGCTCACCTCCTCCCGTGGACACGACGACACACACGGAACGCCGCCCACTCTGGAAAGGACCTGAAGACTGGAGGACAGGCCTTCTGCAGCGGGGGCTTGAGGAGAGGGCCACATCCACAGGGCAGCGGGGGCTCAGACGAGCTCCGGAGCCAAAACCCGAGCACAAATAGCCACAATCCAAAGGGATGTCAGAGACGCAGAGATCCTCCGTGAGGAGTGAGGCCATCAAGCCCCACATCGGGTACCCCGCGTCTGAGGACCTCCCCAGGAAGACGAACCTGCATAATGTCTGGCTTTGAAAATCTTCACAGCTTATCTTGGGGAGCTTTGAAAATTAAGGGGACATCACTCTGGGAGAGCTGGAGACTCCCCTCTTACAGCGCCGGCGTGGAGCGTCAGCCCATCTGAGACCTAGCATGGGGGCAGCAGTTTGGAAATTTATTATCTCACATAGCGTGTGTGCTGGAGGGCAAGGATCGGCAGGGGCTTTCTCTGGGAACAGAATGCCCGGTCCTCAGCACTTTCCTGCCCTCCTTCTGAAGTTACCCTGGTGTTTGCAGGAGCCAATTCTCACGCTTTCCATCTATCTTGCTAGCACTCCACACCCTGCTGGTCCCCTGTGGACCCACCTCCCCAACGCTCCCATCCCAGCAGGTGCCCCTACAAAGTGAATCAGGCCCCACCATTCCTTGTGGGCACTTTGGCTGGGACCAGCAGTCCTGCAAAGAGACTCCTGTCCAGGGAGGATGGGAGCCAGTGCGACCCAGCAGCGCACACACAACAGCTGGGGCTGGGCCTCTTGGCTCACTGTGCTGGGAGCAGGGGTCCTGTATCTAATCTGGCAATCCCCCCTAGCAAACCCGGCACCTACGGCCAGGCCTCCCAGCATCCGCACTGGTACCAGCAGGCCCCCAGTTATGGAGGCCGGTCACTGCCAACAGTTGGCCCGAGGGCAAGCCCTGTCCCTCAGCACTCCTGCAGCACTCATGACAGGGGACACAGGTTCTGGTGACCAGGGTGACAGTGCTGCCTAGCCCCATGGGACACCTTCTGTATAAGACCAGGAGACACAGCCGACCTTATGCACAGAAACAAACACCATATCAGACAAAATGAGGAGACCGAGAAAATGGGGTGTGAGGCTCAAAGCAATGAGGATCTAATTTGATTTTGTCCAGGTAGTTAATGAATTGCCCTAACATAACTTACTGAATAATCCTTTCATCAGTGATTTCAAATCTATAGTCTCATGAAATGTGGGTTTATTTCTGGACTTGCTTTTCTGTGCCATGATCTGTGGTATCTGCTAAATTCCAAGGCTGTCCCTATTCCAACCAGAGCCTCTAAATTCTCAGAAATAGACTTGGCGTTGCCTCAGAGATTTGTGTTTGCGGTCTCGTCTCTTACACTAGACTGCGGGTTCCTTGAGGGCAGGGGATCTTATTCTTGCCGGCACCTGAGCAAGTACGGTGCCAGGGAGGAAGGAAGGGCATAGAAGCATCAAGAGAAGTGGGCACGCTCCAGCACAGAGTGGTCAGATTTAGCAAAAATTGGACTGGTTTTCCAGCCACGGTAGAAGATGACATAAACAAGTAATTTTTGTTTAACTATGTCCTCTACAATATTTGGAACATATCCTAAAATGTCATTTGTTACCTGGCTGAAATTCTAAGCAGGGGTCCTGTATTTTATCTGTGATAAAAAGTGCCCCAGTGGGCACTCACGCATCTGGTAAACCGGACCATTTCCCTGTTGTTACTCTGCACTTGCTCCTTAAAGAAACTATTAACGGGTACACGAGAGACACAAGCCTATACACTCAGTCCAAATGGTTCCTCGTTTGTGCCAGGCGCCATACCAACTGAAGGGTTATAATGATGGGCAAAATCCAGCCTGACCCTCGCTTCATGGAGTTTACCGTTTAGTGGGATAGAGGGCCACGAATCACATGATCAAGCTCATTTATTGGAAAAGTATAAGGTGGTACAAGAATGCATTGCAGTGGACTGAATATGGTGGGGTGGGTACTCAACCCCCAAACAAGGGGTAATTGAGTCAGAGCTCATTATGTATCTAGGAGAGAGAATTCCAGGAAAGAGAACAGTATGTGCAAAGGTCCTGAGGTGGGAGGGCCCAGGTGGGAGGATCTGAGGTGAGTGAGGGAGTAAGCGAGAGGGGGCTGTAAAGGCAGGCCGGGGCCCGATCCTATGGGCCCACAGTGAGTTGGGGCAAGTGCAGGTCTTAGCAAGGCATGACTTAATGCTGCTGCGTTTCTGGAGCTGGCTATGGCCACAATACCAGATTGGGTGGTTGGAAGGGGCCGGTGTGGATGGTACCAGGCATCTCTGGGCGGGTGGACAGTGGCCTCACAGGCAATGGAGGGGGAAAAGTAGGCTGCACTGCCCTCAGGCACGGTGGAACCACGGTGGAAGGCAGGCAAGGGGAGAGGCATCAATGAGCCCCTGGCACAGCAAGGGCAGACCTCCACCGTTCCTGGGGAGGGGGTGTTAACCTACGGCGAGAAGGGGGAGCCTGACCTAGGGTGGGAAGGGTCAGGGAGCCCAGGAGAAGGCGAG
Source organism: Eumetopias jubatus (assembly GCF_037043125.1). Taxonomy (NCBI): domain Eukaryota; kingdom Metazoa; phylum Chordata; class Mammalia; order Carnivora; family Otariidae; genus Eumetopias; species Eumetopias jubatus. Next base: position 112,162,354 of record NW_028274818.1, on the reverse strand, counting down.
CACACAGGAGGGCTGATGCCAAGATGACAGAGCCAGGGAGACCCTCGTGCACCCAGCTGCAGAGCTGGGGCAGAGGGGACGCACGCGTCTCCCAGCCTCCCCTCCATGAGCCTCATGGAGATCCTGCAGGTAGACGGCATTAGCCCCGCCCCACTTTGCAGGGGGGCAACTGCAGTTCAGAGCCTTTCCCAGATGCCAGAGCTGGTACAGGGCAGAGTCAGGATTCGAACTCACATCTGTTGAGCTACTAAGCCCACACTCTGTCCTGTGTGCCAGGAGCCCCCTCCTGTCCCCTGACCCTCACAGCGATGATATAACAAGGTCCAAGGGTTAAGATGGAGAGCTCCAATTTCAGCAGGGGAGGAGAGTGGGTAGGTGGCAAGGCCAATTCTCATTTCCTGCAGTTCTGCAAGGTGATCCGCCCGGGAACCTGCACGGCTGGGCCAAGTTAGGGCACCCAGAGTGGACACGGCCACCCTGGCCACATGCTGTGGTCAGTAGAGGAGCTTGAAAATGCTGGGCACCTGCCTGTCCGCCCACTTGTGCTTCTGCCCAGGGGGCTCCCACATGCAGTCAGGTAACGACCCACTGGGACATCAGCTGCTCTCAGGCTGGAGGATCTCAGAAATGCCCCCCCCAACCCCACCCCACTGCACTGCCCAGTAGCCCAGCTAATCTGAGTTTTGAACTAAGATCTTTAAAGGCCCAAGACCCCTAAAAATTATTGTCTACCCCCAGCTCTGAAATACAGCTGACCTTCGAACACTGTGGGGGTCAGTGAGGCTGACCCCACAGGAAGCCACAGATCCGCATATAACTTTTAACCCCCCCAAAAAAACATAGCTACTGATAGCCTACTGTGGACCAGAAGCCCTACCAATAACATAAACTGTCGATTAGCCCATATTTTGTATGTTGCATATATTACATACTAAGTTCTTACAATAAAATAAACTAGAGAAAAGGAAAGGTTAATAAGAAAATCACAAGGAAGAGAAAATGCATTCATAGTATCATACTGTATTCACCAGGGAAAATTTCCACCTATCATTGGACCCACAGAGTTCAGGCCCGAGTTGCTCAAGGCTCAAGTATAACTGAAAATAAAACAAGACTAACATGGCACGACTGGGTGGCTCAATCTGAGTGTCTGCCTTCAGCTCAGGTCATGATCCCAGGGTCCTGAGATTGAGCCCCGCGTCGGGCGCCAAGCTCGGTGGGAAGCCTGCTTCTCCCTCTCCCACTCCCCCGCTTGTGTTTCCCCTCTACACAGTGCTCTGGCCTTAGCTGAGTTCCCACGGTTGTACCTCATTCTCCAGAACATGTTCATTCTCCCTGAGGGAGACTCTGTGTGCATTAAACACCCAACTCCCCATGATTTCTCTGGAGAAGGGGCTATCCAAGTCCTTTGTCTATTTTAAAATTAGGTGGTCTTTTTGTTGAGGAGTTGTAAAAGCTCTTTACATATTCTGGACAACAGTCTCTTACTAGATACATAATGTACAAATATTTCCTTCTGGGGGCTGTCTTTTCACTTTCAGGATAGTCACTTCTGATGTACAAAGATTTGTAATTTTTTTTTACATCTTTTTAAGAGCGAGGGAGAGAGAGTGTGTGAGCGGTCGGGGGCAGAGCGAGAGGGAGAGAGACTCACCTGCAGGCCCTACACTCAGCGTGGAGCCTGACATGGGGCTTGATATCATGATCCTGAGATCATGATCTGAGCCAAAATTAAGTTAGGTGCTTAACTGACTGAGCTACCCAGGCGTGCTGAAAAGATTTGTAATTTTGAGGATATGATTTTTTCTTTCTTTTCTAATGCTTTGGTGTCAGAGCTAAAAGCATTGCTAAATCCAAGATTATGAAGATTTATCCCCATTTATTTCTTCTAGAGTTTATAATTTTACCTCTTACATTTAAACCTTTACTTATTTTGAGCTAACGTTTCTATGTGGAATGAGGTAGGGTCCAGTTTCATTCCTCTGCACATGGATAACCAATTGTCCCCCAATGTAATGTTGTCCACCCTTGTCAAAATTCAGTGGACCATAGAAGAACGGGTTTATTTCTGGTCTCAGTTAAATCCCACTGATCTGTATGCATACCTTTTGAAAAGGGTATGCATAAAAATAAAAATTGTTATTTTATATATTTATTTAAAATTTTTTAAATTTAAATTCAATGAATTAACATGTAATGTATTATTTGCTCCAGGGTGAATGCATACCTTTACGACAGTATCACAACTTTTTCTTGACTGTTGCTTTGTATGAGATTTGAACTTTGGAAGTATGACTTTTCACCTTTGATTTTCTTTTTCAAGATTGTTCTGGCTAACTTGTGGTCCCTTGAAATTCCATATGACTGTTAGGATTAGCTTGTGCATTTCTTCCCAAAGGCCTTTGTGAATTTTCTTGGGAACACATTGAATTTCCACATCACCTTGTGTTCTACTGCCATCTTATCGATAGCATGTCTTTTCATCACCATGGGGTGTCTTCAGAATTATTTAGGTTTCCCTTACTTTCTTTCAGCAATGTTTTGTAACATTCAATGTACAAGATGTGCACCTTGATTACATCTATACCTAAATATTTGCTTAATGTTGATGTTCCCTAAAATGGAATTGTTTTCTTAAATTCCTTTTCGGATGATTCATTGCTAGTGTATACAAATAAGAGAGATTTTTGTGTATTGATATTTTGTCCTGTAACTGTGCTGAATTAGGTAACCGGCTCTAATCATTTTTTGTTGATTCTTTTGGAAGCTCTATATAAGATGATGTCATCCCTGGTTTCTGAATAGACAGAGTTCTAGTGTTTCCTTTCACATGTGGATGCCTTCTTTCTTGGCTTATCATTCTGAGTAGAACTTTCAGTACAATACTGAGCAACAGGTGAAAACCAGCATCCCGTCCTTGTTCCTGATTTCAGAGTAGAGCTGTCCATCTTCAGACTTAAGCATGGTGTTTGCTAGAGATTTAATGAGAAAATTACTCCTTATTCCTGATTTCATGAGTATTTATATCAGCAACAGACATTGGACTTTGGTTAGAACATTTTCTACATCAATTCATATGACCACATGTTTTTATTTAAAAATTCATTGTGCTGTATAACATTGCTTGTTTCACTCTATTGAATAACCTTTGAGGTGTTTGTGCAGAGCCACTTGCTTAGGGTGCACAGTCTATTTATGAGCTCTTGGTTTTGCAATTCTTCTGATCTAGCTTCTTACATCTCTTTTAAGAAAGGTACAGGAATGCATTTTGCTGATTTTGTGGGGTTGGTAATAGTGGATAGGGTTAGGGTTAGGAGTTAGGGATTAGGGTGAGGCTTAGGGTCACCCTGTCCTCTGCTGCACAGAACCCATTCTCCTCTGGTAACTAGAGTGATATTTTCGGAACATAACCTTTGGGCCTTTCTATGGTATGCTCCCCTCATGCTCGTCCTCTCCAGCCTCATCTCTTCCACCACAGCCACCCTTCTGTGGGCCACCCAAGTGTGTGGTCATCCCACATGTGCCCTGGCCCTGACTACAAGCCTTTGCTTTTGCTGTGCCCTCTGCCAGGATCACTCTTCCATCCCCTTGCTTCATATCTGACTTCTTCCCCCATTGGCTGGGTCTGGACTTGCCCTCTGGTGACCTGACACATGTCTGCTGGTTGAGTGTGGTTATCCCCTATTTCAATGTAGTGCCCGCCTTCCCAGTGTGAGTGATTTACAAACCTTCCTGGTATGGGGCACGCCCAGGGAAGTAGCCTTAGCGCCTATGCAAAAACATCAGTTTCAGAGGGGCTCACCACACTTGATAATGGGGGAACTGCTGTCCTCACAGGGCGGAGCAGGTAGTACCCTTAAAGGGGAACCAGCCATGGGACGTGGTTGGATAAGACTTTGAACCCTTGGGGGCCGGGGAGATGTAGACCTGGACCTGGAAGCTTACACCCTTGGATTCAAGCCTGGGCCCTAAGCAAGCCCCCTCTTCTTCTTGGTGTTGACTTTTGCCTTCCCTGTCCACAGGCTGGACCTGATTCCTGATGTGGCAGAGTTTGAGGGTGACCCCTCCTAGGAATACCAGTGGCTTACTGAGCACCTTGTCAGCAGGATGCCCAGCAGTCTTCCAGGGAGGAGCCTACAGGAAGTGGAGACAGGTCTGTGGGGGCCAGCGGCAGCCCACTCAAAGCAAAATGGGACAGGTGGTAGGCCCTGCTGATTCTAGCCCCTCTGTAAGACAAAGAAATGAGGGCTGTGCCCAAAGGTGCTTCCTTCCTGGAAGGTGGGGATGGGATCTGCAGGGGGGCGGCCAGTGGAGGGCACCTGCAGGGTTTGCCCAGGAGCTCAGCACAGGGGAAGTTTTCCAGGCTCCAGCATGCTGACTGTGGGGCTGCATGGGTTTCCAGCCTCCGAAGCCTCAGGCTCCCCTTTGGAAGACAGGCTGCTGATGGCCCCCATCTCTGGGAACAGACATTAGGGAGGTCCTGCTGGCAGATTCCCTCAGGAAGGTCAGGAGGTGGATGTTCCTTAAAGGAGCCCAGGGCCTGCCCCCATGAAGAAGGTGCACACGTCCAAGGCCCCCAACTCTGGTGTCCTGCTGCCAGCCTCTGGCAGTGACCCTCTTCCTGCCCTGTCCACTCCCCCTGTGGATGCGTGGTCTTCCTGGAGCTGTTCCTGCAGATAGCAGAGAAACACTACATGGTGGGGCATGGGGTCACCTACTAGGTTTTCACCAATCAGCCAGCTGCCGGGCCCCGAGTCCCCTTCCAGGTAAGCCGGAGGGTGGTGGTCCTCATGGAGGACACAGGGTCACTTACTACGTCTTCACCGACCAGCTGGTTGCTGTGCCCCGTGGGCCACTCTGGGAGGGCCAGAGGATGGTGGTCGTCGAGGTCTGCGGCATCCTGCTCTGGCAGGATGTGTCCATGTGGCACATAGCGATGATCAGACGCTTCCGCGAGCAGTGCTTCCTCTGTGACGTGGAAGACCTGGTATGCGTGCACGTGGATGCGGGAATGAAGTTCTGGGAACATGTGGGCATGGAGATCCTGTCTCCCCTCTTTGGTACCGCACACCTCGGTTTCTACTGGGCAGCCCATGAGGACTTTAGCTATGAGCGCAGGCCACAGTCCCAACCCACATCCCCAGGTACCAGGGCAACTTTTACTACATGGGGGCCTTTTTTGGGGAACTGGTGGTGGAGTTTCCCCGACTGCCCTCGGCCTGTCACCGGGCGATGGTCGTCAACTGGGCCAATGGAATTGAGGCTGTGTGGCCCGATAAGAGCCACCTGAACAGGTACCTGCTGGGACGCAGGCCCACCAAGGTGCTGTCCCCGGAGGACCTGTGGGACCCATGGCTGCTGGGCTGGCCCCCCCATCATTCCCTGGGTCATGAAAAAGCTGAGAACCATGGCTGTGCCCCAGAATCAACAGGGCACCCATAACTCATGAGGGGCTGTCCCTGGAGGAGCTGTGGGACCTGCGGTATTGGGCTGTTCCCTGAAGGACCTGTGGGGCCCGCAGCTGATGGGCTGGCCCCTGTCATGGAGAAGCTGAGATTTGTAGCTGTGCCCAAGAATCCCCAGGATATCTGGACGTCACGAGGGGCTGCCCCCATCTCCATCAGGGGGTGCTGCCTTGAGCAGAGCGGTCAGAGCGGATTCCTACTTCTGTTCCCTTCAGGGAAACTGTGGAGCCCAGCACTGCTTGCACGGGCACGCCAGCGCCCTAACCAGCCCTGCGCACAGGAGGCCTGCCTGGGGCACAAGGTCCTCTCTTTGCGGTCACTACATTTTGATCATTTCCGGGTCCTTTACAGCTCAGAATGGCTCCAGTTTTATATCGGATGTTTTTCTGTGTCAATGCTAAGCAACCATCTTAAAAAGAACAATTGAGGGAAAAGGTTTTCTCCATGGTTCTAAACAGACATCTCCTGTTGGGGCTGGGAGCAGCCCTGTAGCAGCCATGGAGCCAGAACGGGTGCTGGCTGGGTCTTCCCTCCCAGTCCTTACACCTCACTGCAGCCATGGGGCTTCAGGGTCAGGGGTGCGCCGAGCCACCTCCCAGACCCCCAGTGCCCTCACCACCAGAGGCCTTGGTCGTGGCCACTAGCTCGGCCTCCAGGAGCGTGGAGCCCTCTGGGCTATATAAGGTTCCTGACTTTGTTTTAAATGACAATTTCTGTGCTGGTGTTTGTGAAATGTGGGCATTCGCTCTGTCTGGATGCGCATCACCTTGGCATTGCTCAGTTCCCACCAGTAGGTTTGCACTTGTGCACTTTCTCTGGACCATCTGCCTGCACTGTGTCTTAGCAAGCACTTACTAAGCTCAGTCACCCAACAAGGGGCAGAGCATGAGAGCGAGAACTAAGATACAGGCTCCCTGCTCCTGGGCCCTCCAGGGACTCGTGATGGCCCCGACTTCATGACTCATTTCTTTTGTATTGTGGTATAATGGACATACAGCTGATACCATGAAGCGTGTATCAGTGGCAATAAGTATATTCCCTGTTCTGCACCGTCTACCTCCGTCCATCACCACAATGTTTTCATCATCCCAAACTGAACCTCTACCCACGAGACCATAACCCCCATTCCCTTTCCCCAGCCCCGGCACCCAGCAGCTCCTTCCACCTCTGTGAAAGGGAATACTCACAATCCCTCACAAGTGGGGTCGTCCGGTGTCGGTCCTTTAGGGACTGGCTTATTTCACATGGCGTAATGGCCTCAAGGTCTGTCCCTATGAGCCTGAACCTGACCCACTTTCCCCCCGTAAGTGTGGCTCAGCCCTCTCCTGTCTGAGCCGAACCTCCTCAGTCCCCTCTGCTCCCCTCACCTTCCTCCTCAGACTGAAGATGATCCCAGCCATTCTGCAGCTTTGAAGATCTATTCAGTCTGGATGCCAGGCACATACCCCGGGAGCCTCGGGCCTTACCTATACCCCATCTGTCCACGTCAGGTGCCCGCCATCCTCCCTCAGCTGACCACCTGCACCTCCCACAGGTGTCCCCATCTCAGGAGAGGGAAACACCAAGTCCAGACCCTTGGAGTCCTCTGGGACTTCTTGCTTGTTACCAACTCTCCCAGCGGTGAAGTGGCTACTGGAAGACATTCAATGTCCAAAACATTTAAAGGCATACATCAGTCTCTGCTGCCTAAGGCAATGGATAACAGTTGGGGCAATAGAAACCAAGCAGAATCACCAGAAGAAAGGCTGAGGAATGAAGAGATTTAGGGAAGAAATGTCTGGAAGCCTGACTGCCTCTACCTGACCTTCAGGTGCTCCTCAGTTACTCCTGTGCCTCTGGTATCTTCCTGGAACCCTGACATGGCTGTTTTCAGACAGCTCGTCCAGCAGTACACTCAGTTTCTGGGAGGCGGATTTGCTGGAATCCGCAGTGTGTACTGCTGCCCCACCAGGATCTCTTTATGAAGGTGCATTGCCTGGGCCATCTGAGGAGCCAAGACTGTAGGTCTGTGACCTATAGGGATTCTGAGCAGACCTGGTGGGTTGGGAGGGCTGCAAGGTCCAGAGGCAGGTTTCCAGAGACCCGACTCGGGTCCCCGGTATCCTACCGGTTTTGAATCAAAGCCCTGAGATCTTTAAATGCCAGCAATATTACAGCATGGGCCAGAAAAGCAAATGTCCCTGTGCACCCAAACCCACCTAAACTATTGGCCATTTCTTGTCCCTTGAGCTGAGGTCAAAGGATTGGGAGTCGGGGCTTGAGGAGGGTCCTGGGCCAGACTTTGTATCTGGGGGACAAAGGCCATCCAGACAAGCTCGTGCTGAGCCTGAGGAGGGGGTCTGTGTGGAGAACCCAGATGCAGGCACCGCTATCCACGGAGGTCCCCTCAGCCTGCCCGAGTGCACCTGCTGCTGGGGGAGAGCCAGCCCCCTCCTCTCTGCCTGAGGGCTCTCTCCTGCACCAGGTGCCTCCTCTCCTGCCAGCCATTGCCATCCTGCAGCCTGGGAGGGTGGCTACCCTGAGGTAGCCTGAGTTTCTCTTGCTGCTGGGGGAGCACCTGCCCCCGCCTCTCTGCCTCAGGGTTCTCTCTTGCATCAGGTGCACCTCCTCTCCTGTCAGTCACTGTCAGCCTGCAGCCTCGGAGGGTGGCTACCCTGACAACCTCCAGCCCTGGGGACAGAGCTGGTGTGGGTGAGATGTGGTCTCCCAGCAGGCCTGTGCGCCAGGTCCCCACAGTGCCCCCTCTCCTCCTGCAGGCTCACTGTGCCACATACCCCCTCAGTCTCCCTGGGCCCAAGTCTTCCTCTATTCGCGGACCATCCTTGACCCAGGCTCCACACGCTGGGACTGGGAGCAGGTCGTCTGGACCTTCTGGACTCTCGCTTCCGTGCCCGTGACATGGGCATAGTCTGACCTCACGGACTGCTCAGAGGAGACCCAGCGCAGGAAGAGGCAGGCCACTGCAAGAGAGATGGCTAGTGACCCCAGAAGGAGGACACAGTCCTTGCAAAAAGCACCGGGCTCACAGGACCCAGCGTGGGATGTGGGTGTCAGACCAGGGAGCACAGGGAGTCCTGGAAGGGGTGGCCCTGGCGGGGAAGTCACTGAAGGGTCCCAGAAGAGGCAAAGACAAGGAAGATGACAAGACAGAGCTTCCCAAGGAGGTTGATGAAAGGATCAGAGAATTGCAGAGACCCTTGGAAAACACAGAGGCCCTGGAGATGTTGGCTGAAACGCAGTCATTTGGTCCAAAAAGTTGGGTCACAACACCCCAGTCGACACTGGAAGATTTACTCTTTGTTGGTTCTAGGAATCAGTAGGTACCTGCCAGGAGAACTCACATTGCATGAAGTCTAGGATATACTTACTTTTCATTACTTTTCAGGACTAGATTTTTCTAGAGGAAGTGCTAAGCATGGGTCTTCCATTCTTTGCATTGTGCAACTGGCCTCTGTTTTCAGGAGCTGATTCTTGGTGCTCATCACCACTGCTAACCCTGAGGACTGCCCCCATCACCTCCCACAGTGGACATGACCATGTGGGTTGGGGGGTGCTCACTGATGAAGCCCCAGTGCTCAGTACACAGCAGGGACCCCAGATCCTCTGCTGAATGAGGGTGGAAGGAGGGAGGGTTGGAGGGAGGGAGGGAGGGGGAGGGAGGGTTGGAGGGAGGGAATGAATGGGGGAGAGAATGAATGAGGGAGGGAGTAAATCCACAGAAGCTGGGTCCATAAATCAGGAGTCCTTATTTGGGGTGAGGTCCGAGGGCATCACAGCCTGGGCCCTGGATGGTGGCTCAGGGCACATCCATCTGTCCTCCCAGTGCTGACCTTCCTTCTGCTTGGACCCGCTGTCATCCTGGATCCTCTCCCCCTCCTCCTCAAACAATTCCCAATGTTCCCAGGGGCAGGGTGGCAGGAGGGGTGGGTCTCAGGAGGGGCTTCCCGGATCCTGTGCCCCGGATGACACTGGGACAGTAGCTGCAGGGCATTCTGTCATGAGAACTGGGACAGTGGATCCCATCCATCTCCTTGAACATTAGTGTTGTTCCATTCCCTGCTCTCTCCAGCACCGCTGTGATGAACACTCCTGACAATACGTGTGTGAAAAACCGAGCCAGAGTTTCTGGGGCTGAGTCCGAGGCTGAAGTTGGGTGCCCCTGTGGCCTGGGATGGATGCTGCTCACTGTTCTCCCAGACAGGGGTGCCTGACACCATTCTCTCCAGGGGACCTCTACTTCCTCAGGTTCTCCCCAGGGCTGCTGGTGCCCAGACCAGACACCTGCCAGTCTGAGGGTGACCAGCGCTGCCTCCAAAGGGTTTCCTTTGCCAGAGTCCTTCCCCAGGAGCTCCCGCATCTCTGACACATTTTCCCTTCGTGCCTATCCTTCCGCCTTGGACTTGCATGTGTTTGGTCTCCGTCCCTGTGGAACCCAGTGACTGGGAGCGTGGTTTGGACCAGAGTCAGGTGAAACCTTTCTCTGCCCTTGGGTTGTGAGCAATGCTTTTGCCCTTTGTGGTGTGTTTTCCAGCTTTCTGCATTTCCCTGCTTTCTGTGTGGGTCTCAGGAGGAACCAGCCCTGTCCTGTCTGGGGTCAGGCTGTGGGGTCCCAGCAGGACCAAGGGTCTCGGCCCTGAGTTTGTGCCCATAATTCCTAAAGTGGCCTCTTTGATTACATCTGATGTGTAATCCTCTGGGGATTTCAATATCAAATAAGGTAAATTTTATGACAAATAAACACAGAAGAAAAGGAGTCCCCTTTGAAGTTAGGGGGGCAGACACAAAGGCCCCTATTGTGTGATTCCAATAACAGAAACATCAGGAATAGGTAAAGGAACAGAGAGAGAAAGCAGCTTAGGGGTTGCCGGGGTCTGAGCTGGGGGAGAAAAGGGCAGGGAGGGCTTCTGGTTCGGGGACTCCTTTGGGGAATGAGATATTCTGTGGCAATGTTCTGGGCTGTGGTGGCACAGCGTTGGGCATGTACTTAATGCTCATGATGTGTTCAATTGAAAAGAAGAAATTTTATTTAAAACAAATAATAAACAGTATATAGGACATGGAAGGATAAAATAACAGTTAAAATGTACCAGAGAGAAAGAACACAGGGGGAGGGGATGAAACAATCGGGCGGGGTCTCGGGTTCCGGCGATGGAACTAAGGGTGATTGTACAAGGAGCTCTCCCTGCAGGGCTGTGGGCTCTGGATGTGGCAGTGGGAGCCCTGCAGGAGCAGGAGTAGGGGCAGGGCTCAGGATAGGGGCAGGGACAGGGGCAGGGACAGAGGTAAGAGCAGGTGCAGAGGGAGGGGCAAGGGGAGGGACAGGGTCAGCAGTAGTGGCAGGTACAGGATCCAGGACAGGAGCAGGGAAAGGATATGGGTCAGGGGCAGGAACAGGAGCCCTGGCAGGGGCAGGGGAAGGGGCAGCGGCTCTGGCAGGAGTATGGACAGGGACAGGAGCAAGGGTAGGATCTGGGTCAGGGACAGTGGCTCTGGCAGGGCAGGAGCAGGAACAGGGGCAGGGGCAGGAACAAGAGCACAGGCAGGGGCAGGGGCTGGGGCAGAGGCAGAGGCAGGGGTAAGGGAAGGGGCAGGAACTGGGTCAAGATCTGGTTCCGAGGCAGGGGCAGGGGCTGGGGTGGGGGAAGGGGGAGTGGCAGGAACTGTAGCAGGGGCAGGGGCAGGGGCTGGCGCAGGAGGAGGTGCCAGTTCTTCCTGGACAGCGCCAGGCTCTCCGTGGGCAGGTGCCGGGTCATATGCTGGCTCCTGGTTTCCTCCTGAAGTCACTGCAGGCACCAGCCCTCCCTCCAGATCCAGCTCTAGCTCCTCAGGTTGTGGAGCAGCTGTGAGAGGAGAAAAGCTTACCCCGTGCCTGCTCTCTGTGGGCCTTTGCAGAGATAGAGCCCAGCCCAGGGCCTCCCAGAGAAGCCACAGCCGGGAAGGAACCCTCACGGGGACTTCTCCCCAACTGCAGTCCACCGCTGTGTGCTCTGTGCCCAGTCGTTGCTCCTGGCCCCACACCAGCCTCTGGGGGCTCCTCCCTGTGGGGCCAGCACCGACCTGTCCCCACACACCATGAACACCAAGCCCCAGCCTTCTTACCCTCGGCCTCGGCCTCCGTGGGTTCCGGCTGATGGACCACTGTCCGGTGGACAACCACCTGGGACAGTGGTCTGGGTGGTGTAGGAGGTCTTCCCCTACAATCCCCAGCACCTGCTTCTGGGAACCCCTGTGGGGTCACCCCCTCTGTTGAGGAGATGGAGGGCATGTCCACCAGCCTCTTCTCCATGTACTCCTTGGCCTTCTGCAAAGACAGGGACCGGTATCCGTCCCCGAGGCATCACAGCCCTGCCCGGCCATCCGCACTGTCCTCCTGCCCAGTCCCCCTGCTGCACCCAGATCAGACACAAAGCTGTGCGTGCACAGCCCTGCATCCGGGATGCAGTGACCCATCCCCCCGCATGTCTATCAGGATAAACCTCGGGCAGAACGCGCAGCGACCGCACACCCCATCCCACACAGCCAGGCTTGACCTTGAACATGACCTGCCCACTGGGTATCTGACCCCTCATCAGCCTGCTCCTGCTCGGGGTGGCCCCACCCTCCATGACCCCTCTTTATACACACATACACACACAGACGCACACCCCCATCCACACACGTGCACCCAACACACACACACACACACACACACACACACACACACACACATACACACACACACACACACACACACACACACATACACAGGGAGGGCACCTGGGGCTACACAGGTCATCAGAGGGAGTGGGGCTGGGTGACCGGCTCTGGGCCTCCTGCTGTCACCTCTGTCCTTCCGGCCAAATGGCCAGAGGCTGTGGGGAGCCCTGACATTAAATCCCCAGCGGGGGACAGCATCTGCAGGGCGCGCTTTTTTCCACCTGTGGCCTCCAGACCTCGGCAGGCAACATGCGAACATCTTGGTTTGAAGATCTCCAATGAAATGAGCTGGGCAGGGGGCTGTCTGTGGAATGTGGGTCCCTGGTTATCACGGTTCCAAATTCTGTTGGGCTCTGTTGTCAGGGAAGTGAGGTCACCACTGCCTGGGGAACCCTTACAACTTCCTCACACAAGAGCCCCCAGAGTGCCCCCCTCCACCGGCTGCTCAATGCTCATCCTCCCCCCATGCCCCATCCACACAGTGACACCCACACAGCCCACCCACAGCCCCCGGGAGGCCTGGGTGCAGCTGGTGTCTCTGCTGTGAGGGCACAGATCTGGGTTCACACCTGTTTCCTGTGCGTGCCCAGATCTGTGACCCTGGACAGACCCTGTGACTCTCAGGGCCTCCCCAGGCTCCCCATGTGCACATTGGAGTATTCTGGCTTCTACTTCTAGTTACACCATTGGGGTTAGGACCTCTACACATGTTCCATACCTGCCTTCACAGGAGGCTGGTGCATACTTGCAAAGCAAGGATGAGCCAGGAGCTGGACTTGGCATAGAACACAGCTCAGAGGGGCTTGCGTCTGCTCTGGGGTCCAGGCAAAGCCACCCCCCTCCTGCTTGTGTCCCAGCCCCCGTGGGAAGGTAGTAATGAACTGATTCTGACCTTGTCCTCTCACAACACAGACTTCCAGAGGCTCCCATTAGGGTTAGGCTCAGGTCCCAGGGCCTCGTCTGTGCCCGTGTGCTGGGCAGTCCCCACAGTGGCCCCTGGCACCCCTGGGTCCTGGTCACACATCCCTGTGGAATCCCCTCCCCTCCAGGGTGGATGGCCTGTGTGACGGCGCTCTCAGGATTGGAATGGCACAAAATGCCAGGATGTCATTTCAAGCTGGTGGAAGAAAGTCTATGACTTCTCCTGGTTCCCTCCCTCCTGTGTTCATTCTCTGTCTCCTTCTCTGTCTCTGTGTCTGTGTCTCTCACAGGAGCAGGATCTGTGGGTTCCATGGGCGATGTGAGAAACCTCAGAACCCTCCCTTGTCCACGTTTCCATCTCCGGTCCAGGTGCTCCATTCCTTCCTAAGGCCTCCTCACCCTGACCAGAGCAGTGATTCTGGATCCTCTTCCACATGGGGACCCTGAGGCTGCCACAAGGAGGGCCCTGACCTTGGTCCCCAGACTGGTGGCCCTGTGCTCTGCCACGTTCTGCGTACCCCGGTCATCAGCCCCCCAAGCCCCAAGTCTGTCCTCTGCTGAGAAGGACCTCGAGGGGGTAGAAAGCATTTCCCCAGCACTGGGAGCACAGTGGGTCAGGGATGGAGATCCAAGGCCAACAGGCTCTTCTACAAGCCTGTGGGACCCTTGGGACACTGCATCTCTGCAGCCCAAGTGACAGAAGAGTAAGCTGAGGCCTTTTGGGCTGTAGCCCCACTGGACTTGGGGGTGGGTATCTCTTCCTACTCCCAAGTGCCCAGGGTGGTGGTGGACACCGGAACCCAGACCCTGTCTTCCCCCAGTTCCCTGGCAAACCCCTGGGCCCCTTGGGGACCCCTGAGCATCAGCCTGGCTTCTCTCCCCTCCCCATGCTCTGGATCTGGGTCCTTGCCAGGAGTCCTGATGCCCTGCCCTATGGCCCAGCTGTCTCCAACCTATTTCTTCTTTCCTGTTGTCCTCCATGTCACTCCCTGGGTGTCCTCCCCTTCTGACCCCCAGCTTGGCAGTCAGAGTGGTGCGTGTGGGTGGGTGTGCAGGTGCGCATGCCTCTATGTGCATTGGGATGCCAAGGTCATGTCCCCACATGGGGCGGGGTGGGTAGCTATCCCCGAGGATCTGAGGGGCTCTCACCCACAAAGCGAACCTCATGGGAGGGTTCAGGCTGACCTAGGACTGGAGAGCAGCCTTGCTCCTTGGGCTCTGCTCCCCTCCTTTGTCTTGGGCCTGCCTCTCTTGACCCATGTTCCCAACTGTCCCTGAGGGTTGGACATGGAAACGCTTGAACGTGTCTGCTTCCCTGGGGAAGGTGGGGGACAGGTGCACCAGGCACACAGGCCTCCCTACCGAGAGGGCCAGCCAGGTGTGTCATGGCCAGGTGTGCAAAGGAGACCTGCACAGAGCACCTGTACAGTGACCCAGCCCTGCGGCGGATGTACACGAGACCCATGGCTGTGCACCTAAAGGGTCCCCCTGTTCCCTCACCACCGCCAACTGCTCTGTGGCCCCAAAGTCCACCGGGCTCTACAACCACGGCCTGTGCAAGGTCAGGTGGGTACGATATCTGGGGACGCACAGGTCATTCAATATCCCCCACTGAGCTGGAATGCATTCCAGTCTGCAGGAATGCAAACTCCCTCTCAGGGCCCAGCTAAGTGCAGGGCTGGGCCGGAGGACCTGGAGGCACCAGTGGAGGCTGACTCAGGACAGGGAGAAGATCAGTCTGCCCCTTCCACTTCTCCTCTCCTCCTTTTGCCTTCTCTTCCTGGCAGGACCTGGGACGATGTCCAGCCTGTCCCTGGCTGCAGCCCTGGCTGGATTCAGAGGGGCAGGAAGGAAGCTGGTGTGGAGGGGCCCACCAGCAGGATTCCCATGTACAGGGGGCCGTTACTATAATGAGGAACCACGTGGGCATTCAGGGATTTCAGCCCTTAGTAGACATGAGCAGTGGCCCCAGGACTCGGCGCCTGCCCCATCCTTCACCCTCTACAAGGCCCTGCATCCTCCCCAGCGCAGTCCTTGTCCACAGCCAGTCCTCCCTCTGGCCCCAGGAAATCCTGCTGCTCCAGGGGCTGGGAAACCTTTACAAGCTGGAGCTGAGCCAGCCCAATAGGGCCTGTTTCCTGGTCCTGCAGCCCCACAGTGAGGAGAGGTGAGGCCAGGCAGGAGTGGGGAGAGGGCAGAGTGGACTCTCCCTGGGGACCATGGCTGCCTGGTCAGCACAGACCCTGCTGTGTGCCGGCCACTAGGGCACCCAGACTCCTGCTCCCGAGCAGGCTCCGTGAGGGAGACTAGAGTGTGGCCCCTGCTAGCTCACATGGTGTCACTCTGTCTTGTATCTACAGCCTGTCCCACCAGCTGGACTCCCCTCCTAGTCGGCCAGCTCACCTTCAGGGTCAAGAACAGGCCATCATGAAGGTCAGGGGCCAGTGCTTGGCTGGGCAGGCAGGGGAGGGCTAGCTCTGGGCTCAGGGAGTCTCTGGCTGGGCTAGCAGGGGCTCTGGAGGGCTGGCCTTCCAGATTCTCTGCTGATCAGCCCTGGATTAGGGTTAAGGCGAGGGTGAGGGTGAGGGTGAGGTGTTAGGTTTAGGGTGAGGGTCGGGTGAGGTTTACGGTTAGGGTTAGTGTTAGGGTTTAGGGTTAGGGTTAGGGTTAGGGTTAGGAGATGATGGCTCCTGATACTCAGGTAAAGATATATAAGACCTACTGGATATTCAGTTGAAGGGCATGTGACCTCCTGAAAGTTATGTGAGCTGAGAAAGTGTGACACTCAGTTAGAAAGTTAGTAGGAGAATGAAGCTCATTTGACAATCTGAAAACTGATAAAACTCAGGAAGAAGCTATGAGGTGTCCTGACACGCAGGCAGGCAAGGGACAACCTCTTGATGCTCAGATTATCTGGTGGAGAACTTACACTCAGGGAGAGGAGGGCACACTGCCCTTCATGCAGGTGGTGTGACCTCCTTGCACTCCTACAGGAAGGTAAAACTTCTTAACATGCAGGTATGTGAGGTGAGCATTTGTCATCCTCCCGTTGGTGAGATGCCGTCTCCTGACAATCAGAAAAATTGAAACCTCAGGATATTCAGGTGATTGTGGTGAGAACACCTGACCCTCAGGTATAGGAGACACATCTTCCTGCATGTAGGTCCCAGAGAGGAGCCCTGGAGACACTCAGGTAGGAAACACCAGACCCTGTGATACTCAGCAGTGAATAGAAAAGTGGGCTTTGTAGTCGTAAATTAGAGAAATTCAAAGTGGCTCTTTGAAAAGTGTGCTGATAGTATGTACTTGGAAGAGGGAAAGACAATTTGCCCTACACAGGGTTAAGGATCGATTAATCTGGTGAGCCCGACACCCTGTGACCATTGACATGCTACATCATCTTGACACAGAGGGACAGACTGCCCCTCAGCCCATGATTTGGAACAGGAACTGTGGTTGCAGCTTGCATGAGGGGCAGACCCTGACACTGCACAAAACTGGATCCTCAGATGATACGGAATCTTTGAAGGGTAACTGGGAATGCAGATCCTGGCCTTGGGACAGAGGGAGGGGGCTGCACATGAGCCCCCATCACCCGAGGGGTGCAGAGGAGCCTGTACAGAAAGCTGGCATCTTGTTTCAGCCTGGACCGGTTAAGCTAAAGGGCTCCTGCCTGGCCTGACTATTGGGGTGGGGGAGGGGGGATGTAGCCATGCTGATTGGTCAGGAGGCCACAGAGCTGTGTGAGGTCACTGGGCTTCCAGGCCAGGCTGGGGCAGGAGTATGATAGAGATGCTTCCAACTGCCGTTCTGCTGGCCTTGGCAGTGTCTGTGGTTGCCAAAGATAACGCCACGTGTGAATAAGTGTCAGGGACACCTCCGGGGGGTGGAAAGAGTGTCTTTTGAATAGCAAGCCCCACCCAGACTCCCTCTGTCCAGGGCTAGGAAGGAGGCCAAGCTTGGGCCTTAGTAGTGCCCTGGGTCTCACGGGTGTGACCCACATCCCCAACTCTGACCATCCTTGCTCCCAGCTTCATCAGCCGAGAGACCCCAGGGCTGACCCCTGGGCTCCTATGCCTCCCGTAGCACAGACGCTGGGGTCCTTCCCTCACCTAGAGACTGACCTCACTGCCTCTTGCACATCAAGTCCCAATTTTTAGAAACCCCTTTCTTCCCACAGATACTGAGGTGCCCCAACTGTGGCTGACCCCAAAGACCCCAGGGTATTGTCATGGCTTTCTTCTAGGGTCCCGCCTCCACCTAGACTCTGACAGCCCCCAAGGTACCCCCAAAATCTTGTGGCCTCGCCCCAGTTCCCAGAACTTCCACCCCTGGAGCCCCACTGCTTCCCACACCTGGGATCATTGGACCTGCCTTGGCTACTCTCCCTCCTCCTGCCACCATCCAAACCCACACTGCAGCCCCAAGACCCCTGTGGCTGTTCTCTGAGTCTCCTGCCCAAAATTGGCTCTAAAGACCTCAAGCCATTACACCTCTCTCTCACCTCCTCTAGCCTCCCCCCTGCCTCGGGATCTCCCATATTTCTAGGGCCCTTATCATCGGTCCTGCTTCCTATGGCGACTTCTTTTTTGCCTTGGGGCTACACCCACAAGACCCCAGAACCCATACTCCTCAAAACCAGTTCCTGAAGCCTGCAGCTTCCTGCTTCCCTACCGCCCTGACAGCGCCTCTCCTCAGCAGCTCCCCCTCGGACCCTCCACGTTCCCGGTTGCCCCCTTTGCCCAGCCCCCTAGCCCTGATTCCCCCATCGTGCAGGTGCGAGGACAGGCTGTGCCTCTTCTTGGTTTGAACTGTGCCCCTGGTCTCTCCTCAGTGCCCCCTGTGGGTTACAGTTCAGGCAGAACCCACCGGGAAGTGGCCGTATCGTCGGAGGGCAGGATGCAACCATCAGGGCCTGGCCCTGGATGGTCAGCCTCCAGGTATTCATGTCCCACAATAACTGAAGGTACCATGCGTACGGAGGCACCTTGCTGAACTCCCATTGGCTGCTTACTGCTGCCCACTGCTTCGTCTCCAAAAAGTCCGTGTGGGAGCGCGTGGAGGGAGGTCTTCAGAAAGGCTCTTCCCAGAAAGAGACATTCTCCAGGGCTCCCTGTGCACAGTCTCCCTGGGGCTCTGGGCCATGTGGCAACCAGGCCATGAGTGGGTGGGCCCAGGAACTTGCTGAGGGAGGGCTCTGAGGATCATGGTCACCAGAGGTTTCTGTCGAGCCCGTCCTTTCTGAGGATGACCTGGCTTGCCTCTGTGCCCACAGAAAAGTATATGACTGGAGACTGATTTTTGGAGCAAGGGAAACTATGTATGGGAACGATAAGCCAGCGAAGCCACCTCAACAGGAGAGAGATGTCGAGAAAATCATCATTCATGAGAAATACATCCCCAGTTTATAGCACAATGACATCGCTCTCATGAAGATCACCCCTCCCGTTCCCTGTGGGCAATTCATCGGAACGGGCCGCCTGCCCCAATTTAGGGCAGGCCAACCTGGAGTTCCCCAGGACTGCTGGGTGGCTGCCTGGGGATTCTTGAAAGAGAAAGATGAGTATGGGAGGGGTTCTCACAGTGGTAGGGGCACTGCTGGTCATTCCCTCAGTGGTCTCTGAAGTGCAGGGGCCATATGTGGTGCCTAGTGGTGATGTCCACCAGATTCCGGGACACTGTCCCCTTTTAGAGTGGGAGAAACTGGCAGCCGAGTCCCCTGTCCACAACCTCACCACTGATGGCTTGTGTGGTCGCTGGGTGGAAGGGTGCATGCAGCACCAGGAGAACCTGGGCATTTTTTGGAATGGGGTATCGGCTGTGGCTCTATCTGGGGCCTGGAACCCCAGTTGCTACCTTCTGGAAATGGGGGATTGTCCCCTGAAATGGCACTTGGAGAAGAGCTCGAGATGGGGTTTTGTGGTTGCGGGCCAACTCCTCTCCTCTCTGCACATCCATTTCCCCAACTGTCAGTGGAAGGGCCATGTCACGTGCTCTCTGAGCTCTGAGACCCCAGAGCCCAGCCCTCTAGACCTCAGTGAACCTCTGCTCACCACCCTTGCTGGTCACAATGCGAGAATCCACCCTCCCCACCCAAGTGACTACGATTTCTCTGCAGAGAGGGGACAGGGTTCTTGGCAGGCTAGCATGCCTGGGGCCAGGGCAGCAACGGTTTGATGAGTAGGTTAGGCATTTCAGCTTTCCATAGCTGACCACATGGACTTTTTACCCAGTCACATTGGGAATGAGAAGAGAGACTGAAAGCTCTTCTGTCCCTTGATAATGGAAAACTGAGGGCTCCTAATTCAAGGCACTTCAGTCATTTGGGGTTCAAAACTCAGCCTATTCTGGTGACAAAACCCTGGTAGTTTCAGTATGCTTCCTGTAACTCTTCTTCCCTCGCTCAGGGCTGCCCTCCTTCTCTGATTGGGTTGCTTCTCCTCCCGGGCACACCCGTTTTCACTGGCCTTTGCTGGCCCTTCCCTCCCCGACCTGGGGTATCAACCTCTATCTGGCTATTGATGTCCATAGCTCTGCTGAGGCCTCTAGAGCATTCTTCTTGTCCCACCCCCGGCCTACCCTGCTCTGCCCACCCACGCAAACAGGTGCGCAGTGTCCCAGGGTTCTTGGAGTCCCTGGGGGGCTGATCTCAGCGTTCCCATCTACACTCCCAACCCTACCACCACCTTTGCTGTCCTATCTCTCAAAAGGATTATAGGGTCCCAGCTACACCCTGGACATCACACAAGGCCTCTTTTGTTCTAGAATCCTCCTCAACTTAGTGGGATTTCTACCGTCTTCTGGTGAATCCATCCCCCACTGGTAAGACCAAGTCTTAAAGAAATCCCCAGCCTCCAAATTTCTGTGACATTCTTGCAGACCTTCCTTTTTCTACCTCCTCCTTGAGCCCATATGCTTCTGGGGTAGTCCTCCTTTCTATTGAATTTCAAGTTCTTGTGGACTTTTCAGCATTTAAAGCCAAGGTGTTGGGATTGAGAAAACCCTGTTCTCTTCCAGGTCATCTGGCTCTTCCATAGATCTAAAAGGTCACCATAAGCGACCAGGCCTGTTGTGGTGGTCATTTCCATGTCACCCCTGCCTTGGGGACAGTGCAAGTACAAAACTAACCCTGCTTAGGTGGTATGCAAAGTTGACCTAAAGGGCCTGGAGACGCAGTCCAAGCCACACAAACACACAGTCTGAATGCTGTGTGCCTAGCTCCATCCACTTTCCTCCACTTGGTTCTGGCTTCCCACTTGGCCTCCACTGCCATGTTCCAAGTGTGATCCGCCACCTCTCCACCCGGATGCAGGCGATTTCAGACCCACCCACCAGGCTGTGGCTGGGCTGTGGGTGCGGCCATGGTGGGGGGAGGCCACTTGATGAAGAGGGGATAGCTGCCCCTATAGCCAGGTGTGAGGTTGGCTGATGGAATCATAGCCTGGGCTGGGCCTTTCTTAACCCAAAGATCATGATGGAGCCTCTGGGGCTGTACAGGATGTTCTGACCTACCTTCCGGTTATTCCAACCACCCACGCCCCTGACAGATCTGTGTGGGTGGAGGCTATCCTGTAGCTGCTCCTTCTCTGTAACTTCAAAACGGATGGGAGGCATGCGGGGAGGGACTCATCTGACCATCTCCAGCAGATCCTGTCCAGAACTGAGCTAAGGTGTTAACAGCAGATGAAAAGCAATGAAGGGGACTTAGAGCCGTACTGTGGGGAAATGAAATGTGTGTCCTGGATTTGAGTGTAGAGAGGAAAACCTTGGTCCGAATCCAAGCCACACCACATCCCTACCAGCGTGTTTGGGCAAGTGGTGCTCCAAGCTCTTGATTCGAGGCAAGATGAGTAACAGCGCTTAACAGAGGGGGTGACTGTGGGGTGTAAATGAGGTGACACATCCTGGCTGTAGCTGTGAATAATCATCTGGCATCAACACACATTCCTGCAGCCACATCTGCTCATCCTCCATGCACTGCACCTCCTCTTCACCTGCATATGCCTCCAACACTCCGCATGCTTCACAAGTGTCTGAGGAGAAGCCAGGGGCATTGACTTTCATGGATTTTAGGTTGAAGTAGAGCATTTCAAGTCGATGGGGGTTCCGTGGAGGGAGGAGGCAGGTCTTTCCCAAAACATGTCTTCTGTGATTGCTGACCACCAAGCCACCTGGCTGTAGCCTACAGGATCGCACCTACACTGCAGGAGGCCCGTGGGAACCTCATCGAACTCGAATTTGTAACTCCACAGAGTGGTACAATGGGTGCATTTGTCCAACCAATGGGTGTGCAGGGCACCCTGAAGGCAAGATCGACACCTGCCAGGTAACTTTCCTTCGGGCGCCCCTTTCCCTGTCAACACCTCTTTTGTGAATCCCTGAACTCCACTCACTCCAGCGCCCTGCTTCAGTGACCCTTTCCCTGGTCCCATCTTGTAGCAGTGAGGATGGGAGGTGATACCTGGGGCCCCTACAAAGAACCAGTCACCACACAGAGAGCTTTATCCCACCGTGACACAGAGATCATAACACCCGAACACCACCCTGGAAGAGAAGGCTTACCTCTCCTCACCAGAATACAAAACCTTCCAATCCACTTGTACACACATGCCCATGCATGCATAAAGCCTCATACATGGACACATGGGTGGCTTATCTTCCCTCCTCACTGCAAGGAGACCCGTGACAATCCATCCCCTTCTCACATCCACCTGAAGCTGTTGATACCAACTCAAATTTTACCACCACCACTTGTGTTCATGGCAACAAGAAGCCATGGGACTGAAGAAACTGTCCTTCCAGAGCCTATGGCCCTTCTGGGCAGGGGAAAAGTGGCTCAGACAGAGAGTGCCTTCTGTGACCTTCTGGGCAGGGGGACAGCGGCGGGCCTCTCATGTGCAGAGACAACGTGGCAAACACCTATGTGGTCATGGGAGTGACAAGCTGGGGGTAGACTGTGCCTGAACTAAGTGTCCTGGAGTCTACATGGCCAACTGGCCCTACCTGAACTGGACTGCTTCCAAGATTGGTTCTAATGCCTTGCACATGGCTCAATCGCCCACCCCTCCCCATCAGACTTTTCAAGAAATCCCGGCCTGACAACCCTCTGCCCGCCCTTCTGCTCGCCCTCCTTGGTACTTCCAACACCCTCCTCGACCTCCTCCCAGCCCCCCTGCATCTCGACCTCGACCTCGACCCAAACCCCCGGCGCCAACTCCAGCCCCACCCCCACTCCCACCTGCTCCCTCACCTATCACTAAAGCTCCCCAAGTACTTTATGTTGCCAAGCAACTACAGCAAATCACAGAGATCTTGAAGGGGAAGACCTTTTCTAATGAAAAGGGGTATTACGAAATGGAGACCACAGATCTCCCAGAACAGACCGCTGCCTCCTGATCTGACCCCACTCCAAACCGACCCAGTGAGCACTTTACTCCCAAGAAAACAAAGATGAAATCAATAAATATAAACATAAATTTATCTATCTATCTATCTATCTATCTATCTATCTATCTATCTATCTAATCTATGAAGGGATGATTTCTGGACTTCTTCCTACCTGCCCTCCCCAACATAATCCAAACTCACCCCCAGCAAATCTGTCTTCCCTCTGTCACCCTCAAATAGGGTGGAAATGCTTGTGTGTCAGGGGTCATTGTGGTTTCCTAAATCTAGATTTTTGAAGTTGGAACAAGGCGATCTGTGGTGACAGGCCGGTATGGTCTGGATCTCACACTCAGAGTCTCTGCTTATTAAATCAGTGCAGTTGGGCCCTACAGCACTTCTGTGAGGTGAGCTGACTCAGAAGGAGGGGTGTGGGCCTGAGTCGATTGGAAGAATGACCCCAGTCTGAAGTTTTGTAGCGTGGCCATCTGATGCTCAGTCCACATGGCCAACCCCAGGCAGGAGTCTGCCCTCAACCAGAATTGCTTATGTCCATCTGTGACGTCCTGAGAAACAGATCTCAATGGCCTCAGGTCAACTGCCCACTCTGGTCAGGGCCCAGATCAAGCCTAAATGATGGATTAGCCTCTTGAGAAATAAAGATGGCAGGCTCCAGAGGGCGGAGCAAGATGGCGGAGGAGTAGGAGACCTAGATTTCATCTGGTCTCAGGAATTCAGCTGAATAGGGATCAAACCATTCTGAACACCTACGAACTCAACAGGAGATCGAACAGGAGAGTAGGAACAACTCTCTGAACAGAGAAGCGACCACTTACTGGAAGGTAGGGCGTGCGGAGAAGTGAATCCGAGGCGATATTCGGGAGGATAGACGGCGGGGAGGGGCCTCCGCCGGCCGCTTCTGGCAAGTGCTAGAGCCACGGAGCACAAAATCGGACCTTTTCAAAGTTGGCTCGGCGGAGGGACGTCGCTGCAGTGGCTAAGCGGGGGGTGGAATCCTCCCGGAACAGTGTGGTCTCAGGACCCTTGGGATCACAGAGAGACCGGGGGTGCCTGCGTGCGCCAGAGCTCCCAGGTATCGGAGAGGGGAAGCAGGCTGCAGAGACGGAGCAGAGTCGCGGGCTCTCAGCTCTGGGTTGCCACAAACTGTGATCTGCGGCCCAGTCGGGGCACGGCTCCCCCAGCAGGGACCCAACAAGCAGCAGATCCGGGGAGACTCCCCTTCCTTCCCAGGGAGGAGCGGTGTGGGAACGCACTGCAGGGATCTGCTGGGTTTGGAGACTCCGAGGGGGTCGGGTGCCAGAGATAGCAACGCTTGATCACAGGCCGGGTGAGCACGGAGTGCGGCCAGAGACCGGGGACACGGGAGTGACTGCTTTTCTCTGGGGGCGCACTGAGGAGTGGGGCCCCGGGTTCTCGGCTCCTCCGGGCGGAGACTGGGAGGCCGCCATTTTCGCCCTGGTCCTCCAAAGCTGTACCGAGAGCTTGCAGGGAACAAAAGCTCCTGAGAGCAAACTGGAGCAGCTTCCTTAGCCCAGACCGATAAGGGCGGGGCAATTCCGCCTCCGGCAAAGACATTTGGAAACCACAGCAACAGGCCCCACCCCCAGAAGATCAGCACAAACAGCCAGCAAGCCAAGACCAAGTTGATCGATCAAGGAGAATAGGAGAACTCCAGCGCTAGGGGAATACTGCACATAGATTCATGGCTTTTTTTTTTTTTTTTTTTTTTTACCATGATTCATTATTTCATCAAAGTTAATTTTTGTTGACATTTTTTTATTTTTCTTTTTCCCTTTTTCAACCAACATCTTATAAATCCCTTTTTTAAAAAAAAACATTATTTATTTTTTTTTCATTTTTAGAGTCATATTTTATCCCTTCATAGTAGTTATCCTTGTTTTTGGCATATATATATATAAGTTGTTCTCTCTTTAAAATTTTGAGGTACAGTTTCTTCTAACAGATCAAAATATACCCTAAACCACTAGTGTATGGCTTTGTTCTAGTCTCCTGCCTGATCACATTCTCTCCCTTTTCCCTTTTTTTTTTTCCTTCCTTAAATCTTCTTTCTTTTTTCAAACAACTTATCTTACCAAGTCCTTTTATAAAATCTTTTATAATTTTCATCTTTACAGTCATCTTCCATCCCTTCATTGTATCAACCCTTATTTTGTACATATATGTCTTTCTTCCTTTAAAATTTTAGGAGGCACTTTTATCTAACAGACCAAAATATGCCCAAAATCTAGTGTGTGGCACTGATCTATGCACTAGCCTGATCATATTTGATCATATTCTGCCTTTTTTGAATTGTTTTGTTTTTGTTTTTATCTTTTTTTTCTTTTTTTTTCTTTTTCTCTTTCTTTTTTCTTTCTTTCCCTTTCTTTTCCCCTGGTTTCAGGTCTTTTCTGATTTGTATACAGTATATTTGCTGGGGACGTTGTAAACCTGTTACCATTTTGTTCTCTCATTCATCTATTCTCCTCTGGACAAAATGACAAGACGAAAGAAATCACCTCAGCAAAAAGAACAAGAGGTAGTACCGTCAGCCAGGGACCTACTCAATACGGACATTAGTACGATGTCGGACCTAGAGTTCAGAATCATGACTTGAAAGATACTAGCTGGGCTTGAAAAAAGCGTGGAAGTTATTAGAGAAACCCTTTCTGGAGAAATAAAAGAACTAAAATCTAACCAAATCGAAATCAAAAAGGCTATTGATGAGGTGCAATCAAAAATGGGGGCACTAAATGCTAGGATAAATGAGGCAGAAGAGAGAATCAGCGATATAGAAGACCAAATGATGGAAAATAAAGAGGCTGAGAAAAAGAGAGAGAAACAACTACAGGATCACGAGGGCAGAATTCGAGAGATAAGTGATATGATAAGACGAAACAACATTAGAATAATTGGGATCCCAGAAGAAGAAGAGAGAGAGAGAGGGGCAGAAGGTATATTGGAGCAAATAATAGCAGAGAACTTCCCTAATGTGAGGAAGGAAACAGGCATTAAAATCCAGGAGGCACAGAGAACCCCTCTCAAAATCAATAATAATAGGTCAACACCCCGACATCTAATAGTAAAACTTACGAGTCTCAGAGACAAAGAGAAAATCCTGAAAGCAGCTCGGGAGAAGAGATATGTAACCTACAATAGTAGAAACATTAGATTGGCAACAGACCTATCCACAGAGACCTGGCAGGCCAGAAAGGACTGGCAAGATATCTTCAGAGCACTAAACGAGAAAAATATGCAGCCAAGAATACTATATCCAGCTAGGCTATCATTGAAAATAGAAGGAGAGATAAAAAGCTTCCAGAACAAACAAAAACTAAAGGAATTTGCAAACAGGAAACCAGCCCTCCAAGAAATATTGAGAGGGGTCCTCTAAGCAAAGAGAGAACCTAAAAGCAGCAAAGAGCAGAAACGAACACAGACAACAGACAGTTAACAGTCACCTTACAGGTAATACACTGGCACTAAATTCATACCTTTCAATAGTTACCCTGAATGTAAATGGGCTAAATGCCCCAATCAAAAGACACAGGCTATCAGATTGGATTAAAAAACAAGACCCATCCATATGCTGTCTGCAAGAGACTCATTTTACACCCAAAGACACCCCCAGATTGAAAGTGAGGGGGTGGAAAACCATTTACCATGCTAATGGACACCAAAAGAAAGCTGGGGTGGCAATCCTTATATCAGACAAACTAGATTTTAAAACAAAGACTGTAATAAGAGATGAGGAAGGACACTATATCCTACTTAAAGGGTCTATCCAACAAGAAGATCTAACAATTGTAAATATCTATGCCCCGAACATGGGAGCAGCCAATTATATAAGGCAATTAATAACAAAAGCAAAGAAACACATTGACAACAATACAATAATAGTGGGGGACTTTAACACCCCCCTGACTGAAATGGACAGATCATCTAAGCAAAAGATCAACAAGGAAATAAAGACTTTAAATGACACACTGGACCAAATGGACTTCACAGACATATTCAGAACATTTCATCCCAAAGCAACGGAATACACATTCTTCTCTAGTGCCCATGGAACATTCTCCAGAATTGATCACATCCTAGGTCACAAATCAGGTCTCAACCGGTACCAAAAGATTGGGATCATTCCCTGCATATTTTCAGACCACAATGCTTTGAAACTAGAACTCAACCACAAGAGGAAAGTCGGAAAGAACTCAAATACATGGAGGCTAAAGAGCATCCTACTAAAGAATGAATGGGTCAACCAAGAAATTAAAGAAGAATTAAAAAAATTCATGGAAACCAATGAAAATGAAAACACAACTGTTCAGAATCTTTGGGATACAGCAAAGGCAGTCCTGAGAGGAAAGTATATAGCAATACAAGCCTTTCTCAAGAAACAAGAAAGGTCTCAAATACACAACCTAACCCTACACCTAAAGGAGCTGGAGAAAGAACAGCAAAGAAAGCCTAAACCCAGCAGGAGAAGAGAAATCATAAAGATCAGAGCAGAAATCAATGAACTAGAAACCAAAAGAACAGTAGAACAGATCAACGAAACTAGGAGCTGGTTCTTTGAAAGAATTAACAAGATTGATAAACCCCTGGCCAGACTGATCAAAAAGAAAAGAGAAATGACCCAAATCAACAAAATCATGACTGAAAGAGGAGAGATCACAACCAACACCAAAGAAATACAAACAATTATAAGAACATATTGTGAGCAACTCTATGCCAGCAAATTAGATAACCTGGAAGAAATGGGTGCATTCCTAGAGATGTATCAACTACCAAAATTGAACCAGGAAGAAATAGAAAACCTGAACAGACCTATAACCAGTAAGGAAATTGAAACAGTCATCAAAAATCTCCCAAGAAACAAAAGCCCAGGGCCAGATGGCTTCCCAGGGGAATTCTATCAGACATTTCAAGAAGAATTAATACCTATTCTCCTGAAACTGTTCCAAAAAATAGAAATGGAAGGGAAACTTCCAAACTCATTTTATGAGGCCAGCATTACCTTGATCCCAAAACCAGACAAAGACCCCATCAAAAAAGAGAACTACAGACCAATATCCTTGATGAACATGGATGCAAAAATTCTCACTAAAATACTAGCCAATAGGATCCAACAGTATATTAAAAGGATTATTCACCACGACCAAGTGGGATTTATTCCTGGGCTGCAAGGCTGGTTCAACATCCGCAAATCAATCAACGTGATACAATACAGTAACAAAAGAAAGAACAAGAATCATATGATCCTCTCAATAGATGCAGAAAAAGCATTTGACAAAGTACAACATCCTTTCTTGATCAAAACTCTTCAGAGTATAGGGATAGAGGGTACATACCTCAATATCATAAAAGCCATCTATGAAAAACCTACAGCGAATATCATTCTCAATGGGGAAAGGCTGAGAGCTTTTCCCCTAAGGTCAGGAACGCGGCAGGGATGTCCACTCTCACCACTGCTATTCAACATAGTATTAGAAGTCCTAGCCACAGCAATCAGACAAGAAAAAGAAATCAAAGGCATCCAAATCGGCAAAGAGGAAGTCAAACTCTCACTCTTTGCAGATGATATGATACTGTATGTGGAAAACCCAAAAGACTCCACCCCAAAACTGCTAGAACTCATACAGGAATTCAGTAAAGTAGCAGGATATAAAATCAATGCACAGAAATCAGTGGCATTCCTATACACCAACAACAAGACAGAAGAGAGACAAATCAAGGAGTCGATCCCATTTACAATTGCACCCAAAACCATTAGATACCTAGGAATAAATCTAACCAAAGAGACAAAGGATCTGTACTCAGAAAACTACAAAATACTCAGGAAAGAAATTGAAGAAGACACAAAGAAATGGAAAAACGTTCCATGCTCATGGATTGGGAGAATCAACATTGTGAAGATGTCAATGCTACCTAGAGCAATCTACACATTCAATGCAATCCCCATCAAAATACCATCCACTTTTTTCAAAGAAATGGAACAAATAATCCTAAAATTTGTATGGAACCAGCAGAGTCCCAGAATAGCCAGAGGAATACTGAAAAAGAAAAGCAAAGCTGGCGGCATCACAATTCCGGACTTCCAGCTCTATTACAAAGCTGTCATCATCAAGACAGTATGGTACTGGCACAAAAACAGACACATAGATCAATGGAACAGAATTGAGAGCCCAGAAATGGACCCTCAACTCTATGGTCAACTTATTTTTGACAAAGCAGGAAAGAATGTCCAATGGCAAAAAGACAGTCTCTTCAACAAATGGTGTTGGGAAAATTGGACAGCCACATGCAGAAGAATGAAACTGGACCATTTCCTTACACCACACACAAAAATAGACTCCAAATGGTTGAAAGACCTAAACGTGAGACAGGAGTCCATCCAAATCCTAAAGGAGAACACAGGTAGCAACCTTTTCGACCTTAGCCGCAGCAACTTCTTCCTAGAAACATCGCCAAAGGCACGGGAAGCCAGGGCAAAAATGAACTATTGGGATTTCATCAAGATAAAAAGCTTCTGCACAGCAAAAGAAACAGTCCACAAAACCAAAAGACAACCGACAGAATGGGAGAAAATATTTGCAAATGACATATCAGATAAAGGGCTAGTATCCAAAATCTATAAAGAACTTATCAAACTCAACACCCAAAGAACAAATAATCCAATCAAGAAATGGGCAGAAGACATGAACAGATATTTCTCCAAAGAAGACATCCAAATGGCCAACAGGCACATGAAAAAGTGCTCAACATCGCTCGGCATCAGGGAAATCCAAATCAAAACCTCAATGAGATACCACCTCACACCCGTCAGAATGGCTAAAATTAACAAGTCAGGGAACGACAGATGTTGGCGGGGATGTGGAGAAAGGGGAACCCTCCTACACTGTTGGTGGGAATGCAAGCTGGTGCAACCACTCTGGAAAACAGTATGGAGGTTCCTCAAACAGTTGAAATTAGAGCTACCGTTCGATCCAGCAATTGCACTACTGGGTATTTACCACAAAGATACAAAAGTAGGGACCCGAAGGGGTACGTGTACCCCAATGTTTATAGCAGCAATGTCCACCATAGCCAAACTGTGGAAAGAGCCAAGATGCCCATCGACAGATGAATGGATAAAGAAGAAGTGGTATATATACACAATGGAATATTATGCAGCCATCAAAAGGAATGAGATCTTGCCATTTGCAACGACGTGGTTGGAACGGGAGGGTGTTATGCTGAGTGAAATAAGTCAATCAGAGAAAGACATGTATCACATGACCTCACTGATATGAGGAATTCTTAATCTCAGGAAAGAAACTTAGTGTTACTGGAGTGGTTGGGGGTGGGAGGGATGGGGTGGCTGGGTGATAGATATTGGGGAGGGTATGTGCTACGGTGAGCGCTGTGAATTGTGCAAGACTGTTGAATCACAGATCTGTACTTCTGAAAAAAATAACGCAACATATTTTAAGAAAAAAGAAAAAGAAGAAGATAACAGGAGAGGAAAAAAAGGGGAGTATGTCGGAGGGAGAGACGAACCATGAGAGATGATGGACTCTGAAAAACAAACTGAGGGTTCTAGAGGGGAGGGGGGGAGGGGGATGGGTTAGCCTGGTGACGGGTATTGAGGAGGGCACGTTCTGCATGGAGCACTGGGTGTTATGAACAAAGAATGAATCATGGAACACTGCACCAAAAACTAATGATGTAATATATGGTGATTAACATAACAATAAAAAAAGAAAAAAACTCAAAAAAAAAAATACGAAAAAAAAAAAAAAAAAAAAAGATGGCAGGCTCCAGAAAGAAACCCCTGGGCTCCTGGCTGGGCCGTTGCTGCAACAAGCAACAGTCTCATACCTGGTCACCTCTTCACTGTGTGCACATGTTTCAAGTGCAATATGGTCCTATGTTTTCGATGCAAAGATAGATGGCATAGGGTACAGGAGCATGAGGGAGGAACTTTGGGTGAGCAAGGCCAAGGACCCTGACTTTTCCTGCTGGGGCTGCAACAGGGAATGATGAAGCAGGCATGAGTATTTTCACGATTCGTCAGTCTACCTGGGTTCAAATAAACCCCCTACTTTACCCCTCATCAGCTATGTGGCTTTGGGAATATGGCCAGAGGGTTGTGTGACAATGAAAGTAGGACAGATGTGAAGTTTTCAGAGCAGAGCGTGACAGTCCATACATGCTTATAGATGAGTGCTCTAGAGCCACCTGGTGATGAGATGCTGGGTAACCTTATACTTATGCAGGGGCACTCGGGTGTATTTTGTCTGTGCCCTTATGAGCCCTGGAACCTAGGCTACCTAAGGGGACTTGCAAATTAATCTGGGTGGCCCATGACTCTGTAGTGTATTAACATTGATAAAATAAAAAAAAACAAATTTTATCTGTCTTCACTGAGAGCCAACATTTCTAAGATTAGAGTTGGCATGTCCATGATTCCTTTCGTGGGCTTTTGTCTGTCTCTTCTAAAGTCAGTTTCTTAATCTCCCTACTGGGTATATAAGCTTTGTACCCTGGTGTCAGACACCAGGAACCCTCTAAACACTGGACAAAACTCAATGTCAGTCACAGAGTGAGGCAAACACCAAGCCATAGGCCACACAGTCCAAAGAGCAGAAACACCCATGGCAGCAACTCAGGACCTGCCCTCACCCTTCCTGGGCAGTCCTGAACCCTGAGCTTGCAGGTGGGAATGCTGTGGAAAGATGTGCTCAGGCTAGGGAGTAGGGGTGGGTGCAGAGGATTTGGGACAAATTTGGAGGAGCTATAGTACCAGTGGTTTCTTTCCACTTACAGATTATCCCTCCTCCTCAGAGCTTCCCAGGATCCAGAATGGATTCTCCTGGCACTCTCTCCTTTCACATGCTCAAATAATTGTCCTTAGTTTTTCCCTTCTCTGCTCATTGGGCCTGTCATCTGTCGCTGACACTTGGGTCTCCTTCCTGGGGAGACAGGGCTTATGCTCAGGGAGTGCTGATGGGAGGCCATGGATTGGGTAGAGCCTGCAGAATCCAATTGATGGTGTCTTGTGTATCTTCCAAAACTTTCAATGCCCACGAAGAGATTTACGTATAATATTCTTCTTATTTAGTCACTGTTCATACTATTCTGACTTCCTGTTTCATTTAGCAAATTAGAGTTATTTTCCTATTAGTACACAGGGACTCACCTTCTCAAATTACATTGTGTGGTAGGAGTACTTACGAGATATAGTGCCACATTTCCTTCCTGGGAGGGGTTATCTAGCCCACTGCTTTAGCTTTCCCTCAATGTACTCATTTCCCCACATATAAGCCAATACTGGTTTAAATCAAATTCACTGATTTTTGCAAAATGAATAGATGTTCCAATTGTCATTTTTTTTTAAATTATGAATGAAGTTGTTGACAAGTGAAGTGAGACTCTCTGATCTGCCTTCATATCCCTGTGGATACTCTAACCCTGAAAATGGCTTACAGGTCCCAGAGCAGATACTGCTGCACACAGAGACAAGAAGAACAGGGGAAAACTGGACAGGCTGTACAATGAGCCAGCACCAAGGGGCATCTAGGCAACTGAGGGATATGCTCACTGTTTCTCTGTGGGATGGTTTAGGCAAATGATAAGTATTTTCTTAAAACCAGAATTCATAATGACTTTTATTGCTAGGAACAGTAACAAGATGGTTTGACGGTGGCTAAACCTGTGCACGTGGTAAAAGCCTGAATCCTGAGCATTCGGGAATAACAGTCCTAAGATGTGTATAGGCACAAGTTCTAATTGCAAATTTGATCCATATGAGAAAACTTTTTTTAAGATTTATTTATTTATTTATTTGAGAGATAGCATGAGAGAGAGCATGAGCAGAGAGAAGATGCAGAGGCAGAGGGAGAAGCGGGCTCCCCACTGAGCAGGAAACCCGATGTGGAACTTGATCCATGGACCCTAAGATCATGAGCTGACCAAAGCAGACGTTTAACCGACTGAGCCACTCACACACCCCCAGTATAAGAAATCTTATATTTACAAGGAAAACCAGATCCCAATAAATATAATTTTAGTATATTTTAAATGGAAGTGGAAAAAATGGAGGTAGTTCTTCTTTAATGTGTAGAAAACTCATCAAGAAACAAAAATTAGCCTAATGGAGTTTTCTGCAGAAACTATATTCTTGGTAAAGAATCGTCAGTGACCTGCTTCTGGCCACAATAGTTGGGCCTGTGTACTTCTCTTGGGTAGGTATTCAGATAGTGGAATGGCTGGGTTATATGGCAGATGTAAGTTTTGACATATGAATGCACCCAGGAAACCAGCACCACAATCAACACAGTGAACCTGCCCATCACTCCAAAGGCTTCCTTGGGGTACTCCGTAATCCCTCCAGCCCCTTCCCTCCCCGGCCCTGGCAACTTCTACTCTGTTTCTCTCACTGTGATCTGTTTGCATTTAAAAAAAATTAATAAATGCAATCATACAGCGAGTGTTCTTTTTTTTTTTTTTTTTTTTTTTGGTCTAGCTTCTTTCACTCAGCATAATCATTTTGAGGTTTATCCATGTGACAGTGTATTCCAGTCCTTGTGGACTGGACAGTCCTTGCGTCTCGTCCTTGTTGCCACCCAGCGCTCCACTATGTGACTGCCCCACCACTTGGTTCTCTAACCAGGTGATGGATTTTACAGTTTTAGGTCAGTAGAAATAAAGCAGCTATGAGCATTTGTACACAAGTCTTTGTATGGCATATGCTTTCATGTTTCCTGGCTAAGTACCTACATGCAGGATCATATGGTACGTGTATGGTGAGCACTTTTAAAACCTGCCAAAACCTGTCTTCAAGGCAGTTTCAACACTCTACATCCCCGTCAGCAGTATCTGAGGGTTCGAGTTCCTCCAGCTCCTTGCCAACACTTGGTGTGCTCCGTCTTTTCGATTTAATTTAATCTTTAAAAACAATTTAAAAGATTTTATTTATTTATTTGAGAGAGAGTGAGCACACGCGAGCACAAGCAGGGGGAAGAGCAGAGGGACAGGGAGAAGCAGACTCCCCGATGAGCAAGGGAGCCCGACATGGGGCTTGATCCCAGGACCCGGGGATCCTGACCTGAGCGGAAGGCAGTCGCTTAACCACTGAGCCACCAAGGCGCCCTGAATTTTAGCCATTCTTATAGGTGTGTAATAATATGTCATGTGTGGGGTTTTTATCCACAAGTGTAGTCTATATATATATTTAAAGCATTCGAAATGAATATTGTTAAGATTTATCATGAGGTAATAGGGCAGTAACTTTTGACAGCAACAAAATGTGGGAGTGCACATAGGGAAAGGAGGAGGTAGAAATAAGTATAAAATTAAATTCATTCAAACAGAATTTGGATTTTTCAAGCATCACAAACATCAATGGAAAACATCTGAAAGACATAACAATAGCCACAGCCATAGAACAATTTCTCCATTAAGCCAGGTCTCTACTATATAAAGATATTCCAAAGTATCCAAACTCCCAGAGCTGCCCTGTCTGCTGAAGTTACTACACCCAAACAGAACACTTTATATTTAAAACAAAATCCTCAGGGTGTGCAACTGGCTCAGTCAGTAGAGTGTGTGACACTTGATCTTGGGGTCCTGAGTTCAAGCCCCATGTTACATTGTAGAGATTACTCTTTAATAAGATACTAAAAAACCCAAATTTAGCACAAGTCAACAATTTGCCCACAGTCAGTTCATCCTCCACTTTTAGGGTGATGATAGGTTTGCTCTTCACAAGAAGCATCATGTGCCACCTTATTGACCTTAATACGGTTTGTTTATTTCCAATATATGCTTTGATCTTGCCCCACTAATTCTTTCTCCCCAAAGCTCTAGAGAACCCCAGTTTGGATCTGCATGCTCAGGGAGAATTCATTCATGTCCATGATATTTTCATAAAGAAGAAGAGAGACAATGCAGAGCCCAGGGGTGAACCTACCCAGCCAGCCCTTGCATCTCTCCTGGCTGGGTTGAGCTATCACTGAACTGACTTTGTTAGGCAAATGTGTGCCACTGTGCCAAAGAGATGCTAAATTCCATGCTCAGACAGATTCGGGAGTGTGGCTAGGGTCAAATGATTCCTCAGGCTGTATATGCCAGGAATAGAAAATTGGTTGATT
Source organism: Eumetopias jubatus (assembly GCF_037043125.1). NCBI lineage: Eukaryota > Metazoa > Chordata > Mammalia > Carnivora > Otariidae > Eumetopias > Eumetopias jubatus. The sequence goes on along the minus strand of NW_028274818.1, from coordinate 112,127,736 downwards.
TAATTTTGGATTGTTTAATTTCTGAGATAAGAATCCAAACTTCAATAACTTTTCCTTGAGTAACATGACTTAAGTGTATTAAAGCAGTCAAAATGTTCTCTCATGAATATAGTATGGTCATTGTGACGTGGCTCTAGTAATGATGAGCAGGCTGTCCTATCATTGCAGCCCTACTTCATCCCTCAGTCACTGAAACACTATTACTCTTCCTAAAGGTACATACTGTACACACAGACACAGCATTGTGAAGACCACTTTGTTGAATATAGGCCACTTCCAAAATTACAGTCAACATTCCTAAAAGCAATAAAACAAATCATTCTACACATTGCTTCTTTAGTGCAAAGCCTTTGAAAATAACCTTATTCAGAAAAGTGGTGCTCTGCATTTGGCTAGGTATTACTCTAGTCATGCGACATCCATCTATAAGAAGGTAAGGAAGGAACAAATTAATAGTGGAAATATAAAAATTTGAAAATTATATTTGGATCCTATGAGTTTAAGCAAATGTTAGCTGACAGCTGCAACAGACCAAGATTTAATGAACATTCCAATCATTTCCAACCTTATACTGTTCTTTGTAAAGGAAATAAATTCTCTAATACCACTGCTATCTCCTCTAGGTAAATTGTTTAGTGTGAGTCTATCCAAGGCCTGTGATGGCAACCTCCTAACTCTGCCGCACGCGCCCAGGCACTCTGAGAGCTATACAGGACAGGGTGCACTTGAAAAAGTTCAAACAGCACTTCTCTGTGAGGTCTTGTTCAGAAGACCACAGAATCCACCAGAAGTGAACTTCCAAAACATTTTTCCACACTAAGATGATAAACGGAACTCACGTGATCACAAATTCTACAGAGGCCACAAAATGTTAGAATAAACTGGCCTTTAGCGTTAGTGATTCATTAATACCTAAAATCTGTTTTTGTGTCTTAGTAAAATTAGCATTACTTCATCTGATAAAGGAATAAATCTACTTATAAAACTGGACTTTTGAGTAGATTCAGAGCTTCTTTCTCAGATTTTCTTCTTAAGTCAGCAAACCCATGTGAGGTAAAGAGGAAGCACCTAGGTAGTTTGAAAATATTTTCTTTAGCTGTCTGCTAAATTAACTGATTAATTCATACGCAATGCAGGAGCACTGTATCAGTTCACACCAGACTGAGAAGGCACTGAGAAATCTGACAAGAGCAAAACCAGGAGTGTTCCCACTCTTATTTTCTGTATAGTGAACATCAAATTTTAGATACATATAATAAATGTATACTACACCATGAGCATCTTTAGCAGAGGTGTTGAAGGAGATATTATAACACTGTTTTAAACCACAAATGCTAGGGGTGCCTGGTTGGCTCAATGGGTTGAGTGTCTAGCTCTTGGTTTTGGCTCGGGTCATGAGTTCAGGGTCATGGGGTCAAGTCCCCCCACGGAGCCCCACATTGGGTCCCGCACTCAGTGGGGAGTCTGCTTGAGATTTTCTCCCTCCCTCTGCCCTTACCCCCACAGCCCGCCCCCCATGCTCACATGTGTGCTCTCTCTCTCTCTCAAATACATAAATCTTAAGAAAATAAACTGTGAATGCTAAATACCCTATTTCAAATACTCTAATTTATGAATTAATATCTATGATGTAACAATGGCACTTTACCACAGTGATTGGAGAACAGTCCACTTTTTTGCCAATTTTATGAATAATTTCCTTAACTGTACAATGACATAACACTTACATGCCTTTTTAGAAAATGTACTGTACACAGTTATAAGACTATAGAACTAAGCTTAATCATACTTTAATTAGAAAAATCACGTTTGTATTATGTTTCTGTTAAAGGAAAAACTGTGTTACTCTAATACTTTTAATGTAATGACTTTGGTTCAAGATTATGAAAAATTTGAATAACTTCTCTCAAGACCATTTCATTTCAAATTTATACAACTAGTTTAGTCAGCTGACCAGAAAGAAAGGAAATAAAAGGAAAATGTTTGCCCAGATGAGGTAGAGAATGTTCACACGAATTCAATGCATAGTTCTCTTGGTTGTTCTGTTTCATCCTTAACTGGGCCCAAACCAATTTTAAATCCGAGCTTAAATGAGCTTCTTCAATTCTTCTTCCAATAAGGCTCTGTGATTCCCATCTCCGGGTCAGGGAGTACTCACGTCTCTGCAGAGTACTTTGTCTTTGGTTCCATGCTGCTCGTCCAAGGACCACCAACACAGCCATTTTGAGAAGGGGATGTAATCACTCTGCTGTTTTTACTCAAAGGGAACACTGATTTCTGATTAGGCTTGCCGCCGTCATATCCAGTGGTAATGTCCTGTGTATGCAACACAACAAGTATCCCATAAATTTTGGATATTCTTTTGGAGAATAAAAACTGTGAAGCCTTTCAAATACACTTTTGATGTTAGTTGGATCACAACACAAGAAATAAGAAATCTTTGAAATATGATAACCATATTTTTCATGAATCGTAATCAGTTGCTCTTTCAATGTTACATTCATGGTTTCTAAGTAAGACCATCACAGAACAACAGCGGCAGTACTCAACTCATCATTATGCAAAGGGAAGTTCCACACAGAAAACCAACGAACTCTTCAAATGCAAAAGGACTTCTTTCCCATTTTCCAGGAGGCCTTTGTCCCCCTGCTAGTTTTTTTTTTTTTTTAAGATTTTATTTGAGAGCGAGAGACAGAGAGAGCATGATGGGGCTGGGGGGGGCAGAAGGAGAGGGAGAAGCAGACTCCCCCCAGAGGATGTAGCTGACGATGCGGGGCTCAATCCCAGAAACCTGGGATCATGACCTGAGTCAAAGGCAGACGTTTAACTGACTGAGCCACCCAGGCGCCCCATCCTGTTCCCCTCCAGTTTTATTGAGAAATAATTGATATACATTGCTGTATAAGTTTAAGGTGTGCAGCAGGGTGGTTTGATTTATATTGATTGTGAAATGATCACCAAAGTAGATTCAGCCAACATCCATCTTCTCAATATGGATACAACAAAAAGAAAAGACAAGAAAAGAAAGGAGAGACATGTTTTCCGTGGGATAAAAACTCCTAGGGCTTACTCTCTCCTTGTATCTTGCTGCAGTCATCAGGTTGCATCAGAGACCTCCCTGACCATCCAGTCCGATGTCCATTACCTAGCCAAGCTGCTGACATGACAGCGTTCCCATGGCCAGTCTCCCGAAGTGGTCGCTGCCATCAGGATCTGTGGCTAGCACTATCTGGGCATTGTTGTCTCTGCCAGTCTCACAGAAAGTTCCAGCACTGAATCTTCTCCTTCAGGCTTTGGGCATTTAACCGTAGACAATTTGCTCTTTTGTTTGGGGTTGTTTAGTTGTTTAGTTAAAAGGATACAATCCAGGAAGAGACAGATGGAAGAGATGAATAGGGCAAAGTATGTGGGGGAATGGCTGTGGAGCTTCGCGTTCTCTCAAGACCCCCACCCTCCCAGCACTGCCATGAGCTCACCAACCTGGAAATCCTGTGGTTTCCATGTGCATTTCCCTAAAGGCTAGTGATGTTAAGCATATTTTCATGTGCCGACTGCCATTGACATATCTTCTCTGGTGGTCTGTTTAAATCTTTTGCCTTTTTAAAATTTTTCATTGTCTTTTTATTTTAGAGTTTTGAGAGTTCTTTTTATATACCGAAAATAAGTCCTCTATCAGATATATGCTTTGTAAATATTTTCTCCCAGTCTATGGCTTTTTTTAATTCTCTAAATAATGTCTTTTTGCATTTTGATTAAGTTCAATTAATGTGTTCTTTTGTAGATCATTCTTTTGGTGTCGTATCTAAGAAATTTTTGCTTAACGTAAGGTCTCAAAGATTTTCTTTGATGTTTACTTCTAGAAGTTTGAGAGTCTTAGGTTTTACATTTAGGTCTATGGTCCCTTTGAGTTAATTTTTATTTATGGTAAACTATGGATTGATGCTCGTTTTTCTGTATGTGTATATCTAGTTGTTGAAAAGACTCTTCTTTCTCTACTGTGGCTTCATATCTCTGAAGAAAATCAGTTGTCCTCATATGTATGGTTCTACTTTTGAGCTCTGTTTTGTTCCTTTGAACAAGTTTACTTGACACTATTTCCACACTATCTTACTATGTACAGCTTACAAGAGGTCTTGAAATTAGGTAGTGTGCATCTTTCAAATGTTTTTTCAAAGCCGTTTCGGCTATTTTAGGTCCTTAGCATTTCCATGTGAATTTTAGAATCACCTTATTGATTTATAAAACAAATCCTCTGGAACTTTTATTGTGATTGTGTTGAATCTATAGATAATTTTTTTAAAAAAGGATTTTTTATTTTAAGTAATCAACATGGGGCTCGAACTTACTACCTCAAGGTCAAGAGTCACACGCTGTACTGACTGAGCCAGACAGGAGGCCCAATTCTATAGATCAATTTGAGGAGACATGACATCTCAACAATATCGAGTCCTCTGAACTATTAACGCTGTGTATCTTTCCAACAAAATCTATTTAAGACTTGTTTAATTTCCCCTGGCAATGTTTTAGTCTAAGTGTGCAGGTCATTTGTCAATATTTGGTCAAAATTATTCCTAAGGATTTCATCTTTTGATATTATTATAAATGTTATTTAATTTCAATTTTCAATTATTCATTGCTAGTATATACAGATATAATTATTTTCTGTGTATTAATTATGCATCCTGAAACCTTTGAACTCATTTATTGATTCTAGCAGACTTTTTTTTTTTTTAAGTAAGCTCCATGCCCAGCATGGAGCCCAATGTGGGGCTTGAACTCATGACCTTGAGATCAAGAACTGAGCTGAGATCAAGAGTGGGAAGCTCAACCAACTGAGCCTTCCAGGTGTCCCTCTAACAGCCTTTAATTATTGAAGTATCGCTGACACAATGTTACGTTAGTTTCAGGTGGACAATATAGTGATTCGATAAGTCTGTATGTTGTGCTCATCACAAGTGTAGCTGCCACCTCTCGCCATGTGATACTATCACAGTATCACTGACTGTATTCGCTGTGCTGTACTTTTCATCCCCATGACTTACTTATCCCATAACTGGAAGCCTGTATCTCCCACTTCTCTTCACTCATTTTGCCCTGCCCCCTACCCCCACCCCTCTGGCAACCATCAGTTCGCTCTCTGTATTTATGGGTCTGTTTCTGCCTTTTGTTTTTGATTCCACATGTAAGTGACATCATATGTTATTTGTCTTTCTCTGACTTATTTCACTTAGCATAATACCTTCTACGTCCAACCATGCTGTCGCAGATGTCAAGATCCCATTACTTTTTATGGCAGAATAACATTCCAATGTGTTTATACACCATGTCTTTATCCATTCATCAGTCAGTGGACACTTGTGGTGCTTCCATATCCTGGCTATTGTAAATAAAGCTGCAATAAACATGGGGGGGGCATATATCTTTTTGTTTTCTTCAGGTAAATACCCAGTAGTGGAATTACTGGATCACATGTTATTTCTAATTTTTTGAGGAATGTCTGTACTGGTTTCCACAGTATACCAATTTACATTCGCACCCACAGTGCACAAAGGTTCCCTTTTCTCCACATCCTTGCCAAAACTTGTTATTTCTTGTCTTTCTGATTTTAACTATTCGGACAGGTGTGAGGTGACATTTCATTATGGTTTTGATTTGCATTTCCCTGGTCATTAGTGATATAGAGCATATTTTCATGTGTCTGTTTTCCATCTCTAGCAGGCTTTTTGTAGATCCCTTTGGGTTTCTATATAGAAAAGCAAGTCATCTGTGAATAAGAGGGTTTTATATAATTTTTTCCCAAACTGGATGCCCGTCTGCCTTCATCCTTCCTCTTTTCCTTCCTGCCTTCTTCAATTGGCCAGACCTTCAGAGCAATGTTGACTGCAGGGTTGAGAGTGGAATACTTGTCTTGTGTCTGATCTGAAGGGCATATAATTAAGCCTTTTATCCCTAAGTACGATGTTAGTAGTGAAGTTAAGTGCTGAGCATGATTTTTCTTCACAGATATCCTTTATTAGGTTGAGGATATTCCCTTCTACCCCTACTTTGCTAGGATATTTTTATTTATCTCTTCAATATCAAGAATGAGTGTTGGATTTTGTCAGAAAATTTTCTGCATCTATTGAAGTGGTCATAGAGTTTTTCTGTTTTATTTTGTTAATCTGGTGAATTATACTGACCTCTTTTTCTAAATAAACTTTTATTTCAGAATTTTAGATTTACAGTAAAGTTGCAAAGTTGTACAGAGTTCCCACATGCCCTTCACCCAGTTTCAACTGTGTTGAAAGAGTTGATAGGTTCCCCTGGGTTCGACAGTTGATAGGTTCCCCTGTCGTTAAATCTTACATTACCAAGGTATGTATGTCAAAATTAATAAATCAACATTTGTACATTATTATTAGCTAAACACCAGAGTTTATTAATATTTTTCCAGTTTTTCCATGATCGTCATTTTCCTGTTCCAAGGTCCGATCCAGGGTACCACATTCTTTCTATGTTTCAAGTCTCGTTAATCTCTTGTGGTCTGTGATAGTTGCTCAGTGTTCCTTTGCCTTTATATGACCTTGACAGTTTTGAGGAATACTGATTATATGTGTTGTAGAATGTCGCTTAATATGAATTGTTTTATGGTTTTCTCATGGTTATTGGGATTATGAGTTTTTCAAAGAATTCCATGGAGATGAAGTACCCTTCTCCTCACTCCTATGGGGGAGTCCATGGCATACACGTGACATCAGGGATGAAACTAAACCTTGGCCTCTTGGGCAGGGTAGTGTTTTCCAGGTTTATTCACAGTTCCCTCTCCATCCTTTATTCTTTGAAATTGAGTTGCTCTGTCTAGCGCACACTTGGGGGTGGTGTTGATGAAGTGTCAGCTCCTGCGAGGTGGAGTATCTACATATACTACTTAGAATTCTTCTGGGGCGCCTGGGTGGTGCAGTTGGTTGGGCGTCCGACTCTTGGTTTGGGCTCAGGTCGTGATCTCAGGGTCGTGGATTCGGGCACCTCGTCAGGCTCCGTGCTCAGAGGGGAGTCTGCTTGAGGATTCTCTCCCTCTGCCCCTCCCACTTGCGCTCTCTCTCTCTCTCTCTAAAATAAATAGATAAATCTTAAAAAAATTATAATTCTTCTGTAGGGAGTATTTGCCTCTTTCCCCCTATTTATTATTTTTGCAGTATAGACTCACATATATTTGATACTTTGAATGATATTCCAATACTGTATTATTTAATTTGTTGTTTACATTGTTCTACCTTTGGCCATTGGGAGTGCTTTCACATGGCTACTGTGTCTGTTTCATGTGACCCTATCATTTATTTAAATATATATTTACTTTCATATTATAAAATGCTCCAGGCTTATCTTGTATTTTCCCTAACTCAGTCCTGCATTTCTCTAAGATGACCTAGTTCCTTACATTGGAGAATGTTAATTGGAAACCAAGATCTAGACACAAGGCATCCTTGTTGCTCCTGAGATGTCATTGCTTTTAGGCCCCCTGAGGTAGATAAGACAAAACGAGGCAATGCAGGCATGTATCCTAACCCACGTGGACATGCATGTCTGTACTGATTCTGTATCTATCCATTTGCATATATATTAAACAGGAGTTCATAGTGCTGTTTCCAACCCATATCCAGTACCACAGGGTTCATTTTATCCTTCACTTCTTGCTTATACTGAATAATTTTTGAATGTTTAACTCTTTTCTTTTTTAAGATTTTATTGACTGATTTGAGAGAGAGAGCACAAGCAGGGGAAGGGGGAGAGGGAGAAGCAGGCTCCCCACTGAGCAGGGAGCCCCACGTGGGGCTCGATTCCAGGACCCTGGGATCATGACTTGAGGCAGATGCTTAACTGACTGAGCCACCCAGGCGCCCCAATTTTTGAATGTTTAATAAACATTACATTCCTGGATTAACTCCACTATTATTATAGTGTATTACCCTTTTCATATCTTACTGGATTTCATTTGCTAAAATTAAAAATAAACCGGTGCGTTTATGTTCATGAAGAATATCGGTCTGTAGTTTCATTTTCCTGCAACATCTTTGTGTTAGTCTCACTATCAGGATAATGCTGGCTCCATAAAATTAATTGGGAAGTGTGTTCCATATTTAAGCTATTGGGAAGAGTTAGTGTAAAATTCATATTATTTCTTCCTTGCATGGTAGACTTTGCCAGTAAAGCTATCTGGACCTTGATTTCACTTTGTGGAAGGGCATGTACATGGGCAGGAGACTCCGGGGCGCTTAGTTCAGGCACAGCCACCCCCAGCTTGTGACTCCCACGACCACATAGGTGTTTGCCACGTTGTCTCTGCACATGAGAGGCCCGCTGCTGTCCCCCTGCCCAGAAGGACACAGAAGTCACTCTCTGTCTGAGCCACTTTTCCCCTGCCCAGAAGGGCCATAGGCTCTGGAAGGACAATTTCTTCAGTCACATGGCTTCTTGCTGCCATGAACACAAGTGGTGGTGGTAAACTTTGAGTTGGTATCAACAGCTTCAGGTGGATGTGAGAAGGGGATGAATTGTCATGGGTCTTCTTGCAGTGAGGAGGGAAGATCAGCGATCCATAAGTCCACGTATGAGGCTTTATGCATGCATGGGCATGTGTGTACAAGTGGATTGGAAGGTTTTGTATTCTGGTGAGGAGAGGTAAGCCTTCTCTTCCAGGGTGGTGTTTGGGTGGTATGATCTCTGTGTCACGGTGGGATAAAGCTCTGTGTGGTGACTGGTTCTTTGTAGGGGCCCCAGGTATCACCTCCCATCCTCACTGCTACAAGATGAGACCAGGGAAAGGGTCACTGAAGCAGGGCGCTGGAGTGAGTGGAGTTCAGGGATTCACAAAAGATGTGTTGACAGGGAAAGGGGCGCCCAGAGGGAAGTTACCTGGCAGGTGTCGATCTTGCCTTCAGGGTACCCTACACACATTAGTTGAACAAATGCGCCCGTTGTACCACTGGGTGGAGTTAGAAAGTCGAGGTCAATGAGGTTCACATGGGCCTGCTGCAGTGTAGGTGCGATCCTGTAGGCTACATCCAGGCGGCTCGGTGGTCAGCGATCACAGAAGACATGTTTTGGGAAAGACCTGCCTCCTCCCTCCATGGAACCCCCATCATCCTGAAATGCTCTACTTCAACCTAAAATCAATGAAAGACAATGCCCCTGGCCTCTCCTCAGACACTTGTGAAGGATGTGGGGTGTTGGAGGCATATGCAGGTGAAGAGAATGGGCAGTGCATGGAGGATGAGCAGATGTGGCTGCAGGAATGTGTGTTGATGCCAGATGATTATTCACAGCTACAGCCAGGATGTGTCACCTCATTTACACCCCACAGTGACCCTCTGTGTTAAGCGCTGTGACTGACCTTGCCTCCAATCAAGAGCTTGGAGCACCACTTGCCCAAACACTCTTGTAGGGATGTGGTGTGGCTTGGATTCGGACCAAGGTTTTCCTCTCTACACTCAAATCCAGGACACACATTTCATTTCCCCACAGTACTGCTCTAAGTCCCCCTCATTGCTTCTTATCCCCCGTTAAACACCTCAGCTCAGTTCTGGACAGGATCTGCTGGGGCTGGGCAGATGAGTCCTCCCCGCGTGCCTCCCATCCGTTTTGAAGTTACAGAGAAGGAGCAGCTACAGGATGGCCTCCACACACACAGATCTGTCAGGGGCATGGGTGGTTGGAATAACCGGAAGGCAGGTCAGAACATCCTGTACAGCCCCAGAGGCTCCATCATGATCTTTGGGTTAAGAAAGGCCCAGCCCAGGCTATGATTCCATCAGCCAACCTCACACCTGGCTATAGGGGCAGCTATCCCCTCTTCATCAAGTGGCCTCCCCCCACCACGGCCGCACCCACAGCCCAGCCACAGCCTGGTGGTGGGTCTGAAATCGCCTGCATCTGGGTGGAGAGGTGGCGGATCACACTTGGAACATGGCAATGGAGGCCAAGTGGGAAGCCAGAACCAAGTGGAGCAAATGGATGGAGCTAGGCACACAGCATTCAGACTGTGTTTTTGTGTCTTGGACTGCATCTCCAGGCCCTTCAGGTCAACTTTGCATACCACCCAAGCAGGGTTACTTTTGTCCTTGCACTGTTCCCAAGGCAGGGGTGACATGGAAATGACCACTAAAACAAGCCTGGTCGCTTATGGTGACCTTTTCGATCTATGGAAGAGCCAGATGACCTGGAAGAGAACAGGGTTTTCTCAATCCCAACACCTTGGCTTTAAATGCTGAAAAGTCCACAAGAACTTGAAATTCAATAGAAAAGGAGGATTACCCCAGAAGCCTATGGGCTCAAGGAGGAGGTAGAAAAAGGAAGGACTGCAAGAATGTCACAGAAATTTGGAGGCTGGGGATTTCTTTAAGACGTGGTCTTACCGATGGGGTTGGATTCACCAGAAGATGGTAGACATCCCACTAAGTTGAGGAGGATTCTAGAAAAAAAGAGAACTTGTGTGATGTCCAGGGTGTAGCTGGGAGCCTATAATCCTTTTGAGAAATAGGACAGCAAAGGTGGTGGCAGGGGTGGGTTGTAGATGGGAACCCTGAGATCAGCCCCCCCCCCAGGGACTCCAAGAACCCTGGGCATCTGTACCCATGTTTGGGTGGGTGGGCAGAGCAGGGTAGGCCAGGGGGTTGGGAGAAGAAGAATGCTCTAGAGGCCTCAGCAGAGATATGGACATCAATAGGCAGACAGAGGTTGAAACCCCAGGTCAGGGAGGGAAGGGCCAGCAGAGGCCAGTGAAAACAGGGGTGCCCGGGAGGAGAAGCAACCCAATCAGAGAAGGGGGGCAGACTTGAGAGAGGGAAGAAGAGTTACAGGAAGCATACTGAAACTACCAGGGTTTTATCAGCAGAAAATGCTGAATTTTGAACCCCAAATGACTGAAGTGCCTTGAATTAGGAGCCCTCAGTTTTCCATTATCAAGGGACAGAAGAGCTTTCAGTCTCTCTTCTCATCCCCAATGTGACTGGGTAAAAAGTCCATGTGGTCACCTGTGGAAAGCTGAAAGGCCTAACCTACTCGTCAAAACCTTGCTGCCCACTGCTGGCCTGCCAAGAACCCTGTCACCTCTCTGCAGAGAATACGAAGTCACTTGGATGGGGAGGGTGGATTCTCACATTGTGTCCAGTGAGGGTGGGGAGCAGAGGTTCACTGAGGTCTAGAGGGCTGGGTTCTGGGGTCTCAGAGCTCAGAGAGCACGTGACATGGCCCTTCCACTGACAGATGGGGAAATGGATGTCCAGAGAGGAGAGGAGTTGGCCCGCAACCACAAAACCCCATCTCGAGCTCTTCTCCAAGTGCCGTGTCAAGGGACAATCCCCCATTTCCAGAAGTTAGCAACTGGCGTTCCAGGCCCCAGATAGAGCCACAGCCGATACCCCATTCGAAAAATGCCCAGGTTCTCCTGGGGCTGCATGCACCCTTCCACCCGGCGACCACACGAGCCATCAGTGGTGAGCTTGTGGACAGGGGACTCGGCTGCCAGTTTCTCCCGATCTAAAATGGGACAGTATCCCGCATTCTGGTGGACATCACCACTAGGCACCACATATGGCCCTGCCCTTCAGAGACCACTGAGGGAATGACCAGCAGTGCCCCTACCCCTGTGAGAGCCCCTCCCGTACTCACCTTTCTCTTTCAAGAATCCCCAGCCAGCCACCCAGCAGGCCTGGGGAAGTCTAGGTGGGCCTGCCCTAAATTGGGCCAGGCAGCCCGTTCCGATGAATTGCTGACAGGGAATGGGAGGGGTGATCTTCATGAGAGTGATGTCATTGTGCTATAAACTGGGGATGTATTTCTCATGAATAATGATTTTCTCAACATATCTCTCCTGTTGAGGTGGCTTCGCTGCCTTATCATTCCCATACGTAATTTCCCTTGCTCCAAAAATCAATCTCCAGTCATATACATTTCTGTGGGCACAGAGGCAAGCCAGGTCATCCTCAGAAAGGACGGGCTCGACAGAAACCTCTGGTGACCGTGATCCTCAGAGCTTAGAAGAATGCCATGACAATACCCTGGGGTCTTTGGGGTCAGCCAAAGGTGGGGCACCTCAGTATCTGTGGGAAGAAAGCGGTTTCTAAAAATTGGGACTTGATGTGCAAGAGGCAGTGAGGTCAGTCTCTAGGTGATGGAAGGACCCCAACGTCTGTGCTACAGGAGGCATAAGAGCCCAGGGGTCAGCCCTGGTGTATCTCGGCTGATGAAGCTGGGAGCAAGGATTGTCTGAGTTGGGGATGTGGGTCACACCCGTGAGACCCAGGGGACTACTAAGGCCCAAGCTTGGCCTCCTGCCTAGCCCTGGACAGAGGGCGTCTGGGTGGGGCTTGCTATTCAGAAGACATTCTTTCCACCCCCCGGAGGTGTCCCTGACACATAGTCAAACGTGGCGTTATCTTTGGCAACCACAGACACTGCCAAGGCCAGCAGAATGGCAGTTGGCAGCATCTCTATCATAATCCTGCCCCAGCCTGGCCTGGAAGCCCAGTGACCTCACAAAGCTCTGTGACCTCCTGACCAATCAGCATGGCTACATCCCCCCAAACCCCCCAATAGTCAGGCCAGGCAGGAGCCCATTAGCTTAACCGGTTCAGGCTGAAACAAGATCCCAGCTTTCTGTACAGGCTCCTCTGCAACCCTCGGGTGATGGGGGCTCATGTGCAGGCCCTCCCTCTGTCCCAAGGCCAGGATCTTCATTCCCAGTTACCCTTCAGAGGTTCAGTATCATCTGAGGATCCAGTTTTGTGCAGTATCAGAGTCTGCCCCTCATGCAAGCTGCAACCACAGTTCCTGTTCCAAATCATGGGTTGAGGGGCAGTTCTGTCCCTCTGTGTCAAGATGATGCAACATGTCAATGGTCACAGGGTGTCTGGCTCACCAGATTAATCGATCCTTAACACTGTGTAGGGCAAATTGTCTTTCCCTTTTCCAAGTACATATTATCAGCACACTTTTCAAAGACCCACTTTGAATTTCTCTAATTTAGGACTACAAAGCCCATCTTTCTATTCATTGCTAGGTATCACAGCGTCTGGTGTTTCCTACCTGAGTGTCTCCAGGTCTCCTCTCTGGGACCTACATGCAGGAAGATGTGTCTCCTATACCTGAGGGTCAGGATTTCTCACCACAAACACCTGAATATCCTGAGGATTCATTTTTTCTGATTGTCAGGGGACGGCATCGCAACGACGGGAGGATGACAAATGCTTACCTCACATACATGCATGTTAAGAGGTTTCAACTTCCTGGGGCGCCTGGGTGGCTCAGTCGTTAAGTGTCTGCCTTCGGCTCAGGTCATGGTCCCAGGATCCTGGGATCGAGCCCCGCATCGGGCTCCCTGCTCTATGGGAAGCCTGCTTCTCCCTCTCCCACTCCCCCTGCTTGTGTTCCTTCTCTTGCTGTGTCTCTCTCTCTGTCAAATAAATAAATAAATCTTAAAAAAAGAGGTTTCACCTTCCTGTAGGAGTGGAAGGAGGTCACACCTCCACCTGCATGAAGGGCAGTGTTCCCTAACCCTAACCCAAACCATAACCCTAACTCGTACCCTAACCCTAACCCGTACCCTAACCCGTACTCTAACTCTAACCCTAACCCTAGGTCAACTAGAGAAAAGAGGAAATCCCAGGAAGTTTGGGGTTCATGAGAAATTTGACCTCCAGTCCTGACATGATGACACTGTGCCAAATGGACCTGCTGCTTTCTCTGAACACTGACATCCTGTGAAAAGCTGCATCACTGACTCACAGGCTGATGTTCAAAACCTTGAGTCTCCTAGATCCAGAGCAGATAAGTGCTGTCAGGTGGGGATAAGTAGGTCCTCCGACTTATGGCCTGCACACCTGCCTCAATTTCTGGGAGAAGGGGAAACACACACTTGTTTTTTAAGTAGTAATTATCTTCATTCTAAAGTAGACCAATGACTTTGACATTTTTGGAAAAGCGAAATTACTCTTCCAAATGAACACCTCAACTCATCTGTTCCTCATGCAACTTGAGTGGGATCTGGTTTACTCCAGCCTCCAGGCCCCCACCTGGAGGATCCTCCTGTACCATCTTGACAGCCCATGACCAGCATCCCCGGGGGCACAATGCTGAATTCGGGGGATGACTCTGGGGCTTCTTGCCACCGCACCTGTGCCTGGGGAAGCAGGAACCTGGAGGACCCTCCCAGATGATCCTGATGGACCGTTACCAACATCCCTGAGGACATGGGGCACAATGCTGAAGTTGGAGGACTGCTCTGGGGCTTCTTGCCACCACACATGTGCCTGGGGGGAGCGGGAACCTGGAGGGCCCTCCCAGACAATCCCAACGGACCATTATCACCATCCCTGGGGAACATGGGGCACAATGCTGAAATTGGGGGATGGCTCCAGGGCTTCTTGCTCCCGCACCTGTGCCTAGGGGAGCAGGAACCTGAAGGACCCTCCCAGACAATCATAACGGACCATTACCACCATCCGCCTGAGGACATGGGGCACCATGCGGAAGTTGGAGGATGGCTCTGGGGCTTGTTGCCACCACAACTGTGCCTGGGGGAACAGGAATCTGGAGGACCCTCCCAGACGATCCTGATGGACCATTACCACCATCCCTGAGGATGTAGGGCACAATGCTAAGTTGGAGTCCCTTGGTCCTGAAACCAGCAGGAATGGAGCTCCAAGGGCAGAAAGGAGACTCCAGGAGGATTTCCATCCAGGGAAAGGGGGTCCACTGGAGGGCACAGAAGCAGCAAGCCCCACCGACCTGCAGGCCATTTGAACAGGATCACCTCCCGCACTTACTTAGCACATTGTCCGTCTTCGTGTGTGGACAGTGACTGGCCCACTCAGGGCTGGTGCACTTCCAGAGGAGGACTAGAAACTTTTCAGTGCTTGCTCGTGGGTCAGAGGACCAATGCCCAAAGAAGCAGAGGATATCCCTCTTCCTCTGGGGCTGGGGAAGGCAGCCACCATCCTGGAGCAGGACCGGGTCCAGGAGTGTGTTCTTTCTGAAGCCCCTGCCTTCAGTGGGTGTTGCTATGCTTAAAAAAGGCCCACTCAGCCCCAGAGTCAGGAGCAGTGACAGGCTGTCTCCAACCCTAGCCCAGGATCACGACCCAAAACCATCCTGTCTTTGGGAGGACAGGTCTCTTTCAGGAGCCAGGGAGGGGACTGGCCCTTCTCCCCTCCCCAGGTCCAGGATGCCCGGGACCTGCAAGAGCTCTTCATCTGAGGAGGAGTCATGGAGAACAAGTGTATCTCGTCAGCCCAGCAAGTGAAATAACCAAACCCCAATGCTCAGGTTCTAACAGAAGCAGAATTTCAATGTACTGTTTGGGGTCACCTCCTCCCCTCCTATGTGGCCTTGGGGGACCCCAAGGAAAGTCTTCTTTGTTCTCCTTCCCTCAGAGAGAGGAGCTGGCCCCAGGTCCCGGGGTCCCCACCGTGTCCCAGTGCTGAGGAAGAGCCACACGCAGGGGCCTGGTGTCAGGAGTGTGGTTGGTCACTGCTCCTGGGCTCCCAGCCAGGGGCCTGGCTGCTGCATGGAAGAGATGAATTGCTTTTGGGGGAAGGAGTGCTCACTGCCGACAACGCTCACCATCCCCCTCTGCACTCTGCAATCCAGGCTCTGTGCCCGGCTTACGTCAATCACCAGCACTCCACATGTTCCCGCCATGGGAGGGATCATTCAGCATCACCCCATTGCACAGAGGAGGAGAGCGAGGCCCAGAGAGGGGAGGTAAATGGCTCCAGTCCCAGAGCTGGTCAGCAGAGAAGCTGGAAAGCCAGCCCTCCAGAGCCCCTACTAGACCAGCCAGAGACTCCCTGAGTTGAAAGTGAGCCCTCCCCTGCCTGACCAGCCACGCACTGGCCCCTGACCTTCATGATGGCCTGTTCTTGACCTTGAAGGTGAGCTGGCTGACTAGGAGGGGGAGTTCAGCTGGTGGGACAGGCTGTAGCTACAGGACAGAGTGACACATCTGAGCTAGCAGGGACCACACTCTGGTCTCCCTCCCGGAGCCAGACCAGGAGCTGGGATCTCGGTGCCCGAGGGGCCAGCACACAACAGGGTCTGCACTGACCAGGGATCCATGGCCCCCAGGGAGAGTCCACTCTGCCCTCTCCCCGCACCTGCCTGGCCTCACCTCTCCTCACTGTGGGGCTGCAGGACCCGGAACCAGGCCCCATAGGGATGGTTCGGTTCCAGCTTGTAATGATTTCACAGCCCATGGAGCCCCTGGGGCTGGAGGGAGGACTGGCTGTGGACAAGGACTGGGCTGGGGAGGATGCAGGGCCTTGTGGAGAGTGAAGGATGGGGCAGGGGCCGAGTCCTGGGGCCACTGCGCATGTCTAAAAAGGGCTGAAATCCCTGAATGCCCACAGGGTCCCTCATGACAGTAACGACCCCCTTCACACTCGGGCATCCTGCTGGGGGGCCCCTCCTCCCCGGCCTCCTTCCCACCCCTCTGACTCCAGCCGGGTCTGCAGCCAGGGACAGGCTGGACCTCTGTCCTGGCTCCTGCCAGGAAGACAAGGCAGAAGGAGGAGAGGAGAAGGGGAAGGGGCTGACTGAGCTTCTCCCTGTCCTGAGTCGGACTCCACTGATGCCTCCAGGTCCTCTGGCCCAGCCCTGCACTTAGCTGGACCCTAAGAGGGAGTCTGCATTCCAGGGCAGCTGGGTGGGGGGGAGGTATTCAATGACCTGTGCATCCCCAGATGTCCTACCCACCTGGCCTTGCACCCTAAGGCCTGCCGCCCAGGGTGGGTGTGATTGCGGGGCCCAGTGGACTTTGGGGCCACAGAGCAGTTGGCTATGGTGAGGGAATGTGGGGGAACGGTCAGGTGCAGAGCCATGGGTCTCGTGTACATCTGCCACAGGGCTGGGTCACTGTACACGTGCTGCGTTCAGGTCTCCTTTGCACACCTGTCCATGACACACCTGGTTGGCCCTCTCGGTGGGGAGACTTGTGTGCCTGGTGCACCTGTCCCCCACCTACCCCTGGAGGAGGGGCCACATTCAAGCGTTTCCATGTCCAACCCTCAGGGACAGTTGGGAACCTGGGTCAAGAGAGGCAGGCACTGGCCCAGGACAACTGAGGGGTGCAGAGCCCAAGGAGCAGGGCTGCTCTCCAGTCCTAGGCCAGCCCCAACCTTCCCATGAGGTTCGCTTTGGGGGTCAGAGCCCCTCAGATCCTCGGGGATAGCTACCCACCCCGTCCCATGTGGGGACATGACCTTGGCATCCGATGGACGTAGAGGCATGCGCACCTGCACACCCACCAACACACACACCACTCTGACTGCCCAGCTGGGGGTCAGAAGGGGAGGACACCCTGGGAACGAGGTGGGTGACAAGAGGGGGAAAGAAGAAAGAGGATGGAGACGGCTGGGCCATGGGGCAGGGCATCAGGACTCCTGGCAAGGACCCGGATCCAGAGCATGGGGCGGGGGGAGACAGGCCAGGCTGATGGTCAGGGGTCTCCAAGGGGCCTGGGGGTTGCCAGGGCACTGGGAAAAGACAGGGTCTGGGTTCCGGTGACCACCACCACCCTGGGCACTTGGGAGTAGGAAGACATACCCACCCCCAAGTCCAGAGGGGCTATAGCACAAAAGGCCTCAGCTTACTCTTCTGTCACTTGGGCTGCAGAGATGCAGTGTCCCAAGGGTCCCACAGGCTTGTAGAAGAGCCTGTTGGCCTTGGATCTCCATCCCCGACCCCCTGTGACCCCAGTCTTGGGAAAATGTTTTCTACCCCCTCGAGGTCCTTCTCAGCAGAGGACAGACTGGGGGCTTGAGGGGCTGAGGACCTGGCTACGCAGAACGTGGCAGAGCACAGGGCCACCAGTCTGGAGACCAAGGTCAGGGCCCTCCTTGTTGCAGCCTCAGGGTCCCCATGTGGAAGAGGATCCAGAATCACTGCTCCGGTCAGGATGAGGAGGCCATAGGAAGGAATGGGGCACCAGGACCGGAGAGGGAAACGGGGACAAGGGAGGCTTCTGCGGTTTCTCACATCGCCCATGGAACCCACAGGTCTGCTCCTGTGAGAGACACAGACACAGAGACAGAGAAGGAGACAGAGAATGAACCCAGGACAGAGGGAACCAGTAGAAGTCACAGACTCCAACAGCTTGGAAATGACATGCCGGCATTTTGTGCCATTCCATTCCTGAGAGCGCCGTCACACAGGCCATCCACCCTGGAGGGCAGGGGATTCCACAGGGCTGTGTGACCAGGACTCAGGGCTGCCAGGGGCCACTGTGGGGACTGCCCAGCACACGGGCACAGACAAGGCCCTGGGACCTGAGCCTAACCCTAATGGGAGCCCCTGGAAGTCTGTGTTGTGAGAGGACAAGGTCAGAATCAGTTCATTACTACCTTCCCACGGGGGCTGGGACACAGGCAGGAGGGGGGTGGCTTTGCCTGCACCCCAGAGCAGACTCAAGCCCCTCTGAGCTGTGTTCCATGCCAAGCCCAGCCCCTGGCTCATCCTTGCATTGCCAAGTATGCACCAGCCTCCTGTGATAGCAGGCACAGAACATGTGTAGAGGTCCTACCCCTGATGGCGTCCTTAGAAGTAGAAGCTAGAATATCCCGATGTGCAGATGGGGAGCCTGGGGAGGCCCTGAGAGGCACGGGGTCTGTCCAGGGTCACAGCTCTGGGCACGCACAGGAACCAGGTCTGAACCCAGCTCTGTGCCATCACAGCAGAGACACCAGCTGCACCCAGGCCACCCAAGGGCTGTGGGTGGGCTGTGTGGGTGTCACTGTGTGGATGGGGCATGGGGGGAGGGTGAGCATTGAGCAGCGGGGGAGGGAGGCCCTCGGGGGGCTCTTGTGTGAGGAGGAATTTGGGTAAGGGGACCCCAGGCAGTGGTGACTTCACTTCCCTGACAACAGAGCCCAACAGAATTTGGAACCCTGGTAACCAGGCACCCACATTCCACAGACAGCCCCCTGCCCAGCTCATTTTGTTGGAGATCCTCAAACCAAGATGTTCTCATGTTGCCTGCCGAGGTCCGGAGGCTGCAGGCGGAAGAAAGCGCACCCTGCAGACGCTGTCCCCCGCTGGGGATTTCCTGTCAGGGCTCCGCACCACCTCTGGCCATTGGCCTGAAGCACAGAAAGGTGACACCAGGAGGCCCAGAGCCAGCCACCTAGCCCCACTCGCTCTGATGACCTGTGTAGCCCCAGGGGCCCTCCCTGTGTGTGTGTGTGTGTGTGTGTGTGTGTATGCGTGTGTGTGGATGGGGGTGTGTGTCTGTGTGTGTGTGTGTGTGTGTGTGTGTGTGTGTGTGAGTGCACGTGTGTGGATGGGGGTGTGTGTCTGTATGTGAGTGTGTGTGTGAGTGTGTGTGTAAAGAGGGGTCATGCGGGGTGGGGCCACCCCGAGCAGGAGCAGGCTGATGAGGGTCAGATACCCAGTGGGCAGGTCATGTTCAAGGTCAAGGCTGGCTGTGTGGGATGGGGTGTGTGGGTGCTGCCCCTTCTGCCCAAAGTTTATCCCGATAGCACTGCAGGGATGGGTCACTGCATCCCGGGTGCAGGGCTGTGCACACACAGGTGTGTGTCTGATCTGGGAGCAGCAGGGGGACTGTGCAGGAGGACAGTGCGGATGGCCGGGCAGGGCTGTGATGCCTCAGGGCCGGCTACCAGTCCCTGTCTTTGCAGAAGGCCACGGAGGACATGGAGAGGAGGCTGCTGGACACGCCCTCCATCTCCTCGACAGAGGGGGTGACCCCACAGGGGTCCCCAGGAGGAGATGCTGGGGATTGTAGGGAAGACCTCCTACACCACCCAGACCACTGTCCCAGGTGGTTGTCCACCGGACAGTGGTCCAGAAGCCAGAGCCCACGGAGGCCAAGGCCGAGGGTGAGAAGGCTGGGGCTGGGTGTTTGTGGTGTGTGGGGACGGGTCGGTGCTGGCCCCACAGGGAGGAGCCCCCAGAGGCTGGTTGGGGCCAGGAGCAAGACTGGGCTCAGAGCACACAGCGGGTGGACTGCAGTCGGGGAGATGTCCCTGTGAGGGTTCCTTCCCGGCTGTGGCTTCTCTGGGAGGCCCTGAGCTGGGCTCTCTCTCTGCAAAGGCCCATGGAGAGCAGGCACAGAGGTGAGCTTTTCTCTTTTCACAGCTGCTCCATCCTCTGAGGAGCTAGAGCTGGCTCCCACTCCATCAGCAGCTCTGGGGGGAGGGGTGGTGCCTACAGCGACTTCAGGAGGACACCAGGAGCCGGCAGGTAACCAAGCACCTGCCCACGGAGAGCCTGGCGTGGACCAGGAAGAAATGGCACCTGCTCCTGCCCCAGCCCCTGCCACAGTTCCTGTCCCGGCCAGAGCCGCTCTCCCTGCCCCTGCCCCTGCCCCTGCCCCTGGCCCTGCTCTTACACCCAGCCCTGCCCCTATCCTAACCCCTGCCTGTACTCCTGCTCCTGCAGGGCTCCCAGAGCCACATCCAGAGCCCACAGCCCTGCAGGGAGAGCTCCTTGTACCATTACCGGACCCCGACCCCTCGCCAGAGTGTTTCATCCCCTTAGTTCCATTGCCAGACCCTGACGCCTCATCAGAGTGTTTCATCCCCTCCCCCGATGTTCTTTCTCTCTGGTTCATATTAACTGTTATTTTATCTTTTCATGTTCTGTATACTGTTTATTATTTGTTTTAAATAAAATTACTTCTTTTCAATTGAACATGTCATGAGCATTAAGTACATGCCCAACGCTGTGCCACCACACCCCAGAACATTGCCACAGAATATCTCATTCCCCAAAGGAGTCCCCGAACCAGAAGGCCTCCCTGCCCATTTCTCCCCCAGCTCAGACCCTGGCAAACCCTACACTGCTTTCTCTGTCTGATCTTTTACCTGTTCTGGATGATTCCATAAGTGGAATCACGCAGTAAGGGCCTTTGTGTCTGCCCACCTGTTTTCAAAAGGGACTCGTTTTCTCCTGTGTTTACTTGACATAGAATTTCTCTTATTTGATATTGAAATTCCCAATGGATTACACATCACATGTAATCATAGAGGCCACTTTAGGAATTATGGGCACAATCTCGGGGCCGAGACCCCTGTTCCTGCTGGGATACCACAGCCTGACCCCAGACAGGAAACGGCTGGTTCCTCCTGTGGCCCACACAGAAACCATGGAAATGCAGAAAGCTGGAAGACACACCACAAAGGGCAAAGGCACTGCTCACAACCCAAGGCCAGAGAAAGGTTTCACCTGACTCTGGTCCAAACCATGCTCCAAGTCACTGGGTTCCACAGGGACAGAGACCAAACACATGCAAGTCCAAGGCGGAAGGATAGGCATGCCGGGAATACGTGTGAGAGATGTGGAGCTCCCGGGTAAGGACTCCGGCAAAGGAAACCCTATGGAGGCAGCGCTGGTCACCCTCAGACCGGCAGGTGTCTGGTCTGGGGAGAACGTGAGGAAGCGGAGGTCCAATGCAGGTCCCCTGGAGAGAACGGTGTCAGGCACCCCTGTCTGGGAGAACAGTGAGCAGCACCCATCCCAGGCCACAGGTGCACCCATCACCTGGCATGCTCAGCCTCGGACTCACCCCCGGAAACTCTGGCTCGGTTTTTCACAGATGTATTTTCAGGGGTGTTCATCACACCAGTGGTGGAGAGAGCAGGGAATGCAACAACACTAATGCCCAAGGAGATGGATGGGATCCACGGTCCCAGTTCTCATGACAGAATGCCCTGTAGCTACTATCACATTGTCGTTCGGGGCACAGGATCCAGGAAGCCCCTCCTGAGACCCCCTCCTGCCACCCTGCCCCTGGGAACATTGAGAATTGTTTGAGGAGGAGGGGGAGAGGATCCAGGATGACAGCAGGTCCAAGGAGAAGGAAGGTCAGCACTGGGAGGACAGTTGGACATATCCTGAGCCACCATCCAGGGCCCGGGCTGTGATGCCCTTGGACCTTACCCCAAATAATGGCTCCCGAGGTATGGATCCAGCTTCTGTGGTTTTATTCCCTCCCTCCCTGCATCATTTATTCACTCCCTCATTCATTCCCCCCTCTCTCTCCTTCCCCTCCACCCCTCCCTCCCTCCCTGCCTCCCTTCTACCCCTCCCATCCTCCCTTCCCTCCTCCCTCTCTCCCCTCCCTCTCCAGATCCTGCCTCCCTTCCAACTTCCCTTCCCTCCTCCCTCTCTCTTTCCCTCTCTCCCATCCTCCCTCATTCAGCAGAGGATCTGGGGTCCCTGCTGTGTCCTGAGCACTGGGGCTTCATCAGTGAGCACCCCCCAAACCACATGGTCACGTCCACTGTGGGAGGTGACGGGGGCAGTCCTCAGGGCTAGCAGTGGTGATGAGCACCAGGAATCTGCTCCTGAAAACAGGTCAATTGCACAAAGAAAAGAATGGAGAGACCCATGCTTAGAACTTCCTCTAGAAAAATCTAGTCCTGAAAAGTGATGAAAAGTAAGTATATCCTAGACTTCATGCGATGTGAGTTCTAATGGCAGGTACGCACTAAATCCTAGAACCAACAAAGAGTAAATCATCCAGTGTCGACTGGGGTGTGGTGACCCAACTTTTCTGACCAAATGACAGCCTTTCAGCCAACATCTCCAAGGCCTCTGGGTTTTCCCAAGGGCCTCTGTGATACTTTGGTCCTTCCATCGACCTCCTTGGGAAGCTCTGTCCTGTCATCTTCCTTGTCTCCTGCCTCTTCTGGGGCCCTTCTGTGGCTTCCCCCTCCCCCCACCAGGGCCGCCCTCACCAGGATTCCCCATGCCCCTTGGCTGGGCGCCGGGATCCCACACTGGGTCCCATGAGCCCAGTGCCTTGTGCAAGTCCCGTGTGCTCCCTCTGGGGTCACTTGGCATCTCCCTTGCAGCGGACTGCGTCTTCCTGCACTGGGTCTCCTCTGAGCAGTCTGTGAGGCTGCACTGTGCCCATGTCACGGGCACAGAAGCGAGAGTCCAGAAGGTCCAGATGACCTGCTCCCGGTCTCAGCATGTGGAGCCTGGGCAGAGAGTGGTCCCTGAGCAGAGGAGGACTTGGGCCCAGGGAGCCTGAGGGAGGATGTGGCACAGGGAGCCCACAGGAGGAGAGTGAGCAATGTATGGGCCTGGTGCTCAGACCTGCTGGGAGACCACATCGCACTGGCTCTGTCCTCAGGGCTGGAGGTTGTCAGGGTATACACCCTCCCAGGCTGCAGGCTGGCAGGGACTGGCAGGAGAGGAGGCACCTGGTGCGGGACAGAGTTCTCAGGCAGAGAGGAGGGGGCAGGTGTTCCCCTAGCAGCTGGAGGAACTCAGGGTAGCCACCCTCCCAGGCTGCAGGCTGGCAGGGACTGGCAGGAGGAGGCGCACCTGGCGCAGGAGTGAGCCCTCTGCAGAGAGGAGGGGGCAGGTGCTCCCCCAGCAGCTGGAGGAACTCGAGGTAGCCACCCTCCCAGGCCGCAGGCTGGCAGGAGAGGAAGCACCTGGTGCAGGAGAGAGCCCTCAGGCAGAGAGGAGGGGGCAGGTGCTCCCCCAGCAGCAGGGACACTTGGGCAGGCTGAGGGGGCATCAGTGGACAGCAGTGCCTGCAGCTGGGGTCTCCACACAGACCCTCTCCTGAGGCTCAGCACAAGCTTGTCCGATGGCCTTTGTCCCCCAAATACAAAGTCTGGCCCAGGACGCCCCCCCTCAAGCCCCAACTCCTAATCCTTTATACTCAGCTCAAGTGACAAGAAATGGCCAATAGTTTAGGTGGTGTTGGGTGCATAGGGACATTTGTTTTTGTGGCCCATGCTGTACTGTTACTGGCATTTTAAAGATCTCAGGGCTTTGATTCGAAAACGGTAGGATGCCGGGGACCCCAGACAGCTTTCTGGAAACCTGCCTCTGGGCCTTGCAGCCCTCCCATCCCACCAGTTCTGCTCAGAATCCCTCCAGGCCACAGACCCACAGTCTTGGGTCCTCAGATGGCCCAGATAATGTGCCTTGTCTTGATCGCCAAAAGCGATCCTGGTGGAGCTGCAGGACACACTGCAGATTCCACCAAATCCCCCTCCCAGAAAGTGAGGGTACCACTGGACCAGCTGTCCAAAAACTGACAGGTCAGGGTTCCAAGAAGACACCAGAGGCACCGGAGTAACTGAGGAGCATCTGAAGGCCAGGTAGGGACAGTGAGAATCTCCAGTTTTGCCTAGGGGCAGCTCCCGTCCCCCTAAACCCTCGGTGAGATGGCTTTCCTGGGGGATTGTGGGGGACCACGCCTGGAAGACCCACGGCTCCACTGTTAGAGGTCACCGACTTGATCAGTGCACGGTTGGGGAAACCTGGCCACACCCTGAAGAATTTCTAGAAACAGTAGCCATCTCAGTGGTAGCTGACCTGGGAGGTCAACCTTCCAGCTGCCTGAGGTGGGATCGAGCCACAGACGAGCACACTAGCCAGAAATGGAAGAAGGAGAACAAGTTCTTCATTTCATAGTTTCTAAGTCACCGGTTTGTTCCTATGGTCAGTATACTTTGCATCCTGGGAAATCTCTGCCTGTCTCAGGTCATGAAAATATTCTCCTCATGTTCTCTGTTGGAGAAGTTCTTGAAAAATCTCTGGTTTATAGGTAAAAGTCATCCGGAAGGGACTTTGGTTGGCACAGCCATGCTGGGAAAAGGATGGATTTTCCCCAAAATACTAAACATAGAACTCCTGTATGATCCCACTATCAGGTAGACCTTTTCAGGAAATGAAGTCAGTTTCTCGAAGTAAGATCTGCACTCTCCCACCCAATCTCCCTGAGGAGGGGCGGCCACGCTTAGCAACCCTCCCCTTGAGGCAGGTGCCTCCCTGGACAAGGAGCTACCCCAGGGCTGGGAGGTCTCCACAGCAGCACACCCAATATCCTGGATACTAGGAGACAGAGTACAGCACCAGGCCAGTGAGGGTCAGGACACACTAACCCAAATATGGCACCTTGGCAAATTAAAGATAGAAGCTAAAAGAACTTTTGCATAGAGCAGAAGCAAGAAGGTCTCTCTGACACCCAGCCATCAGCCCTTCTTCCCTTAAGCAGGTCAGAATACTCCCATGTGGAACTTTCTCTCCCTGGACCACAGGGATGATGTGCTTATCACCAGAGTCAAGGAATTTAGGACCACGGGGTCTATAGGAACACACCTGGATAAACGAACCCTTATCTTCCTAGTTAACTTCTTTACCGTTTATGAGCCCTAGTCCAAACCCCTGTGTCTGTCAATTCTTCACACACTTACTGCTTCTTTGTCTAAAAGGGAGAAGAGCTGTCTGCTCCAGTCACCTCTGCTGGTCATCATGGTCTTGTGAGGTTCCCACCAAAACAATCAATACATTTTGATTGCTTTTCTCCTGTCCATCTGTCTTTGTCAATTTCCAGACTCAGCCAGGGACCTTAAGAGGGTAGAGGAAAACTTTTTCCTCTCTTGCAACACTGTGGGGCGGGGGGTGCGGAGTCAGAAAAACCCATCCCATCTTCCTGGCTTTGGTGAAAACGGACCTCTACTGGGAAGAAGCACAGGACAGTGCATGGCTGGAGGAGCCAGAGAGAGGCACGTGGAACACGTAGGAGCTACCGGGCCCCCAGCCAGGGGACTTGGCCCCAGTGACAAGTCCAGGGTGTGATTATGACTATTATAATGGAAGCATCCCGAACATCAGACCTTCCCCACGCCAGGCTTCATGATTGCTGCTCGTTGTAGTTGCTACTGTTGGTTTAGTGACTTTTCGGAACTAAGTCAAGTTTGTATTCTTTGCTGTGTGTATGGCTATTGAATCCCTGTGCTATTAACTTAGTGGTCAGCCAGTGGCTGGGCAGAGAAGTCACCCCTGTTTCCGAGCTATGGGCTACAGATTGGAGGTCCCCACAACCTTGTCGGGTTTGAATAATTTGCTCCAGTGGCTCATGGAACTCAGAGAAACATGTTACTTACTAGATGACCAATTCATTGAAAGGACAGAACTCAGGGCCAGGCAGCTGGAAGCGAGGAGCAGGGCAAGGTGTATAGAAGCAGCTCAGAGCTTCCCTGCTCTCTGAAAGAGGCCTTTGCCCACCTCCACTCTGACCTTCGTCTATACTTCCTAACTGATGACATCCTTCCTTCGGGCTCATCTGTTAACTCAAGTGAAAGACCCGGTGGGCACCAAAACGACTCCTCAAGTACTAACCACTGCTGCCGTCCTGGTGATTCTTGGGCAAAGCCATGAATCTCAGCTACTTCATGATGGGGGGCAGCCCAGCAGCTGTGGGTCCCTCAGGTCCTCTGGGGACAGCACCTTAATGGGCTTATGATCTAGCAGGTACCTGTTTGGGTGGCTCTCGTCGTGCCACACAGCCTCGATCCCATTGGCCAGGTTGACCCCCATTGTCTGGTGACAGGCCAAGGTCAGTTGGTGAACCTCTACCACCACCCCCCAGAAAAGGCCCCCTTGTAGTCAAACTCGCCCTTGTCCCTGGGGATGTGTGCCTGGGACTGTGGCCAATGCTCGTAGCTGAAGTCCTTGTGGGCCGCCTGGTAGAAACCGGGGTGCAGGGTGCCGAAGAGGGGGGACAGGGTCTCCATACTCACGTGGTCGCGGAACTTCATGTCCACCTCTGTGCACACCAGGAGTCCACCTCACGGAGGAATTGTGGAGTTAATCTTAGAAAATAGATTGTAAGCCCTAAGGAGTGATTGTGGAAGCAGCTGAAACATCAGCAGCGTTCCCGTTCTCAGGCTACTGACCACAATGGCCTGGTAGGAGCAGGATCCCATGATCCCCAGGGGCAGGGCCTAGGTTAGGAGCCAGGAAAGAATGTAACCCTCCATGCTCCCTTCCTGCACCTGGCGTTTGCTAGCACAAACATCCCGCTCTTCCCCGATCCCATGACGGCCTCCCTGCGTGCCTGCGCGTACGGGAGAGTGCAGGCCTGCTTCACAGCTTCGGGATACTTGCCATCCCTTTGTCCTCCTTTCCCACGCTTTGAGGCGTCTGCCCTTGCTTTTCTGATAAAAAGGGACATAAAAGCGATGTGCAGAACCCAGCTGCTGCTGCCCTACTTGCAGAGGCAGCCCTGCATGGCCGCTCAGATTGGTGTCTGAGAACTTTATGTCAGCGCGCGATGACGGGAAGAGCTGCTTACAGAAGCGGCGGATCATCACGTGCTCTGCGTGGACACGTCCTCCCAGCGCGGGATGCGGGGAACCTCGAGGACCACCACCCTCTGGCCTTCCCGGGGGGGAACATGGGGCCCGGCGGGCAACTGATTGGTGAAGACGTAGTAGGTGACCCTGTGTCCCACCATGAAGAGCTTCTCAACTGTCTGCAGGAACATCTCCAGGAAGACCATGTATCCACAGGGACAGCGGACAGGGCTGGAGGAGGGTCACTGCCAGAGGCTGGCGGCAGGACCCCAAAACGTGGGCCATGAACGTGTGCACTTTCTTCAAGGAGGGCAGGCCCTGGGCTGCTTTAAGCAACAGCCACCCTCCTGGCCTGGCCTGAGCGTGTCTGCTGGTGGGGCCTCCCTACCTTTGGCTCCCAGAGATGGGAGCCATCAGGACCCCATCTTACAAAGGGGAACCTGAGGCTTAGAGGCTAGAAACCCATGCAGCTGATTCTACCCAGTCTGTAGGGCACAGAAACAAGGGCTGTGCCCAAAGGTGCTCAACTCATGGCAGGTGGGGACAGAACCTGCAGGGGGTCAGCCAGGGGAGGGGACGTGCAGGGTTTGCCCGGGAGCTCAGCACAGGGGGAGTGTTCTTGGCTCCAGCATGCTGACTGTTGGGCTTCATGGGTCACAGGGTCACCTGTGACCTCAAGATTGCCAAAACAATCTTGAAAAAGAAAATCAAAGGTGAAAGGTCATCCTTCCAAAGTTCAAATATTAATACAAACCAACAGTAAATAAAACATTTTGATACTGTCATAAAGGTATGCATTCACCCTGAAACAAATAATACATTATACACTAATTGAATTTAAATTTAAAACATTTTTTTAATTTTTTATTGTTATGTTAATCACCATATATTACATAATTTGTTTTGGTGTACTGTTCCATGATTCATTGTTTGTTCATAACACCCAGTGCTCCATGCAGAACGTGCCCTCCTCAATACCCATCACCAGGCTAACCCATCCCCCCACCCTCCTCCCCTCCAGAAACCTCAGTTTGTTTTTCAGAGTCCATCATCTCTCCTGGTTCGTCTCCCCCTCTGACTTACTCCCCTTCATTCTTCCTCTCCTACTATCTTCTTCTTTTTCTTTTTTCTTAAAATATGTTGCGTTATTTGTTTCAGAAGTGCAGATCTGTGATTCAACAGTCTTACACAATTCACAGTGCTCACCATAGCACATATCTTCCCCAATGTCCATCACCCAGCCACCCCATCCCTCCCACCCCCGACCACTCCAGCAACCCTCAGTTTGTTCCTGAGATTACGAATTCCTCATATCAGTGAGGTCATATGATACATGTCTTTCTCTGATTGACTTATTTCACTCAGCATAACACCCTCCAGTTCCATCCACGTCGTTGCAAATGGCAAGATCTCATTCCTTTTGATGGCTACATAATATTCCATTGTGTATATATACTACCTCTTCTTTATCCATTCATCTGTCGATGGACATCTTGGCTCTTTCCACAGTTCGGCTATTGTGGACATTGCTGCTATAAACATTGGGGTGCACGTACCCCTTCGGGTCCCTACATTTGTATCTTTGGGGTAAATACCCAGTAATGCACTTGCTGGATCGAATGGTAGCTCTAATTTCAACTGTTTGAGGAACCTCCATACTGTTTTCCAGAGGGGTTGCACCAGCTTGCATTCCCACCAACAGTGTAGGAGGGTTTCCCTTTCTCCACATCCCCACCAACATCTGTCATTCCCTGACTTGTTAATTTTAGCCATTCTGACGGGTGTGAGGTGGTATCTCATTGAGGTTTTGATTTGGATTTCCCTGATGCCGAGCGATGTTGAGCACTTTTTCATGTGCCTGTTGGCCATTTGGATGTCTTCTTTGGAGAAATGTCTGTTCATGTCTTCTGCCCATTTCTTGATTGGATTATTTGTTCTTTGGGTGTTGAGTTTGATAAGTTCTTTATAGATTTTGGATACTAGCCCTTTATCTGTCATTTGCAAATATTTTCTTCCATTCTGTCGGTTGTCTTCTGGTTTTGTGGACTGTTTCCTTTGCTGTGCAAAAGCTTTTTATCTGGATGAAATCCCAATAGTTCATTTTTGCCCTGGCTTCCTGTGCCTTTGGTGATGTTTCTAGGAAGAAGTTGCTGCGGCTGAGGTCGAAGAGGTTGCTACCTGTGTTCTCCTTTAGGATTTGGATGGAATCCTGTCTCACGGTTAGGTCTTTCAACCATTTGGAATCTATTTTTGTGTGTGGTGTAAGGAAATGGTCCAGTTTCATTCTTCTGCATGTGGCTGTCCAATTTTCCCAACACCATTTGTTGAAGAGACTGTCTTTTTTCCACT
The DNA here is from genome assembly GCF_037043125.1 of Eumetopias jubatus. Lineage (NCBI taxonomy): Eukaryota > Metazoa > Chordata > Mammalia > Carnivora > Otariidae > Eumetopias > Eumetopias jubatus. Next base: position 112,098,289 of record NW_028274818.1, on the reverse strand, counting down.
GGACATTCTTTCCTGGTTTGTCAAAGATAAGTTGACCATAGAGTTGAGGGTCCATTTCTGGGCTCTCGATTCTGTTCCATTGATCTATGTGTCTGTTTTTGTGCCAGTACCATACTGTCTTGATGATGACAGCTTTGTAATAGAGCTGGAAGTCCGGAATTGTGATGCCGCCAGCTTTGCTTTTCTTTTTCAATATTCCTCTGGCTATTCGGGGTCTCTTCTGGTTCCATACAAATTTTAGGATTATTTGTTCCATTTCCTTGAAAAAAGTGGATGGTATTTTGATGGGGATTGCATTGAATGTGTAGATTGCTCTAGGTAGCATTGACATCTTCACAATGTTGATTCTCCCAATCCATGAGCATGGAACGTTTTTCCATTTCTTTGTGTCTTCTTCAATTTCTTTCCTGAGTATTTTATAGTTTTCTGAGTACAGATCCTTTGCCTCTTTGGTTAAATTTATTCCTAGGTATCTTATGGTTTTGGGTGCAATTGTGAATGGGATCGACTCCTTGATTTGTCTCTCTTCTGTCTTGTTGTTGGTGTATAGGAATGCCACTGATTTCTGTGCATTGATTTTATACCCTGCTACTTGACTGAATTCCTGTATGAGTTTTAGCAGTTTTGGGGTGGAGTCTTTTGGGTTTTCCACATAAAGTATCATATCATCTGCAAAGAGTTAGAGTTTGACTTCCTCTTTGCCGATTTCCATGCCTTTGATTTCTTTTTGTTGTCTGATTGCTGTGGCTAGGACTTCTAATACTATGTTGAACAGCAGTGGTGAGAGTGGACATCCCTGCCGCGTTCCTGACCTTAGGGGAAAAGCTCTCAGCCTTTCCCCATTGAGAATGATATTCGCTGTAGGTTTTTCATAGATGGCTTTTATGATATTGAGGTATGTACCCTCTATCCCTATACTCTGAAGAGTTTTGATCAAGAAAGGATGCTGTACTTTGTCAAATGCTTTTTCTGCATCTATTGAGAGGATCATATGATTCTTGTTCTTTCTTTTGTTAATGTATTGTATCACGTTGATTGATTTGCGGATGTTGAACCAGCCTTGCAGCCCAGGGATAAATCCCACTTGGTCGTGGTGAATAATCCTTTTAATGTACTGTTGGATCCTATTGGCTAGTATTTTGGTGAGAATTTTTGCATCCATGTTCATCAAGGATATTGGTAATTCTCCTTTTTGATTGGATCTTTGTCTGGTTTTGGGATCAAGGTAATGGTGGCCTCATAAAATGAATTTGGAAGTTTTCCTTCCATTTCTATTTTTTGGAACAGTTTCAGGAGAATAGGTATTAATTCTTCTTTAAATGTCTGATAGAATTCCCCTGGGAAGCCATCTGGCCCTGGGCTTTTGTTTCTTGGGAGATTTCTGATGACTGCTTCAATTTCCTTAGTGGTTATAGGTCTGTTCAGGTTTTCTATTTCTTCCTGGTTCAGTTTTGGTAGTTGATACATCTCTAGGAATGCACCCATTTCTTCCAGGTTATCTAATTTGCTGGCATAGAGTTGCTCATCATATGTTCTTAGAATTGTTTGTATTTCTTTGGTGTTGGTTGTGATCTCTCCTCTTTCATTCATGATTTTGTTGATTTGGGTCATTTCTCTTTTCTTTTTGATCAGTCTGGCCAGGGGTTTATCAATCTTGTTAATTCTTTCAAAGAACCAGCTCCTAGTTTCGTTGATCTGTTCTACTGTTCTTTTGGTTTCTATTTCATTGATTTCTGCTCTGATCTTTATGATTTCTCTTCTCCTGCTGGGTTTAGGCTTTATTTGCTGTTCTTTCTCCAGCTCCTTTAGGTGTAGGGTTAGGTTGTGTATTTGAGACCTTTCTTGTTTCTTGAGAAAGGCTTGTATTGCTATATACTTTCCTCTCAGGACTGCCTTTGCTGTATCCCAAAGATTTTGGACAGTTGTGTTTTCATTTTCGTTGGTTTCCATGAATTTTTTTAATTCTTCTTTAATTTCCTGGTTGACCCATTCATTCTTTAGTAGGATGCTCTTTAGCCTCCATCTATTTGAGTTCTTTCCGACTTTCCTCTTGTGGTTGAGTTCTAGTTTCAAAGCATTGTGGTCTGAAAATATGCAGGGAATGATTCCAATCTTTTGGTACCAGTTGAGACCTGATTTGTGACCTAGGATGTGATCAATTCTGGAGAATGTTCCATGGGCACTAGAGAAGAATGTGTATTCCGTTGCTTTGGGATGGAATGTTCTGAATATGTCTGTGAAGTCCATTTGGTCCAGTGTGTCATTTAAAGTCTTTATATCCTTGATGATCTTTTGCTTAGATGATCTGTCCATTTCAGTCAGGGGGGTGTTAAAGTCCCCCACTATTATTGTATTGTTGTCAATGTGTTTCTTTGCTTTTGTTATTAATTGCCTTATATAATTGGCTGCTCCCATCTTTGGGGCATAGATATTTACAATTGTTAGATCTTCTTGTTGGATAGACCCTTTAAGTAGGATATAGTGTCCTTCCTCATCTCTTATTACAGTCTTTGTTTTAAAATCTAGTTTGTCTGATATAAGGATTGCCACCCCTGCTTTCTTTTGGTGTCCATTAGCATGGTAAATGGTTTTCCACCCCCTCACTTTCAATCGGGGGGTGTCTTTGGGTCTAAAATGAGTCTCTTGCAGACAGCATATGGATGGGTCTTGTTTTTTAATCCAATCTGATAGCCTGTGTCTTTTGATTGGGGCATTGAGCCCATTTACATTCAGGGTAACTATTGAAAGGTATGAATTTAGTGCCATTGTATTGCCTGTAAGGTGACTGTTACTGTATGTTGTCTGTGTTCCTTTCTGATCTTTGCTGCTTTTAGGCTCTCTCTTTGCTTAGAGGACCCCTTTCAATATTTCTTGGAGGGCTGGTTTCCTGTTTGCAAATTCCTTTAGTTTTTGTTTGTTCTGGAAGCTTTTTATCTTTCCTTCTATTTTCAATGACAGCCTAGCTGGATATAGTATTCTTGGCTGCATATTTTTCTCGTTTAGTGCTCTGAAGATATCTTGCCAGTCCTTTCTGGCCTGCCAGGTCTCTGTGGATAGGTCTGTTGCCAATCTAATATTTTTACCATTGTAGGTTACATATCTCTTCTCCCGAGCTGCTTTCAGGATTTTCTCTTTGTCTCTGAGACTCGTAAGTTTTACTATTAGATGTCGGGGTGTTGACCTATTATTATTGATTTTGAGAGGGGTTCTCTGTGCCTCCTGGATTTTGATGCCTGTTTCCTTCCTCACATTAGGGAAGTTCTCTGCTATTATTTGCTCCAATATACCTTCTGCCCCTCTCTCTCTTTGTTCTTCTTCTGGGATCCCAATTATTCTAATGTTGTTTCGTCTTATCAAATCACTTACCTCTCGAATTCTGTCCTCATGATCCTGTAGTTTTTCTCCCTCTTTTTCTCAGCCTCTTTACTTTCCATCATTTGGTCTTCTATATCACTGATTCTCTCTTCTGCCTCATTTATCCTAGCAGTTAGTGCCCCCATTTTTGATTGCACCTCATCAATAGCCTTTTTGATTTCAACTTGGTTAGATTTTAGTTCTTTTATTTCTCCAGAAAGGGTTTCTCTAATAACTTCCACGCTTTTTTCAAGCCCAGCTAGTATCTTTAAAGTCATGATTCTGAACTCTAGGTCTGACATCGTACTAATGTCCGTATTGAGTAGGTCCCTGGCTGACGGTACTACCTCTTGTTGTTTTTGCTGAGGTGATTTTTTTCGTCTTGTCATTTTGTCCAGAGGAGAATAGATGAATGAGAGAACAAAATGCTAACAGGTTTACAACATCCCCAGCAAATATAGTGTATACAAATCAGAAAAGACCTGAAACCAGGGGAAAAGAAAGGGAAAGAAAGAAAAAAGAAAGAGAAAAAAAAAGAAAAAAAAGGTAAAAACAAAAACAGAACAATACAAAAAAAGCCGAATGTGATCAAATATGATCAGGCTAGTGCATAGATCAGTGCCACACACTAGATTTTGGGCGTATTTTGGTCTGTTAGAAAAAAGTGCCTCCTAAAATTTTAAACGAAGAAAGACATATATGTACAAAATAAGGGTTGATACAATGAAGGGATAGAAGATGACTGTAAAGATGAAAATTATAATAGATTTTATAAAAGGACTTGATAAGATAAGAAGTTGTTTGAAAAAAGAAAGAAGATTTAAAAAAAAAAAGAAAGAAAAAAGGGAGGGAATGTGATCAGGCAGGAGACTAGAACAGAGCCATACACTAGTGATTTAGGGTATATTTTTATCTGTTAGAAGAAACTGTATCTCAAAATTTTAAAGAGAGAACAACTTATATATATATATGCCAAAAATAAGGCTAACTCCTATGAAGGGATAAAATATGACTCTAAAAATGAAAAATAAAAAATATTTTGTTTTTTTTTTAAAAGAGATTGATAAGATGTTGGTTGAAAAAGGGAAAAAGATAAAGAAAAAAGAAACAGTTAACAAAAATTAACTTTGATGAACTAATGAATCATGGTAAAAAAAAAAGCCATGAAATCTATGTGCAGTATTCCCCTAGCGCTGGAGTTCTCCCGTTCTCCTTGATCGGTAAACTTCGTCTTGGCTTGCTGGCTGTTTGTGCTGGTCTTCTGGGGGAGGGGCCTGTTACTGTGGTTTCCAAATGTCTTTGCTGGAGGCTGAATTGCCCCGCCCTTGTCGGTCCGGGCTAAGCAAGCTGCTCGGGTTTGATCTCAAGAGCTTTTGTTCCCTGCAAGCTCTCCGTACAACCTTGGAGGACCAGGGCAAAAATGGTGGCCTCCCAATCTCCGCTCGGAGGAGCTGAGAACTTGGGGCCCTGCTCCTCAGTGCGCCCCCAGAGAAAAGCAGTCACTCCCTTGTCCCTGGTCTCTGGCAGCACTCCGTGCTCACCCGGCCTGTGACCGAGCGTTTGTATCTGTGGCACCCGACCCCGTGTGGAGTCCCCAAACCCAGCAGATCCCTGCGGTGCGTTCCCGCGCCCCTCTTCCCTGGGAAGGAAGGGGAGTCTCCCCGGATCTGCCGCCTGTTGGGTCCCTGCTGCAGGAGCAGTGGCCTGACTGGGTCGCGGATCACAGTTTATGGCAACCGCAAGCTGAAAGCCCGCGCCTCAGCTCCGTCTCTGCAGCTGGCTTCCCCGCTCCGATACCTGGGAGCTCTGGCGCACTCAGGCCCCCCCGGTCTTTCTGTGACCCCAAGGGTCCTGAGACCCCACTGTCCCGCGAGGGTTCCACCCCCGCTTAGCCACTGGAGCGACGTCCCTCAGCGGAGTCGACTTCTAACAGTTCCGATTTTGTGCTCCGCGGCTCTATCACTTGCCAGAAGCGGCCGGCAGAGGCCCCTCCCCCGCCGCCCATCCTCCCGAATATCGCCTCGGATTCACTTCTCCGCACGTCCTACCTTCCAGAAAGTGGTCGCTTCTCTGTTCAGAGAGTTGTTGCTACTCTCCTCTTTGATCTCCTGTTGAGTTCGTAGGTGTTCAGAATGGTTTGATCCCTATTCAGCTGAATTCCTGAGACCAGACGAAATCTAGGTCTCCTACTCCTCCGCCATCTTGCTCCGCCCCCCTAAATTTAAAACATTTTTAAAAATAAAGAAATAAAACAATTTTTTTAAAAAACATATGCATACAGATCAGTGGGATTCAACTGAGAGCCCAGAAATAAACCCCTTCATCTATGGTCCACTGAATTTTGACAAGGGTGGACAACATTACACTGGGGGAGAGAAGGGTCTTTTCAACAAAGGGTGCTAGACAATTGGCTATCCGTGTACAGAGGAATGAATTGGACCCTTACCTCACACCACATATAAACATTAACTCAAAATACATTAAAGGCTTAAATGTAAGAGGTAACACTATAAACTCTAGAAGAAATAAATGGGGATAAATCTTCATAAACTTGGATCTAGCAATGCTATTAGATCTGACACCAAAGCGTAAGAAAGGAAAGGAAAACATAGATAAAATAATATCCTCAAAATTAAAAATCTGTTCTGGGTGCCTGGGTGGCTCAGTTGGTTAAGCGTCCGACTCTTAATTTTGGCTCAGATCATGATCTCAGCGTCATGAGATCGAGCCCACGTCAGGCTCCACACTGAGTGTGGGGCCTGCTTAAGGTTCTCTCTCCTTCTCCCTCTGCGCCTGACCACTCGCACACTCACTCACTCTTAAAAAAGAAATGTAAAAAAAAAAAATTAAAAATCTTTGTACATCGTAAGATACTATCTGGAAAGTGAACAGACAGCCCGCCGAATGGAAGAAAATATTTGTACATTATGTATCTAATAAGAGTCTGTTGCCCAGAACATGTAAAGAGCGTTTACAACTCCTCAGCAAAAAGACGACCCATTTCTTAAAATAGACAAAAGACTTGGATAGACCTTTCTCCAAAGAAATCATACAAATGGTGAAGAGCACATGAGTAGATGTTAAACATCCTTAGTCTTTATGGAAATGAAGGTTTAAACCAGTTAGATGTCCTTTTACACACAAGAGAATCTCTATAATCAAGGAAACTAAAATAACAAATTTTGGAAAGGATGTTGAGAAACGGAAACCCTTACACCTTGCTTGTGAAAAATGGTGCAGTCTACGTATAAAATATTTTGGCATTTAGGCAAATAGATAAAGTAGAATGACCGTATGGTTCAACAATTTTACTCCCACATACATACCCCAAAATCGAAAGGAGAAGTACCCTTATTCAGCGCAGCATTTGTCACCGCAGCCAAAAGGGGAAGCAACCCAAGTGTCCACTGACAGACGAATGGATAAACGAAACGCGGTGTACACAGCACGGAGCACGATTCAGCCTTAAAAACGAAGGGGGCTCTGACACAGGCGACACCACGCATGAAGCGGGAAGTCATCACGCTGAGCGACATCAGCCAGTCACAGAAGGACAGACGCCCTGTGGTCCCACTTACCGGAAGTGTCCCGAGACACACAGTAGAATGTGGCTGCCGGGGCCGAGGGGAAGGGGACGGGGAGCTGGCGTCTCCCGCAGACAGAGCCGCCCTCGGGGAGAAGGAAGACGTTCTGGAGAACGACGTGCCCCCGCGGGAACCCGGCTACGGCCGGGAACTGCGCACCGGACACGTTCTGAGGGGTCGGTGGCGGGTCCGCGGGACGGCGCCCCGTCGGGGGTAACACGCCCTGAGGCACCCCGCGGGCGGCGAGGACACGCGGCTGGGGTCTGAGTGCGGAGAGGGAGGGGCTGCGCTGCGCGGGCGGGTTTCCCGCAGAGTCGGCTCCTCTTCAAACCACCAAGTCCGCGCGGCCCCGAGAAGCCGAGCCGCCGACGTTCGTGCCGCAGGCGGAGCCCCGCCCCGACCCCGACGGTGCGGCCGCGGGGAGGACCCGCAGGGCCGAGGCCCGGGGAGCGCGAGCGCCGCGGCGGGGGGCCGCTGCCGGACCGCAGCCCGGCTGAGGGGCCCCGGAACCGCATCCGAGGGGCGCGTGAACACAGACCCCGGGACCCCCGAGCGGATCCGAGCCCAGGAAGGGGAGACCGACAGCCCCGCGCACAGCACCGCGGGGACCCCGCGTCACCGCGCACAGAGCCCCGGCGTCTACACAGCGCGCCCCTCCTCCGCGGGGTCCTGTAAGCTCGCACCCCCTCCGCAGTCCCCGCTCAGGCGGCTTCTCCTCACCTCCTCCTCCCTCGACGAGTCCTGAGGAGGCCGGCTCCCGTCAGCGTGGACGCGGCCCCACGTCCTCCCGAAGTCTCCACAGCGGGTCCTGAGGGGGCCGGCTCCCGTCAGCGTGGACGCGGCCCCACGTCCTCCACAGCGGGTCCTGAGGGAGCCCGGCACCCGTCAGCGTGGACGCGGCCCCACGTCCTCCACAGCGGGTCCTGAGGAGGCCGGCTCCCGTCAGCCTGGACGCGGCCCCGCGTCCTCCCGAAGTCTCCACAGCGGGTCCTGAGGAGGCCGGCTCCCCTCAGCGTGGACGCGGCCCCACGTCCTCCCGAAGTCTCCACAGCGGGTCCAGAGGAGGCCTAGTTCCTGTCAGTGTGGACACGACCCCACGTCCTCCCGAAGTCCCCACAGAGGGTCCTGAGGAGGCCGGCTCCCGTCAGCGTGGACGCTGACCCACATCCTCCACAGCGGGTCCTGAGGAGGCCGGCTCCCGTCAGCGTGGACGCGGCCCCACGTCCTCCCGAAGTCTCCACAGCGGGTCCTGAGGAGGCCTGCTCCCGTCAGTGTGGACGCGGCCCCACGTCCTCCCGAAGTCTCCACAGCGGATCCTGAGGGGCCCGGCTCCTGACCGTGGCTGAGGCCCCAAGTCCTCCCGAAGCCTGGGCGTCAGCACAGTGGGTCGGGCCTGAGGCCTTGGAACACCTGTTCTCGCCCCGGAGGAGGAGGGCTGAGCGCGCATGCCCCGCACGGGTCGCGGGGCGGGACTCGGGCGCCCCCTGCGGGAGGTGGGGGCAGTGCAGGATGTGGTGCACTCAGTTGCGTGGAGGCACCTGACCCTTCTGGGGTCCAGCTGAATCCATTACATTTGGGAAATTCGAACTGAGATGGAGTCCAATTATCCCCTGACTTCTCCAGAAATAGAAACTATTAATTAGAAACCGTACGGAATAAAGTGAAATGCAGACACAGGGTTTACAACTTACACCAAAATTCATCCAAAATTGTAGATAAATTTAAAATGTAAAACTATCAAAATAAAGGGGGCGCCTGGGTGGCTCAGTCGGTGAAGCGGCTGCCTGCGGCTCAGGTCGTGATCCCAGGGTCCTGGGATCGAGCCCCGCGTCGGGCTCCTTGCTCAGCAGGGAGCCTGCTTCTCCCCTGCCTGCTGTTCCCCCTGCTTGTGCTTGCTCGCTCTCTCTCTCTCTGTCAAATAAATAAATAAAGTCTCTCAAGAAACAAAAAGTAAAAAAAGAAAATCCACATGGTCTTGGGTTCAGTGATGAGCTTTAACACACAACACCAAAAGCCAATCCACAAAAGAAAAAAATTGATAACATGAACTTCCTAAAATTAAAACTTTTGTGGGGTGCCTGGGTGGCTCAGTCGCTAAGCGTCTGCCTTCGGGTCAGGTCATGATCTCAGGGTCCTGGGATCGAGCCCTACATCGGGCTCCCTGTTCAGCGGGAAGCCTGCTTCTCCCTCTCCCACTCCCCCTGCTTGTGTTCCCTCTCTCGCTGTGTCTCTCTCTGTCAAATAAATAAATAAAATCTTAAAAAAAAAAAAAAACTTTTGCTCTGTGAAAGACCTTGCTCAGAAAACTAAAAGACAAGCCACAAACTGGGAGGAAATATTTGCAAAGCGCAAATCTGGTAAAAGATTTGTATTCAAAAAATACAAAAGACTATCAGAACTCAATGATAAGAAAACAAACATCCTAATTGATAATGGGTAAGGATCTGAACAGATGCCTGGGCAAAGAAGATATTCAGATACAAAATAAGCATACAAAATTATGTTTGACATCATCATTAGGAAAGTACAAATTTAAACAACAGTGAGACAGCACTGCACACCTATCACAAATACTAAACTCCAAAAACAAGAACACCAATTGCTGCAAGGTGAGGAATGGCAGCAACTGTCCCTTCAGAAGACATTTTGGCCATTTTTTCCAAACCTAAATAAGTCTCATGTTAAGATCCAACAATTGCACTTCTAGTATTTAGACAACTGCTTTGAAAACCTATTTCCGAACAAAAACTCACATGCAGTTATGCAAGGTAGCTCTATTCGTAATGGTTACAAACTTAAAGAAACCAGGATGTCCTTCCATAAATGAATCCATAAGCAAACTAAGTGCATCCATGTGAAGGAAGCAGAATATGCCATGCAAAATATACCTCTTTGGCACAAGGGATATTTGGGCTGATTAATTTTAAGAAATGGCAGACATGGGAGAATCTCTGAAAACTGGGTAAAAGTTGCCATTTGGTGAGTGAAATGTACGCTTATAAAGGAACGCCCCATTTGTAAGCCTGTCTCCCTCTGTATCAGGAACAGAATTACTAAATCTCAAGAAACTCTTACCAAAAGAGAAGGCACAGACTTAAAGCTGTGTAACAACCATACCCTCGTTTCCTGTGCTCACCTGAGAACATCCCTTAACTGGCCTTCCCACCACCCAAACTCTTTTGGTCTTTAGCTGAAGATAACATTTAGGGTGAGAGCTGGGCCACTTCAAGGATATCTCCCATGAATACAGGACATATGCATGATATTAAATTTTGACTTGTTTTTCTCCTGTTAATCTTTTCAGCAATAAAAAGAAATGAACCATCACCCCATACAATCACACGGATGAACTTGACATGTATTTTTCTAAGTGAAAGAATCCAGTCGGAAAAGGCTGCACACTGAGTGACCCGATTTGTAGGAGATTCTGGAAAAGGCAAAACTAGAGATGATATAAGGATCTGGGAGTGAATTCCATGATATTTTCATGATTTATACCTGCCACTATGCATTTGTCAAAACCCAAACCTTTTGGGGCACCTGGCTGGCTCAGTCGGTGGAGCGTGCAACTCTTGATCTTGGGGTTGTGAATTCGGGCCTCATGTTGGGTGTGGAGATTACTTAAAAATAAAATCTTTAAAAAACACAAACATTTCTACATCCCAAAGAGTACATAATAATCTACTGAAAGTAAGTTGTTTAAGTTGTGGGAGTGTCACAGGATGGTGTGGGGGCCAAGGGCAGGCTGCCCCAAATCTGCCACTTTGACATATAGATCATTTTAATTAAAAGTTACTTAAGAGACAGCCTATGTAATGAGGACACTTAGACCCTCCTCTGTCCCCCTGGAAAGGAAATCAATCTCCCGTGTGAAGATGTCCCTGTACCGGGAGGTAAAGAGATTTCGACATCACCAGAAATGGGAGATTTGGAGCCCATAAGGCTGTATAAACAACCCTTGTTACTTTTTACTAATTTACGACCCCAGCCCAAATTTTGTTTAGAATTCCTTACTAATTGAAGCTCCCAAGGTTAAGTTTTCTTTGTCCTGTGATTTCATCACAGGTGTAGTTTCTCTTTGTCCAAAAAGTATAAAACCTGGCTTCCTTGGTCATTTCTTTAGACCTCAGGTTCATTATTGTGTCTCCATGTGCACATCATTGCACTTTAGGTTTTTTTCTCCTATTTATCTATCTCATGTCAATTTCTTTCTTCATCCCGTGGTAAGAACCTTGGACCAAGGAAAATTTCTTCCTCCCCTTCAGTGGAATACAGAACGTGACACATGATCTAACTGTATTAGAAACATATGGGGGAAAAAACCCTCACTGTAGGTGGTATGACAAAAGGTGCTGACCTAAGTAACTTTGGAAATGAATGGAATCTGTAGATTAAAGAAAAAATGTACTGTACGTACACAGCGGACTCTATTTGATAAAGTTCTCTGCCATCAGAGTGGTAGCTAACAGTTCTGAAAACACCACATCTGTAATCTGGAATGGAGCAATGAATTAAATAAAGGGCCGGTGGTGAGAGCCAGGTTTGCCACTGTTAGAGTAGGAAGTTACAGATGAGCAAAGGGAGAAGATCACAATCTCCATGTGGTGGCGGACCAGGTTGGAGACATCAGTCTAAACTCATCCTTAGCTTAATATGGACGCAGACGGTTCCACATAGAAATCTTTATCATTAGGTATGTCGACATAGGTTGAAATACAGGCATATATTGCCTTGCATTGTCCGCTGAGCATGGACATTTAGCTCCCACGTGTAAGACTTTAATACCGTTCTCTACTAACCAGAGCTCCTTAAAGAACTTGCTGATGCTAGAACTTGGACAGTAAGTATAGGAGCCAGGATAATCTTGACGTATCAGAAAGTAAGGAAGTACCAAGAAAAGAGCCACAGAGATGGAATGATGTCAATGGAAAGCAGGAGCCGATGGAAAGTGCTCTCCATCACCAAAGGAGGAATGAGCCAGCGACCAAACACTGAGGTGCTGGAACATAACCTACCCTGGTGTCCACGCTGGTAAAAATAAATGAATCATTTTAAGATTTTATTTATTTATTTGAGAGGGAGAGAGAGTGCATAAGCAGAGGGGAGAGACAGAGGGAGAAGGAGAAGAAGACCCCCCACTGAGCAGGGAGCCCGACGTGGGGCTCGATCCCAGGACTCTGAGATCATGACCTCAGCTGAAGGTAAACACTTAACTGACTGAGCCACCCAGGTGCCCCCAAATAAACGATTTTTTAAAAAGAAACCACACGGCCAAAATGGAGTCACTTATGTCAAGAGACACAAGCCAGCAAACCAAGACTTACTACCTGACCTAACTGCAGTTCCACACACCCTCACCTCCACGTAAACTTTAACCGGTCAACCTGGAAAATGAACTGAATGGCCCCTTCTGTTCCCCTTAGGAGGGGGACATTGCCTAAAATAGTGCATCCTTTTCTAGTAATTTCTTTTTTTCAATTCCCTCTCTGCCTTTAAAATCCTTCCCCTCCCCGCAGCTCAAAGGAGCCCCTTTCTTTTTGATAAACGGGATGCTGCCTGCCTCATGAATTGGTCAATGAAGCCAATGGGATTGGGATCTTTTAAATTACTTTGTTGCCTTTTTATTAACAAATTACATAGCTTTTTATAAGCAGGATTGCATAGACCTCTCCTATAAGAATTCCAAATAATAGATGTAGATACTCAACCGTTCATCAAGTAAATGGAGCTAACTCTCCTCTCCTAAAGTGGGGGCTCAGGGCAGTTGTCTTCCTGCACATGGGAAAGAGTAACTTCCTGGTGGGGAAGCCTGACCAATGCTGCCTCAGCCAGGTGACCAACGTTAACAGGGAGAGTGACAAGTGTTCCCTTGTTGTAAAGTAATGACAAAGCACTTTACCTCCCTGATCTGCTTCCTCAAAACCCATAACCCCAGTGTAATCAGGAGGAAAACAAGTAAATCCCAATGGGGGACTTTCTACAAAATGCATGACCGGTCCTCCTCAACCCTGCCAAGGTCACTGAAACAAAGCAAGTCTGAGAAACTGTCACAGCCAAGGAGAGCCTAAAGACACATGATGAGCACATGTCACGTGGTGCCCTGCATGGGATCCTGGAGCGAGAAAAGGTAGAACAGAGGGAACCTGAATAAAATACGGACTCCCGCTAAAAATAACATATCAATATTTCTTCACTAATTGTGACAATTTTGTAGAAAACTAGAAAAAGAGGAGAAATTAGGGACGCCTGGGTGGCTCAGTCAGTTAAGCGTCTGCCTTCGGCTCAGGTCATGACCCCGGGGTCCTGGGATCGAGCCCCACGTCGGGCTCCCTGCTCCGCAGGAGCCTGCTTCTCCCTCTCCCTGCTGCTCACCCTGCTTGTGCTCTCTCTCGCTCGCTCACTCTGTCAAATACATAAATAAGATCTTAAAAAAAAAAAAAAACAGACATTAAAGGTAAATAAGGGAAACCTTTTGCATCGGACTGGAAGCCTAGAGGAAATGGGTGATTTCCTAATAAAAATGCACAATAATAAAATGGACCCTGAAATAAGGAAAAAACAGGCAGACCAATTAGCCATCCAGGGCCTCATCCTCCTGCTGCTTCTCCTTTCACTGTTCTGGGGTTTTCCTCTCCTAGGACAGAAAAGGAACAGGGACAGAACTGTTCTGGAGCTGCCCTTAGACCCGACCCCACTCACTGTCTTCCTCTCCCCCAGCCATACCCTGCTCAGCGAGGACACTGTGCACGGGGATTCTCAGGGATTCTGGATCCTGATGTGTCACCCAGTTCTTTTTTGGATGGCAAGAGACTGGACACACTTACTAAAGTAAAAGAAGTTAATATATTTTAATGGTAGAAATACCTTAATACCTGCAAGAGACAAGAGTGGGTTTGGGCCTGGCAGGCCCAAAGGCTCACACTCTCACAGTGTGACCTAGACCCTCTCCAACCCTCCATCCTGCTAAGTGCCCTGGGGTGGCCCCATTCATAGGCACAGTCTCTCTCACTGCATCTGGGGCCTCCCACAACTCCAGGCTGACACCCACTCACCATCCATTCTACTGGGAAGGGTTTCTCTTTCCCTTGGGTTCCATGAAGTCATGGCTTTAAGTGTCTTTGGCCCGGCTTGGGTCACACTCTCATCCTTGAAGCCATCAGAGCACCCAGAAAATAGAGCAGGGGGTTGGGTAGACTTGGATCATACATGCATCTCTGAAGTGGGTGGAAAGTGGGGTCTGCCCTCTGGAACTGTCTGGATGGTAGGCAGGTGGCATGGGATTCCCAAAGGCAAGCTGAGGTGCTGGACTTGGACGTGAGAAGAGATGCCAGGCTGGGAAAGCAGCAGATTCCGCATCACTGGTGACTGACTGCACAGCTTTGGAATCTGAAGCCCAAGGAAGGAAGGGGTCACTTAGTTAGGGTCACGGGCTGCAGCCACCCATCCAGTGCTCTTGCTGTTTTCCCATGACGGCAAGGTGCTCTCCCACTTGCTGAAAAAGCAACTTTGCTGTTGGTAGGAAACTCAAGGCTCCTGCCTTGGATATTGGGTCCTCGCATCTCAGAGACTGGAAGGCACACAGACCTCACTCTTCTCCCTGGGAGGAAGGAGCCCCGGACTCACACCTGCCCCCCAAATTAATCGCTCCTCCCCAAAGAACAAACTGGCTCATTCTCCAGTCTCTTCTCTCTCCTTTATGAAGAACAGAGAGCAAATGTGAGGATGATAAGGAAAGTATCGCTCACTGAAACAGTGGGAGGCTCAAGGATTATTCCACACCACAAATCCACACATGGCAGACTTTCTGGGGGCCACAGTCCCTGAATCATGCATGTGACTCTCTGAAACCAGGCAGCCTCACTGAGAAACTGCCTGCTGCGTGACACAGTTACTCCCATAACCTTAATTCTTAACAAATATGTATGTCAAAGGTTTATATCACAATTGGGAGGCCAAAGGACTGCAGGGTCAGTCTGCCGAATGGCTGTATGGCTGTTGTGGACAGGGCCACATCCAACATTTGGAGGGTTAAGAGACCGTGAAGGAGGAAGCACTTGTCTCAACCACACAGATGTTGGGAATGGAAACATCTTGTGGGGCTGTCTACACTGCCCATGGGCCTGTTACACTGCCAGGAGCACAGTCAGCTCAGTAATAGCTGTGGGGGTTGTCAGGACACTTTGTGGCCTGAGCTAGAGGGCCACAGATGCCTCCCTGGATGGTCAGAGGCCAAGGGCTGTCCTGTCTACTGCCTGTTTCCTGCCGATCACTCAGATGGGACGAAGGATCTAGCCAGCGCCAGGGGGGGCCCCCAACAGCCCACAAGAAGGCTGTACATGGGGGCGGGCAGGCCACGGCAGTCAGTCCTATATGAATCCATTCCTCTCTACAGAGTGCCCTCGTGGGGTGGGGCCGTGCTGGAACTTGCGGCTGCCCAGGCAGAGTGGGGCCAGCAGCACCCTTCCCAGGTGGGAAGGCAGAAGAACCCTTTATAACCTCTGAGTCCCCCTATAACCCCTGACTGGGGATGAGTTGGATCTCAAACTGTCAGGAATCAGGTGGACATTTCACTTTTCTTCTGTCTGAGCCCAGGAGTGAAGGGCTGAAAACCAATGCTCCAGCTCACCTCTGACTCGTGTGTGACCCTGGGTGAGTCCTGTCTACCCTGGAGGCCCAGGGAGTTGGAGGAGGGGGAAGAAAGCCAATTATGCTTAAACCTAACCCCGATCCAGACCCTGGCCCTGACCCCAGCCCATGACCCTCACCCCAACCCACCCAGATTCTCAGGCTGATCCACACTTGCATCATGAACAGGCCCAAATCAGTTTTAGGGGGTTATTTTCTCCAGAGAGCTGCTCAGCTCTGCACTCCTGCCCACATGCCCATGGAGGTGGCCCTGCCTCCTGAGCACGCACAGGTTGCTCACTCCCACACCTCTTGCATACATCACCCAGCAGCATGGTGGGGTTTGTTTTGATGTTTTGTTAAGTTTTATTTTAATCCAAGGACTTTGATTCATACCAAATGTCACTGTAGAAACAATAGCAGAATCCAAAGTCTGGGTGATCAATATTACTCAGGCAGCAAACTCGTCAATCACAGGATTGTTTTAAAGCAGGTCCCAGTTGTGTTGCATGGTTGGGACTTCTTTTTTTTTTTTTTTTTAACACTGTTCTTAAAGTTTTGCAACAAACCTTTGATTTGTATCAAATATAATTAAAAATTAACAAATGAGTACATTGTATCAAAAAGTACGAAGATCTACATTTCATGCACATACTCGTATATATGTATATATGTATATATTTTACATGCACACATAACTTATTCAAACTATGGCCACTGCTTGACGGTCCAGATCCAGACAACTGGTTAATGCATTTCAAATTTGGCAACTCACTATCAGATCTCAGTGGAAACATATGATAGCTGAGAAGAGACGATACAGAAACAAAACCCAAAGTCAGGAAAACAAGACACAGTATCTCTTCCCCCACTCCCTGTAGTTTTCACCAATTCCAGTGTCTAAAAGAATCCAGACAGACTGGTGAGGCCGTGTGGGGCTAGAACAGTGATTCTCCACCCAACATGGCCTGGGAAGCAGCTGCAGTTCTGCACAGAATGGATACATTCACAATAACATGGGCCAGAGATGAAACATCAGTATCAAAATACACATCCTTCTGCTTTGCAACAGGAACAGAGCTATCTCATGCAGAGTCTGAGATACCATTCCAGTTATTATTTCCTATTGCATGTAAAATACTCTGTAATCTTAAAGTTTCAGAGTATTGTGCCTTCCAGTAAGGAGATTCTCTAAAATGGTTTGGTCACAATCATGCTGAAACCCTAGAACGGGTGGTGGTCTTACGTGATTTATTTCTATTGAATGTGTGTCTTTTGTTGCATAGCCCTATGGGTTAAGGACATCCACTCACTGGGACACACCTCCACACAGAGAAACGCACACACACGTCACAGGCCAAGTTTCTTTAAGGTGAGTCATGGGGCAACAGCCAATGGGAACACTCAAATGATCCAGCGAAGAGATCATCTGACATTTCCAAACACGGAGGATACACCAAAATCTAATCATCTAAATATTCCTTTTGTTCATGAAACA
The DNA here is from genome assembly GCF_037043125.1 of Eumetopias jubatus. Lineage (NCBI taxonomy): Eukaryota > Metazoa > Chordata > Mammalia > Carnivora > Otariidae > Eumetopias > Eumetopias jubatus. The sequence continues at coordinate 112,081,228 of NW_028274818.1, read as the reverse complement.
AAGGGTCTCCCGGCATTTTATGCACAGCCTCCTACCTACGGTGTTTCCCTTTTGACAGTGGCCATGAGGTTGGATTTCCCTTTCGCTTCCTGCTTTCCCGTGTCTTGTGCCACAGTGCTGGGCTTCAGATGGCTCCTACCTGAGCCTCAGTCGCCAAGCTTCTCCTTGCCCCATCGCTTCCTCAGAGTTTTGGCCTCATTTCAGTCGGGGCATCCCAAGTGCCTGCACCTGCACAGACACAGGCCCTCCCTCCTGCCCGCCGGGTCCATCTCCACTCCCCCACCTCTCCCTCTTCCCACGACCTCTCTGTCTCTTTGGCCTTATCTGAAAAGAAACTTTCACAACAGATACCACGCCCTCTTTGGCAGGCATCCCGTCCCTGAGAGTCAGATGTAGAACAGACTGAAAACACCCCATACAAGGACACGCTCTACACTGCTCTGTGGCTTCCCAGGAAACCCTTCCACTCGTGGGAGGAAAACAGGGAAATGGTCGCTTCATTTCCAACTACAACCGTCCCACTGGATGTCATATGAGTGTTCTCCACGGACACCAGCTTTCTACTTGGTTGATATTTGGAACTGGAAACAGTTCCAAGGATTCACCCACGCTTCACACAGGCTTCACGTCACCGCCCCCAGGAGCCTGGCACGAGAGGGCTCGGAAGTCAGGCACTTGGTCGAGAGCAGCAGAAGCCAGGGGAGCTGGGGGGGGCACCTAGGCTGGACGCAAGAGCATCTCCTCGCACAAGACACACACACCCACCCACCCACACACCAAAGAGCTGAGAGCTTCCTACAGGTTGGATTTTTTTTAAGTTCTGTTACTATTTCCTTCCCCATTTTTCTGTTTTCCTCTTCTTTCTAGATCAAGTATATGGAATTGACAAAAGAGGGAAGGGTGTTTCGATTAAAAACCAAAACCAACAGCAAGAATGTTTTCCAGATTTGGTCCCTGTCAAGGTTGACAGCATCTGGGAGAGGACAGAGAGTGTGTGAGAGTATTTCAGGTGTCCACCTGCTGTTTCAGTACAAAGAGCCACGCTGGATGTGTTTGTGTTTGTGGGTGCTGACAAGAATGCACGGAGCCACAGGCCGGGCTCCCGAGGCTACTGCTGTTGACCATCAACTGTCTTATCTGGCCAGGCGTGTAAACATGCCGGGCTCCGTACCACACACGTGGATAAAGGATGGTCTCTACCAGATCCAGACCTCCTAAAAATGGCCCCGAGCACACCCCCCCAGACGCTGGGAGCCATCACACAGGATTCAGACTGACAGGGTCCCACTCAGCACATGCAGCGACTTCCCGTGTAGGGTCTGTGGTACGAGACCCAGGCAGGCAGCATACAAGGGGACAGAGAGAGCCACATCCCTCTCTGAAAGGGCTTTAGGAATTGGTCCAGCGCGAAAGAGGAGGTGGGGGCGGAGGGGTGGGGGGAACCATGGGGCCTCCCCCCAGCTGGCCCCAAAGGTGCGGCCCCTCCTCCCAGGGGCTGCTGCCCCTGCACGTCCCTGGGAGGCCAGCGTGGATGATAAAACTCATCGGCTGGAACGCGCCCACTGAGCAGGCGTGCAGCGGAAGTGCGGCTAGCACCAGTGGTCTTGGTCGGGGTGGTGGTATCTATGCCGAACCCGGCCGCCCGAGCTGAGCCCCAGAGTGCAGTGGTAGTCGTTGGGCACGCGGCGGAGGGTGTGCGACTGGGCGGTCAGGGAGGACACATAGGAAGTCCGGGAGGAGTGGCCTGGGTTGGTGGCCACAGCCTCCTCGAAGGTAAGCGTGTCCTTGGGCTGGGTGCGGGCAGTGTCCTCACTGTCCAGACGCTGCCCCAAGTAAGGGTCAGAGCCGATCGTAGAGCCGGCGGCCAGGGGCTGGCTGAGGGGGTTTCTCTGGAGCAGAGCGTTGTGTTCGGAAAGGCCACGGCTAAGCCGGCCCGGGGAAAAGGTGGGGAGGCTGGTCTGTGCCCCAGCAAAGTGGACAGGTGAAGATTGGCCATCTTGTAGGTGACACTGGGACGGGGGGTCAGCGGAGTCTGGGGGAGCTGCCTCCGCCCACCACGGCCAGGGGTGCTAGCACCGGATGTTGGCAACAAGGGGCTCCCATTCACTGAACCACCACCCTACAAGAAATTAGAACAGAGAAAAAAAAATCAAAGTCCCAGACCAGAGGCCAATGCAGGTGAGAACCATGGAGGTGGGGGGTGAGGCATGGAGAGAGGCAGGAACCCTGGGAGGGGACCCGTAGGGTGTGTGGTGGAGGGGGGAAAGCCGCTGGTGCCGGTAGGCCTGGGGAGGTGGTTGGGGACCAGTGGGGAACAAAGGGACAGGCACAGCTCGGGGAGAAGGGAGACCAGAGGCCAGTCCAGGGCAGTTGGGAGGGGAGGATCGGGCTGGTGCGGGAGGAATGGAGCAAGGATGGGGGGAGCGCAGACTCGGGCCTGGGAACCAGGACATGAAGGAGGATTCGGAGCATGGTGGGGGGGGGCTCGTAAGGAGGGGCAGTGAGGGGGGTCCTGTCTTACCGGTCTTGGGGGTCCTGGCTCCTGCCCAGCTGTTGGTGACGTGGGGTGGCTGCTGAGGGAGGGTTTGGGCTGCGAGGGCTCCCGGCCCCCAAAGCGGTCACAGGAGTAGAAACGCTGCTTCTCCGAGGAAGAGGAAGAGGGCTGCCTCTGCTCTTGGGACCGCCCTGCTCCTGTCTGCGCTCCCTCCAGCAGCCTGTGGGCCCCTCTCCTGGGGGTGGGCCTGGCCCTGCAGCACTGCTGGGTGCTGGCCAGGAAGAGCAGAAGTCAGCACAGTGAGCCAGGTGGGGAGACAGACCCCTGGCCCAGATCCGGTCCCCAGGGCCAGCAGGGGGACCCAGGGGGAGAGCTGAGGTGCATGGGTGATCCTGCCTGGTCCCCAGACCTGGGACTCACAGCCCCCTACTCAGGGCCATTTGAATGGTGGAGGCACAGAAAGGAATGCCTCAGGCCCTGGCCATAGGAGGGACCCCCAAACGCACCGCCATCTGTGTCTGTGGACAGGCTGGGCCCCTTCTCCAAGGACTTCTGCTTTCTGTCCCTGCGGTGATGGCAGCAGTGGTGGTGATGGAGCGCAGCCTGGCTGGCTGGGGCACAGTCCAGGGCAGCGCTGCAGAGATGAGCCACGTGGGGACGCTGGGGCACCAGTGTGGAGATGGAGCGCTTCATGGGGCTGGCGTTGGGGTCCGTCTGTGGGTGGGATGTGGGTTGGCACACAGTCTGAGAGAGGGGCCTGGGGCAGGCTCCAGGGCGGCACTGCAGGCCTGGGGTTCAGGAACCACCAGGCCCCTCCCTCTCCCCAGAAAGCTCTTCCCCACCCAGGCCCACACTTTCTCCCAGAGCACGCTGCACAAGGTGCTGTCCGTCTCTGCCAGCGGGGCCCAGAGAGCTGTTGGCCTCAGTGTCCCTGGGGGACAGGGAGGATGCCAGGAAGAGGCAGGCTGCGGGCCTGGCTGGGAGAACCCTGAGGGGTGGCTGCGTGTGATGGCTCTGCTGGGCCAGGGCCATGGGGCTCCTGCCCTGGGCTGAAATCGGGACCTGCGGAAAGGGGCCCTCCAAGGGGAGCTGACCCACAGCCTCCACTCGGCGTCCTCAAGCTGGCCGCCCAGCGGGCCAGGCTCAGGAAAGGGAAGAGGGCGGGAGCCACCACCAATGGGAGGCAGAGACAAGTTTAGAGAATGAAGTCATTTGGAATGTGAAGAACCAGGAACCACAAAAGGAGGCAGGGACAGGGCCAGCCCGAGGCAAACACTGAAGGTCCCCGGCTGGAGGACATGCCACTCTAAAGCCCCTCACCATCCCAGGAAGTGAAAGCAGGGCCCCTGACACAGCTTCAGGTCTGCAGGCCCCTCTCTGAATCCTTGTGAATGGGCCCACAGCCCCCTTGCCCTGGAGCTTCCTCCTCGGTACTCAAAGCATCCCCGAAGGAGCAGGGGATGGAGGTGGTGCCGCCTCCAGAGTCCAGAGAAAGAACAGGGCAGGTCGGGCGCCTGGGTGGCTCAGTCGGTTATGTGACGGCATTCAGCTCAGGTCATGACCCTGGAGTTCGAGGATTGAGTCCCGCATCGGGCTCCCTGCTCAGCAGGGAGTCTGCTTCTCCCTCTGATCCCCCCCCATCATGTGCTCTCTCTCTCAAATAAAATAAATAAAGTCTTTAAAAGAAAAAAAGAACAGGGCAGGTCCTCCCCAGAGCATCGATGGCGAAAAGGGAGGACCAAGCTGTGAGGCACCGTGTGCATGGCGGGGGGGCAGGGGGGGCAATGCAGGCTGGCGTGGGAGAGGGGTGTCCTAGAGAGAGGGAGAGTCTGGGTCAGGGACACTGGGCTGGGAGATGGAAGCCCCAGGGCCACAGCAGGAGGCTGAGCACAGGTGGGTGGTGGGGATTCCTGGCAGGCCTCCGAGGACTCTGGCTGCACCTCTTGAGACCATCGTCCTGGGAGCTCCCAACAGGGCTGACAGTGTCCAGGCCGCCGTGCAGGTAGGGAGCCCTCACGCGGGACACAAGCCCTCCCCAAGCCAGGTCTCCTCATCCCCCACGCCCCCACCCTCCCATGACCCTGGCCCTCCCAGACCACCCACCTCAGTCTCTGCAGCCGGGCGAGGCATGGAGGCCGCGCGTCCCTGGCTCTCCAGTCTGGGTTGGGGCTCCCCATCAGGACCTCTCAGGGCCATGCTCTGCATCTGGACGTCCACAGCCTGGGCATACAGCAGCCCGCAGTCACACCGGCCCCCACCCCACTCTCACCTTCCCCCCCAACCTGGGCTCCCCGCCACACTCCTGCCATCTCCCACCATCCCTGTCTCACCCCAATCCTTATCTCATCCCCCATCCCCAGCCTGGCTCCCCAGCCCTGGGAGCCCTCACCGGGTTTCCTGGCTGCACCACTGGGATCTCTGTAGAGTGGCCATGCTCCAGGGGTGTCCTTGCCTCATAGGGTACCTCCTGGGTCCTCTGAGTACCCCAGGAAACAGACTCCTTGATGCCACTCTCCTGGGGTTGTCTGTAGAGAAGAGAGGATTGTGCTGTTGGCTCAGAAGTCTGTGGGCCTTGGAATGCCCACCAAGGACCTGGCTCCAACCTGCCAGGAACCTATACTGGCCCCTTCTACTCTGGGTTAGAAGCAGCCCAGACACGTGAGGCCCTTCAAGTACAGGCTCTCAAGTGGCCACAGAGCAAGGGATGTGGACCCAGTACCAGGGCTCAGAGCAGATGGGCAGAGAGGGCGCCCAGATATGAGCCCGAGGGAGGTCTGGGCCCACCGCTTGCTGGTCTAGGGACACCCGGCAGGTTCCTCGGCCCTAGACAGGGCCTCCCAGGAGTAGTGAGAGGCCACATGTGCACAGCATGCATGACACAGAGTGTGGACATCCTGTCTACGCGGGTGCACAGCAGGCCCTGACCACTACGTTAGGGGCAGTGTAGCACTCAGGAAAACCTACCTGATTAACAGTCCAAGACCCACAACCAGGCTGCAGAAAAGAACGTCCAAACATGTACAGATGAGGAGGAAATCAGGAGCCCTAAACATGCAGGCTGTGCCTGGTCTGGTACCAGGCCCCACACCTTAGCCCTTGCTGGATGACGCAGAGCACAGGCCCCCCTCTTTGGGCTCAGCCAATGATTTCCTTTAGCCAATAGGGTGTTAGCAGACCTGGGACCCTGCTGGCCCTGAGGGGGGTGGCTGAGAGGAGCCTGCCTGCTACCACCCCCCAGCGACACACGGTGCAAGACAGGTAGGTGACTGTTAGTTCGCAACACTTGGTTTTGGGTGGTTCATTACCAAGAATTATTGTGACAAGAGTTAGGGGTTAGGTAACAAGGACGTTACCAATTTGTCTACAAAATACAGTTCCTTCAGAAATCACTACTGGAGTAGAGATCTGAGGAAAAATGTCTTAGAGGAGTTAGGAAGACTAGACACACACAGGCCGTCAACAGAATGGGGTCGAAACAAATCATTTCTCAACGGGCAGTGAGGAAGCGGAGGCAGAGGCCCCTCACCGGAAAGGGAAATGGGCACGCACAATGGGAGGTGACAGTGGGAACCACCGACTGTCTGAATCCACTGACCTCAGTGCCATCAGAGGCACCCATGTAACGTTTCGGGAATTAGCTTTGGAGTCCACCATGGACCGCTCCAGCAGCCCGCCTGGACTAGCTTTCAGGCAACATCTGCGGGGAACCATTTGGGGGGAGGTGGGCACGGGGTGGAACAGAGAGGCCAGTCTCCCAAAGTGGTGATGGGACCTGAGGGCTCCATGTCCTGCAGCACAGCCTACAGGGAGCCCCTCTGGGAGGGGGAGAAACCAGGAGTCCTGCCTCCTCCATGCACCTCGCACCCTGGCCAGGTACTCACACAGCCCCGCCGTTGCTGAGGGACGCAGAGTTCTTCTGCCAAAGGAAAACCCGGGCCCCTCGGAGCACGGCCGGCTGTGTCTGCTCCAGCGTGGCCTTCAGAGGGGGGAACAGGGACGCAGGGCCCATCTGTAGAAGGGACGCAGGGAAGAGGAAGAGCTCTAAGGGCAGAGACAGGTGTGCCAGAAAGCTGGCCTGAACCCACAGCATGGGTTGGTGCTCCTTCTGCCCTGCCCCAGCTCTACATAGGAGGTAGGTAGGGGCTTACCCCCAACCTGGCCTGTGAGTGACATCAGAAAAGTCATTTCACTCCTTGGAGCTTCAGTTTCCCTACCTAAAATCTGGGGGCCTCATCCAATTACAAATGGTAAAAAGATTTCATCTCATAATCAACTTGGATTGATGGGTAGAGGCTGCATGAGCCCCGGACTGAGCAGAATTCTAAGGACATTTCAGGGCTCCGGGGGTGGCGGGGGGCACTGATGGGTGTCTGCAACAGACAGGGGAACGGGGGATGTGGTGTGGGCATCAGATACTTCCCATCCCATGATGGGTGAATGTCACTGTAAGCTCCGAACACCAGGCAACTTTCTAGACAGAGTCTACGTATGGTCACTGATGGTTTGGCTGCGTGGGAAAGTTTTTACCTTTGAAGGATGACATCGGGAAGATGGGGCCCCAAACCAGCCCAGTCAGAGTCATGAGTGGAAGAAATCATGACCCTGGACCCATCAGTTTGAATTTCTCCGGTCCCTGCCAATGTGCACGGTAATCAGGTTCTCCTCGAACCTCCCCAAACAACCTCCTCAAATATTCTTCAAACTTCTTTCTTCTACCACTTAAAAAAGTGGTATCTCCAGGGAACAGGTCCTCACCCCTTGTCTACTGCTCCTGAACACTAGGTCTCCAAGTCAGGGGGGCCCCCAGTACCAGCAAGAGACCAGCCGTTGGAAAGCATACAGGCTGTATGGGGTTTCTGACTTTGGGGCCGGAGAGTGAGGCTACAGTAAGAACCTCTCATCTTCCTTTTCCCGCCGTGGAATCCCCAGGAAGGATGTGGGTTTCCTCTGCCGTCAAAACAACTGATGGGTGCCAGAGTCTGAGGTTTACTTCTTGGAAATCCTGGAACTCGGTACCTGAGACAGGCCTCCCGTGGCCTGGTGAATCTGGTCTCTGGGGGTCTTGTTCTGTTTGTAGAAGTCAAGTATCATCAGAGCTGCATACACCTTTCCTACGGCCATCTCATCGGCTGGAGGGAGAGAAAACAGAGGGTGGGGTGTGGAGGAGGAAGGGGAGGTGGGGGGCAAGGGAACAGCCTCCACCACAGGGACTCCTAGACATGCTCAGGGAAGGGCACAGGGCTTGGCCGAAGTGACATCTTTGGGCACTGAGCACGTGTCCTCTGGAGCTGTACTGACTCTCCACAGGGCCCTCCATCTCCTCCCAGTGAAGTGGATGTGGGGTTTAATCTTTAAGCACCTCATCTCTAACTGTAGGAGTCTCCCTGCTGTTCTCTGGATTTTTTTTAAGTATACACCCCCACCAGGAACGTGGGTGACTGTGGTCAACAGAATAAAGCCCAGGGAATCCCTTCCCACAGTCCCTATGCACCCACTGGTAAGACCGTTCTCCCTGCAGGTGGAAACTAAGTCTAAACTGTTGACGAGGTCAGCCTGGCCCAGGCCTCCTGGCTCTGCCTCTGGGTGGGACACAAAAGGGGGGTGAACAAGGAGAATTTCTTGCCCTCACTTACGTTTATGGGATGGCACCAGTAAATCCAGGGTCTTCTGGGGCAGATTGGCCCACACAGAGGAAATCTCCTTCCTCAACTCTGCATCACACTGATGCTGCTTGGTGCCGGCTGGGGCAGGACAAGGGTGTGGAGGGGAAGAGAGATGTTAGGAGCTGTCTCACGGGCCCCCTGGGGGACCCGGCAGGGAGAGGTGTGGTGTGAGGGGAAATGGGGCAAGGACAGTGCCAGGAGAAAGGGCAGAGCGGGGAGAAGCATGGCCACGGCGGCTGTCAGAGCGTCCCTGATGGGCACGTGCAGAGACAGAGGCCTGTGTGCATGGGCCCTGGGAGTGGAGAAGGGATATGGTGGCGGTCCAGCTGTTCATCCAGCCATTCAAAACTATCAAGTGAGCACCCTCCCGTGCCAGGGACTATTCTAGGTGATGGAACAAAAGCAAAGGAGCCGCCTTTGTGGCACCATGTGGCTTGACCCAACAATAAAGTGGCAGTAAGTTCAAAACCTAGTGTGTTGGGTGCAGAAAAAGCTTAAGTAGGGAGGGATGAGAAATATTAGGAGGGCTGAAATTTTGGACAGGGTAGTCAGAAAAGGTCTCATGGAAGGTGGTGTGTGTGTAAGACCCCGAAGGCAGAAAAGGACCAGGGGGTGCAAAGGCCTTGGTGTGTCACACAACCAGCCAGGAAGGCAAGGCTCACTGAGTGGGGGGTGGGGGTGAGGGGTTGCAGGGAGCAGATGTTGAGATAGGAAGCAGCAGAGGGTGATAAGCAGAGGGATAAAATACTCTGACCTTTTTTTAGTATCAGGTTTACTATGGTATAATGTACATACAATGAAATCCACCCTTTTCAGTTATCCCATTCTATGAACTTTGGTAAATGCATAAAGCCACACATCCACCCCACAATCGAGACATGGTATATGGCCCCACTGCCAAAGTCACTCTGTGCTCCCTTTGTAGCTGACCCCTTGGCCTCCTCTCACCCCGTCCCATCCCTACTGTGTTTTCTGTCTCGGTCTGTTTTGCCTTCTCCAGAATGCCACACAAACAACGTCATCGGGTGTATTGGCTTTTGAGTAGGACTTCTCCACTCAGCGTGGTGCCTTTGAGATTCAGTCCATGTTGTTGAGTGTATAAGTAGCCTGTTTCTTTTGACTGCGGAGTACTACCTTATGGTATGGATAGACCACAATTTGTTTATCCATTCACCAGTTGTGAACATTTGAGTGGCTTACATTTTGAGGTGATTATGAAATAAAGCTGTGAACATTTGCATATATGTTTTTGTGCAGATGTATGTTTTCTTTTCTTCCCACTTAGGAGTGGGCTGGCTGGGCCGTATGGTAAGGAACTGCCAAGGATCACAAGAATTCCACATTATGCATTCTCACCAGGACTTAATATTGTCATTTAGAAAAGCATTTTAGTCGTGTTAATAACCATGTAGTGTTATCTTACTATGGCTTCATTTTGGATTTCTCCCATCCAAGTACTAACCAGGCCCGACCCTGCTTAGCTTCCGAGATCAGACGAGATCGGGCGCGTTCAGGGTGGTATGGCCGTAGACTTCATTTTGGATTTCTCTAATGATTAATGATATTGAGCATCTTTATAGGTGTTTCTTTGCCTTCCATATATATATTTTGGTGACAGGTCTATTCGAATCCTTTGCCCATTTTTATTAGGTTGTTTATTTTCTTATTACTGGGTTATGACAGACCTTTATCTATTCTGGAAACTGATCCTATATCAGATACATGGTTCAAAAATATCTTCACCAATGCTTTAGCTTTGTCTTCTCATTTTCTTAAATGTCTTTTTGAAGAGCAAAAGTTTTTAATGTTGATAAAGTTCAATTTTTCTTTTGTGGCTCATGCTTTTGGTGTCTTCAAAAATCTTTGCCAAACTCAAAATTGCCAAAATCTCTCTCCTGTGTTTCCTTCTAGAGGTTTTATAATTTTACATTTTACATTTATGTCTATGATCAATTTCAAGTTAATTTTTGTAGGAGGTAAAAGGTATGTGCTATGGACTGAATTGTGTGCTGCCCCCGTTCACATGTTGAAGCCGGAACCCTCATTGTGACTGTATAAGGCCGAGAAGGAGGCAATTAGGTGAAATGAGGTCAGAAGGGTGGGACCCTGACCCAGAGAGTTAGTGTCCTTATGAGAAGAGACACCAGAAAATTCGTTCACTCTCTGTATGCACTCAGGGAAAGACCATGTGAGCACACAGTGAGAAGGTGACCACCCTACAAACCAGGAGAACAGGCCCAGGAATGAAACTTACCTTCCTGGCACCTTGATTTGGACTTTCAGCCTCCAGACTGTGAGAAATCAATTTCTGTGTTTAAGCCACTCAGTTGTGGTACTTTGTTATTGGCAGCCCAAGCAGATTAAGAATCTAAATGTCAAGATTTTCCCTTTTTTAGATAGTTGTCTAAATTTTTCAAGTACCATTTATTGAAAAAAATTATCTTTTCTTCATTAATTGCCTTTACAACTTCATCAAAAATCCATTGGCAATGTAAGTACGAGTCTCTATTGTGTTCCACTGACCCATGTCTCTGTCCTGTCACCAACACAATACGCCTCAATTGACATGCTTTATAGAAAGTCTTTGATTCAGGTAGAGTAAGTTTTCTTTGTTCTCTTTTCAAAATTGTTTGTTATTCAAGTTCTTTTGCTTTTCTAGATACATTTTAGAATTCGTTTGTACATTTCTATCTAAACCCCTGTTGGGATTTTGATTGGGTGAACATTTATTCTATTGATGAATGTGGGAAGAACTGACATCATGACAATATGGAATCTTCCAATGCATGAAGATGATGCAGTGCTTAATTTTTAGATCTTCTTTGCTTCTTTCAATGTTTTGAAATTTGCAACATACAGATCTCACATATATACTTTTTAGAGTTATCCAACAACAAAGAAGTACTTCATGTTTTTGGTGTGATTTTAACGGAACTTTTTCCCATTTCAATTGTTAATTGCTAATATATAGAAATACATTTGCTTCTTGCACACTGACCTTGTATCCTGTGACCTTGCTCTATACTTGTGGATGGTTTTAGTTACTTTTTTTAATGGCTTAAAACAACAGAAATTTATTATCTCAGTTCTGGAGGCCAGAAGCTCAAAGTCAAGGTTTCAGCATGACCGTGCCTCCTCCAAATGTTCTAGTGAAGAATTCTTCCTTGCCCGTTTCTAGATGTTGGTGGCTCCCAGCCATCCTTGGCATTCCTTGGCCCGTAGATGCCTCCATTTTATTCACTTTTTCTTAGAGTCTTTCAAATTTTCTCCATAATCATGTCCATTGTGAATACAGGCAGTTTTATTTCTTCCTTTCCAATTGGTATGCCTCCTATTTCTTTTTCTTAACTCATTACAATGGCTAGGACCTAACATATGATGTTGAACAAGAATGGTGACAGCAGACATCCTTCCTTTGTTCTTGATCGTAGGGGAAAAGGAGTTAGTCTTTGTTAAGTGTGTCATTCGCTGAAGGTTTTTCATAGATATCCTTGATCAGATGGAGGGGGCTTCCTTCAGTTTCTACTCTATGCAGAATTTTTTAAATCATGAATAGATACTGAATTTTTGTGAAATGCTTTTTCTGCATCTATTGAGTTGATCATATAGTTCTACTTCTTTGATAAATTATATTGATTGATTTTTTATACTTGAACTCAACTTGCATTCCTAGGATAAACCCTACTTTTGTCATCAAGCAAACAGATATATATACAGCTAGACTCAGTCTGAGAAAACTGGATGGAATATTTTTGTGTCTACAGTCATGAGGGATACTGATCTGTCACTTTCTTTTCCTATAATGTCTTTGTCTCATCTTGGTGTCAGAGCAATATCAGCACAATATGGTCAGTTGAGAGGCGGAGCAAGATGGCGGAGGAGTAGGAGACCTAGATTTCGTCTGGTCTCAGGAATTCAGCTGAATAGGGATCAAACCATTCTGAACACCTACGAACTCAACAGGAGATCGAACAGGAGAGTAGCAACAACTCTCTGAACAGAGAAGCGACCACTTACTGGAAGGTAGGACGTGCGGAGAAGTGAATCCGAGGCGATATTCGGGAGGATAGACGGCGGGGGAGGGGCCTCCGCCGGCCGCTTCTGGCAAGTGATAGAGCCGCGGAGCACAAAATCGGACCTTTTAGAAGTTGGCTTGGCGGAGGGACGTCGCTGCAGTGGCTAAGCCGGGGGTGGAATCCTCCCGGGACAGTGTGGTCTCGGGACCCTTGGGGTCACAGAGAGACCAGGGGTGCCTGAGTGTGGCAGAGCTCCCAGGGATCAGAGCAGGGAAGCCAGCTGCAGAGACGGAGCAGAGTCGCGGGCTCTCAGCTCGGGGTTGCCATAAACTGTGATCTGCGGCCCAGTCGGGGCACGGCTCCCCGAGCAGGGACCCAACAAGTGGCAGATCCGGGGAGACTCCCCTTCCTTCCCGGGGAGGAGCGGTGCGGGAATGCACTGCAGGGATCTGCTGGGTTTGGAGACTCCGCGCGGGGTCGGGTGCCAGAGATAGCAACGCTCGGTCACAGGCCGGGTGAGCACGGAGTGCGGCCGGAGACCGGGGACACGGAAGTGACTGCTTTTCTCTGGGGGCACACTGAGGAGCGGGGTCCCGAGTTCTCAGCTCCTCCGAGTGGAGATTGGGAGGCCACCATTTTTACCCTGGTCCTCCAAGGCTGTACGGAGAGCTTGCAGGGAACAAAAGCTCCTGAGATCAAACCCGAGCAGCTTGCTTAGCCCGGACCGACAAGGGCGGGGCAATTCAGCCTCCGGCAAAGACATTTGGAAACCACAGCAACAGGCCCCTCCCCCAGAAGATCAACACAAACAGCCAGCAAGCCAAAACCAAGTTGATCGATCAAGGAGAATAGGAGAACTCCAGCGCTAGAGGAATACTGCACATAGATTCATGGCTTTTTTTTTTTTTTTTTTTTACCATGATTCATTATTTCATCAAAGTTAATTTTTGTTGACTGTTTTTTTTTATTCTTCTTTTTCCCTTTTTCAACCAACATCTTATAAATCCCTTTTAAAAAAAAAACAACAACATTTTTTATTTTTCATTTTTAGAGTCATATTTTATCCCTTCAGAGTAGTTACCCTTATTTTTGGCATATATATATAAGTTGTTCTCTCTTTAAAATTTTGAGGTACAGTTTCTTCTAACAGATCAAAATATACCCTAAATCACTAGTGTATGGCTTTGTTCTAGTCTCCTGCCTGATCACATTCTCTCCCTTTTTCCTTTTTTTTTTCTTAAATCTTCTTTCTTTTTTCAAACAACTTATCTTACCAAGTCCTTTTATAAAATCTTTTATAATTTTCATCTTTAGAGTCATCTTCCATCCCTTCATTGTATCAACCCTTATTTTGTACATATATGTCTTTCTTCCTTTAAAATTTTAGGAGGCACTTTTTTCTAACAGACCAAAATACGCCCAAAATCTAGTGTGTGGCACTGATCTATGCACTAGCCTGATCATATTTGATCATATTCTGCCTTTTTTGGATTGTTTTGTTTTTGTTTTTATCTTTTTTTTTCTTTTTCTCTTTCTTTTTTCTTTCTTTCCCTTTATTTTCCCCTGGTTTCAGGTCTTTTCTGATTTGTATACAGTATATTTGCTGGGGACGTTGTAAACCTGTTAGCATTTTGTTCTCTCATTCACCTATTCTCCTCTGGACAAAATGACAAGACGAAAGAAATCACCTCAGCAAAAAGAACAAGAGGTAGTACCGTCAGCCAGGGACCTACTCAATACGGACATTAGTACGATGTCGGACCTAGAGTTCAGAATCATGACTTGAAAGATACTAGCTGGGCTTGAAAAAAGCGTGGAAGTTATTAGAGAAACCCTTTCTGGAGAAATAAAAGAACTAAAATCTAACCAAATCGAAATCAAAAAGGCTATTGATGAGGTGCAATCAAAAATGGGGGCACTAAATGCTAGGATAAATGAGGCAGAAGAGAGAATCAGCGATATAGAAGACCAAATGATGGAAAATAAAGAGGCTGAGAAAAAGAGAGAGAAACAACTACAGGATCACGAGGGCAGAATTCGAGAGATAAGTGATATGATAAGACGAAACAACATTAGAATAATTGGGATCCCAGAAGAAGAAGAGAGAGAGAGAGGGGCAGAAGGTATATTGGAGCAAATTATAGCAGAGAACTTCCCTAATGTGAGGAAGGAAACAGGCATTAAAATCCAGGAGGCACAGAGAACCCCTCTCAAAATCAATAATAATAGGTCAACACCCCGACATCTAATAGTAAAACTTATGAGTCTCAGAGACAAAGAGAAAATCCTGAAAGCAGTTCGGGAGAAGAGATATGTAACCTAAAATGGTAGAAACATTAGATTGGCAACAGACCTATCCACAGAGACCTGGCAGGCCAGAAAGGACTGGCAAGATATCTTCAGAGCACTAAACGAGAAAAATATGCAGCCAAGAATACTATATCCAGCTAGGCTATCATTGAAAATAGAAGGAGAGATAAAAAGCTTCCAGAACAAACAAAAACTAAAGGAATTTGCAAACACGAAACCAGCCCTCCAAGAAATATTGAGAGGGGTCCTCTAAGCAAAGAGAGAACCTAAAAGCAGCAAAGAGCAGAAACGAACAGACAATAGACAGTTAACAGTCACCTTACAGGTAATACAATGGCACTAAATTCATACCTTTCAATAGTTACCCTGAATGTAAATGGGCTAAATGCCCCAATCAAAAGACACAGGCTATCAGATTGGATTAAAAAACAAGACCCATCAATATGCTGTCTGCAAGAGACTCATTTTAGACCCAAAGACACCCCCAGATTGAAAGTGAGGGGGTGGAAAACCATTTACCATTGGTGTCCATTAGCACCATAATGGACACCAAAAGAAAGCTGGGGTGGCAATCCTTATATCAGACAAACTAGATTTTAAAACAAAGACTGTAATAAGAGATGAGGAAGGACAATATATCCTACTTAAAGGGTCTATCCAACAAGAAGATCTAACAATTGTAAATATCTATGCCCCGAACATGGGAGCAGCCAATTATATAAGGCAATTAATAACAAAAGCAAAGAAACACATTGACAACAATACAATAATAGTGGGGGACTTTAACACCCCTCTGACTGAAATGGACAGATCATCTAAGCAAAAGATCAACAAGGAAATAAAGACTTTAAATGACACACTGGACCAAATGGACTTCACAGACATATTCAGAACATTCCATCCCAAAGCAACGGAATACACATTCTTCTCTAGTGCCCATGGAACATTCTCCAGAATTGATCACATCCTAGGTCACAAATCAGGTCTCAATCGGTACCAAAAGATTGGGATCATTCCCTGCATATTTTCAGACCACAATGCTTTGAATCTAGAACTCAACCACAAGAGGAAAGTCGGAAAGAACTCAAATACATGGAGGCTAAAGAGCATCCTACTAAAGAATGAATGGGTCAACCAGGAAATTAAAGAAGAATTAAAAAAATTCATGGAAACCAATGAAAATGAAAACACAACTGTTCAAAATCTTTGGGATACAGCAAAGGCAGTCCTGAGAGGAAAGTATATAGCAATACAAGCCTTTCTCAAGAAACAAGAAAGGTCTCAAATACACAACCTAACCCTACACCTAAAGGAGCTGGAGAAAGAACAGCAAATAAAGCCTAAACCCAGCAGGAGAAGAGAAATCATAAAGATCAGAGCTGAAATCAATGAACTAGAAACCAAAAGAACAGTAGAACAGATCAATGAAACTAGGAGCTGGTTCTTTGAAAGAATTAACAAGATTGATAAACCCCTGGTCAGACTGATCAAAAAGAAAAGAGAAATGACCCAAATCAACAAAATCATGAATGAAAGAGGAGAGATCACAACCAACACCAAAGAAATACAAACAATTATAAGAACATATTATGAGCAACTCTATGCCAGCAAATTAGATAACCTGGAAGAAATGGGTGCATTCCTAGAGATGTATCAACTACCAAAATTGAACCAGGAAGAAATAGAAAACCTGAACAGACCTATAACCACTAAGGAAATTGAGACAGTCATCAAAAATCTCCCAAGAAACAAAAGCCCAGGGCCAGATGGCTTCCCAGGGGAATTCTATCAGACATTTCAAGAAGAATTAATACCTATTCTCCTGAAACTGTTCCAAAAAATAGAAATGGAAGGAAAACTTCCAAACTCATTTTATGAGGCCACCATTACCTTGATCCCAAAACCAGACAAAGACCCCATCAAAAAAGAGAATTACAGACCAATATCCTTGATGAACATGGATGCAAAAATTCTCACCAAAATACTAGCCAATAGGATCCAACAGTACATTAAAAGGATTATTCACCATGACCAAGTGGGATTCATCCCTGGGCTGCAAGGCTGGTTCAACATCCGCAAATCAATCAACGTGATACAATACATTAACAAAAGAAAGAACAAGAATCATATGATCCTCTCAATAGATGCAGAAAAAGCATTTGACAAAGTACAGCATCCTTTCTTGATCAAAACTCTTCAGAGTATAGGTGTAGAGGGTACATACCTCAATATCATAAAAGCCATCTATGAAAAACCTACAGCGAATATCATTCTCAATGGGGAAAGGCTGAGAGCTTTTCCCCTAAGGTCAGGTACGCGGCAGGGATGTCCACTCTCACCACTGCTATTCAACATATATTAGAAGTCCTAGCCACAGCAATTAGACAACAAAAAGAAATCAAAGGCATCCAAATCGGCAAAGAGGAAGTCAAACTCTCACTCTTTGCAGATGATATGATACTGTATGTGGAAAACCCAAAAGACTCCACCCCAAAACTGCTAGAACTTATACAGGAATTCAGTAAAGTAGCAGGATATAAAATCAATGCACAGAAATCAGTGGCATTCCTATACACCAACAACATGACAGAAGAGAGACAAATCAAGGAGTCGATCCCATTTACAATTGCACCCAAAACCATTAGATACCTAGGAATAAATCTAACCAAAGAGGCAAAGGATCTGTACTCAGAAAACTATAAAATACTCATGAAAGAAATTGAAGAAGACACAAAGAAATGGAAAAACGTTCCATGCTCATGGATTGGGAGAACCAACATTGTGAAGATGTCAATGCTACCTAGAGCAATCTACACATTCAATGCAATCCCCATCAAAATACCATCCACATTTTTCAAAGAAATGGAACAAATAATCCTAAAATTTGTATGGAACCAGAAGAGACCCAGAATAGCCAGAGGAATACTGAAAAAGAAAAGCAAAGCTGGCGGCATCACAATTCCGGACTTCCAGCTCTATTACAAAGCTGTCATCATCAAGACAGTATGGTACTGGCACAAAAACAGACACATAGATCAATGGAACAGAATCGAGAGCCCAGAAATGGACCCTCAACTCTATGGTCAACTTATCTTTGACAAACCAGGAAAGAATGTCCAATGGAAAAGAGACAGTCTCTTCAACAAATGGTGTTGGGAAAATTGGACAGCCACATGCAGAAGAATGAAACTGGACCATTTCCTTACACCACACACAAAAATAGACTCCAAATGGTTGAAAGACCTAAACGTGAGACAGGAGTCCATCAAAATCCTAAAAGAGAACACAGGTAGCAACCTTTTCGACCTTAGCCGCAGCAACTTCTTCCTAGAAACATCGCCAAAGGCACGGGAAGCCAGGGCAAAAATGAACTATTGGGATTTCATCAAGATAAAAAGCTTTTGCACAGCAAAAGAAACAGTCCACAAAACCAAAAGACAACCGACAGAATGGGAGAAAATATTTGCAAATGACATATCAGATAAAGGGCTAGTATCCAAAATCTATAAAGAACTTATCAAACTCAACACCCAAAGAACAGATAATCCAATCAAGAAATGGGCAGAAGACATGAACAGACATTTCTCCAAAGAAGACATCCAAATGGCCAACAGGCACATGAAAAAGTGCTCAACATCGCTCGGCATCAGGGAAATCCAAATCAAAACCTCAATGAGATACCACCTCACACCCGTCAGAATGGCTAAAATTAACAAGTCAGGGAACGACAGATGTTGGCGGGGATGTGGAGAAAGGGGAACCCTCCTACACTGTTGGTGGGAATGCAAGCTGGTGCAACCCCTCTGGAAAACAGTATGGAGGTTCCTCAAACAGTTGAAATTAGAGCTACCGTTCGATCCAGCAATTGCACTACTGGGTATTACCACAAAGATACAACTGTAGGGACCCGAAGGGGTACGTGTACCCCAATGTTTATAGCAGCAATGTCCACCATAGCCAAACTGTGGAAAGAGCCAAGATGCCCATCGACAGATGAATGGATAAAGAAGAAGTGGTATATATACACAATGGAATATTATGCAGCCATCAAAAGGAATGAGATCTTGCCATTTGCAACGACGTGGATGGAACTGGAGGGTGTTATGCTGAGTGAAATAAGTCAATCAGAGAAAGACATGTATTACATGACCTCACTGATATGAGGAATTCGTAATCTCAGGAAAGAAGCTGAGTGTTACTGGAGTGGTTGGGGGTGGGAGGGATGGGGTGGCTGGGTGATAGACATTGGGGAGGGTATGTGCTACGGTGAGCGCTGTGAATTGTGCAAGACTGTTGAATCACAGTTCTGCACTTCTGAAACAAATAACGCAACATATTTTAAGAAAAAAGAAAAAGAAGAAGATAACAGGAGAGGAAGAAAAGGGGAGTATGTCAGAGGGGGAGACGAACCATGAGAGATGATGGACTCTGAAAAACAAACTGAGGGTTCTAGAGGGGAGGGGGGTAGGGGGATGGGTTAGCCTGGTGATGGGTATTGAGGAGGGCACGTTCTGCATGGAGCACTGGGTGTTATGAACAAACAATGAATCATGGAACACTGCACCAAAAACTAATGATGTAATATATGGTGATTAACATAACAATAAAAAAAATAAAAAAAAATATGGTCAGTTGAGAAATATCCTCTTTTTCTCTATTTTCTGGAAGAGTTTATATAGACCTGGCATTATATTCCCCTTAAGTGTTTGGTGGACCTCACCTATGGAGCTAACTGGGTTGGGGATTTTCTTTGTTGGAAGGCTTTTTTTTTTTTTTTTAATTTTTTAATTGTTATGTTAATCACCATATATTACATCATTAGTTTTTGGTGCAGTGTTCCATGATTCATTGTTTGTTCATAACACCCAGTGCTCCATGCAGAACGTGCCCTCCTCAATATCCATCACCAGGCTAACCCATCCCCCTACCCCCCTCCCCTCTAGAACCCTCAGTTTGTTTTTCAGAGTCCATCATCTCTCATGGTTCGTCTCCCCCTCTGACATACTCCCCTTTTCTTCCTCTCCTGTTATCTTCTTCTTTTTCTTTTTTCTTAAAATATGTTGCGTTATTTGTTTCAGAAGTGCAGAACTGTGATTCAACAGTCTTGCACAATTCACAGCGCTCACCGTAGCACATACCCTCCCCAATGTCTATCACCCAGCCACCCCATCCCTCCCACCCCCAACCACTCCAGTAACACTCAGTTTCTTTCCTGAGATTAAGAATTCCTCATATCAGTGAGGTCATGTGATACATGTCTTTCTCTGATTGACTTATTTCACTCAGCATAACACCCTCCAGTTCCATCCACGTCGCTGCAAATGGCAAGATCTCATTCCTTTTGATGGCTGCATAATATTCCATTGTGTATATATACCACTTCTTCTTTATCCATTCATCTGTCGATGGGCATCTTGGCTCTTTCCACAGTTTGGCTATGGTGGACATTGCTGCTATAAACATTGGGGTACACGTACCCCTTCGGGTCCCTACATTTGTATCTTTGGGGTAAATACCCAGTAGTGCAATTGCTGGATCGAACGGTAGCTCTAATTTCAACTGTTTGAGGAACCTCCATACTGTTTTCCAGAGGGGTTGCACCAGCTTGCATTCCCACCAACAGTGTAGGAGGGTTCCCCTTTCTCCACATCCCCGCCAACATCTGTCGTTCCCTGACTTGTTAATTTTAGCCATTCTGACGGGTGTGAGGTGGTATCTCATTGAGGTTTTGATTTGGATTTCCCTGATGCCGAGCGATGTTGAGCACTTTTTCATGTGCCTGTTGGCCATTTGAATGTCTTCTTTGGAGAAATGTCTGTTCATGTCTTCTGCCCATTTCTTGATTGGATCATTTGTTCTTTGGGTGTTGAGTTTGATAAGTTCTTTATAGATTTTGGATACTAGCCCTTTATCTGATATGTCATTTGCAAATATTTTCTCCCATTCTGTCGGTTGTCTTTTGGTTTTGTGGACTGTTTCTTTTGCTGTGCAAAAGCTTTTTATCTTGATGAAATCCCAATAGTTCATTTTTGCCCTGGCTTCCCGTGCCTTTGGCGATGTTTCTAGGAAGAAGTTGCTGCGGCTAAGGTCGAAAAGGTTGCTACCTGTGTTCTCTTTTAGGATTTTGATGGACTCCTGTCTCACGTTTAGGTCTTTCAACCATTTGGAGTCTATTTTTGTGTGTGGTGTAAGGAAATGGTCCAGTTTCATTCTTCTGCATGTGGCTGTCCAATTTTCCCAACACCATTTGTTGAAGAGACTGTCTCTTTTCCATTGGACATTCTTTCCTGCTTTGTCAAAGATAAGTTGACCATAGAGTTGAGGGTCCATTTCTGGGCTCTCGATTCTGTTCCATTGATCGATGTGTCTGTTTTTGTGCCAGTACCATACTGTCTTGATGATGACAGCTTTGTAATAGAGCTGGAAGTCCGGAATTGTGATGCCGCCAGCTTTGCTTTTCTTTTTGAGTATTCCTCTGGCTATTCTGGGTCTCTTCTGGCTCCATACAAATTTTAGGATTATTTGTTCCATTTCTTTGAAAAAAGTGGATGGTATTTTGATGGGGATTGCATTGAATGTGTAGATTGCTCTAGGTAGCATTGACATCTTCACAATGTTGATTCTCCCAATCCATGAGCATGGAACGTTTTTCCATTTCTTTGTGTCTTCTTCAATTTCTTTCATGAGTATTTTATAGTTTTCTGAGTACAGATCCTTTGCCTCTTTGGTTAGATTTATTCCTAGGTATCTAATGGTTTTGGGTGCAATTGTAAATGGGATCGACTCCTTGATTTGTCTCTCTTCTGTCTTGTTGTTGGTGTATAGGAATGCCACTGATTTCTGTGCATTGATTTTATAGCCTGCTACTTGACTGAATTCCTGTATGAGTTCTAGCAGTTTTGGGGTGGAGTCTTTTGGGTTTTCCACATACAGTATCATATCATCTGCAAAGAGTGAGAGTTTGACTTCCTCTTTGCCAATTTGGATGCCTTTGATTTCTTTTTGTTGTCTAATTGCTGTGGCTAGGACTTCTAATACTATGTTGAATAGCAGTGGTGAGAGTGGACATCCCTGCCGCATTCCTGACCTTAGGGGAAAAGCTCTCAGCCTTTCCCCATTGAGGATGATATTCGCTGTAGGTTTTTCGTAGATGGCTTTTATGATATTGAGGTATGTACCCTCTATCCCTATACTCTGAAGAGTTTTGATCAAGAAAGGATGCTGTACTTTGTCAAATGCTTTTTCTGCATCTATTGAGAGGATCATATGATTCTTGTTCTTTCTTTTGTTAATGTATTGTATCACGTTGATTGATTTGCGGATGTTGAACCAGCCTTGCAGCCCAGGGATAAATCCCACTTGGTCGTGGTGAATAATCCTTTTAATGTACTGTTGGATCCTATTGGCTAGTATTTTGGTGAGAATTTTTGCATCCATGTTCATCAAGGATATTGGTCTGTAATTCTCTTTTTTGATGGGGTCTTTGTCTGGTTTTGGGATCAAGGTAATGCTGGCCTCATAAAATGAGTTTGGAAGTTTCCCTTCCATTTCTATTTTTTGGAACAGTTTCAGGAGAATAGGTATTAATTCTTCTTGAAATGTCTGATAGAATTCCCCTGGGAAGCCATCTGGCCCTGGGCTTTTGTTTCTTGGGAGATTTTTGATGACTGTTTCAATTTCCTTAGTGGTTATAGGTCTGTTCAGGTTTTCTATTTCTTCCTGGTTCAATTTTGGTAGTTGGTACATCTCTAGGAATGCACCCATTTCTTCCAGGTTATCTAATTTGCTGGCATAGAGTTGCTCATAATATGTTCTTATAATTGTTTGTATTTCTTTGGTGTTGGTTGTGATCTCTCCTCTTTCATTCATGATTTTGTTGATTTGGGTCATTTCTCTTTTCTTTTTGATCAGTCTGGCCAGGGGTTTATCAATCTTGTTAATTCTTTCAAAGAACCAGCTCCTAGTTTCGTTGATCTGTTCTACTGTTCTTTTGGTTTCTAGTTCATTGATTTCTGCTCTGATCTTTATGATTTCTCTTCTCCTGCTGGGTTTAGGCTTTATTTGCTGTTCTTTCTCCAGCTCCTTTAGGTGTAGGGTTAGGTTGTGTATTTGAGACCTTTCTTGTTTCTTGAGAAAGGCTTGTATTGCTATATACTTTCCTCTCAGGACTGCCTTTGCTGTATCCCAAAGATTTTGAACAGTTGTGTTTTCATTTTCATTGGTTTCCATGAATTTTTTTAATTCTTCTTTAATTTCTTGGTTGACCCATTCATTCTTTAGTAGGATGCTCTTTAGCCTCCATGTATTTGAGTTCTTTCCGACTTTCCTCTTGTGGTTGAGTTCTAGTTTCAAAGCATTGTGGTCTGAAAATATGCAGGGAATGATCCCAATCTTTTGGTACCGATTGAGACCTGATTTGTGACCTAGGATGTGATCAATTCTGGAGAATGTTCCATGGGCACTAGAGAAGAATGTGTATTCCGTTGCTTTGGGATGGAATGTTCTGAATATGTCTGTGAAGTCCATTTGGTCCAGTGTGTCATTTAAAGTCTTTATATCCTTGTTGATCTTTTGCTTAGATGATCTGTCCATTTCAGTCAGGGGGGTGTTAAAGTCCCCCACTATTATTGTATTGTTGTCAATGTGTTTCTTTGCTTTTGTTATTAATTGCCTTATATAATTGGCTGCTCCCATGTTCGGGGCATAGATATTTACAATTGTTAGATCTTCTTGGTGGATAGACCCTTTCAGTAGGATATAGTGTCCTTCCTCATCTCTTATTACAGTCTTTGTTTTAAAATCTAGTTTGTCTGATATAAGGATTGCCACCCCAGCTTTCTTTTGGTGTCCATTAGCATGGTAAATGGTTTTCCACCCCCTCACTTTCAATCTGGGGGTGTCTTTGGGTCTAAAATGAGTCTCTTGCAGACAGCATATGGATGGGTCTTGTTTTTTAATCCAATCTGATAGCCTGTGTCTTTTGATTGGGGCATTTAGCCCATTTACATTCAGGGTAGCTATTGAAAGGTATGAATTTAGTGCCATTGTATTACCTGTAAGGTGACTGTTAACTGTCTGTTGTCTGTGTTCGTTTCTGCTCTTTGCTGCTTTTAGGTTCTCTCTTTGCTTAGAGGACCCCTCTCAATATTTCTTGGAGGGCTGGTTTCGTGTTTGCAAATTCCTTTAGTTTTTGTTTGTTCTGGAAGCTTTTTATCTCTCCTTCTATTTTCAATGATAGCCTAGCTGGATATAGTATTCTTGGCTGCATATTTTTCTCGTTTAGTGCTCTGAAGATCTCTTGCCAGTCTTTTCTGGCCTGCCAGGTCTCTGTGGATAGGTCTGTTGCCAATCTAATGTTTCTACCACTGTAGGTTACATATCTCTTCTCCCGAGCTGCTTTCAGGATTTTCTCTTTGTCTCTGAGACTCGTAAGTTTTACTATTAGATGTCGGGGTGTTGACCTATTATTATTGATTTTGAGAGGGGTTCTCTGTGCCTCCTGGATTTTAATGCCTGTTTCCTTCCTCACGTTAGGGAAGTTCTCTGCTATGATTTGCTCCAATATACCTTCTGCCCCTCTCTCTCTCTCTTCTTCTTCTGGGATCCCAATTATTCTAATGTTGTTTCGTCTTATCATATCACTTATCTCTCGAATTCTGCCCTCGTGATCCTGTAGTTGTTTCTCTCTCTTTTTCTCAGCCTCTTTATTTTCCATCATTTGGTCTTCTATATCGCTGATTCTCTCTTCTGCCTCATTTATCCTAGCATTTAGTGCCCCCATTTTTGATTGCACCTCATCAATAGACTTTTTGATTTCGATTTGGTTAGATTTTAGTTCTTTTATTTCTCCAGAAAGGGTTTCTCTAATAACTTCCACGCTTTTTTCAAGCCCAGCTAGTATCTTTAAAGTCATGATTCTGAACTCTAGGTCCGACATCGTACTAATGTCTGTATTGAGTAGGTCCCTGGCTTACGGTACTACCTCTTGTTCTTTTTGCTGAGGTGATTTCTTTCGTCTTGTCATTTTGTCCAGAGGAGAATAGATGAATGAGAGAACAAAATGCTAACAGGTTTACAACGTCCCCAGCAAATATACTGTATACAAATCAGAAAAGACCTGAAACCAGGGGAAAAGAAAGGGAAAGAAAGAAAAAAGAAAGAGAAAAAGAAAAAAAAAAGAGAAAAAAGATAAAAACAAAAACAAAACAATACAAAAAAGGCAGAATATGATCAAATATGATCAGGCTAGTGCATAGATCAGTGCCACACACTAGATTTTGGGCGTATTTTGGTCTGTTAGAAAAAAGTGCCTCCTAAAATTTTAAAGGAAGAAAGACATATATGTACAAAATAAGGGTTGATACAATGAAGGGATGGAAGATGACTGTAAAGATGAAAATTATAAAAGATTTTATAAAAGGACTTGGTAAGATAAGTTGTTTGAAAAAAGAAAGAAGATTTAAGAAGAAAAAAAAAAAAAGGAAAAAGGGAGAGAATGTGATCAGGCAGGAGACTAGAACAAAGCCATACACTAGTGATTTAGGGTATATTTTGATCTGTTAGAAGAAACTGTACCTCAAAATTTTAAAGAGAGAACAACTTATATATATATATATGCCAAAAATAAGGGTAACTACTATGAAGGGATAAAATATGACTCTAAAAATGAAAAATAAAAAAATTTTTTTTTTAAAAAAGGGATTTATAAGATGTTGGTTGAAAAAGGGAAAAAGAAAAATAAAAAAAAACAGTCAACAAAAATTAACTTTGATGAAATAATGAATCCTGGTTAAAAAAAAAAAAAAAGAAAAAAAAAAAAAGCCATGAATCTATGTGCAGTATTCCCCTAGCGCTGGAGTTCTCCTATTCTCCTTGATCGATCAACTTGGTCTTGGCTTGCTGGCTGTTTGTGCTGATCTTCTGGGGGAGGGGCCTGTTGCTGTGGTTTCCAAATGTCTTTGCCGGAGGCGGAATTGCCCTGCCCTTTTCGGTCCGGGCTAAGGAAGCTGCTCCGGTTTGCTCTCAGGAGCTTTTGTTCCCTGCAAGCTCTCGGTACAGCTTTGGAGGACCAGGGCAGAAATGGTGGCCTCCCAATCTCCTCTCGGAGGAGCTGAGAACTCGGGGCCCCGCTCCTCAGTGCGCCCCCAGAGAAAAGCAGTCACTTCCGTGTCCCCGGTCTCCCGCCGCACTCCGTGCTCACCCGGCCTGTGATCGAGCGCTGCTATCTCTGGCACCCGACCCCGCGCGGAGTCTCCAAACCCAGCAGATCCCTGCAGTGCGTTCCCGCACCGCTCCTCCCCGGGAAGGAAGGGGAGTCTCCCCGGATCTGCTGCTTGTTGGGTCCCTGCTGGGGGAGCCGTGCCCCGACTGGGCCGCGGATCACAGTTTATGGCCACCCCGAGCTGAGAGCCCGCGCCTCGGCTCCGTCTCTGCAGCCGGCTTCCCCGCTCCGATACCTGGGAGCTCTGGCGCACTCAGGCACCCCCGGTCTCTCTGTGACCCCGAGGGTCCTGAGACCACACTGTCCCATGAGGGCCCACCCCCCGCTTAGCCACTGGAGCGACGTCCCTCCGCGGAGCCGACTTCTAAAAGGTCCGATTTTGTGCTCCGCGGCTCTAGCACTTGCCAGAAGCGGCCGGCGGAGGCCCCTCCCCCGCCGTCTATCCTCCCGAATATCGCCTCGGATTCACTTCTCCGCACGCCCTACCTTCCAGTAAGTGGTCGCTTCTCTGTTCAGAGAGTTGTTGCTACTCTCCTGTTCGATCTCCTGTTGAGTTCGTAGGTGTTCAGAATGGTTGGATCCCTATTCAGCTGAATTCCTGAGACCAGACGAAATCCAGGTCTCCTACTCCTCCGCCATCTTGCTCCGCCTCTGTCCTGTTGGAAGGCTTTTTACTCTAAGTGCAGGTACCTTATATCCTGATATAAGCTGTGCAGGTGGCCGAGGCACCCTATGGGTATATATACCTATATATAACTATATCTATGCCTCCCATAGGCAATAAATACCTATGATATTTATTGTATCCAAATTGAGAAGATGGAGGTTGGCTGAACCTACTGTGGTAATCATTTCACAATCGATGTAAATCAAACCATCCTGCAGCACACCTTAAACTTATACAGCAATGTATGTCAGTTATTTCTCAATAAAACTGGAGGGGAACAGGATGGGGCGCCTGCTTGGCTCAGTCAGTTAAACGTCTGCCTTCAGCTCAGGTCATGATCCCAGGGTTCCAGGATCGAGTCCCGCATCGTCAGCTCCCTCTTCCGGGGGGAGTCTACTTCTCCCTCTCTTTCTGCCCCCCCCCATCATGTTCTGTCCCTCCCTCTCTAATAAAATCTTTAAAAAAAAAATCTAGGGGGGGACAAAGGCCTCCTGGAAAATGGGAAAGAAGTCCTTTTGCATTTGAAGAGTTGGTTGGTTTTCTGTGTGGAACTTCCCTTTGCATAATGACAAGTGGAGTACTGCCACTGTTGTTCTGAGATGGTCTTACTTGGAAACCATGAATGTAACATTGAAACAGCAACTGATTAAGATTTATGAAAAATGTGGTTATCATATTTCACAGATTTCTTATTTCTTGTGTTGTGATCCAACTAACATCAAAAGTGTATTTGAAAGGCTTCACAGGTTTTATTCCCCAAAAGAATATCCAAAATTGTATGGGATACTTGTTCTTTTGCGTATACAGGACATTACCACTGGATATGACGGCAGCAAGCCTAATCAGAAATCAGTGTTGCCTGTGAGTAAAAACGGCAGAGTGATTACATCCCCTTCTCAAAATGGCTGTGTTGGTGGTCCTTGGATGAGCAGCACGGAACCAAAGACAAAGTACTCTGCAGAGACGTGAGTACTCCATGACCCGAAGATGGGAGTGACAGAGCCTTATTGGAAGAAGAATTGAAGAAGCTCATTTAAGCTCGGATTTAAAATTGGTATGGGCCCAGTTAAGGATGAAACAGAACAACCAAGAGAACTATGCATTGAATTCATGTGAACATTCTCTACCTCATCTGGGCAAATATTTTCCTTTTATTTCCTTTCTTTCTGGTCAGCTGACTAAACTAGTTGTATAAATTTGAAATGAAATGGTCTTGAGAGAAGTTATTCAAATTTTTCATAATCTTGAACCAAAGTCATTACATTAAAAGTATTAGAGTAACACAGTTTTTCCTTTAACAGAAACATAATACAAACGTGATTTTTCTAATTAAAGTATGATTAAGCTTAGTTCTATAGTCTTATAACTGTGTACAGTACATTTTCTAAAAAGGCATGTAAGTGTTATGTAATTGTACAGTTAGTTAAGGAAAGTATTCATAAAATTGGCAAAAAAGTGGACTGTTCTCCAATCACTGTGGTAAAGTGCCATTGTTACATCATAGATATTAATTCATAAATTAGAGTATTTGAGGGCGCCTGGGTGGCTCAGTTGGTTAAGCGACTGCCTTCGGCTCAGGTCATGATCCTGGAGTCCCGGGATCGAGTCCCACGTCGGGCTCCCCACTCAGCAGGGAGTCTGCTTCTCTCTCTGACCCTCTTCCCTCTCATGTTCTCTGTCTCTCATTCTCTCTCTCTCAAATAAATAAATAAAATCTTAAAAAAAATAAAAAATAAATTAGAGTATTTGAAATAGGGTATTTAGCATCTGCAGTTTATTTTTTTAAGATTTATTTATCTGAGAGAGAGCGCACATGTGAGCATGGGGGGCGGGCAGCGGGGGTAAGGGCAGAGGAAGGGAGAAAATCTCAAGCAGACTCCCCACTGAGTGCGGGACCCAATGTGGGGCTCCATGGGGGGGCTTGACCCCACGACCCTGAACTCATGACCCGAGCCAAAACCAAGAGCCAGACGCTCAACCCATTGAGCCACCCAGGAGCCCCTAGCATTTGTGATTTAAAACAGTGTTATAATATCTCCTTCAACACCTCTGCTAAAGATGCTCGTGGTGTAGTATACATTTATTATATGTATCTACAATTTTGATGTTCACTACACAGAAAGTAGAGTGGGAACACTCCTAGTTTTGCTCTTGTCAGATTTCTCAGTGCCTTCTCAGGGTCTGGTGTGAACTGACACAGTGTTCCAACATTGAGTATGAATCAATCAGTTAATTTGCAGACAGCTAAAGAAAATATTTTCAAACTACATACGTGCTTCCTCTTTACCTGAAATGGGTTTGCTGATTTAAGAAGAAAATCTGAGAAAGAAGCTCTGAATCTATTCAAAAGTCCAGTTTTATAAGTAGATTTATTCCTTTGTCGGATGAAGTAATGCTAATTTTACTAAGACACAAAAACAGATTTTAGGTATTAATGAATCACTAACCCTAAAGGCCAGTTTATTCTAACATTTTGTGGCCTCTGTAGAATTTGTGATCACATGAGTTCTGTTTATCATTTTCAGTGTGGAAAAATGTTTTGGAAGTTCACTTCTGGTGGATTCTGTGGTCTTCTGAACAAGACCTCACAGAGAAGTGCTGTTTGATCTTTTTCAAGTGCACCCTGTCCTGTATAGCTCTCAGAGTGCCTGGGCACGTGCGGCAGAGTTAGGAGGTAGTAATCACAGGCCTTGGATAGACTCACACTAAACAATTTACCTAGAGGAGATAGCAGTGGTATTAGAGAATTTATTTCCTTTAAAAAGAACAGTATAAGGTGGGAAATGATTGGAATGCTCATTAAATCTTGGTCTGTTGCAGCTGTCAGCTAACATTTGCTTAAACTCATAGGATCCAAATATAATTTTCAAATTTTTATGTTTCCACTATTAATTTGTTCCTTCCTTACTTTCTTATAGATGGATCTCACATGACTAGAGTAATAGCTAGCCAAATGCAGAGCACCACTTTTCTGAATAAGGTTGTTTTCAAAGGCTTTGCACTAAAGAAGCAATGTGTAGAATGATTTGTTTTATTTGCTTTTAGGAATGTTGACTGTAATTTTAGAAGTGGCCTATGTTCAACAAAGTAGTCTTGACAATGCTGTGTCTGTGTGTACAGTATGTACCTTTAGGAAGAGTAATAGTGTTTCAGTGGCTGAGGGATTAAGTAGGGCTGCAATGATAGGACAGCCTGCTCATCATCACTAGAGCCACGTCACAATGACCGTACTGTATTCACGAGAGAACATTTTGACTGCTTTCATATAATACAACACTTAAGTCATGTTCCTCAAGGAAAAGTTATTGAAGTTTGGATTCTTATCTCAGAAATTAAAAATTCCAAAATTAAATTAACCAATTTTATATTCCTGGCATATACATACAGCCTGAGGAATCATTTGACCCTAGCCACACTCCCGAATCTGTCTGAGCATGGAATTTAGCATCTCTTTGGCACAGTGGCACACATTTGCCTAACAAAGTCAGTTCAGTGATAGCTCAACCCAGCCAAGAGAGATGCAAGTGCTGGCCGGGTAGATCCCACCCCTGGGCTCTGCATTGTCTCTCTTCTTCTTTATGAAAATATCATGGACATGAACGAATTCTCACTGAGCATGCAGATCAAAACTGGGGTTCTCTAGAGCTTTGGGGAGAGAGAATTAGTGGGGCAAGATCAAAGCATACATTGGAAATAAACAAACCGTATAAAGGTCAATAAGGTGGCACATGATGCTTCTTGTGAAGAGCAAACCTATCATCACCCTAAAAGTGGAGGATGAACTGACTGTGGGCAAGTTGTTGACTTGTGCTAAACTTGGGTTTCTTTAGTATCTTTTTAAAGAGTAATCTCTACAATGTAACATGGGGCTTGAACTCAGGACCCCAAGATCAAGTGTCCCACACTCTACTGACTGAACCAGTCACGCACCCTGAGGATTTTGTTTTAAATATAAAGTGTTCTATTTGGTGTAGTAACTTCAGCAGACAGGGCAGCTCTGGGAGTTTGCATACTGTGGAATATCTTTATATAGTAGAGACCTGGCTTAATGGAGAAATTGTTCTATGACTGTTGCTATTGGTATGTCTTTCAGATGTTTTCCATTGATGTTTGTGATGCCTGAAAAATCCAAATTCTGTTTGAATGAATTTAATTTCATGCTTATTTCTACCTCCTCCTTTCCCTATGTGCACTCCCACATTTTGTTGCTGTCAAAAGTTACTGCCCTATTACCTCATGATAAATCTTAACAATATTCATTTCGAATGCTTTAAATATATATATAGACTACACTTGTGGATAAAAACCCCACACATGACATTTTATTACACACCTATAAGAATGGCTAAAATTCGGGGCGCCTTGGTGGCTCAGTTGGTTAAGCGACTGCCTTCGGCTCAGGTCATGATCCCCGGGTCCTGGGATCAAGCCCCATGTCGGGCTCCCTTGCTCAGCACGGAGTATGCTTCTCCCTGTCCCTCTGCCCCTCCCCCTGCTTGTGCTCGCTTGTGCTCTCTCTCTCTCAAATAAATAAATAAAATCTTTTAAATTGTTTTTAAAGATTAAATTAAATCAAAAAGACGGAGCACACCAAGTGTTGGCAAGGAGCTGGAGGAACTGGAACTCTCAGATACTGCTGACGGGGTGGTAGAGTGATGAAACTGCCTTGAAGACACGTTTTGGCAAGTTTTAAAAGTGCTCACCATACACCTACCATATGATCCTGCGTGTAGGTACTTAGCCAGGAAATATGAAAGCATATGCCCACACAAAGACTTGTGTACAAATGCTCATAGTTGCTTTATTTCTAACGACCTAAAACTGTAAAGTCCATCACCTGGTTAACAGAACCAAATGGTGGGGCAATCACATAGTGGAGCGCTGGGTGGCAACAAGAACGAGACACAAGGACTGTCCAGTCCACAAGGACTGCGACACACTGCCACATGGATAAACCTCAAAATGATTACGCTGAGTGAAAGAAGCTAGACCAAAAAAAAAAAAACAAAAAACAAAAAACAAAAAAAACACCCGCTGTATGATTGCATTTATTAAAATTGTTTTTTAAATGCAAATGGATACACAGTGAAAGAAACAGAGCAGAAGTTGCTAGGGCCGGGGAGGGAAGGGGCTGGAGGGATTACAGAGTACCCCAAGGAAGCCTTTGGAGTGATGGACAGATTCTCTATGTTGATTGTGGTGCTGGTTTCCTGGGTGCATTCATATGTCAAAACTTACACCTGCCATATAACCCAGCCATTCCACTCTCTGAATACCTACCCAAGAGAAGTACACAGGCCCAAATATAGTGGCCAGAAGCAGGTCACTGACGATTCTTTACCAAGAATATAGTTTCAGCAGAAAACTCCATTAGGCTAATTTCTGTTGCTTGATGAGTTTTCTACACATTAAAGATGAACTACCTCCATGTTTTCCACTTCCATTTAAAATATAGTAAAATTATATTCATTGGGATCAGTTTTTTCCTTGTAAACATAAGATTTCTTATATTGGGGGTGCCTGAGTGGATGAGTCAGTTAAACGTCCACCTTCGGCTCAGGTGATGAACTTAGGGCCCAGGGATCAAGTCCGACATCGGGCTTCCTGCTCAGTGGGGAGCCTGCTTCTCCCTCTGCCTCTGCGTCTTCTCTCTGCTCATGCTCTCTCATGCTATCTCTCTCTCTCAAATAAATAAATAAATAAATCTTAAAAAAAGATTTCTCATATGGATCAAATTCGCTATTAGTACTTCTGCCTACACACATCTTAGGTCTGTTATTCCCGAATGCTCAGGAGTCAGGCTTTTACCACATGCACGGGTTTAGCCACCGTCAAATCATCTTGTTACAGTTCCTAGCAATAAAAGTCATTATGAATTCTGCTTTTTAGAAAAATACTTATCATTTGCCTAAACCATCCCACAGAGAAACAGTGAGCATATCCTTCAGTTGCTTAGATGCCCCTTGGTGCTGGCTCATTGTACAGCCTGTCCAGTTTTCCCCTGTTCTTCTTGTCTCTGTGTGCAGCAGTATCTGCTCTGGGACCTGTAAGCCTTTTTAGGGTTAGAGTATCCACAGGGATATGAAGGCAGATCAGAGACTCACTTAACTTGTCAACAACTTCATTCATAATTAAAAAAAAAAAAAAAGAAAATTAGAACATCTATTAGTTTTGCAAAAATCAGTGAATTTGATATAAACCAGTATTGGCTTCTATGTGGGGAAATGAGTACATTGAGGGAAAGCTAAAGCAGTGGGCTAGATAACCCCTCCCAGGAAGGAAATGTGGCAGTATATCTCGTAAGTACCCCACCGCACAACGTAATTTTGAGAAGGTGAGTCCCTGTGTGCTAATATGAAAATAACTCTAATTTGCTAAATGAAACAGGAAGTCAGAGTAGTATGAACAGTGAATAAGAAGGGTGTTATACGTAAATCTATTCGTGGGCATGGAAAGTTTCGGAAGATACACAAGAGACCATCAATCGGATTCTGCAGGCTCTACCCAATCCATGGCCTCCCATTAGTGCTCCCTGAGCATAAGCCCTGTCTCCCCAGGAAGGAGACCCAAGTGTCAGCGACAGATGACAGGCGCAATGAGGAGAGAAGGGAAAAGCTAAGGACAAGGATTTGAGCATGTGAAAGGAGAGAGTGCCAGGAGAATCCGTTCTGGATCCTGGAAAACTCTGAGGAGGAGGGATGATCTGTAAGTGGAAAGAAACCACTGGTAGTATAGCTCCTCCAAATTTGTCCCAAATCCTCCGCACCCACCCCTACTCCCTAGCCTGAGCACATCTTGCCACACCATTCCCACCTGCAAGCTCCGGGTTCAGGACTGCCCAGGAAGGGTGAGGGCAGGTCCTGAGTTGCTGCCATGGCTCTTTCTGCTCTTTGGGCCATGTGGCCTATGGCTTGGGGTTTGTCTCACTCTGTGACTGACATTGAGTTTTGTTCAGTGTTTAGAGGGTACCTGGTGTCTGACACCAGGGCACAAAGCTTATATACCCAGTAGGGACATTAAGAAACTGACTTTAGAAGAGACAGACCAAAGCCCACGAAAGGAATCATGGACATGCCAACTCTAATCTTAGTAATGTTGGCTCTCAGGGAAGGCAGATAAAATTTGGTTCTTTTATTTTATCAAATGTTAATACACCACAGAGCCATGGGTCACCCAGATCAATTTGCATGTCCTCTTAGGTAGCCTAGGCATTCCAGGGCTCATAAGGGCACAGACAAAATACACCCGAGTGCCCCTGCATAAGTATAAGTTTACCCAGCATCTCATCACCAGGTGGCTCTAGAGCACTCATCTATAAGCATGTATGGACTGTCACGCTCTGCTCTGAAAACTTCACATCTGTCCTACTTTCATTGTCACACAACCCTCTGGCCATATTCCCAAGGCCACATAGCTGATGAGGGGTAAAGTAGGGGGTTTGTTTGAACCCAGACAGACTGACGAATCCTGAAAATACTCATGCCTGCTTCATCAGTCCCTGTTGCAGCCCCAGCAGGAAAAGACAGCGTCCTTGGTCTTCCTCACCCAAAGCTCCTCCCTCATGCTCCTGTACCCTCTGCCATCTGTCTTTGCAACCAGACCATAGGACCATCTTGCACTTGAAACGTGCACACAGTGAACAGGTGAACAGGTATGAGACTGTTGCTTGTTGCAGCAACTGCCCAGCCAGGAGCCCGGGGGTTTCTTTCTGGAGCCTGCCATCTTTAATCCTCAAGTGGCTAATCCAGCATTTAGGCTTGATCTTGGCCCTGACCAGAGTGGGCAGTTGAACTGAGGCCATTGAGATCTCTTTCTCAGGAATTCACAGATGGACATAAGCAATTCTGGTTGAGGGCAGACTCCTGCCTGGGGTTGGCCATGTGGACTGAGCATCAGAGGGCCACGCTACAAAACTTCAGCCTGGGGTCATTCTCCAATGGACTCAGACCCACACCCCTCCTTCTGAGTCAGCTCACCTCACAGAAGTGCTCCAGGGCCCACCTGCACTGATTTAATAAGCAGAGACTCTGAGTGTGAGATCCAGACCATACCTAGCCTGTCACCCCAGATCACCTTGTTCCAACTTCAAAAATCAAGATTTAGGAAACCACAATAGCCACTGACATACAAGCAATTCCACCTTGTTGGAGGGTGACAGAGAGGGAGGACAGATTTGCTGGGGGAGGGTTTGGATTGAGTCGGGGAGGGCAGGTAGGAAGAAGTCCAGAAAGCATCTCTTCATAGATATATATAAATATATTTTATATCTATATTTATATTTATATTTATTTATTTCATCTTTGTTTTCTTGGGAGTAAAGGGCTCACTGGGTCTGTTGGAAGTGGGGTCAGATCAGGAGGCGGTGGTCAGTTCTGGGAGATCTGTGGCCTCCATTTCATAATACCCCTTTGCATTAGAAAAGGTCTTCCCCTTCAAGATCTCTGTAAGTTGCTGTAGTCGCTTGGCAAAAGAAAGTACTTGGGGAGCTTTAGTGAAAGGTGGGGGAGCAGGTGGGGGTGGGGGTGGGGTTGGGGCCGGGGGTTGGGGTCGAGGTTGAGGTCGAGATGCAGGGGGGCTGGGAGGAGGTCGAGGAGGCCTTTGGATGTACCAAGGAGGGCGAGCAGAAGGGCGGGCAGAGGGTTGTCTAGCCGGGATTGCTTGAGAAGTCGGATGGGGAGGGGTGGGCAGTTGAGCCATATGCAAGGCATTAGAACCGATCTTGGAAGCAGTCCAGTTCAGATAGGGCCAGGTGGCCGTGTAGACTCTGGGGCGCTTAGCTCCGGCACAGCCTACCCCCAGCTTGTGACTCCCACGACCACATAGGTGTTTGCCACGTTGTCTCTGCACATGAGAGGCCCGCCGCTGTCCCCCTGCCCAGAAGGACACAGAAGTCACTCTCTGAGCCACTTTTCCCCTGCCCAGAAGGGCCATAGGCTCTGGAAGGACAGTTTCTTCAGTCCCATGGCTTCTTGCTGCCATGAACACAAGTGGTGGTGGTAAACTTTGAGTTGGTATCAACAGCTTCAGGTGGATGTGAGAAGGGGATGGATTGTCAGTGAGGAGGGAAGCTAAGCGACCCATGTGTCCATGTATGAGGCATTATGCATGCATGGGCATGTGTGTACAAGTGGATTGGAAGGTTTTGTATTCTGGTGAGGAGAGGTAAGCATTCTCTTCCAGGGTGGTGTTCTGGTGGTATGATCTCTGTGTCACGGTGGGATAAAGCTCTGTGTGGTGACTGGTTCTTTGTTGGGGCCCCAGGTGTCACCTCCCATCCTCACTGCTACAAGATGGGACCAGGGAAAGGGTCACTGAAGCAGGGCCCTGGAGGGAGTGGAGTTCAGGGATTCACAAAATAGGTGTTGACAGGGAAAGGGCGCCCGAAGGGAAGTTACCTGGCAGGTGTCGATCTTGCCTTCAGGGTACCCTGCACACACATTGGTTGAATGAATACGCCTGTTGTACCACTGGCTGTAGTTACATAAGTCGAGGTCGATGAGGTTCCCACGGGCCTCCTGCAGTGTAGGTGCGATCCTGTAGGCTACAGCCAGTTGGATCGGTGGTCAGTGATCACAGAAGGCACTTTTGGGAAAGCCCTGCCTCCTCCCTCCACGGAAACCCCATCATCTTGAAATGCTCTACTTCAACCTAAAATCCATGAAAGTCAATGCCCCTGGCCTCTCCTCAGATACTTCTGAAGGATGTGGGGTGGTGGAGGCATATGCAGGTGAAGAGGAGGGGCAGTGCATGGAGGCTGAGCCGATGTGGCTGCAGGAATGTGTGTTGATGCCAGATGATTATTCACAGCTACAGCCAGGATGTGTCACCTCATTTACACTCCACAGTGACCCCCTGTGTTAAGCGCTGTGACTCACCTTGCCTCCAATCAAGAGCTTGGAGCACCACTTGCCCAGACATCCTGGTAGGGATGTGGTGTGGCTTGCATTAGGACCAAGGTTTTCCTCTCTACACTCGAATCCAGGACACACATTTCATTTCCCCACAGTACGGCTCTAAGAACCCCTCATTGCTTCTTATCCCCCGTTAAACCCCTCAGCTCAGTTCTGGACAGGATCTGCTGGAGTTGGGCAGATGAGTCCCTCCCTGCACGCCTCCCATCCGTTTTGAAGTTACAGAGAAGGAGGAGCTGCAGGATGGCCTCCACACACACAGATCTGTCAGGGGCATGGGTGGTTGGAATAACCGGAAGGCAGGTCAGAACCTCCTGTACAGCCCCAGAGGCTCCATCATGACCTTTGGGTTAAGAAAGGCCCAGCCCAGGCGATGATTCCATCAGCCAACCTCACACCTGGCTATAGGGGCAGCTATCCCCTCTTCATCAAGTGGCCTCCCCCCACCACGGCCACACCCACAGCCCAGCCACAGCCTAGTGGGTGGGTCTGAAATCGCCTGCATCCGGGTGGAGAGGTGGCGGATCACACTTAGAACATGGCAGTGGAGGCCAAGTGGGAAGACAGAACCAAGTGGAGGAAAGTGGATGGAGCTAGGCACACAGCATTCAGACTGTGTGTTTGTGTGGCTTGGACTGCATCTCCAGGCCCTTCAGGTCAACTTTGCATACCACCCAAGCAGGGTTAGTTTTGTACTTGCACTGTCCCCACGGCAGGGGTGACATGGAAATGACCACCACAACAAGCCTGGTCGCTTGTGGTGGTGACCTTTTAGATCTATGGAAGAGCCAGATGACCTGGAAGAGAACAGGGTTTTCTCAATCCCAACACCTTGGCTTTAAATGCTAAAAAGTCCACAAGAACCTGAAATTCAATGGAAAAGGAGGATTACCCCAGAAGCATATTGGCTCAAGGAGGAGGTAGAAAAAGGAAGGTCTGCAGGAATGTCACAGAAATTTGGAGGCTGGGGATTTCTTTAAGACTTGGCCTTACCAGTGGGGGAGGGATTCACCAGAAGATGGTAGAAATCCCACTAAGTTGAGGAGGATTCTAGAACAAAAGAGGCCTTGTGTGATGTCCAGGGTGTAGCTGGGAGCCTATAAACCTTTTGAGAGATAGGACAGCAAAGGTGGTGGTAGGAGTTGGAGTGTAGATGGGAACGCTGAGATCACCCCCCCCAGGGACTCCAAGAACCATGGGACACTGCACCCATGTTTGCGTGGGTGGGCAGAGCAGGGTAGGCCGGGGGTGGGACAAGAAGAATGCTCTAGAGGCCTCAGCAGAGCTATGGACATCAATAGCCAGACAGAGGTTGATACCCCAGGTCAAGGAGGGAAGGGCCAGCAGAGACCAGTGAAAACAGGGGTGCCTGGGAGGAGCAGCAACCCAATCAGAGAAGGGGGGTAGCCTTGAGAGAGGGAAGAAGAGTTACAGGAAGCATACTGAAACTACCAGGGTTTTGTCAGCAGAAAATGCTGAATTTTGAACCCCAAATAACTGAAGTGCCTTGAATTAGGAGCCCTCAGTTTTCCATTATCAAGGGACAGAAGAGCTTTCAGTCTCTCTTCTCATCCCCAATGTGACTGGGTAAAAAGTCCATGTGGTCACCTGTGCAAAGCTGAAAGGCCTAACCTACTCGTCAAAACCTTGCTGCCCACTGCTGGCCTGCCAAGAACCCTGTCCCCTCTCTGCAGAGAAAACGAAGTCCCTCGGATGGGGAGGGTGGATTCTCGCATTGTGACCAGCGACGGTGGGGAGCAGAGGTTCACTGAGGTCTAGAGGGCTGGGCTCTGGGGTCTCAGAGCTCAGAGACATCATGACATGGCCCTTCCACTGACAGATGGGGAAATGGTTGTCCAGAGAGGAGAGGAGTTGGCCCGCCACCACAAAACCCCAACTCGAGCTCTTCTCCAAGTGCCGTTTCAGGGGACAATCCCCCATTTCCAGAAGGTAGCAACTAGGGTTCCAGGCTCCAGATAGAGCCACAGCCCATACCCCATTCGAAAATTACCCAGGTTCTCCTGGGACTGCATGCTCCCTTCCACCCAGCGACCACACGAGCCATCAGTGGTGAGGTTGTGGACAGGGGACTCGGCTGCCAGTTTCTCCCGCTCTAAAAGGGGATAGTGTCCCCCATTCTGGTGGACATCACCATTAGGCACCACATATGGCCCCTGCACTTCAGAGATCACTGAGGGAATGACCAGCAGTCCCCCTACCCCTGTGAGAACCCCTCCTGTACTCACCTTTCTCTTTGAAGAATCCCCAGCCAGCCACCCAGCAGGCCTGGGGAACTCTAGGTGGGCCCGCCCTAAATTGGGGCAGGCAGCCCGTTCCAATGAATTGCCCACAGGGAACGGGAGGGGTGATCTTCATGAGAGCGATGTCATTGTGCTCTAAACTGGGGATGTATTTCTCATGAATGATGATTTTCTCGACATATCTCTCCTGTTGAGGCGGCTTCGCTGGCTTATCGTTCCCATACACAATTTCCCTTGCTCCAAAAATCAGTCTCCAGTCATATACATTTCTGTGGGCACAGAGGCAAGCCAGGTCATCCTCAGAAAGGACGGGCTTGACAGAAACCTCTGGTGACCATGATCCTCAGAGCCCTCCCCCAGCAAGGGCCTGGGCCCACCCACTCATGGTCTGGTTGCCACAAGGCCCAGAGCCCCGGGGAGACTGCGCACAGAGAGCCCTGGAGAATGTCCCTTTTTGGAAAGAGCCTTTCTGAAGACCTCCCTCCACGTGCTCCCACACGTACTTTTTGGAGACGAAGCAGTGGGCAGCAGTAAGCAGCCAATGGGAGTTCAGCAAGGTGCCTCCACACGCATGGTACCTTCGGTTATTGTGGGACGTGAAAACCTGGAGGCTGACCATCCAGGGCCAGGCCCCGATTGTTCCATCCTGCCCTCCGACGATACGGCCACTTCCCAGTGGGTTCTGCCTGAACCCTAACCCACAGGGGGCACTGGGGTGAGACCAGGGGCACAGTTCAAACCAAGAAGAGGCACAGCCTGTCCTCGCACCTGCACAATGGGGGAATCAGGGCTAGAGGGCTGGGCAAAGTGTGGCAACCGGGAGTGTGGAGGGTCCGAGGGGGAGCTGCTGAGGAGAGGCGCTGTCAGGGCGGTAAGGAAGCAGGAAGCTGCAGGCTTCAGGAACCGGTTTTGAGGAGTATGAGTTCTGGGGTCTTGTGGGTGTAGCCCCAAGGCGAGGAAGAAGGTGCCATAGGAAGCAGGACTGATGATAAGGGCCCTAGAAATATGGGAGATCCCGAGGCAGAGGAGGAAGCTAGAGGTGGAGAGAGAGAGTTGTAATGGCTTGAGGTCTTTAGAGCCAATTCTGGGCAGGAGACTCAGAGAACAGCCACAGGGGTCTTGGGGCTGCAGTGTGGGGTTGGATGGTGGCAGGAGGAGGGAGAGTAGCCAAGGCAGGTCCAGTGATCCCAGGTGTGGAGAACAGCGGGGGTCCAGGGGTGGAAGTTCTGGGAACTGGGGAGAGGCCACAAGATTTTGGGGGTACCCTGGGGGCTGTGAGAGTCTAAGGTGGAGGGGGGACCCTAGAAGAATGCCATGACAATACCCTGGGATCTTTGGAGTCAGCCACAGGTGGGGGCACCTCAGTATCTGTGGGAAGAAAGGGGTTTCTAAAAATTGGGACTTGATGTGCAAGAGGCAGTGAGGTCAGTCTCTAGGTGAGGGAAGGGCCCCAGCGTCTGTGCTACGGGAGGCATAGGAGCCAAGGGGTCAGCCCTGGTTTCTCTTGGCTGATGAAGCTGGGAGCACGAATGGTCTGAGTTGGGGATGTGGGTCACACCCGTGAGACCCAGGGGACTACTAAGGCCCAAGCTTGGCCTCCTGCCTAGCCCTGGACAGAGGGCATCTGGGTGGGGCTTGCTATTCAAAAGACACTCTTTCCATCCCCCAGAGGTGTCCCTGACACTTACTCACACGTGGCGTTATCTTTGGCAACCACAGACACTGCCAAGGCCAGCAGAACGGCAGTTGGCAGCATCTCTACCATACTCCTGCCCCAGCCTGGCCTGGAAGCCCAGTGACCTCACACAGCTCTGTGGCCTCCTGACCAATCAGCATGGCTACATCCCCCTCCCCCACCCCAATAGTCAGGCCAGGCAGGAGCCCTTTAGCTTAACCGGTCCAGGCTGAAAGAAGATCCCAGGTTTCTGTACAGGCTCCTCTGCACCCCTCGGGTGATGGGGGCTCATGTGCAGCCCCCTCCCTCTGTCCCAAGGCCAGGATCTTCATTCCCAGTTACCCTTCGAAGGTTCAGTATCATCTGAGGATCCAGTTTTGTGCAGTATCAGGGTCTTCCCCTCATGCAAGCTGCAACCACAGTTCCTGTTCCAAATCATGGGTTGAGGGGCAGCTCTGTCCCTCTGTGTCAAGATGATGCAGCATGTCAAGGTCACAGGGTGTCGGGCTCACCAGATTAATCGATCCTTAACACTGTGTAGGGCAAATTGTCTTTCCCTCTTCCAAGTACATACTATCAGCACACTTTTCAAAGAGCCACTTTGAATTTCTCTAATTTAGGACTACAAAGCCCACCTTTCTATTCACTGCTTAGTATCACAAGGTCTGGTGTTTCCTACCTGAGTGTCTCCAGGTCTCCTCTCTGGGACCTACATGCAGGAAGATGTGTCTCCTATACTTGAGGGTCAGGAATTCTCACCACAATCACCTGAATATCCTGAGGTTTCATTTTTTCTGATTGTCAGGAGACGACATCTCACCGACGGGAGCATGACAAATGCTCACCTCACATACCTGCATGTGAAGAAGTTTCACCTTCCTGTAGGAGTGTGAGGAGGTCACACGTCCACCTGCATGAAGGGCAGTGTGCCCTCCTCTCCC
The DNA here is from genome assembly GCF_037043125.1 of Eumetopias jubatus. Taxonomy (NCBI): domain Eukaryota; kingdom Metazoa; phylum Chordata; class Mammalia; order Carnivora; family Otariidae; genus Eumetopias; species Eumetopias jubatus. The sequence goes on along the minus strand of NW_028274818.1, from coordinate 112,040,069 downwards.
TGAGTGTAAGTTCTCCACCAGACCATCTGAGCATCAACAGGTTGTCCCTTGCCTACCTGCGTGTCAGGACACCTCATATCTTCTTCCTGAGTGTTAAGAGTTTTCAGATTGTCAAATGAGCTTTATTCACCTACTAACTTCGCTAACTGAATGTCACACTTTCTCAGCTCACATAACTTTCAGGAGATCACATGCCCTTCAACTGAATATCCAGTAGGTCTTATATATCTTTACCTGAGTATCAGGAGCCATCATCTCCTAACCCTAACCCGAACCCCTACCCCTAACCCCTACCCCTAAACCCTAACCCTTACCCCCACCCTAACCTTTAACCCCTAACCCTCACTTTCACCCTAACCCTCACCCTAACCCTAACCCCTCACCCTCACCCTCACCCTAAACCCCCCCTATCCCAGGGCTGGTCAGCAGAGAATCTGGATAGGCCAGCCCTCCAGAGCCCCTGCTAGCCCAGCCAGAGACTCCCTGAGCCCAGAGTGAGCCCTCCCCTGCCTGCCCAGCCACACACTGGCCCCTGACCTTCATGATGGCCTGTTCTTGAGCGTGAAGGCGAGCTGGCCAACTAGGAGGGGGAGTCCAGCTGGTGGGACAGGCTGTAGCTACAGGACAGAGTGACACATCTGAGCTAGCAGGGGCCACACTCTGGTCTCCCTCCCGGAGCCTGACCGGGAGCTGGCATCTGGGTGCCCGAGGGGCCAGCACAAAACAGGGTCTGCACTGACCAGGGATCCATGGCCCCCAGGGAGAGTCCACTCTGCCCTCTCCCCGCTCCTGCCTGGCCTCACCTCTCCTCACTGTGGGGCTGCAGGACCTGGAACCAGGCCCCATTGGGCTGGCTCAGCTCCAGCTTGTAATGATTTCGCAGTCCCTGGAGCAGCAGGATTTCCTGGGGCTGGAGGGAGGACGGATGGCAGACGAGGACTGGGCTGGGGAGGATGCAGGGCCTTGTGGAGAGTGAAGGATGGGGTAGGGGCTGAGTCCTGGGGCCACTGCGCATGTCTACAAAGGGCTGAAATCCCTGAATGCCCACGGGGTCCCTCATTACAGTAAGGACTCCCTTCACACTCGGGCATCCTGCTGGTGGGCCCCTCCTCCCCGGCCTCCTTCCCGCCCCTCTGACTCCAGCCGGGGCTGCCGCCAGGGACAGGCTGGACCTCTGTCCCGGCTCCTGCCAGGAAGACAAGGCAGAAGGAGGGGAGGAGAAGGGGAAGGGGCAGACTGATCTTCTCCCTGTCCTGAGTTGGCCTCCACTGATGCCTCCAGGTCCTCTGGCCCAGCCCTGCACTTAGCTGGACCCTGAGAGGGAGTCTGCATTCCAGGCCAGCTGGGTGGGGGGTATTCAATGACCTGTGTGTCCCCAGATGTCCTACCCACCTGGCCTTGCACCCTAAGGCCTGCCGTCCAGGGTGGGCATGGTTGCGGGGCCCAGTGGACTTTGGGGCCACAGAGCAGTTGGCTATGGTGAGGGAATGTGGGGGACCGGTCAGGTGCAGAGCCATGGGTCTCGTGTACATCCGCCCCAGGGCTTGTTCACTGTACAGATGCTGTGTGCAGGTCTCCTTTGCACACCTGGCCATAACACACCTGGTTGGCCCTCTCATTGGGGAGTCCTGTGTGCCTGGTGCACCTGTCCCCCACCTACCCCTGGAGGAGTGGCCACGTTCAAGCGTTTCCATGTCCAACCCTCAGGGACAGTTCGGAACCTGGGTCAAGAGAGGCAGGGACTGTCCCAAGACAAATGAGGGCTGCAGAGCCCAAGGAGCAGGGCTGCTCTCCAGTCCTAGGTCAGACCCAACCCTCCCATGAGGGTCGCTTTGGGGGTGAGAGCCCCTCAGATCCTCGGGGATAGCTACCCACCCCGTCCCATGTGGGGACATGACCTTGGCATCCGATGGACGTAGAGGCATGCGCACCTGCACACCCACCCACACACACACACCATTCTGACTGCCCAGCTGGGGGTCAGAAGGGGAGGACACCCTGGGAGCGAGGTGGGTGACAAGAGGGGGAAAGAAGAAAGAGGTTGGAGACGGCTGGGCCATGGGGCAGGGCATCAGGACTCCTGGCAAGGACCCGGATCCAGAGCATGGGGAGGGGAGACAGGCCAGGCTGATGGTCAGGGGTCTCCAAGGGGCCTGGGGGTTGCCAGGGCACTGGGAAAAGACAGGGTCTGGGTTCCGGTGTCCACCACCACCCTGCGAACTTGGGAGTAGTAAGAGATACCCTCCCCCAAGTCCGGAGGGCTATAGCACAAAAGGCCTCAGCTTACTCTGCTGTCACTTGGGCTGCAGAGATGCAGTGTCCCAAGGGTCCCACAGGCTTGTAGAAGAGCCTGTTGGCCTTGGATCGCCATCCCCGACCCCCTGTGATCCCAGTCTGGGGAAAATGTTTTCTACCCCCTCGAGGTCCTTCTCAGCAGAGGACAGACTCGGGGCTTGGGGGCCTTAGGACCTGGCTACGCAGAACGTGGCAGAGCACAGGGCCACCAGTCTGAAGACCAAGGTCAGGGCCCTACTTGTTGCAGCCTCAGGGTCCCCATGTGGAAGAGGATCTAGAATCACTGCTCCAGTCAGGGTGAGGAGGCCTTAGGAAGGAATGGAGCACCAGGACCGGAGAGGGAAACGGGGACAAGGGAGGCTTCTGAGGTTTCTCACATCGCCCATGGAACCCACAGATCCTGCTCCTGGGAGAGACACAGACACAGAGACAGAGAAGGAGACAGAGAATGAACACAGGACAGAGGGAACCAGGAGAAGTCACAGACTCCATCAGCTTGGAAATGACATCCCGGCATTTTGTGCCATTCCAATCCTGAGAGCGCCGTCACACAGGCCATCCACCCTGGAGGGGAGGGGATTCCACAGAGATGTGTGACCAGGACTCAGGGGTGCCAGGAGCCACTGTGGGGACTGCCCAGCACACGGGCACAGACGAGGCCCTGGGACCTGAGCCTAACCGTAATGGGAGCCCCTGGAAGTCTGTGTTGGGAGAGGACAAGGTCAGAATCAGTTCATTACTACCTTCCCATGGGGGTTGGGACACAGGCAGGAGGGGGGTGGCTTTGCCTGGACCCCAGAGCAGACCTAAGCCCCTCTGAGCTGTGTTCCATGCCAAGCCCAGCCCCTGGCTCATCCTTGCATTGCCAAGTATGCACCAGCCTCCTGTGATAGCAGGCACGGAACATGTGTATAGGTCCTACCCCTGATGGCGTCCCTAGATGTAGAAGCCAGAATACCCCGATGTGCAGATGGGGAGCCTGGGGAGGCCCTGAGAGGCACAGGGTCTGTCCAGGGTCACAGCTCTGGGCACATGCAGGAGCCTGGTCTGAACCCAGCTCTGTGCCCTCACAGTGGGGACACCGGCCGCACCCAGGCCTCCCAGGGGCTGTGGGTGGGCTGTGTGGGTATCACTGTGTGGATGGGGCATGGGGGGAGGGTGAGCATTGAGCATCCGGAGAAGGGGGGCCCTCCTGTGAGGAGGAAGTTGGGTAAGGGGACCCCAGGCAGTGGTGACCTCACTTCTCTGACAACAGAGCCAAAGAGAATTTGGAACCCTGGTAACCAGGCACCCACATTCCACAGACAGACCCCTGACCAGGTCATTTCATTGGAGATCCTCAAACCAAGATGTTCGCATGTTGCCTGCCGAGGTCCGGAGGCTGCAGGCAGAAGAAAGCGCGCCCTGCAGACGCTGTCCCCCGCTGGGGATTTCCTGTCAGGGCTCCCCACCGCCTCTGGCCATTCGGCTGGAAGAACAGAAAGGTGACACCAGGAGGCCCAGAGCCGGCCACCCAGCCCCACTCGCTCTGATGACCTGTGTAGCCCCAGGTGCCCTCCCTGTGTGTGTCTGTGAGTGTGTGTGTGTGTGTGTGTGTGTGTGTGAGTGTGTGTGTAAAGAGGGGTCATGGGGGTGGGGCCACCCCGAGCAGGAGCAGGCTGATGAGGGGTCAGATACCCAGTGGGCAGGTCATGTTCAAGGTCAAGGCTGGCTGTGTGGGACGGGGTGTGCAGGCGCTGCCCCTTCTGCCCGAGATTTATCCCGATAACCCTGCAGGGATGGGTCACTGCATCCCGGGTGCAGGGCTGTGCGCGCACAGGTGTGTGTCTGATCTGGGAGCAGCAGGGGGACTGGGCAGGAGGACAGTGCGGATGGCCGGGGAGGGCTGTGAGGCCTTGGGGCCGGCTACCGGCCCCTGTCTTTGCAGAAGGTCACGGAGGACATGGAGAGGCAGCTGGCAGACATGCCCTCCTCCCTGACAGAGGGGTTGACCCCACAGGCATCCCGAGAAACAGGTGCTGGGGATTGCCGGGCAAGACCTCCGACACCACACAGACCACTGTCCCAGGTGGTTGTCCACCGGACAATGGTCCAGGAGCCAGAGCCCTTGGAGGCCAAGGCCGAAGGTGAGAAGGCCGGGGCTGGGTGTTTGTGGTGTGTGGGGATGCGTCGGTGCTGGCCCCACAGGGAGGAGCCCCCAGAGGCTGGTGTGGGGCCAGGAGCAACGACTGGGCACAGAGCACACAGCGGTGGACTGCAGTTGGGGAGACGTCCCTGTGAGGGTTCCTTCCCGGATGTGGCTTCTCTGGGAGGCCCTGGGCTGGGCTCTGTCTCTGCAAAGGCCCACAGAGAGCAGGCACGGGGTAAGCTTTTCTCCTCTCACAGCTGCTCCACAACCTGAGGAGCTAGAGCTGGATCTGGAGGGAGGGCTGGTGCCTGCAGTGACTTCAGGAGGAAACCAGGAGCCAGCATATGACCCGGCACCTGCCCACGGAGAGCCTGGCGCTGTCCAGGAAGAACTGGCACCTCTTCCTGCGCCAGCCCCTGCCCCTGCCCCTGCTACAGTTCCTGCCACTCCCCCTTGCCCCACCCCAGCCCCTGCCCCTGCCTCGGAACCAGATCTTGACCCAGTTCCTGCCCCTTCCCTTACCCCTGCCTCTGCCTCTGCCCCAGCCCCTGCCCCTGCCTGTGCTCTTGTTCCTGCCCCTGCCCCTGTTCCTACTCCTGCCCTGCCAGAGCCACTGTTCCTGACCCAGATCCTACCCTTGCTCCTGTCCCTGTCCATACTCCTGCCAGAGCCGCTGCCCCTTCCCCTGCCCCTGCCAGGGCTCCTGTTCCTGCCCCTGACCCATATCCTTTCCCTGCTCCTGTCCTGGATCCTGTACCTGCCACTACTGCTGACCCTGTCCCTCCCCTTGCCCCTCCCTCTGCACCTGCTCTTACCTCTGTCCCTGCCCCTGTCCCTGCCCCTATCCTGAGCCCTGCCCCTACTCCTGCTGCTGCAGGGCTCCCACTGCCACATCCAGAGTCCACAGCCCTGCAGGGAGAGCACCTTGTACAATCACCCTTAGTTCCATCGCCGGAACCCGAGACCCCGCCCGATTGTTTCATCCCCTCCCCCTGTGTTACTTCTCTCTGGTACATTTTAACTGTTATTTTATCCTTCCATGTCCTATATACTGTTTATTATTTGTTTTAAATAAAATTTCTTCTTTTCAATTGAACACATCATGAGCATTAAGTACATGCCCAACGCTGTGCCACCACACCCCAGAACATTGCCACAGAATATCTCATTCCCCAAAGGAGTCCCCGAACCAGAAGCCCTCCCTGCCCTTTTCTCCCCCAGCTCAGACCCCGGCAACCCTTAAGCTGCTTTCTCTCTCTGTTCCTTTACCTATTCCTGATGTTTCTGGTATTGGAATCACACAATAGGGGCCTTTGTGTCTGCCCCCCTAACTTCAAAGGGGACTCCTTTTCTTCTGTGTTTATTTGTCATAAAATTTCCCTTATTTGATATTGAAATCCCCGAAGGATTACACATCAGATGTAATCAAAGAGGCCACTTTAGGAATTATGGGCACAAACTCAGGGCCGAGACCCTTGGTCCTGCTGGGACCCCACAGCCTGACCCCAGACAGGACAGGGCTGGTTCCTTCTGAGACCCACACAGAAACCAGGGAAATGCAGAAAGCTGGAAGACACACCACAAAGGGCAAAAGCATTGCTCACAACCCAAAGGCAGAGAAAGGTTTCACCTGACTCTGGTCCAAACCACGCTCCCAGTCACTGGGTTCCACAGGGACGGAGACCAAACACAAGCAAGTCCAAGGCGGAAGGATAGGCACGAAGGGAAAATGTGTCAGAGATGCGGGAGCTCCTGGGGAAGGACTCTGGCAAAGGAAACCCTTTGGAGGCAGCGCTGGTCACCCTCAGACTGGCAGGTGTCTGGTCTGGGCACCAGCAGCCCTGGGGAGAACCTGAGGAAGTAGAGGTCCCCTGGAGAGAATGGTGTCAGGCACCCCTGTCTGGGAGAACAGTGAGCAGCATCCATCCCAGGCCACAGGTGCACCCATCCTCAGCCTCGGACTCAGCCCCGGAAACTCTGACTCGGTTTTTCACACACGTATTGTCAGGAGTGTTCATCACAGCGGTGCTGGAGAGAGCAGGGAATGGAACAACACTAATGCCCAAGGAGATGGATGGGATCCACGGTCCCAGTTCTCATGACAGAATGCTCTGCAGCTACTGTCCCGGTGTCATCCGGGGCACAGGATCCGGGAAGCCCCTCCTGAGACCCACCCCTCCTGCCACCCTGCCCCTGGGAACATTGGGAATTGTTTGAGGAGGAGGGGGAGAGGATCCAGGATGACAGCGGGTCCAAGGAGAAGGAAGGTCAGCACTGGGAGGACAGATGGACGTGCCCTGAGCCACCATCCAGGGCCCAGGCTGTGATGCCCTCGGACCTCACCCCAAATCAGGACTCCTGATTTATGGACCCAGCTTCTGTGGATTTACTCCTTCCCTCATTCCTTCTCTCCCCCATTCATTCCCCACCTCCAACCCTCCCTCCCCCTCCCTCCCTCCCTCCAACCCTCCCTCCTTCCACCCTCATTCAGCAGAGGATCTGGGGTCCCTGCTGTGTACTGAGCACTGGGGCTTCATCAGTGAGCACCCCCCAACCCACATGGTCATGTCCACTGTGGGAGGTGACGGGGGCCGTCCTCAGGGTTAGCAGTGGTGATGAGCACCAAGAATCAGCTCCTGAAAACAGAGGCCAGTTGCACAATGCAAAGAATGGAAGACCCATGCTTAGCACTTCCTCTAGAAAAATCTAGTCCTGAAAAGTAATGAAAAGTAAGTATATCCTAGACTTCATGCAATGTGAGTTCTCCTGGCAGGTACCTACTGATTCCTAGAACCAACAAAGAGTAAATCCTCCAGTGTCGACTGGGGTGTTGTGACCCAACTTTTTGGACCAAATGACTGTGTTTCAGCCAACATCTCCAGGGCCTCTGAGTTTTCCAAGGGTCTCTGCAATTCTCTGATCCTTTCATCAACCTCCTTGGGAAGCTCTATCCTGTCATCTTCCTTGTCTTTGCCTCTTCTGGGACCCTTCAATGACTTCCCCGCCAGGGCCACCCCTTCCAGGACTCCCTGTGCTCCCTGGTCTGACACCCACATCCCACACTGGGTCCTGTGAGCCCGGTGCTTTTTGCAAGGACTGTGTCCTCCTTCTGGGGTCACTAGCCATCTCTCTTGCAGTGGCCTGCCTCTTCCTGCGCTGGGTCTCCTCTGAGCAGTCTGTGAGGTCAGACTATGCCCATGTCACGGGCACGGAAGCGAGAGTCCAGAAGGTCCAGACGACCTGCTCCCAGTCCCAGCGTGTGGAGCCTGGGTCAAGGATGGTCCGCGAATAGAGCAAGACTTGGGCCCAGGGAGACTGAGGGGGTATGTGGCACAGTGAGCCTGCAGGAGGAGAGGGAGCACTGTGGGGACCTGGTGCACAGGCCTGCTGGGAGACCACATCTCACCCACAGCAGCTCTGTCCCCAGGGCTGGAGGGTGTCAGGGTAGCCACCCTCCGAGGCTGCAGGCTGACAGTGACTGACAGGAGAGGAGGTGCACCTGATGCAAGAGAGAACCCTGAGGCAGAGAGGCGGGGGCAAGTGCTCCCCCAGCAGCAAGAGGAACTCAGGGTAGCCACCCTCCCAGGCTGCAGGATGGCAATGGCTGGCAGGAGAGGAGGCACCTGGTGCAGGAGAGAGCCCTCAGGCAAAGAGGAGGGGGCTGGCTCTCCCCCAGCAGCAGGTGCACTCGGGCAGGCTGAGGGGACCTCCGTGGACAGCGGTGCCTGCATCTGGGTTCTCCACACAGACCCCCTCCTCAGGCTCAGCACGAGCTTGTCTGGATGGCCTTTGTCCCCCAGATACAAAGTCTGGCCCAGGACCCTCCTCAAGCCCCGACTCCCAATCCTTTGACCTCAGCTCAAGTGACAAGAAATGGCCAATAGTTTAGGTGGGTTTGGGTGCACAGGGACATTTGCTTTTCTGGCCCATGCTGTAATATTGCTGGCATTTAAAGATCTCAGGGCTTTGATTCAAAACCGGTAGGATACCGGGGACCCGAGTCGGGTCTCTGGAAACCTGCCTCTGGACCTTGCAGCCCTCCCAACCCACCAGGTCTGCTCAGAATCCCTATAGGTCACAGACCTACAGTCTTGGCTCCTCAGATGGCCCGGACAATGCACCTTCATAAAGAGATCCTGGTGGGGCAGCAGAACACACTGCGGATTCCAGCAAATCCGCCTCCCAGAAACTGAGGGTACTGCTGGACGAGCTGTCTGAAAACAGCCATGTCAGGGTTCCAGGAAGATACCAGAGGCACAGGAGTAACTGAGGAGCACCTGAAGGTCAGGGAGAGGCAGTCAGGCTTCCAGACATTTCTTCCCTAAAGCTCTTCATTCCTCAGCCTTTTTTCTGGTGATTCTGCTTGGTTTCTATTGCCCCAACTGTTATCCATTGCCTTAGGCAGCAGAGACTGATGTATGCCTTTAAATGTTTTGGACATTGAATGTCTTCCAGTAGCCACTTCACTGCTGGGAGAGTTGGTAACAAGCAAGAAGTCCCAGAGGACTCCAAGGGTCTGGACTTGGTGTTTCCCTCTCCTGAGATGGGGACACCTGTGTGAGGTGCAGGTGGTCACCTGGGGGAGGATGGCGGGCACCTGACGTGGACAGATGGGGTATAGGTAAGGCCCGAGGCTCCCGGGGTATGTGCCTGGCATCCAGACTGAATAGATCTTCAAAGCTGCAGAATGGCTGGGATCATCTTCAGTCTGAGGAGGAAGGTGAAGGGAGCAGAGGGGACTGAGGATGTTCGGCTCAGACAGGAGAGGGCTGAGCCACACTTATGGGGGGAAAGTGGGTCAGGTTCAGGCTCATAGGGACAGACCTGGAGGCCATTATGCCATGTGAAATAAGCCAGTCCCTAAAGGACCGACACCGGACGACCCCACTTGTGAGGGATTGTGAGTATTCCCTTTCACAGAGGTGGAAGAAGCTGCTGGGTGCCGGGGCTGGGGAAGGGGAATGGGGGTTATGGTCTCGTGGGTAGAGGTTCAGTTTGGGATGATGAAAACATTGTGCTGATGGATGGAGGTAGACGGTGTAGAACAGGGAATATACTTATTGTCACTGATACACGCTTCATGGTATCAGCTGTATGTCCATTATACCACAATACAAAAGAAATGAGTCATGAAGTCAGGGCCATCACGAGTCCCTGGAGGGCCCAGGAGCAGGGAGCCTGTATCTTAGTTCTCGCTCTCATACTCTGCCGCTTGTTGGGTGACTGAGCTTAGTAAGTGCTTGCTAAGACACAGGGCAGGCAGCTGGTCCAGAGAAAGTGCACAGGTGCAAACCCACTGGTGGGCACTGAGCAATCCCAAGGTGATGCGCATCCAGACAGAGCGAATGCCCACATTTCATAAACACCAGCACAGAAATAGTCATTTAAAACCAAGTCAGGAACCTTATATAGCCCAGAGGGCTCCACGCTCCTGGAGGCCGAGCTAGTGGCCACGGCCAAGGCCTCTGGTGGTGAGGGCACTGGGGGTCTGGGAGGTGGCTCGGCGCACCCCTGACCCTGAAGCCCCATGGCCACGGTGAGGTGTAAGGACTGGGAGGGAAGACCCGGTCAGCACCCGTTCTGGCTCCATGGCTGCTACAGGGCTGCTCCCAGCCCCAACAGGAGATGTCTGTTTAGAACCATGGAGAAAACCTTTTCCCTCAATTGTTCTTTTAAGATGGTTGCTTAGCATTGACACAGAAAAACATCCGATATAAAACTGGAGCCGTTCTGAGCTGCAAAGGACCCGGGAATGATCAAAATGTAGTGACCGCAAAGAGAGGACCTTGTGCCCCAGGCAGGCCTCCTGTGCGCAGGGCTGGTTAGGGCGCTGGTGTGCCCGTGCAAGCAGTGCTGGGCTCCACAGTTTCCCTGAAGGGAACAGAAGTAGGAATCTGCTCTGACCGCTCTGCTCAAGGCAGCACCCCCTGATGGAGATGGGGGCAGCCCCTCGTGACGTCCAGATATCCTGGGGATTCTTGGGCACAGCTACAAATCTCAGCTTCTCCATGACAGGGGCCAGCCCATCAGCTGCGGGTCTCACAGGTCCTTCAGGGGACAGCCCAATACCGCAGGTCCCACAGCTCCTCCAGGGACAGCCCCTCATGAGTTCTGGGTGCCCTGTTGATTCTGGGGCACAGCCATGGTTCTCAGCTTTTTCATGACCCGGGGAATGATGGGGGGGCCAGCCCAGCAGCCATGGGTCCCACAGGTCCTCCGGGGACAGCACCTTGGTGGGCCTGCGTCCCAGCAGGTACCTGTTCAGGTGGCTCTTATCGGGCCACACAGCCTCAATTCCATTGGCCAGTTGACGACCATCGCCCGGTGACAGGCCGAGGTCATTCGGGGAAACTCCACCACCAGTTCCCCAAAAAAGGCCCCCATGTAGTAAAAGTTGCCCTGGTACCTGGGGATGTGGGTTGGGACTGTGGCCTGCGCTCATAGCTAAAGTCCTCATGGGCTGCCCAGTAGAAACCGAGGTGTGCGGTACCAAAGAGGGGAGACAGGATCTCCATGCCCACATGTTCCCAGAACTTCATTCCCGCATCCACGTGCACGCACACCAGGTCTTCCACGTCACAGAGGAAGCGCTGCTCGCGGAAGCGTCTGATCATCGCTATGTGCCACATGGACACATCCTGCCAGAGCAGGATGCCGCGGACCTCGACAACCACCATCCTCTGGCCCTCCCAGAGTGGCCCACGGGGCACAGCAACCAGCTGGTCGGTGAAGATGTAGTAAGTGACCCTGTGTCCTCCATGAGGACCACCACCCTCCGGCTTACCTGGAAGGGGACTCGGGGCCCGGCAGCTGGCTGATTGGTGAAAACCTAGTAGGTGACCCCATGCCCCACCATGTAGTGTTTCTCTGCTATCTGCAGGAACAGCTCCAGGAAGACCACGCATCCACAGGGGGAGTGGACAGGGCAGGAAGAGGGTCACTGCCAGAGGCTGGCAGCAGGACACCAGAGTTGGGGGCCTTGGACGTGTGCAACTTCTTCATGGGGGAAGGCCCTGGGCTCCTTTAAGGAACATCCACCTCCTGACCTTCCTGAGGGAATCTGCCAGCAGGACCTCCCTAATGTCTGTTCCCAGAGATGGGGGCCATCAGCAGCCTGTCTTCCAAAGGGCAGCCTGAGGCTTCGGAGGCTGGAAACCCATGCAGCCCCACAGTCAGCATGCTGGAGCCTGGAAAACTTCCCCTGTGCTGAGCTCCTGGGCAAACCCTGCAGGTGCCCTCCACTGGCCGCCCCCCTGCAGATCCCATCCCCACCTTCCAGGAAGGAAGCACCTTTGGGCACAGCCCTCATTTCTTTGTCTTACAGAGGGGCTAGAATCAGCAGGGCCTACCACCTGTCCCATTTTGCTTTGAGTGGGCTGCCGCTGGCCCCCACAGACCTGTCTCCACTTCCTGTAGGCTCCTCCCTGGAAGACTGCTGGGCATCCTGCTGACAAGGTGCTCAGTAAGCCACTGGTATTCCTAGGAGGGGTCACCCTCAAACTCTGCCACATCAGGAATCAGGTCCAGCCTGTGGACAGGGAAGGCAAAAGTCAACACCAAGAAGAAGAGGGGGCTTGCTTAGGCCCCAGGCTTGAATCCAAGGGTGTAAGCTTCCAGGTCCAGGTCTACATCTCCCTGGCCCCCAAGGGTTTAAAGTCTTATCCAACCACGTCCCATGGCTGGTCCCCCTTTAAGGGTACTACCTGCTCCGCCCTGTGAGGACAGCAGTTCCCCCATTATCAAGTGTGGTGAGCCCCTCTGAAACTGATGTTTTTGCATAGGCACTAAGGCTACTTCCCTGGGCGTGCCCCATACCAGGAAGGTTTGTAAATCACTCACACTGGGAAGGCGGGCACTACATTGAAATAGGGGATAACCACACTCAACCAGCAGACATGTGTCAGGTCACCAGAGGGCAAGTCCAGACCCAGCCAATGGGGGAAGATGTCAGATATGAAGCAAGGGGAAGGAAGAGTGATCCTGGCAGAGGGCACAGCAAAAGCAAAGGCTTGTAGTCAGGGCCAGGGCACATGTGGGATGACCACACACTTGGGTGGCCCACAGAAGGGTGGCTGTGGTGGAAGAGATGAGGCTGGAGAGGACGGGCATGAGGGGAGCATACCACAGAAAGGCCCAAAGGTTATGTTCCGAAAATATCACTCTAGTTACCAGAGGAGAATGGGCTCTGTGCAGCAGAGGACAGGGTGACCCTAAGCCTCACCCTAATCCCTAACTCCTAACCCTAACCCTATCCACTATTACCAAACCCACAAATCAGCAAAATGCATTCCTGTACCTTTCTTAATATAGATGTAAGAAGCTAGATCAGAAGAATTGCAAAACCAAGAGCTCATAAATAGACTGTGCACCCTAAGCAAGTGGCTCTGCACAAACACCTCAAAGGTTATTCAATAGAGTGAAACAAGCAATGTTATACAGCACAATGAATTTTTAAATAAAAACATGTGGTCATATTAATTGATGTAGAAAATGTTCTAACCAAAGTCCAATGTCTGTTGCTGATATAAATACTCATGAAAGCAGGAATAAGGAGTAATTTTCTCATTAAAACTCTAGCAAACACCATGCTTAAGTCTGAAGATGGACAGCTCTACTCTGAAATCAGGAACAAGGACGGGATGCTGGTTTTCACCTGTTGCTCAGTTTTGTACTGAAAGTTCTACCCAGAATGATAAGCCAAGAAAGAAGGCATCCACATGTGAAAGGAAACACTAGAACTCTGTCTATTCAGAGACCAGGGATGACATCATCTTATATAGAGCTTCCAAAAGAATCAACAAAAAATGATTAGAGCCAGTTACCTAATTCAGCACAGTTACAGGACAAAATATCAATACACAAAAATCTCTCTTATTTGTATACACTAGCAATGAATCATCCGAAAAGGAATTTAAGAAAACAATTCCATTTTAGGGAACATCAACATTAAGCAAATATTTAGGTATAGATGTAATCAAGGTGCACATCTTGTACATTGAATGTTACAAAACATTGCTGAAAGAAAGTAAGGGAAACCTAAATAATTCTGAAGACACCCCATGGTGATGAAAAGACATGCTATTGATAAGATGGCAGTAGAACACAAGGCGATGTGGAAATTCAATGTGTTCCCAAGAAAATTCACAAAGGCCTTTGGGAAGAAATGCACAAGCTAATCCTAACAGTCATATGGAATTTCAAGGGACCACAAGTTAGCCAGAACAATCTTGAAAAAGAAAATCAAAGGTGAAAGGTCATACTTCCAAAGTTCAAATCTCATACAAAGCAACAGTCAAGAAAAAGTTGTGATACTGTCGTAAAGGTATGCATTCACCCTGGAGCAAATAATATATTACATGTTAATTCATTGAATTTAAATTTAAAAAATTTTAAATAAATATATAAAATAACAATTTTTATTTTTATGCATACCCTTTTCAAAATGTATGCATACAGATCAGTGGGATTTAACTGAGACCAGAAATAAACCCATTCTTCTATGGTCCACTGAATTTTGACAAGGGTGGACAACATTACATTGGGGGACAATTGGTTATCCATGTGCAGAGGAATGAAACTGGACCCTACCTCATTCCACATAGAAACGTTAGCTCAAAATAAGTAAAGGTTTAAATGTAAGAGGTAAAATTATAAACTCTAGAAGAAATAAATGGGGATAAATCTTCATAATCTTGGATTTAGCAATGCTTTTAGCTCTGACACCAAAGCATTAGAAAAGAAAGAAAAAATCATATCCTCAAAATTACAAATCTTTTCAGCACGCCTGGGTAGCTCAGTCAGTTAAGCACCTAACTTAATTTTGGCTCAGATCATGATCTCAGGATCATGATATCAAGCCCCATGTCAGGCTCCACGCTGAGTGTAGGGCCTGCAGGTGAGTCTCTCTCCCTCTCCCTCTGCCCCCGACCGCTCACACACTCTCTCTCCCTCGCTCTTAAAAAGATGTAAAAAAAAATTACAAATCTTTGTACATTAGAAGTGACTATCCTGAAAGTGAAAAGACAGCCCCCAGAAGGAAATATTTGTACATTATGTATCTAGTAAGAGACTGTTGTCCAGAATATGTAAAGAGCTTTTACAACTCCTCAACAAAAAGACCACCTAATTTTAAAATAGACAAAGGACTTGGATAGCCCCTTCTCCAGAGAAATCATGGGGAGTTGGGTGTTTAATGCATACAGGGTCTCCCTCAGGGAGAATGAGGTACAACCGTGGGAACTCAGCTAAGGCCAGAGCACTGTGTAGAGGGGAAACACAAGCGGGGGAGTGGGAGAGGGAGAAGCAGGCTTCCCACCGAGCTTGGCGCCCGACGCGGGGCTCAATATCAGGACCCTGGGATCATGACCTGAGCTGAAGGCAGACACTCAGATTGAGCCACCCAGTCGTGCCATGTTAGTCTTGTTTTATTTTCAGTTATACTTGAGCCTTGAGCAACTCGGGCCTGAACTCTGTGGGTCCACTGATAGGTGGAAATTTTCCCTGGTGAATACAGTATGATACTATGAATGCATTTTGTCTTCCTTGTGATTTTCTTATTAACCTTTCCTTTTCTCTAGTTTATTTTATTGTAAGAACTTAGTATGTAATATATGCAACATACAAAATATGGGCTAATCGACAGTTTATGTTGCTGGTACGGCTTCTGGTCCACAGTAGGCTATCAGTAGCCATGTTTTTTTTGGGGGGTCAAAGTTTTATGCAGATCTGTGGCTTCATGTGGGGTCAGCCTCACTGACCCCCACAGTGTTCGAAGGTCAGCTGTATTTCAGAGCTGGGGGTAGACAATAATTTTTAGGGGTCTTGGGCCTTTAAAGATCTTAGTTCAAAACTCAGATTAGCTGGGATCCTGGGCAGTGCAGTGGGGTGGGGTTGGGGGGAGGCCTTTCTCAGATACTCCAGCCTGAGAGCAGCTGATGTCCCAGTGGGTCGTTACCTGACTGCATGTGGGAGCCCCCTTGGGGGAAGCACAAGTGGGCGGACAGGCAGGTGCCCAGCATTTTCAAGCTCCTCTACTGACCACAGCATGTGGCCAGGGTGGCCGTGTCCACTCTGGGTGCCCTAACTTGGCCCAGCCGTGCAGGTTCCCGGGCGGATCACCTTGCAGAACTGCAGGAAATGAGAATTAGCCTTCCCACCTACCCACTCTCCTCCCTTGCTGAAATTGGAGCTCTCCATCTTAACTCTTGGACCTTGTTATGTCATCACTGTGAGGGTCAGGGGACAGGAGGGGGCTCCTGACACACAGGACAGAGTGTGGCCTTAGTAGCTCAACAGATGTGAGTTCGAATCCTGACTCTGCCCTGTACCAGCTCTGCCATCTGGGAAAGGCTCTGAACTGCAGTTGCCCCCCTGAAAGGGGGGCGGGGCTAATGCCGCCTACCTGCAGGATCTCCATGAGGCTCATGGAGGGGAGGCTGGGAGACGCGTGCGTCCCCTCTGCCCCAGCTCTGCAGCTGGATGCACGAGGGTCTCCCTGGCTCTGCCATCTTGGCAACAGCCCTCCTGTGTGCACGCCTTCTCCTGGGCTCCCTGACACTTCCCACCCTAGGTCAGGCTCCCCCTTCTCACCGTAGGTTAACACCCCCTCCCCAGGAATGGTGGAGGTCTGCCCTTGCTGTGCCAGGGGCTCATTGATGCCTCTCCCCTTGCCTGCCTTCCACCGTGGTTCCACCGTGCCTGAGGGCAGTGCAGCCTACTTTTCCCCCTCCATTGCCTGTGAGGCCACTGTCCGCCCTCCCAGAGATGCCTGGTACCATCCACACCGGCCCCTTCCAACCATCCAATCTGGTATTGTGGCCATAGCCAGCTCCAGAAACGCAGCAGCATTAAGTCATGCCTTGCTAAGACCTGCACTTGCCCCAACTCACTGTGGGCCCATAGGATCGGGCCCCGGCCTGCCTTTACAGCCCCCTCTCGCTTACTCCCTCACTCACCTCAGATCCTCCCACCTGGGCCCTCCCACCTCAGGACCTTTGCACATACTGTTCTCTTTCCTGGAATTCTCTCTCCTAGATACATAATGAGCTCTGACTCAATTACCCCTTGTTTGGGGGTTGAGTACCCACCCCACCATATTCAGTCCACTGCAATGCATTCTTGTACCACCTTATACTTTTCCAATAAATGAGCTTGATCATGTGATTCGTGGCCCTCTATCCCACTAAATGGCAAACTCCATGAAGCGAGGGCCAGGCTGGATTTTGCCCATCATTATAACCCTTCAGTTGGTATGGCGCCTGGCACAAACGAGGAACCATTTGGACTGAGTGTATAGGCTTGTGTCTCTCGTGTACCCGTTAATAGTTTCTTTAAGGAGCAAGTGCAGAGTAACAACAGGGAAATGGCCCGGTTTACCAGATGCATGAGTGCCCACTGGGGCACTTTTTATCACAGATAAAATACAGGACCCCTGCTTAGAATCTCAGCCAGGTAACAAATGACTTTTTTAGGCTATGTTCCAAATATTGTAGGGGACATAGTTAAACAAAAATTACTTGTTTATGTCATCTACCGTGGCTGGAAAACCAGTCCAATTTTTGCTAAATCTGACCACTCTGTGCTGGAGCGTGCCCACTTCTCTTGATGCTTCTATGCCCTTCCTTCCTCCCTGGCACCGTACTTGCTCAGGTGCCGGAAAGAATAAGATCCCCTGCCCTCAAGGAACCCGCAGTCTAGTGTAAGAGACGAGACCACAAACACAAATCTCTGAGGCAACGCCAAGTCTATTTCTGAGAATTTAGAGGCTCTGGTTGGAATAGGGACAGCCTTGGAATTTAGCAGATACCACAGATCATGGCACAGAAAAGCAAGTCCAGAAATAAACCCACATTTCATAAGACTATAGATTTGAAATCACTGATGAAAGGATTATTCAGTAAGTTATGTTAGGGCAATTCATTAACTACCTGGACAAAATCAAATTAGATCCTCATTGCTTTGAGCCTCACACCCCATTTTCTCGGTCTCCTCATTTTGTCTGATATGGTGTTTGTTTCTGTGCATAAGGTCGGCTGTGTCTCCTGGTCTTATACAGAAAGTGTCCCATGGGGCTAGGCAGCACTGTCACCCTGGTCACCAGACCCTGTGTCCCCTGTCATGAGTGCTGCAGGAGTGCTGAGGGACAGGGCTTGCCCTCGGGCCGACTGTTGGCAGTGACCGGCCTCCATAACTGGGGGCCTGCTGGTACCAGTGCGGCTGCTGGGAGGCCTGGCCGTAGGTGCCGGGTTTGCTGGGTGGGATTGCCAGATCAGATACAGGACCCCCGCTCCCAGCACAGTGAGCCAAGAGGCCCAGCCCCAGCTGTTGTGTGTGGGCTGCTGGGTCGCATTGGCTCCCATCCTCCCTGGACAGGAGTCTCTTTACAGGACTGCTGGTCCCAGCCAAAGTGCCCACCAGGAATGGTGGGGCCTGATTCACTTTGTAGGGGCACCTGCTGGGGTGGGAGTGTTGGGGAGGTGGGTCCACAGGGGACCAGCAGGGTGTGGAGTGCTAGCAAGTCAGATGGAAAGCGTGAGAATTGGCTTCTGCAAACACCAGGGTAACTTCAGAAGGAGGGCAGGAAAGTGCTGAGGACCGGGCATTCTGTTCCCAGAGAAAGCCCCTGCCGATCCTTGCCCTCCAGCACACACGCTATGTTAGACAATGATTCTCCAAACTGCTGCCCCCATGCTAGGTCTCGGATGGGCTGACGCTCCACGCCGGCGCTGTAAGAGGGGAGCCTCCAGCTCTCCCAGAGTGATGTCCCCTTAATTTTCAAAGCTCCCCAAGATAAGCTGTGAAGATTTTCAAAGCCAGACATTATGCAGGTTCGTCTTCCTGGGGAGGTCCTCAGACGCGGGGTACCCGATGTGGGGCTTGATGGCCTCACTCCTCATGGAGGATCTCTGCGTCTCTGACATCCCTTTGGATTGTAGCTATTTGTGCTCGGGTTTTGACTCCGGACCTCGTCTGAGCCCCCGCTGCCCGGTGGATGTGGCCCTCTCCTCAAGCCCCCCGCTGCAGAAGGCCTGTCCTCCAGTCTTCAGGTCCTTTCCAGAGTGGGCGGCGTTCCGTGTGTGTCGTCGTGTCCACGGGAGGAGGTGAGCTCGGCATCTTCCCGCTCACTCGTGCTCTCCACTGTGATCTGCACACTCATGTTTTTAATTAGGTAGGAAAGTAGAGAGAACCAGAAACCAGAAAGCCTTTAATGCTGTTTTTTAAATATTTCCCATGTAGTTCTCTTTACTGATGTTATTTTTTTTTTAAAGATTTTCTTTGAGAGAGGGAAAAGGAGAGAAAGCGAGAGAGGGAACACAAGCAGGGAGGAGATGGAGAAGCAAGCTCCCCACAGAGCAGGGAGCCCAGCGTGGGGCTCGATCCCAGGACCCCGGGATCATGACCTCAGCTGAAGGCAGCTGCTTCACCGACTCAGCCACCCAGGCGCCCCTACCGATGTTATTTTTTCACGTGGCTGAGATTTACTGTCTAGTGTCCTTGCATTTTTAACCTTCAAGAAGCCCGTTGGCGATGCCTGGATCACAGGTGTCCCTGTACAGGTTTGCAAACGCCCCAGGATTTTATCTAGGATTAGCACTTTCTCGTTAGTTTTGAGGGACAGATTTCCCGCTTTTTCCTTTCCACATTTTGTCATCCTGCTGACTCCTGGACTACAGGGCTTCGGATGGGAAACTGATCTAATCTTACTGTGGATCCCTTGCACATTGCGAATTGCTTCTCTTGGACTTTTTCCAGTGTTTTTTCTCTTGGTTCTTGGCAGTCTGGGTCTCTGTGATGCATCCTGCTTGAAGCACATGGAAATTCTCGAGTATTTAGATTCATGACTTTCAGTACATTTGCAAAGTTTTCAGCCATTCTTTGTTCCAATTGCCTGTCTGACATTGACCTCCTACCTTCCCTTCGGAGACTGCTGTGTTGCTGGTGCTCCTGATGGACTCACCTGGGTACCTCGGGCAGGTGCTCATTTTTTTCCCCTTCAGTTCCCTCCATTTTGAGTTGTTTTCTGTGTGTTGTGTAAGATAATCGTCCAAATCCTTTCTTTCTCTCTTCCTGTTTTTTTTTTTTATTTCTAGTTTCACTACATTGTCATGAGAAAGATAGTTGAAATGATTTCAATCTTCTGAAATTCGTTAAACCTGGTTTTGTGAACTAAAATGTCATCGATCCTGGGGAATGCTCCGTGTGCATTTGGGAAGAATGTGCATTCTTTTTCTATTGGATAGAATGTCCTGCATGGGTCCATCAGTCCATTTGGTCTAAAGTAGAGTTGAAGTCCAGTGTTTCCATATTGATTTTCTGTCTAGATGGCTTATCCATTGTTGAAAGTGTGGTCATGGACTCCCGTACTATTATTATCTATTTCTCCCTTCAGATCTGTCCATATTTGCTTGACATATTTAGGTGCTCTGAGGTTAGGTGCAAATATATTTATAATTATTCAATTTTCCTGTTGAATGGACCCATTCACCATCCTATAAGGGCCTTCTTTGTCTATTGAGACAGTTTTTGACTTAAAGTCGATTTTGTCTGCGGTAAGTGTAACCATATTTGTTTTCTTCTGTTGACCACTTTTGTGACCTGTCTTTTTTTAATTTCTTCACTTTCAGCTTATGTGCCTCTTTAAATCTAAACTGAGTCTCTTGTAGACTGTATAAATTTATAGTATACCCTATGATCTGTGAAGTCAAGATCTCCTCTGCCCTGTTCCTTTTGGCACCATTCTCTAAAATTTTATGAGAAGAGTACTTTAGATAAATTTTAGTATCATTTTGTCCAATTTTAAGTACCTGAATTGGTATTTTTTAAAAAGATTTTATTTATTTATTGGACGGAGAGAGACAGTGAGAGAGAGAACACAAGCAGTGGGAGTGGGAGAGGGAGAGGGAGAAGCAGGCTTCCCACGGAGCAGGGAGCCCGATGCGGGGCTCGATCCCAGGACCCTGGGATCATGATCTGAGCCGAAGGCAGATGCTTAATGACTGAGGCAGGTGCCCCTGAATTGGAATTTTAAAATTTTATTTTATATTAAATTTATATATTAACTTTGGAGAACTTGTAATTTTGTTCTAGTAACTATTCTGTTTTGGAACATAACATATCTTTTCATTGGTCCAAATCTTTCACATAGTTTTATAGTATTATTTAGATAGGTGTTTTACTTATCCTTAATTTTTCAATGTTTTCCTTTAAAATTTTCATGGTATCTCCCTTCATTTTCATTTCTCATTGGTATCATTAAGGAAAAAGATAGAGCAACTAATTTTGTATATTTATCTTTGGATAATATATATTAACCAAACAGCTGCCAAAGTCACTTAATTCTAGCATTTCTGTAAACCTTTAGGCTTCCTAGTTATAAAACCCAGTGAAAAATAATAACAGACTAAAAATAACTTGGTATTTTCTCCAAATATCATACTGATTTTTTTTTCTTATTGCATTTGTTAACATTCAACAATATCAGTATGATTGGTAGTAGTTGTAGGCAAGAAAACCAATTTTAACAGAAATACCTCTTAGCGTTTTTCAAGTTTGGTTTCTATTTTCAGGTCAATAACTCCATCGTCTTTAAGAAGGTATTCTCATTGTGATTGTACTTCAAGGTTTTATTAGATAAGCCACTTATGAATTCTGTCCAACAAGTTTTCTGCATCTATTGATATCCTATGGCAGTCTCCTTTTTTGATGTAATTCTTATGTTGGAAGATTTTTCATATCCTGGATTCACTGGGTCATGATGCGTGCTTTTGATACCCTGCGCCTTGTTTCAATAAGATTTTGTTCTATAAATATTAACTTATAAACTTATAAACATGCTAGATGTTTATAAGTGAGATTGTATACTACAAAAATCTTTATCAGTTTGCGCTGTTGGTAATATTGACTTTATAGAGTCAATTATGTAATTTTCTATCTTTTTCTATACCTTGAATTCATTTAAATCATTTGAATAATTTATTTTTTAATGATTAGCTAACTCTGTGAAGCTATCTGTTTCAAGGGCTGTATTACTAGTATCATTATTAGGATTGATGATAGGTTTTTTTCTTTCAAGTTGAGATTGATTTAAATTTTCTAGGTATCCTTGGTCAATTTTCTAGTTCTATTTCCTCAGAAATTGTACTGTTATAACAGGTATAACAATACACAAAGTTACCCATCCTCTCTTTATTTCTTAAACTTATTTTTAGAGTTTTACCCAGTGTCATAAATACTAATAATGAGTATTTTCTATATATATGGTTTATGACATCTTTCTCACTTGGGACCTTGTATATTTTTTCACTATTCCATGTTAATCAAACTTATAATGACTATGGTGGTTATTTAAAATGTATTTTATTATTATTTATATATATATATATTTATATTTAAGTGTAATACTGGTTTCTGGAGTCAAATTCAGTGATTAAGCACTTACATATAATACCCCCCGATGCTCCTCACAACAAGTGCCCTCCTTCATGCCTGTCACCAATCTAGCCCTTCCCCACCCACCTCCCTCCATCAACCCTCATTTTGTTCTCTATGGTTAAGAGTCTTTTATGGTTTATTTCCCTCTTTCTTCCTCCTGGCCCCATCCATATGTTCATCTGTTTTCTTACTCACATTCCAAATATGAGTAAGACCATGTGGCATATGTCTTTCTCTGACTCACTTCTTTCCCTTAGCGTAATACACTCTAGTTCTATCCATGTTGTTGCGAATGTCAAGATTTCATTCTTTTGGATGGCTGAGTCATATTCCAGTGTGTGTGTGTGTGTATGTGTACCACATCTTCTTTATCATGGTGGTTTTTTAAATGGCTTTTTATTTAAATGCCCCTCTTTATTCTGATGAGTGCTCTTAAGTTTGCTTATTTTATTTTTAGTTTTTAGTGCTGTTAAGTTAAATTCCACCTTTTCTGATATTAATATTGCCACCTCAGCTTTATTTTTATTTGCATTTGCTGATATTTTGCTTTTTATTTTTAATCTTTATTACACTTGCTAAGACTTGTTTTTATTTTTTACTTTTTTAAAAGATTTTATGTCTTTATTTGACAGAGACACAGCAAGAGAGAGAACACAAGCAGGGGAATGGAAGAGGGAGAAGCAGGCTTCCCGCTGAACAGGGAGCCCAATGTGGGGCTCAATCCCAGGACCCTGGGATCATGACTTGAGCTGAAGGCAGACGCTTAACGACTGAGCCACCCAGGTGCCCCAAGACTTGCTTTTATAAACAATATATTTTACATGCAGTCTTCCTTTCCTATTTAATGGAATTCAGCTCATTCATTGTAAGTATTTTAGTTGCTTCATTAAATTTTATGCTTTAGATCTAATTGTTATTGATTGTTTCACTTTGTTGTTTTTTCTTCTATTTCCTCTTCGTTTTTTTTTTTCTGATTTGATTCTTTATCCTTCCCTTAAAATGTTCTAGTTAATTAAGAAGTCCTAGGGGCGCCTGGCTGGCTCAGTCGTTAAGCATCTGGCTTCGGCTCGGGTCATGATCACAGGGTCCTGGGATCGAGCTTCACATCGGGCTCCCTGCTAGGCAGGAAGCCTGCTTCTCCCTCTCCCACTCCCCCTGCTTGTGTTCCCTCTCTCGCTGTCTCTCTTTGTCAAATAACTAAATTAAAAAAAATTAAAAAGTTCTATTTTCTTCTCTCCTATGCCACTCATGGTTCCTACTGTCCCTGTAAGACTTACAAACAAATTTCTCAACCATTATGTGGAAGAAAGAGGACCCCCATGTCCCCAGTCCAACTGCTTTCCCCCCCTGCTGTGTCTCTTCACAGGAGGAGAGGTTTTCAGATGCTTTACTTCCTCCCTCTTCCTCAGTAGGTAAGACCATTAGAATGTTTCATTTGCCTTCTCTCTCCACCCCCCATTCTTATGCTTTCTAGATGCCGTTACAGTGCTTTAGTTTCAGACTTCGACAAGTTTTCCCTTTTCAGACTGGCTTCTCTATGTCAGTAATCCATACTGAACACTCGTGATGAACGTGTGCTGGTGCGGATGGTGGTTGCTGCCCCCAGTCACACTCCCATACATTTCTTAAGTTCTGCCAGGGCTCAGTAGTACACTTCGGATACATCAGAGGAGACAGCATGTGCAGCTCCATTGTTCAGCGTCAGTTGCAATGGAAACATGTTGGCTGGAATCGGGCCTGCAATCCTGAGGAGCCTGACAATCCCTGAAACAAAGACTCTCAGCCTGTTGTCCACATCGAGTGGTGCAGAAAGAAGAATGGTAAACACTGAAAAGGGTCCATTCAATTTAGCAATTGGAACAATGTTCCCAGGGGACTCATTTAGTGGAAAGACAGGGATTCTGTGTGAGGAATGCAGGAAGGCATGAAAGTGCAGCTTGCCGCCACTGGAGGCAGTGCTGAGCCTTTGTCGGGCCCAATACAGAGAGCCACGTCCGTGCCGCTTGCCGCCACTGGAGGCAGTGGTGAGCTATAGTCGGCCACTCCACCAGAAGCAGGGACAGTGCAGTAACCACCTGGTATAGTGACAGAACTGGTGTGTGAGTTTATGTCTCTTTTCCTTTATTAACTCTGCTCTTCATTCACCTGAAAGTGAGCCAATACTCTTTTTTTAAGAGTAAGATAGGCAGGTAGTTGAGGTTCAATAACTTGCCCAAGGTCACAGTGTTTTTAACCCCTCTGTAACCGTTCCGTTTCCTTCCTGGAGTCCAGAGTCCCTCATGTTTCTTCTTCCAATCTGATATCTTCCCATTCACTTTTTCCTCCCTTCCCCTTGGTCCTCCGCACTATTCCTTATGTTCCACATATGAGTGAAACCATATGATAATAGTCTTTATCTTCTTGGCTTCTTTCACTCAGCATAATCCCCTCCAGGTCCATCCATGTCAATGCAAATGGTGGGTATTCATCCTTTCTGATGGCTGAGGAATATGCCATTGTATACATGAAGCACATCCTCCTTATCCATTCTTCCGTTGAAGGGCATCTCAGCTCCTTCCACAGTTTGGCTATTGTAGACATTGCTGCCATGAACATTGGGGTGCAGGTGCTCCTTCTTTTCACTACCTCTGTATCTTTGGGATAAATACCCAGTAGTGCAATTGCTGTGTCGTAGGCTAGCTCTATTTTCAACTTTTTGAGGAACCTCCATACTGTGTTCCAGAGTGACTGCACCAGTTTGCAACCCCATCAACAGTGTAGGAGGGTTCCTTTTTCTCTGCAGCCTCGCCAATACTTGTTTCCTGCCTTGTTAGTTTTTGCCATTCTAGCTGGTGTAAGGTGGTATCTCACTGTGGTTTTGATTTGTATTTTCCTGATGGCAAGTGATGTTGAACCTTTTTCCATGTGTCTGTTGGCCATTTGTATGTCTTCCTTGGAGAAATGTCTGTTCATGTCTTCTGCCCATTTCTTGACTGGATTATTTGTTTTTTGGTTGGTGAGTTTGATAAGTTCTTTATAGATCATGGATAGCAGCCCTTTATCTGTAATGTCGTTTTCAAATATCTTCTCCCATTCCGTGGGTTGTCTCTTCATTTTGTTCACTGTTTCCTTTGCTGTGCCGAAGGTTTTTATCTGGATGAATTCCCAAAAGTTCATTTTTGCTTTTGTTTCCCTTACCTTTAGAAATGTGTCTTGAAAGAAGTTGCTGTGTCCCCTGTGAAAGAAGTTACTGCTTGTGTTCTCCTCTAGGATTTGGATGGATTCCTGTCTCACCTTGAGGTCTTTCATCCATTTTGAGTTTATCTTTGTGTATGATGTCAGAGAATGATCCAGTTTCATTTTTCTGCATGTGGCTGTCCAGTTGTCCCAGCACCATTTATTGAAGAGACTGTCTTTTGTCCATTGGATGTTCTTTCCTGCTTTATCAAAGAGTATTTGACCATAGAGTCAAGGGTCCATTTCTGGGTTCTCTATTCTGTTTCATTGATCTATGTGTCTGTATTTGTGCCAGTACCATGATGTCTTGATGATCACATTTGTAATGTAGCTTGAAGTCAGGCAGTGTGATGTCCCCAGGTTTGGTCTTCTTTTTCAACATGATTTCTTGGTACTAATGTTAAAGGTGTTTTGCCTCAAGTTCTTCCCTTTAAGTGTAATTATAATGATAATGGTGATTTTTACCTTTTACCATCCATGGGCTCTGATCCTGGGCTCCCATGGAAGATATCCTTTAACATTTTACCAAGCTCATAACAGCTGGGTAAAACCTCAAAGCATGGGCCATGTGTTCATCCCCAAACACATATTGTACATCTGCTTTGAGAAGAAAAAGATAACCAAAAAATGCCATTGCAAACATAAAGATAAGAAAAACAAAAGAACCTCTCTGGTTCCCATAAGATTCAAGTCATACTGACTTGCACAAACTGAAAACATAAGAAAAAGTCTGTAACTTTCTGGAATGTTCTTCCTCATGATGATGTGTAACTCTGTATGTAAAACAACAGAGAACAAATATATAAACCTGCCCCAAATGATCCTTCCCTGGAGCACTCCCTTCTTGTGAAGATTGTGTCTCCCAGGCCGCTGTCCTGAGGTGGGTTTGAATAAAACTCTTCATTTTTCTCTAAACTGTTTAAAAGGGTTTGTTCATTTAGTATTGACAGTAACAGTATATTTTCTTTTTAAGTGAAAAATAAATGTTCCTGGTTCACAACTCCAATAGCACAGAAGGGTGGCTATTCTTCATCCTGGACATTTCCCTGCAGAACCAGGCATATGTATATATATTCTAGCTCAAAAGGGCTCATCCTACAAGGACGCTTTGAAGGTCTAAGAAGCACTATCCACTTCCTGGGTGAGACTAGAAATTGAAGCTCTTCCCGCTTAGAGCATTACTTTTTGGGTTCAAAATTGCCTTGGAAATGTGGGAAACCATGGCATTTCCTAAAGCCCAAGCCTTGGAGGGTCTGAGAGCAGCTAACCTTGCCAGGAGCCAGAAACAGCTCTGTAGGCAGGGTTGGTGCAGGAGGAGATGGGGCAGACCTCTGGGGGTGGTCTGCAGCCAGAGGGGTCAGCAAAAGGGGTCGGATGTCTGGGGGGCCCTACCCATGACCCCACCCATACCTGCCCCACTGAGCCAGGTGTTGGGGCTAGGAGGTGCCTCTAGGACCACCTGCACTCACAGAGAGGCACTGGTGTGAGGGTGGGTTGCATGGTACAGGCAGGTGCAGCATCCAGTGGGCTCGGGGCACAACCCTCCCTGACCAATCACCATGTGGGGGTGGAGCTACCTCTCTGTGGGTGGACCTGGGGCTGCCCAGGGATGCAGAGGTGGGGCAGGTGAAATGGCGCTCCAAAAGAGTTGACCTGAGTAGTTCCTGGCTGGGTAAGTCCGTGCTGTGGGCTGAGGTGGGGGTTCCGGGGATACGGTGTGGGCTGGGTGGGAGGTGGGGGTCTTAGAAGGCCACAGGCAGTGAGCTAATGCTGCCAACTCTGATGAGTTTTCTTTTCCCCTTGAAAGTCTCTTCTGCCCAAAGTCCATCAACTGGCCATATCCCCCAGACCTGTGAACTCCAGGGCACTTGCTCACCTGAGCTTTTGTGGGGTGGGTTGTAGACATTTCATGGTTTCCCATGTTCCCCAGGAAGAGTGCATGTAAGGACGACACACAGCCCGCAATTTCAGTGGGATGCCCCCTGTCCCCTGTCATAGACAGTGCAGGTAATGGACCTTAAGCAGCACCCTGAGTTCAGCAGGGTGTCCCTGTGCCCCAGAGCACGGGTGTGGTGGCAACAAGCCTCAGAGCCGTCCCCCAACTTCAGTATTGTGCACTGCCTCTGCCTGGAGATGGTGGTAATGGTCTGTGCAGGAGGGTCCTCCGGGTGGGCCCTGGAGGCTGGAGTAAACCAGACCACACTCAAGTGACATGAGAAACAGATGAGTTGAGGAGTAATTTGGAAGAGTAATTTCACTTTTCCAAAAAAGACAATGTCATTGGTAATCTTACCATTTCCAAGGATGTGGATGGATCTAGAGTGGATTAAGCTAAGCAAAATCAGTAAGGAAAGACAAATCTCCTATGATCTCACTCATATGTGGAACTTCAGAAAGAAAACAGATGAACATAGTTGCGGGGGGCGGGGAAGAGAGAGGCAAATGAGGAAACAGACTCAACCTTAGAGAACAAACCAAGGGTTGCTGGAGGGCAGGTGCATGGGGGGAAGGGTTAAATGGGTGATGGGTATTAGGGAGGGTACTTGTTGGGATGAGCACTGGGTGTCATATGCAGGTGAGGAATCACTAAATCCTACACCTGAAGCGAATATTACACTGCATGTTAACTAACTGGAATTTAAGTAAAAGAAGAAAAGAAAAAGACAATGTTCTGCTTCGTGAAGTGTAGGGTAAAAATGTAGTGATTTTGGCTGTACTATTCTGTAGATGATAGTTTTAAAACACCCTGTTGTAGGATACACTAGTTTCTTACGTCACAAGGGGTCCTCGGAAGGCTGTGATGAAAGATTCAGAGCATTTTCATGTTCCATTGATATGTGACAGTTTGCCCAGGTAGGAAGGTAAGTGCAGAGAAATATGACAGAAGGGGAAAGTAGGTGTGAACCATTCATTAGGTAGCCTTCCACCTTTCTCATGAAAGCCTTGGGCCAGTGTCATTTTGGAAGAAGAGGTGGAATTCTGGAGCTCTGCAGCAGATGGGGGAGTTCCAGGTCTGGGTAAAATTCACAGGGGTCTCAGAGGAGAGCTGAGTGCATTGAGCAGGAGGGTGTGGGCAGGGCGGGCTCCAGGGGTGGCTGTGGGTCTCCCGTGTGAGAGTTGTGACAGGTGAGGGCCGTGAGGAGGTTCCTGGCTGAGGACAGGTGAGGCCCAGGTGGAGAGCTGGCCGAGCACCTTCTTCTGTGCCACCAGCCTCACCCAACATACACGACGTCATCGTCTGTCCCTGTCACTCCGGTTCAGACGTCTCAGAGTTGCCAGGCTGAGACGTTTGTTTGAGCTTCTTTCTTTGAGTGTGTGTGAAGTTGCAAAACTTAGATGGTGGAAATGACAGGTCATCAGAACATCTGTTACTCTTTTATTTCCTGCTCTTCTTCCAATCACCAAAGTGAATCATACCTGCTACTGGAAGGGGCTATTGTGCTTTTTTATTTCCTGTTTCAATTAAACAATGGGAGAACAATCTTCTGAAATACTAAAAGAATCCTTTGTGGGTGTTCATGTTTTCCTCTTCCATGAACCACATTCTGATATTAGAAATTATGTTTTAAAGTAAAACACAACCTCAGAGCTGTAACAGGGTGCCGTGCCCTTTGTGAGAGGGACACATGGAGAAGGAGTGTAGGTTCTTTAGGAGCTTGGGGAGTGGTGCATCGTGCTCCCAAAGGAAATTGAGCCCCCTGTTAGCCTTCCCTGAGGGAGCTGCTTACCTGGTGGCCCATCCTGGGCTCTGGAAGCTTGACCCGGTGAGTCACTTGCAACTTGAGCTAGGGAATTTATGAAGAAAATGGAAGGAATCCTGGAGGGTGCCTGCATCCTTTGTACTAGGACAACTCCATGTAGCAAAGGAACTCATCACCCGTGAGGTGTGTTGGGATCCCTGAGGGAAAGGGCTTCGCTTCGTGGGCTGAGGCTGTGTCTTCATCCTTATCTGGACCAGAGCCATGTTGTGTGGCTATGGAGATCCAGACCCTTATGTGACCACATTATTATTATTATTATTATTATTATTATTATTATTATTATTATTTTAAGAAAGCAATATAGATATTGACTTCGAGATACGAATATCAAAAGGAAAAACACAAGGTCTCCTATATATATAATGATTGAACTTGTGGTATCTCTCATTAATATGGGTAATGTAGGGCTGCCCACAGGACACCAGTCTCCATGAAGGTCTATTTCCAAGTGGAACTGGATGTGTGAGACTGAGGCTGAACCTGTGCAGTCTGCTGACCCTGCTGCAGGCTCCTTCCTGAAATCTGTGCAGCAAAGCCTGGTTTGTGATGACGTCACAGGAAAGAGGGACAGGTTCACCACTCTGCCTGACGACGGGAGGATTCTGGACTTTAATCGCAGGTGGTTGGTGCAGGGAGGAGAGAAGTCTGTTTCCCAGGACCTTGGCCAGAGGGAGATTTGGACCCTGGGATGGGTCTCTGTTCAGCTTTCTCAGATGAGCACCTCAGGCAAGGGGAGGAAGTGTGTGTGCTCACCTGTAACTGAGGAAGGTGTCTGGTTTCAGGTCTCATGTGCAGGTGGAGTCCTCGTGTGGCTCATTTTCCTGATGGTGTTCAGGGTACAGTAGGTGGACCCCCTGGTCCTGCGCATTCTGGTTGTGCAAGAGCCCTGGGGCACCTTTTCCCCAGGGCTTTGGAACAGGAAATAGGAGGGAGTCAGTGGTGAAACCATCAGTGTAGGCCTCTGGTTCTGCCCTGCTGAGATGGACTGGTGACTGTGATAACTGCTATGGAAATACAGAGCATGAGACAGGGCAGGGGTGCTGAAGGGGAGGTGGGGGTGGTGCTTGCTATTCACATAGGCGCTAGTGGGCCCTCACAAGGAAGGTGATCCTTGAGTCAAGATCTAAAGAAGGTGAGTGATATCACATCAAGAGCATTCTAAAGGGAAGGGAAAACATGTGCAAAGGCCCTGGGGCAGGAGGACACCGGGTATGGCCAGGAGCAGCAAGAAGACACTGTGGCCACAGGAGACAGCTTAGGACATGACCTCAGGGAGCTGACAGAGGGAGACAGAAAGCCATTGCAGGGTTGTGACCCCATGGGACACTTTTTCACTGGGCCATCCTGACTACAGTGTTGAGAACAGATGACAGAGGGTTGAGGATGGGCAAGGGAGGGCCATGATGAAGGTTTTCCAGGAAGTCAGGTAAGAGATGGGCTCCAATGTGGACCAGACAGGTGGCCTTCGAAGAAGTGGTCAGTCATGTTACGTTGAAGATGGAGCTCACTGCATTTGCTGATGGGTTAGATACTGGGAATGGGAGAAAGGAGGAATTGGTGTAACACCTAGCTTTGATTGGTTGTCCTGAGTGAAGGGAAGGAGGAGGTTTCTGGGGGTAGGAGGTTGTCTGTGTTCCGCACGCTCGGGAAGGTGCCTTTCACGGTGGATCTGCTGATGTGTGTGTCCGGGAGAACAGTTAACATCTACTCCCTCAGCAAATTTCAAGTACAAGTGTTCCCCACTTTTTAAAAGTTCACGGTGAGACACTGGCTTTCTTTGAAAGATCTACGTCATTGCCTGGCTTCAGTAACAGGAAGAAACCTGAAGAGGATTTCCCTCTTATGAAAAAAGTCGAAAACTGAGCATCGCGTTCAGCATCTGTTTTGCTGGGAGCCACTGCAGAGGCGGCGAACACCACAACCAGCTCCTTCCTGGGAACCGCTCACCACGTCCAGCCCCCAGCGCTTTGAATTGTGTCTGTGAGCATCAGCTGTGCTTTATCTCCATCCATTAGGAATTTGTGTCCCGAGGCCTAAGGAAAGCCAAAGAGAAGTCATTTTTGGAGTCTGAGCTTGCTCACTATTTTTTCTATATAAATGAATGGTAATTCCTCCCTTGGTTTACACCACTTCTGCTGTGAAAGGTTTCCTAAGATCAATGTACTTTCAAATAGTGGGGGAAACTGTACCCCATCCTGCTGTGTTAGCTTTAGTCTCCATGCTGCACAGAATGTTCCATGACTTACGGATTTTATCACTCGAACATTGTGCCTCTGACCACCTTCCGTGCCCCCCATCCCCGAATCTGGCAACCACCAGTCTGTTCTCAGTATCTATGCGTTCAGTATATTTTTCCATGTGGAACGTCCATGAACATCTGTTATTTGTCTTTCTGTGTCTGAGTTACTTAGCATAATGCTCCCAAGGTCTCTGTTTCTATGTCTGGTTATTGTGAATAATGTTGCAGTGAACAATGGAGTGCATCTATCTTCTTGAGGTAGTGTTTTTGTGTTCTCTAGATAAATACTCAGTAGAGTAATTCCTGGGTCATGTGGTAGTTGTGTTCATTTTTTCAGGAACCTCTATACTGTTTGTCACAGTGGTTGTACCAATGTACATTCCCACCAACGGTGCACAGGGTCCCCTTGTCTACACACCTTTGACCACACCTGGTTTCTGTCTCTGGGACCATTGCCGTCCCAACAATTGTGAGGTGATAGCGGATTACAGGTTTGACTTATGTTTCCCTGACGATGATTTGTGATGTTGAACAACGTTTTCTGTGTCTGTTGGTCACCTGGGTGCCATCTTTGGAGCGTATCCGTTCACATATTCTCCCCATTTTTTATACAGGTTTTTGTTTGTTTGTTTTGATTTGTATGAGTGTTTTGGGTATTTTGGATATTAGCCTCTTCTCACACATATGATTTGCAGATATTTTTTCTCATTGGGTAGTCCACCTTTTAAGTTTTTTATTAGTATTTTTTTTTTTTTGCTGTGCAGAGATTTCAATTTCATGTCGTTCTACTTGTTTATTTTTGCATTTGTTGCCTTTGCTTTTAGTGTCCAATCTAAAATACTCTTTGCCAAAACCATGTCCAGAAACGTACTACCTGTGCTTTCTTCTCAGAGGTTTATGGATTCAGGTCTTATGTTCAAGTCATTCATCCATTTAAATTTTTGTGTAAGAAAGTGATGCAGTTCCATTCTTCTGCACGTAGTGTGTGGTTTTCCAGTGCAGTTCACTGAAGAGACAGTCCTTTCCGCACTGCATATTGTCTGCTGCTGTGTCGTCAGTTAAGACCATAGCTGTGTGGGTTAGTTTCTCAGCTTTCTTCTGCTTCTGCTTCTTCTTCTCCCTCCTCTTCCTCCTTCCTCCGTTTTTGTCTTAGCGTTTTCCTTTGAGAAAATATATTTCCCGTAAGAATAATATGCAGTGTGGACTTCATTGATTACATGTCATACTATTTGTTAGGACACTTCTCTGACATGTGATTTTTAAATGAGTAGCTGGATCTATAGCTCCCAACAGGTTAAACATTTGGGCAGAACTTCTCAAGTCATGTTATATCCTTCCATCAAATATGGATTGTGTGTGATTGTTGTCTTTTTTGATGCTATCAGTTGTGATGATGAATATCTATATTTCCTTCTCCATGATAGTTTTATTAAAGTGATTTTAAGTTTTCTTAAAAATGTGCATTCTAAATCATCCTTATTTTATAATATATATTTATATAAAACATGTTTAAACAGAAGCATTTATTGGAATCAGCTGTTGAAACAGCTGATTAATTAATATTAATAAATATTAATTCCCATGCAGAGTTAATAATATCAGAGCTAAGTTTAAATAAACCTTTAATGTACTGACTCTAATGAGTAAATTTTGCCAAAAGTGCTATGACTATCATTCTCCGAGCTTTCTATTCTATTCCATTGACCTGTGTGTCTGTTTCTAGGCCAGCACCATACAATTTTATTTTTCCAAAAAAATAAACTACAGAGATTTTTTTATTTAAAAAATGCAATAGCCTAGTATCATGTACTGACAAGAGTTTCATTAACAAAACAATTAATAGGAGAGCATATCTGTTGCAAAAATTAAAGACAGATTTTCATGGCAGGAAGTTAGTGCCAAGTCAGTGACTCCTGAATTCGTCAGAGTATGGCCGGCAGCTCAGGGATGCTACGTTTTCTTTCACTAAAGACATGTTTCTTGGGCAGTTTAACGTCCCCCCCCCCTTAGTATTTAATGCTGTCAAAGCTATGATTAATATTTTATTCAGAATTTTTAGGAGAAAATCTTCACAAAATTAACAATACAGATCTTCAAGTAATTAGGACCACTCTGAGGCACCTGAAAAGAATTCCATGTATGGATTCGTTGATTTTTTCTTTTATTCTTTGAATTAAATTCAGTGAAAGTTTTAAGGCGGGAAAAAAGTCAGTTATCTATTCATTCCCTCATGTTTTAATTAAACAATTTTAGCGATTACGTAGAAAAACACATTTTACATGTTGCTGTAAAGCACTTTTCCGGAACTGGTCACAGATTTAAGACATCGGAAGATGATGATAGGCCACATATCTTCCTGTAACGTGATGGTAAATCTGCCTCTCGATGTCCGTAACCAGAGTACTGGCACCTATTCGGAACAGTTCTGGCGTCAGCCATTCATCTCCCAGCTCTTCACAAGAGAGGGACAAGCAAGGGAATCCTTGGTACTGCGGATGCCTCCTGCTGGTTTAAAGCCTACCTTGTTTCCAGTTTTCCAGAAGAAATCTCTAATGGCCCGCAGCATTACTATAGCTACTGGGAAAGTGGCATTTACCGTTTCTTTTCCAGTAGAGGTCTTAATAAAGTCTGATCCTGCCATCATTGCGATCATACTGGCTTTATAGACATGAGTAAGAGATCCACGTTCTCCTGTAGCTAAGATGGTTTTGAGATGAGCCTCCCCACAGGCCTTGCAAAACTGACCAATCTCATCACACAGGGCTTCCCGCTGGCCGGTCAGCACCAAGGTCCTATTAATCACCACATCGATTTCCATAACTCCATTTTCCACAGCCAATCTGATCTCTTCCAATCGTGTTTTTAAATGAGTCTGTCCAGGGCGCCTGGGTGGCTCAGTTGGTTGGGCGACTGCCTTCGGCTCAGGTCATGATCCTGGAGTCCCGGGATCGAGTCCCACATCGGGCTCCCTGCTCAGCAGGGAGTCTGCTTCTCGCTCTGACCCTCTTCCCTCTCGTGCTATCTCTCATTCTCCCTCTCAAATAAATAAATAAATAAATAAATAAATAAATAAATAAATAAATGAGTCTGTCCAGCTGGAAAGCCAGTGTGCACGGAAGCCACTGGGATGGTACAGCCTGGGGCCTTCAGTGTTTTAACCGCATCACACAGCTGCGTGGTGTAGAAATAAACAACAGTGGTCATAAGGCCTTTATCACACATATTTAAACTTTTAAAAGAGCTTCCCGGATTGGATACTTGGCTTTATAACAGAGCCTTTGAACGTTGGATGATGTGTCATCGTCTGAAAGTGTAGTAAGACCTATAAAGGTAATGGCTTTCAGGAGCCAAGCAGCTTCCCACTCCTTTTTCACTGTTCTGCAAGCCTGGATTTATTCTGCATGCCTCAGAACTGCGGGTTGATTCATTTCTTACTTTTATTCCTAGATTTTTTTTCTTGATGCAATTGTAAATGGCATTGTTTTCTTATTTTCTCTTTGTGGAAGTTTGTCATCACTATACAGAAATGCAACAAGTTGGGACACCTGGTAGCTTAGTCAGTTTAAGCATCTGTCTTTGGCTCAGGTCACAATCCCAGGGTCCTGGCATCGAGAACCTCATTGGGCTCCCTCCTCAGTGGGGTGTCGCCTTCTCCATCCCCTTCTGCTGCTCACCCTGCTTGTGCTGTTTCTCTATCTCTGTCAAATAAATAAATAAAATCTTAAAAAAACGAAATGCACCAGGTCTCTGTATATTGACTTTGTGTCTTGCAGCTTTACTGAATTTATTTATTCTAACAGTTTTTTGGTGGAATCTTTAGGGATTTCTATATATAGTATGTCATTTGCAAATAGTGACAGTTTTCCTATTTGGATTTCATCTTTTCTTTTCTTTCTTTTCTATCTTTCATTCTTTCTCTTCCTTCTTTCTTTCTTTCTTTCTTTCTTTCTTTCTTTCTTTCTTTCTTTCTTTCTTTCTTTCTTTCTTTCTTTCTTTCTTTCTTTTCTTTCTTCTCTCTCTCTCTCTCTTTGTTTCTTTTTCTTTCTTTTTTTTGGTCTAAATGCTTTGACTAGGGCTTTCAATACTATGTTGAACGAAAGTGAGGAGAGTGGAAATCTTTGTCATGTTCTTGATCTTAGTGGAAAAGTTTTCAGCTTTTCACCCTTGAGTATGATTTTAGCTGTGAGCTTTTCAAATATGGTCTATGTTCCCTATATACCCAGATGGTTTATAGTTTTTTTCATACATGCATATCGAATCTTGTCAAGTGCTCTTTCTGCGTCTATTGTTACAATCATATGATTTTTATCGTTTATTATTTTAAGATGGTGTATCCTGATGTTTAATGTGCACATGTGCAAACATCCTGGCATCCCTGGAATAAACCCCACTTGATTGTGTTGTGTGATTCTCCCGATGTATTGTTGAATTCAGTTTCCTTATAATTTGTTGAGGATTTTGGCATCTATGTTCTTGAGGGATATTGGCTTTCCTTTTCTTTTTATCCCATCCCCCCACCCCTCTCCCCTCTAGAAACCTCAGTTTGTTTTTCAGAGTCCATCGTCTCTCATGGTTCTTCTCCCCCTCCGACTTACTCCCCTTCATTCTTCCTCTCCTGCTATCTTATTCCTCTTTTTTTTCTTAACATATATTGCATTATTTGTTTCAGAAGTACAGGTCTGTGATTCAACAGTCTTGTACAATTCACAGCGCCCACCGTAGCACATACCCTCCCCAATGTCTATCACCCAGTCACCCCATCCCTCCCACACCCCCACCACTCCAGGAACACTTAGTTTGTTTCCTGAGATTAAGAATTCCTCATGTCACTGAGGTCATATGATACATGTCTTTCTCCGATTGACTTATTTCACTCAGCATAACACCCTCCCGTTCCATCCACGTCGTTGCAATTGGCAAGATCTCATTCCTTTTGATGGCTGCATAATATTCCATTGTGTATATATACCACTGCTTCATTATCCATTCATCTGTCAAGGGACATCTTGGCTCTTTCCACAGTTTGGCTATTGTGGACATTGCTGCTATAAACATCAGGGTGAATGTACTCCTTTGGATCCCTACATTTGGATCTTTGTGGTAAATACCCAGTAGTGCAATTGCTATATCGTATGGTAGCTCTATTTTCATCTGTGTTAGGAACCTCCATACTTTTTCCAGGGGGGTTTCCAGCTTGCATTCCCACAAACAGTGTAGGAGCGTTCCCCTTTCTCTGCATCCCCGCCAACATCTGTCGTTTCCTGACATGTTAATTTTAGCCATTCTGACTGCTGTGAGGTGGTATCTTACTGAGTTTTTGATTTGGATTTCCCTGATGCCGAGCGATGTGGAGCACTTTTTCATGTGCCTGTTGGCCATTTGGATGTCTTCTTTGGATAAATGTCTGTTCCTGTCTTCTGCCCATTTCATGATTAGATTATTTGTTCTTTGGGGGTTGAGTTTGATAAGTTCCTTATAGATTTTGGATACTAGCCCTTTATCTGATACGTCATTTGCAAATATTTTCTCCCATCCTGTCGGTTGTCTTTTGGTTTTGTGGACTGTTTCTTTTGCTGTGCAAAAGGTTTTTATCTTGATGAAATCACAATAGATCATTTTTGCCCTTGCTTCCCTTGCCTTTGGCGATGTTTCTAGGAAGAAGTGGCTGCGGCTAAGGTCGAAGAGGTTGCTCCTTGTGTTCTCCTTTAGAATTTTGATGGACTCCTGTCTCACGTTTAGGTCTTTCAACCATTTGGAGTCTATTTTTGAGTGTGGTGTAAGGAAATGGTCCAGTTTCATTCTTCTGCATGTGGCTGTCCAATTTTCCCAACACCATTTGTTGAAGAGACTGTTTTTTTCCATTGTACATTCTTTCCTGCTTTGTCGAAGATGAGTTGACCATAGAGTTGAGGGTCCATTACTGGGCTCTTGATTCTGTTCCATTGATCTATGTGTCTGTTTTTGTGCCAGTAGCATTCTGTCTCGATGATGACAGCTTTGTAATAGAGCTGGAAGTCCGGAATTGTGATGCCGCCAGCTTTGCTTTTCTTTCTTTTTTCAATATTACTCTAGCTATTCGGGGTATCTTCTAGTTCCATACAAATTTTAGGATTATTTGTTCCATTTCTTTGAAAAAAGTGGATGGTATTTTGATGGGGATTGCATTGAATGTGTAGATTGCTCTAGGTAGCATTGACATCTTCACAATGTTGGTTCAACATTACTCTATGGTCAACTTATCTTTGACAAAGCAGGAAAGAATGTCCAGTGGAAAAAAGACAGTCCCTTCAACAAATGGTGTTTGGAAAATTGGACAGCCACATGCAGAAGAATGAAACTGGACCTTTTCCTTACACCACACACAAAAATAGACTCCAAATGGTTGAAAGACCTAAACGTGAGACAGGAGTCCATCCAAATCCTAAAGGAGAACACAGGTAGCAACCTCTTCGACCTCAGCTGCAGCAACTTCTTCCTAGAAACTTCACCAAAGGCACAGGAAGCCAGGGCAAAAATGAACTATTGGGATTTCATCAAGATAAAAAGCTTTTGCACAGCAAAAGAAACAGTCCACAAAACCAAAAGACAACCGACAGAATGGGAGAAAATATTTGCACCCGTCAGAATGGCTAAATTTAACAAGTCAGGGAATGACAGATGTTGGCGGGGATGTGGAGAAAGGGGAACCCTCCTACACTGTTGGTGGGAATGCAAGCTGGTGCAACCCCTCTGGAAAACAGTATGGAGGTTCCTCAAACAGTTGAAATTAGATCTACTGTTCGATCCAGCAATTGCACTACTGGGTATTTACCCCAAAGATACAAATGTAGGGACCCGAAGGGGTACGTGCACCCCAATGTTTATAGCAGCAATGTCCACAATAGCCAAACTGTGGAAAGAGCCAAGATGCCCATCGACAGATGAATGGATAAAGAAGAAGTGGTATATATACACAATGGAATATTATGCAGCCATCAAAAGGAATGAGATATTGCCATTTGCAACGACGTGGATGGAATTGGAGGGTGTTATGCTGAGTGAAATAAGTCAATCAGAGAAGTAATGAAACCATATGATAATTGACTTTCTCTGCTTGACTTATTTCACTTAGCATAATCTCCTCCAGTCCGATCCATGTGGATGTAAAAGTTGGGTATTCATCCTTTCTGATGGCTGAGTAATATCTCATTGTATATATGGACCACATCTTTATCCATTCATCTGTTGAAGGGCATCTCGGCTCTTTCCACAGTTTGGTTATTACGGACATTGCTGCTATGAACTTCAGGGCCCTTCTTTTCATTACATCTGTGTCACTGGGTTAAATACCCAGGAGTGCAATTGCTGGGTCATAGGGTAGCTCTATTTTTAATTTTTTGAGAACCTCCACACTGTTTTCCAAAGCGGCTGTACCAACTTGCATTTCCACCAACAGTGTAAGAGGGTTCCCCTTTCTCCACAACCTCTACGACATTTGTTGTTTCTTGCCTTGTCCATTTTTGCCATTCTAACTGGTGTAAGGTGGTATCTCAATGTGGTTTTGATTTGAATTTCCCTGATGGCTAATGATGATGAACATTTTTTCATGTATCTGTTAGCCATTTGTATGTCTTCTTTGGAGAAGTGTCTGTTCATATCTTCTGCCCACTTTTTGACTTGATTATTTTTTATGGGTTTTGAGTTTGAGAAGTTCTTTATATATCTTGGATACCAGCCCTTTATCTATAGTGTCATTTGCAAATTTCTTTTCACTTACCTCAGAGGACTCAGCAGATTAAACACCTATCTGATAGCTGAGTGATTGTTACTGTGAAGATTCTTTTCCCTCCACCAAGACATGTCTCTGAAACTAAAGAAGATATTTCCTACTATATACAGCAAATTTCTCCAACCACATATCCAGCCCAATGCAATCACATCACTGTTCATGGCTGACTTCCTCCCAGCTGGAGGGTAGACTCCCAACCTTACTTAACAAATGCCTGTTTTTCTACCACAGGAGACACAGTTTGCATCCACACATTTGGGTGTCTGAGCCCAAAAACCATACCAAGGGAAAGTCAGGAGATCACTTTAGATACAGATGCCCCTTTAAATTCACACAAATAATGACAATATAGACATGGAACAGTATCTGGTTTCCTTTGATCACGTCCTAGGAAGGGAGTAAGAGCAGATGTGTCATGAGGAGAACAGATTAGATAAATCAGTATATCTGATGACATTCTTTCAGGCACACTAAAACCTTGCCGACACATCTATCCCTTGAATCTTGGACAAAACATCAAGACGGTGGGCTAGAATGTGCCAGCCCTCATTTCCCACAGACACTCCATAAAGCACAACATATGGACAAACATAGTTTTGTCAGAACTCCAGAAACCAGCTAAAAAGGTGCAAAAGCCACGTGAATCCTTAACCAAGAAAAAGTCCTTACTCAAAATGTTGGGAAATTTTGTGGAATTGTGCCTCCCCTTGCCATACCCCCAGCTGGAGCAGTGTGGTTTAGTCAGGAGGACACTTCTTAATTCTCAGTTCCATCATTTAGACAAAAGAAGAACATACTTGCTTATAAAGTACTGACTTGTGGAGGGATCTCCATATGATTTCTGTCTGTCCCTGGCTCAGAACAGTGATGGGTAAAGTGGCATAGTTGGAAGGCCTCTGATGGCAGGGACAGTTGCAGTGGATCATTAAAGCAACAGTGAGCTACAATTTGTGGGGGAAGCAAGACATTAACAAAGAGACATTTAATACAAATCCAAGAATTCTAGAAAAAAAAATGCGGGGATGAGAGTCTAAGGAAATTTAAAAGTGATTTGTGTGTGGAAAACTTGACCAAAACTCACAGAAGTCCACCTTTACTTCTTTTATAAGATTTGAAAAACC
Source organism: Eumetopias jubatus (assembly GCF_037043125.1). Taxonomy (NCBI): domain Eukaryota; kingdom Metazoa; phylum Chordata; class Mammalia; order Carnivora; family Otariidae; genus Eumetopias; species Eumetopias jubatus. Next base: position 112,000,111 of record NW_028274818.1, on the reverse strand, counting down.
AAACCTGGAAATTATTATAAATACATATTAATGGGCCCACACATAAAAAATCTCATCTTTGATATCAGTAATGTAATGTGTTGTAGAAATCATTTTTTTTTTTTGTAATCTACATGTGTTGTGGACCGAATTGGGTCCCCTCTTAATTCATATGTTGAAATCCTAACCTCCATTATTTTATAGTGTCTGTATTTGGAAATAGTACTTCCAATAGGCAATTAAGTCAACATGGATCATATGGGTCTCCTTCATCCAATATACGTGATTTCATATAAGTGGAGTTTAAGATTCAGACACTTTTTGAGTTACAGCTGTGTAAAGACAGACAGAGAAGATGGATGTCTACAAGCCAAGGAAAGGGTTCCCAACAAAATTCAACTCTGCCAACCCCTTGACGTCCATCTTTTAGCCTCCAGAAAAGTGAGAAAATTAACTATTATTAAATACAACAGGTTGTGATACTTTGATATGGCAGCCCCAGCAAACAAATACACTATGGTAATGACAAATAAAGTATCAATAAACTACAGACAAAAGGAAATAGGAGGTAAATAAAAGCATCCCATTATTAAAAAATCAACAAGGGCGCCTGGGTGGCTCAGTTGGTTAAGCGACTGCCTTCGGCTCAGGTCATGATCCTGGAGTCCCGGGATCGAGTCCCATGTCGGGCTCCCTGCTCAGCAGGGAGTCTGCCTCTCCCTCTGACCCTCTTCCCTCTCGTGCTATTTCTCATTCTCTCTCTCTCTCTCGAATAAATAAATAAAATCTTTAAAAAAATAAATAAAAAATCAACAAAATGAAGGCATTAAAAAAGGTAATGAGGGACAGCAATAGCTATAACAAGAAAACACTTAACAAAAAGGCATTGAGTTATTTTCCCACCAGTAATCCTATTAAATGTCCCATTCAAAAGATACAGACTGACAGAATGGAATGGATTTAAAAAGAGAAAATAACTATGCTGCCTACAGGATACTCTCCTTAGTTCTAAGGACAGACGTTGTTAGATTGTTAATGAAATGATAAAAAAAAAAGACTGTGCTGAAGTAGTAACCGAGTGAGATCAGTGGCATTTATACTAATTTCACACAAAAATAAAACTGTAAGAAAGGAAAAGGACACATAACAATAATAAAGACACTTCACAATTATAAATATATGTATACCAAAACGCAGAGATATTAAATATATATAGAAATTTTGGCATGATTTATAGGGGAACATGGAACATTTTCCAAGATAGACCTTATATAAGACCAATAAATATTTATTAACATTTTAAGAAGGGTAAAGTCATACAAACTAGCTTTCATTATCATAATGAGATAAAATTAAAAATTTTATTTAATTTTGCTGAAGCAAATTTAAGATTGCTGAAGCACATCTGGGAAATCGAGAATATACGTGAAAATTTAATTACATACTCATAAACAACAAACTGGTCGAAGAATTAAACACAAGGGAAATTATAAATTATCCTGACAAAAATGAAAATAGCACAATGTACCAAAATTTATTAGATATAGGAAAGACAATGTTAAGAGGGAATTTAGAGTTGTAAAAGCTCACTTTAAAAAGACTGCCAACTTAAGGCTCTAAGGAGATGGCAGAGGGGGAGGATCCTGAACTCACTTAGTCCCAGAGACACACAAGATAACAAACACATCCATGCAACTACCTCTGAAAACAACCCAAGGATTGTCAGAACAAACTCTCTAGTTACTCATAGAGAGGAGGCCACATAAAAAATGTCAGGAGAAACAGAGATGCAGTTGGAAACGAAACCCTTCATGAGACTAACCACAAGCAGGAGGTACACTACAATCATGGGGAAGAGAGAGAATCAGAACCCATGGCAAGCGCCTCAAGGATGGGTCACCCACATCAGGATCATGGGTCCCTGTAATATATGGCTTTGGAAAACAGTGGGGCTTAACTTTCTGAATTTTTACAATCAGCTGGGAATAACTTGGTATTTTAAAATTTAGCAGGCTTAACTCTGAAAGATCATGAGGGCAAGAAGAAACTGAGTCCCTGTCCCTCAAGTCAGCTGTCCCTAAAGAACAGCATTTTGAGCAGCACCTGGGACATAGTAAAGGAGATTTATTGACCACTTCCAGAACACGCTTGGGTGTATGTGTGTGTGTGTGTGGGGGGGGATCTATAGGAGACTTCTCCAAGAACAAAAGAGCTGACCAGTGCCATTTCCTCCCAGACCCCAAGCCAAGATAGCAGCACATGTGCAGGAACAAGTGTAAACACTCTTTGCCTATCTAGTTGGCATCATTAACTTCACCCCCACATTCTCCTGCAGATCCACACTACCCAACCCCTCCCATTACACAGGTGTCCATCCAAAGCACCTCCTGCCACAAAACACACTACCAACAGCCCCAACAGTGAGATGTGACACTCCGAACTGACTCTTGCCCTGGGGAGAGTGAAAGATACACATGCACACACGTGTGTCCACAGTCCCAGCAGCCAAATATTGGCTAGTAGTACAGAAAATATGGACTGCCAATCGGTGCAAGGGCAGCCCTAGCAGGTATGACTGTTATTACTGCCCACTTTGGGAGCCTCAATGCACACGGCAATGATATCATCCTTCAAGTAGCCCCTGCACATGAGCTTAGGGCAGGCATTTTGCTGACTGCTGTCACCTTCCAACTTCTAGCACATGTTGTAGCAGGCTGGTCCCTTCACAGCACAGGGTCAAAAACCTTCTTGGTGTAACAAGAGTTACACCTATGTCACAGTGCTCAATTGCAGCCAAATGGACTGAAGGAAACTCTAGTCAGTCATGATAGTAAATTGCACACAATCCACATAGAGACCTCCTTAGAGTACCTGGTTCTGGTGAACCGGGGCATTGTGCTGCTGGACAACACAGGACCTCTTCTTCAAAAAGCCATGACTGTTAAGGTCAAGAAATGTAGCTTATTTTCCAAATACATAGGAAACAAGCACAGAGGGTTACACATAATTATGAGGTGGAGGAATATGTCCCAAAAGAACAAGGACAAAACTGCATCAAATTGCTAAATGAAGAGAAATAATCGATATGACTGTTATAAATTCAAAGTAATGGCTGTAAGATATTCAGGGGATTTGAGAAAAGACTGTAGGCTCTCAGTGAGACAAAGACAGAACATATTGAAAAGAGACCCAGACTTAGATAAAGAACTCAGGAACTGAAATAAAATACAGTAGAGGGAAGCAATAGCATATAAGATGAGGCAGAGGAATGGATCAGGGATATAAAGGAGGATTAATGGAAAACAACAAAGATGAACAGCAAAAAAGAAAGAAAATAAGAATAATAAAGTATGTGACAAGGTGAAGGGAACTCAGCGTATCATCAAGATTAATAACATTCACTTTATAAAGAATCCTGAAGGAGAGAGAGAAAGAGGGGCAGAAAATTTATTTGAAGAAATAATAGCTGAGAATTTCATTAATTTGGGGAAGGAAAGAGGTATTCAGATCCAGGAGGCACAAAGAAACCCTCCCCCCAAAAAATCAAAGCAAGGAGGTGCAAACAAAGACACCTCATGGCAAAAAGTATTGATAAAGTGAGAATTATTTTAAAAAGCACTAGAAAAGAAAACTTACATATAAGGGAAATGACATAAAACTATCAATAAATTTCTTAGAAAATTTGCAGGCCAGAGAGGTGTGGCATGTTACATTAAAAGTGCTGAAAGATACAAGAAAACTTAAAACAATATATTGATGCACACAATATAGGAGCACTGAAATACACAAAGCAACTCTTAAGAGCCATAAAGGAAGGTAATCACAGTAATACAATAGAGGACTTCAAGACCTCACTCACATCAATGGATAGATTATCTAGCCAGAAAATCAACAAGGAAACAATGACTTTGAATAACACGATGTACCAGATGGACCTACCGGATATATTCAGAACATTTCATTTAAAAAATATTGGAATACACAATCTTTTCCAGTACATGAGGCATTCTCCAAAATGGATCCTATGTTAGGCCACAAAAAAGTCTCAAATGCAAAAAGATTGAAATTGTATCATGCATTTTTCTCACCACAATGGTATGAAACTAGGAAGCAATTGCAAGAAAAAAAGATGGAAAGAGCACAAATACATGGAGGCTAAATAACATTCTACCAAATATTGAATAGATGAAACAAGAAGTAAAAAAGGAAATCAAAAAATATATGGAGAAAAATGAAAATAAACTACAATGATCCAAAATCTTTGGAATGCAGCAAAACTATTCTAAGAGGAGACATTGTAACTATACAGGAATACATCACAGAGCAAGACAAATATCAAATAAAAAACATAACATTACACTTAAAGGAACTAAACAAAAACCAAGCCAGTAGAAAGAAAACAAAGATTAATCAAAAACAAATGAAATTTAAACTAAAAAACAAACAAAACCCAAGAAGACCAAATTAATGAATCCAGGAGCTGTTTTTGTTTTGTTTTTTTAAATTTTTTATTGTTATGTTAATCACCATACATTATATCATTAGTTTTTAATGCAGTGTTCCATGATTCACTGTTTGTGCATAACACCCAGTGCTCCACGCAGAACGTGCCCTCTTTAATAGCCATCACCAGGCTACCCATCCCCCCACCCCCCTCCCCTCCAGAACCCTCAGTTTGTTTTTCGGAGTACACCCTCTCTCATGCTTGGTCTCCCCCTCCGATTTCCCCCCTTTCATTCTTCCCCTCCTGCTATCTTCTTTTTATTTTTTCTTAACTTATATTGCATTATTTGTTTTAGAAGTACAGATCTGTGATTCAACAGTCTTGCACAATTCACGGCACTCACCATAGCACATACCCTATGGAATGTCTATCACCCAGCCACCCCATCCCCCCCACCACCCCCACTCCAGCAACCCTCAGTTTGTTTCGTGCGATTAAGAATTCCTCATATCAGTGAGGTCATATGATACATGTCTTTCCCTGATTGACTTATTTCATTCAGCGTAACACCCTCCAGTTCCATCCACGTCGTTGCAAAAGGCAAGATCGCATTCCTTTTGAAGGCTGCATAATATTCCATTGTGTATATATACCACATCTTCTTTATCCATTCATCTGTCGATGGTCGTCTTGGCTCTTTCCACCGTTTGGCTGTTGTGGACACTGCTGCTATAAACATTGGGGTGCACATCCCTTCGGATCCCTACATTTCTATCTTTGTGGTAAATACCCAGTAGTGCAATTGCTGGATCTCCCTTGGGTGGGCAGAGGGGCGGGCCCTGGTCCTGCTGGGCTTCACGCTAAGGATGCAGAGAGAGGACTGAGGGACCCTGGACCCCCGCCCAGCCTCAGTCTGGAAAGGTCCGTGGCGGCGGAGGGGGGGGTGATGGGAACACGTGGTGAGTCCTGACTTCCGCATCTGGGTCTCAAAGACCCTGGATGCCTTGGCAGAAGGAGAAGGGCCTCCCTCGTTGGGCAGAGGGGAGGCCTCATGTCCTGCTGGATTTTATGGTGAGGATGCAGAGGGAGGAGTGAAGGACCCTGGACCCCAGCACAGCGTCAGTCAGGGAAGGTCCATTGGGGGGAGGGGGGCTGATTGAAACACGTGGTGAGTCTGGACTTCTGAGTCCGTGTCTCAGAGAGACTGAGGTGAGGCCCTGATGAAAGGAGCAGATGCTCAGGTGGGCAGAGGGGAGGGCCCTGGTCAACCAGTGCTGGGGGGGTGGCTTGGGGAGGCCAGGGATAAACCCGGCAGGAGGACAGAGGGGAGCCCCGCAGAAGCCCACCCATGTCAGTCTAGAAGCCCCCCTGGGCGGGATGGGGACACGTGGCCAATGCGGTGGACTTCTGCATCTGGGTCTCCCGAGAACCTGGGGTCCTTGGTGGATCGAAGGAGCAGGGCCTCGCTCAGGGGGCAGAGGGGCAGGCCCAGGTCCTATTGGGGTTTACGCTGAAGTTGCAGAGGGAGGACTGAGAGACCCTGGACCCCATCCCAGAGTCAGTCCCTAGAGGCCTGAGTGGAGGACGGGGACACCCCGATTGTGTTCGTGCATGTACTTGTGTGTCCCCCACTCGCCCATCCGGGTGTCCCAGACACGGGATGCCCCAGTGCCCAGGAGCCGATCCGCAGGCAATAGGGACAGGCGGAGGCATAGGCACCCAGGGAGTCCTGGTGGAGATCAGAAGAAGGCCCGAGAGACCTGGACGCCCCATCTCAGCCTTGGGAAGCCCTGGGTTTCGTGGCCACACGTGTTGGCCACAGACTTACCCCGGTTGGCTCAGGGCAGGGAGGGCCTTGGTGATGGCAGACCAGCTTGGGGACAGCAGCCAGAGTGGCCTAGGACCTGCCAGGGCTCGAAGCGAGGACCCCCAAGGGACTCCCCAGGGAGCCCGTAGGACCGCGGCCCTGACTCAGCCACGGGAGACTCCTGGGATGGAAGAGACCACACAGTGCGTGGCCACTTTGGCCTCAGGGCGTCCGAGAACCCCTGGCCGTTTGGATGGAGCACTGCCTCGAGTATGCGGGTGGGGGGCAGTGGCCCACGTGTTGTTGGGTGGAAATGCGAAGACCGGAAGGAGGACTGCAGGATTGGGGACAGATAACAGATTCGGTCCCGGGAGGCCCCGGGGCCAGATGGTCACCTAGGGTGTGCCCTGACTTCACAGCCACGTCTCCTAGAGCCTGGGGTCTGGGTGGAAGGAGCAGGCTTCAGGGCCGCCCAGGCTGAGCCGGTCCTGCCAGGATGGAAGGGGAGGACCAGAGGGAGGACTGACTGGGCCGCAGTACGGACAGGCCATGGAGGAGGACCCTTGTGGAGAAGGAGTCCATGCCTCCTGTCCGGGGGTCCACATCTGGCTGTTAGACCCTGAGGGCCTGTGGTGAGAAGGAGCGGGCCTGGGGTGGGGCGGGCCTGTGTGTGTGTGAGGGTGGAGTGCGGGGTCGGGGGGTGGGGCACAGGTCCGGTTGGGAGTCAAGGTGAGGACCCTGGGGGAGGACTGGCCGTACCCCCTCTACCCCATCTCAGCAAAGAAGCCAGGGCACCGGAGTCTGGCCAGGCCCGATCCAGGGAGGATCGGTCAGCAGGGGCCCAACTGGCACGCATGCTCACTTGTCTCATGGGCCAGAAGGCGGGAGTCCTCGGGGAGCTGAGGTCTTGGTCTGAGGGGCACATGCCTTCTGTCTCACGTTGGGGGCCTGGAAGAAGCGCAGACCCTGGCAGGAAGAAAGAAGATTAGCGTCCTGGGGTCCTGAGGGCATCCCCACCCCAGGACAGAGTGGCCCGTCCCTACTACCAGCCCTTTGGGATCTTGCCGGGGGCTGAGGGGGTGGATGGAGACGTGGCCGTGGACGAGGACGTGCTGGCTCCTCACCCTCTTCTCGGAGCTCTCAGGGAGGTGAGGACCATGCTGGGAGAGGTCGGGGTCAGGTCATCTGGGGAAGCGCACCTGGGAGACACACAGGAGTCTCTGCTTCTGCCAAGAATCAGTGTGGGGACACCCGAGGGAGGAGTGAGTGATTCCCCACCACCCCTCGGGCCCAGGAAGGGATGGCCCAGAAGTCTGTGCAGCCCCTACCTGGAGGTCCTGGGAACCCTGGGTGGGGCCTGTCAGGCTGAGTCCCTCCTCCTCCCCAGATCCTTCCTCTCAGGATGGAGAGGGCCCGGGCCTGAGGGTCTGCACTCAGGTAGCAGAGGAGGCAGGTGCCCTGGCTCTGGGTCTGGCCCTGATGGTGGGGGGCAGATGAGAAATGAGGGGATGCTTCCCACAGCAGGATCCTTAGGGCCCAAGCCTACCCTGCCGCTGCTGCCAGCCATGGGGAGACGGGCGATCGGTGGGCCAAGTTATTTCTCCTGACTTTTCCTTCTGGCGTCTCCCAGAGATGAGGCCTTGGCACCAGGAGGGTGGCCTCCGGTCAACACAGGGAGTTTTCCCAGGCCTTCCGTGGGGTCAAGGTATAGACGGAGAGGTGCGCCCATCCCAGCACAGACGGCACCCGAGCTTGGCCATCCCTGGGATCCCGAGACAAGCCCTTAGACCTCTGGCAGGCGTGGGCAGAGGTGGGTCCCCTGGCTTACCTTCTGTGGAGTCTCAGGGCTGTGCAGCCTTGCTGTGACCCTGTGGCCTCAGGCTGCGGGGGTGTGGCCCAGGCCCTGCCAGGGGAAATAGCAGTCCCCTGAGGGGCCAAGGAGGGGACCAGCCAGCTTGGACGGATGGGGACCTCACAGAATCCGCACCAGCCCTCCTGCCCCACTGAGGGCCGTGGGCCGTGCTCTGTGTCTGCACCCTGAAATGACTCCTTTTCTCCTCCAGGGGCTTCCAGAATTCAGAGTCGAGGCCTAGGTCTGAGGCAGGAGCCTCTAAGGTCCCAGAGCAGGGGAGGTGCAGGTGAGGGCCTGTGGTCAAGGTGAGGTACTTGCTCTGAGCATGGAGCCAGGCGCTCGCCCATCCCACCCCAGAGGGGACCCCTCAGCACCCAAGTCCGATGCAGCGCACTGTCAGCTCCGGGACTTCAGGCCTCTGCTACCTGGGCTGCACCCTGAGGAGCCATCCCACCTCTTTCTTCAGGTTCAGCCCGACACAAACACCATGCCCCTGGGTCAGAGGGGTGAGCTCTGGAAGCTGGAGGAAGACCCAGGCCCGGCCCAGGGCCTGGTGGAGGCACAGCAGTTGGGGGCTGGGGAGGAGAAGGTCCCCCGCACCCCCCCCTCCTTCTCCACCTTGGCCTCCTCCCAGTCCGCCGCCCCATCTGGCTCCTGCTCTGCCCTCTTTCTGGTCCCCTTGGAGGAGGGGTCTGGTGCTGGGTTCCAGAGTCGTCCCCAGAGCTCTCTGAGTGCCTGCCCCTCCCCCACTGCCCAAGCAGCCACTGCCTGCAGCCAGCCTGACCAGGGCTCCAGCAGCTCCTGACCAGGGCTCCAGCAGCTCCGGTGAGGAGGGCGCCAGACCCCGCGAGGAGCCCGAAGAAGCCCAGCCGGGGCTCCAAAACCTACTCCAGGGGAAGCTGGCCGAGCTGGTGGAGTTCCTGCTCCTCAAGTATCACACCAAGGAGCCGACCAGCCAGGCAGAGATGCTGGAGATCGTCGGCAAGGATGCCCAGGATGCCTTCCCTGTGATCTTGGGCCAGGCCTCTGAGTGCTTGCAGCTGGTCTTTGGTATGGATGTGAAGGAAGTGGACCCCAGCGACCACTCCTACATTCTGGTCCCCATCCTGGGCCTCACCTATGATGGGATGCTGAGCGGTGAGCATGGAGTGCCCAAGACTGGCATCCTGGTGGTGCTCCTGGGGGTGAGTCTCCTGCATGGCGACTGTGCCCCCGAGAAGGAGGTGTGGGAAATGCTAGGGGTCATGGGGGTGTATGCCGGCCAGGAGCATGTCATCTACAGGGAGCCGAGGGAGCTCCTCACCAAGGTCTGGGTGCAAGAAGGGTACGTGGAGTACTGGCAGGTGCCCGGCAGTGACCTTCCTGCTATGAGGTCCCGTGGGGTTCCAGGGCCCACGCCGAAACCAGCAAGTTGCAAATGCTGGAGTATTTGCTACAAGTCAGGCGCGGGCAGCTGGCTTCCTCCCTGGCCCTGTCTGAAGGGACTGTGAGAGATGAGGAAGAGGGGGCCTGAGCCCTGGGGTCCGCCAGGCCCTTTCCAGACTTTGCTGGGTTCGGCAGCCTCTCCTGCAGGGTGCTGGGCATGAAGTGAGGCCACTTGCTGGTTCTTCCCTGTGTGTGTGTGTGTGTGTGTGCCCGTGAAGACAGAGCCCTGGGCTTTTTAAGGAGTGCAGGGCCACGGAGGGTTGGGAGAAGAAAGCAGGGCAAGGAGCCTCCTGCGGGTGGGGGGGTTGTTTCCTGGGATGACTCCCACATCCAGAGCTTGGTGTCCTTGAGGAAGCTCTCCTGTGGGGTTCCTTGCCATAGAAGGTTTCAGCCGCTTCAGGGGCTGATTGTGTGAGTACCATCCACTCTGCAGCATTTGTTCTTACCCAGTCCAAGAGTTAAGAGTTTTATCATGTTCTTGGGGTGCCTGGGTCCTCTGTTGGTTAAGCGTCTGCCATCGGCTCAGGTCAGGATCTCAGGATCCTGGGATCACACCCCACATGGGGCTCCCCGCTCAGTGGAGACTCTGCTTCTCTCTCTCCCCTGTGTGTGCTTTCTCTTTCTCAAATAAATAAATAGCTTTAAGAAAAAGTTTTTCTTCATGCCCTGGACACCAGCCTGGACACCTTGCCTACTTGCTTGGGCTCTCGACCGAAATCACAGGCCATTGGCCTAGGGATGGGTTGGAAAGGTGCAAGAACGGAAGAAGCAAGGGATGGGGGTCAGAAGCTGAAGAGATAGAAGTTTCCTGGTTCTTGCTTCTGATGCCTTCCCGACCATCGTTGTGCAAATGCCAAAGGCAAGCACGCGCACACAAGCGTGGGGACAGGGGGCAGGAGGGCCCAGGTTCTGTCAGGAGTCAAGGTGACGACCAGAGGGAGGAAGGAAGGACCCTGGACCCAGTAGGGAATGTCCTGGGAGGCCTCTGGGTGAGACAACGGTGACATGAGGTGTCTCCTGAATTCTGCTCTGTGTCCCAGACACACTGAGCGCTTGTTGTGAGGAGTGGCCCTCAGGAGCAGGGTTGAGGGCACCGGCCATCCAGGGAGTCCAGATGGGGAACAGAGGGTAGGGCTAAGGGACCTGAAGGACCCATCTTGGGGAATCCCTGGACTGTGTAGCCTGATGCGACGTCCACAGTCTTTGCCCGTGGCTCTCATGGCAGTGAGGGCTTTGGTCCGAGGGAAGAGGCCTGGAGACAGCAGAGACAGCATCACCAGTGGTGCTGCGGCTCATGCTGAGATCCCTGAGGGAGGGCTCAGGGAGGGACCTGGACTCCAGAACAGGGACAACGCACTGAAGCCTGCCCCTGCTGTCCGCCCTGGGAGGCCTGTTTGTGCCAAGTCCACAGGCGGTGTGTCAGCACGTCCGCATCCTGGTCTGACAGAGGCTGGGGGCCTCCTTTAAAAAACCGGGGGTCAGGACCTAATGGAGGAAGACCCAGGCCTGGCACAGGGCCTGGTGGAAGCACAGCTGTCGGGGGCTGGGGAAGAGGAGGTCCCAGCAGCTTAGATGAGGAGGGTTCGAGCACCTGGGAGGAGCCGGAAGTCACGCAACCCTCTCTCCAGGACAAACTCCACGTGAAAGTGGCTGCCCTGGTGGAGTTCCTGCTCCTCAAATACCGCAACAAGCAGCCGACCCGCCAGGCAGAGATGCTCGAGATCGTCAGCAAAGATTACCAGGATGACTTCCCAGTGATCTTGGGCCAAGCCTCCGAGTGCATGCGGCTGGTCTTTCTCATGGCCGTGAAGAAAATGGACCGTAGTGACCACTCCTACAACCTGGTCAATGTCCTGGGTCTCATCTGTGATGGGATGCTGAGCGGTGAGCATGGCATGCCCAAGACCGGCCTCCTGGTTTTGGTCCTGGGGGTGAGCCCCCTGCATGGCGACCGTGCCCCCGAGGAGGAGGTGTGGGAAACGCTGGGGGTCATGGGGGTGTATGCCGGTCAGGAGCACATCGTCTATGGGGAGCCCAGGGAGCTCTCACCAAAGTCTGGGTGCAGGAAGGGTACCTGGAGTACCGGCAGGTGCCTGGCAGCGACCCTGACCGCTACGAGTTCCCGTGGGGTCCCAGGGCCCATGCTGAACCAGCAAGGTTCAAGTGCTGGAGTATGTGCTCCGGGTCAGGCGCGGGCAGCTGGCTTCCTCCCTGGCCCTGTCTGAAGGAGCTGTGAGAGATGAGGGAGAGGAGGCCTGAGTCCCAGTGGCGGCCAGGCCCTTTCCAGGCTTTGGTGGGTTCGGCAGCTTCTCCTGCGGGGTGCTGGGCATGAAGTGAGGCCACATTTTGGTTCTTCCCTGTGTGTGTGTGAAAAGAGAGAGCCCCGGGAGTTCTAAGTAACGCAGGGCCAGGGAGGGTTGGGGGAAGAAAGCAGGGTGAAGAGCCAGCCTCTCTGGGGGCCTGTTCTCTGCGATGACTCTGACATCCAGAGCTTGGGTTTCTTGAGGAAGCTCTCAAAAGTTGTTCCTTGGAGTACAAGTTTTAACCAGCTTCGGCAGGTAAATGTGTGCGTGACATCCACCCCACAGCATTTGGACTTACCCAGTTCAAGAGTTTTAAGAGTTTTGTCATGTTCTGGAAATAAGGTGGGAGATCTTCCCTCCTTGTTTGGGTTCTGGAATGAAATCACGGGGCATTGGCATAGGAATTTGTTGGAAAGGTGGAAAAATGGAGCAGTCAAGTGACGGGGTCAGGAAATACGGAAATAAAAGATTATTCATTTTTGCTTCTTACTCCTTCTCGTCTGTCATTCTGCAAATTAACATAGATGCATGCGCCTTCACTCACTTAGTTCTTCAAGAAAGGAGGAGAAATGACATCTCAGCACAGAGGGAGCCCTGCTCACTGGCTCCTTGATTCCCAGACATGGGCTGAGCTCTGCTCTCTGGAAGGCCCTGTGTGTGAGCAGTGAGGACATTAGGAAAAGCAGCACACGTTCCACCCTTAGGGGACAGTCTAGCAGCTGCACTCATGGCAGGAAAGTGGGGAGAGGTGTCCTGAGACCTGCAGAAGAAGTGGAAGAAAGGTGAGGGAGTGCGTCTCCCGGGGCAAGCACTGCAGTGGAAGTGCCCCTGGCCTGGGTGGCTCAGGGTGTCGGGTCACCGTGCTCCCTTCTGTGCAGCTGATCACCGTGAACCCGGGGGGTGACAGTGGCCCTACTTGGAGACAGCGTACCTTAGAGGTGGGAGCAAAGTCTGAAATGGATAATTGCTCTGACATGTTCCTTCTGGATCATGGACAAACCAGGGAGAAATCTCCTCCTGGGGCAGGAAAAGAAGATATCCTGCACTCTCATCCCAAGGCCGTTGAACACAGTGCACAGACTAGGTGTTTTATATCCGTCATCTCCAAGTATTTCTGGAGAAATACAGTGATATTCCTTTGAAGTGGAGCCCAGAAGACTCTAGACTGGCACTCTTGTCCTGACCATGCAAAGCCAGAACCCACTGCTTAAAAAGTCATTTTAGTTTGATTATCTGGAGTGTAATTTGGACAGGTATAAGTAAGCAAGGTCTAGGTTTTGGTGGGGGGAGAAATGAGTGAAAGGAGTGGTTTGGTGGAAGAGCAGCTGGAGGGAGGGAAGGAGCTGGTCTTTGACTCACATTCCAGGAGCTTTGTATTGTGTCCAGCTGGGACAATTCCCTCACACCTGAATGCCACACATATTCCCATATATCTCACATATATCCTCTGATTTAGAAAATGGATTGAGTTTTACTTATGAAGCGCCCTCTTTGGCTGATTAGCTATTCCATGTCCTATTGAGCTGCACATTCTCTAACATGACCTCGGTAACAAAAAAAAAAAAAAAAAATACCCCAGAGGAGAGAGTGGAAGGCCCTGGGATCAAAACAACACTTGAAATCACTGCCATTCATCAAAGTTCCAATATGTGCCAGGCACTGTGCAAGGTGCTTTCCATATATCACATGCATTCCTGCAGTCCTGCAAGACGGGGCTTATCAAACTCACTCACTTAACTCACTCACTTCAGAAAGAACCTTAGGCTCCTAGGACTTGGTCATTTTCCCAGGATCACGTGGCTAGTGAGTGACAGGGCAGCGACTAGAACCCGAGTCTGAATTCATGTAGAGTCCACGCTGTTCCCACCCACTGCAGCCTGTGGCCAACCTTCCGAGTCCTACATCATTCCTGAGGACAGCATGGTGTCTTCCAGGTGACAAAAAGAAGGATGCTGTGGCTAAGGTACTAAAAAACCTGTTGCTAAGGAAGGAAGGTGACAATGAGAATCAAACAGGTTTTGGGTACTGTCTGTGGGCTTTATTAACCTAGAGTTCTTCTGCCTGAACCTCAGAGTTCTTTGAAAACTGACTGCCCAGGCGCTGGCATTTTTAGCAGACCTAGCACTTTCCCGAATTACAGCAGCCTTTCCCTGGTATTCCCCCGTGTGCTCCTCTGTCTCACTCTTGAACCTGGCCTGCTAACGAGCTCAGCACTGGTCCCCATGGAACAGCTAGGAATCACCTTCTCTCCCCCAACATAGAAACTTACTCTCTGTAGTAATCCTTTGGTCACTAAATGAAGAAGTGAATCCTCCCTGCTGGGATCACAGAATCGTTTGAAAATTAGATGTCATCCTGTACTTGAAAGTATCTGTCACACAGGAGGTGCTTGAAAATTTCAAAGAATTCCAAGGCAAACTGACCTCAAAAACTCCTCCCCTGGGATGCCTGGGTGGCTCAGTCAGTTAAGCATCTGCCTTTGGCTCAGGTCATGATCCCAGGGTCCTGGGCTCGAGTCCCACATCAGGCTCCCTGCTCAATGGGGAGCCTGCTTCCCTCTGCCCGCTGCTCCCCCTGCTTGTGCAATCTCTTTCTCCCTCTCTCTCACTGACAAATAAATAAGATCTAAAAAAAAAACTCCTCCCAGCAATAAAGTCAGTCATAACAAATTATAAAGTTGCATTTTGTTAAGCCCCTACTGTGTAACAATACATGGGAGAAACTTTAATGTTCATCCATAGTGTGTCTTGCTTTCCTTCCAGAATACAGGGGACACAACCTTGCCAGTCCCCTTGTAGTTAGGGAGGGTTGTGTGATGACCCTTTGCCATGGAGATGTGAGCAGAAGCATTGTTTCTCACGTCCAGGCGTTTGCGAGCCAGTATGTCCACTCCATGCTGTCTCCCTTGATTCACCAGCAAACATGGTGACCCCGTGTTGAGATAGGGGAGCCACAAGATGAAAGCAACCTGGACCCAGGGTCTAGGAAAAGCAGAGGGCCCCTGCCAAACTGTATCAGAATTTGTGTGCACAAAGATGCACTTCTGTTGTGTTAGCCCTTCAAATGTCACAGTTTGTTGCATCAGTTAGCAGTTACTTTCATGCAGCCGCTTGTTTTGTTAGGCTTCTCTAGCAATTTTACTTAAGAAGGTACTAGTGCATATCTTCCTATTGCAAAAAAACTTCTAAAAATACAGATGAGTCACAATATCCCCTTTTCAAAGTTCCTCCACAATTCAGCCTCCTCCTCAGAAGTCACCATGACTAACAATCTAGTGTGTATTTTTATTTTTTTAATTTAAAATATTTTCTTTTCTTTGAGAGAGAGAAAGAGTGTGTGATGGAGGGAGGGGCAAATAGAGAGAGAGAGAGAGAGAGACCCTCAAGCCGGCCCCATGCAGAGCCCGATTCGGAGCTCGGTCTCAGGACTGAGATCATGACTTGAACCGAAATCAAGAGTCGGACGCTTAACCAGCTGAGCCACCCAGGCGCCCCTAGTGTGTGTTATTCTAAAGGTGACTATGGCTTTTTCATAGATATGCTCTACAAATATATTGTTTTTATTCAACCTAACCCGTAATACTGTGCATATTGATCTGCCACTACCTTTTGTCACTTAATAAAATGGATGCAGGATCTTCCAATAACAGCACATATACACCTACCTCACTTTTGAAAGTATTCCCTGGAATGTTAAAGTTTGTATATACCATAATTAATCACATACACAATTTTTTCCTGGTGGAAACAAGTTGTTTTCCCTTTATCCTATGACTAATAAAATGAAAACAACATCTTTGACCTGAATCCTTGGGTAGATATGAATGTTTTCTAATAAGATACACATACTAACACAGACATTGGGTTAGAGTGGAGAGGATGTGAATTGTTTAACATTTCATAAATGCGTCTGAAATTTTATTCCACAAGTGCTATACCAGTTTGCATTCCCATAATTAATTTCAATAGCTCCAAAATTGCAATACTTAGGTATAAATCTAATAAGATATGCACAGGATCTGTATGCTGAAAACACAGAATGCTGATAAAAGTAATCAAGACTTAAATAGTAAGTTCAGAGATATACTGTGTTCATGGACTGGTAGACTCACATAGTGAAGATGTCAATTCTCACTAAATTGATCTATACATTCAAAACAATCCAATCAAAATTCTACCAGGATGTTTTTGGATATAAACTAGCTGATTCAACAAGTTTATGGAAAGGCAAAGGAAATAGTATAGCTAAAACAACTATGAAAAAGTAGAATAAAGTCAGAAGAATCACACTACTTGATTTTAAGATAAAGCTATGATAATCCAGGTGGTGTGGTATTGGGGGGCGGAGCAAGATGGCGGAGGAGTAGGAGACCTAGATTTTGTCTGGTCTCAGGAATTCAGCTGAACAACGATCAAACCATTCTGAACACCTACGAACTCAACAGGAGATCGAAGAGGAGAGTAGCAACAACTCTCTGAACAAAGAAGCAACCACTTACTGGAAGGTAGGACCTGCGGAGAAGTGAATCCAAGGCGATATTCAGGAGGATAGACGGCGAGGGAGGGGCCTCCACTGGCCGCTTCTGGCAAGTGATAGAGCTGCGGAGCACAAAATCGGAACTTTTAGAAGTTGGCTCGGCGGAGGGACGTCGCTGCAGGGGCTAAGCAGGGGGTGGAACCCTCGCGGGACAGTGTGGTCTCAGGACCCTTGGGGTCAGAGAAAGACCGGGGGTGCCTGAGTGCGCCAGAGCTCCCAGGTATCGGAGCGGAGAAGCTGGCTGCAGAGACGGAGCTGAGGCGCGGGCTCTCAGCTCGGGGTTGCCATAAACTGTGATCCGCGGCCCAGTCAGGCCACTGCTCCTCCAGCAGGGACCCAAGAAGCGGCAGAGCTGGGGAGACTCCCCTTCCTTCCCGGGCAGGAGCGGCGCGGGAGCGCACCGCAGGGATCTGCTGGGTTTGGAAACTCCACACGGGGTCGGGTGCCAGAGATAGCAACGCTCGGTCACAGGCTGGATGAGCACGGAGTGCGGCCGGAGACCAGGGAGTTGGGAGTGACTGCTTTTCTCTGAGGGCACACTGAGGAGTGGGGCCCCGAGTTCTCAGCTCCTCCGGGTGGAGATTGGGAGGCCACCATTTTTGCCCTGGTCCTCCAAGGCTGTACGGAGAGCTTGCAGGGAACAAAAGCTCCTGAGAGCGAACCTGAGCAGCTTCCTTAGCCCGGACCGAAAAGGGTGGGGCAACTTAGCCTCCGGCAAAGACATTTGGAAACCACAGTAACAGGCCCCTCCCCCAGAAGACCAGCACAAACAGCCAGCAAGCCAAGACCAAGTTTACCGATCAAGGAGCACGGGAGAACTCCAGCGCTAGGGGAATACTGCACGTAGAATTCATAGCTATTTTTTACCATGATTCATTATTTCATCAAAGTTAAATTTTGTTAACTGTTTTTTTTTATTTTTCTTTTTCCCTTTTTCAACCAACATCTTATCAATCCCTTTTTTAAAAAAAAACATTTTTTATTTTTCATTTTTAGAGTCATATTTTGTCCTTTCATAGTAGTTACACTTATTTTTGGCATATATATGTAAGTTGTTCTCTCTTTAAAATTTTGAGATATAGTTTCTTCTAACAGATCAAAATATACCCTAAAACACTAGTGTATGGCTTTGTTCTAGTCTCCTGCCTGATCACGTTCTCTCCCTTTTTCTTTTTTTTTTTCTTAAATCTTCTTTCTTTTTTCAAACAACTTCTTATCTATTCAAGTCCTTTTATAAAATCTTTTATAATTTTGATCTTTACAGTCATCTTCCATCCCTTCATTGTGTCAACCATTATTTTGTACATATGTCTTTCTTCCTTTAAAATTTTAGGAGGCACTTTTTTTTAACAGACCAAAATACTCCCAAAATCTAGTGTGTGGCACTGATCTATGCACTAGCCTGATCATATTTGATCATATTCTGCTTTTTTCGTATTGTTCTGTTTTTTGTTTTTATCTTTTTTTTTCTCTTTCTTTTTTCTTTCTTTCCCTTTCTTTTCCCCTGGTTTCAGCTATTTTCTGATTTGTATACAGTATATTTGCTGGGGACGTTGTAAACCTGTTAGCATTTTGTTCTCTCATTCATCTATTCTCCTCTGGACAAAATGACAAGACGAAAAAAATCACCTCAGCAAAATGAACAAGAGGTAGTACCGTCAGCCAGGGACCTACTCAATACGGACATTAGTACGATGTCAGACCTAGAATTCAGAATCATGACTTTAAAGATACTACCTGGGCTTGAAAAAAGCGTGGAAGTTATGAGAGAAACCCTTTCGGGAGAAATAAAAGAACTAAAATCTAACCAAGTCGAAATCAAAAAGGCTATTGATGAGGTGCAATAAAAAATGGGGGCACTAAATGCTAGGATAAATGAGGCAGAAGAGAGAATCAGTGATATAGAAGACCAAATGATGGACAATAAAGAGGCTGAGAAAAAGAGAGAGAAACAACTACAGGATCACGAGGGCAGAATTCGAGAGATAAGTGATATGATAAGACGAAACAACATTAGAATAATTGGGATCCCAGAAGAAGAAGAGAGAGAGAGGGGGGCAGAAGGTATATTGGAGCAAATAATAGCAGAGAACTTCCCTAATGTGAGGAAGGAAACAGGCATCAAAATCCAGGAGGCACAGAGAACCCCTCTCAAAATCAGTAATAATAGGTCAACACCCCGACATCTAATAGTAAAACTTATGAGTCTCAGGACAAAGAGAAAATCCTGAAAGCATCTCGGGAGAAGAGATATGTAACCTACAATGGTAGAAACATTACATTGGCAACAGACCTATCCACAGAGACCAGGCAGGCAGGAAAGGACTGGCAAGATATCTTCAGAGCACTAAACGAGAAAAATATGCAGCCAAGAATACTATATCCAGCTAGGCTGTCATCGAAAATAGAAGGAGAGATTAAAAGCTTCCAGAACAAACAAAAACTAAAGGAATTTAGAAACTAAAACAAAGACTGTAATAAGAGATGAGGAAGGACACTATATCCTACTTAAAGAGTCTATCCAACAAAAAGATCTAACAATTGTAAATATCTATGCCCCGAACATGGGAGCAGCCAATTATATAAGGCAATTAATAACAAAAGCAAAGAAACACATTGACAACAATACAATAATAGTGGGGGACTTTAACACCCCCCTGACTGAAATGGACAGCTCATCTAAGCAAAAGATCAACAAGGAAATAAAGACTTTAAATGACACACTGGACCAAATGGACTTCACAGACATATTCAGAACATTCCATCCCAAAGCAACGGAATACACATTCTTCTCTAGTGCCCATGGAATGTTCTCCAGAATTGATCACATCCTAGGTCACAAATCAGGTCTCAACCGGTACCAAAAGACTGGGATCATTCCCTGCATATTTTCAGACCACAATGCTTTGAAACTAGAATTCAATCACAAGAGGAAAGTCGGAAAGAACTCAAATACATGGAGGATAAAGAGCATCCTACTAAAGAATGAATGGGTCAACCAGGAAATTAAAGAAGAATTAAAAAAATTCATGGAAACCAATGAAAATGAAAACACAACTGTTCAAAATCTTTGGGATACAGCACAGGCAGTCCTGAGAGGAAAGTATATAGCAATACAAGCCTTTCTCTAAATCCCGGAAACAAAAATATCCCTCAAAAGGGGAGCAGATGAACAAACTGTGGCATTTCCAAACTAGGGAGCCCAAATCAGTGATAAAATGTCATAAAGTTAGGATAACAGAAAACGTGAATGGATTCCAGGCGTATTATCCCAAATGAAACCAAACAACATCACCGGTCACAGCTGTAGGAATTCCCTCATGTAACCAAATGCCAATATATCCAAAATGTAAAACACAGGAGTGAATGCCATGGGCAGGGATGGGTAGCATGAAGGAGATCTTTGGGCTGACAGAGTAGTTCCATATCTGGATTATGCTGTTGAATATATAAATGTCCATGACAAAGTGACAGACCTAGACATGTCCATCATACCACACTGTCAGTTTCCTGGTGCGAATAGTGTGCTGCAGTGATGTAGGATGTTACCTTGGGGCAAAATGTGCCAAGAGTGCCTCTGCGATGGGACATTTCTGTACTATCTGAATCTCTAAATGGACCTAAATCCCTCCCTACCTATA
This sequence comes from Eumetopias jubatus, assembly GCF_037043125.1. Taxonomy (NCBI): domain Eukaryota; kingdom Metazoa; phylum Chordata; class Mammalia; order Carnivora; family Otariidae; genus Eumetopias; species Eumetopias jubatus. The sequence continues at coordinate 111,980,124 of NW_028274818.1, read as the reverse complement.
GGATCGCTCTACCTGTCAACACACCTCAGCATAGTTCCCTAAAGCTATCAGTCCCACCCTGGCTCCTGGAAGCTCCAAGCTTCCCCAGGACCCTAATGTGTGGGTGTCAAGCAGCAGTGTAGGAGGCAGGAGGAACCTGGTCTGGTCTGTGACTGGGCAGGTGCTGGGCTGTGATGTGCTGTACCTAAGGGGCAGAGAAGGCCAGGTGTGGGACAGGACAGAGGCAGGACACAGACTGCTCTCCTGAATCTGCTGTTCTGAGTTTGGGAAGGAATCGACGGGGCAAGGACCTGGCTCACAGCCTGCCCTCCCTCCTCTGGACAGCATCCATCCCCTGGCCTTAGAGATCCCCTCCCCAACCCTGCCGTCTCCTGCATCCTGCTCACACAGCCACCCCCCCAACGTTGCCGGCATTTTACAGGTGAAGAAATGGTGGATCAAGGAGTCAATTGCTCTGCTACAAACCCCCAAAGTGGGGTCCTAGCACCTCCAAGATCCTGCTGTGTCCAGAAACATGTGTCTGGTAAGTGGGGTCTGAGCAGGTAGCCACTAGAGGTTAGCAGCTCTGGGATCACACTGTGATCCACTTCCCCATCAAATCCAAGTGACCCGGACTGCAGCAGCCTCCCCACTGGCTCCTGAAAGCAGCAGCCCTCCTATAAGTTCAGACACCATCCATCTTAGAGATACTAACCTCTCTCATCCCAAGTCCCCCTCATTTTGACCTTCCCTAAAAGACAGCTTTTTCATGGCTCTAATCAGCTTACGCCCTGGTGCTATGAGCAGAGTGCCTTGAGCTCCACCTTGATTTCCAGAAACCAGGATGTCTAAAAGTGTTGATGGGGATAGGAAGGATGTGTTCAGGGTCAGCTGTGCATAATTCACTTACACTTTCTCAGAGCTGTGGAGGCCACTGCTCACCAACTGGAGAATGTGATGACTTAAAAGGCACAGTAGTGAGAATAATCCAGGCTATACATCACAGTCACACGGGCTGTTTCCTGTACTTATTCTGAAATAATGTTTTTATTTTTATTATTTTTTAAAGATTTTATTTATTTATTTGAGAGAGACTGAGAGATAGAGAGCACGAGAGGGAAGAGGGTCAGAGGGAGAAGCAGACTCCCTGCTGAGCAGGGAGCCCGATGTGGGACTCGATCCCGGGACTCCAGGATCATGACCTGAGCCGAAGGCAGTCGCTTAACCAACTGAGCCACCCAGGCGCCCTGAAATAATGTTTTTAAGTTATTTAGGCCTCTGAAAAATATTAAAACTCTCACTCCTGGAGATGACCAAACTTTTCCAAGCTCCGCATTTATGGCATCTTGGATGGGAGTGTGCAGGGACATCACCACTTGGATGCCGTTGCCTGGGAGGCAAAAGCTTCCAGCAAGTCCTTGATGTACCCAAACAATGTCTCTACCTCATAGACCTGAGCCTGCTTCTCACCCCACGACTTGATTTGTTTTTCTACGGTCTCCACCACTCCTTCCAGGATGGAGCACCTCTCCTTCATCTGGAGGACCTTTGCCAATGTGTCCTCTGTATTCAGGGCCTGGGGTCTCTTCTAGAATTCCCTCCAGTCCCCATCTCGTCTCCTGATATGAGTTCTGTTTCAACCCCCCACCTCATCTCCTGCTATGAGTTCTATTTCAAACTCTCCAAACTTTTGGTTTGACTCCACTTTTTGGCTTGGTATCCTTTCCTCTTGAGGGATATTCCCAAAAAGATGAGGGCTACCCAGGTGACAAGCCACAATGACCTTAAGCTGAAGTCTATCCCAGGGAACTGGTGACTCACTTGTCCTGGGGTCGCCTTAGTTAAAGGGCTTCCAGTCAGTTTAGTGTTCTAGGGACTTCTTGGCGCAGTGCAGAGCTGAGATGGAGGAGTCATGACCACAGGGCTCCCAGCCAACCTCTGTCCTGGGGACCCAATTGTCCTGTGCTCTATGGGGTGGAGGGTTTTGGGTCAGAGGTCTCCTGCTCAGGCTGATGTCCGAGAGACTCGGCACAGTGTCAAGCTGAATCAGAAGGCTTGGCGACCCAGATCTCCCAGTTGGCCTGGTGTTCTTGCGACTCAGTTGCCAGCTGTCTCCTCAGTTGAAGGGCCCCACTTGGAGGGAATCCAGTCATCCTGTTGTTCAAGTGAGTCCTTTGCCCACTGCCAACCTGAGTTGGAGTGTCTGAAGGTTCCTGTTTGGCCCAGTGTTGTGAGGACTCAATTGCCCTCTGCTTTCTTGGGCTGAAGAGCTGCCAGAGAGAGGACTCCCACTCAGCCCAGTGTCCAGGGCACTCCTTTGCCCAGTGTACAACTAGCTTGGTGGTGTCATAGTCTCAGGGCATCTATTGGGCCTGGTGTTCTGGGGAATTCGTTGCCGTTTTCCCAACAGCAGTAGAAGATTCCTCTTCTTTGTCCTAAGTTCCAGGTAGCTCCTTTCTCTGGTGCTGAGTTGGGTAGGGGGGCTTTTGGACTTAAGGCTCCTGCTGGGTCCACTGTCCAGATAATATATTTGTCCACCTCCAGGTCTGGTTGGAGGGGTTTTGGTCAGAGGGCTCCGCAAAATCCTGTGTTTGAGAACCTGATTGCCTTATGCTTTTCTGGGTTGGAGAGCTTTTCTTCTGAGGGCTCCTTTGCAGTCTAGAGTCCAGGTGATTCATTTGCCCGTGCCAGACTGTGTTGGAGAGCTCCTAGCCTAAGTGCTCCTGGTGTTCTGGGGACCTGAATACCCTGTGCTTGGCAGGGATGGTGTCCTCATGATCTCAGGGTGCTTGTGTTCAGCCTGGTGTCCAAGCGATTCTTGTGGCCAGTGCTTGGATATGTTGGAGGGCTCCTCTTCAGAGGACTCTCCCTCAGCCTGGTGTCACTGGTCCTCATTTGGGCAGTGCAGAGCTCGGTTGGAGGTTTCATATTCTTGAGACTCCCAGGAGGCCTGATTTTCTGAGGATTCAATTGCACTGTTCTTTGTTGCATTGGTGGGCATGCACTTGGCCCAGGGTCTTGTTGATTCCTTTGCCTTGTACAAAGCTGAGATGGAGGGCCCATGGTCCTAAGGCTCCTGGTCACCCTTCTGTGCAGATGACTTGATTGCCTTGTGCCAAGCTTGGTCGGAGGGGGTTTGGTCCTGGCAAGTCTGGTTTTCTGGGGACTTGACTGCCCTATGTCTCTCCCACAAGTAGACAACAAAAAGAAATAAAAGGTATCTAGGAGGCCCTCCATGGGAGAGTCTGAGCTAACATCATCTTGTGCCTGATTTTTTGACTGCCTGTCTCCACAGGCAGCGCTGGCTTTGCGTTATTTCCCTGTTTTCCCATGCATCATAATGCAGGGCATAAAGTAGGCGCTGAACAATTATTTGTCACATGGTGGTCACTCTTCCCTCTCATAAAGGACATTTTTATTCCCCTTCCCAGCCCAGCCTTCTGTGGGCCACACAGATGCAGTATCTGCCTTGTGGGATGCCTGTCAATGGCTTCCCACCTGACCCAAGCTAAGAGCACTGCCTGTGACTTTCAAGAATAAAAACAACATCCTCAGAATGCAGCAGCTGGACTACAGCTGAGTCTGGGAAACCTTGTTTGTCTCAGTGTGAAATAGTCCAAGCAGGTCCAAGAGAGCTCTAGAAAAAGACTTGATAAGACCCTGTGTGAAGTAATGAATGTGCTCTGTGTATGTGTTTTGGGGTGGGGACAATGGTGCGCAGAGCAGAAGAGAAGAAATGCCTGAATTCTAAATGAATGGGAAGGTCAGTCAGAAGAAGGGTGACCCGTCCCTGTACTGTCAAGTAGAGGAATCGTGGTTTGGTAGACAGCTTTGACCCAGGCCATGCACGGCTGCAGGCCATAAGGTGCGTTCGCCTGCAGAGTGAAGAGTCTCTTCGGCTCTGTCCCTTACTAGGATGAGACGCAGGGTAGGGAGGCACCGTGTGGTTGGGGATGCATGCTGTGCACCCAGAGTTCTAACCCTGGTTTCCCCACTGAGTGAGTGGGCAGACAAGCCCGTCAAGCTTACCATCTTTAGAATGGGGGTGATCAAAGCATTATAATGTGCTTAAACAGTGTCTGGTAGGGACACATGGGTGGCTCCATTGGTTAAGCGTCTGCCTTTGGCCCAGGTCATAATCCCAGGATTCTGGGATCGAGTCCCACATCGGGCTCCCTGCTCAGCAGGGAGTCTGCTTCTCCCTCTGCCTCTGCCACTCCCCCCACCCGCGCTCATGCATTTTTGCACTCTCTCTCTCAAGTAAATGAAGTCTTTAAAAAAAAAAACAGCATCTGGTATATAGTAAGTGCTCAATAAATGTTAGCTATTCTTCTGTGATTCTATGACAGAGAGAGAGGGATTTTCCTACAAGTAAGAGATAGAAAGGATCGAGTTTTAATTTTTTTGCAATCATTTAAGGAAAAATATCCAATGAAGTTATCTTCAGGGTACTTTGGCACTCAAAAGATATCACCAGGAAGAAAAATTACAATTATAATTCTGTACTATTTTAACAGTATAATTGTGTATTTTTTTTGAAAAAATGTTTTGTGGAAGTGCCAAGTCAATAAGCCATGAACTCAACTTGAGTTCAAGGGTACCCTAGCTTTCATTATGGGTTCCTCAGAAAAACTACAGAAAACGTCATTGGGGTTCAGTCCCCTAGGGCAACACGCTGGGTAATAGAGTGAGCATTTAGTTCTCAAACTGGTATTTGTGCGTCCAGAGACTGCGATCTCCTGAGACCCCGGCCCAGAGGGTCTTGGTGGCCAGCGATGTGGGCAGAATACAACCTCTCCCCAAAGCACAATGTTTAAGTAAGCACTGGTGGGGTGGGGCTACGGCAACGAACAAGGGAAACAGATACTAGCAGAGTTTCTCAAAAGCTCTGGAATTTTTTTTAAGAGTTATTCTTTTGAGAGAGAGAGAGAATGTAAGAGCTCAAGCAGAGGGAGGGACAGAGGGAGAGAATCTCCAGCAGACCCTCCCTGGGGCACGGAGCTCCACACGGGGCTTGGCTCTATCCCACAACCCCAAGAACGTGACCTAAGCCGAAACCAAGAGTTGGACGCTCAGCCAACTGAGGCACCCAGGAGCCCCTGGAACTAATTGTTTTAAAATAATATTTTGAGGTGAAATTCACATACAATAAACCGTTTCAGAGCAAACAATTCAGTGGCATTTAGTATAATTCCCAGTGTTGTGCAACCACCAGCTCTGCGTAGTTCCAGAACCTCTCTGTGCCCCACAGTAAAATCCCACAACCATGTAACAGCTTCTCCCAATTCCACCCTCTCCCAGCCCCTGGAACCACCAGTCTGCTGTCTTTATGGATTTGTGTGCTCTGAATATTCCACGTAAGTGGAACCACACGGTGTGTGACTGTTTTATTGTGCTGAAATACATACAACATACATTTTATTCGTTCAAACCATTCATCCTTACAGCCCCTTCCATCCTGTGACTCTGAAACTCTGTCGCTATTACACAGTGACTCCGACTCTCCCCCTAGCCCCTGACTGCCAACTTTACGTCCTGTCCTCATGGGTGTGACTACACCAAGGGCCTCATATAGTTAGAATCACACAGTATTTGTCTTTTTGGGATTGGTTTATTTAACTTACCGTAAAGTCCTCAAGATTTTATCCATGTTGTAGTATGTGTCAAAAATTTCTTCCTTTTTAAGGCCAAATATTATTCCATTGCATGGATATACCACTATTTGTGTATCCATTTTTCTGTTGATGGACATTTGTACTGTTTCCATCTTTTGGCTTTTGCAAATAGTGCTGCTATGAGCATGTGTTTACACGTTTTTGTGTGTGCAATATTTTCATTTCTTTGAGTATATACCTAAGAGTAGAATTTCAGGTTCATATGGTAATTCTATGTTTAACTGTTTAATCAGCCACCAAACTGTTTTCCACAGTAGCTGAACCATTTTACATTCCCACCGGTAATGTACGAGGGTTCCAATTTTTCCACACCCTTACCAAGAGTTGTTATTTTCTTTTTTTAAATTATTGTAGTCATTCTAATGAGTATGAAGTGATATTTCATTGTAGTTTTGGTGTGCATTTCCCTAATGACTACTGATGCTGGGTATCTTTTTGCATATTTGTTGGAAAAAAAAGTCTATTCAAGTTCTTTGCCCATCTTTAAATTGGGCTGTTTATATTTTTGTTGTTGTGTCCTAAGAGTTCTTTATATATTCTGGATATTAGACTCCTCAGATATATGATTTGCAAATATTTTGTTCCTTTCGCTTTCTTGATAGTGTCCTTTGATGCACAAAATTTTTATTTTTAATGAACTTAAATTTATATATTTTTTGTTGTTCATGCTTTTGGTATCATATCTAAGAAATTGTTCCATCTGCAAGATCGTGAAGGTTTACCTTTATGTTTTCTTCTAAGAGTTTTATTTTAGTACTTATATTCATATCATTGATCCACTGTAGTTAATTTTTGTGTATGATATGAGATAGGGAGCCAACTTTCTTCTTTGTATGGGGATATCCACTTTTACCAGCACCATTTGTTGAAAAAAATCATTTTTTCCTTATTGAATAGTCTTGGAACCCAGGTTGAAAGCCAATTGGCTGTAGTTGTAGAGGTTTATTTCCAGATCTTCAATCCTTTTGTTGGTCTGTATGTCTGTCTTTATGCTAGAATCACACGGTTTTAATTACTGTAGTTTTGTAGTGGGTTTTGAAATCAGGAAGTGTGAGTCCTCCAACTTTGTTCTTCTTCTTTAAATTTTTTTATTCTTATGTTAGTCACCACACATCATTATTTTTAATTTAAATTTTTTGTTATGTTAATCACCATACATCATTAGTTGGATGTAGTGTTCCATGATTCATTGTTTGTGCATAACACCCACTGCTCCACGCAGAACGTGCCCTCTTTAATACCCATCAACAGGATATCCCCTCCCCTCTAGAACCCTCAGTTTGTTTTTGAGAGTCCATCATATCTCATGGTTCATCTCCCCCTCCGATTTACTCCCCTTTATTCTTCCCCTCCTGCTATCTTCTTCTTTTTTTTTTCCTTAACATATATTGCATTATTTGTTTCAGAGGTACAGATCTGTTGACTGCTTTGGGAATTATGGACACTTTCACAGTATTAATTATTCCAGTCCATGAGCATAGTATGTATTTCCATTTGCTTGTGTCATCTTTAGTTTGTTTGTTTGTTTGTTTTAATCAAGGTCTGATAGTTTTCAGAGTACAAGTCTTTCATTTCCTTGGTTAAATTGATCCCTAAAGTATTTTATTATTTTTGGTACATCCGTAAATGGGATTTTTTTTCTAAATTTCTCTTGCTGCCACTTTGTTATGGGTGTTCATATTCTTAAACTACTTCTTGCTTCAGTTTTGGAAGGTTGGGTGTTTTGAGTATTTTGTCTATTTCATATAAGTTGTCCCATTTATTAGTGTAAAGTTGGGTATGATATCCCCTAAAAGGCTTTCCAGGGGATCTATGGTGATGCCTCCCTTTTTATTCCTGATATTGATAATGTGCATTTTCTTTGCTTTATTCTTTTTTTTTTTAAGATTTTATTTATTTATTTGACAGAGAGCGAGAGGGCACAAGCAGGGGGAGCAGGAGAGGGAGAGGGAGAAGCAGCCTCCCCACAGAGCAGGGAGCCTGATGCGGGGGATCTGTGGGATCATGACCTGAGCCAAAGGCAGACGCTTAACCGACTGAACCACCCAGGCACCCTTCTTTGTTTTATTCTCGTTCATGTCTTGTAAGGGTTTAATATTTAAAAATGACTTCAAAGAACCAACGTTTGGCTTTGTTAATATTTTCTTTTCTTCTGTTTTCAGTTTCATTGATTTCTGCTTTTCCGTTCTTCTACTCTGGTTTTAATTTATAACTTTTCACAACAGAAGCTTAAATCACTGATTATAAACCTTTCTGAGAAGTTTTCAAATACATGCTTTGAGAAGTATAAATTTTCCTCGTGACTGCTCTATTTGCATCCTGCCATTTCCTGCATATTGTCTTGTTTCATTCACTTCCGATATTGTCCAATTCCCTTTATTTAGAATTGTACTTAATCTCCAAATATTTGAGAACTTTCTATTAGTCTTTTGTCATTAATTTCAGATTTCATTTCTTTGGGGACAGATGGTATACTTGAAATTTATTGAGACGTGTTATACTCTTTTCTTAAAGTCCTGAATATACTTTAAAAGAGTGTGCATTCAGCGGTTGGATGATGTTTCCATAAATATCAGTCAGGTTGAGTGGATTAAATAGTGTCTATATTCTTACTCATCATTTTTGTCTTCTTGCTGTGTTAATTATGGAGAGAAATTTGTTGAAATCTACAACTGTGACTGTCTATTTCTCCTTTTAGTTTTGTTAAATTTTGCTTAATGAATTTTGAAATTGTGTTAGATATACATGTTTAGTATTAAGTCTTTTTGTCAAATTGACTCTCTTATTATTATGTATTGTCTGTCTTTATCCCTGGTAACACTCCCTGTCTTAGAGTTTATTTTCGGCACAATATGTCTTTTTTCCAGTCCCTTTGCTTTTGATGTTTGTGTCCTTATATTTCAGGGTCTCTTATAAACAAGACATAGCTGTGTCTTGGTGGTTTTTTCTTTAATCCAGGCTGACAGTCTGCCTTTAAATTAGAGGATTTAGTCTATTTACATTTAGTATAATTACTAATATGGTTGAGTCTAACTCCACCATCTTGATATTTTTCTTTTTTTAGAGATTTTATTTATTTATTAGAGAGAGAGAATGAGAGATAGAAAGCACGAGAGGGAAGAGGATCAGAGGGAGAAGCAGACTCCCTGCTGAGCAGGAAGCCTGATATGGCACTCAATCCTGGGACTCCAGGATCATGACCTGAGCCAAAGGCAGTTGCTTAACCAACTGAGCCACACAGGTGCCCTTGATATTTATTTTCTGTTGATAGCATTTGATCTTTGTTCCTTTGCTTTTCTTTTCCTGCTTCCTTTTTTTTTTTTTTTTTTTTTTTGCTACAAGGTAGATCTCTTTGTATTCATGGGTACGTTACAGTGGTGCCATCCACTGTGGTAGCCACTAGTCACATGTAGTTAAGTTAAAAATTCAGTCCCTCGTTATATCAGCCACACTCTGGATGCCCAGTAGCCACACATGCTTGTTACCACGTTGGAAAGGAGAGATTACGGCAGAAAGTTCCAGATTGAGGTCAGGATTTATTTTGAGTCAGAATTACCCAGGGTCCAATGTGAAAAGGGCATCGTTCTAGTCAGGAGACATGTGTTCATGTTTTGTGTTTACTACTGATGGGCTTTGTGTCCGTAGGCCTACGAGACGCTGCTCTTAGCCTCAGTTTTCTTTTCTAAAACACACGGATAGTAATTCCTGCTCTTCCACTTCACGGAGTGCTTGTGGAAAAGAACACTACAAAATGGTTAACAGTTTTCAGGAAAACATTAAAACTCAGTTGACTGTGTTTCTGTGTTTTGTTTGGTCTTTTAGGTTACTGACGGAGCTGGAGTCCCCTTCTTGGTGGCCCTTTAGCTCCAAGCTTTGGAAGATGCCAGCAGAAACAACGCCCAAGGGGGGCACCTCAACGGCTAGTCCCAAAGCTCTTGGAAAAGAAGGGGTAGTGGTCCGAATTCCTGCTGTTATCTCCCAGGGAACAGCATCTCATGTTAAAGCAGGAAGTCTTACCATCCTTGTGTCCAGGTTGGAAATCCATGACTCGAGTTCTTTACTCATGCACAGATTTGAAAGAGAAGATATAGACGACATTACGGTTCACACACCTTATGAATTTAGAATCCAGAAACAGCCTCACAGAAGTAGGGCCAACTGATTTTTAACAAAGGTGCAAAAGCAATTCAATGGAGGAATGACAGCCTTTTCAACAAATGGTGCCAATGGAATATCTTTAAGGAAGAAAATAACCCTTTACTCTACACCCTCACAACTTAAACAAAAGTTAGTTCAAAACTAATCACAGACTTAAGTATAAAATGTAAAAATGTAAAACTTTTAGAAGAAAACAGGAAAAAGAAGCTTTGGAGCCAGGGCTTGGCGAAGACCAGAGTCCATGATTTTGTTAACACCAAAAGCATGATCCGTAAAAGAAACAAGTGGCAAACTGGACTTCATGGAAAGTAAAACCTTCTGCTTTATGAGAAACCCTGTTATAACAGTGGGAAGACAACTCTAGATGGGAAGAACATGTCTGCAAATAGCACATCGAACAAAGACCAGTTCCTGGGAAAGTAAACAATTACCAATACTCTACAGTTAAAAAAAAAGCTCATTTAGAAAATGTGCAGACACGAAGAGACATTTAACCAAAGAGGAATGTACACGTGGCAAATAAGCCTAGGAGAAGGTGTTCCACGCCACCAAGCACCAGGGAAATAGAAACTGAGACCACAATGAGCTATGATTACACGCCTGTCACAACGGCTAGGATAAAAAATAGCAACAACACTAAACGTTGGCAGGGGTGTAGGAAAACCATGCCTTTCATACATTGCTGGTGGGAAAACAGACATTCTGGAAAAAAATCTGAGTTTCTTAACAAATGAAACATAAACTCACTGTATGACTAAGCCATGAAATGAAAACTCATGTCCATACAAAAATCTACACACCTGTTCGCAGCAGTTTCTTTGTAATAGCCAAGACCCAGAATCAACCGAACTGTCACTTAACAGGTGACTGGAACAGTCTAGAAAACCATACTGTGGCCGTCTACACCATGGACTACTACTCAGCAACAAAAAGGAACAAAGTATTGATAGCGCAACAACCTGGATGGGTCTTAAGGGTATTACTCTGTGGAGTTTTGTATAATTCCATTTATACAATGTTGCCAAGATGACATGATTATAGAGATGCCGAACAGATTGGTGGTTACAGGGGTCAGTGGTGGTGGGAAGTGAGGTGGGGTGGGTGTGACTAGAAGCAGGTAGCATGACCAAAGTTTTGTATCTTGATTCCAACGATGGTTACAGAAAACTGCACATGTGATAAAATGACAGAATTATACATGCACTAAGCCAATGCCAATGTCCTGATTTTGATGTTCTACAGTTACCTAAGATATTATCACTGGGGCAGCTCGTGAGGGGTGCACAAGCCCTCTGTACTCTATTTGCAACATCCTGTGAATCTCTATTATTTCAAAATGAAAAGTTAAGAAAAAAAAAGCAAACAAAAACCACACAGACAGGGAGAAGATATATGCAATGCGGACAACTGACAAGAATTAATATACAGAAAATATAAATGGCTCTGAGAAGAGAACACACAAACAACCTGTGTACTTAGAATATGAACAGATGAATGGATAACAAATATATAAAAAGATGCTCAATGGGGCGCCTGGGTGGCTCAGATGGTTGAGCCATCTGCCTTTGGCTCAGGTCATGGTCCTGGGGTCCTGGGATCAAGTCCCGCATTGGGTTCCCTGCTCCTTGGGAGCCTACTTCTGCCTCTCTCTCTCTCTTTCTCTCATGAATAAATAAAAATCTAAAAAAAAAAAGATGCTCAATGTTTTAATGTAACAATTTAATCATTTTATTACAAATTAAAACAGAATGAAGTAGCACTCACAGCCCTATATAGACTGGCAAAATTCAGAAAGTCACATGACATCAAACGTTGGGGATTTTATGGAGCAACAGAAACTCTTATACCATCCTGGCAGGAGTGCACACGTAACATAACTATTTTGGTGAGCAATACGGGTATCTTAAAGTTTGAGCTAACCCTAAAACTAGGCAATTTCCCCGCAGGCCTAGGTGTGTACCCAACATGGTAAGCACAAAAATATTCACTGTGGCATTGTTTTTAATATCATAAAAATAACATCATAAATGTTCTTCAGAAGAATAGACAAGTCATTTTAGTATAAACTAGTTAAATTTACTGAGCGCTTACCACGTGCCAGACACTATGCTAGGTGCCATGACATAACACTGAACTAAATAGATGAAGATCCCTATCTTCACGGAGCTTACATTGTAGCAGATGAAGACAGACACTAAATAAGCCCTTAAAATATATGCAGCCAACGTGTGGTCATGGCATTTAGAACAAAGGCATCACTATGATTCAATGGGGTCGAGAACTGTTTCATCAATTAATGGTGTCCAAGAAACTGAATATGCTTGGGAAAAAAATGAACCTTGAGGCCGTTAACCAAATGGTGGAGTAGGAAGTTCTGGAGGTCAACCCCCAACTGATATAGCCAGTAAACCAGAAAAAATTGATCAGAATCAACTGTTTCCACACTCTGGAACCTGACTGGACACACAGCAAGCAGAAGAGCACTAAGTGAAAGCGGAGAGCTGGTCCCAGGTGGAAGAGTGACACAGGCAAGCAGCTGCCACCACCCATCCCTCGGGCCTGCTGTGCTGACCTCGTGACCTGGGCTCCAGAACCAGGCTAGGGCCAGGGGTGGCGGTAGAAAGACTGCCCTCAAAAAGTCTGGGTTGCATATTTTGCACATTTAGGTCTCAGCTCTCTCAGGCTTCAGGGTTGCCTTGCTGGCATCTGTCAGTGATTTCAAGAGCTAGGAACACCTTTGCTTTTCCTTCCATTTTTGGAGCCAGAAACTTAAGGAAATCTCTGTCAGTTCACTGTGGTCTGACCACATATAACAGAACAGAAACATCAGCGACCACACACAACAAGGGTTATACACTTTGCAAAAACAGTTCGGAAAAGTTACAGACAGATGACTGTAGCCCCAAACAAGCACAAACCAGCAATCCCTGAGGAGTGGGAGAACCTGATTTCTAAAGTTACCACATTAAGATACTCAGAATGCCTAATTCTCATTAAAAAAAAAAAAAAAGCCAAAGCAAACAAAGAAATGAGAAGATATGGCCCATTCTCATGAAACAAAGAATTGGACAGAAACAATCCCAGAAGAAATACAGACATTGGAATTATCTTAAATGTGTTCAAAGAGCTAAAGGAATTTATGGACAAATAATTAAAGGAAATCAGGAAATGATATATGAACAAAATGAGATTAATAAAAAGACGGAAATTATGAAAAGGAACCCACAAAACTTCTGGAGCTGAAAAGCAAGTTAAAAAAAAAAAAACCTCACTAGAGGTTTCCAACAACATACTTAAGCAGGCGGAAGACAGGATCAACAAACTTGAGATAAGGCAATTGAAATTACCCAGTTGGAGAGGGGAAAAAAAAAGAGAATGAAAATGAACAGGGCCGGGGCACCTGGGTCGTTCAGTCATTAAGCATCTGCCTTCGGCTCAGGTCATGATCCCAGGGTCCTGGGATTGAGCCCCGCATCGGGCTCCCTCCTCCGTGGGAAGCCTGTTTCTCCCTCTCCCAATCCCCCTGCTTGTGTTCCCTCCTTGGCTGTGTCTCTGTCAACCAAATAAATAAAATCTTAAAAAAAAAAGAAAAACTTAAAAAAGAAAAAAAGAAAATGAACAGGGCCTAAGGAACGTGTGGGACAACATAAAGCATACCGATATATGCATCGTAAAGAGAAGAGAGAGATTTGAAAAAATAATGCCTAAAAACTTCCCAAACCTGCGGTATCTGGATGGCTCAGTCGATTGGGAATCCAACTCTTGATTTCAGCTCAGGTCATGATCTCAGTGTTATGAGATCCAGCCCCACATCAGACTCTGTGCTCAGCACGGAGTCTGCTGTGCCTCTCCCGGTGCACACACACACACACGTCTGCATAGGCTCTCTCAAATAAATCTTTAAAAACAAAAAAATAAAAAAAAACCCAAAACACTTCCCAAACTTGATGCAAGGCATGAGTACACACACCTAGCAAGCTTAATAAACTCCAAGCAGGATAAACCCAGAGGTCAACACTGAGACAGATTATAGGCAAACTGGTGAAACTTAAAGATAAAATCTTTGATAAGACAAACAGCCACTTTCTCATCAGACACCCCTAACGTCAGAAGGCAGTGGGATGACATTTAAAAAGCTGTCAACCAGGATTTCTACATCCAGGAAATGATCCTTCAAGAATGAAGTTAAGACTCCTCCTTCTTTATAACTTCAAAACAGATGGGAGGCACGTGGGGAGGGACTCATCTGCCCAACTCCAGCAGATCCTGTCCAGAACTGAGCTGAGGGGTTTAACGGGGGACAATGAGGGGGACTTAGAGCCGTACTGTGGGGAAATGAAATGTGTGTCCTGGATTTGAGTGTAGAGAGGAAAACCTTGGTCCAAATCCAGGACACACCATATCCCTACCATCATGTTTGGGCAAGTGGTGCTCCAGGCTCTTGATTGGAGGCAAGGTGAGTCACAGCGCTTAACACAGGGGGTCACTGTGGGGTGTAAATGAGGTGACACATACTGGCTGTAGCTGTGAATAATCATCTGGCATCAACACACATTCCTGTAGCCACATCTGTTCATCCTCCATGCACTGCCCCTCCTCTTCACCTGCATATGCCTCCAACACCCCACATCCTTCACATGTGTCTGAGGAGAGGCCAGGGGCATTGACTTTCATGGATTTTAGGTTGAAGTAGAGCATTTCAGGATGATGGGGGTTCCGTGGAGGGAGGAGGCAGGGCTTTCCCGAAACGTGTCTTCTGTGATCGATGACCACCGAGCCGCCTGGCTGTAGCCTACAGGATCGCACCTACACTGCAGGAGGCCCGTGTGAACCTCATCGACCTCAAATTATGTAACTCCACCCAGTGGTACAACGGGTGCATTCGTTCAATGTGTGTGTGCAGGGTACCCTGAAGGCAAGATCGACACCTGCCAGGTAACTTCCCTTGGGCGCCCCTTTCCCTGCCAACACCTCTTTTGTGAATCCCTGAACTCCTCTCCCTCCAGGGCCTTGCTTCAGTGACCCTTTCCCTGGTCCCATCTTTTTTTTTTCTTAAAGATTTTATTTATTTGAGAGAGAGAATGAGATAGAGAGCATGAGAGGGGAGAGGGTCAGAGTGAGCAGACTCCCCGCTGAGCAGGGAGCCCAATGTGGGACTCGATCCCGGGACTCCAGGATCATGACCTGAGGCGAAGGCAGTCGCTTAACCAACTGAGCCACCCAGGTGCCCACCCTGGTCCCATCTTGTAGCAGTGAGGATGGGAGGTGATACCTGGGGCCCCTACAAAGAACCAGTCACCACACAGAGAGCTTTATCCCACCGTGACACAGAGATCATATCACCCGAACACAACCCTTGAAGAGAATGCTTACCTCTCCTCACCAGAATACAAAACCTTTCAATCCACTTGTGCACACATGCCCATGCATGCATACAGCCTCATACATGGACACATGGGTCACTTATCTTCCCTCCTCACTGCAAGGAGACCCGTGACAATCCATCCCCTTCTCACATCCACCTGAAGCTGTTGATACCAACTCAAAGTTTACCACCACCACTTGTGTTCATGGCAGCAAGAAGACATGTGACTGAACAAACTGTCCTTCCAGAGCCTATGGCCCTCCTGAGCAGGGGAAAAGTGGCCCAGAGAGTGACTTCTGTGTCCTTCTGGGCAGGGGGACAGCGGCGGGCCTCTTATGTGCAGAGACAACGCGGCCAACACCTATGTAGTCGTGGGAGTCACAAGCTGGGGGGTAGGCTGTGCCCGAACTAAGCGCCCCGGAGTCTACATGGCCACCTGGCCCTATCTGAACTGGACTGCTTCCAAGATCGGTTCTAATGCCTTGCACATGGCTCAATCACCCACCCCTCCCCATCCGACTTCTCAAGCAATCCCGGCTAGACAACCCTCTGCCCGCCCTTCTGCTCGCCCTCCTTGGTACTTCCAATGCCCTCCTTGACCTCCTCCCAGCCCCCCTGCATCTCGACCTCGACCCAAACCCCTGGCCCCAACCCCACCCCTCCCGCACCTATCACTAAAGCTCCCCAAGTACTTTCTTTTGCCAAGGGACTACAGCAACTCACAGAGATCTTGAAGGGGAAGACCTTTTCTAATGCAAAGGGGTATTAGGAAATGGAGACCACAGATCTCCCAGAACTGACTGCCGCCTCCTGATCCAACCCCACTCCCAACAGACCCAGTGAGCCCTTTACTCCCAAGAAAACAAAGATGAAATAAATACATATAAATATAGGTATATAATTCTTTCTGGACTTCTTCCTACCTGCCGTCCCCGACTCAATCCAAACCCTCCCCCAGCAAATCTGTCCTCCCTCTGTCACCCTCCAACAAGGTGGAATTGCTTGTATGTCAGTGGCTATTGTGGTTTCCTAAATCTTGATTTTTGAAGTTGGAACAAGGCGATCTGGGGTGACAAGCCAGGTATGGTCTGGATCTCACACTCAGAGTCTCTGCTTATTAAATCAGTGCAGGTGGGCCCTGGAGCACTTCTGTGAGGTGAGCTGACTCAGAAGGAGGGGTGTGGGTCTGAGTGCATTGGAAGAATGACCCCAGTCTGAAGTTTTGTAGCGTGGCCATCTGATGCTCAGTCCACATGGCCAACCCCAGGCAGGAGTCTGCCCTCAACCAGAATTGCTTATGTCCATCTGTGAATTCCTGAGAAAGAGATTTCGATGACCTCAGGTCAACTGCCCACTCTGGTCAGGGCCCAGATCAAGCCTAAATGCTGGATTAGCCACTTGAGAATTAAAGATGGCAGGCTCCAGAAAGAAACCCCCGGGCTCCTGGCTGGGCAGTTGCTGCAACAAGCAACAGTCTCATACCTGTTCACCTGTTCACTGTGTGCACGTTTCAAGTGCAAGATGGTCCTGTGTTCTGGTTGCAAAGACAGATGGCAGAGGGTACAGGAGCATGAGGGAGGAACTTTGGGTGAGGAAGACCAAGGACGCTGTCTTTTCCTGCTGGGGCTGCAACAGGGACTGATGAAGCAGGCATGAGTATTTTCAGGATTCGTCAGTCTGTCTGGGTTCAAACACACCCCCTGCTTTACCCTCATCAGCTATGTGGCCACAGGACCCAGAGTTCCCTGACGGTACCGCTGCTCAGGTAGGGCTGAGCCTTGTTGACCCAGGTACCCTCATCTCATGACCCGTGCATGGCAAGCGGTAGGTGGTTGGTGAGCAGAGCGAGGGGCTGCCCCTTCCATCTCCCCCTGGAGCAGAGGGACCTGCTCCAAAGCCAAACCCAGACCTAAACTCCAGGCTCGAAGACCGTCAACAGCTGGCGCTCCGCCATCCACCTCGCAAGGCCTCTCTCATTCGACCAACATCTTTTGGGCACCCGACACATCTGGGAACCAACCTTCCCCGTCAGGCTGCACTGCCCTCCCCCCACACCGCGGAATGAACCCAGCGATCCGTGCTTCTCCCGCCCGGGGCCCAAGGACGGTGCATCCCAAGGCTGGGCCTGCCACCTGAGGGAAACGAGGTGCGACCCTGGACTCCCCCGGTGGGCCCGCCGGCGGCCAGCCATGTCCCCGTGGGCGCCCGTCCCCCGCCCCGCCCCGCTCCCCGGTCCCGCTCCCGCCCCGGAGCCCTCGGGCCAGCCGGGTTCTCTGGGGCGCCGCACTCCGCTTCCGGCTCCGTTCGCGTCCTCGCAGCTGCTAGGCAACCGCACAAGGACCCGCAGGAGGGCTGCCCGGCCCGAGGCCTGAAGGACCCCTCCGCGGTACGGGCTGGCTAGCGCGGTGCCGGGAGGGCGGGCGGGAGGTGCCCGGGATGGCCGGGCCCGGGTAGGGCTGCTTGGCCGCTGGGTCGGCGGGCGGCGGGCGGGCCTCCTGCGGTGCTGAGGGGCGGGGACACGGGTAAATGCAGCTGGGCCGTGTTTCCCTCTTTGGTGTAGGAATTTGTAGTTTGTGGCCTTTTCGTGTCTTCTTTAGTAAAATACTTAGAAATCCCAGGGCGCCTGGGTGGCTCAGTCTGTTAAGCCTCGGACTTCAGCTCAGGTCAGGATCTCCAGGTCCAGGGCCGGAGCCCCGCCGGGCTCCCAGCTCAGTGACTGAGAGCCTGCTTCTCCCTCTCCCCCGCCCCTCCCCCTGCTCACTCTCTATTCCAAATACATAAAATTCTTAAAAAAATATTTAGACATCGCGTACTTGAAAATTTCCTCAATTATCAGTGGCTGTATGAAGCAGACTAAAAGTACACATGAAAAGTGTAAAAACAAATTTGCATTTGGTTTGGTTGAATAACTTGCTCCTGATTATGTCCTCATCAAGGAGGCGTAAGTCCTGTGCTGCATTATTTGGTTGTCACTTTCGGTTTTGTTAAATAGCCGAGGCCTTTGTAACTCTTACCACGTGCTGTCGGGCTGGGTCACTGTGTCTATGTCTGAAAATCTCTATATGAAGCACTAAAGTAGGATAAGAAATTACAGCAGCACCATTTTGATGAGTCCAAATGTTTTCAAGGTTGGAAATAAATCTTGACTCAGTGAAAAGAAGCTGAAGACATACAGAAAACACATAGGAAATGACTGAAGTGAGTTCTTCCTGCTCATTTACATTAGAAGTAATGAGCGGATGTCTCCAGTTAAAGGCAGAGCTCCAGTTAGGATTAGTTTTAAAAGACAAGATCCAGCTGCATGCTGTCTCCAGGAGGTTCACCTGGGACCCGGTGACACAAAGAGGGTTAAAGTGAGAGGGTGGAAAAGATCCTCCATACAGACATTAACCAGTGGAGACGTGGTGTGCCATCCCCATATCAGACAAGATGGACCCTAAGTCAAGCCCCTTGGAAGAGGCGGGTGAGAGTGAGGGACTGTCTGGGCCGTGTTTAAGAAGAGAGACCCAGAGCCCCTTCAGGAAGCCGGTCCAAACGGGGTCTGACTGCTGGCAGTCTAAAGGTGGGTGCTGCTGAGAGAGATTTTCAGGGGTGTAACCCTTTCCCTGGGAGGTATGCAGAGGGATTCCACAGACCTGTGGGGCTCAGGCTGCCCTCTGCAGGCTGAAGGATGTGTGGTGTGCGTGCACAAGCTGGGCAGATCTGGGGAGCCAAGGAGCTGGAATAGGGCAGCTCTAGGGAGAGGCCCTGCCCTAGGAGCGGGCTGCTGGGAGCACCGGATATCTGCCTAATTCCAAATGCACATATTCCCCCTAAAGGCCCAGCTGGAGGAAGCTGCACATCCTTGCCATTATGGGGCTCCACAGACTCGCTGGGGTACCCTTCAATGAAACAGCTGGGAGCACTGATTGCTGTGCAACTCAGCATCCCCAGTGTGCAATCAGTCCAAACGTGGAAATCTACCACCACACAACGATTTTCAGGGGTGTGCCCCCTCCTTTCAGAAGGTCAATTTGTTGTGGAGGTCGGAACTCCACTGGCTTGTAGGGTCCTGGACACACAAAACTGGTTGATCACTGCATACTGCACACACACGTCCCACACAGGGATGTACCCAGGGATCTGTACAGCGAGAAGTTCAGAAGAAGCCTGGTTTCAGGAGCGGGCTGTTGGGGGTACGTGGAATCTATCCATTTCCAAGCCTGTACTAACTCAAATGTACCTATTTCCTTTGAAGGCTGAGCTGGAGGAGAGTGGGCTTCCTTGGCCGGTGCAGCGGATTAAATGTTAGATAACATGTTATCTCCGTATAGTAGACACCTGTGAGGACTGACGAAGCTGGGGATCGAACAGGCAGACGGTCCTGGGGCTGATAGTCACATTAAAACTGCTGCCAAAGAAATAGTTGTGGGGCTTTGATCCCAACAGCCAGGTGACCAGCAGATGGGTTGGGACCAGGTTGTCCTCCACAGGCCTGAGAGACCCCAGCTGACATTGGCAGGCTGGGGAGGTACCTACTGCTTATGCACAAAATATGGAGGTCCAGATAGGCAGGAACCTGGAACAGGGCAAGAATCTTGAAAGGCTGGGTCTTGGGAGGGGGCTCTTGGGCCCACAAGAACTTACCCTATCCAACAAAAATGTGCTTTGAGACTGAAGGAGAGTGGACTGCCTTTCCAGGACCGAGACGACTTGGGCTGCAGGAGTAATCCTCATGGGTACACCTGGGAGCGTTAATTACAGGTAAGCCCTAGAACCTAAGGCAACCATTCTGAATGGGACTGAGCTGTGCAGATTTAAAACTGAGACTCAGAAATATTTTAGGGGGATGAACTTTCCATGGAACGGAGACTATGCACATGGTTGGGAACAAGGAAACTCCAGGCCAGGGAAAAAGAAGAAAGGGGTTAAAGTTCAGGGTTTTGGTTACAGTTTTGGATAGCATCAGGGATAGGATTTATGGTTTGGGGGTAGGATTTAATGTTAGGGTACGGGTTAGGGTATGGTTTAGGGTACGGGTTAGGGTTAGGCTACAGGCTAGTGTACGGGTTAGGATTAGGGTATGGGTTAGGGTTAAGGTACGGGTTAGGGTACGGGTTGGGGTACGGGTTAGGGGTTAGGGTTTAGGTGACGGGTACGGGTTAGCGTTAGGGTATGGGTTAGCGTTAGGGTACGAGTTAGGGTTAGGGTATGGGTTAGGGTTACAGTATGGGTTAGGGTTAGGGTACGGGTTAGTCTCTGGACCGAGACTTGTGGGAATAAAGCAGTCAGGAGCCCACCTAGGGTTGGGGTTAGGGCCTAGGGGCATGGCAGGTAGAGCTCTCCTGCTCTCAATGCTTTCAGAAGTGTCAAATGGTGCATTTTGCTTTATGGTGTCAGTCTGTGTCCTCCTGTAATGCTCAGGTGGCCCAAATCCCTGGGGCATGGAGCCAGGGACCTAGGGAGAGACCTCTCAGAAGCCACGTGATGGTTAGGGTTAGGGCCCAGGTGCACGGCACCCCTGGTCTGCGGGAACTGTGGCGAGCTTGGGATGGGCAGTGTGTTTTGAGGGCGGGAGTCAGGTTGAGTTTCAGGCTCAGGGTTTGCCTCCAGGCGGTGCAGAAAGTTCAGTTTCGCCGGGATGGGCATTCAGAGTTCTGCTCTGAGCGTTTCCCAGAGTTCCCAGTGGTGTGGTTTCCTTCTGGGTGGCAGCCCGAATCCCTTGATAATGCTCGGCTGTCCCGAATACCTGGTGCTATGGAGCAAGGCTCTGGGGAGAGACGCTCAGAAGCCAACCTAGGGTTAGGCTTAGGGCTTAGGGGCATGACAGGCCTTATGTGCTGGTGCTGTGAATGGCCTCAGTGGTCTGAGTTGAGGCCATGGGTCGGGGGGGGACTGTCAGGCTCAAGGACTGCGGCCTGGGCACGCTGAAGTCGGGGTTCATTGGGATGGACCGGCGCAGTTCTCCTGCTTGGAATGCTTACTGGAGTTCCCCATGGCACGTTTTCCTTTTTAGTGGCAGGCTGAGTCCTCTGGCCCTGGTCAGGTGTCTGAAGTCCCTGGGGCTTTGGAGCCAGGCTCTGGAGACAGACCGCTCAGAAGCCAACCTAGGGTGAGCCTTAGGGCTGAGGGGCATGACAGGCCTGATGTGCCGGCGCTGTGATGAGCTTCCCTGGTCTGGCTGAGGCTGTGGGTCGGGGGGAGTGTCAGGCTCAGGGATTGCAGTGTGGGCACGTTGAACTTGGGTTTTGTTGGGATGGACCAGCACAGTTCTCCTGCTCGGAATGCTTACCGGAGTTCCCAATGGCACGTTTTCCTTTGAGGTGGCAGGTTGAGTCCTCTGATACTTGTCAGGTGTCCCAAATCCCTGTGGCTTTGGAGCTAGTTCTAGGGACAGAGCGCTCAGAAGCCAACCTAGGGTGAGGCTTAGGGCTTAGGGGCATGACAGGCCTGATGTGCCAACGCTGTGATGAGCTTCCTGGGGACTGAGTTGAGGCTGTGGGTCAGGGGGGAGTATCAGGCTAAGGGATTGCGGCCTGGGAACATTGAGATCGGGGTTCGTTGGGATGGACCGGCACAGTTCTCCTGCTCGGAATGCTTACCGGAGTTTCCAATGGCACGTTTTCCATTTTAGTGTCAGGTTGTGTCCTCTGGCACTGGTCAGGTGTCCCCAGTCCCTAGGGCTTTGGAGCCAGGCCCCTTGGGGGACAGACCCTTCAGAAACATCCATAGGGTCACCATTAGGGCCTAGGGGCATGGCAGGCCTGACGTGCAAGGTTGTAGCCAGCTCTGGGAGGTTTATTTTGAGGGAGAGGGTCAGGTTGAGCATCAGATTCAGGGTTCGCCGCCAGAGGGCGCCAAATTTGTGCATTCGCTAGGTTGGGCATTCGGATTTCTCCGGTTCTGAATGCTTTCCGAAATTGAAAGTAGTGTGTTTGAATTCTTTTTGACGTTTGAGTCCTCTAGTGTTGCTCAGTTACAGCCACCCCTGGGACTCCGTAGCCAGGGTCCGAGGACAGTCCACTCCGTTGCCAAGCTAGGGTGAGGCTTAGGGCCTAGGGGTGTGACAGGCCTGATGTGCCGGCACTGTGATGAGCTTCCTGGGGTCTGAGTTGAGGCCGTGGGTCAGTGGGGAGTGTCAGGCTCAGGGATTGTGGCCTGGGCACGTTGAACTCGGGGTTCGTTGGGATGGACCGACACAGTTCTCCTGCTCAGAAAGCTTTCCGGAGTTCCCAATGGCACTTTTTCCTGTTTATTGGCAGGCTTAGTCCTCTGGCCCTGGTCAGGTCTCCCCAGTCCCTGGGGCTTTGGAGCCAGGCCCCTGGGGACAGACCCTTCAGAAGCCTCTGTAGGGTCACGGATAGGGCCCAGGGGCATGGCAGGCCTGACGTGCAAGCACCGTAGCCTGCTCTGGGGGGTCTGTCTTGAGGGAGTGGGCCAGGTTTAGTATCAGGCTGAGGGTTGGCCACCTGAGGGCACCAAATTTGTGCGTTGGCTGGGATGTGCATTCTGAATTCTCTTATTCGGAACACTCTCCAGAGTTGCAAGTAGTGCGTTTGAATTCTTTTTGGCATTTGAGTCCTCTGATGTCGCTCACTTACTGCCATCCCTGGGGCTTTGGAGGCAGGCTTCTGGATACAGAAACTCAGAAGCCACACTAGGGATAGACTTAGGGCCTAGGGTCATTGGAGTCCTGATTTGGCCACTCTGGGGCAAGCTTTGGGGTACGGGGGATCCAAGTTGGGGGTGTGGGTCAGGATGAGTTTCAGGCTCAGGGTTTGTGGGCAGGGGGCCTTTGAAAGTGGCATTTCGCTGCGATGGGCACGCAGGATTCTCCTACTCGGAAAGCTTTGCCCTGAGTTCCCAATGGTGCGTTTTCCTTCTGGGAGACAGGCTGCATCCTCTGGTATTCCTCAGGTGCCTCCGATCCCTGTGGCTTT
This sequence comes from Eumetopias jubatus, assembly GCF_037043125.1. NCBI lineage: Eukaryota > Metazoa > Chordata > Mammalia > Carnivora > Otariidae > Eumetopias > Eumetopias jubatus. Next base: position 111,957,028 of record NW_028274818.1, on the reverse strand, counting down.
AGAGCCAGGCCTCTGGGGCCATAGCCCTCAGAAGCCAGCGAGGGATAGGGTGCGGGCCTAGGGGCACCGCAGGCCCGACGTGCCAGCACTGTGGCTTGCTTCTCGGGGGTTTGTCTTGAGGGCGTGGGTCAGGTTGAGTGTCAGGCTCAGAGTTGGCTGCCAGAAGGTGCAAAATTTGTGCGTTCCTTGGGCTGGGCATTCAGAGTTCTGTTCCGAATGCTTTCCCGAGTTCCCAATGGCGCGTTTTCCTTCCGGGTGGCAGCCTGAGTCCCTCGATATTGCTCAGGTGTCCCGAATCTTTGGGACTTTGGAGACAGGTTCTGGGGACTGACCCCTGAGCAGCCAACCCAGGGTGAGGGTTAGGACATAGGGGCACGGGACGTCTGATGTGCCAGCGCTGCGTTGAGGTTCCCGGAGGTGAGGGTCGAGGGTGTGGGTCAGCGTGAGTGTCTTTAGTCAGCGTGAGTGTCTTGCTCTTCTTTTCGGCCAGGGGACCGCTGAAAGTGTGGGTTCGCTGGGGTGGGCATGCAGCGCTCTCCTGCTGTGAATCCTTTCCGGGGTTCCAACCAGCGGGGTTTCTTTCTTGGTGGCAAGCTGAGTCCTCTGGTATTGCTCAGGTGTGCCCTGTCCGTGGGGCTCTGGAGCGAGACCTGCGGAAACAAGGCACTCAGGAGCCCACCTAGGGTCGGGGTTAGGGCCCAGGGGTACGGCAGGCATAGCTCTCCTGCTCTCAGCGCTTTCAGAAGTGCCAAATGGTGCATTTTGCTTTGTGGTGTCAGTCTGTGTCCTCCAGTATTGCTTCGGTGGCGCAAATCCCTGGGGCATGGAGCCAGGGACCTAGGGAGAGATCTCTCAGAAGCCACGTGAGGTTTAGGGTTAGGGTTAGGGTTAGGGCCCAGGTGCACGGCACTCCTGGTCTGTGGGAACTGTGGCGAGCTGGGATGGGCAGTGTGTCTTGAGGGTGGGATCAGGTTGGGAGTCAGGCTCAGGGTTTGCCGCCAGGCGGCACAGAAAGTGCAGTTTCGCAGGGATGGGCGTTCGGAGTTCTGCTCTGAGTGCTTTCCAGAGTTCACATTGGTGCGGTTTCCTTCCAGGTGGCAGCCCGAATCCCTTGATACTGCTCGGGTGTCCCGGATACCTGGTGCTTTGGAGCAAGGCTCTGGGAAGAGATGCTCAATAGCCAACCTGGGGTTAGGCTTAGAGCTTAGGGGCATGACAGGCCTGATGTGCTGGTGCTGTGAATGGCCTCAGTGGTCTGAGTTGAGGCCGTGGGTCAGGGGGGAGTGTCAGGTTCAAGGACTGCGGCCTGGGCACGGTGAAGTCTGGGTCCCAGATGTGTACTATTTCATGCAGATGAGTGTGCTCCTGGATGCCTGGGCCTGTTCTGGGTGCTGGAGATGTGGTCATCAAGAGACAAGTTGCGTCCTGTCCAGATGCAGTACTTGTCCCAGTGTGAGAGCACGGCAGCCAATCAGAGGGCAACAGCACCCGAGGGCGAGTGTTGTCTCTTAAATGAGGTGGTCAGAGAAAGCTTCTCTCAAACGTGGCCACTGGCAAACAACAAAGACAAAAATTACCCAAAATACCATCAATTGCTAAGCATGGGCCATGCTCTGGAGTCTTCTTCCTAAAACCATCAACCCAGGACCATGAGACAACATGAGACAAGAGTGCAATCACGACACGGTGTACAAAACCTCAGCACGCCTCCTACGCGCCGTCGAGACCTTCAGAGTTAAGGAGAGCCCAGGGAGACACCACCCGTCGTGGGGGACTCCAGACGGTGTCCTGCAACGGCAAGCACGAGGGGATCTAGACAGAGCTCAGACAGGCTCGTCAGCTGTGACAGTGAGGATGGCAGCCACGGGGGACTCTCCTCCCAGCTCTTCCTCAAGTCTGAATCCACGCTAAGATGTAAAGGGTATCCTAAAGATGCTGTGCAAGAAAACAGCCATTTTCCACTGCTCTTCCCCAGGGTGAACGCAGGCCACCTGTGTCATTCCCAGCCCCTGAAGCCCAGGAGACCCCTGGGGCCAGTCGCTGCCCGGGCCACCTACACTGCACAGGACTGCAGAGGTCTCTGGAAAGTTCTTCCCCACACTGACGCAAGGCAAACCCGGTCCTGTGGTGACACTGCCCCCCGCTGGCCACACAGCTACCAACACGGCTTCGGGAGGACGGGGTAAATTTCTGAGATGTCAAGTCATGATTTCCACCCCCACCGCTTCTGCATTTTCCACTGTGGGACAGTGAAAACACAGGTGCTGGAAACAACATCAGAGGTGACAGAGAGGGCCCGCCCAGGCCTCCCGTGAAGTCCCCAGCAAGCCAGACGCAGTCCTGCTATTCTGCTCCCAAGCCCACGTGCTGGCCTCTCCCCTGCCTCCCCTCCTCATCACCTGCGCCCTCATCCACTCCCGGGGCAGGGTGGCCTCACCGAGGGAGCATGGCACCTCTTGCTCCATGCAGATGCAGACATGCTGTGGGAACCCCTCCACCCCAGAGGCTAAAGTGAGCACCAGGATGAAAACCCATCTGTCATCGTGGAGGTGGTCCCACTCCTTCCACACACACACCGTCTGTGACTGACAGGCGAGGCCACACATCCTGAATCTAGGTGCTGCTGAGAACGTGTCTCTGGATGTGGCGAAGGCCCAGCACCAGCTGACTTTATGTGAGGCTTCCCTGAGGAGGAAGACGTGCAGCCTGTGGTCAACAGCCTTGGCCTGTGCCCTTCCTGATGGCGGGCCCTGTGGAATCCACACTCACCTAGGCTCCTGCTGCTGGACCACGGCCACAGAGGCCCTGGCACGCACTTCCTGCTCCTCTCCAGCCCTGTCTGCACCTGGACATTCGGGGTCAGAGCAGGCCCAGCAAGCCTCTTATCCCCTGCATAGAGTGTGCTGGCATCCCGCAACTGGCACGCAACACTCTCTCCAAAACCACCAGGTACACAGAAAACCCACGAATGTCGTGGAGCTCCATGACAAGAGGGACTGTGGGGGCCCGGCACTGTGCCTGGCACGGGGAGTTCTCCATCAGCAGAATCAATGGCTGAAGGCGTTCTGTGTCAGGCCTAACAGCCCCAGGTCCCCTCACTGACCAGCCCCAGCCCCCCAGGGGCAAACCGCAGGGTGGGGGCACCGACGGCCTGGCCTGACGCCTCCCTCATCAGGGTCTTGGGCTCCCTTCTACTGCCCACCCTTCTCGGCCCCTTTACGGGCTTCCCAGTCCTGCCTTGAGAAGGGCCAAAGAAAAATCTGGAAATGCCAAAAAATTACCTGTTTACATTAACACTTCCAAAATTTTGGTGCTTATGGGACAGATCTATTTTCAGGTAAATTTCTTTTGAAACGTGAAGCCATGTAGAATAACATCAAAATATTCTTGTGTTAGGGAACCAGGTTACATATTAGCACTGAAATCAATCACTTCAGAACAAAAAGAAGCAAACATATCTCTTATTGTAACAGACATCCAGCAATCAAAGTCAATAAGGAAAGCCTACTAGCCTGTTAGAAAAATCACAGTAACACAGACATAAGATCACCTATGGGAAAATAAGGTATTTTATGACTTTGGGATTTCTTAAGATGGGTGCAGAAACAAACTCAAGGGGAATTTACCCAATTAAGGATTTCTGTAACGGACAATGACAGTCTGGCAGAGGTGGTAGCTTCTAAAGCCAACAGGGATGCATACCTACAACATGGACTAAACAAACAGCACAGCAGAATAAAAAAACAAAAACCACAGAATAGGCAATCCACAGAGAAACATGTGAAGCCCAAAAGCAATAAGGAGCGTCAGATGCTCCACGTCAGACATGAAAATAAAGACACCAGCAAGATGCCACCGGATACCATCAGGACGGCAAATCTGAGAAGTCAGATGACCCCAGGCTGCTGTGGGCGAGGCTGGGGCTGGGCCTGCGACCTGGGACCCTTGCGACCCCTGGCCATGCCCAGCTCCGTGCTCCCCAGAGACACTCGGAGGACAGCACACCTCACCGACGGTGGAGGCCTGCAAACCCACAAAAACTATGCTGCAGTTTTCAGAGATTCTGATTCCTAAACATGTCCCTGGAAGGTGGGCTGGGATGTCCCAGACTGATGCCAAGGTCAGGGGTGGAGGGACTGGACACCCACCAGGGTGGGCAGCTAGGTGCCCTGAGTCACACACAGGAAAGGGGGAATCGCCTACCTTGGAGCCTTCCTCTGTTCTGAAAGTGCCACTGAGCCTTGCTGAGCTCAGGGGAAACCCACACAGCCGTCCAGTGTGTGATACACCCGCGCTCCGGGACTCACACAGTCTGAGGTTGCAGGTATTGAGGAAAACGGTCTGAAGTGTTCTCATTTACAAACAAATGGACAGTCTGCAGTGGTGCACAGAACCAGCAGATGCTCTCAGTGACACAGCACGTTAACGGTGTACCACAGGCCGTGCCCCTGAAGACCGACGCGCACTCACCCACCTGCCAGACATAGCAGCCCTTCTCTGCTGGGGAAGATGTGCTGGCACTTCCGGGTGTCAAGCCACCTTCTAACAACTCCATCTTCTTGCTGAACTGCACCTCCAAAATGGGGACAGCCTCGGGCATCTTGGCGGATATCAGGTGATAAGCTATGTCTGGCTTCCCGATGAACCATTGGAGGATGCTAATTTCATAAGGTGTGTGAACCTTAATGTCGTCTATATCTTCTCTTTCAAATCTGTGCATGAGCAAAGAACTCGAGTCATGGATTTCCAACCCGGACACAAGGATGGTAAGACTTCCTGCTTTAACATGAGATGCTGTTCCCTGGGAGATAACAGCAGGAATTTGGACCACTACCCCTTCTTTTTCAAGAGCTTTGGGACTAGCCGTTGAGGTGCCCCCCTTGGGCGTTGTTTCTGCTGGCATCCTCCAAAGCTTGGAGCTAAAGGGCCACCAAGGGGACTCCAGCTCTGTCAGCAACCTAAAAGACCAAACAAAACACAGAAACACAGTCAACTGAGTTTTAATGTTTTCCTGAAAACTGTTAACCATTTTGTAGTGTTCTTTTCCACAAGCACTGCGTGAAGCGGAAGAGCAGGAATTACTATCCGTGTGTTTTAGAAAAGAAAACTGAGGCTAAGAGCAGGATCTCGTAGGCCTACGGACACAAAGCCCATCAGTAGTAAACACAAAACATGAACACACGTCTTCTGACTAGAACGATGCCCTTTTCACATTGGACCCTGGGTAATTCTGACTCAAAATAAATCCTGACCTCAATCTGGAACTTTCTGCAGTAATCTCTCCTTTCCAATGTGGTAACAAGCATGTGTGGCTACTGGGCATCCAGAGTGTGGCTGATATCACGAGGGACTGAATTTTCAACTTAAGTACATGTGGCTAGTGGCTACCACAGTGGATGGCACCACTGTAAAATACCCACAAATACAAACAGATTGACCTTGTAGCAAAAGTAAAGAAGGAAGCAGGAAAGAAAAGCAAAGGAACAAAGATCAAATGGTATCAACAGAAAATAAATATCAAGATGGTGGAGTTAGACTCAACCATATTAGTAATTATACTAAATGTAAATAGACTAAATCCTCTAATTTAAAGGCAGACTGTCAGCCTGGATTAAAGAAAAAACCACCAAGACACAGCTATGTCTTGTTTATAAGAAACACTGAAATATAAGGACACAGAAACATCAAAAGCAAAGGGACTGGAAAAAAGACATATTGTGCCGAAAATAAACTCTAAGTCAGGGAGTGTTACCAGGGATAAAGACAGAGAATACATAATAATAAGAGAGTCAATTTGACAAAAAGACTTAATACTAAACATGTATATCTAACACAATTTCAAAATTCATTAAGCAAAAATTAACAAAACTAAAAGGAGAAATAGACAATCACAGTTGTAGATTTCAACAAATTTCACTCCATAATTAACACAGCAAGAAGACAAAAATGATGAGTAAGAATATAAACACTATTTAATCCACTCTGGCTGACTGGTATTTATGGAAACATCATCCAACCGCTGAATACACACTCTTTTAAAGTATATTCAGAACTTTAAGAAAAGAGTATAACACGTCTCAATAAATTTCAAGTATACCATCTGTCCCCAAAGAAATGAAATCTGAAATTAATGACAAAAGACTAATAGAAAGTTCTCAAATATTTGGAGATTAAGTACAATTCTAAATAAAGGGAATTGGACAATATCGGAAGTGAATGAAACAAAACAATATGCAGGAAATGGCAGGATGCAAATAGAGCAGTCACGAGGAAAATTTATAGTTCTCAATGTGTGTATTTGAAAACTTCTCAGAAAGGTTTATAATCAGTGATTTAAGCTTCTGTTGTGAAAAGTTATAAATTAAACCCAGAGTAGAAGAACGGAAAAGCAGAAATCAATGAAACTGAAAACAGAAGAAAAGAAAATATTAACAAAGCCAAAAGTTGGTTCTTTGAAGTAATTTTTAAAAATTAAACCCTTACAAGACATGAACAAGAATAAAACAAAGAGGGCTGCCTAGGTGGTTCAGTCGGTTAAGCATCTGCCTTTGGCTCAGGTCATGATCCCACAGTCCTGGGATCCCCCGCATCAGGCTCCCTGCTCTGTGGGGAGGCTGCTTCTCCCTCTCCCTCTGCTGCTCCCCCTGCTTATGCTCTCTCGCTCTCTGTCAAATAAATAAATAAAATCTTAAAAAAAAGAATAAAGCAAAGAAAATGCACATTACCAATATCAGGAATAAAAAGGGAGGCATCACCATAGATTCTTTTAGCCCTGGAAAGCCTTCTAGGGGATATCATACCCAACTTTACACCAATAAATGGGACAACTTATATGAAATAGACAAAATACTCAAAACACCCAACATTCCAAAACTGAAGCAAGAAGTAGTTTAAGAATATGAACACCCATAACAAAGTGGCAACAAGAGAAATTTAGAAAAGAAAATCCCATTTACGAATGTACCAAAAATAATAAAATACCTTAGGGATAAATTTAACCAAGGAAATGAAAGACTTCTACTCTGAAAACTATCAGACCTTGATTAAAAACAAACAAACAAACAAAGATGACACAAGCAAATTGAAATACATACTATGCTCATGGACCAGAATAATTTATACTGTGAAAATGTCCATAATTCCCAGAGCAATCAACCGATTTAACGCAATCCCTATCAAAATACCAAGAGCATTTTCCACAGAACTAGAATAATACTAAAATTTGTATGGAACCACAAAAGACCTCAACTAGCCAAAGTGATCTTGAGAAAGAAGAACAAAGCTGGAGGTAGAGGTATCAGAATCCCAGATTTCAGGATATACTACCAAGTTGTAGTAATCATAACAGTACGCAGTACTGACACAAAAGCAGACACACCGATCAAAGGAATACAACAGAGAGCCCAGAAATACACCCACACTTACACTGTCAATTAATCTATGACGAAGGAGGCAAGAATATACAACAGGGAAAGGACAGTCTCTTCAACAAATGGTGGTGTGAAAACTAGACAGCCACATGCAAAAGAATGAAATAGGACTCTTTCTTACACCATACACAAAAATTAGCTCAAAATGGATTAAAGGATTAAATGTGCGACTTGAATCCATAAAACTCCTAAAAGAAAACATATACAGTAAAATCGCCTTGACATCCGCCTTGGTAACATATTTATGGATATGTCTCTTTAGGCAATGGAAAGAAAAGTGAAAACAAACTGTTGGGACTACATCAAAATAAAAAGCTTCTGCACGGCAAAGGAAATCATTGACAAAACAAAAAGGCAATCTACTGAATGGGAAACGTTATTGGCAAACGATATATCTGATAAGAGGTTAATATCCAAAATATATAAAGAACTTATACAATTCATCACCAAAACAAATGGACAATCCAATTAAAAAATGGGCAGAGGATCTGAATAGGCCTTTTCCCATAGATCACATCCATGTGGCCAAAAGACACATGAAAAGATCTCAACATCACTCATCATCAGGGAAATACAAATGAAAACCACATTGAGATATCACCTCACACCGGTCTGAATGGCTAAAATTAACAACACAGGAGACAACAGGTGTTGGTGAGGATGCAGAGAAAGGTGAACCCTCTTGCACTGCTGATGGGAATGCAAACTGGTACAGTCACTCTGGAAAACAGTAAGGAGGTTCCTCAAAAATTAAAAACAGAATTACCATATGATCCAGTAATTCCACTCCTGGGTATTTACCCAAAGAAAATAAAAACACTAGTGATAAATATATCTACACCCCTATCTCTACTGCAGCATTATTTACAATATCCAAAATACGGAGGTAACCCAAGGGTCTCCCTAGATGGATAATGAAGATGTGACACACACACACACACACACACACACACACACACACACACACACACACACACACACACAGTGGAATATTACTCAGCCACAAAAAAGAATGAAGTCTTGCCTTTTGCAAGCATGTGGATGGAGCTAGAGGGTATTAATGGTAAGTGAAATAAGACAGAGAAAGACAAACACTACATGACTTCACTTATATGTAGAACCTAAAAAACTAAGCAAACGAACAAACAAAAAGCAGAAACAGACCCATAAATACAGAGAACTGATGGCTGCCAGAGGGGAGAGGGTTGGGGGAGGGGCAAAATGGATGAAGGGGAGTGGGTGATACAGGCTTCCAGTATGGAACAAATAAATCATGGAGAGAAAAGGTACAGCATAGGGAACATGGTCAACGGTATTTTAATACCAACACAGATGGAAGCTACACTTGTGTTGAGTATATCATTAATTTGTCAAATCACTATGTTGTACATCTGAAATTAACAGAGCATTGTGTATCAACTATACTTCGACTAAAAAAAGGGTGGCATGGATGTCCACCCTCAGTCAGCTATACTGTGGTGTGCCTTCCCCAACTGGAGCAGTGTCAGAAAAAGTACCTGAGGAGCCTCGACATCCACCCTTACCTGGCTGCAGGAGCACTCCTTCCCCTAAGTGGGATGGTGGTAGCGAAGGCCACATGAAGAGCCATCAGTAACAAGGGAAACCTTACTGGCTCAGTGGAGGGGGATGGTAACAAGACCCCCCCAATTCTCCCAGCTAGGGCACAGTTATGAGGAAGCTTGAAATCCCACTCCCAGCCAGCAGCAACAGGTGTCTGTTCCTATCCCAAGGCACAAACAAGGGCCACGTGGGGAATTGGGGCTCTCATCCTCACACGGCAGTAAGAGGAATCAGCTTCCCTTCTCCTTCCCTTCTTTCCCTCTTTCCTTTAAGAGAGAGAGAGAGAGAGAGTGGGGGAGGGAGAGAGAGAATCTCAAGCAGTCTCATCGCCCAGCATGGAGCGCAACGTGGGGCTTCATCGCACCACCCTGAGATCATGGCCTGAGCCGAATTAAGAGTCAGATGGTTAACCCACTGAGCCACCCAGGCGCCCCAATAGGAAACAGCTTCTTACTCCTGGGGCACCATGTCGGGGAAAGCTCTGCTGAAACAGAAAAACAAGATTCAGAGTCTTAATACCCAAAATGTCCAGGATACAATGAATCACCATGCCAAGAAGCAGGAAAATCTCTTCTTAAATAAAAAATAGAAGCAAATGCCAAAACCAGGATGAAACTGATGGAATTACTGGACAAGAATTCTAAAGCACCATCATAAAAGTATTTCCACAAGCAATTATGGACATGCTGGAAATAAATTAAAAACCACAAAGTCTTAGCAGAGAAACAGAAGACACAATAAAGTATCCGGAAATTTTTGAACTTAGAAATACAATATACGATAAAAAAAAATGGGTAGATGTAGACTGCAGCCTGAGATGACAGATAAAAGAATCTGTGAAATTAAAGATCAAATAACAGAAATTACCCAATCTGAACAACAGAGAGAAAATACTAAAAACAACAATGACAACAAACCCAAGGGTCCAAAACAAAAGACTGAACACTCATCACCACCACTCCAGCAGGAGAAGAGAAAGAGCGTGGGGCTGGAAAAGGACGCAAACAAATAATGGCCGAACATTTCCCAATTTAGGCAAAAAGACATAAATAAGCCCATAGAGTTAAAAAAAAAAAAAACAAAAAACTAATCAGACCCGCACAGCATAAAACCAAAGAAATTACCGTGAAGTTATGTTAAACAAAGAAAAGATCTTGACAGTGGCACGAGAGACCTCACCTACAGGAGAAAATCAATTTGAATGGCAGCGCACTTCTCGTCAGAAAGCATGGAGCCAGAAAGAAGTGGCGCAATGGTTTTCAGTGCTCAAAGAAAAGAACTGTCGGTTCAAAATTCCACAATGAGTGAAACTTTTCTTCAGGAATAAAGAAGAAATTGAGTTATTCTCAGAGGAAGTAAACCCACAAAGAAATTGCTGCCCTAAAAGAATGTCTTGAAGAAGTCGATGGATCAGAAAGGAACTGATAAGGGCAGGAATCCTAGAACATGAGGAAGGAGGGTAGAGAAACAGAAAGAGTACAAATATAGGGAAATAAAATGCACTTGCTTTTTTCTTTTGAGCTGGCTAAAATATGTATGGCACTTGAAGTAAAAATTACAAAATTGCTGTGGTTCTCAAATAGGAAAATGAAGTTAAGATAATTAACTTACAGAGGATTTATATGAATCTGGTAGGGTAAACAGACATAAAGACAGTGGTTAGGTTTCTACACACCGGTCAATTGGGTAAAATGTCAACACCAGGGGTGCCTGGGTGGCTCAGTCATTAAGCGGCTGCCTTTGGCTCAGGTCATGATCCCAGGGTCCTGGGATCAAGCCCCGTATCGGGCTCCCTGCTCTGTGGGAAGCCTGCTTTTCCCTCCCCCACTCCCCTGCTTGTGTTCCCTCTCTCGCTGTGTCTCTCTGTCAAATAAACAAATAAAATCTTTTAAAAAAATGTCAACACCAGCACACTGTGACCAATTATGCATATACAACGTAATACCTAGAGTGTCCGGTGAAGAATATATGTAAGGACATACATTCACAACAGTGTAGGTAAGTCACAATGGAATTATGAATTAATATTCAGGTAACCTACAGGAGGCAGGGGGGAAAAAAGAAATGAGCAACAGAGGTAACAAGTAGCACAAAAATAAAACAGCAGATTTAAGTGTTTTTACACCACACTAATAATTACATTGCTAGGATGGCAAAACTGCTCCAGGTTCAGTCCAATTTCTATCAAAATCCCAGCTGGCTCTTGTGCAGAAACCGGCCAGTTAATCCTGAAATTCATATAGAAATGCAAGGGACCCAGGTTAGCCAACAATCTTGAAAAACAAGAATAAATTTGGTTGACTCCCACTACCTGAGTGCAAAGCTTACTACAAAGCTATGGAAATGAGGATGGTGTGGTACTGTCATAGGGTCCACACGTGGATCAATGATAGAACTCAGTCTAGAAACAAGCCTTTACGTGCAGGGTCAGCTGGTCTCCAGCAAGGACAACAAGACAATTCAATGGGAAAACACTGAATTGAAATATTGCTGAGACCACTGGATACCCACATAAAAAGAAAAGAAGTTGGGCCCATTTCTCATACCATGAACTGCAAGTGGATCACAGACCTAAACAGAAAGACTAAAAAAGAGTTAACCTCTGTGACTTTGGATTTGACAATGAATCAGATATGACACCAAAGGCAAATGATGAAAGAAAAACAGATACACTTTAAATCTTTTAGGCCTGCATCGAGCCAGGTCTGGGCCACAGGCATGAGAGATGCAGTCAGGCCCTGGGATGCTGGTATCTGGAGGAGGAGTCGAGGGTGTGGCCACGAAGTGGGCCCGGGTGCACGTGTGCCATAGTCGTCTCCCACGGTCAGACTACATGCTCCAGGGAGGGAAGTCTGCTTGGCAGTGTCTGAAGAAGGGAAACTGCAAAGCTCTGGAAAGCTCATTTTTTTGAATATAAAAGATCAATGTTGGATGCTGGATCAAGATCGGGGGGAAGAAAAGGACATTTGGTACTGTTATGTTGAAACCACAAGGAAAACAACAAAGGATTTTCTCTGGTCCCTTAAAACAAAGAAGCCAAAACAGGACACAGATGTTTTGCTACATCTGTTGGGTTGCACTAGTTTTTCCCACCATGAACATGGGAGAAACTGGATAAGTTCTGTTTTTGAATATATATATACATATATATATATGTATATATATATTACATAAGTAAATGAATCTCTTGCTCTAAGCTATTTTGAGAAGAAAAAAATAATTGAACAGTTATGAGCTGGGAGCATCATAATGTGTTTTGAGAATTGTTCTAAAGCACAAAAGTGGGGCACCTGGATGGTTCAGTCCATAGAGCATGTGGCTCTTGATCCTGGTGTCATGAGTTCAAACCCTACATTTCGCACAGAGATTAGTGTAAAAAAAATTCTAAAGCACAAAAAGTGGAAAGATTGTTATTTTCAAACTTGAATCTTCAACCAAATGACACAATTTGGACATCCTTTGTGAATATTATGAAGGCCACTGATGGGACTTAAAATTGATAACGTGCAGTCTGAGGAGAAAATGTCTATTGGGAAAGTTGAGGTAAAACTTTCTTTTACTCAATCTTTTTTTAAAAATATTTTATTTATTTATTTGACAGAGAGAGACACAGCGAGAGCAGGAACACAAGCAGGGGGAGTGGGAGAGGGAGAAGCAGGCTTCCCGCCAAGCAGGGAGCCCAATGCTGGCTCGATCCCAGGACCCTGGGACCATGACCTGAACCGAAGGCAAGCGCTTAGCCAACTGAGCCACCCAGGTGCCCCTCAATCTGACTTATTTAATTCGAAAATAAATTGTGTTTGATTCCTTGGAGAAAAAAAAATTATCTGCTTTAAAAAATATCTTCAAAGAAGTAAAATGGGGGCACCTGGGTGGCACAGTTGGTTAAGCGTCTAATTCTTGATTTTGGCTCTTGTTCATGATCTCAGGATTGTGGGATTGAGCCCCCTGGGCTCATGCCTTTGTGCTCAGTGCGGAGTTTGCTTGAGATTCTCTCTCTCCCTCCCCACTCCATATCTAAAATAAATAAATAAATCTTAAAAAAAAGGAAAAGAAAATGACAATCCACAGAAAAGGAGCAAATATTTTAACATCATGTACCTGATAAAGGGACTTCTATCCAGAACTCTGTAAGAATTCTTATCAACTTCTATAAAGAACTCTTATAAACTCCATAATAAAAACACAACCACATAAAAAATGCTCAAAGAATCTGAAAACAAAATAGACATATGGAAAAAAAGCATATGAAAAGATGCTCATTATCACTAGGAAAATGAAAGTCAACCACCCAGTGAGACACCACCTCACACCCACTAGGAGAGTTATAATGAAAAAGATAGATAACAAGTGTTGTGAGGTTTTGGAGAAACTGGAGCCCCTCATACATTATTGGTGGGGATGTAAAATGGTGCAGCCACTTTGGAAAACAATTGGTCAGTTTCTCAAAATGTTAAAGAGACCCAGCAACTTCCCTTCCAAGAGAAAGGAAAACAAACGTCCAAAGCAGCACTATTCATAATAGTAACAAAGCAGAAACAAGAAAATGCCCGTCAAAACTGGTCGAGGGATAAACAAAATATGATAGATCATACAACAGAATATTAGCCAGAAATATAAAGCAACAGGGCGCCTGGCTGGCTCAGTCAGTAGAGCATGGGACTCTTGTTCTGAGGGTTGTGAGTTCAAGCCCCATGTTGGGCATGGAGCCTACTTTAAAAAAAAAAAAAAGAACAAATAAGTAGTAAAAAAGTACTGATCTATCCTACAACCAGGATGAACCTCAAAAACATGATGCATATGTGACCTCTCTAGAAGAGACAAATCTACACAGAAAGAGTAGATCAGTGGTGACCTGGGCAGGGCAAGAACACAGTGACTGCCAAAGGGCTTGAGGCAACTTCTGGGAGTGACGGAACTGACCTAAAATTGGACTATAGTGATGTCTGCACAACTCTGTAAATCTACCAAAAATCATTGAATTGTTACATACAATGAGTAAATTTTATGGTATGTAAATGAGAAGACTGTTTTAAAAAAATCTACAAAGACACCTCAGAATAAAACATCAGAATATCTAGGATAGGGGGAAAACAGTAGCCACAATCCTACACAACTTAGCAATAACATACACTAGGAAGACAATGGAAAACATCCTCAAAGTCCTGAGCTACATAGGGCTCAACTGTGAAGAGCCAAACTGTCATTCAAGAGTGCCATTTTCCAACACGTCAACACCAAGGCCACACTATTTACTCACAGATGCCAATGGAAATACAACCAAACTACTTACAACTAGATTCCAGCAAACTCCTGATATCAAAACCAGGTTGCCAATTTGTCTTCATTTCATTTAAAGAGAGATACGGAATTCCAGGAAGTAGGAAGCGTATAATCCAGATTTTTAGTATACACACACACACACACACACACACACATTTGTTTTCGAGTTCTATGGGGCCCTTTTGCTGCTTTTGATCGCAGAGAGGCTAGCATAGGGGTTTCAACCACCATGAACTGAAGCAGCTTTCCAGCTAGAGAATTCAAAGAGACAAGCCCTATTTCCTTTTCCCTTCATGGGAGCCAGATATCTAAGAATGGAGACACAAGGGAAGAGAAATTTCAATGAACACACACAACAAGAAAGACATGGTTCACAAAAATAGTTTGGAAAAGACTCAAAGCTCAACAACTCCCCCAGAAGGATAAACTTATAAAGATCCACACGGAGATACATCATAGTTAAAGTGTTGAAACCCAAAGACAAAAACAGAGTTTTGAAAGCAAGAAGAGACAAGCGACCTGCCACATTCAAGAGATTCACAGTAAGAAGCAGTCCAATGTAATCAATCACCAACCACCAAGTAGCTGGCTGAGGAGCCTAGACAACACAGCCATACTGGAGACTCAGTGTTGGTCTCCAGTTTGGGTGTGCAGCAGCGGCCGTGGCCAGGCTGGCCTTGGTGAGTTGAAGTCCATGTTGCTGAGACCCATCATGACTTCCATCTCTGTCACCGTGGTCACTTTGCTCATGGGCCTACTGGGCAACTGCAGGAGATGCTGGGGAAACAGGCTGGCTGGGATCCAGAGAAAAGGTCATCCTAGCCACTTGATTATCACAATCCTCCTCTGCTGAAGAGACTCTGGTGAGCGTTCACATGGGACACATCTTTGCCTTTTGTCCCACTCAGAGAAGTCTATCCATATACTTCTACCCCAGACCTCCCTGTCATGAAGTTTCCAATCATGTTTCTTCCATTCCCCAAACATCCAGCCAAACCACCGGCCACAGCCAATCAGTAAGCCGTTGAGCCTCTAGCCGTTCCTCCTTCCAAGGAAACTGTTGAGCAGAGTAGCACACAACGGTCACCAATCTCAGGGGCCTCCAAACACGTCTGCCCACAGCCATCTTGGAGTTACCACAGAACACAACATGGTCAAGCACTGGATGGAGCAATGCCTTACCCAGCTTTACTCACATGGAGAAGAGACGGAACAAAATCAGGTCCAATGTAGGCACTGGTACCTCAGAGACATCAGGTTCCCCTGGCAGCCGATGCAGGACAAACGGCTTATGTATATCCCTCTAACGCTTCAGCTCAAGGACCAACCCCCCACCCCCCAACTATGGAGTCTGAAATACAGAAGACTGGGGGTGTGCCTGAGAGCCACCCGCATGCATGCTTCTGTAGAACAAAAGAGCACTGGTAGAGCTTGTAACAGGGAAAGCCATTTCCCTACTAGGGGATAAGTCTGGCACAGGCTATGTGTTCCAGGCCTAAAACCCATTCTTATGAGGCTGAGAGTGCGTCAAAAGACTTTATGCACAAGACTGCCTTTCCAACACAATGAATTTTCAGGTGCATGGCTTGAAGTTCAGCCCACTCGGGGAATCTCTGAGTCATGCCTGCATATTGCACAAAACCATCTGTAAACCAGGCTCCACAATTTTCCTCCTCAGTCAACTGACTGTAGGGTGTTCCCCAGGTAGGGAATGTGCCCTCGGTGCAGGCTGGGAGAGAAAAGGCGGTATGGCAAGAGTCGGGGCCATGTGACATAGCCTATGCTTTCAGGGCCTGCTAGAGCCTGATCTTCTGTAGCAGGGCTCTGTTCTGAAATCCTACACTGTGACTCCCTATAAAGGTCCGCAAAGGCTCCAAAGAACACCTTTGTCTACCGCAGATACTTGGAGCGCCACTGGATCTGCTGGATCATGTGGCCCAGGTGGTACCTGGACCTGCTACAGAGCCTTCTTATTCCGGACCCCACTCAAAACTAGCAACTTTTCAAGTCACTTGGTAACTGGCCAGAGTAGCACACCCAAATGAAGAGTATGTCGCTTCCAAAATGCTAAGGGGCTCACTAGGCGCCATGTCTCCTTTTAGTTTTGTTTTTTCTTTTGTAAATTTTATTTATTTGAGACAGAGAGAGAGAACATGCACAAGCATGTGTGTGAGTGGGGGGGAAGAGGAGAGGGGGGAGGGAGAGGGAAAGAACCTCAAGCAGACTTCCAACTGGGTATAGAGCATGATGTGGGGCTCAATCTCATGACCCTGAGATCATGACCTGAGCTGAAACCAAGAGTTGGACGCTTAACCAACTGAGCCACCGAGACACCCCAAGTGTGTCTTCCTTTTGGTTGTAGGAAGAGCCAGATGCAAAATCTATCCTTCACCATAAAAAGATACCTCAATAAGCCCCACTCCACTGGATCCCTAGAAATTTCAATGAGGATGAAAGTATCTAATTTCTGTCAGATTTATTTCCCACCTCTGACAAGCAAACATCTTTCCAGTGCATCTAGAGTAGCTGCTACTTCTTACTTGAGCCAGTCCGCACGGTATCCCCCATGTAATGGGCCAGCATGCTATCCTGTGAAGGGAGAGACAGTCAAGGGCCCTGTGACATAAAGCATGACACAGGGCTGGAGAGCTGGTATACCCCTGAGGTGGGACGATACAATGCACTGCTGGCGGCTGAAAGCAAGCTGATCTGGTGGTCCTTCCTAAGAGCATTTGCCAGACAGACCACTGCAGAGCACGTTCCAGAGGATGTGTTCATTTGCTCAAGCATCGGGAACAGCAACTGCAATGAAGAGTACCACCTGGTAAGTTTAAGACAATCCATCTTTGTTCTGCACCGTCGAGTGAGTGAGCTGAGTGCAGATGATGCAGGCTCACTATCCATGCACCCTTCCAGTCCTTGATGGGGGCACTGATCTCAGAAATCCCTCCAAGAAGAGGTTACTATTCTAGGCAGTCCAGAGGCTGCCACTTGGCTTGGCCACCAGAACAGCCCTCACTACACAGGTCAGGGAACCGGTGTGCGATTCTGCCTGCTGCTGGATGATGTGCTCCAGGACTGGGATGGGTTCGGGGCCTACTGGGCCCACTGTGACACTACGAGGCAGATCTCAGTTAGAGCTCCACTGATCCCTTGACCCCCAGAAGCCCCTACTCTGGCCTGCTGCCATCGGGTCAGTTCCAGCATCCAGGGGTCCCAAAATGTCTGGTGGCTTCTGGCTCCCCAGTGCACGGCCACCCTGGTTAAATGCCACAAGTCCCGTGGGGGAAGGCTGGGAGAAAGAACAAAGGTGTAAACTTTAATTAATTAATTAATTAATAAAGCTTTCATTTATTTATTTGAGAGAGTGAGAAGGACAGACAGTGAGAGAGTACAAGTGGGGAGGAGAGGGAGAAGCGGGCTCCCCACAGAGCAAGGAGCCTGATGTGGGGCTTGATCGCAGGACCCTGGGATCATGACCGAAGCCAAAGGCAGATGCTTAGCCAACTGAGCCACCCAGGGGCTCCCAAAGTGTAAACTTTTAGGAGCAAACTGGGGTCCTTCCAGCTTCCCCATCATTCAAGGGGTTTCGAACCTGCAAACTCAGTCTTCAAGTCTGGGAGCTGATTCAGGGGCCGTGACTCCTTTTTAATTCAAGTTAGAGGCTTGCTCACTTGACCCGGCCAAAGTATGAACGGGGTCAACTGGGGCACCTGGGTGATCCTGGGGTCCTGGGATTGAGCCCCGCATTGGGCTCCATGTCCCTCTCCTTGCTCGTGTTCCTTCTCTTGCTATGTCTTTCTCTGTCAAATAAATAAATAAAATCTTTAAAAAGAAAAAAAGAACTGGGTCAACTGCCCATCTACTTCTCCTCCAGGAGCAGAGGTCTCTCGGAGTCAGACTATTCTGATCACGGCTTTGGCTCTGCTGTCCATTATGGTGACCATCCCCACTTGTCTTCAGTGGCCAAGGGCCACTGCCTGGCCCAGCCACCCCAGAATCTAGTTATCCCTGCCTCAGAACCCTCTGTGTGGAAAAAGACAGAATTCCAGGGACCTCTGAAAACAGGCGTGAAGTTGGGCCTCAAACCCCAACAGACTGGAAGCTCATTTAACGAGAACCCACCTGGTGCTGCTAGGCCCCACCTCCGTCTGGTCACCACTGCAGGGGGCGTGGTGAGCTGCGAGCAGGAAATGGGAGCAGAGGCCTCCCCCAAGCAGGAGGCACACCCCAGGCCCTTCCTGCAAGAGGCTTTCCAGAAAATCCTGAGAGATAAGAGGACAGTAACCCACAAAGTAACAACAGGTGGCTGCTATTCAAAAGAAACATTTGGAGATTAAAAAATAAATCTTAGAAATTAAAAATATCACAAAAATGGAAGGGTAGGGGGGCGGAGCAAGATGGCGGAGGAGTAGGAGACCTAGATTTCGTCTGGTCTCAGGAATTCAGCTGAATAGGGACCAAACTATTCTGAACACCTACGAACTCAACAGGAGATCAAAGAGGAGAGTAGCAACAACTATCTGAACAGAGAGGCGACCACTTACTGGAAGGTAGGACGTGCGGAGAAGTGAATCCGAGGCGATATTCGGGAGGATAGACGGCGGGGGAGGGGCCTCCGCCAGCCGCTGCTGGCAAGTGCTAGAGCCGCGGAGCACAAAATCAGAACTGTTAGAAGTTGACTCCGCGGAGGGACGTCGCTGCAGTGGCTAAGTGGGGGTGGAACCCTCGCGGGACAGTGTGGTCTCAGGACCCTCGGGGTCACAGAAAGACGGGGGGGCCTGAGTGCGGCAGAGCTCCCAGGTATTGGGGCGGGGAAGCCGGCTGCAGAGACGGAGCCGAGGCGCGGGCTCTCAGCTCGGGGTGGCCATAAACTGTGATCCGCGGGCCAGTCGGGCCACTGCTCCTGCAGCAGGGACCCAACAAGCGGCAGAGCTGGGGAGACTCCCCTTCCTTCCCGGGGAGGAGTGGCACGGGAACGCACCGCAGGGATCTGCTGGGTTTGGAGACTCCACACGGGGTCGGGTGACAGATATAGAAAAGCTCGGTCACAGGCCAGGTGAGCGCGGAGTGCGGCCAGAGACCGGGGACAAGGGAGTGACTGCTTTTCTCTGGGGGCGCACTGAGGAGCGGGGCCCTGAGTTCTCAGCTCCTCCGGGTGGAGATTGGGAGGCCACCATTTTCACCCTGGTCCTCCAAAGCTGTACCGAGAGCTTGCAGGGAACAAAAGCTCCTGAGATCAAACCCGAGCCGCTTGCTTAGCCCAGACAAACAAGGGCGGGGCAATTCAGCCTCCGGCAAAGACATATGGAAACCACGGCAACAGGCCCCTCCCCCAGAAGATCAGCACCACCAGCCAGCAAGCCAAGACCAAGTTTACCGATCAAGGAGAACGGGAGAACTCCAGCGCTAGGGGAATACTGCACATAGACTTCATGGCTTTTTTTTACCATGATTCATTAGTTCATCAAAGTTAATTTTTGTTAACTGTTTTTTTTTTCTTTTTCCGTTTTTCAACCACTATCTTATCAATCTTTTTAAGAAAAAAAAACATTTTTTATTTTTCATTTTGAGTCATATTTTATCCCTTCATAGCAGTTACCCTTATTTTTGGCATATATATATAAGTTGTTCTCTCTTTAAAATTTTGAGATACAGTTTCTTCTAACAGATCAAAATATATCCTAAATCACTAGTGTATGGCTCTGTTCTAGTCTCCTGCCTGATCACATTCTCACCCTTTTTCTTTTTTTCTTAAATCTTCTTTCTTTTTTGAAACAACTTATCTTATCAAGTCCTTTTATAAAATCTTTTATAATTTTCATCTTTACATTCATCTTCTATCCCTTCATTGTATCAACCCTTACTTTGTACATATATGTCTTTCTTCCTTTAAAATTTTAGGCGGCACTTTTTTCTAACAGACCAAAATACGCCCAAAATCTAGTTTGTGGCACTGATCTATGCACTAGCCTGATCATCATATTTCATCACATTCTGATTTTTTTGTATTGTTCTGTTTTTGTTTTTATCTTTTTTTTCCTTTTTGTTTCTCTTTCTTTTTTCTTTCTTTCCCTTTCTTTTCCCCTGGTTTCAGGTCTTTTCTGATTTGTATACAGTATATTTGCTGGGGACGTTGTAAACCTGTTAGCATTTTGTTCTCTCATTCATCTATTCTCCTCTGGACAAAATGACAAGACAAAAAAAAATCACCTCAGCAAAAAGAACAAGAGGTAGTACTGTCAGCCAGGGACCTACTCAATACAGACATTAGTACGATGTCAGACCTAGAGTTCAGAATCATGACTTTAAAGATACTAGCTGGGCTCGAAAAAAGCGTGGAAGTTATTAGAGAAACCCTTTCGGGAGAAATAAAAGAACTAAAATCTAACCAAGTCGAAATCAAAAAGGCTATTGATGAGGTGCAATCAAAAATGGGGCACTAACTGCTAGGATAAATGAGGCAGAAGAGCGAATCAGTGATATAAAAGACCAAATGATGGATAATAAAGAGGCTGAGAAAAAGAGGGAGAAACAACTACAGGATCACGAGGACAGAATTCGAGAGATAAGCGATACGATAAGACGAAACAACATTAGAATAATTGGGATCCCAGAAGAAGAAGAAAGAGAGAGAGGGGCAGAAGGTATATTGGAGCAAATACTAGCAGAGAACTTCCCTAATGTGAGGAGAGAAACAGGCATCAAAATCCAGGAGGCACAGAGAACCCCTCTCAAAATCAATAATAATAGGTCAACACCCCGACATCTAATAGTAAAACTTACGAGTCTCAGGGACAAAGAGAAAATCTTGAAAGCAGCTCGGGAGAAGAGATATGTAACCTACAATGGTAAAAATATTAGATTGGCAACAGACCTATCCACAGAGACCTGGCAGGCCAGAAAGGACTGCCAAGATATCTTCAGAGCACTAAACGAGAAAAATATGGAGCCAGGAATACTATATCCAGCTAGGCTGTCATTGAAAATAGAAGGAGAGATAAAAAGCTTCCAGAACAAACAAAAACTAAAGGAATTTGCAAACACGAAGCCAGCCCTCCAAGAAATATTGAAAGGGGTCCTCTAAGCAAAGAGAGAGCCTAAAAGCAGCAAAGATCAGAAAGGAACACAGACAACATTCAGTAACAGTCACCTTACAGGCAATACAATAGCACTAAATTCATACCTTTCAATAGTTACCCTGAATGTAAATGGGTTAAATGCCCCAATCAAATGACACAGGCTATCAGATTGGATTAAAAAACAAGACCCATCAATATGCTGTCTGCAAGAAACTCATTTTAGACCCAAAGACAACCCCAGATTGAAAGTGAGGGGGTGGAAAACCATTTACCATGCTAATGGACAACAAAAAAAAGCTGGGGTGGCAATCCTTATATCAGACAAACTAGATTTTAAAACAAAGACTGTAATAAGAGGAGGAAGGACACTATATCCTACTTAAAGGGTCTATCCAACAAGAAGATCTAACAATTGTAAATATCTATGCCCCGAACATGGGAGCAGCCAATTATATAAGGCAATTAATAACAAAAGCAAAGAAACACATTGACAACAATACAATAATAGTGGGGGACTTTAACACCCCCCTGACTGAAATGGACAGATCATCTAAGCAAAAGATCAACAAGGAAATAAAGACTTTAAATGACACACTGGACCAAATGGACTTCACAGACATATTCAGAACATTCCATCCCAAAGCAACGGAATACACATTCTTCTCTAGTGCCCATGGAACATTCTCCAGAATTGATCACATCCTAGGTCACAAATCAGGTCTCAACCGGTACCAAAATATTGGGATCATTCCCTGCATAGTTTCAGACCACAATGCTTTGAAACTAGAACTCAATCACAAGAGGAAAGTCGGAAGGAACTCCAATACATGGAGGCTAAAGAGCATCCTACTAAAGAATGAATGGGTCAACCAGGAAATTAAAGAAGAATTAAAAAAATTCATGGAAACCAATGAAAATGAAAACACAACTGTCCAAAATCTTTGGGATACAGCAAAGGCAGTCCTGAGAGGAAAGTATATAGCAATACAAGCCTTTCTCAAGAAACAAGAAAGGTCTCAAATACACAACTTAACCCTACACCTAAAGGAGCTGGAGAAAGAACAGCAAATAAAGCCTAAACCCAGCAGGAGAAGAGAAATCATAAAGATCAGAGCAGTAATCAATGAACTAGAAACCAAAAGAACAGTAGAACAGATCAACGAAACTAGGAGCTGGTTCTTTGAAAGAATTAACAAGATTGATAAACCCCTGGCCAGACTGATCCAAAAGAAAAGAGAAATGACCCAAATCAACAAAATCATGAATGAAAGAGGAGAGATCACAACCAACACCAAAGAAATACAAACAATTATAAGAACATATTATGAGCAACTCTATGCCAGCAAATTAGATAACCTGGAAGAAATGGGTGCATTCCTAGAGATGTATCAACTACCAAAATTGAAACAGGAAGAAATAGAAAACCTGAACAGACCTATAACCACTAAGGAAACTGAAGCAGTCATCCAAAATCTCCCAAGAAACAAAAGCCCAGGGCCAGATGGCTTCCCAGGGGAATTCTATCAGACATTTAAAGAAGATTTAATACCTATTCTCCTGAAACTGTTCCAAAAAATAGAAATGGAAGGAAAACTTCCAAATTCATTTTATGAGGCCACCATTACCTTGATCCCAAAACCAGACAAAGACCCCATCAAAAAGGAGAATTACAGACCAATATCCTTGATGAACATGGATGCAAAAATTCTCACCAAAATACTAGCCAATAGGATCCAACAGTACATTAAAAGGATTATTCACCAGGACCAATTGGGATTTATCCCTGGGCTGCAAGGCTGGTTCAACATCCGCAAATCAATCAACGTGATACAATACATTAACAAAAGAAAGAACAAGAATCATATGATCCTCTCAATAGATGCAGAAAAAGCATTTGACAAAGTACAGCATCCTTTCTTGATCAAAACTCTTCAGAGTATAGGGATACAGGGTAAATACCTCAATATCATAAAAGCCATCTATGAAAAACTTACAGAGAATATCATTCTCAATGGGGAAAAGCTGAGAGCTTTTCCCCTAAGGTCAGGAACGCGGCAGGGATGTCCACTCTCATCACTGCTATTCAACATAGTATTAGAAGTCCTAGCCACAGCAATTAGACAACAAAAAGAAATCAAAGGCATCCAAATCGGCAAAGAGGAAGTCAAACTCTCACTCTTTGCAGATGATATGATACTTTATGTGGAAAACCCAAAAGACTCCACCCCAAAACTGCTAGAACTCATACAGGAATTCAGTCAAGTAGCAGGCTATAAAATCAATGCACAGAAATCAGTGGCATTCCTATACACCAACAAGACAGAAGAGAGACAAATCAAGGAGTCGATCCCATTCACAATTGCACCCAAAACCATAAGATACCTAGGAATAAATTTAACCAAAGAGGCAAAGGATCTGTACTCAGAAAACTATAAAATACTCAGGAAAGAAATTGAAGAAGACACAAAGAAATGGAAAAACGTTCCATGCTCATGGATTGGGAGAACCAACATTGTGAAGATGTCAATGCTACCTAGAGCAATCTACACATTCAATGCAATCCTCATTAAGATACCATCCACTTTTTTCAAAGAAATGGAACAAATAATCCTAAAATTTCTATGGAACCAGAAGAGACACCGAATAGCCAGAGGAATGTTGAAAAAAAGCAAAGCTGGCGGCATCACAATTCCGGACTTCCAGCTCTATTACAAAGCTGTCATCATCAAGACAGTATGGTACTGGCACAAAAACAAACACATAGATCAATGGAACAGAATCGAGAGCCCAGAAATGGACCCTCAACTCTGTGGTCAACTTATCTTTGACAAAGCAGGAAAGAATGTCCAATGGCAAAAAGACAGTCTCTTCAACAAACGGTGTTGGGAAAATTGGACAGCCACATGCAAAAGAATGAAATAGGACTCTTTCTTTCACCATACACAAAAATTAGCTCAAAATGGATTAATGGATTAAATGTGAGACTTGAATCCATAAAACTCCTAAAAGAAAACATATACAGTAAAATCGCCTTGACATCCGCCTTGGTAACATATTTATGGATATGTCTCTTTAGGCAATGGAAAGAAAAGTGAAAACAAACTGTTGGGACTACATCAAAATTAAAAGCTTCTGCACAGCAAAGGAAATCACTGACAAAACAAAAAGGCAATCTACTGAATGGGAAAATTTACTGGCAAATGATTCATCTGATAAGAGGTTAATATCCAAAATATATAAAGAACTTATACAATTCATCACCAAAACAAATGAACAATCCAATTAAAAAATGGGCAGAGGATCTGAATAGGCCTTTTCCCAAAGAAGACATCCATGTGGCCAAAAGACACATGAAAAGATCTCAACATCACTCATCATCAGGGAAATACAAATGAAAACCTCATTGAGATATCACCTCACACCGGTCTGAATGGCTAAAATTAACAACACAGGAGACAACAGGTGTTGGTGAGGATGCAGAGAAAGGTGAACCCTCTTGCACTGTTGATGGGAATGGAAACTGGTACAGCCACTCCGGAAAACAGTAAGGAGGTTCCTCAAAAATTAAAAACAGAATTACCATATGATCCAATAATTCCACTCCTGGGTATTTACCCAAAGAAAATAAAAACACTAGTGATAAAGATATCTACACCCCTATCTCTATTGCAGCATTATTTACAATATCCAAAATACGGAGGTAACCCAAGGGTCTCCCTAGATGGATAATGAAGATGTGACACACACACACACACACACACACACACACACACACACACACACACACACACACAGTGGAATATTACTCAGCCACAAAAAAGAATGAACTCTTGCCTTTCGCAAGCATGTGGATGGAGCTAGAGGGTATTAATGCTAAGTGAAATAAGACAGACAAAGACAAACACTACATGACTTCACTTATATGCAGAACCTAAAAAACTAAGCAAACGAACAAACAAAAAGCAGAAACAGACCCATAAATACAGAGAACTGATGGCTGCCAGAGGGGAGAGGGTTGGGGGAGGGGCAAAATGGATGAAGGGGAGTGGGTGATACAGGCTTCCAGTATGGAACAAATAAATCATGGAGAGAAAAGGTACAGCATAGGGAACATGGTCAACGGTATTTTAATACCAACACAGATGGAAGCTACACTTGTGTTGAGTATATCATTAATTTGTCAAATCACTATGTTGTACATCTGAAATTAACAGAGCATTGTGTATAAACTATACTTCAACTAAAAAAAGGGTGGCATGGATGTCCACCCTCAGTCGGCTATACTGTGGTGTGCTTTCCCCAACTGGAGCAGTGTCAGAAAAAGTACGTGAGGAGCCTCGACATCCACCCTTACCTGGCTGCAGGAGGACTCCTTCCCCTAAGTGGGATGGTGGTAGGGAAGGCCACATGAAGAGCCATCAGTAACAAGGGAAACCTTACTGGCTCAGTGGAGGGGGACGGTAACAAGACCCCCCCAATTCTCCCAGCTAGGGCACAGTTATGAGGAAGCTTGAAATCCCACTCCCAGCCAGCAGCAGCAGGTGTCTGTTCCTACCCCAAGGCACAAAGAAGGGCCACGTGGGGAATTGGGGCTCTCATCCTCACACGGCAGTAAGAGGAATCAGCTTCCCTTCTCCTTCCCTTCTTTCTCTCTTTCCTTCAAGAGAGAAAGAGAGAGAGTGGGGGAGGGAGAGAGAGAATCTCAAGCAGTCTCATCGCCCAGCATGGAGCCCAACGTGGGGCTTCATCGCACCACCCTGAGATCACGGCCTGAGCCGAATTAAGTGTCCGATGGTTAACCCACTGAGCCACCCAGGCGCCCCAAGAGGAAATAGCTTCTTACTCCTGGGGCACCATGTCGGGGAAAGCTCTGCTAAAACAGAAAAACAAGATTCAGAGTCTTAATACCCAAAATATCCAGGATACAATGAAGAATCGCCATGCCAAGAAGCAGGAAAATCTCTTCTTAAATAAAAAATAGAAGCAAATGCCAAAACCAGGATGAAACTGATGGAATTACTGGACAAGAATTCTAAAGCATCATCATAAAAGTATTTCCACAAGCAATTATGGACATGCTGGAAATAAATTAAAAACCACAAAGTCTTAGCAGAGATACAGAAGACACAATAAAGTATCCGGAAATATTTGAACTTAGAAATACAATAACCGATAAAAAAATGGGTAGACGTAGACTGCAGCCTGGGATGACAGATAAAAGAATCTGTGAAATTAAAGATCAATGAACAGAAATTACCCAATCTGAACAACAGAGAGAAAATACTAAAAACAACAATGACAACAAACCCAAGGGTCCAAAACAAAAGACTGAACACTCATCACCACCACTCCAGCAAGAGAAGAGAAAGAGTGTGGGGCTGGAAAAGGACTCAAACAAATAATGGCTGAACATTTCCCAAGTTAGGCAAAAAAAAAACATAAATAAGCTGATGGAGTGAAAAAAAAAAAAAAAAAAAAAAACCTAATCAGACCCCCCACAGCATAAAACCAAAGAAATTACCGTGAAGTTATGTTAAACAAAGAAAAGATACTGACAGTGGCATGAGAGACCGCACCTACAGGAGAAAACCAGTTTGAATGGCAGCGCACTTCTCGTCAGAAACCATGGAGCCAGAAAGAAGTGGCACAATGGTTTTCAGTGCTCAAAGAAAGAACTGTCAGTTCAAAATTCCACAATGAGTGAAACTTTTCTTCAGGAATAAAGAAGAAATTGAGTTATTCTCGGAGGAAGAAAACCCACAAAGAAATTGCTGCCCTAAAAGAATGTCTTGAAGAAGTCGATGGATCAGAAAGGAACTGATAAGGGCAGGAATCCTAGAACATGAAGAAGGAGGGTAGAGAAACAGAAAGAGTACAAATATAGGGAAATAAAATGCACTTGCTTTTTTCTTTTGAGCTGGCTAAAATATGTATGGCACTTGAAGTAAAAATTACAAAATTGCTGTGGTTCTCAAATAGGAAAATGAAGTTAAGATAATTAACTTACAGAGGATTTATATGAATCTGGTAGGGTAAACAGACATAAAGACAGTGGTTAGGTTTCTACACACCGGTCAATTGGGTAAAATGTCAACACCAGGGGTGCCTGGGTGGCTCAGTCATTAAGCGGCTGCCTTTGGCTCAGGTCATGATCCCAGGGTCCTGGGATCAACCCCCGTATCAGGCTTCCTGCTCTGTGGGAAGCCTGCTTTTCCCTCCCCCACTCCCCTGCTTGTGTTCCCTCTCTCGCTGTGTCTCTCTGTCAAATAAATAAATAAAATCTTTAAAAAAATGTCAACACCAGCACACTGTGACCAATTATGCATATACAACATAATAACTAGAGTGTCCGATGAAGAATATATGTAAGGACTTACATTCACAACAGTGTAGGTAAGTCACAATGGAATTATGAAGTAATATTCAGGTACCCTACAGGAGGCAGGGGGGAAAAAAGAAATGAGCAACAGAGGTAACAAGTAGCACAAAAAATAAAACAGCAGATTTAAGTGTTTTTACACCACACTAATAATTACATTGCTAGGACGGCAAAACTGCTCCAGGTTCAGTCCAATTTCTATCAAAATCCCAGCTGGCTCTTGTGCAGAAACTGGCCAGTTAATCCTGAAATTCATATAGAAATGCAAGGGACCCAGAATAGCCAACCATCTTGAAAAAGAAGAATAAATGTGGTTGACTCCCACTACCTGAGTGCAAAGCTTACTACAAAGCTATGGAAATGAAGATGGTGTGGTACTGCCATAGGGTCCACACGTGGATCAATGATAGAACTCAGTCTAGAAACAAGCCTTTACGTGTAGGGTCAGCTGGTCTCCAACAAGGACAACAAGACAATTCAACGGGGTAACAATGAATTGAAATATTGCTGAGACCACTGGATACCCACATAAAAAGAAAAGAAGTTGGGCCCATTTCTCATACCATGAACTGCAAGTGGATCACAGACCTAAACAGAAAGGCTAAAAAAGAGTTAACCTCTGTGACTTTGGATTTGGCAATGAATCAGATATGACACCAAAGGCAAATGATGAAAGAAAAACAGATACACTTTAAATCTTTTAGGCCTGCATCCAGCCAGGTCTGGGCCACAGGCACGACAGATGCAGTCAGGCCCTGGGATGCTGGTATCTGGAGGAGGAGTCGAGGGTGTGGCCATGAAGTGGGCCCGGGTGCACGTGTGCCATAGTCGTCTCCCACGGTCAGACCACATGCTCAGGGAGGGAAGTCTGCTTGGCAGTGTCTGAAGAAGGGAAACTGCAAAGCTCTGGAAAGCTCATTTTTTGAATATAAAAGATCAATGTTGGATGCTGGATCAAGATCGGGAGGAAGAAAAGGACATTTGGTACTGTTATGTTGAAACCACAATGAAAACAACAAAGGATTTTCTCTGGTCCCTTAAAACAGAGAAGCCAAAACAGGACACAGATGTTTTGCTACATCTGTTGAGTTGGACTAGTTTTTCCCACCATGAACATGGGAAAAACTGGATGAGTTCTGTTTTTGAATATATATATATATATTACATAAGTAAATGAATCTCTTCCTCTAAGTTATTTTGAGAAGAAAAAATTAACTGAACAGTTATGAGCTGGGAGCATCATAATGTGTTTTGAGAATTGTTCTAAAGCACAAAAGTGGGGGCACCTGGATGGTTCAGTTCGTAGAGCATGTGGCTCTTGATTCCTGGGGTCATGAGTTCAAACCCTCCATATGGAACAGAGATTAGTGTAAAAAAAAAATCTAAAGCACAAAAAGTGGAAAGATTGTTATTTTCAAACTTGAATCTTCAACCAAATGACACAATTTGGACATCCTTTGTGAATATTATGAAGGCCACTGATGGGACTTAAAATTGATAACGTGCAGTCTGAGGAGAAAATGTCTATTGGGAAAGTTGAGGTAAAACTTTCTTTTACTCAATCTTTTTTTAAAAATATTTTATTTATTTATTTGACAGAGAGACACAGCGAGAGCAGGAACACAAGCAGGGGGAGTGGGAGAGGGAGAAGCAGGCTTCCCGCCAAGCAGGGAGCCCAATGCAGGGTTCGATCCCAGGACCCTGGGACCATGACCTGAGCCGAGGGCAAGCGCTTAGCCAACTGAGCCACCCAGGCACCCCTCAATCTGTCTTATTTAGTTCGAAAATAAATTCTGTTTGATTCCTTGGAGAAAAAAAAGATTCTCTGCTTCAAAAAATATCTTCAAGAAAGTAAAATGGGGGCACCTGGGTGGCACAGTTGGTTAAGCGTCTAATTCTTGATTTTGGCTCTTGTTCATGATCTCAGGATTGTGGGACTGAGCCCCATGCTGAGTGGGGAGTTTGCTTGAGATTCTCTCTCTCCCTCCCCACTCCATATCTAAAATAAATAAATAAATCTTATAAAAAAGAAAAGAAAATGACAATCCACAGAAAGGGAGCAAGTATTTTCAAATCATGTATCTGATAAAGGCCTTTTATCCAGAACTCTGTAAGAACTCTTAACAACTTCTATAAAGAACTCTTATAAACTCCATAATAAAAACACAACCACATAAAAAATGCTCAAAGAATCTGAAAACAAAATACACATATGGAAAAAACATATGAAAGGATACTCATTATCACTAGGAAAATGAAAGTCAACCACCCAGTGAGACACCACCTCACACCCACTAGGAGAGTTATAATGAAAAAGATAGGTAACAAGTGTTGTGAGGTTGTGGAGAAACTGGAGCCCCTCATACATTACTGGTGGGGATGTAAAATGGTGCAGCCACTTTGGAAAACAATTGGTCAGTTTCTCAAAATGTTAAAGAGACCCAGCAACTTCCCTTCCAAGGGAAAGGAAAACAAACATCCAAAGCAGCACTATTCATAATAGCAACAAAGCAGAAACAAGAAAATGCCCGTCAAAACTGGTCGAGGGATAAACAAAATGTGATAGATCATACAACAGAATATTAGCCAGAAATATAAAGCAACAGGGCGCCTGGGTGGCTCAGTCAGTAGAGCATGGGACTCTTGCTCTGAGGGTTGTGAGTTCAAGCCCCATGTTGGGCATGGAGCCTACTTTAAAAAAAAAAAAAAAGAACAAATAAGTAGTAACAAAGTACTGATCTATCCTACAACCAGGATGAACCTCAAAAACATGATGCATATGTGACCTCTCTAGAAGAGACAAATCTACACAGAAAGAGTAGATCAGTGGTGACCTGGGCAGGGCAAGAACACAGTGACTGCCAAAGGGCTTGAGGCAACTTCTGGGAGTGACGGAACTGACCTAAAATTGGACTATAGTGATGTCTGCACAACTCTGTAAATCTACCAAAAATCATTGAATTGTTACATACAATGAGTAAATTTTATGGTATGTAAATGAGAAGACTGTTTTAAAAAAATCTACAAAGACACCTCAGAATAAAACATCAGAATATCTAGGAAAGGGGGAAAACAGTAGCCACAATCCTACACAACTTAGCAATAACATACACTAGGAAGACAATGGAAAACATCCTCAAAGTCCTGAGCTACATAGGGCTCAACTGTGAAGAGCCAAACTGTCATTCAAGAGTGCCATTTTCCAACACGTCAACACCAAGGCCACACTATTTACTCACAGATGCCAATGGAAATACGACCAAACTACTTACAACTAGATTCCAGCAAACTCCTGATATCAAAACCAGGTTGCCAATTTGTCTTCATTTAAAGAGAGATACGGAATTCCAGGAAGTAGGAAGCGTATAATCCAGATTTTTAGTATACACACAGACACACACACACACACACACACACACACACACACATTTGTTTTCTTTGAGTTCTATGGGGCCCTTTTGCTGCTTTTGATCGCAGAGAGGCTAGCATAGGGGTTTCAACCACCATGAACTGAAGCAGCTTTCCAGCTAGAGAATTCAAAGAGACAAGCCCTATTTCCTTTTCCCTTCATGGGAGCCAGATATCTAAGAATGGAGACACAAGGGAAGAGAAATTTCAATGAACACACACAACAAGAAAGACATGGTTCACAAAAATAGTTTGGAAAAGACTCAAAGCTCAACAACTCCCCCAGAAGGATAAACTTATAAAGATCCACACGGAGATACATCATAGTTAAAGTGTTGAAACCCAAAGACAAAAACAGAGTTTTGAAAGCAAGAAGAGACAAGCGACCTGCCACATTCAAGAGATTCACAGTAAGAAGCAGTCCAATGTAATCAATCACCAACCACCAAGTAGCTGGCTGAGGAGCCTAGACAACACAGCCATACTGGAGACTCAGTGTTGGTCTCCAGTTTGGGTGTGCAGCAGCGGCCGTGGCCAGGCTGGCCTTGGTGAGTTGAAGTCCATGTTGCTGAGACCCATCATGACTTCCATCTCTGTCACCGTGGTCACTTTGCTCATGGGCCTACTGGGCAACTGCAGGAGATGCTGGGGAAACAGGCTGGCTGGGATCCAGAGAAAAGGTCATCCTAGCCACTTGATTATCACAATCCTCCTCTGCTGAAGAGGCTCTGGTGAGCGTTCACATGGGACACATCTTT
This sequence comes from Eumetopias jubatus, assembly GCF_037043125.1. Taxonomy (NCBI): domain Eukaryota; kingdom Metazoa; phylum Chordata; class Mammalia; order Carnivora; family Otariidae; genus Eumetopias; species Eumetopias jubatus. Next base: position 111,925,107 of record NW_028274818.1, on the reverse strand, counting down.
GCCTTTTGTCCCACTCAGAGAAGTCTATCCATATACTTCTACCCCAGACCTCCCTGTCATGAAGTTTCCAATCATGTTTCTTCCATTCCCCAAACATCCAGCCAAACCACCGGCCACAGCCAATCAGTAAGCAGTTGAGCCTCTAGCCGTTCCTCCTTCCAAGGAAACTGTTGAGCAGAGTAGCACACAACGGTCACCAATCTCAGGGGCCTCCAAACACGTCTGCCCACAGCCATCTTGGAGTTACCACAGAACACAACATGGTCAAGCACTGGATGGAGCAATGCCTTACCCAGCTTTTCTCACATGGAGAAGAGACGGAACAAAATCAGGTCCAATGTAGGCACTGGTACCTCACGGACATCAGGTGCCCCTGGCGGCCGATGCAGGACAACCGGCTTATGTACATCCCTCTAACGCTTCAGCTCAAGGACCAACCCCCCACCCCCCAACTATGGAGTCTGAAATACAGAAGACTGGGGGTGTGCCTGAGAGCCACTCACATGCATGCTTCTGTAGAACAAAAGAGCACTGGTTGAGCCTGTAACAGGGAAAGCCATTCCCCTACTAGGGGATAAGTCTGGCACAGGCTATGTGTTCCAGGCCTAAAACCCATTCTTATGAGGCTGAGAGTGCGTCAAAAGACTTTATGCACAAGACTGCCTTTCCAACACAATGAATTTTCAGGTGCATGGCTTGAAGTTCAGCCCACTCGGGGAATTTCTGAGTCATGCCTGCATATTGCACAAAACCATCTGTAAACCAGGCTCCACAATTTTCCTCCTCAGTCAACTGACTGTAGGGTGTTCCCCAGGTAGGGAATGTGCCCTCGGTGCAGGCTGGGAGAGAAAAGGCGGTATGGCAGGAGTGGGGGCCATGTGACCTAGCCTATGCTTTCAGGGCCTGCTAGAGCCTGATCTCCTGTAGCAGGGCTCTGTTTTGAAATCCTACACTGTGACTCCCTATAAAGGTCCACAAAGGCTCCAAAGAGCACCTTTGTCTACCGCAGATACTTGGAGCGCCACTGGATCTGCTGGATCATGTGGCCCAGGTGGCACCTTGACCTGCTACAGAGCCTTCTTATTCCGGACCCCACTCAAAACTAGCATCTTTTCAAGTCACTTGGTAACTGGCCAGAGAAGCACACCCAAATGAAGAGTATGTCGCTTCCAAAATGCTAAGGGGCTCACTAGGCGCCATGTCTCCTTTTAGTTTTGTTTTTTTCTTTTGTAAATTTTATTTATTTGAGACAGAGAGAGAGAGCATGCACAAGCATGTGTGTGAGTGGGGGGGAAGAGGAGAGGGGGGAGGGAGAGGGAAAGAACCTCAAGCAGACTTCCAACTGGGTATAGAGCATGATGTGGGGCTCAATCTCATGACCCTGAGATCATGACCTGAGCTGAAACCAAGAGTTGGACGCTTAAGCGACTGAGCCACCCAGACACCCCAAGTGTGTCTTCCTTTTGGTTATAGGAAGAGCCAGATGCAAAATCTATCCTTCACCATAAAAAGATACCTCAGCAAGCCCCACTCCACTGGATCCCTAGAAATTTCAATGAGGATGAAAGTATCTAATTTCTGTCAGATTTCTTTCCCACCTCTGACAAGCAAACATCTTTCCAGTGCATCTAGAGTAGCTGCTACTTCTTCCTTGAGCCAGTCCGCATGGTATCCCCCATGTAATGGGCCAGCATGCTATCCTGTGAAGGGAGAGACAGTCAAGGGCCCTGTGACATAAAGCATGACACAGGGCTGGAGAGCTGGTATACCCCTGAGGTGGGACGATACAATGCACTGCTGGCGGCTGAAAGCAAGCTGATCTGGTGGTCCTTCCTAAGAGCATTTGCCAGACAGACCACTGCAGAGAACGTTCCAGAGGATGTGTTCATTTGCTCAAGCATCGGGAACAGCAACTGCAATTAAGAGTACCACCTGGTAAGTTTAAGACAATCCATCTTTGTTCTGCACCGTTGAGTGAGTGAGCTGAGTGCAGATGATGCAGGGCTCACTATCCATGCACCCTTCCAGTCCTTGATGGGGGCACTGATCTCAGAAATCCCTCCAAGAAGATGTTACTATTCTAGGCAGTCCAGAGGCTCCCACTTGGCTTGGCCACCAGAACAGCCCTCACTACACAGGTCAGGGAACCAGTGTGCGATTCTGCCTGCTGCTGGATGATGTGCTCCAGGACTGGGATGGGTTCGGGGCCTACTGGGCCCACTGTGACACTACGAGGCAGACCTCAGTTAGAACTCCACTGATCCCTTGACCCCCAGAAGCCCCTACTCTGACTGGTCTGCTGCCATCAGGTCACTTCCAGCATCCAGGGGTCCCAAACTGTCTGGTGGCTTCCTGCTCCCTAGTGCACGGCCACCCTGGTTAAATGCCACAAGTCCCGTGGGGGAAGGCTGGGAGAAAGAACAAAGGTGTAAACTTTAGTTAATTAATTAATTAATAAAGCTTTTATTTATTTATTTGAGTGAGTGAGAAGGACAGACAGTGAGAGAGTACAAGTGGGGAGAAGAGGGAGAAGCGGGCTCCCCACAGAGCAAGGAGCCTGATGTGGGGCTTGATCGCAGGACCCTGGGATCATGACCGAAGCCAAAGGCAGATGCTTAGCCAACTGAGCCACCCAGGGGCTCCCAAAGGTGTAAACTTTTAGGAGCAAACTGGGGTGCTTCCAGCTTCCCCATCATTCAAGGGGTTTCGAAACTGCAAACTCAGTCTTCAAGTCTGGGAGCTGATTCAGGGGCCATGAGTGCTTTTTAATTCAAGTTAGAGGCTTGCTCACTTGACCCAGCCAAAGTATGAACTGGGTCAACTGGGGCACCCGGGTGATCCTGGGGTCCTGGGATTGAGCCCCGCATTGGGCTCCCTGCCCCTCTCCTTGCTCGTGTTCCCTCTCTTGCTATGTCTTTCTCTGTCAAATAAATAAATAAAATCTTAAAAAAATAAAAGAACTGGGTCAACTGCCCATCTACTTCTCCTCCAAGAGCAAGGTCTCTCGGAGTCAGACTATTCTGATCACGGCTTTGGCTCTGCTGTCCATTATGGTGACCACCCCAAAGATGAAACTCAAGAAATAGTAGAACAAAAAGACAAGGAGAAAAATGAGAACACTATCAGAAGATCAATCCAGGACGGCCGATAACCAGACAACGGGCGTTCCAGAAGGAACACACTTTAAAACTGAAAGGCAGAACCGCATCACATGCTCACCGAACACCTGTGCCAACGACCCCCAAGAGCCAGGAGACCCCCACGAGGAGCACCCATTGGCGGCTCTGTGGGAGCTCGCTGTGCAACTGCGGCACGTGTGGCCCTGCGCATGCCCCTCCAGCGTGGCCTTTTGCAGTTCAGTGCTCCCTGCATTTTTGCTACTTTACCCATTTAAAAACTCTTATAAATTTTGCTTTTGTACACATCTACTTTCAACTTGGTTTTGTGTTATTAACATTGCTTTGAGGTGGATCCATGTCAGTCTGTGCAGATCTAAAAGCAATCAGTGTCTTGAATCCGAGTTGGCAGTGATGTGGGAAACAAAGGCAGAAGGAAAGGTAGATAAAATGTTTTGTCCTTATACCCTGCAGCCTACTGAGAAATACTGCATTACCGTTAATGCCTGGCTACAAGGAAAAACCACCTTGGTCTGACAATAGCAAGGGCTCTGGTAACCCATGTCGTCCTTAGCAGATGAAGATCCTTTTGGAACCTCCCTTTACTCCCCACCCCACCCCAAAGTACAGCATCATTTGCTCCTCATACCCCCCAGCAGCAGCTCTTTCTGCCCAAGTTTCCGTCCCTGTGTTTTAATAAAACCACCATTTTGCACTGAAGACATCTTAAGAATTCTTCCTTGGCCATCGGCTCTGGACCTCATCTCTTTCCAAAAACTACATAGTAGTGACTAATTACTGCATCCCCTTGAGGATCGACTGACTACAGCTGCCTCAGTGAATGTGCCCATCCACACACGCTGGGATTCGTCATGGGGTCTGTGCACCTTCGGCTTAGCTAGGTCTTGCCAGGGGCCGGGCCAGGTCCCATCAGTGACAGCGATACAAGACGTCTCGTCCCGACCCACACCCTGACCATCAGTCGGTGTTGTCTCACATCTGTACTTGTTGGTTTAATTTACCTTTCTCTAATTACTGGGGTGCCAGTACCTCCCTTTCATGGGCTGGGCTCATCTGCTTAAAAACAAGGCCGTGTGCACTGGCCTCCCTGTGCCCCCTTCCCAGTGGCTGGGAAGATTGCTGCCAACAGCTTCTTACACAGCCACGGAGCCAACACGGGGCCCCGGGGCGTGACCCAGAGCAGAGCCTTTGACCTGCCCGGGACGCCGACCTTCCCCTGCACCTCTCTGTGGGGGAAATAGCCTCCCAGCTTCTGCAAGCCACAGGATCTGAGGATCTCCATGACGGCAGCTGACCCTACACTCCAATCAATCGTCCTGCCCATTTTTCTACTGAACTGGCTTTTTCTCATTCTGACATATGAGCTCTCTACCTAGCTGGGTATTAATCCCCGGGTGAGAATACAAGTGGATACTACAAGCATCTTCTCTAGCCTCAGGTTCATCTTCTCACTTTTGTGTTTTGTTTTGGTTTGTTTTTTAAGATTTTATTTATTTGACATAAGAGAAATACAGCAAGAGAGGGAACACGACCAAGGGGAGCGGGAGAGGAAGCAGCAGGCTTCTCGCTGAGCAGGGAGCCCGATGTGGGACTTGATTCCAGGACCCTGGGATCACGACCCCAGCCAAAGGCAGACGCCCAACGACTGAGCTACCCAGGGGCCCTATCAGTTGGCCTTTTGTTAAAAGAACATTAAAGAAATGCGGCAATGTCAGCACACAGCCACATAAACAAAAGCTCCCTGGGGCCCCCACTGTTTAGAAGACTGGAGGGGGTCCCTGGTTTGGGAGTGGCTGGTGTCTCAGCACAGCCGGCAGCTCCTGGAGCCAAAGAGCTTCAGCTCAAACCCTGCGGCCACATGGCCGTGCAGAACAGCAACTTCATGTGTGTGACCTGGCCCCTCGGCCTGTTTCCCCCATAGGATGAAACGAGGTAGCCTTCCTTATTCACACAAGACTGGAGCTCTGCACCAGGCACAGAATGTGTCCCTCACCAACGCCCACCCGGCGTCACTGCGCACGGCAGGGGCGTGACCCGTGTGTCAGAAACGCCCCCTGTACCTGTCAGCCACGTCCAGGTCAGATTCCATCTTGTCCAGGCCCTTGGTGATGCTGTCCAGCTGCTCGCTCTGATGGTGGAGGACTCAGGCTGTCTCTTCCAGGCAATTCTGGGAACAGGCCATCAGACCAGTCAGCTGCTTCCCCTTCGTCACAGGGAGCGGTGCTTCCGATGGAGACAGCAGCAGCTCTCTCCAGAAATGCTCGATGATGCTGAAGACTGCATTCCGACTGGGCTGCAAGGAGCTGAACCAGTGCTTGAGGTGGTCCTTCTCCAGGTGAGAGACCTGAAGACAAAGTGAGAAGCCTCCTTCTTGATCTCAATCACACTAGACAGGGGGAAGCTGACCAGTGCCTCCCCGGTTTTATCAGTTGTAAATCTCAGGGAGTGAGAACTTAATGAAAGCTTTCCAGGAACCCATCGCTTCTCCGGTTCTAAGTAGTAGGAGCAAGGCCAGGAGTGCACACAGACCTCTCTGCTCATCTGGCTCCCGGGCTGGTCTGCTCCACGGCCACGGCCACTCGGCCTCTGGAGGAGAGGGACAGGTTAGCGGATGGGTGGGGCTAGCGCGTGTCAGCACACTTGGACCACAGACAGGAGGACAGCTCGGTGTGCTGAGTACACCAGGGACTGGCAGGATGGAGGCCCACCCCACCCGAACCAAGGTCCATGGCTCGATGCGACTGCCACCCCAGGATCCTTCACAAGAACACCACTTCTGCTGTGACAGCCCCACCAATACACAGTCCTCTCATGTTCCTACGCTAACACTCTCCTCTCGAAATCGTCATCATAGAGGAAGTAATCCTACAGGTGGACCTTTCCCTTCTTGCATGGCCCACAAAATCATCAAGTTCTACATAATTATCTAGCTCCGCATACGTATCTGTACGTACGGTTTCACACGGCTGTAAGTAGTGAAGGTACGCTGTTCACATCTACGGCTTTTGCATTTGTTAACAATGTTTGGGAAGTCAGGCATGATGGATGTGATGCAATCCTGACAGAACACCATGTGCGCCCTTCTCACTGACCAGATAAGCCCACAAAGCCAGGAAAGGAGGAGAATCTCGTGCAAGGTCAAACCACAGGTACGTGACGAGGACTTGGCTACAACTAGACTTGGGAATGCCTCGTGCACCTCCCTTGTGGGCAGAGGTCCAGCTGGGGCCTGTCTTCCACACACCCCCCCGCCATGCTATGCGCACACACAGTTACGGCATAACCTCGTTTGTAAACACGGGAGAACAAATCACTGCTATTATCTCTTACGATACTGAGAAGTGTGGGGGTCTCTGAATCCTGGCCATGGCTTCAAGGCCCCACAGGCCATGTGGGGCGGCAGGCACCGAGGTGCCAACACTGACATCGCCCCTGGCTCCTGAAACTCAGCGTCCACAGAAACCCTCTGCATTTGTTCACTGAGTTATACTTAAAAGACCCAGACTTCTCCATGATGCCACATCAAGTAACCAAGGCTGGGCAAGACAAGAAAAGAGATTGCATGGCATGGAGCGTCCTAATTACACGGAATCCAAGTGCCTGGAGAGTCGGCAGACAGCAGGCTCGCCGTGTGACCTCAGGAGGGCTCTCTGAAGGGCCAGCCAACCCACAGTTCAGACCTGCTGAACACAACACCGAGTTACCTCCTTGAGAGCTTTCACACTTGTCCTACGCCCACCTGGGGCACAGATGCAGCATGGCGGCCTCTCCTCTGGGACGAGGTCTCTCACTGGAGAGAGGGAACCAGAAAGCAGACGTGTCCTCCTCAGACTTCTCTCCCCAGCGAGAGGGACATCCACCCAACACTGAAACAAACACAGACCACTGTGGCCTGCTGGCCTGGGACCTCTACTGGCACAGACCTGTGACGTCCCCCGCACAGACCCGCCAGGCCGTTGTGCCACGGGGCCTGACCTGGTCCTTCCGGCTGAAGGGACCCTCCAGCCTTTCAGCCACCCGACCACCACCAACTGTGTCCAACCCACAGAGAGAGTCAGGGCCTGTGCTGTTCACCACTGTCCAGTGTTGGGGAGCTTGCTGCAGCTAGAGGCTGAGTCCCTACTAACAAGAGCCTGTGCCCCGGGGGGACTCCTGAGCTCCAAGCGAGATGAGACACACATGCTCCAGAGCGATGGAGTGTGGCACTGCAGGGTCTGAGGAGCTCTGCTCTGCCACGTGCTTTACAACAATAGAAAGTTCCTTCACCCTCTGGGCCTGTTTACCCACCACTCAAATGACTGAAGACCGAAGGACAACAGCAGCTCTGAAATATGCTAGAATTCAAAGAGAGGAGGACACTGAGGTGCCTGGCTGGCTCGGTCGTTAAGCGTCTGCCTTTGGTTCAGGTCATGGTCCCGGGGGTCCTGGGATCGAGCCCCGAGTTGGGACTGAAGGGTGCCTGGGTGGCTCTCTCACTTAACCATCCGACGCTTGATTTCAGCTCAGGTCTTGATCTCAGGGTCGTGAAATTAAGCCCTGAGTGAAGCTCTGTGCTGAGCAAGGAGTCTGCTTTGGATTATCTCTCCCTCTCCCTCTGCCCCTCCTGCTCATGCCCACACTCTCTCTCAAATAAATAAACAAATCTTAAAAAAAATGAGGTTGAATCATTGGAGAGGACAGAAATGAGAAAAAATTATCTGGACGAAGCTTTAAAGTTACCCAATTCTACTTAAAGGTGGCAGGTTATTCACATACAGTTAGCCCTATTCCCTCCCAAAACTCCATTAAAATAACTCTAGCAAGATTAAAAAGGCATAACCTCTTATTCCTGTTAATGAGAAAAAAACATGACGGTACTTCACAAAAGAGGATCTTTAAATGGCACGTGAAAAGGTGTTCAACACCTGATCTTGTATATACCCATATTTCAAAGCTTATGTTACATAGTGTGCTGAAAGATTTCCTGAAATAATGTGTCACTGGAGGAAATGGGCTACCTACTGAAAAGAAAAGTGTGTGGGGGCAGTGCTGGGAAGTGGTGATCGTGGTGTAATTCCATGGGTCAGTTGCTGAATAGCATTTCTTGCTGGCATCTCCATCTTGGGAGACAGAAAAAGTTTAGCAGGAGAAAAACACCTGGAAATGAGGTGAAATGTAGTTGGGAATTTCTGCACAGAAAGTAAAAGTCTGTACTAAATTTCTGTATTATTAATTTGGGATTTATTCCAGGATTTGATATATTCTCAGCAGTCACTGAGAAAATGCACTTCACAGGGTAAGAACTGCAAAATAGTACTTTAAAAAACAAAACAAAAAATATGAATAATACCTGTCATATCCCTAATTACAGTTAAGACCTTATCAAGTGGCTTGAAAAGACAAAAACCCTTATTACATGATTCCACATATCTTAATTTTTGTTTTTAAAATTTCTTTTAAAGATCAAGAGGCACCTGAGTCGCTCAGTCAGTTGAGCGTCTGCCTTCAGCTCAGGTCATGATCCTGGGGTCCTGGAATGGACAAGCATCAGGCTCTCTGCTCAGCGGGGAGCTTGCTTCTCCCTCTCCCCTCTCTCCCAACTTCTGCCCTCTCTCTCTCTTTCTCTCAAGTAAAGTCTTTAAGAAAGAAAAAAATAAAGATTGATTTTATTTATTGAAGGTGGGGAGGGGCACAGGGAGAGGGAGACAGAGTCCTAAGCTGACTCCAGCTGGGCATGGAGCGGGAGGCTGGGCTCTATCTCAGGACCTGAGCGGAAACCAAGAGTCAGCAGCTTAACCAACTGTGCCACTCAGGCGCCCCTCACATCCTTTCATTTTTAAAGTTGAGAACAGGAAGTTTTGGAAGGTCAATCTATAGTATTAAATAAAACAGTACCCACACCAGTATAATCCTCTTAAATCCGAACCCAAATTCTGGTTCCAGATACAAAGAGCGCATTTATTTTTTGACACGTTCTAATAAAAGAAGTAAAACCTGTTTGTTTCAGACACAACTATGAGTGGATGTGCATACGTGTAAGGTTTAAAAGTAAATCTCAGGAGCAAAGGTAAAATTCTGAATCAAACACCTGACATCTTAGTTCAATCCCATAAACCTTAAAGCAGTAACTATCAAGCTAAGGTCAACATCACAAGTAGTCTCTAGTACAAAAGGTGCTCTAATGCCTGCCTGCCTGGCCCTTTACAAAAAAAGAAGACGGAACTTCTGCAAATACCTGTATGCAACCCCCTGCAACAGCGTCCCACCCATTCTTGTCAGGGGAACTACACAAACGACGTTTCAGAAAGCCCACGGTGAGAAAGAACCAGCGTAAAACCTTCCTGTTTCCAACCGGTTTCCTATAAAGTCACCAAATGGGGTCTGTTATTGCAAAAAGGAGAGCAATAAAAAGAATAGCTCCCTTCCTAACCGGGGACATTCTTACATTCCTTTTTCTTGGTTTTTCCTCTGGACATTTCAAAGAAAACTTGTGGAACTCTTAAATATTTAAACCAGTATTTCAGAAGCAGCAACAATCTTGAACGCAAATCCACTAAATTACAAGGCAATAAAGTAAATTTCGAGGATCCCTAAGTGAAGGAGTAAAACGATTCTTCAGTTCGTGGGAAAATGGGCCAACCCCACCGTAACGCAATAAGGCCGCGTCCCGGAACAGTGCACGTTCCAAGAGAAACTTTTTCCAGACATAGAAAGGAGGTCGGAGAGAGCCTCTGCGGTGCTGGATCCCTCACGAACATGAACAAACGTATTCGAAAGAGCAAAATCCGTGCGCTCTCCGTTCCCAACACAATCGCTATTGGTTGCCGACATTTTGTAAAGACTCCGAACTTTCACGAAGCTGTAAGGGGCGCAAAACCACAGCCATTTTCCGAAGCCAAGTAAACAGCGCGCACGAGGCAGCAAGAAGGGCGGACAGGAAGGTGCCAAGCGCACGATCAAAGGGGTGGGGGGGCAGCGTCAGCCAGTAAATGGAGTGAAGGGCGTAGGGGGCGCGGAGCTCGAAGGTTAGGTTCCGTAAATATACAACGGGGGCTGGGAGAACAACTTCTCAAACTGTCCTCTCGCAATGGCTTCCTTCAACGAAAGTGTCACGTCTGACCCTCGGAGGAGGGCTCCGGCCGTCTCGGCCCTGCCCCTCCCCCCGCCCCGCCAGGCGCTCCCGCGACCCGCGCGTCCTTCCCCGCCGGCCGCCGCCCCACCTGTGCCTTCCAGGCCTCGGGCGCTTGGGCGCCCCTTGGAGAGTTCCCCGCCTGGCTGCCGGCGGCCGCACACCAGCGACCTGCTCCCTCAGACGCCGCGCCTCCACGAAGCGCTGGGCCGAGGCCGGCCCCGAGGTTCTCAGCGCCTCGCACGCGCGCGCGCCCTGACGCTGGGCCTCACAGAGCGTTCCAAGCCCTCGCTCTCGCGGCGGGGAGCCGCAGGCCGGCCTTCGCGTGACGCCCACTCGGGTGGCTTACCCTCCGCGGCCCCGCCTCAGGCCTTCCCACGCTGACCTTCTAGATGGTGTGTGAGGAGACGTCAGCCAGCTCCGGATCCTGGAGGACGCGGGCGGAGGGCTCCCAGAGAATCCCGTGAAGCGGCCGCTCCGCGCGGACGCCCAGCCCCGGCCTTCGCGCGCGTCGTCAGCGCCCGCGCTTGCGCGGTGTCTTTCTCCCCACCGCGGACCAAGGCCGCCGGAGGGGCTGGGAAAGAGCGGTGGGCCGCGAGAGCGGGCGCGGCTGGAGGGAGCACCCTGGACACAGTGCACGTGCGAGCACCAGGGCTGATTCTCCCAACTCTCCTGGAAGCCAGGCTCTGTTACTCATGTATTCTAAGACGGTTGCCGCCGATGGTAAAAGTCTCCAGGTGTGTGTGTGCGTGTGTCTGTGTGTGTGCGCGCAGCAGTACTGCCCATGTTACATTCCTGACTCCTCAGGATAAAGAGCAACTGTGCTGATACCATTTATGATTGTGGGGCTAAAAAGGGAGGATCAAAGTGAACATGCCTGACCTTGCTCCAAAACTTCTTTAAAATGACTAAAATGCTATAGATGACACTTTATACTCTTCAATAGACTTGCCTTTAGAAAACTATACCTAGGGTGCCCTGAGCACTTACGCCTACCTAAGTGACTTGTTGAGGGATGGCAGTGACTTAATTCTACGTGAAGTACTGACCTCAGTCAAAATTAGTTAGTGATGAGGACTGTTGTGGGATCACTGGGTGAGGCCTTTAAGTTAGGGGCCATTTGGGAATTTCCCCCACTCGGAGAAAGGTAACAGTCATCCCAAAGAGAAACACCTGTTAGGAAGGTACACGTTAATACAAGGGTTTAAATTATTTTGCTCGTATACTCCCTAAAAGAATTCTGGAAACATGTGACTGTACCTTTTCCCTCATTTTTAGATAGACCATACCTAAAAATTTTGATGATTTAAATAGTTGCAAAATATGCAAATTGTTCGATAGTAAATTGAGAGTTTTAAAATAAAACTGCTACATAACCCTTCTAAATGTAGCCAGTGTGAACCTAAATACCAGGCAATTTGATATCCTTCATCAATTTTTATAACTACATGAACAAGCTTTTCTTTAATACAAAATTTTGCATCCTTCCTTTTCTTCCTAAACCTGTATTTCCATAGTTCTTCGTGAAAACTTATCCCAATATAATATTTCTTTATTCTGGAAAGTCTTTTCTTGATCACCTATCAAACTTCTTTGCATCATAGGTACATAAATTTAAATCTAATTTTAAAATTTTGCAATAGCCATAAAAGTTAAAAGTGTTTAAAAACTTGAAATTTCTAAATACAAGGTCATTATATATAGAAAACCGTAGAATTTACTACAAAGCTACTAAGTACATCAAAGTTGCAGGATAAAGGATCAACATACAAAAATCGATAGTATTTCTAAACACTAGCAATGAACGCTTCAAAAATGAAATTAAGAATGTCATGAGAATACCATCAAGAACAAAACACTTGGGAATAAATTTAACAAAATAAGTGCAAGACTTGTACACCAAAAACTACAAAACATTGCTGACAGTGTTTATAGAAGACCTAAATGAACGGAAAGACATTCCATACTCGCAGACAGATTTAATATTGTTATAATGGCAATATTCCCCAAATTGATCTATAGATGGAGCATAATCCCTAAGAAAATCCCAGACAACTATTTTGCAGAAATCGGCAAGCTAATCCTAAACTCACATGGAAATGCAAGGGAGCCAGAATAGCCAAAACAATCTTGAAAAAGAACAAAGGGGAAGGACATTTTTTTTGTTTGTTTTGTTTCTTTTGTGTTTTGAGTTTTTATTTGAATTTCCATTGGTTAACATACAGTGATTCATCACTTTCATACAACACCCAGAGCTCATCACTACAAGTACCCTCCATAACCATCACCCATTTTACCCATCCCCCTGCCCACTTCTGCTCCAGGAACCCTCGGTTTGTTCCTTATAGAGGAGTCTGTTTCCTGGTTTGCCTCTCTCTCTCTCTTTTTTTCCCCATAGGTTCATCTGTTTTGTTTCTTAAATTCCACATATGAAATCATATAGTATTTGTCTTTACTGCCTGACATATTTTGCTTAGCATAATGCTCTCTGGTTCTATCCACATTGTTGCAAATGGCCAGATTTCATTCTTTCTGGTGGCTGTGTAATATCCCATTATATAAATATATCTATCATCTATCTATCTATTTATCTATTTATCATCTATATATCTCTCTATATATCTTCTTTATCTATCCATCAGTTGATGTACATTTGGGCTCTTTCCATAATTTGGCTATTGTTGATAATGCTGCTATAAACAGGGTGCATCTATCCCTTTGAATCAGTATTTTTTTTTAAATCTGCATATGTCTTTAGGTCTAAAATGAGTCTTACAGGCAGCATATAGGTGGGTCTTGTTTTTTATCCATTCTGACACCCTATGTCTTTTGATTGGAGCATTTAACCATTTACATTTAGAGTAATTATTGATTGATATACATTTAGTGCCATTTTATTACTTGTTTTGTCATTGTTTTTGGAGATTTTCTCTGTTCCTTTCTAGTCTTTGTCACTTTTGGTCTTTCCTTCCCACTCAAAGTGTCCCTTTTAATATTTTTTTGCAGGGCTGGTTTAGTGGTCACGAACTGCTTCAGTTTTTGTTTGTCTGGGAGACTCTTTATTTCTTCTTCTGTTCTGAATGATAGCCTTGCTGGATAGAGTATTCCTGGCTGCATATTTTTCCCAGGCAGCAGGTTGAATATATCATGTCACTCCCTCTGGCTTGTCGGGTTTCTGTTGAGAGATCTGCCAGTAGATTATGGGTTTTCCTTGCAAGGTAGGGAAATGTCTTGCTGCTTTTAGGACTTTTTTTCTTTATCATTATATTTTGCAAGTTTAACTACAGTGTCTTAATGTTGGCCTGCTTTTCTTGATATTGATGGGAGTTCTCTGTGCCTTGTGGATTTGGATCTCTATTTCCATCCCCTGATTAAGGTAAGTTTTCGGCTATTACTTCCTCAAATAAACCTTCAGCTCCCTTTTGTCTCTCTTATTCTTCTGGGACTACTATGATACAAATGTTACTACATTTGATATGGTCACTGAGTTCTCTAAGTCTGCTCTTGTGATCCATAGCTTTTCTTTCTGTCTTTTGTTCAGCTTCATTATTTTCCATAATTCTATCTTCTATTTCACTTATGTGTTCCTCTGCTTCTTCCATCCTTTAGGTCATTATATCCAGTTGGTTTCAAATTTCAGTTATTGCATTTTTAATTTCTGTCTAATTTTTTTTAGCTCCTTTATCTCTGTGGTAAGGGCCTTTCCAGCTTTTCTCAAGTCCAGTGGATATCTTTATGATTGTTGCTTTAAGTTCTCCATCAGGCGTATTACTTATATCTGTTTCCATTAGATCTCTGGCTGTGATCTTATTCTTTCTTTTGGAATTAATTCCTCTGTCTTGACATTTTGTCTAGGTCTCTGTCTTCCTCTGTGCTTTAGAAAAGTCTGTTATGTCTCCTGTTCCTGAGAGTAATGGCCTTAAAAAGGGGAGGCCATATAGTGTTCAGGGCCTGGTGCTCCAAGGAGCGTGTCTGGTATGTGCTGTTTATACTCTGCTGCTATGTTTTGGCTTTGGAGCAAAGCAGGCTAAAGCTCCAGTATTTGGGTTAGCCACCCTCCGCAGGTATCTCTGTGCCTATGCTGAGGGGTGGGGGAGGGAGATGGTGTCCACTGGATCATTCGTCACCTGAGAGGCAACTCTGCAAATGTCACTTCTCACAGATGGACTCTAAGAAGAGTGAACAGTCTCTCTCCATGAGCCTTTGGTGATGCTCAGATTGTGCCATCCAACCCAGGATTGCTTACATGCCTTCTCTCCTGGAGTAGGGGAGTGCTGTCAGGACTCTATCCTAGCCAAGCCTGTGGACCTCTAAAACTCCAGTTTTTGAGCCCCACTGGTTGCAAAAACTCACGAAAATCAGCCCCTCTTGTTTACCCAGCCAATGGCTTTGAGGAAGTGTTCCCCTTGTGCATATCCCTGTGTGCTCCACTCTGTCTTTCCTGTTTCTTCAACCTCGGCCCCCTCCCCTCTGCAGCACCCATGATTCATTTCTCCCCTAAAGCCCATCTCCACACTTCCTACCTTCCTGAATGTGGCCTCTTCTTTCCCTCTAGTTGTGCAGTTTGTCAGTCCACAGGTCAATTTCTTGGCTATTCAGAAGAATAGATTTTTAACTATCAAATAGATTTGATAGTTATCTAGCTGTGTTTGAGGGATGAGGTAAGCCTAGGGTCTTCCCACTATGCCACCATCTTAGCTCCCCCCACACTTTATGATATCAAAATTTACTACAGAGCTTCAGTAATCAATTCAGTTTGGTACTAGCATAGGACAAACCTACGTAGGATAGAATTGAAAAGAGGAACAGAATTAAGAACCCATAAATAAGCCCATTTACAGTGAACTGGTTTTCAACAAAATTGCCAAGAAAAACTGATGGGAAAGAAATATTTTTTTCAACAAATAGAACAATTGCAAATTCATCCAAAAAAGGTGAATTTGGAACCTTATGTCATACCATAGTAAAAAATTAACACAAAATGGATCAAAGACTTAACTGTAAGAACTAAAACTACAAAACCCTTAGAAGAAAACATGAGTAAATCTTCATAAACTTGGGGAAGCAATGATTTCTTAGTTACCACCCCCAAAATATAGGCAATAAAAGAAAAATTGGTAAATTGTACATCATCAAAATTAAAACCTTTTGCTCTTCAAAAGACACCATCAAAAAATTAAAAATAAGGGATGCCTGAGTGGCTCAGTCATTAAGCGTCTGCCTTCAGCTCAGGTCATGATCCCAGGGTCCTGGGATCAAGCCCCACATTGGGCTCCCTACTCGGCGGGAAGCCTGCTGCTCCCTCTCCGACTCCCCCTGCTTGTGTTCCTGCTCTCATTCTCTCTCTCTCTGTCAAATAAATAAATAAAATCTTAAAAGAAAAGAAATTGAAAATAAAACCCACAGACTATGATAAGTTATTTGCAAATTATTATATCTGAGTTGTATTTAGAATATATAAAGAACTATTATAACTTAATAACTAAACAGATATGTAATATAATTTAAAAATGGGCAAAGGATTTGAATAGACATTTGTCCAAAGATATACAAATGGCCAGAAAGCATATGAAAATATGTTCAATGTAATTGGTCTTTAGAAAAATGGAAATAAGGAACACAATATGTCATTATTTACCCACTAGAATATCTGTAATAAAAAAAGATAGATACTAACAAGTGTGGACAAGGATGTGGAGAAATTCAAACCGTCATGTATTACTGGTACAATGTTAAATGACGCAGCCATATTTTGGTAATCAGTTTGACTGTTTCTTAAAAAGTTATATGTAGACTTACTTTATGACCTGCAATTCCCATCAGAGGTGAAGTTGTGTACATGTTTTCATCTCTTGGTTCAAAAAAATCAAGTGATGCTGCTGTTATAAAATTCCTTCCACTTTTCTTTATTTAGTTTAGGTGAATACTGTTTCTCAGCTTTCTCATCGATAAATGTTAAAATTGAGATAGAATTGGTGCTGAATCCTGTCTTATTCTGGAAATAGAACACCTATAATACATATAATACAAACAATACAAATACTGGTACACATATACAAAATATCCACGTATACTTGACAGAAATGTTCATAGCATTTTAAAAGGCCAAAAAGTAAAAATAACCCAAACAACAAGTATCAATCAACTGGTGAATGGATTTTTGAAATTGTAATAAATTCATATAGTTGGTATTATTTGGTCCCCAAAATACTGCAACATGGATAAAACTCAGTGAAAGAATCCAGACATGAACATATATTATATGATTCTATTTTTGTAAATTTTTTTAATGGCAAATAGAAAGTAGAGTAGTAGTTGCCTATGGCTGTGGTTGGTAATTGGAATTGACTGTAAATGGGCATGGGCATGGGTTTTTTTTTTTTTTTTTAGGTTGATAGAAATGTTCTAACATTAGATTGTGATGATGGTTTTATAATTCCGTAAACATAAAATTCATTGAATTGTACATTTAAAATGAGTAAACTTTATGGTATATGTATTATATTTAAAGCAGTTTGAAAAATACCTCCTGGGTAGAGGGATTATTATAATTGTTTGTATTTATATGTATTTTATGTTTGGATAAATATTTATTGAACAAGAAGTATATATTTATTGGAAATATATCTCGAAGAGGTGACAAGGACTTTTTTCCAATTCATATATTTCTAGATGATTATCATTTATTTCTAGAATGGGACAGAATTCAGCTTCAATTATATTCTAATTTTAATATTTATAAATTTAAAGGCAGAGAAATTCTGTCCACATAAAATGAACTGATTTAGGTTATCACTGGTGATATTACCTTTGCTCCCAGCTCATGTTAAACTCAATAGAATGACTCAGTGTAAAATAAAACTCCTGGTAAGTACAATATGTTGAAGACTAATGTGATGATAATATTCTAGGAGTTCCACATGAGGCTAGGTCTTCAATGTATGGAAAATAGGGAGTTGTTGTTTAACGGATGTAGTTTCAGTTTTGCAAGATGAAAAAGTTCTAACAACCGGTTGCACACAATGATGTGAATATAGTTAACATTAATTGTACACTTAAAAATGGTTGAGATGGTAAATTTTACATGTGTATTTTCCTACAATTAAAAAATAATCTGAGAATCAGCTTTACACTGATTCTTTGAAGCAATAATGTAACATTAGTCTGTCTTGTGGCAAAATGCAAGCTCCTTAAGAGCAGAAATACTGTTTCATCTATTTTATTTATCTTTGCATCCCCTACAGCTTCACTGCTCAAAGTGTGGTCCATGGGTCACAACATCAGGCATTGTCTGGGTGCTTGTTAGAAATGTACCAGCACCCCACATTTTGTGAGTCTACACATACTTTTAATAACACACCTGGGTGATTCACATGCACTTTATAAAGTTTGAGAAGCACTGTTCTACAGCACCTAACTCAGAAATATCAGAGAATATTAAAGTTTGGCTGTTGTTCATGGATTAGAATCTTCTATTGATAGCTGCATTTAACTTCTTTGCTCTAGGACTGCTGTGAACTTTAGATTTCACCAATACACATATGCTAGAAATAAACAGTGAGCCAAGATTTACATAAATTTAAAGTAGGATTTTTAATCACCTTCTGTCTGATTCTCCATCCTGCACTTGGAACAAAACATAACTTGAAGATGGAACCATCTCTGCCACCCTCCCATTTTCTGTGACCATGTAATGACCTCTATGTGGCAGTATAACTCTGAGAAACGTGCGGAAAAGTCCGCATTTAGACTCCAGTTACCATTTCTCAGCTCTGAGGTGTCTGTCCCACACCCACGTTTGGGGAAAAGACCATGGGTGAGACCTTTGATTATAGTTGGCAGAGACCCTCAAAGCTTTTCTGTCCTCCTCCCTTCTTCTTCTCTCATCATTCAACTTCACAGGCCAAGCTTTTGCCAGATCTGGCCATATCACAGTCCTATGTACCCAACCAACTCCTCTACCTCAACCCAGGATGCTTAACTAGAAAGGAACCAAGTTCAAATCCAGGACTCTTAGCTCCTCCTCCTAGGACAGCACCTAGCTCGGGTCTGAGGGAGATGGTGGATGAATAGCCCTCACATGGAATCCTTCAGCAAGACTTCTCTTGAGCAACCCCCTCATGGTGTTTCCTGGGACTCATATACACTCCAGATATCACAATATTGAGAGTGGAGGATCTAGGCAGGAATGGTGTGTATCCATGGATACATGTCCCATGGTTGGAGAAGTCAACAATTAGTACATTCTCTGCATGTTAAAAATGCTCTACTATCACACAGAGCTTTTGTAGCTCTGGGCTAGGGAAAATAGTCATTGCATGTGCTGACAGGACAACAGGACATGGTAATTCAATGCTACAGTGGCTGGAAAAAGAATTAGTGTCTTGTATGTTATTGGACCTACACTTGTCAAAGCATTTTACATTATCTCATTTGATCCTCAAAAGACTTTGCAACATCAAATAGGACAGGCATGATTAGCCCCATTATATAGAAAACTAACCCAAGTCTTGGCAGGGTTAGAGTTTGTAGCAGTAGTTGACAGCTGGGGCTTAAATTCACTCACTTCACTCATTCCTTGACCATGAGCAAGTAACCCAATGTCTCTGGGATACAGTTTCCTCATCTGCAAATGGGAAGGAAAATAATTGTGTCTCGCCCACGAGGTAGATGGTGCATGTGAAGACTAGAGCATAGTGGCTTCCTGAACACAATAAGAGGTGACACCTTCTAGCTACTATGATTACTGACATATCACACAGCTAATGGGTGATCACAATAGACCTAAGACTCAAACCATCTTCTTCAGGTTCTAAGTCCAATGGTCTTTTCACTTTGCAGCAGTGTGTGTGATTTTAGACACATTTCCAGCATCATCTCCTTCAGGAAGCATTTTCTGATCCCATCCTATTCCTGGCCGAGTGCCCCAACACTCTTCCTAGTTGCATTCTGTACATCATTAGCTCTCCACACTGTGTATGAATCCACTGATTATAAGCTCCCTCAGAGCTGGGATCATGCCTCCTTATTGGTCTTGGTATCACCAGAGCTAGATCATCGCCAGCGCAGAGTAAGCACCGTGTTTGTTAACCTGGACGCCAGTATGGCTTAGTGATGTGGATTTTGATAGGAAACAGTCTTGCATTCAATCTTTGCAGGCGAGATCACACTGTATCCCACTCTGCCTGTATTTCTTTGCCCTTTTGTCTTTTTTAGCTCTTCTGCTAGAGGCCTATTTATTATCTCTGTCTATAATTCTCCAATTCTCATGCAGAATTTGAATAAAATCACAGTTTAGCACCAGCTGTGTAGATTTCTACAAAACAATATGAAGCTTCCACTTGCTGCTGAGAAAACACACAGATGCAATTTATAATCAGATTTCAGGGGAATGTGGCACGTTGTTAAGGTTTCATTTCTGGCCACATAGGAGGGAGGAACTAAAAATGGGACTGCTAGAACAAAATGAAAATGTCAGGTGCTTAAAAGGAATCGCGAAACTCAGACTTCAAACAACTAGATGATGCCACAATGGCCTTTTATTTATTTTTGCTTTGTCTGTATTTTGGGGGAAGTGAATTATGTTTGAGCAAATCAAATTCACTACAGATTATACATATATGAATACACAAAGATATACACACACATATGGCTATAGATGTACGTATGCCTTTGTTTTCTGGAATTAGAAATGTTCATCCTATGTAGCAAAGCCTCGACATACAAGCCCGTCGTGTCATTTAATCAGTGTTATTACTACAAATAAATTACTCAAATTTCTTACTGTGATATAGTAAAGGTCATAATCACAGCCCATCGTCAAGCATTAGCTACTGCTGTTGTATACAACACACTGAAGGATGTGACCATTAGTCATTTATGAAATGGATCGCCATTCTAATAAATTCAGCAATTTTAAGGAGGAATTTCGTAAGTTTAGGGCAGTATTTCAGGGCAACAATTCATTAAACAAGTATCAGCAATCTTTTTCTTCCATACTAGAAATCTTGTTGCTTTGGACAATATATTGAAAAAATAGCTTCTACTATTTTTGCAAGTCATCCATGAGAAGAAAAAACAAACAAACAAACAGTGATTGCTCAATTTGAAACTTCTAAAAGGATGGAATATATTATTTAGAGCTAAATTAATATATGAAATACAAATAAAGGCTTTCTGGATTGGTACAACTATTTTTAAATTCTTCTATCCTTATGAGAATAATAATCTTGCTTAATTTAAAACATCACACCCCCTGCATTTCCTTAGTTTGAGAAAAGATAAGCAGTTTGACTTCACATTATTTGGCAAAAGCATGGTTAGCTGATGAAAGGTGTGATGTGACATGTTAGTCAATGACAGCCCAAGATAACCATGAGATCATCAGAGTAGTTTTAAAATCAATTGGTAACACAGTCCCATGGCGAAGACAAGGGATAATTTTCTCAGACACCTAATGTTTCAAAAAATGTTACGCTATTAATTTTGATTATGGTCGTAATTTAACCTGGCCTCCAATTTAAAAATGTTTACATAAAAGCATTGATTTGGTATCTGAGACTCATTTCCTCAGAAAGCACACTGAGGTGAAATGAGCAGTTTTTAAATGTGCAGTGTACATTGTCTTCACTTTAGAAAACAAGTAGGTAATACATTCTTCTCTTATGGATGCTAGCAACCCAAAGCTTTATTACGTTTGTCTTTACGTTACTATTATTATCACCTAATTTCTGATACTGGATTAGCTGCAGTATGATAAAAAAGAAAAGAAAGTTGTCTATTTTCTGTGAGTGACCCCAACAACCCTCAGTCTCAAGAAGAGAAATGCTGAAAACATTAACACCTGAGTTCTGCCATCGGGCCTTGAACATGCCCTTCTTTGAGTGTGTGGTTAGATAAATTTGCAATGAGAACAAGAACTGCTTGACATCCTTCTGGTGGTCTTTTACCTAATGTTTGCCCAGAGGCCAGATTTAATTTGAGTGATATCTTCTGGGGTCTCCGTTTATGTAATTTTGATTGAGGTAAGAGCAAGATGGAGGAAGCACTCCAGGTTTAAGAGATGTCCAAGCTTTTAAGTCACGTGGGAGACTATCAAAAGAGTTCCATGTTTCAGGGGTTCTGGAAGGCAGGATTCTAGTCCAATTTGGAGAAAGGAGAACAAAGAATGAAAAAAAAAAGAATTCCAAATGAAAATAATCGAAGCTAAAACTCTGTTGGGAATTCAACAGTACAGTTCAGGAAATCTGTTTGAAGTGTGAATAATAGGTTGTTGTTATGCGTAGTCTTAAAGACTCAGCGGAGCCCCGATCCAAGCTTCATTTTAGACTCGACTTGTCCCTGGTCTCCTAACTTGTTGTCACTGTAGATTACCAGACTGATAATTGCTGGGATTTTCCCACTATTTCTTAGGAGAGGTAAGAATGTGAGGAGGTGAAAAAAGGACCTTAGTCAGTGATGTGCTACTAGGTGTTTAACAACTGGCTCCGTGGGGTGGGGTTGGGGGGTGGGGGAGTATGCTTCTATTTACAGACATAAGTTTATTATAAACCATACTGGTGTAAAGGATATGTAGCACACAATTTATTAATAATAATAAAATACATAATACTCTTTGTTGTAAGTCAATTGATTCTTACAGAATGTTTTTGTTAATTTGTGCCAAACTCTTATACCTATAGCCAATCTACAGTTGCCACTGAGAAACAGATGTGGTTCTTACATGAATGTTAGTGAATGTTTTCCTTTAAGTCAGTGAGTGAGACTAAGTAAAACAAGAAAGACATATATCTCGGAACTTACTTGTCAATGATTTGAGTACTGGAGGAAAACTGGAAGAATATCTCCTCAATTTTTTATTCACAATGTAATAACCAGACACGACATGTTTAAAAAATTTAATCTGTATTAGTTAAATTTCCTCTACCACTTTCTGAAGTCCAAACCAGGGATTGGCCAATGTTTTCTGCAAAGGGCCAGATAGTAACATTTTAGGTTTTTTAGTTCATAAGGTCTCTATCTTAACTATCTCTATTTGTACAACCCGGCCATCACAGTATGAAAGCAGCCAGAAGCTGCATGTAAGCAGATAAGTGTGGCTGTATTCCAGCCAAACTTTATTTGTGGACTCTAAACTTTGAATTCAATGTAATTTTTATATATCTGGAAATATTTTTCTTCTTTTGTTTTTTTTTTTCAACAGTTAAAAATATAAAAACCATTTTTAGCTCATAAGCCATACAAAAACAGGCAGTGGGCTAGATTTGGTTTATGAGCTGTAGTTTGTCATTCCCTTAATTTTGTCTGGCCACAGAATAGTAAATTAAGCTCTGATTTGCAGCATTTGCCAATCCTGTGGTATAAAGATTATCACTATGGCTGATTTCAAGCTACCAATGTGGCATCACTGAATGTTGGGAAGAGATGAGGAGTAGCACGACATTATATTGTATTTCCACCCCAAAGATAAAACAGGTAAGAATAACCTCAAGAGCATACATAATAGTAAAATAATTTGAAATGCTGAGTTTTAAGTATTTATTACCTTACTTTTATATTATTCACTTATTTGTATGATTATATGATTTCATTTTTAATAATGGCAACAACCAACTTGCAAAATTCTCAAAAACTTAACAATCGGCTTCTGCAAGTTGGTACAAGCTGGTTTCCCAAGCACTTATTCTAGCGATACTGCAGCTCTTGACTCTGATATTCCCCCACCAACACTGATTCTTCTTCTTTTTTTTTTAAAGATTTTATTTGAGAGGGACAGACAGACAGAGAGAGACAACAAGCAGGGAGAGGAGCAGAGGGACAAGCAGACTCCCTCCTGAGCAGGGAGCCTGATGTGGGACTCAATCCCAGGACCCTGAGATCAGGACGTGAGCTGGAGGCAGACGCTTAACCAACTGAGCCACCCAGGCGCCTCAACACTGATTCTTCTACCATAGAAACGGAATTACCTCTTAGAAGTGTCCGCAAACTAGAGAGAGTGCAAGGAATCCTAGGCCGTGAGTCCATCTAGGAAGCTCTTGCTGATTCTGCCTTCCACGGAGAAATGAAATGATGGAAACCTTCACCGCCACAGGTGCAGTGGGTCTTGACTTATCTCCCAAATGGAAGAATTGTTATAATAGTCATAATAGTTGACATTTCTTGAGTATTTACTGTGGACCACGCACTGTTCTCAACTTTTACCTGTCCCAACTCATTGGGTTGTCACTCAACGCCAAGACGGAGTTTACATCATCATCATTTACATTGGAGGATAATGAGACACACAAACGTGAGGCTCCTTGCCGAGGGTACAGATGTGGAAAATTAAAAGTTCCAACTTCCCTAAATGCTAGCTCATTTCCTCTCTAAGTTGCACTTGCAGAGATCAAGTATCTGTTTTTTTATTATTTACTTATTTATCAATCCAATACAAGGTTATCAGTAAAATTCAGTAGGTCCCAAACTGGACCATCATCTTTCCTCCCCAAATCTGTTTTCTCTCTTCTCTTTTCCACGTGCTTGCTGTTCCTGGTACTGACACGACACTAGGCACCCTGGCATCTTGGACTCTTTCCTCCTCATTCTACACAGCTGCCAATCCTGTCCATGGAAACTCCAATATTACTTATTGGGCCTTCTCCTTATTTCCATTCTCCTTCTCATTGAGGACTCCGGTACCTTTCACTCAGATGACTACAGAAGGCCCCTCACCATCTCCAAGTATTTGTTCCAAATGGCATACCGTGCTGCCAGAACATGGAACCAGTCTCTTGCTCATAAGCGATAATGATTGCCCACCGCCTACTCCTCAAAGCTCTCCCCTTCCTCCTCCTCTTGACTCCTTTTAAGCTGCAAGCTTACAGAACTTTTCACCATTTTTCGCAGACACTCCATGCTTGACCCACCTCCACGCCTTTGCTCAAGCTGCTGCTTTTGCTTGCAGTGCCCTTCTCCAGAACTCTGTCTGCCTGCTCTCTAGTCTTTTTTTCTTTTTTCATTTTAAATGACCCAGAATTTCTTTGGTCTCCTAGCCAGAAGCAGCCTCTCCCTCTGCTGAAGTCCCATAGCATTTTTTCTACCTGTGCTTTTCTTGTGGCACTTTTTGCTCTCCCCACCCTAATTATTCTTTTTGTTTAAGATTGTACTTATTTATTTATTTTAGAGGGGGCGGAGGGAGGAGTGGATGGAGAAGGTTAAGCAGACTCCACACTGAGATCGGAGCCCAACACAGGACTCAATCCCACGACCCCGAGATCATGACCCGAGTTGAAATCAAACCGACTGAGCCACCAGGCGCCCCCATTTATTCTTCTTTGTTGTTTCTCTTCTCTCTCCTGCTTGACTCTGAATCCCCTGAAAGCATGATTAGTTTTCCACCTATCCCCTATGGTTGCTTGTGCACTGGGGGCTTAGCCAAGATCAGATGGGTGAATGAATAAAACCCAGGAAAGGCAACCTCTCCCACTTACTATTAATGTTGTTTAATATTCCTTTTGTGAAACATACCATGCACAATATAGAGCTGCATTGTCCAACATGGTAACCGCCAACCGCATGTGTCTGTGGAGCACTTGAAATGTGGTCTAAGTCCAAAATGTACACTGGTCCAAATTGAAATGTGCAATCAGTATAAAATATATACTGTACTTTGAAGTCTTAGGATGAAAAAAAATCTCAGTAGTTGTTTTACATGTGCAAATTATCATGCCTGCAATACACTGGGTTAAATAAAATATAAAAATTACCACCCATTTATGTTTGCTTTTAAAAATGTGACTACTGGAAAGTTTACAATTACATACATGGCTTGCATTATATCTCCACTGGAAGCTCTGTTATAGAGTGTACTCATGATCCCCTTGAAATGTCTCTGTTTTCTAGACTGACAGTGTGTTGTCATGGAAAGGGTTCTCAGAACTTGTCCCAGTTCCTTAAACTTTTGGAAGCTTTGTTTCCTTGATTTTGAATTAGGGGTAACTGTGCCTTCCTGACAGGTGGTTTAATAAGGTAATATACATTAAGCTGCCTGACACTTTGTAGGTACTGGGTAAGTATGGGTTTTTTCAACTTTCTGGGCCAGCACAAACATACCACATGCATCATTCCCACCCATCATTGCCAGTATATTAGTATCACTGCACTGACCAGTACTCACCATTGTTGTAGGCCAGCTCTATATAATTTTTCTATTATCTCTTACTGTTGCTTTAAGTCTCATACCCCTAGCAAGAATACATGGGAAATGCAGTTGTTAACCTGAAAACAAAGAGAATTTGGAGACCTTATCCTGCTTACATTTTCAGGGTCTGGTTCCAAATTACAATGTAAGCAGCCTGAGGCTCACCTCTCTGGAGGAAAGAGATGTCCACATCTGCCACGTTCCTCAATTTGAGGGGGTCGATTCACATCATACAGTATCCTGTGTTTTACACCAACAGTACAGTGTGAAGGGTCCTTTGAATAACTTGCTGTTCTCATTGATATTATATGATTGGTGGCGGGGGGGTAGGGAGATATGTACAAATTGTTCTTCATTTTAGGCAAGACCATGAACCTAGGTTTTGAGGTCCTTAAAGATTAGAGGGTAATTAGCAAAAAAATGAAACAATTATCAATGCTATATATGCTATATAAAATAATGTCAACATTATTTTCAGAACAGACATTACCATTATAATATACTGATATTAATACTAACCAAGGATTTCTGGGAAATTTTTCCTTCATCATTAAAGGTTAGAGTTGTCATTGCTGTCATGTTCCATGGGGTTGCATGTCCTGCATCTGCTTGTCTCCTTCACAGAAGGGCTTATATATCTAGAGAAGGTGAGGTCTTCACAATGGAAGAGGAAGATTTTAAGTCTTCATTATCAGTGTACAACAAGTAATTTTAGATCCCAAGATAACCTAACAATAGAGGGATGATGGTGTTTATCATCTTGGGCTGCTTGTGCATGAATATTATTAATCATCAACTTAATCCTGAATATCTTGGGACTGCAGCAGAGTTCCAGGATTGCATTTCTTAATGTCTTCATTACAGCTGTAAATCTCAAAATAAATACAATAATTACAAGGAAGCATCAGCAGCTGGGGCAATTAAATGCTAGTTGCCTTCTGCTGTGCAGAGACTTGCATTAAGCAAAATGTGTGCTCTTCATTACAGAACAATTCTTTACAGATAAATGTTCCACAGTAGAAATGACGTTCCTTCTGCCAAAGGAAGAAACTTATCAGGGAGGGTGCCATCCCTGGGGTCCCTGGATATCCAATAGAGATGCTCAAGCTCAAATGTGAAAGAGAAATGGGACATGAAATCTTCAGGTCCCTGGGGCTCCACTAATCAGATGACTGGGCACAAAGATGGGTTTTCTCTTTTCAGATTGAAGATGTATTTGCCACAGAAAATCAACCAAGTAATCAACAAATATTTACTGAAGACAAACCATCATGGTCCTTGTCATCAACTACAAAACTTATTTTGTGTGTAACACACACATTACCTGGATTAGACCACAGAAGAGCAAAACTCTGGATTGTAATAGGGGAAACTAAATATGACTACAAAGATAATAACACAGAAATTTCAACAGAAAGTACTATACAGTAAGAGATATAGGGATAGCCACTTTAGTGGGCATTATTCTAGAGTCATGATATGTTTAATAAGAAATATAAGAACTGATCCCTGTGCTTAGGGAATCACAGTTTAATTCGGGGATGAACTAAACATAATACTATGAGAAAGCAATAGGATATAAAGAGCTAAGATACAGATGCAGAATGTAAACCTGTGAAGATTGGAAACAAAAAAAGAGAGCAGACTCTATGGCGTCAATAGTCAGGGGTGGCTCCATGGAGGGGAGAGAGTGCTTTAGAAATCCTTTAAAGTCAGAGACAGTTTGGATAAATGAAGGGGAGAAGGGAGAGTTCAAGGCTTCAGGTGAAAATATCTTTAGTTTTGGTAAACTTTGGAGAGTTGGTCAGCAAATCATTTATTCAACATCAGCGTTCTGATGGAGGAACTGGACTATTTTGAATGGGAAATGAAGAACGGGTCCTTACGTCTATAACTGCAGGTTCTACTGATGGGCACACTCTTGGGTTTGGAAGTCATCCTTCTGTTCATTCAGTAAACACTGACTAAGGACCTGTTATACACTGAGATTATACTAGGCTATACTAGGCAAGACAAGATACACATCAAGGATATGGAAATTTAACAGGTTTAATTACATACAATGTCGTCCATGCTCTTACAAGGACAAACACAGAGTTTTAGAGGAGAACCCCCAAACTCAGGCTTGGGAAGTCAAGAAAAGTTGAGATGTGCAGAATAAATAGGGGTTATCCCGGCAAGGGACGTGGGATTGTAGGAAGCATAACCAGATGGCATGAATAATTTGGGTAAAAAGCCGACCTGGCTAGGTTTAAGAACCCCAGGTTGTTCTGTTTGGCTGGAATGAAGAGGCAAGAAGAGTTGAGGCCAGGTATATAGGCCAATGCCAAATGGTAAAATACTTTCAAGCAGTGATAAAGAATTTGGACTTTGTCCTGAGGACCATGGAGAGTCAGAGAATAATTTTAATCTGGGGATGGACATGATTGCATCTGTTCTGAAACCTCATCCAGGCTGCAGTGTGGAGAATGGATTGGATGCTCCAGGGTCAAAGCTGATATTATCATACAGCATTTTCATAACTGCCCTAAATGAGAAAGGGAAAAGTGTGTGTAGTCTAGTCTCCTCTGCCCATGCCTATTGTCTGCTTCTTGACTCAAGATTGCAGTCTTTATCCTTAGAGGCATGGGATTCTGATCCTCAATACCTACAAGAAGGTTTTCCTGATTCTACCTGGTTCTACCCCAGCAATGGATAGATGACTGCTCAAATTTCTGTCTGCTCAAGTCCTAGCCTGATCCGAAAGGAGACCACTTGCTAACATATATAACAATCATATAACTCAGCACAATTATGTTGTGGAGGACAAAACATCAGGGAATTATAGTAATTCAGTTTAATATCTGCTGAAAGCGTTGATAAAGGCTTATGTGGCTGTTCAGAGAAATTGCATGCGGTAAGAAAGCCATTGCCATAACCACTGAAAAACACTTGGTATTTTGACAAAATTTAAAATGCCCTCTCAGGAAAGACTCTATTCTTCCCTTGAATAACATTTTAGATCTTGAGGTAAAGGCAGGGGATATGTGTGGTAAGGAATTATGTTCATACTATACACAGCTCTCAGCTTGTATTCCAGGAGCTCCAAATTCCTTCTTTCTTTTCTTTTTATGTTTCAGTCAGTATAAAAGCAAAATTGATCTGACTTCACAAATTGTGCTTCTAGCAAATTTTAAAAGTACTTAAAATGTTATCTTTGAAAATCAGGTAATACAACAGGACATCTGTGCATTCCTTTTATACTGGGCATCCCAGCAGCCTTCCAGGTTAATAGAATCTGTGTGTGATTGCAGATGTTTAATACACATAATTAATTAAATGCTGATCCCAATCATCATGCTGCCAGATATAAATACTATCTGGGAAGGGCTGTTTCATAAGATGACAAGTCTAATAGTGCAAATGTTGCAACACCATTCAGAGGAGGAAGGAAGCTGTTCTGGAGTTTTACTAAAAATAAGATGCTTGTACTGAAAAAGGAAATTATAAGTGCATGTTCTACCCACCTAGGTTGGCCATCTATTCCATTCCAAAGAGTAGCACTCACTTCCAAACCACTCTCTGAGATAAAAGGAGTTGCAATTGAGGAAGAGTAAGAAACTGACAGATCTTCTGTTATTTGGATAAATGATCCTTTCTCCTTTCCTTTCATATAATTGCACACTTGAATCGAATAAACAAGAAGTTAGTGGATTAAATAAACATTAATAAGAAGGCCTAAGCATAAGAGACAAAGGTTGCATCCTGCCATATTTAATATGGGCTTCTTAAAACAGATATACACATTTAGTATTACTTTATGAACAGATATTTTTCAGTTGCATTTTGGGAGCTGTATTATTGTTTAGATCCATTACTTTTAGGTTCTTATCCTAACTGCATGGAACTGTTTAAACATGAGAAAAAGCAGTTTATTGGAGAGTATATCCCATTGAAAGGCAATTTATTTCTAGCATGGCAAGGATACTAAACTTCCTTATTGTTGGCACATTTAATCCATTTTTAGAATCCTAATGTTTGAAGCTGAACCAAAAATGGAATATTTTCAGGGGAACAAGAATTGAAGTGGATAAATCACTTCTGAGAATTTTGCAACAATCCAGGTGAGAGATGGTGGCAGGAGAATAGGAGATGGTGAGGAGTAGGTTGACTCCGCATATATTTAGAAGGAAATGGTGCAAGAAAAAGAGAGGACTGAAGGATGATTCCAGAATTCCTTTGAGCTGCTGGATGGTGGTGGTGCTAATGAAAGAGATGGGGAGGGGCGCCTGCGTGGGTCAATTGGTTAAGCATCAGACTCTTGATTTTGGCTCAGGTCAGGCTCCACACTCAGTGGGGAGTCTGCTTGAGATTCTCTCTCTCCCTCTGCCCCTTCCCCCTCATACAAGCGCATGCAAACCCACTTGCGCTTTCTCTCTTCTCTCCCTCTTTAAAATAAATTTAAAAAGAGAGAGAGAGAGAGAGAGAGATGGGGAATATTTGCGGATGGGACAAAGGTTGATGGAGAGAGTGGTTGAATTGCCTGCCTCTCTCCCTCTTTTCCTCGATAGCTTCCTTCCTTTTTTCCTTTCAGGCAGGGTGGGAAGGTGACTGGACAGAGGCTGGAACTCTCATGGCTGAGTATTTTAGGGGTTGGGGGGCCCTTGCGGGGCTGGGGTTGACACAAGGAGATTGTGAAGAGGCAGCCTGGTAGCAAGAGACTGGCTCCATGAGGGGGATTAAGCAAATGAGTAAATATACTGGTGGCATCCGGAGCCAGGTTTGTTATTGTTGGAGAAGGTACAGATATGGAAAGGGGAGAGCTAGAGTGAACCCGATGGTGTTGGAGGGCAACCAGATATATCTGTGTGAACTCATGGCGTGCGTGTGTACACACACATATATACACGCATCATATGAATACACCTAAATGTGTATATGTATTCACATATGTGTGTGTATATATATATGTACATATATTTCCTAGATCTGGCCAACATCCATAGTAAAAAAATACAAACAAAAGGCACACATTTCCCCGCATAAATCTATATTGTGTAGTAACTAAAATACTGTTCAGAGCCGTGGCTAGAATTAAACAGTACAACAATACACAAAAAAGAACCCAGTAGCAGTGAATGCCCTGGTAGCAATGGACAGATCTTGGTTTCCAAATAGCACTCTCCACTAAAACACTGAAAGGAAACACTACGTAAAGAATTGGCTGACTCTAGGGCTGGGCAGTGAAAAGAACAAGACCAACTTAGAACACCTTTTTGTATCAGAAAGTAGGGAAGTGCTCACAGAATGATGGGCTATGTAATAAAGAAACAAAAGCCTTCTTGAAGGGCTTCCTCTAATCAAGTCTGGGTCAACCTGGGCATCAAAATAAGTAATGACAGCAGTGGATTATGATTCATTAAGCAATAAAGGAATATATGAATTTACACTTTCTCCCCATCTGTTAACCATTATAATAATAATTGATCCAGGCAAAAAAACATTGATGATGCCAATTAATAAATGTAAAAGTAATGACAGAATCAAAAAACCCCATTTGTTAACCATAATAATAACATTACTATTATATTAATAATTATAATTAATATTAATATTAATATATGATAACATTATTAATTAATAATAATCAATAATAATTGATCCAGGCAAAAAAACATTGATGACTTCTAAGTTTCAGGTCTCATTAGTCTCTTGTGCTCTGTGATAGTTGCTCAGTGTTGCTTTGCATTTATATGGCCTTGACAGTTTTGAGGAATACTGGTTAGATGTTTTGCAGAATGTCCCTCAATTTGAATTGTCTTATGTTTTTCTCATGGTTATTGGGATTATGAGTTTTTCAAAGAATTCCGTGGAGATGAAGTACCCTTCTCCTCACTCCTATGGGGGAGTCCATGGTGTACACGTGACATCAGGGCTGAAACTAAACCTTGGTCCCTTGGGCAGGGTAGTGTTTTCCAGGTTTATTCACAGTTCCCTCTCCATCCTTTATGCTTTGAAATTGAGTTGCTCTGTCTAGAGCACACTTGGGGGTGGTGTTGATGAAGTGTCAGCTCCTGCGAGGTGTAGTATCTACATATACTACTTAGAATTCTTCTGGGGCGCCTGGGTGGTGCAGTTGGTTGGGCGTCCGACTCTTGTTTTGGGCTCAGTTCGTGATCTCAGGGTCGTGGATTCGAGCACCTTGTCAGGCTCTGTGCTCAGAGGTGAGTCTGCTTGAGGATTCTCTCCCTCTGCCCCTCACACTTGTGCTCTCTCTGTCTCTAAAATAAATAGATAAATCTTAAAAAAAATAGAATTCTTCTGTAGGGAGTATTTGCCTCTTTCCCCCATTTATTATTTTTGCAGTATAGACCCACATACATTTATTTTATACTTTGGATGATACTCCAATACTGTATTATTTAATTTGCTGTTTTTTTCTAGCTTTGGCCATTGGGAATGCTTTCACATGGCTACTGTGTCTGTTTCATGTGACCCTACCTTTTTTTTTTAAATATATCTTTACTTTCATATTATAAAATGCTCCAGGCTTATCTTATATTTTCCCTAGCTCAGTCCTGCATTTCTCGAAGATGACCTGGTTCCTTTAATCGGAGAATGTTAATTGGAAACCAAGATCTAGACACAAGGCATGCTTGTTGCTCCTGAGATGTCATCGCTTTTAGGCCCCCTGAGGTAGGTAACACAAAACGAGGCAATGCAGGCATGTATCCTAACCCACGTGGACATGCATGCCTGTACTGATTCTGTATCTATCCATCTGCATATATATTAAACAGGAGTTCATACTGCTGTTTCCAACCCATATCCAGTACCACAGGGTTCATTTTATCCTTCACTTCTTGCTTATACTGAATAATTTTTGAATGTTTAACTCTTTTCTTAATTTTCAGATTTTATTGACTGATTTGAGAGAGAGAGCACAAGCAGGGGAAGGGGGAGAGGGAGAAGCAGGCTCCCCACTGAGCAGGGAGCCCCACGTGGGGCTCGATTCCAGGACCCTGGGCTCATGACTTGAGGCAGATGCTTAACTGACTGAGCCACCCAGGCGCCCCAATTCTTGAATGTTTAATAAACATTGCATTCCTGGAATAAACTCCACTACTATTATAGTGTATTACCCTTTCCCTATCTTACTGGATTTCATTTGCTAAAATTAAAAATAAACCGGTGCATTTATATTCATGAAGAATATTGGTCTGTAGTTTCCTTTTCATGCAACATCTCTGTGTTAATCTCACTATCAGGATAATGCTGGCTACATAAAATAAGTTGGGAAGTGTGTTCCATGTTTCAGCTTTTGGGAAGAGTTAGTGTAAAATTCCTATTATTTCTTCCTTGCATGGTAGGCTTTGCCAGTAAAGCTATCTGGACCTTGAGTTCACTTTGTGGAAGGGCATGGGATTGGGAATTCAGTTTCTTTCATAGGTATTTAGTAAGCAATTCGGGCCATCTGTCTTCTTGAATGAGCTTTGGTAGGTTTTATCTTTCAAAGAATTTATCCCTTTCATCTAGCTAGTCAGATTTATAGGCACAAGATTGTTCATAGTTTTCCCTTATTATCTTTCTAATGACTGCCTGTCTGCTGCATTTGTGCTGATGCCATCGTTCTAATCCCTAATATTGGTAATTTTTAATTTTTTCTTCTTTCCCCCCTTGGTTAGTCTGACTAAAGTCAGCTGTACTGGTTCTTAAGGAACCAGTTTTACTTTCATTAACTTTCTCTATTTGTTTTTGCTGTTTTCTATTTCATTGATTTCTTCTCTGTTATTTCTTCTACTTTGGGCTTAATTCATTCTTTTACCAGTTCCTTAAAGTGGGAGCTGAGGTCATTGATTTGAAATCTTCTTTTTCTTCTAATATATTGAACACTATAAATTTCTCCCCAAGTAGTGACATCCCACATTTTATGTTAGTTATACATTTTTTAGTTAGTTCAAAATAATTTCTAATTTCCGCTTTGATTTCATATTTGATGCATCAATTATTGAGAAGCATGTCATTTAGTTACCAAATAGTTGGGAATATTTCGGTTATTGAGTTATAATTTAATTGCATATTATGGTCAGAGTACATATTTTGAATAGCTTGATTCATTTTAAACTTTCTTAGACTTGTTTTATGGCCTAGGATGTATTCTATCTTCATCAATGTTCTGGGTATACCTGAAAAAGTTGTATGTTCTTCTGTTTGTGGTGGAATATTCTATAAATGCCAATTAGTTCAGGACAGTTGATAGTGTTCACATTTTCTATATCCTTACCGATCTTCTGTACATTTGTTCTATAAATTATTGAGAAAGGTTATTGAAATCTCTGAATATAATTGTAAATTTGTCTACTTCTTGTAGATTATATATATTTTATCAGTTATATTGATAAAATAATTCACATACCATACAGTTTACCTGTTTAAACTGTGTAATTCAATGGCTTTCAGTAGATGCAGAGAGTTCTGCAACCATTACCACAACCAGTTTTAGAACATTCTTATTCCCCAGGGCTCCTGGGTGGCTCAGTCGTTAAGCGTCTGCCTTCGACTCAGGTCATGATCCCGGGGTCCTGGGATCCAGGCCGACATCGGGCTCCCTGCTTGTCAGGAAGCCTGCTTCTCCCTGTCTCACTCCCCCTGCTTGTGTTCCCTCTCTCGCTGTCTCTCTCTCTGTCAAATAAATAAATAAATTCTTTAAGAAAAAAAAAGAACAAATCATTGTACCACTGTCCATGTTGGTATAGATCTACATCAATTCTAAATAGTCTAGGTTCCCTCATTCTTCCAAGTTTTGTCCATATATATTTTTTTAAAGATTTTATTTATTTGCCAGAGAGAGACAAAGCAAGAGAAGGAACACAAGCTGGGGGAGTGGGAGAGGGAGAAGCAGGCTTCCCGCGGAGCAGGGAGCCAGATGTGGGGCTCAATCCCAGGACTCTGGGACCATGACCTGAGCTGGAGGCAGACGATTAACAACCAAGCCACCCAGGCAACCCTCCATTTTTTTAAGACAAAGTAAAATGACTTTTTCATTCCATAGTTCTCATTTTTGTGTTAATACTTCTCACTCCTTTGTCAGAGTACATATTCTTTAACATTTTCTTGACTTAGGTTCTTCTTTCCTTGAAATGACTGTCAGGGTCAGTCATTGTCCATTTAGATTATTTTGCAACCATAGTTATGAGAGATTGACTGTTTATACCATTTCATCCTTTCACTGTATTAATGATGATGATCATGTA
Source organism: Eumetopias jubatus (assembly GCF_037043125.1). Taxonomy (NCBI): domain Eukaryota; kingdom Metazoa; phylum Chordata; class Mammalia; order Carnivora; family Otariidae; genus Eumetopias; species Eumetopias jubatus. The sequence goes on along the minus strand of NW_028274818.1, from coordinate 111,890,451 downwards.
TATCTGTATTGATTAGAAAAAATAACTTTTGTCTTTAGGTTTCTTCAGGATTTAAATGAATAAATAGCAGTTCACTTATATATCCAACTCAAAGAACACAGAATGCTTGTTTTCCCCCTGGGAAAATTATTTAAGAGCCAATTAAATTATGAAATATTTAGAAGGTTATTTATTTTCATGTAATGATTTGCTCCTAAGCAAGTCTAAGCTGTTATAGGTGTGTATGCACTGTAATTTGATGTCATTTTAAAGAGAGCTTGTAGCTTGAAAGAAAGGCATAATAAAATTGTAGTTAAAAAATCTTCATACTGATACATTTTTCTTCAACTATGTGATTTTTATTTAAATATTTTATTTATTTATTTGAGAGAAAGAGAGAGCACAGGCAGGGGGAGCAGCAGAGGCAGAGGGAGAAGCAGGCTCCCCGCTGAGTGGGGAGACCGACATGGGGCTCTTGATCCCAGGACCCTGGGATCACGACCTGAGCCGAAGGCAGACGCTTAATGGATTAAGCCGCCCAGGTGCCACAACGATGTGATTTTTGATCACTTGAATCTTTTTGTTTACACTGGTAGAAGTTTGAGATCACTGCATATTTAGAAGCTAAGATTACTGATTGCTTTGGGCTCCTGAAACAGTTGATTGTATCATCGTTCACCTGAGCAACAGATCTGGTGGGCATCTTGGGGCAGGGGGAAGAAGTGTATAGAAGATACCTTTAAAGGTGATGATATTATAAATCAGTTTCCCTAATTTGCATAAATTAATGAGCTGTTTGCACTAAAGACATTTACAAAGTATATAGGAAAATATCTAAAACTGATGTTGAGGTGCCAGGACATGGATAAATGCAACTGGGTCGTGTTTTCCTTTTTGGTGTAGGAATTTGTGGCAAACAGAATAGCTTGTGGCTTTTTCATTTCTTCTTTAGTAAAATATTGGTTCATCTCCCCCTCCGATTTACTCCCCTTCATCCTTCCCCTCCTGCTATCTTCTTCTTTTTTTTTTCTTAACATATATTGCATTATTTGTTTCAGAGGTACAGATCTGTGATTCAACAGTCTTGTACAATTCACAGCGCTCACCATAGCACATACCTTCCCCAATGTCTATCACCCAGCCACCCCATCCCTCCCACACCGCCACCACTCCAGCAACACTCAATTTGTTTCCTGAGATTAAGAATTCCTCATATCAGTGAGATCATATGACACATGTCTTTCTCTGATTGACTTATTTCACTCAGCATAACAGCATTCCCTTCCATCCACGTCATTGCAAATGGCAAGATCTCATCCCTTTTGATGGCTGTATAATATTCTATTGTGTATATATACCACATCTTCTTTATCCATTCGTCTGTCGATGGACATCTTGGATCTTTCCACAGGTTGGCTATTGTGGACATTGCTGCACATACCCCTTCGGATTCCTACATTTGTATCTTTGGCGTAAATACCCAGTAGTGCAATTGCTGGATCGTATGGTAGCTCTATTTTCAATTGTTTGAGGAACCTCCATACAGTTTTCCAGACTGGTTGCACCAGCTTGCATCCCCACTGACAGTGTAGGAGGGTTCCCCTTTCTCCACATCCCTGCCAACATCTGTCGTTTCCTGACTTCTTAATTTTAGCCATTCTGATGGGTGTGAGGTGGTATCTCATGGAGGTTTTGATTTGGATTTCCCTGATGCCGGTGATGTTGAGCACTTTTTCATGTGTCTGTTGGCCATTTGGATGTCTTCTTTGGAAAAATGTCTGTTCATGTCTTCTGCCCATTTCTTGATTGGATTATTTGTTCTTTGGGTGTTGAGTTGGATAAGTTCTTTATAGATTTTGGATACTAGCCCTTTATCTGATATGTCATTTGCAAATATTTTCTCCCATTCTGTCGGTTTTCTTTTGGTTTCGTGGACTGTTTCTTTTGCTCTGCAAAAGCTTTTTATTTCGATGAAATCCCAATAGTTCATTTTTGCCCTGGCTTCCCTTGCCTTTGGCGATGTTTCTAGGAAGAAGTTGCTGTGGCTGAGTTCGAAGAGGTTGCTGTCTGTCTTCTCCATTAGGATTTTGAGGGACTCCTGTCTCATGCTTAGGTATTCCAACCATTTGGAGTCTATTTTTGTGTGTGGTGTAAGCAAAAGGTCCAGTTTCATTCTTCTGCATGTGGCTGTCCAATTTTCCCAACACCATTTGTTGAAGAGACTGTCTTTTTTCCATTGGACATTCTTTCCTGCTTTGTCAAAGATGAGTTGACCATAGAGTTGAGGGTCCATTTCTGGGCTCTCGATTCTGTTCCATTGATCTATGTGTCAGTTTTTGTGCCAGTACCATACTGTCTTGTTGATGACAGCTTTGTAATGGAGCTGGAAGTCCGGAATCATGATGCCGAGGGAGTGGGAATTTTTTACGTCACTGTAATAGTTGGTCCCTTGGGGGTGGGCAATTCCTGTTCTACTGTTGACGTTGTCTCTAGCAGTTTGAGTATGCATTACAATCCCATAGGGAAATGGCAGGGGGGTTACAGTGGTCGGCAGGCTATTGTTGTTGATGATATTTATGAGTGGGTTCCATATGATGAGATGTGAGTTCCTATGGATAGGGATCCTCATTAAGTGCCCATAAAGAGTGCTTTTTCTGAGTTTAATAGTAGATATAGTTTAATTACTTTTAATAGCCCTCCTTCTTCTTGGTCCCCCAATGACCAGTGCATTACAATGTTGCCTGCATTTTATCCGTGTGTGGATGAGTGTTTGAGAACGGAAAATGTTGGCAATGCCTCTACAAATTGCACACTGGAACATCGAAAGAATAAAATTGTATTTTTGAGAACAAAATAGGAAGTATCCTCCTGTGATTCTTAGTTTAAACCAGGGGAGGGGGCCTTTTTGTGGTATTGGTAATGAGTATCATAGTCCTTCTTAGGGAACATTATCAGACTGTATTGGGAACTTGGTCTTTGTTATTGTGGAAGAATCAGGAGTGGACAAATTATTTGTCTCCTGTTTCATTATCCATGAACATTTCCACAATATTTGATTTCACACCTCTGCCATTGTGAAATCATCCCAGATTTGGCACCAGCTCACCCTCCTGTGCAAAGGGTATGTTTCAACCAAGAAAAAAACAGCTTCTGGGTGACTGGGAGACTCTAGGATCAGAATGCTGTTGGTAAGCACTCTTACTGTGATCCTAAATTCTGAACAAGCTCCTGACACCCAGACTAAATAGAGTTCAGATTTAGAAACTTCAGATAGAAATTTTGTGTCCATGGTGACAACTAAAGAACACGTGTGATCCTTAAACCGAACTCTAACCCTTAACTTTAACCCTAAAAGCTAACGTGACCCTAAGCCCCAAACTGGAACCCTGAATCTCAAACCTGAAACTGAACCCCACACCCAAACTCTGAACCCAAGCCCTGAATCCAAGCCCTGAACCACGAACCCAAACCCTGAACCAGATCTCTGAGTCATGAGCCCTGAACCCAAACCCCAGCAAGAACCCAAACACAAATGTGACCTTAAACTTTATCCCCTAAGCCCTAAGTCTTAAACCCTAAATCATAAGCCTAAAGCCCTAAACTGTAACTCCAACCATTACCCTCACGCTCACCCAAAACCCTCACCCTCACCCTGATCCTAAACCCAAACCTTGATCTAGAACTCTGACCCAAACCTGAACCTGAACCCAGACCCAAGCCCTTGACCACACTTTGTTTATGCATTCACCATGGATGGACAGTTGCATGGTTTCTGCCTTGTGATTATCGTGAACATTGTTCGGGTTTGGGGGCTAGGGTTAGGGTCTTGGGCTTGGGTCAGGACCAGGCTTGAGATCAAGTTTGGGTCGGAATCATGTTCAGTCAGGACCAGGGCAATTTTTGAGTCAGGACTGTTGTCATTCCGTATTGTTTCCAATTAATTGTTTCTTAGCTATTTTTGGAGAAGTTGGGGGGATATTGGGCTCCATTCAGCTTGAATTTTCAGAATTTAATGGCTTCAGCTGGACCCAGGGAGCGAGCAGGTGCTTCCATTGAGCGGAGAGCTCACCTTGTCCTGCACTGCCTCCCCCGCCTGCAGAGGGCGCACGACCCCAGCTCCCGCCCGGAGCCCAGAGCCCGGCCTGCGCAGCCGCAGTGACAGGAGCCGGACCTCCTCAGAACCTGAGGTGGAGGCTTCTGGGGGCCGTGGGGCGCGTCCACGCTGACAGGAGCCCGGCCTCCTCAGGCCCCGCTCTGGAGGCTTCTAGAGGACACGGGGCGGTGTCCGCAAGGACAGGAGCCCGGCCTCCTCAGGACCCGCTCTGGAGGACGTGGGGCGCGTCCACGCTGACAGGAGCTCGTCCTCCTCAGGCCCCGCTCTGGAGGACGTGGGGTCGCGTCCACGCTGACAGGAGCCCGGCCTCCTCAGGACTCGCTGTGGAGGCTTCTAGAGGACACGGGGCGGTGTCCACACGGACAGGAGCCCGGCCTCCTCAGGCCCCGCCGCGGGAGGACAAGGTGAGGAGAAGCCGTCTGAGCGGGGACCGCGGAGGGGGCCCGAGCTCACAGGACGCAGCGGAGGAAGGGCGGGTGCGCAGACCGCGGGGTGTCCGTGGCTCTGTGTGCGGTGACGTGGGGTCCCCGCGGTGCCGTGCGCGGGGCTGTCGGGGCTCCGCTCTCCGGCCTCGGATCCGCTCGGCGGCCCCCGCGGCCGTGTCCACGCGCACCCGGAGTCGGTTCCTGGGGCTGCTCCCGCGGTCTGCGGTCCGGGCCGGCCGCCCGCCGCTGTGCTCCGGCTCCCCCGCCTCGGCCCCGCGGCTCCTCCCCGCGTCCACACCCGCGTCAGGGCTGTGGGTTCCGTGTCTGCGAAGACCCCGCTGGAGGCCCGTAGCGGCGGCGCGGACTCTGCGGACGGCGGGGGGAGAGTAGACGTGTCCGCAGCGTGCGCTCTGCCCTGAGCGCGGGGCGTCTTCCCGGCGAGTCTCCCTCGACGTCCGCGGTCCGTGTCTCACGGGGTCGGAGGGCAGGTGTGTCGGCTCCTGGGGACGTGTGCTCCTCGGTGTGTGGTTCTTCTCGATGCGGCTGTGAAGGAGCCTGCGCTCCGCGGGTCTCGTCCTGACGGTGTGTGAGGAGCGCCTGGAAATGCACCGGATTTTTGTCTCTCGGGTTTGCTCCTGGCCAACTTACCGAGTTTATCCGTCCTGTTGACCTTAAACTGAAAGTGCCGGTCGTTTTACCGGCAAAATGGGCTTATGTGGGAGGAGCAGAGACTTGCCGTCCGGGACAAGCCAGCTCCGGCCACATCGCGGACGAGAAAGGACGGAGAGGAACAGCATGTCGTGGGGAAGGAGGAGGCAGCGGGGGGCGCTGTTCCGACGGGAAGTCCGCCGGAGAGAAGCCGGCTTCGCGGTGACGGCGGCTCGCCCCCCTGAGCTGCGGGGAGCGTGGGCTTCCTGGAGGAGCGGACACCTGCGTCCTCCGCTCCGGGGCCTGCGACTGACGGGTGTCTCCCGTGGAGGCTTCCGACCCCGGGCCTGTGACTGACGGCCGTTCCCGTCCCTGACCCTGAGCGGCGGGCTCCCCGCTCCGGCCTCCCTGCTGGCGTCCCCAGTCCCCTCTCCTGAGGTGCCCGTCTTGCATTTTCACAGTTCTAACCAGGTTTTGGGGGAGGGTTGTGGAAAATGGGAATTCCAGATCCCACTGCTTCTGCTGCACCCGAGACACGGGGGCTGCTGATTGAATCCTCCCGCGAGTCTCTCGCTACCACGTGGCCTCCTTCAAGGGCCGGTGGGCTCTCCGCGGTGGGGGAACCGGGTCTGGGAGGGCGCGGCCTCCGTCACAGTCTGGTGTCGTCTCTGCTTCCGTGACCTGGTGCCGCCGTGGCGGTTTGAAGAGTCGTGGACTCTGCGGTGATTTCAGAGTGTGGTCAACCTGTCACCGCAGCACAAATACGCTTTATCTCCACACTCAGACCCCAGCTGTCGTCTCCTCACCACATTTACCACACGGGGTGCTTCAGGGCGTGTTACCCCAAAGAGGGACACTGTCCCGCGGAACCACCACATACCCGTAAATGAGGAAACCATTACACTCTCCACATTATAACCCAGACCACAGACCCACTTCCACTGCTACCACCTGCCCCACATCCGAAATGGCCTTTTCCATTCAGATCCAGTTTTCTTTTTCTGGAACTGCTCCGAGACTTTCCCTTATTTTCACAACCCTGATGGGTTTAAGGATTTAAGGATGGATTTTGAGCCATTTACAGACGGCGCTAATCTGAGTGGTATTTTCTCTCTGGCTTCTGTCACTTGGGCTGTTTTCAGTGTCCATCCACGTGGTGACATGCATCAGTCCTTCGTCCACTTTTCCACCGTGACTAAACATAAATAACCTTTACCACCTAAAACATTTCAGGTACACAATGCTCTGGCCTTAGCTGAGTTCCCACGGTTGTACCTCATTCTCCAGAACATGTTCATTCTCCCCGAGGGAGACTCTCTATGCATTAAACACCCAACTCCCCGTGATTTCTCTGGAGAAGGGTCATCCAAGTCCTTTGTCTATTTTAAAATTAGGTGGTCTTTTTGTTGAGGAGTTGTAAAAGCTCTTTACATCTTCTGGACAACAGACGCTTACTAGATACATAATGTACAAATATTTCCTTCTGGGGGCTGTCTTTTCACTTTCAGGATAGTCACTTCTGATGTACCAAGATTTTTAATTTTTTCCAACATTTGTTTTAATAGTGAGGGAGAGAGAGTGTGCGAGCGGTCGGGGGCAGAGGGAGAGGGAGAGAGACTTTCAAGCAGGCCCTACCCTGACATGGGGCTTGATATCATGACCCTGAGATCATGATCTGAGCCAGAATTAAGTTAGATACTTAACTGACTGAGCCACCCAGGCGTGCTGAAGAGATTTTTAATTTTGAGGATATTATTTTATCTATTTTTTCTTTCTTTTCTTATGCTTTGGTGTCAGAGCTAAAAGCATTGCTAAATCCAAGGTTATGAAGATTTATCCCCATTTATTTCTTCTAGAGTTTATAATTTTACCTCTTACATTTAAGCCTTTACTTATTTTGAGCTAACGTTTCTATGTGGAATGACGTAAGGGTCCAGTGTCATTCCTCTGCACATGGATAACCAATTGTCCCCCAATGTAATGTTGTCCACCCTTGTCAAAATTCAGTGGACCATAGAAGAAGGGGTTTATTTCTGGTCTCACTTAAATCCCACTGATCTGTATGCATACCTTTTTAAAAGGGTATGCAGAACAATAAAAATTGTTATTTTATTTATTTATTTAAAACATTTAATTCAATTAATTAACATATAATGTATTATTTGCTTCAGGGTGAATGCATACCTTTACAACAGTATCACAACGTTTTCTTGACTATTGCTTTTTTATTAGATTTGAACTTTGGAAGTATGACCTTTCACCTTTGATTATCTTTTTCAAGATTGTTCTGGCTAACTTGTGGTCCCTTGAAATTCCATATGACTGTTAGGATTAGCTTGTGCATTTCTTCCCAAAGGCCTTTGTGAATTTTGTTGGGAACACATTGAATTTCCACATCGCCTTGTGTTCTACTGCCATCTTATCAATAGCATGTTTTTTCCTCACCATGGGGTGTCTTCAGAATTATTTAGGTTTCCCTTACTTTCTTTCAGCAATTTTTGTAACATTCAGTGTACAAGATGTGCACCTTGATTACTTCTATACCTAAAAATTTGTTAATGTTGATGTTCCCTAAAATGGAATTGTTTTCTTAAATTCCTTTTTGGATGATTCATTGCTAGTGTATAAAATAAGAGAGATTTTTGTGTATTGATATTTTGTCCTGTAACTGTGCTGAATTAGGTAACTGGCTGTAATCATTTTTGTTGATTATTTAGGAAGCTCTATGCAAGATGATGTTATCCCTGGTCTCTGATTAGACAGAGTTCTAGTGTTTCCTTTCACATGTGGATGCCTTCTTTCTTGGCTTATCCTTCTGGGTAGAATTTTCAGTACAACATTGAGCAACAGGTGAAAACCAACAACCTGTCATTGTTCCTGATTTCAGAGTAGAGCTGTCCATCTTCAGACTTAAGCATGGTGTTTGCTAGAGATTTAATGAGAAAATTACTCCTTACTCCTGCTTTCGTGAGTATTTATATCAGCAACAGACTTTGGACTTTGGTTAGAACATTTTCTGCATCAATTAATATGACCACATGATTTATTAAAAATTCATTGTGCTGTATAACATTGCTTGTTTCACTCTATTGAATAACCTTTGAGGTGTTTGTGCAGAGCCACTTGCTTAGGGTGCACAGTCTATGAGCTCTTGGTTTTGCAATTCTTCTGATCTAGCTTCTTACATCTCTTTTAAGAAAGGTACAGGAATGTATTTTGCTGATTTTGTGGGGTTGGTAATAGTGGTTAGGGTTAGGAGTTAGGGATTAGGTTTAGGGTTAGGTTCTCCCTCTCCTCTGCTGCACAGAACCCATTCTCCTCTGTAACTAGAGTGATATTTTCGGAACATAACCTTTGGGCCTTTCTGTGGTCTGCTCCCCTCCTGCCCATCCTCTCCAGCCTCACCTCTTCCACCACAGCCACCCTTCTGTGGGCCACCCAAGTGTGTGGTCGTCCCACATGTGCCCTGGGCCTGACTACAAGCCTTTGCTTTTGCTCTGCCCTCTGCCGGGATCCCTCTTCTATCCCCCTGCTTCATATCTGGCTTGTTCCCCCATTGGCTGGGTCTGGGCTTGCCCTCTGGTGACCTGACTCATGTCTGCTGGTTGAGTGTGCTTATCCCCTATTTAAATGTAGTGCCCGCCTTCCCTGTGTGAGTGATTTACTAACCTGCTGGGTGTGGGGCATGCACAGGGAAGTAGCCTTAGCGCCTATGCAAAAACATCAGTCTCAGAGGGGCTCACAACGCTTGCCTATAATGGGGGACCTGCTGTCCTCACAGGGGGGAGCAGGTAGTACCCTTAAAGGGTGACCAGCCATGGAACGTGGTTGGACAAGACTTCCAACCTTTTGGGGCCGGGGAGATGTAGCCTGGACCTGGAAACTTACACCCTTGGATTCAAGCCTGGGACCAAAGCAAGCCCCCTCTTCTTCCTGGTGTCGTCTTTTGCCTTCCCTGTCCACGGGCTGGACCTGATTCCTGATGTGGCAGAGTTTGAGGGTGACCCCTCCTAGGAATACCAGTGGCTTACTGAGCACCTTGTCAGCAGGATGCCCAGTAGCCTTCCAGGGAGGACCCTACAGGAAGTGGAGACATGTCTGCGGGGGCCAGCGGCAGCCCACTCAAAGCAAAGTGGGACTGGTGCCCGGCCCTGCTGATCCTAGCTGCTCTGTAAGACATAGAAATGAGGGCTGTGCCCAAAGGTGTTTCCTTCCTGGAAGGTGGGGATGGGATTTGCAGGGGGGTGGCCAGTGGAGGGCACCTGCAGGGTTTGCCCAGGAGCTCAGCACAGGCGGAGTGTTCCTGGCTCCAGCATGCTGACTGTGGGGCTGCATGGGTTTCCAGCCTCCAAAGCCTCAGGCTCCCCTTTGGAAGACAGGCTGCTGATGACCCCCATCTCGGGGAACAGATATTAGGGAGGTACTGCTGGCAGATTCCATCAGGAAGGTCAGGAGTTGGCTGTTGCTTAAAGCAGCCCAGGGCCCACCCCCTTGAAGAAGGTGCACATGTCCATGGCCCCCAACTCTGGTGTCCTGCTGCCAGCCTCTTGCAGTGACCCTCTTCCTGCCCTGTCCACTGCCCCTGTGGATACGTGGTCTTCCTGGAGCTGTTCCTGCAGACACCAGAGAAGGACCTCATGGTAGGGCACGGGGTCAACTACTAGGTTTTCACCAATCAGCCGGCTGCCGGGCCCCGTGTGCCCCTCCAGGTAGGCCGAAGGGTGGTGTTCCTCATGGTGGACACAGGGTCACTTACTACGTCTTCACCGACCAGCTGGTTGCTGTGCCCCGTGGGCCACTCTGGGAGGGCCGGAGAGTAGTGGTCCTCGAGGTACACGGCATCCTGCTCTGGCAGGATGTGTCCATGCAGCACAGAGCAATGATCAGCCGCTTCCACGAGCAGCGCTTCTTCTGTGACGTGGAAGACCAGGTGTGCGTGGACGTGGATGCGGGAATGAAGTTCTGGGACCATGTGGGCATGGAGATCCTATCCCCCCTCTTTGGCACCCCACACCCCGTTTTCTACTGGGCAGCCCATGAGGACTTGAGCTACGAGCGCTGGACACAGTCCCAGAGCCACATCCCCAGGGACCAGGGCAACTTTTACTACATGGGGGCCTTTTTTGGGATTTGGTGGTGGAGGTTCCCCGACTGACCTCAGCCTGTCACCAGGTGATGGGGGTCAACTGGCCCAATGGCATTGAGGCCGTGTGGTCCGATAAGTGCCACCTCAAGAGGTACCTGCCAGGCCACAGGCCCACCAAGGTGCTGTCCCTGGAGGACCTGTGAGACCCACGGCTGTTGGGCTGGCCGCCCCATCATTCCCCGGGTCATGAAGAAGCTGAGATCCATGGCTGTGCCCAAGAATCACCAGGACACCCAGAACTCATGAGGAGCTGTCCCCAGAGGAGCTGTGGGACCTGCGGTATTGGGCTGTCCCCTGAAGGACCTGTGGGACCTGCGGCTGATAGGCTGGCCCCTGTCATGAAGAAGCTGAGATTCAGGCCAAGCCCAAGAATCACCAGGACAAACAGAACTCATGAGGGGCTGCCCCCAGAGACCATGCAGGACCCATGGCTGCTGGGCTGGCCCCAGAGGACCTGCGGGACCCGAGCCTGCTGGGCTGGCCCCCCATCATTCCCTGGGTCATGAAGAAGCTGAGATTTGGGCCATGCCCAAGAATCACTAAGATACCCGGAACTCATGAGGGGCTGCCCCCGTCTCCATCAGGAGGTGCTGCCTTGAGCGGAGCCATCAGAGCAGATTCCTACTTCTGTCCCCTTGAGGGAAACAGTGGAACCCAGCACTGCTTGCACGGGCACGCCAGCGCCCCAACCACTCCTGCGCACAGGAGGCCTGCTTGGGGGCATAAGTTCCTCTCTTTGTGGTCACTACATTTTGATCATTTCTGTGTCCTTTACAGCTGTGAACGGCTCCAGTTTTATATCAGATGTTTTTCTGTGTCAATGCTGAGCAACCATCTTAAAAAGAACAATTGAGGGAAAAGGTTTTCTCCGTGGTTCTAAACAGAAATCTCCTGTTGGGGCTGGGAGCAGTCCTGTAGCAGCCATGGACCAGAACAGGTGCTGGCCGGGTCTTCCCTCCCAGTCCTTACACCTCACCGCGGCCATGGGGCTTCAGGGTCAGGGTGCGCCGAGCCACCTCTCAGACCCCCCAGTGCCCTCGCCACCAGAGTCCTTGGCCGTGGCCACTAGCACGGCTTCCAAGAGCGTGGAGTCCCCTGGGCAATATAAGGTTCCCGCCTTGGTTTAAATGGCTATTTCTGTGCTGGTGTTTGTGAAATGTGGGCACTCGCTCCGTCTGGATGTGCGTCCCCTTGGGATTCCTCAGTGCCCACCAGTGGGTTTGCACTTGTGCACTTTCTCTGGACCAGCTGCCTGCACTGTGTCTTAGCAAGCATTTACTGAGCTCAGTCACCCAACAAGGGGCAGAGCGTGAGAGCGAGAACTAAGATACAGGCTCCCTGCTCCTGGGCCCTCCAGGGACTCGCGATGGCCTCGACTTCCTGACTCCTTTTGTATTGTGGTATAATGGACATACAGCTGATACCATGAAGCATGTTTCAGTGGCAATAAGTATATTCCCTGTTCTGCACTGGCTACCTCTGTCCATCGCCACAATGTTTTCATCATCCCAAACTGAACCTCTACCCACGAAAGCCTAAACCCCATTCTCCTTCCCCAGCCCCAGCACCCAGCAGCTCCTTCCACCTCTGTGAATGGGAGTGCTCTCCATCCCTCCCAAGTGGGGTCCTCCGGTGTCGGTCCTTTAGGGACTGGCTTATTTCACGTAGCATAATGGCCTCAAGGTCTGTCTCTCTGAGCCTGAACCTGACCCACTTTCCCCCAAAAATTGTGGCTCAGCCCTCTCCTGTCTGAGCCGAACCTCCTCAGTCCCCTCTGCTCCCCTCACTTTCCTCCTCAGCCTGAAGATGATCCCAGCCAGTCTGCAGCTCTGAAGACCTGTTCAGTCCAGATGCCAGGCACATAACCCGGGGGCCCCGGTCCTCACCTATACCCCATCTGTCTATGTCAGGTGCCTGCCCCCCTCCCCCAGCTGACCACCTGCACCTCCCACAGGTGTCCCCATCTCAGGAGAGGGAAACACCAAGTCCAGACCCTTGGAGTCCTCTGGGACTTCTTGCTTGCTACCAACTCTCCCAGTAGTGAAGTGGCTACTGGAGGACATTCAATGTCAAAAAGATTTAAAGGCATACGTGAGTCTCTGCTGCCTAAGGCAATGGATAACAGTTGGGGCAAATAGAAACCAAGCATAATCACAGGAAGAAAGGCTGAGGAATGAGGAGCTTTAGGGAAGAAGGGTCTGGAAGCTCTGACGGCCCCTACCTGAACTTCAGATGCTCTTCAGTTACTCCGGTGCCTCTGGTATCTTCCTGGAAACCTGACATGGCTGTTTTCAGACAGCTCGTCCAGCAGTACCCTCAGTTTCTGGGAGGTGAATTTGCTGGAATCCGCAGGGTGTCCTGCTGCCCCACCGGGATCGCGTTTTGAAGGTGCTTTGTCCGGGCATCTGAGGATGCTACAATGCCCAGAGGCAGGTTTCCAGAAAGCGCACTGGGGTCCGTGGCATCCTACTGTTTTCGAATCAAAGCCCTGAGATCTTTAAAATGCCAGCAATGTTACAGCATGGGCCAGAAAAGCAAATGTCCCTGTGCACCCAACACCACCTAAACTATTGGGCATTTCTTGTCACTTGAGCTGAGCACAAAGGATTGGGAGTCGGGGCTTGAGGAGGGTCCTGGGCCAGACTTTGTATTTGGGAGACAAAGACCATCCAGACAAGCTTATGCTGAGCCTGAGGAGGGGGGTCTGTTTGGAGACCCCAGTTGCAGGCACTGCTGTCCACGGATTATCCCTCAGCCTGCCCCAGTGCACCTGCTGCTGGGGGAGAGCCTGCCCCCTCCTCTCTGCCTGAGGGCTCTCTCCTGTACCAGGTGCCTCTTTCCCTGCGAGCCACTGCCATCCTGCAGCCTGGGAGGGTGGACACCCTGAGTTCCTCCAGCTACTGGGGGAGCACCTGCCCCCTCCTCTCTGCTTGAGGGCTCTCTCCTGCATCAGATGCACCTCCTCTCCTGCCAGTCACTGTCAGCCTACAGCCTCGGTGGGTGGATACCCTGACAACCCCCAGCCCGGTGGCCAGAGCCAGTGTGACATTGTTTCCCAGCAGGCTTTTATGCCATGTCGCCACAGTGCTCACTCTCCTCCTGCAGGCTCACTGTGCCACATCCTCCCTCGGTCTCCCTGGGCCCAAGTCTTCTGCTCGCGGACCATCCTTGACCCAGGCTCCACACGCTGGGACTGGGAGCAGGTTTCTGGACCTTCTGGAATCTCGCTTCCGTGCCCGTGACATGGGCACAGTCCATCCTCACAGACTGCACAGAGGAGACCCAGCACAGGAAAAGGCAGGCCACTACAAGGGAGATGGCAAGTGACCCCAGAGGGAGCACACAGTCCTTGCAAAAAGCACCAGGCTCACAGGACCCAGCATAGGATGTGGGCGTCAGGCCAGGGGGCACAGGGAATCCTGGAGGGGGTGACCCTGTTGGGGAGGCCATGGAAGGGTCCCAGAAGAAGCAGGAGACAAGGAAGACGACAGGACACAGCTTCCCAAGGAGTTTGATGGAAGGATCAGAGAATTGCAGAGACCCTTGGGAAAACTCAGACCCTGGAGATGTTGGCTGAAATGCTGGCATTTGGTCCGAAATGTTGGGTCACAACACCGCAGTCGACACTGGATGATTTAGTCTTTGTTGGTTCTAGGAATCAGTAGGTATCTGCCAGTGGAACTCACATTGCATGAAGTCTAAGATATACTTACCTTTCATTACTTTTCAGGACTAGATTTTTCTAGAGGAAGTGCTAAGTTTGGGTCTTCCATTCTTTTCTTTGTGCAACTGGCCTGTGTTTTCAGGAGCACATTCCTTGTGCTCATCACCACTCCTAGCCCTGAGAATTGCCCCTGTCTCCATCTCAATGTTCCCAGGGGCAGGGTGGCAGGAGGGGTGGGTCTCAGGAGGGGCTTCCCAGATCCTGTGTCCCGGATGACACCGGGACAGTAGCTGCAGGGCATTCTATCATGAGGACTGGGACCATGCATCCCATCCATCTCCTTGGGCATTAGTGTTGGTCCATTCCCTGCTCTCTCCACCACCGCTGTGATGAACACTCCTGACAATACGTGTGTGAAAAACCGAACCAGAGTTTCCGAGGTTGAGTCCGAGGCTGAGGATGGGTGCACCTGTGGCCTGGGATGGGTGCTGCTCACTGTTCTCCCAGACAGGGGTGCCTGTCACCGTTCTCTCTGGGGGACCTCTACTTCCTCACGTTCTCCCCAGGGCTGCTGGTCCCCAGACCAGACACCTGCCAGTCTGAGGGTGACCAGCGCTGCCTCCATAGGGTTTCCTTTGCCGGAGTCCTTCCCCAGGAGCTCCCGCATCTCTGACACATATTCCCTGCATGCCTACTCTTCCACCTTGGACTTGCATTTGTTTGGTCTCCATCCCTGTGGAACCCAGTGACTGGGAGCGTGGTTTGGGTCAGAGTCAGGTGAAACCTTTCTCTGGCCTTGGGTTGTGAGCAATACTTTTGCCCTTTGTGGTGTGCTGTCCAGCTTTCTGCATTTCCCTGGTTTCTGTGTGGGTCTCAGGAGGAACCAGCACTGTCCTGTCTGGGGTCAGGCTGTGGTGTCCCAGCAGCACCAGGGGTCTCGGCCCTGAGATTGTTCCCACCATTCCCTTTAGGAATTGTAATCAATGTAATCTATGATTACATCTGATATGTAATCCATCGGAGATGTCAATATCAAATGAGGGAAATTTTATGACAAATAAACACAGAAGAAAATGAGTCCCGTTTGAAAATAGGGGGGCAGACACAAAGGCCACTATTGTGTGATTCCACTTACAGAAACATCAGGAATAGGTAAAAGAACAGAGAGAGAAAGCAGCTTAGGGGTTGCCATGGTCTGGGCTGTAGGAGAAATGGGCAAGGAGGGCTTCTGGTTCGGGGACTCCTTTGGGGAATGAGATATTCTGCGGCAATATTCTGGGGTGTGGTGGCACAGCGTTGGGCATGTACTTAATGCTTATGACGTGTTCAATTGAAAACAAGTAATTTTAGGGGCGCCTGGGTGGCTCAGATGGTTAAGCGTCTGCCTTCGGCTCAGGTCATGATCCCAGGGTCCTGGGATCGAGTCCCGCATCGGGCTCCCTGCTCCTTGGGAGCCTGCTTCTCCCTCTGCTTCTCTCTCTCTCCCTCTGTCTCTCATGAATAGATAAATAAAATCTTAAAAAAAAATAAGAAAACAAGTAATTTTATTTAAAACAAATAATACACAGTATATAGGACATGGAAGGATAAAATAACAGTTAATATGTACCAGAGAGAAAGAACATAGGGGGAGGGGATGAGACAATCGGGCGGGGTCTCGTGTTCCAGCGATGGAAATAAGGGTAATTGTACAAGGAGCTCTCCCTGCAGGGCTGTGGGCTCTGGATGTGGCCGTGTGAGCCCTGCAGGAGCAGGAGTAGGGGCAGGGGTTAGTATAGGGGCAGGAGCAGGGGCAGGATCTGGGTCCAAGGCAGGAGCAGTGGCTAGGGTGGGGGAAGGGGGAGTGGCAGGAACTGTAGCAGGGGCAGGGGCAGGGGCAGGGGCTGGGGCAGGATCAGGTGCCAGTTCTTCCGGGACAGCGCCAGGCTCTCCGTGGGCAGGTGCCGGGTCACCTGCCGGCTCCTGGTCTCCTACTGAAGTCACTGCAGGCACCAGCCCTCCCCCCAGATCCGGCTCTAGCTCCTCAGGTGGTGGAGCAGCTGTGAGAGGAGAAAAGCTCACCCCTGTGCCTGCTCTCCGTGGGCCTTTGCAGAGACAGAGCCTAGCCCAGGGTCTCCCAGAGAAGCCACAGCCGTGAAGGACCCCTCACGGGGACGTCTCCCCAACTGCAGTCCACCCGTTGTGTGCTCTGTGCCCAGTCGTTGCTCCTGGCCCCACACCAGCCTCTGGGGGCTCCTCCCTGTGGGGCCAGCACCAACCCGTCCCCACACACCACAAACACCC
Organism: Eumetopias jubatus; assembly: GCF_037043125.1. Classification (NCBI taxonomy): domain Eukaryota; kingdom Metazoa; phylum Chordata; class Mammalia; order Carnivora; family Otariidae; genus Eumetopias; species Eumetopias jubatus. The sequence continues at coordinate 111,874,192 of NW_028274818.1, read as the reverse complement.
AGCCCCAGGCTTCTCACCCTCGGCCTCGGCCTCCGTGGGCTCCTGCTCCTGGACCACTGTCCGGTGAACAACCACCTGGGACAGTGGTCCATGTGGTGTCGGAAGTCTTGCCTGGCAATTCCCCAGCACCATTCTCGGGATGCCTGTGGGGTCAACCCCTCTGTCACTCTGTCAGGGAGGAGGGCATGTCTGCCAGCTGCCTCTCCATGTCCTCCGTGGCCTTCTGCAAAGACAGGGACCGGTAGCCGGCCCCGAGGCGTCACAGCCCTGCCCGGCCATCCGCACTGTCCTCCTGCCCAGTCCCCTGCTGCTCCCAGATCAGACACACACCTGTGCACGCACAGCCCTGCACCCGGGATGCAGTGACCCATCCCTGCAGGGCTATCGGGATAAACCTCGGGCAGAAGGGTCAGCGCCCACACACCCCATCCCACACAGCCAGCCTTGACCTTGAACATGAAGTGCCCACCGGGTATCTGACCCCTCATCAGCCTGCTCCTGCTCGGGGTAGCCCCACACCCATGACCCCCCTTTACACACAAACTCACACACAGGCGCACACACTCACACACAGACACACAAACACGCACACACACCCCCATCCACATACGTGCACACACACACACACACACACACACACTCACACACACACACACACACAGGGAGGGCACCTGGGTCTACACAGGTCATCAGAGCGAGTGGGGCTGAGTGGCTGGCCTTGGGCCTCCTGGTGTCACCTCTGTCCTTCTGGCCAAATGGCCAGAGGTGGTGGGGAGCCCTGACATGAAATCCCCAGCGGAGGACAGTGTATGCAGGGCGCGCTTTCTTCTGCCTACAGCCTCTGGACCTCAGAAAGCAGCATGTGAGCGTCTTGGTTTGAGGATTTCCAACGAAATGAGCTGGGCAGGGGGCTGCCTGTGGAATGTGGGTGCCTGGTTACTGGGGTTCCAAATTCTGTTGGGCTCTGTTGTCAGGGAAGTGAGGTCACCACTGCCTGGGGTCCCCTTACCCAAATTTCTCCTCACACAGGAGCCCCCCGAGGGCCCCCCTCCCCCGCTGCGGAATGCTCACCCTCCCCCCATGCCCCATCCATACAGTGACACCCTCACAGCCCACCCACAGCCCCTGGAGGCCTGGGTGCAGCCAGTGTCCCAGCTGTGAGGGCACAGAGCTGGATTCAGACCTGGCTCCTGCGTGTGCCCACGGTTATGACCTTGGACAGACCCTGTGCCTCTCAGGGCCTCCCCAGGCTCCCCATCTGCACATCGGGGTATTCTGGCTTCTACTTCTAGGTTCGCCATCAGGGGTAGGACCTCTACACATGTTCCATACCTACTATCACAGGAGGCTGGTGCACATGTGGCAATGCAAGGATGATCCAGGAGCTGGGCTTGGCATGGAACACAGCTCATAGGGGCCTGGCTCTGCTCTGGGGTCCAGGCAAAGCCACCCCCCTCCTGCCTATGTCACAGCCCCCGTGTGAAGGTAGTAATGTACTGATTCTGACCTTGTCCCCTGGTGACGCAGATTTCCAGGGGCTCCCATTAAGGTTAGGCTCAGGTCCCAGGGCCTCGTCTGTGCCTGTGTGCTGGGCAGTCCCCACAGTGGCTCCTGGCACCCCTGAATCCTGGTCACACATCCCTGTGGAATCCCCTCCCGTCCAGGGTGGATGGCCTGTGTGACGCGCTCTCAGGAATGGAATGGCACAAAATGCCTGGATGTCATTTCCAAGCTGGTGGAGGAAAGTCTATGACTTCTCCTGGTTACCTCTGTCCTGTGTTCATTCTCTGTCTCCTTCTCTGTCTCTGTGTCTGTGTCTCTCACAGGAGCAGGATCTGTGGGTTCCATGGGCGATGTGAGAAACCTCAGAAGCCTCCCTTGTCGCTGTTTGCCTCTCCGGTCCTGGTGCTCCATTCCTTCCCAAGGCCTCCTCCCCCTGACCAGAGCAGTGATCCTGGATCCTCTTCCACATGGGGACCCTGAGGCTGCAACAAGGAGGGCCCTGACCTTGGTCTTCAGACTGGTGGCCCTGTGCTCTTCCACCTTCTGCGTAGCCAGGTCCTAAGGCCCCCAAGCCCCGAGTCTGTCCTCTGCTGAGAAGGACCTCGAGGGGTTAGAAAACATTTTCCCCAGACTGGGATCACAGGGGGTCGGGGATGGAGATCCAAGGCCAACAGGCTCTTCGACAAGCCTGTGGGACCCTTGGGACACTGCATCTCTGCAGCCCAAGTGACAGAAGAGTAAGCTGAGGCCTTTTGTGCTATAGCCCTCCGGACTTGGGGGTGGGTATCTCTTCCTACTCCCAAGTGCCCAGGGTGGTGGTGGACACCGGAACCCAGACCCTGTCTTCTCCCAGTTCCCTGGCAACCCCCTGGGTCCCTTGGGGACCCCTGACCATCAGCCTGGCCTGTCTCCCCTCCCCATGCTCTGGATCTGGGTCCTTGCCAGGAGTCCTGATGCCCTGCCCCATGGCCCAGCTGTCTCCAACCTCTTTCTTCTTTCCCCCTTGTCCCCCACCTCGTTCCCAGGGTGCCCTCCCCTTCTGACCCCAGCTGGGCAGTCAGAGTGGTATGTGTGTGTGGGTGGGTTTGCAGGTGCACATGCCTCTACATGCCTGGGGATGCCAAGGTCATGTCCCCACATGGGACGGGGTGGGTAGCTATCCCCAAGGATCTGAGGGGCTCTCACCCCCAAAGCGAACCTCATGGGAGGGTTGGGTCTGGCCTAGGACTGGAGAGCAGCCTTGCTTCTTGGGCTCTGCATCCCTCAGTTGTCCTGGGTCAGTCCCTGCCTCTCTTGACCCAGGTTCCCAACTGTCCCTGAGGGTTGGACATGGAAACGCTTGAACGTGGCCACTCCTCCAGGGGTAGGTGGGGGACAGGTGCACCAGGCACCCAGGCCTCCCCACCGAGAGGGCCAACCAGGTGTGTCATGTCCAGGTATGCAAAGGAGACCTGCACACAGCACCTGTACGGTGAACCAGCCCTGCAGCGGATGTACATGAGCCCCATGGCTCTGCACCTGACCGTTCCCCCACATCCCCTCACCACAGCCGACTGCTCTGTGGCCCCAAAGTCCACTGGGCCCCGCAATCACACCCACCCTGGGCGGCAGGCCTTAGGGTGCAAGGCCAGGTGGGTAGGACATCTGGGGACGCACAGGTCATTGAATACCCCCCACCCAGCTGGCCTGGAATGCAGACTCCCTCTCAGGGTCCAGCTAAGTGCAGGGCTGGGCCAGAGGACCTGGAGGCATCAGTGGAGGCCGGCTCAGGACACGAGAAGATCAGTCCGCCCCTTCCCCTTCTCCTCTCCTCCTTCTGCCTTGTCTTCCTGGCAGGAGCCGGGACAGAGGTCCAGCCTGTCCCTGGCGGCAGCCCCAGCTGGAGTCAGAGGGGCGGGAAGGAGGCCGGGGAGGAGGGGCCCCCCAGCAGGATGCCCGAGTGTGAAGGGGGTCGTTACTGTAATGAGGGACCCCATGGGCATTTAGGGATTTCAGCCCTTTGTAGACATGAGCAGTGGCCCCAGGACTCGGCCCCTGCCCCATCCTTCACTCTCCAGAAGGCCCTGCATCCTCCCCAGCCCAGTCCTTGTCCACAGCCAGTCCTCCCTCCAGCCCCAGGGGCTCCACGGGCTGCGAAATCATTACAAGCTGGAACCGAGCCGTCCCTATGGGGCCTGGTTCCGGGTCCTGCAGCCCCAAAGTGAGGAGAGGTGAGGCCAGGCAGGAGTGGGGAGAGGGCAGAATGGAGTCTCCCTGGGTGCCATGGATCCCTGGTCAGTGCAGACCCTGTTGTGTGCTGGCCCCTAGGGCACCGAGATTCCAGCTCCTGGTCTGACTCCGGGAGGGATACCAGAGTGTGGCTCCTGCTAGCTCAGATGTGTCACTCTGTCCTGTAGCTACAGCCTGTCCCACCAGCTGACCTCCACCTCCTAGTCGGCCAGCTCACCTTCACGGTCAAGAACAGGCCATCATGAAGCTCAGGGGCAGGTGCTTGGCTGGGCAGGCAGGGGAGGGCTCGCTCTGGGCTCATGGAGTCTCTGGCTGGTCTAGCAGGGGCTCTGGAGGGCTGGCCTTCCAGATTCTCTGCTGACTAGCCCTGGGTTAGGGTGAGGGTTAGGGTTAGGTTGAGGGTGAGGGTGAGTTTTAGGTTTAGGTTTAGGGTTTATGGTGAGGGTGAGGGTGAGGGGTGAGGGTTAGGGTTAGGGCTAGGGTTAGGGGTAGGGGTTAGGGGTAGGGGTTAGGGTTAGCGTTAGGAGATGATGGCTCCTGATACTCAGGTAAAGATATATAAGACCTACTGGATATTCAGTTGAAGGGCATGTGACCTCCTGAAAGTTATGTGAGCTGAGAAAGTGCGACATTCAGTTAGAAAGTTAGTAGGAGAATAAAGCTCATTTGACAATCTGAAAACTCATAACACTCAGGAAGAAGCTATGAGGTGTCCTGACACACAGGTAGGCGAGGGACAACCTGTTGATGCTCAGATGGTCTGGTGGAGAACTCAGGGAGAGGAGGGCACACTGCCCTTCATGCAGGTGGAGGTGTGACCTCCTCACACTCCTACGGGAAGGTGAAACTTCTTAACATGCAGGTATGTGAGGTGAGAATTTGTCATGCTCCCGTCGGTGAGATGCCGTCCCCTGACAATCAGAAAATTGAAACCTCAGGATATTCAGGTTATTGTGGTGAGAATTCCTGACCCTCAGGTATAGGAGACACATCTTCCTGCATGTAGGTCCCAGAGAGGAGACCTGGAGACACTCAGGTAGGAAACCCCAGACCCTGTGATACTCAGCAGTGAATAGAAAGGTGGACTTTGTAGTCCTAAATTAGAGAAATTCAAAGTGGCTCTTTGAAAAATGTGCTGATAGTATGTACTTGGAAGAGGGAAAGACAATTTGCCCTACACAGGGTCAAGGATCGATTAATCTGGTGATCCCGACACCCTGTGACCTTGACATGCTGCATCATCTTGACACAGATGTACAGAACTGCCCCTCAACCCATGATTTGGAACAGGAACTCTGGTTGCAGCTTGCATGAGGGGCAGACCCTGACACTGCACAAAACTGGATCCTAAGATGATACGGAGCCTTCAAAGGGTAACTGGGAATGAAGATCCTGGCCTTGGGACAGAGGGAGGGGGCTGCACATGAGCCCCCATCACCCGAGGGTTGCAGAGGAGCCTGTACAGAAAGCTGGCATCTTGTTTCAGCCTGGACCGGTTAAGCTAAACGGCTCCTGCCTGGCCTGACTATTGGGGTGGGGGAGGGTGGTAGCCATGCTGACTGGTCAGGAGGCCACAGAGGTTTGTGAGGTCACTGGGCTTCCAGGCCAGGCTGGGGCAGGAGTATGGTAGAGATGCTGCCAACTGCCGTTCTGCTGGCCTTGGCAGTGTCTGTGGTTGCCAAAGATAACGCCACGTGTGAGTATGTGTCAGGGACACGTCCGGGGGTGGAAAGGGTGTTTTCTGAATAGCAAGCCCCACCCAGACTCCCTCTGTCCAGGACTAGGAAGGAGGCCAAGCTTGGGACTTAGTAGTCCCCTGGGTCTCACGGGTGTGACCCACATCCCCAACTCAGACCATTCGTGCTCCCAGCTTCATCAGCCGAGAGACCCCAGGGCTGTCCTCGGGCTCCTATGCCTCCCGTAGCACAGACGCTGGGGTCCTTCCCTCACCTAGAGACTGACCTCACTGCCTCTTGCACATCAAGTCCCAATTTTTAGAAACCCCTTTCTTCCCACGGATAGTGAGGTGCTCCTCCTGTGGCTGACCCCAAAGACCCCAGGGTGTTGTCATGGCATTCTTCTAGGGTTGGGCCTCCACCTTAGACTCTGACAGACCCCAAGTTACACCCAAACTCTTGTGGCCTCTCCCCAGTTCCCAGAACTTCCACCCCAGGACGCCGCTGCTCCCCACACCTGGGATCACTGGACCTGCCGTGGCTACTCTCCCTCCTCCTGCCACCATCCAACCCCACATCGCAGCCCCAACACCCCTGTGGCTGTTTCCTGAGTTTCCCGCCCAGAATTGGCTCTAAAGACCTCAAGCCATTACACCTCTCTCTCACCTCCTCTAGCCTCCCCCCTGCCTCGGGATCTCTCATATTTCTAGGGCCCTTATCATCCATCTTGCTTCCTACGGCGCCTTCTTTCCTTGCCTTGGGGCTTCACCCACAAGACCCCAGAACTCATACTCCTCAAAACCAGTTCCGAAGTCTGCAGCTTCTGGCTTCCCTACCACCCTGACAGCACCTCTCCTCAGCAGCTCCCCCTCGGACCCTCCACACTCCCGGTTGCCCCATTTTGCCCAGCCCCCTAGCCCTGATTCCCCCATCGTGCAGCTGCGAGTACAGGCTGTGCCTATTCTTGGTTTGAACTGTGCCCCTGGTCTCTCCCCAGTGCCCCCTGTGGGTTATGGTTCAGGCAGAACCCACCGGGAAGTGGCCGTATCATCAGGGGGCAGGATGCAACAATCGGGGCCTGGCCCTGGATGGTCAGCCTCCAGGTAATCATGTCCCATAATAACCGAATGTACCATGCGTGCGGAGGCACCTTGCTGAACTCCCATTGGCTGCTTACGGCTGCCCACTGCTTCCTCTCCAAAAAGTACGTGTGGGAGCATGTGGAGGGGGGTCTTCAGAAAGGCTCTTCCCAGAAAGGGACATTCTCCAGGGCTCTCTGTGCGCAGTCTCCCCGGGGCTCTGGGCTTTGTGGCAACCAGACCATGAGTGGGTGGTCCCAGGCCCTTGCTGAGGAGGGCTCTGAGGATCATGATCACCAGAGGTTTCTGTCAAGTCCGTCCTTTCTGAGGATGACCTGGCTTGCCTCTGTGCCCACAGAAAAGTATATGACTGGAGACTGATTTTTGGAACAAGGGAAATTGTGTATGGGAATGAAAAGCCAGTGAAGCTGCCTCAACAGGAGAGAGATGTCGAGAAAATCATCATTCATGAGAAATACATCCCCAGTTTAGAGCACAATGACATCGCTCTCATGAAGATCACCCCTCCCGTTCCCTGTGGGCAATTCATCGGAAGGGGCTGCCTGCCCCAATTTAGCGCAGGCCCACCTCGAGTTCCCTAGGCCTGCTGGGTGGCTGGCTGGGGATTCTTGAAAGAGAAAGGTGAGTATGGGACGGGCTCTCACAGTGGTAGGGACACTGCAGGTCATTTCCTCAGTGGTCTCTGAAGTGCAGGGCACATATGTGGTGCCTAGTGGTAATGTCCACCAGAATGCGGGACACTGTCCCCTTTTAGAGCGGGAGAAACTGGCAGCCGAGTCCCCTGTCCACAACCTCACCACTGATGGCTCGTGTGGTCGCTGGGTGGAAGGGTGCATGCAGCCCCAGGAGAACCTGGACGTTTTTTGAATGGGGTATGGGCTGTGGCTCTATCTGGGGCCTGGAACCCCAGTTGCTACCTTCTGGAAATGGGGGATTGTCCCCTGAAACGGCACTTGGAGAAGAGCTCGAGATGGGGTTTTGAGGTTGCGGGCCAACTCCTCCCCTCTCTGGACATCCATTTCCCCATCTGTGAGTGGAAGGGACATGTCACGTGCTCTCTGAGCTCTGAGACCCCAGAACCCAGCCCTCTAGACCTCAGTGAACCTCAGCTTCACACCCTCGCTCGTCACAATGCGAGAATCCCCCCCCCACAATCCGAGTGACTTCGTTTTCTCTGGAGAGAGGGGACAGGGTTCTTGGCAGGACAGCAGTGGTCAGCAAGGGTTTGACGAGTAGGTTAGGGCTTTCAGCTTTCCACAGGTGACCACATGGACTTTTTACCCAGTCACATTGGGGATGAGAAACCTGAAAATTATTATAAATACATATTAATGGGCCCACACATACAAAAATCTCATCTATGATATCAGTAACGTAATGTATTGTAGAAATCATTTTTTTGTAATCCACATGTGTTGTGGACCGAATTGGGTCCCCTCTTAATTCATATGTTGAAATCCTAACCTCCATTATTTTATAGTGTCTGTATTTGGAAATAGTACTTCCAATAGGCAATTAAGTCAACATGGATCATATGGGTCACCTTCATCCAATATACGTGATTTCATATAAGTGGAGTTTAAGATACAGACACTTTTAGACTTACAGCCGTGTAAAGACAGACAGAGAAGATGGATGTCTACAAGCCAAGGAAAGGGTTCCCAACAAAATTCAACTCTGCCAACCCCTTGACGTCCATCTTGTAGCCTCCAGAAAAGTGAGAAAATTACCTATTATTAATTACAACCCAGGTTGCGATACTTTGATATGGCAGCCCCAGCAAACAAATACACTATGGTAATGACAAATAAAGTATCAATAAACTACAGACAAAAGGAAATAGGAGGTAAATAAAAGCATCCCATTATTAAAAAAATCAACAAAATGAAGGCATTAAAAAAGGTAATGAGGGACAGCAATAGCTATAACAAGAAAACACTTAACAAAAAGGCATTGAGTTATTTTCCCACCAGTAATCCTATTAAATGTCCCATTCAAAAGATACAGATTGACAGAATGGAATGGATTTAAAAAGAGAAAATAACTATGCTGCCTACAGGATACTCTCCTTAGTTCTAAGGACAGACGTTGATAGATTGTTAATGAAACAATAAAAAAAAAAAAGACTGTGCTGAAGTAGTAACCGATTGAGATCAGTGGCATTTATACTAAATTCACACAAACATGAAACTGTAAGAAAGGAAAAGGACACATAACAATAATAATGACACTTCACAATTATAAATATATGTATACCAAAACCCAGAGATATTAAATATATATAGAAATTTTGGCATGATTTCTAGGGGAACATGGAACGTTTTCCAAGATAGACCTTATATAAGACCAATAAACACTTATTAACATTTTAAGAAGTGTAAAGTCATACAAACTAGCTTTCCTTATCATAATGAGATAGAATTAAAAATTGGGGCAAGGGCAGCCATAGCAGGTATGACTGCTATTACTGCCCACTTTGGGAGCCTCAAGGCACACGGCAAGGATATCATCCTTCAAGTAGCCCCTGCACATGAGCTTAAGGCAGGCATTTTCCTGACTGCTGTCACCTTCCAACTTCTAGCACATGTTGGAGCAGGCTGGTCCCTTCACAGCACAGGGTCAAAAACCTTCTTGGTGTAACAAGCACAGTTGTCAATTGCAGCCAAATGGACTGAAGGAAACTCTAGTCAGTCATGATAGTAAAGTGCACACAATCCACATAGAGACCTCCTTAGAGTACCTGGTTCTGGTGAACCGGGGCATTGTGCTGCTGGACAACACAGGACCTCTTCTTCAAAAAGCCATGACTGTTAAGGTCAAGAAATGTAGCTTATTTTCCAAATACATAGGAAACAAGCACAGAGGGTTACACATAATAATGAGATGGAGGAATATATCCCAAAAGAACAAGGGCAAAACTGCATCAAATTGCTAAATGAAGAGAAATAATCGATATGACTGTTATAAATTCAAAGTAATGGCTGTAAGATATTCATGGGATTTGAGAAAAGACTGTAGGCTCTCAGTCATACAAAGACAGAACATATTGAAAAGAGACCCAGACTTAGATAAAGAACTCAGGAACTGAAATAAAATACAGTAGAGGGAAGCAATAGCATATAAGATGAGGCAGAGGAATGGATCAGGGAGCTAAAGGAGGATTAATGGAAAACAACAAAGATGAACAGCAAAAAAGAAAGAAAATAAGAATAATAAAGTATGTGACAAGGTGAAGGGAACTCAGCGTATCATCAAGATTGATAACATTCACTTTATAGAGAATCCTGAAGGAGAGAGAGAAAGAGGGGCAGAAAATTTATTTGAAGAAATAATAGCTGAGAATTTCATTAATTTGGGGAAGGAAAGAGGTATCCAGATCCAGGAGGCACAAAGAAACCCTCCCCCCAAAAAATCAAAGCAAGGAGGTGCAAACAAAGACACCTCATGGCAAAATAGTATTGATAAAGTGAGAATTATCTTAAAAAGCACTAGAAAAGAAAACTTACATATAAGGGAAATGACATAAAACTATCAATAAATTTCTTAGAAACTTTGCAGGCCAGAGAGGTGTGGCATGTTACATTAAAAGTGCTGAAAGATACAAGAAAACGTAAAACAATATATTTATGCACACAATATAGGAGCACTGAAATACACAAAGCAACTCTTAAGAGCCATAAAGGAAGGTAATCACAGTAATACAATAGAGGACTTCAAGACCTCACTCACATCAATGGATAGATTATCTAGCCAGAAAATCAACAAGGAAACAATGACTTTGAATAACACGATGTACCAGATGGACCTACCGGATATATTCAGAACATTTCATTTAAAAAATATTGGAATACACAATCTTTTCCAGTACATGAGGCATTCTCCAAAATGGATCCTATGTTAGGCCACAAAAAAGTCTCAAATGCAAAAAGATTGAAATTGTATCATGCATTTTTCTCACCACAATGGTATGAAACTAGGAAGCAATTGCAAGAAAAAAAGATGGAAAGAGCACAAATACATGGAGGCTAAATAACATTCTACCAAATATTGAATAGATGAAACAAGAAGTAAAAAAGGAAATCAAAAAATATATGGAGAAAAATGAAAATAAACTACAATGATCCAAAATCTTTGGAATGCAGCAAAACTATTCTAAGAGGAGACATTATAACTGTACAGGAATACATCACAGAGCAAGACAAATATCAAATAAAAAACATAACATTACACTTAAAGGAACTAGGAAAACAAAATAAAAACCAAGCCAGTAGAAACAAAAAAAAATAAAGATTAATCAAAAACAAATGAAATTTAAACTATAAAACAAAACCCAAGAAGACCAAATTAATGAATCCAGGAGCTGTTTTTGTTTTGTTTTTTAAAATTTTTTTATTGTTATGTGAATCACCATACATTATATCATTAGTTTTTAATGCAGTGTTCCATGATTCACTGTTTGTGCATAACACCCAGTGCTCCACGCAGAACGTGCCCTCTTTAATAGCCATCACCAGGCTACCCATCCCCCCACCCCGGTCCCCTCCAGAACCCTCAGTTTTTTTTCGGAGTACACCCTCTCTCATGCTTGGTCTCCCCCTCCGATATCCCCCCTTTCATTCTTCCCCTCCTGCTATCTTCTTTTTATTTTTTCTTAACTTAAATTGCATTATTTGTTTCAGAAGTACCGATCTGTGATTCAACAGTCTTACACAATTCACAGTGCTCACCATAGCACATACCCTCCCCAATGTCTATCACCCAGCCACCCCATCCCTCCCACCCCACCCCCACTCCAATAACCCTCAGTATCCTGAGATTAAGAATTCCTCATATCAGTGAGGTCATATGATACATGTCTTTCTCTGATTGACTTATTTCACTCAGCATAACACCCTCCAGTTCCATCCACGTCGTTGCAAAAGGCAAGATCGCATTCCTTTTGATGGCTGCATAATATTCCATTGTGTATATATACCACATCTTCTTTATCCATTCATCTGTCGATGGTCATCTTCGCTCTTTCCACAGTTTGGCTATTGTGGACATTGCTGCTATAAACATTGGGGTGCACACCCCTTCAGATCCCTACATTTCTATCTTTGTGGTAAATACCCAGTAGTGTAATTGCTGGTTCTCCCTTGGGTGGGCAGAGGGGCGAGCCCTGGTCCTGCTGGGCTTTACGCTGAGGATGCAGAGGGAGGACTGAGGGACCTTGGACCCCCGCCCAGCCTCAGTCTGGGAAGGTCCGTGGCGGGGTGGGGGTGATGGGAACACGTGGTGAGTCCTGACTTCCGCTTCCGGGTCTCAAAGATGCTGGATGCCTTGGCAGAAGGAGAAGGGCCTCCCTCGTTGGGCAGAGAGGAGGCCTCAGGTCCTGCTGGGCTTTACGGTGAGTATGCAGAGGGAGGATTGAGGGACCCTGGACCCCAGCACAGCGTCAGTCAGGGAAGGTCCATTGGGGGGAGGGGGGCTGATTGGAACAAGTGGTGAGTTTGGACTTCTGAGTCCGGGTCTCAGAGAGAATGAGGTGAGGCCCTGATGAAAGGAGCAGATGCTCAGGTGGGCAGAGGGGAGGGCCTTAGTCACCCCATGGCGGGGGGTGGCTTGCGGAGGCCAGGGTTAAACCCTGAGGGAGGACAGAGGGGAGCCCCGCAGAAGCCCACCCATGATGTCAGTCTAGGGAGCCCCCTCTGGGCGGGATGGGGACACGTGGCCAGTTCGGCGGACTTCTGCATCTGGGTCTCCCGAGAACCTGGGGTCCTTGGTGGATCGAAGGAGCAGGGCCTCCCTCAGGGGGGCAGAGGGGCAAGCCCAGGTCCTGTTGGGCTTTACACTGAAGTTGCAGAGGGAGGACTGAGAGACCCTGGACCCCAGCCCAGAGTCAGTCCCTAGAGGCCTGAGTGGAGGACGGGGACACCCCGATTGTGTTCATGCGTGCGCTTGTGTGTCCCCCACTCACCCATCCGGGTGTCCCAGACACGGGATGCCCCGGCGCCCAGGAGCCGATCCACAGGCAGTAGGGACAGGCGGAGGCATAGGCACCCAGGGAGTCCTGGTGGAGATCAGAAGAAGGCCCGAGAGACCTGGATGCCCCATCTCAGCCTTGGGAAGCCCTGGGCTTCGTGGCCACACGTGTTAGCCACAGACTTACCCTGGTGGGGTCAGGGCAGGGAGGGCCTTGGTGATGGCAGACCAGCTTCGGGACAGCAGCCGGAGGGGCCTAGGACCTGCCAGGGCTCGAAGCGAGGACCCCCAAGGGACTCCCCAGGGAGCCCGCAGGACCGCGGCCCTGATTCAGCCACGGGAGACTCCTGGGATGGAAGAGCCCACACAGTGCGTGGCCACTTTGGCCTCAGGGCCTCCGAGAACCCCTGGCCCTTTGGATGGAGCACTGCCTCGAGTATGCTGGTGGGGGGCCGTGGCCCACGTGTTGCTGGGTGGAAAGGTGAGGACCGGAAGGAGGACTGCGGGATTGGGGACAGTGAACAGATTCGGTCCCGGGAGACCCCGGGGCCAGATGGTCACCTAGGGTGTGCCCTGACTTCCCAGCCACGTCTCCTAGAGCCTGGGGTCTGGGTGGAAGGAGCAGGCTTCAGGGCCCCCCAGGCTGAGCCCGGTCCTGCCAGGATGGAAGGGGAGGACCAGAGGGAGGACTGACTGGGCCGCAGTACGGACAGGCCATGGAGGAGGCCCCTTGTGGAGGAGGAGCCCATGCCTCCTGTCCGGGGGTCCACATCTGGCTGTTAGAGCCTGAGGGCCTGTGGTGAGAAGGAGCGGGCCTGGGGTGGGGCGGGCCTGTGTGCGTGTGAGGGTGGAGTGCGGGGTCGGGGGGCGGGGCACGGGTCCGGTTGGGACTCAGGGTGAGGACCCTGGGGGAGGACTGGCCATACCCCCTCCACCCCATCTCAGCAAAGAAGCCAGGGCACAGGAGTCTGGCCGTGCCCGATCCAGGGAGGATCGTTCAGCGGGGGCCCAACCTGGCACGCATGCTTACTTGTCTCATGGGCCAGAAGGCGGGAGTCCTCGGGGAGCTGAGGTCTTGGTCTGAGGGGCACATGCCTTCTGTCTCACGTTGGGGACCTGGAAGAAGCGCAGGCCCTGGCAGGAAGAAAGAAGATTAGCGTCCTGAGGGCCTGAGGGCATCCCCACCCCAGGACAGAGTGGCCCGTCCCTACTACCAGCCCTTTGGGATCTTGCCAGGGCCTGAGGGGGTGGATGGAGACGTGGCCGTGGACGAGGACGTGCTGGCTCCTCACCCTCTTCTCGGAGCTCTCAGGGAGGTGAGGACCATGCTGGGAGAGGTCGGGGTCAGGTCATCTGGGGAAGCGCACCTGGGAGACACACAGGAGTCCCTGCTCCTGCCAAGAATCAGTGTGGGGACACCCGAGGGAGGAGTGAGTGACTCCCCACCAACCCCTCGGGACCAGGAAGGGATGGCCCAGAAGTGTGTGCAGCCCCTACCTGGAGGCCCTGGGAACCCTGGGTGGGGCCTGTCAGGCTGAGTCCCTCCTCCTCTCCAGATCCTTCCTCTCAGGATGGAGAGGGCCCGGGCCTGAGGTTCTGGACTCGGGTAGCAGAGGAGGCAGGTGCCCTGGCTCTGGGTCTGGCCCTGATGGTGGGGGGCAGATGAGAAATGAGGGGATGCCTCCCACAGCAAGATCCATAGGGCCCAGGCCTACCCTGACGCTGCTGCCAGCCATGGGGAGACGGGTGATCGGTGGGCCAAGTTATTTCTCCTGACTTTTCCTTCTGGCGTCTCCCAGAGATGAGGCCTTGGCACCAGGAGGGTGGCCTCCGGTCAACACAGGGAGTTTTCCCAGGCCTTCCGTGGGGTCAAGGTATAGACGGAGAGGTGCGCCCATCCCAGCAAAGACGGCAGCCGAGCTTGGCCGTCCCTGGGATCCCGAGACGAGCCCTTAGACCTCTGGCAGGCGTGGGCAGAGGTGGGCCCCCTCGCTTACCTTCTGTGGGGTCCCAGGGCTCCGTGGTCTTCTGTGACCCTGTGGCCTCAGGCTGCGGGGGTGCGGCCCAGGCCCTGCCAGGGGAAATAGCAGTCCCCTGAGGGGCCGAGGGGACCATCCAGCTTGGACAGATGGGGACCTCACAGAGTCCGCCCCAGCCCTCCTGCCCCACTGGGGGCCGTGGGCCGTGCTCTGTGTCTGCACCCTGAAGTGACTCCTCCTTTTCTCCTCCAGGGGCTTCCAGAATTCAGAGTCGAGGCCTAGGTCTGAGGCAGGAGCCTCTAAGGTCCCAGAGCAGGGGAGGTGCTGGTGAGTGCCAGTGGTCAAGGTGAGGTACTTGCTCTGAGCATGGAGCTAGGGGCTCGCCCGTCCCACCGCAGAGGGGACCCCTCAGCACCCAAGTCCGATGCAGTGCACTGTCAGCTCCAGGACTTCAGGCCTCTGCTGCCGGGGCTGCACCCTGAGGAGCCATCCCACCTCTTTCTTCAGGTTCAGCCCGACACAAACACCATGCCCCTGGGTCAGAGGAGTGAGCTCTGGAAGCTGGAGGAAGACCCAGGCCCGGCCCAGGGCCTGGTGGAGGCACAGCTATCGGGGGCTGGGGAAGAGGAGGTCCCAGCAGCTTAGATGAGGAGGGTTTGAGCACCTGGGAGGAGCCGGAAGTCACGCAACCCTCTCTCCAGGACAAACTCCACGTGAAAGTGGCTGCCCTGGTGGAGTTCCTGCTCCTCAAATACCGCAACAAGCAGCCGACCCGCCAGGCAGAGATGCTCGAAATCGTCAGCAAAGATTACCAGGATGACTTCCCAGTGATCTTGGGCCAAGCCTCTGAGTGCATGTGGCTGGTCTTTGGCGTGGACGTGAAGGAATTGGAGCACAGTGACCACTCCTACATCCTGGTCAATGTCCTGGGTCTCACCTGTGATGGGATGCTGAGCGGTGAGCATGGCATGCCCAAGACCGGCCTCCTCGTTTTGGTCCTGGGGGTGAGCCCCCTGCATGGCGACCGTGCCCCCGAGGAGGAGGTGTGGGAAATGCTGGGGGTCATGGGGGTGTATGCCGGCCAGGAGCACATCATCTATGGGGAGCCCAGGGAGCTCTTCACCAAAGTCTGGGTGCTGGAAGGGTACCTGGAGTACCGGCAGGTGCCTGGCAGCGACCCTGACCGCTACGAGTTCCCGTGGGGTCGCAGGGCCCATGCTGAACCAGCAAGTTTCAAGTGCTGGAGTATTTGCTCCGGGTCAGGTGTGGGCAGCTGGCTTCCTCCCTGGCCCTGTCTGAAGGAGCTGTGAGAGATGAGGGAGAGGAGGCCTGAGTCCCAGTGGCGGCCAGGCCCTTTCCAGGCTTTGGTGGGGTCGGCAGCTTCTCCTGCGGGGTGCTGGGCATGAAGTGAGGCCACATTTTGGTTCTTCCGTGTGTGTGTGTGAAAAGAGAGAGCCCCGGGAGTTCTAAGTAAGGCAGGGCCAGGGAGGGTTGGGGGAAGAAAGCAGGGTGAAGAGCCAGCATCTCTGGGGGCCTGTTCTCTGCGATGACTCTGACATCCAGAGCTTGGGTTTCTTGAGGAAGCTCTCAAATGTTGTTCCTTGGAGTACAAGTTTTAACCAGCTTTGGCAGGTAAATGTGTGCATGACATCCACCCCAGAGCATTTGGACTTACCCAGTTCAAGAGTTTTAAGAGTTTTGTCATATTCTGGAAATAAGGTGGGAGATCTTCCCTCCTTGTTTGGGTTCTGGAATGAAATAATGGGGCATTGGCATAGGAATTTGTTGGAAAGGTGGAAAAATGGAGCAGTCAAGTGACGGGGTCAGGAAATACGGAAATAAAAGATTATTCATTTTTGCTTCTTACTCCTTCTCCTCTGTCATTCTGCAAAAGTAACATAGATGCGTGCGCCTTCACTCACTTAGTTCTTCAAGAAAGGAGGAGAAATGACATCTCAGCACAGAGGGAGCCCTGCTCACTGGCTCCTTGATTCCCAGACATGGGCTGAGCTCTGCTCTCTGGAAGGCCCTGTGTGTGAGCAGTGGGGACATTAGGAGAAGCAGGACACGTCCCACCCTTAGGGGACTGTCTAGCAGCTGCACTCATGGCAGGAAAGTGGGGAGAGTTGCCCTGAGATCTGCAGAAGAAGTGGAAGAAGGGTGAGGGAGTGCATCTCCCGGGGCAAGCACTGCAGTGGAAGTGCCCCTGGCCTGGGTGGCTCAGGGTGTCAGGTCACCGTGCTTCCTTCTGTGCAGCTGATCACCGTGAACCTGGGGGGTGACAGTGGCCCTACTTGGAGACAGCGTACCTTAGAGGTGGGAGGAAAGTCTGAAATGGATAATTGCTCTGAGAAGTTCCTTCTGGATTATGGACAAACCAGGGAGAAATCTCCTCCTGGGGCAGGAAAAGAAGGTATCCTGCACTCTCATCCCAAGGCCGTTGAACACAGTGCACAGACTAGGTGTTTTATATCCGTCATCTGCAAGTATTTCTGGAGAAATACAGTGATATTCCTTTGGAGTGGAGCCCAGAAGACTCTAGACTGGCACTCTTGTCCTGACCATGCAAAGCCAGAACCCACTGCTTAAAAAGTCATTTTAGTTTGATTATCTGGAGTGTAATTTGGACAGCTATAAGTAAGCAAGGTCTAGGTTTTGGTCAGGGGAGAAATGAGTGAAAGGAGTGGTTTGGTGGAAGAGCAGCTGGGAGGGAGGGAAGGAGCTGGTCTTTGACTCACATTCCAGGAGCTCTGTATTGTGTCCAGCTGGGACAATTCCCTCACACCTGAATGCCACACATATTCCCATATATCTCACATATATCCTCTGATTTAGAAAATGGATTGAGTTTTACTTATGAAGCACCCTCTTTGGCTGATTAGCTATTCCATGTCCTATTGAGCTGCACATTCTCTAACATGACCTCGGTAACAAAAAAAATAAATAAATAAAATAATACCCCAGAGGAGAGAGTGGAAGGCCCTGGGATCAAAACAACACTTGAAATCACTGCCATTCATCAAAGTTCCAATATGTGCCAGGCACTGTGCAAGGTGCTTTCCATATATCACATGCATTCCTGCAGTCCTGCAAGACGGGGCTTATCAAACTCACTCACGTAACTCACTCACTTCCGAAAGAACCTGAGGCTCCTGGGACTTAGTCATTTTCCCAGGATCACGTGGCTAGTGAGTGACAGGGCAGCGACTAGAACCCGGGTCTGAATTCGTGTAGAGTCCACGCTGTTCCCACCCACTGCAGCTTGTGTTCAACCTTCCGAGTCCTACATCATTCCTGAGGAGAGCATGGGGTCTTCCAGGTGACAAAAAGAAGGATGCTGTGGCTCAGGCACTAAAAAACCTGTTGCTAAGGAAGGAAGGTGACAATGAGAATCAAACAGGTTTTGAGTACTGTCTGTGGGCTTTATTAACCTAGAGTTCTTCTGCCTGAACCTCAGAGTTCTTTGAAAACTGACTGCCCAGGCGCTGGCATTGTTTCCAGACCTGGCACTTTCCCAAATTACAGCAGCCTTTCCCTGGTATTCCCCTGTGTGCTCTTCTGTCTCACTCTTGAACCTGGCCTGCTAACGAGCTCAGCACTGGTCCCCATGGAACAGCTAGGAATCACCTTCTCTCCCCCAACATAGAACCTTACTCTCTGTAGTAATCCTCTGGTCACTAAATGAAGAAGTGAATCCTCCCTGCTGGGATCACAGAATCGTTTGAAAATTAGATGTCATCCTGTACTTGAAAGTATCTGTCACACAGGAGGTGCTTGAAAAGTTCAAAGAATTCCAAGGCAAACTGACCTCAAAAACTCCTCCCCTGGGATGCCTGGGTGGCTCAGTCGGTTAAGCATCTGCCTTTGGCTCAGGTCATGATCCCAGGGTCCTGGGCTCGAGTCCCACATCAGGCTCCCTGCTCAATGGGGAGCCTGCTTCTCCCTCTGCCCGCTGCTCCCCCTGCTTGTGCAATCTCTTTCTCTCTCTCTCTCACTGACAAATAAAAAAAACTTAAAAAAAGAAACTCCTCCCAGCAATAAAGTCAGTCATAACAAATTATAATAGTTGCATTTGGTTAAGCCCCTACTGTGTAACAATACATGGGAGAAACTTTAATGTTCATCCATAGTGTGTCTTGCTTTCCTTCCAGGATACAGGGGACACCACCTTGCCAGTCCCCTTGTAGTTAGGGAGGGTTGTGTGATGACCCTTGGCCATGGAGATGTGAGCAGAAGCATTGTTTCTCACGTCCAGGCGTTTGCGAGCCAGTGTGTCCACTCCATGCTGTCTCCCTTGATTCACCAGCAAGCATGGTGACCCCGTGTTGAGATAGGGGAACCACAAGATGAAAGCAACCTGGACCCAGGGTCTAGGAAAAGCAGAGGGCCCCTGCCAAACTGTATCAGAATTTGTGTGCACAAAGATGCACTTCTGTTGTGTTAGCCCTTCAAATGTCACAGTTTGTTGCATCAGTTAGCAGTTACTTTCATGCAGCCGCTTTTTTTGTTAGGCTTCTCTAGCAATTTTACTTAAGAAGGTAGTAGTGCATATCTTCCTATTGCAAAAAAACTTCTAAAAATACAGATGAGTCACAATATTCCCTTTTCAAAGTTCCTCCACAATTCAGCCTCCTCCTCAGAAGTCACCATGAATAACAATCTAGTGTGTGTTATTTTTATTTTTTTAATTTAAAACATTTTCTTTTCTTTGAGAGAGAGAAAGAGTGTGTGATGGAGGGAGGGTCAAATAGAGAGAGAGAGAGAGAGAGACCCTCAAGCCGGCTCCATGCAGAGCCTGATTCGGAGCTCGGTCTCAGGACCCTGAGATCGTGACTTGAACCGAAATCAAGAGTCGGATGCTTAACCAGCTGAGCCACCCAGGCGCCCCTAGTGTGTGTTATTCTAAAGGTCACTATTGCTTTTTCATAGATATGCTCTACACATATATTGTTTTTATTCAACCTAACCCGTAATACTGTGCATATTGATCTGCCACTAGCTTTTGTCAATAAAATGGATGCAGGATCTTCCCATAACAGCACATATAGACGTATCTCACTTTTGAAAGTATTCCCTGGAATGTTAAATTTGTATATACCATAATTAATCACATAAACAATTTTTTTCCTGGTGGAAACAAGTTGTTTTCCCTTTATCGTATGACTAATAAAATGAAAACAACATCTTTGACTATGAATCCTTGGGTAGATATGAATGTTTTCTAATAAGATATACATACTAACACAGACATTGGGTTAGAGTGGAGAGGGTGTGAATTGTTTAACATTTCATAAATGCGTCTGAAATTTTATTCCACAAGTGCTATACCAGTTTGCATTCTCATAAAAATTGGAAATGATTTAAGATTCTGCAGTATCAACAAGACATTTCCCCCTCTACTTTGAGAAAGAGGGATTTGGCCAGAATGACCAGCAGCCAGGGGAGGAGACCAGCCAGGACACCCTCAGCTAGTGAGGGGCACTGAGAGCATCCTGGGGAAAGTGATGGCCAGAGTCCATGAGAGAAAACGAGTATGAAACCAAGTCCAGAGAGCCCCAGGCAGGCTGGCAGTCAGGGCTCTGAATCTAGAGTTCAGCTTATGGGGAAAGGGGCCAAAAGGAGAGACGGTGGAGAGGCGGAGGGATTCAGGAGAAGGAACGTGGATGGGCTGGATGGGCTGGATGGGCTGGGGAAGCCTCTGAATCCTTATCACCAGCTGGAAGTTGTGGGGTGGTCTGACAGGGCAGGTCTGTTGGATGAATGGATCGGCAGCATGCCAGACACCCCACTCCTGTAGAGTCCCCCTAACTCTGTCAGGAAGAGTACACTTGTCTCCCTGCCCCTGAATTCAGGTGAGCGACATCTCTTGACTACTCTAGTGTTCCAGGGCATCCTTGCCGGGGTCCCAGGGCTGGGAGCTGTCATGATGCCTCCTGGAGGAAGGGGGCTTTCCCCCTGGGTGGAGTGCAACCCCACATAGAGGGTGGGGCTATGTGAGTGAGGGGTGGGTGACCGAGGAAGGGCAGCTGAGATAGGCCAGGAATACCCAGGAGCAGTGGAAGGGAGCGTGCTGCTAGCTGCAGGGAGGGTGAAATTGGAAGGAGAAAGCCCTGGGGCCAATCACCTCAGACTCTGCAGATAAAGGCCGGGGCATGGACATGCTTCAAAGCTGTCCAAATGGTATCCATGGCTCAGACTCCCTTCCCGGGCTCCTGAGGTCGTGGCATAGCAGGGCTGGGGGTCCTGTCCTGTGGCTAGGACGGCTGGCCTGTGTTGCCAACAGTCTGCAGGGTGGGCGGAAAACCTGTGGAGATGGCTTTTTCTTATCCAACTGATAAGAAAGTGTGGGCGCCAGTGCAGGGCAAGGAGCATAAATGGGCTGGGGAAATCTGATAGACCATGTTTCCTAGGAAGGGAGCACCACGGACCATCCTGTTGAGAGCAACCCCACCTCCAAGATGGTGTTTGGACCTGGGGAGGAGACGTCCATGGTGACACCCTCAATAATAGTTTCCATAGGAATTCTGAAGTTCCGTGAGCAGTTGGAGAACTGTGGGTTTCATCCATGGAGGTGGAAGGCCCAGGCAGGGGGCAGGCTCCACATTTTGAATCAGCGAATGGCACCCTCCAGCAACTTGATTCATCCAGCAAACATTTATTGAATGTATGCTGAGAAAGAATATCAAGTAAACAAAACAAAATAACATGACAAAGCACTTAATTCAGCCTGAATGGGAGGATGGTGAGAGATGTGATGTACAAGAGTTTTAGGAAGTTAGGAACTTTGAGATGGCAGGTAAAGTCTATAATGACCCTGAATTCCGAGATTTCTCCATTGGCAGAAGCTTTTCCTCTCATCTGAGATTGAGTATCAGGGAGGAAGAAGTGGTAGTAAGTTAATGAGCAAAGGTGTGGAGGATGCAGTCAGTGTGAGCCATGTAAGCAGTGAGCTTCTGCCAGCTGTCCAGGTGGGGCTGTCCAGTGGGTAGGAGGAAACATGGGTCTAACAGGAGGGGAGCTTGGGCTGGGCATTTTTAGGTTGCATCAGTAGGGGTAATTTGAGACCTTAGGTTTAGGTTTAAAAAAGCGTTGCATGGATAGTGGCCTACATGCTATAGTAGGCCATCTTCTCTCCAGCAAAAACAGTTGGAAACTAAAGGCACATATTAAATTTAGGAAAGACTTTAATGGGAGAAAATATTCAACCAGAAAATCAATTACAGGAAATTTTTATAAAATATATATTCTGTGTATTTGTGGCTCCTATGTATAGTTTTACAATAATGACCTTTCAGTTTCACAACTGCTGTGTCAGATCACTTTTAAGGAATTTACTCTTGACAGCCTTTGGCAAAACTGAGCTTACTCTTTGCCTCCCCCAATATCCAGACACTACCTTTTCAAGTCTGGTGTGTGAGTTTTAGGCAGTTGGCAGCTCTTCAGTAACAAAAGTTGCTCATAAAAATCAGATCAGGGGTCTGGAAGTACCCTTCGACTCGGATATCTAGAGGCTGGGATTCCATGATGTGTCATTTATCTAGTGGACAGTCGTCATCAAAATTTTAGGTGTAGGACCTCTTATTTCCTTCCACAGAAGAATCGCTTCCACAGAAATCCACTTCATGAACATGAGCAAGGTAGAGCACTCTTGAATGGTTGAAATGAGGGCGATAATCCTAAAGTCCTTTCTAAACCCTCAAAGAAGTGGACCCTGCCACCCAGACACAGAATGCTGGGGTCCTCCTGATCACAGATGGGAAAGCTGTGTGCCAGAAGACGCTTCTTCAGACATGGACTCCCTCATGCTCCTGCAAAGACACCTATCTGTGTGGACTCCAATTAGCCCAATGCACCAACGGTACTTTTGCTGTCTCGGTTTCCAGCGCTGCCAACAGTAAATGGTGCCCTAACCACTATGCTCTCAGCATAACTTATCATCCCATTTTCCAAACTCCTCATTGGCCACTGCTCCCCTACTCCCACTCCAATCCAGACGCACACTGGCACACATTATCTTTCTACCCACTTGACTATTCTTTATTCTCAGCACGGAATTAGCTGCCCTCCCTCTAACTCATCAAACCTTCTTTCCAAACCTGCCTTAAATTCTCATTTGAAAAGAGGCCCTTACTAGTGTTTTACCTGGTAGCTCTCCACTCCAAGAAACACAGTGGGCCTTCTTTACCTTCTTTTTCATGCTTCCTTCTTTTAAACGTATCCTCAGATCACATTCATGCACCCTCAACAAGAGTATGGAACTTGGCTCATTTTATTTACACCTATTCCTTCTGCTTCCCCAGAACACTGCAAAGATGTTTTGTTTATTTCTGTCATTTATCCAGAGAGGACCATTGAGTCTCCAAATGTAATTGTTGATGAAACTATTTCTTCTTTCAGCTCAATCAGATTCTATTTCTTGTATTTTGAAGCTCTGTTTTTATGTGTACACACTTAAGATTGTTGTATTTTCTTGGTGAATTGACTTTTTTTTAAGATTTATTTATTTTGAGAGAGTGAGAATGATATATAGAGAGAGTACACGAGAGCGGGGAAGGTTAGAGGGAGAAGCAGACTCCCCGCTGCGCAGGGACGCAGGGAGCCCGATGCGGGACTCGATCCCGGGACTCCAGGACCATGACCTGAGCTGAAGGCAGTCGCTCAACCAACTGAGCCACCCAGGCGCCCCGAATTGACTCTTTTATCATTATGTGATGTTCCTTTCTATCCATGGTAAATTTCCTTCTTATAAAGTCAACTTTTTCTGATATTTCATTTATAGTCCTACTTTCCCCTGATACCTAACCTTGACAACCACTCATGTGTTTTCTATCACTGTAGTTTTGTCTTTTTCAAAAATGCTATAGAAATAGAAGAACAGAGCATGTAATTTATCGAGACTCGTTTCTTTCACTCAGGAAATTGCATTTGAAGCTCATCCAAGTTGTATGTATCAATAGTTTATTACTTTTCTGTTGCTGAGTAGTAACCCATTGTACAGGTGTACCACAGTTTATCCATTCATCCATAGAAGGACATTTGGGCCAAAACAAACAGATTTTAGCAAATATGAATAGCTGCTATAAACATTCACAAGTATGTTTTTGTGTGAACATAGGTTCTTATTTCTTCCAGGAATGGCATTGGTGAATCATATAGTGTCTATATGTTTAGAAGAAATGACCAAATTATTTTCCAGAGAGGCTGTACCATTTTACATTCTGACCAGTAATATATGAGAGTTCAAGTTGCTCTTTATCCTTGTTAACATTTAGTAATGTCAGTAATTTTTAAAATTTCAGTCACTCTCAAGTGTGTGTTGTGTTACCTCATCTTATTTTTAATTTGCATTTCTCTTCATTGATGTAGAACAATTTCCATGTGCATATTTGTCATCCATATGCCCACTTTGGTGATGTGTCTATCAAGATCATTTACCCATTTTTAAAAGCCAAATGTCCATTGACAAATGAATAAATAAAGAAGATGTGGTATATAAATATACAATGGAATATTACTCAGTCATCAGAAAGGATGAATACCTACCATTTACATCAGTGTGGATGGAACTGGAGGGTATTATGCTAAGTGGAATAAGTCAATCAGAGAAAGATAATTATATTATGGTTTCACTCATATGCGGAATATAAGAAACAGTGCAGAGGATCATAGGGGAAGGGAGGGAAAAACAGAATGGAAAGAAATCAGAGAGAGAGACAAACCATGAGAGACTCTTAACTATAGGAAACAAACTAAGGGTTGCTGGAGGGGAGGTGGGGGGCATGGGGTAATTGGGTGATGGGCATTAAGGAGGGCACATGATGTGATGAGCACTGGGTGTTATATGCAACTGATGAATTATTGAACTCTACATCTGAAACTAATGATGTACTGTATGTTGGTTAATTGAATTTTTTTAAAAAAGACAATTAAAAAGCCATGAAAAAAATTTAAAAATGCGTCATTTGTTTGCTAATTTTTGTGTTTTGAAAAACTTTGATGTATTCTGGATACAAGTCTCTTGTTGGATATATGATTTGCAAATACTTTCTAACAGTCCGTAGCTTGACTTTTTATTCTGTTTTTCTCAGAGCAAATTTTTTAATTTTGAGGAAGTCTAACTGCAGGTCATGAGATTTTCTCTTAGGTTTTCTTTAAAAATTTTATAGTTTTCACTTAGCATTTGGATCGATGATACATTTTAACTTGATTTTGTACTATAAAGTGTTAGGTTTAAGTAGAGGTTCTTTTTTGTTTCTTTTTTTGTTGTTTCTTTTTTTAAAAATATGGGTGTCTAATTGTTCTATTACCATTTATTGAAAAGACCAACATTTCTCAATTGAATTGTCTTACTCCTTCATAAAAAACTCTACCGGTCCTCTTTGTGTGGGTCTATTTCTGGACTCTAATCAATTCTACCGATCTATGTGTATATCCTTTAGCTAATACCACACCATCTTGATTATTATAGCTTTATCTTAAAATCAAGTAGTGTGATTCTTCTGACTTTATTCTACTTTTTCATAGTTGTTTTAGCTATTCTATTTCCTTTGCCTTTCCATATTCTTGTTGAATCAGCTAGTTTATATCCAAAAACATCCTGCTGGAATTTTGATTGGATTGTTTTGAATGTATAGATTAATGTAATGAGAACTGACATCTTCACTATGTGAGTCTACCAGTCCATGAACACAGTATATCTTTGTACTTACTATTTAAGTCTTGATTTCTTTTATCAGCATTCTGTGTTTTCAGCATACAGATCCTGTGCATATCTTATTAGATTTATACCTAAGTATTGCATTTTTGGAGCTATTGGAAGTAAGATTTTAATTTTGGGTCTCCAGTTTTTTAATTTTAGTTTTATGTAAATACAATTAATTTTTGTGTATTATCTTGTATCCTGCAACCTTGCTGAACTTATCGTTTCCTTGTGATATTCCCTAAGTGCCTCCCAGGCTAACTGATATGAAAAGATCCACTGAGTGCCAATTCAGCAAATGTGCTCCATGCCTTCCTAAGCTGACTAGAGGTTCTTACTACTCACTACTAGCAGTTCTTCCAGGTGCCACAATGCCAAGTGCCTCACCCTCTGAAAAGACCATGGACTGGGACGTCTGGGTGGCTCAGTTGGTTAAGCATCTGCCTTTGGCTTAGGTCATGATTCCAGGGTCCTGGTATCGAGTCCCACATCGGACTCCCTGCTCCATGGCGATCCTGCTTCTCCCTCTGCCTGCTGCTCCGCCTGCTTGTGCACTCACTCATGCTCTCTCTCTCTCTCTCTGATAAATAAATAATAATAATAAAAAGACCATGGACTGGCCAGAGACCTACCTGCCCACTCAGCCTAAGCCCTTGGACCCCAGGAGGTAGAGGTGAGAGTCATGATACATTGTTTGCACCAGAGAGGTGACTTAGTGCAGCTGTGTCCAGTACCCACTGTGTGCTAAACTCTGGTGCCCAAGAAGGCTGCTAGAAGTTGGGGGAAGGCAGAGTCAGGCCTGCCCTTTCACTAAGGCAAAGTCCTGGGGTATTCCATTCCCACCCATTCTGGACCCACTGCAGCCACAGCCTCCACTTTAGTCAGCTTCCATGCAAAATAGTGGGAAGAGAAAAGTGGCAAAAGAAAAGAGGAAGGAAGAGTAGACCTGATCTCTAGGCTGCAGAAATAGACCAAACATACAGAAGCATTAGGGAAGGAAATGAAAAGCAATCCCTTTGTATGTAAGAGGGGAGCTGATAGTCTCTGCTGTGGTTGTATTTCAAATACAGAAAACTGATTTAATAGCATTCTGAAGGTGCTGCAAAGGTGAAAGTAAGGATCTCTGAAAATCAGAGAGACAGCAGGAAAGCCAGACCTGGACAGTTAGCCCAGACCTGGTTCTCTAAAAAGATCACATGCCCCCAAGTTGGGGAAAACATTACTGTTGGGGCAATATCATCCTTCAGGGCACCCACTTGCCTAAGGCCCCGTTTGCCTTCTTAGGACTATCTGCAATGCAGCAAGACTTCAGGCATTAATGGATGATTTTCTCCACACCCCCTACCCACATCACGTGCTCCTGAAGTTTTCTTCTCTCCCTTCATCCAACAGCTAGACACGAGTCACCCTCTAAATAATCAGAAACAAAGACTGCAAATACAAGATAGACTATTAAGGAGAAAAAAACAAACACACAAGCAGTGGTCTTTGATCCAAGCACCAGACAGAATGATTTAAATGCATTCTTCCCACTTTGAATGTAAAGACACTCAACTCTGAGGAGAGGAGGAAATAAGATTTAGAAACCAAGACACTCAGTTAGAAGGTGCAGAGCCTCAGACCTGTGTGGAATAGCAATTGCCTAACCCTCTCCTATTCCCATTCTTGCCTTTCTCCTATCTCCTGCCAAGTCTGCAATCCTCACTGCCTATGATGCTTGTAAAGCAAACCCCAGAGGATGAACTTGAGACTTTAAGGAATGATGAGGATTAAAGGGAGAGTCAGGCCTTGATTACAGTAGACTATAAAGAACTGGTTGAAATCACTCCCTGAGAAAAACCTTGTTTTTTTAAACAGGAAGGAAGGGGAGGGAGGAAAGAAGAAAGGGAGGTAAGGAGGAAGAAGAAAAGGGAGGAAAGAAGGGAGGGAAGGAAAGTGCAACGCAGTAAATTGGCTCAGTAGGACAATGTAGATAACAGAGGAAAGAGTCAGTACCTTGAAGGTAGAACAACAGAAAGTATCTCATATGAACAATGGAGAGAAAAAAATAATCTACAAAAACGAAAATCTATTCATGTCACAAGAATCCCAGAATGAGAAAAAAAGAAAAGTAGGGATTAAAACGTATTTGAAAGAAACGTAAAGGAAAAAAAGAATATTTTGAGAAAACATGGCTGATCATCTCCCAAAGTTGACAAAAGACATGAGCCTAAAATTTTAAAAAATGAAGAAAACCCAAACAGAGGGAACCCAAGACAGTCATCAAGACACACGGTATAGACTAAATTCGGTCCCCCATCCCATTCACATGTTTCAGTTCTAACCCCTATGAAACTGGACCTGGCACCTTGGGAGGAACATAGGTTGAGTTAGGTCACAAGGTTAGGACTCTCATGATGGGGTTAGCATGCTTATGAGAAGAGACACAGAGAGCTTGCACTCTCCATGCACACCTACAAAGAAAGGTTATGTGAGCACAAAGCCAGAAGGTGGTTATCAACAAACCTCCAGGAGGATGGGCTTCCTCAGAACCTGACCACATTGGCGCCTTATGTTGGACTTCTACCCAGCAGAATTGTGAGAAAATACATTATGGATGTTTAGCCATTTTCTAAACTTAGCATTTGGTGCATTTTTACACAAGACAAGAAAGGAGGATTCATAAGGTATAATACTGGACTTTATCAAGATTAAAACCTTCTGTTGTTGTAAAGATCTTGTTAGGAGGATGAAAAGACAAGCTATAGACTAGGTGAATATATTTTCAAACCACTTATCTACAAAGAAATTCTATCTATAATATATAAAAAAATTAAAACACAACCGGGGGAGAGAGAAAAAAAAAAAACTATCCAAATAGCAAATGGGCAAGTCATGAACAGACATTTCAGCAAAGAAAACATGCAGATGGCAAATAAGCACAAGAAAAACTATACATTATTTGCCATGAGGGAAATGTAAAGCAAAACCTGATTGAGTAATCACTACTACCTACACTGTTAGGAAAGCTCGTTAATATAAAACAGAGTAAAAACATCAAATGTTGGAAAGAGCCAGATCTCCTACATTGCTGGTGGGAATGTAAATGGAACACTCTGGTAAGACAGTTTGACTGGTTATGCAAAAGCAAAATATAAATGCAACAACCCAGGAATCACTGTCCTGGACCTTTATCCTCGAGAATGAAAATTTAAGATCCCACAAAACAATATGCCAAATATTCACTGTGGGATTATTTGTAGTCTCTAAATCCTGGAAACAAAAATATCCCTCAAAAGGGGAGCAGATGAACAAACTGTGGCATTTCCAAACTAGGGAGCCCAACTCAGTGATAAAAAGTCATAAAGTTAGGATAACACAAAACGTAAATGGATTCCAGGCGTATTATCCCGAATGAAACCAAACAACATCACCAGTCACAGCTGTAGGAGTTCCCTCATGTAACAAAATGCCAATATATCCAAAATGTAAAACACAGGGGTGAATGCCATGGGCAGGGATGGGTAGCATGAAGGAGATCTTTGGGCTGACAGAGTAGTTCCATACCTGGATTATGCTGTTGAATCTATAAATGTCCATGACAAAGTGACAGACCTAGACATGTCCATCATACCACACTGTCAGTTTCCTGGTGCGAATAGTGTTCTGCAGTGATGTAGGATGTTACCTTGGGGCAAAACGAGCCAAGAGTGCCTCTGCGATGGGACATTTCTGTACTATCTGAATCTCTAAATGGACCTAAATCCCTCCCTACCTATCGGATCGCTCTACCTGTCAACACACCTCAGCATAGTTCCCTAAAGCTATCAGTCCCACCCTGGCTCCTGGAAGCTCCAAGCTTCCCCAGGACCCCAATGTGTGGGTGTCAAGCAGCAGTGTAGGAGGCAGGAGGAACCTGGTGCTGGTCTGTGACTGGGCAGGTGCTGGGCTGTGATGTGCTGTACCTAAGGGGCCGAGAAGGCCAGGTGTGGGACAGGACAGAGGCAGGACACAGACTGCTCTCCTGAATCTGCTGTTCTGAGTTTGGGAAGGAACTGGCGGGGCAAGGACTTGGCTCACAGCCTGCCCTCCCTCCTCTGGACAGCATCCGTCCCCTGGCCTTAGAGATCCCCTCCCCAACCCTGCCGTCTCCTGCATCCTGCTCACACAGCCACCCCCCCAAAGTTGCCGGCATTTTACAGGTGAAGGAATGGTGGCTCAAGGAGTGAATTGCTCTGCTACACACCCCCAAAGTGGGGTCCCAGCACCTCCAAGATCCTGCTGTGTCCAGAAACATGTGTCTGGTAAGTGGGGTCTGAGCAGGTGGCCACTAGAGGTTAGCAGCTCTGGGATCACACTGTGATCCACTTCCCCGTCAAATCCAAGTGACCCAGACTGCACCAGCCTCCCCACTGGCTCCTGAAAGCAGCAGCCCTCCTATAATTTCAGACACCATCCATCTTAGAGATACTAACCTCTCTCATCCCAAGTCCCCCTTGTTTTGACCTTCCCTAAGAGACAGCTTTTTCATGGCTCTAATCAGCTTTCGCCCTGGTGCTATGAGCAGAGTGCCTTGAGCTCCCCCAAGGAACCATGGCTCTAGGCTCTCTTCCACCTCCACTACAGCCACAGGCAGACCCCAGCTCATTGATATCCACAAGGCACTTGAGCTCCCACATCCTACCTTGAGGTAAGGGGACAAACTCTAGGGAGAAGACAAACCTGGAACCTTACTCTCCTCCTTCCTTCTGTCCAATGCATGGCAGAATCTCAGCTCTGCATATTAGAGGTAGACACCTTCCTCCATATCCACAGACACCCGAGTATTCCATATGCACCTGTTCCTGTCTCCTTCTCTTCTTTACTCTGTCCATCCACCCCTCCACATGGAGCAGCAAGTAGTAATCTGTGTCTCCCCCAACTTCTGCAGTGCTTCTGTGGCTCAGAGCAGAGAGCCCACACTCCAAGCTCCTTACTCCAGTCTATACCTACCTCACCCACAGGAGGAAATCATCCAGAGGCAGGGAATGGTCCCCTGCTTCTGGTCGCCCTCCAGCCTGGTTCCCTCATCTTGTCACATTACTCTGCAGAGGTCTGCATCACACAGGGACACGCAGTCAAGAAATAGTAGTTCTGGTGACCAGAGTTTGGAACCTTTATGCCAGGGTCCAAACACAAATTTGCCACATCATGTGTGATGGGGCTAGGGACAAAAATCATTTTTGCAGAAATACCTACATATGGACATTACAGCTTATTTTTTCCTTCCTTCAGAATGTGGATGACCTCAGCAGCTGATCTTGATTTCCAGAAACCAGGATGTCTAAAAGTGTTGATGGGGATAGGAAGGATGCGTTCAGGGTCAGCTCTGCATAATTCACTGACACTTTCTCAGAGCTGTGGAGGCTACTGCCCACCAACTGGAGAATGTGATGTCTTATAAGGCACAGTAGTGAGAGTAACCCCAGCTATACATCACAGTCACCCAGGGGTTGTTCCCTGTACTTGTTCTGAAATAATATTTTTAAGTTATTTAAGCCTCTGAAAAATATTAAAACTCTCACTCCTGGAGATGACCAAACTTTTCCAAGCTCTGCATTTATGGCATCTTTGATGGGAGTGTGCAGGGACATCACCACTTGGATGCCGTTGCCTGGGAGGCAAAAGCTTCCAGCAAGTCCTTGATGTACCCAAACAATGTCTCTACCTCATAGACCTGAGCCTGCTTCTCACCCCATGACTTGATTTGTTTTTCTATGGTCTCCACCACTCATTCCAGAATGGAGCACCTCTCCTTCATCTGGAGGACCTTTGCCAATGAGTCCTCTGTATTCAGGGCCTGGGGTCTCTTCTAGAATTCCCTCCAGTCCCCATCTCATCTCCTGATATGAGTTATGTTTCAACCCCCCACCTCATCTCCTGCTATGAGATCTATTTCAAACTCTCCAAACTTTTGGTTTGACTCCGCTTTTTGGCTTGGTATCCTTTCCTCTTGAGGGGAATTCCCAAAAAGACGGGGGCTACCCAGGTGACAAGCCACAATGACCTTAAGCTGAAGTCTATCCCAGGGCACTGGTGACTCACTTGTCCTGGGGTCGCCTTAGTTAAAGGGCTTCCAGTCAGTTTAGTGTTCTAGGGACTTCTTGGCCCAGTGCAGAGCTGAGATGGAGGAGTCGTGACCAGAGGGCTCCCAGGCAACCTGTGTTCTGGGGACCCAATTGTCCTGTGCTCTATGGGGTGGAGGGTTTGGGTCAGAGGTCTGCTGCTCAGCCTGATGTCTGAGAGACTTGGCCCAGTGTCAAGCTGAATCAGAAGGCTTGGTGACCCAGATCTCCCAGTTGGCCTGGTGTTCTAGCGACTCAGTTGCCAGCTGTCTCCTCAGTTGAAGGGCCCCCACTTGGAGGGAGTCCAGTCATCCTGTTGTCCAAGTGAGTCCTTTGCCCACTGCCAACCTGAGTTGGAGTGTCTGAAGTTTCCTGTTTGGCCCAGTGTTGTGAGGACTCAATTGCCCTGTGCTTTGTTGGGCTGAAGAGCTCCCAGAGAGAGGACTCCCACTCAGCCCAGTGTCCAGGGCACTCCTTTGCCCAGTGTGCTACTAGCTTGGTGGTGTCATAGTCTCAGGGCATCTATTGGGCCTGGTGTTCTGGGGAATTTGTTGCCATTTTCTCAACAGCAGTAGAAGACTCCCCTTCTTTGTCCTAGGTTCTAGGTGGCTCCTTTCTCTGGTGCTGAGTTGGGTAGGGGGGCTTTTGGACTTAAGGCTCCTGCCGGGTCCACTGTCCAGATAACATATTTGTCCGCCTCCGGGTCTGGTTGGAGGGGTTTTGGTCAGAGGGCTCCACAAAATCCTGTGTTTGAGAACCTGATTGCCTTATGCTTTTCTGGGTTGGAGAGCTTTTCTTCTGAGGGCTCCTTTGCAGTCTAGAGTCCAGGTGATTCATTTGCCTGTGCCAGACTGTGTTGGAGATCTCCTAGCCTAAGTGCTCCTGGTGTTCTGGGGACCTGATTACCCTGTGCTTGGCAGGGATGGTGTCCTCATGATCTCAGGGTGCTTGTGTTCAGCCTGGTGTCCAAGCGATTCTTGTGCCCAGTGCTTGGCTATGTTGTAGGGCTCCTCTTCAGAGGACTCTCCCTCAGCCTGGTTTCAAGGGTCCTCATTTGGGCAGTGCAGAGCTCGGTTGGAGGTTTCATATTCTCGAGACTCCCAGGAGGCCTGATTTTCTGAAGGATTCAGTTGTGCTGTTCTTTGTTGCATTGGTGGGCATGCACTTGGCCCAGGGTCTTGGTGATTCCTTTGCCTTGTACAAAGCTGAGATGGAGGGCCCATGGTCCTAAGGCTCCTGGTCACCCTTCTGTGCAGATGACTTGATTGCCTTGCGCCAAGCTTGGTCGGAGGGGCTTTGGTCAAAAGGCACTTGCAAGTCTGGTTTTCTGGGGACATGACTGCCCTATGTCTCTCCCACAAGTAGACAACAAAAAGAAATAAAAGGCATCCAAACAAGGAAGAAGTAAAATTTTCACTGTTTGCAGATGACATGGTACTCTATACAGAAAACACTGATGATCCCAGCAAATGACTACTAGAACTGATCAAGGAATTCAGGAAAGTCCCAGGGTACAATATCAAGGTGCAGAAATCTGTTGCATTTGTATACACTACAAATGATGCAAGAGAAAGAAAAAATAAGAAAACAATGCTATTTGCAATTGCACTCACAATAATAAGATACCTAAGAATAAACCTAACCGAAGAAGTGAAAGACTTGTACTCTGAGATTTGATGAGCACCCACATCCACCCTCTATTAGCTGTTGCCCTTTGGCTTTGTAGTTCAGCCTCTCTGAGCTTCAATCTGCTCATTAACAGGAATAATGCATGGCCCACCTACCTCAGAGCACAATATGGGTTCATGTTAAAGACGCATGTGTAAATGCTTCCTGAAAGGTAACCCAGCTTATCATTCAGTTCAAGGCTCCTACACTGAAGGCTTCTTCTGTCCTGAGAGCTGGTATATCTTTCCAGGTGTTTCTGGGCACCTCAGTTCACACCTGGGCCCAAGTTCTCAGCTTTCAGATACCATCTGACCTTACAAAATTTTCCCCAACATTGAGAAAATCAGATTGTGCAAAAGCTACTTTGTGGTAAATTTCTTTTATATGACTTTAAAACATCTTATGTTTCTAAGACCTGAGACAGGGATTAAATCTAATACCTACAGCAGTTTGGGACACGAATTAAGTTTAAATTTGGAAGTAGAGTTGTTCAGGTCAGCAGGTATGTGCACTTCCTCCAAAGAAAGATCACCTGTGTGTGGCTCCCAGACCCACAGACCCCCAACGCTGGCAGGCATTACCCTCAGAAAGCTCCCCTGGTCATCCTGCCTACACCCCGCCACAGCCACACACCCCCAGCCCCTTTCCTGCTTGGCTTTGCCATAGGAGGGCCTCCATGGGAGAGTCTGAGCTAACATCCTCTTGTGCCTGATCTTTGTTGACTGCCTGTCTCCCCAGGCAGCGCCCGCTTTGCGTTATTTCCCTGTTTTCCCATGCATCATAATGCGTGGCATAAAGTAGGTGCTCAACAAATATTTGTCACATGGTGGTCACCCTCCCCTCTCATAAAGCACATTTTTATTCCCCTGCCCAGCCCAGCCTTCTGTGGGCCACACAGATGCAGTACATGCCCTGTGGGATGCCTGTCTATGGCTTCCCACCTGCCCAAGCTAAGAGCACTGCCTGTGACTTTCAAGAATAAAAACAACATCCTCAGAAGGGAGCAGCTGGATTACAGCTGAGTCTGGGAAACCTTGTTTGTCTCAGTGTGAAATAGTCCAAGCAGGTCCAAGACAGCTCTAGAGAAAGACTTGAGAAGACCCTGTGTGAAGTAATGGATGTGCTCTGTGTATGTGTTTTGGGGTGGGGACAATGGTGCGCAGAGCAGAAGAGAAGAAATGCCTGAATTCTAAATGAATGGGAAGGACAGTCAGAAGGGTGACCCGTCTCTTTACTGTCAAGTAGAGGAATCGTGGTTTGGTAGGCAGCTTTGACCCAGGCCATGCATGGCTGCAGGCCATAAGGTGCGTTCGTCTGCAGAGTGAAGAGTCTCTTTGGCTCTGTCCCTTGCTAGGATGAGACACAGGGCAGGGTGGCACCGTGTGGTTGGGGATGCATGCTGTGCACCCAGAGTTCTAACCCTGGTTTCCCCACTGAGTGAGTGGGCAGAGAAGCCCGTCAAGCTTACCATCTTTAGAATGGGGGTGATCATAGCATTATAATGTGCTTAAACAGTGTCTGGTAGGGGCACATGGGTGGCTCCGTTGGTTAAGTGTCTGCCTTTGGCCCAGGTCATAATCCCAGGATTCTGGGATCGAGTCCCACATCAGGCTCCCTGCTCTGCAGGGAGTCTGCTTCTCCCTCTGCCTCTGCCCCTCCCCCCACCCCCGCTCATGCACTTGTGCACTCTCTCTCTCAAGTAAATGAAGTCTTAAAAAAAATGCATCTGGTGTATAGTAAGTGCTCAATAAATGTTAGCTATTATTCTGTGATTCTGTGACAGAGAGAGAGGGATTTTCCTATAAGTAAGAGATAGAAAGGATTAAGTTTTAATTTTTTCGAAATCATTTAAGGAAAACTATCCAATGAAGTTATCTTCAGGGTACTTTGGCACTCAAAAGATATCACCAGAAAGAAGAATTACAATTATAATTCTGTACTATTTTAACAGTATAATTGTGTACTTTTTTTTGAAGAAATGTTTTGTGGAAGTGCCAAGTCAATAGGCCATGAACTCAACTTGAGTTCAAGGGTCCCCTAGATTTCCTTATGGGTTCCTCAGAAAAACTACAGAAAACGTCATTGGGGTTCAGTCCCCTAGGGCACCACGCTGGGTAATAGAGTGAGCATTTAGTTCTCAAACTGGTATTCGTGTGTCCAGAGACTGTGATCTCCTGAGACCCTGGCCCAGAGGGTCTTGGTGGCCAGAGATGTGGGCAGAATACAACCTCTCCCCAAAGCACAATGTTTAAGTAAGCGTTGGTGGGGTGGGGTGACGGCAACGAACAAAGGAAACAGATACTATCAGAGTTTCTGAAAAGCTCTGGAAATTTTTTTTTGAGTTATTCTTTTGAGAGAGAGAGAGAGTGTAAGAGCTCAAGCAGAGGGAGGGACGGAGAGAGAATCTCCAGCAGACCCTCCCTGGGGCACGGAGCTCCACGCGGGGCTTGGCTCCATCCCACAGCCCCAAGAACGTGACCTAAGCCAAAACCAAGAGTTGGACGCTCAGCCAACTGAGCCACCCAGGAGCCCCTGGAACTAATTTTTTAAAATAATATTTTGAGGCGAAATTCACATACAATCAACAGTTTCAGAGCAAACAATTCAGTGGCATTTAGTACAATTCCCAGTGTTGTGCAACCAGCAGCTCTGCGTAGTTCCAGAACCTCTCTGTGCCCCACAGTAAAATCCCACACCCATGTAACAGCTTCTCCCCATCCCACCCCCTCTCAGCCCCTGGAACCACCAGTCTGTTGTCTTTATGGATTTGTGTGCTCTGAATATTCCACGTACGTGGAACCACACGGTGTGTGACTGTTTTATTGTGCTGAAATACATACAACACACAGTATACGTTCAAAGCATCCATCCTTACAGCCCCTTCCATCCTGTGACTCTGAAACTCTGTCGCTATTACACAGTGACTCCGACTCTCCCCCAGCCCCTGACTGCCAACACTTTACGTCCTGTCCTCATGTTTGTGACTACACCAAGGGCCTCATATAGTTAGAATCACACAGTATTTGTCTTTTTGGGATTGGCTTATTTAACTTACCGTAAAGTCCTCAAGACTTTATCTATGTTGTAGTATGTGTCAAAAATTTCTTCCTTTTTAAGGCCAAATATTATTCCATTGCATGGATATACCACCATTTGTGTATCCATTTTAAGTTGATGGACATTTGTACTGTTTCCATCTTTTGCCTTTTGCAAATAGTGCTGCTATGAGCATGTGTTTACACGTTTTTGTGTGTGCAATATTTTCATTTCTTTGAGTATATACCTAAGAGTAGAATTTCAGGTTCATATGGTAATTCTATGTTTAACTGTTTAATGAGCCACCAAACTGTTTTCCACAGAAGCTGAACCATTTTACATTCCCACCGGTAATGTATGAGGGTTCCAATTTTTCCACACCCTTACCAACAGTTGTTATTTTCTTTTTTTAAATTATTATCGTCATTCTAATGAGTATGAAGTGATATTTCATTGTAGTTTTGATGTGCATTTCCCTAATGACTACTGATGTTGAGAATCTTTTTGCATATTTGTTGAAAAAAAAAGTCTATTCAAGTTCTTTGCCCAATTTTAAATTGGGCTGTTTATATTTTTGTTGTTGTGTCCTAAGAGTTCTTTATATATTCTGGATATTAGACTCCTCAGATATATGATTTGCAAATATTTTGTTCCTTTTGCTTTCTTGATAGTGTCCTTTGATGCACAAAATTTTTATTTTTAATGAAGTTAAATTTATATATTTTTTGTTGTTCATGCTTTTGGTATCATATCTAAGAAATTGTTGCCATCTGCAAGATCGTGAAGGTTTACCTTTATGTTTTCTTCTAAGAGTTTTATTATTTTAGTACTTATATTCAGATCATTGATCCATTGTAGTTAATTTTTGTGTATGATGTGAGATAGGGAGCCAACTTTCTTCTTTTGTATGGGGATATCCACTTTTCCCAGCACCATTTGTTGAAGAAATCATTTTTTCCTTATTGAATAGTCTTGGAACCCAGGTTGAAAGCCAATTGGCTGTAGTTGTATAGGTTTATTTCCGGATCTTCAATCCTTTTCTGTTGGTCTGTATGTCTGTCTTTGTGCTAGAATCACACGGTTTTAATTACTGTAGTTTTTTTTTAAGATTTTATTTATTTATTTGAGAGAGAATGAGAGATAGAGAGCACGAGAGGGAAGAGGGTCAGAGGGAGAAGCAGACTCCCTGCTGAGCAGGGAGCCCGTTACTGTAGTTTTGTAGTGGGTTTTGAAATCAGGACGTGTGAGTCCTCCAACTTTGTTCTTCTTCTTTAAATTTTTTTGTTATCTTAGTCACCACACATTACATCATTAGCTTTTTTTACTTTAAATTTTTTGTTATGTTAATCACCATACATTATTAGTTGGATGTAGTGTTCCATGATTCATTGTTTGTGCATAACACCCAGTGCTCCACGCAGAGCATGCCCTCTTTAATACCCATCACCAGGCTAACCCATCCCCCTACCCCCTCCCCTCTAGAACCCTCAGTTTGTTTTTCAGAGTCCATCGTCTCTCATGGTTCATCTCCCCCTCCAATTTACTGCCCTTCATCCTTCCCTCCTGCTATCTTCTTTTTTTTCCTTAACATATATTGCATTATTTGTTTCAGAGGTACAGATCTGTTGATTGCTTTGGGAATTATGGGCATTTTCACAGTATTAATTATTCCAGTCCATGAACATAGTATGTCTTTCCATTTGCTTGTGTCATCTTTAGTTTGTTTGTTTGTTTGTTTGTTTGTTTTTAATCAAGGTCTGATAGTTTTCAGAGTACAAGTCTTTCATTTCCTTGGTTAAATTTATCCCTAAGGTATTTTATTATTTTTGGTACATTCGTAAATGGGATTTTTTTTTTTCCTAAATTTCTCTTGCTGCCACTTTGTTATGGGTGTTCATATTCTTTAACTACTTCTTGCTTCAGTTTTGGAATGTTGGGTGTTTTGAGTATTTTGTCTATTTCATATAAGTTGTCCCATTTATTGGTGTAAAGTTGGGTATGATATCCCCTAGAAGGCTTTCCAGGGCTAAAAGGATCTATGGTGATGCCTCCCTTTTTATTCCTGATCTTGGTAATGTGCATTTTCTTTGTTTTATTCTTTTTTTTTTTAAGATTTTATTTATTTATTTGACAGAGAGCGAGAGAACACAAGCAGGGGGAGCAGCAGAGGGAGAGGGAGAAGCAGCCTCCCCACAGAGCAGGGAGCCTGATGCGGGGGATCCCAGGACCGTGGGATCATGACCTGAGCCAAAGGCAGACGCTTAACCGACTGAACCACCCAGGCACCCTTCTTTGTTTTATTCTTGTTCATGTCTTGTAAGGGTTTAGTATTTAACAATTACTTCAAAGAACCAACTTTTGGCTTTGTTAATATTTTCTTTTTTTTTTTCTGTTTTCAGTTTCATTGATTTCTGCTTTTCCGTTCTTCTACTCTGGGTTTAATTTATAACTTTTCACAACAGAAGCTTAAATCACTGATTATAAACCTTTCTGAGAAGTTTTCAGATACATGCGTTGAGAACTATAAATTTTCCTCGTGACTGCTCTATTTGCATCCTGCCATTTCCTGCATATTGTTTTGTTTCATTCACTTCAGATATTGTCCAATTCCCTTTATTTAGAATTGTTATTTAGAATTGTGCTTAATCTCCAAATATTTCAGGACTTTCTATTAGTCTTTTGTCATTAATTTCAGATTTCATTTCTTTGGGGACAGATGGTATACTTGAAATTTATTCAGATGTGTTATACTCTTTTCTTAAAGTTCTAAATATACTTTAAAAGAGTGTGCATTCAGTGGTTGGATGATGTTTCCATAAATATCAGTCAGGTTGAGTGGATTAAATAGTGTTTATATTCTTACTCATCATTTTTGTCTTCTTGCTGTGTTAATTATGGAGAGAAATTTGTTGAAATCTACAACTGTGATTGTCTATTTCTCCTTTTAGTTTTGTTAATTTTTGCTTAATGAATTTTGAAATTGTGTTAGATATACATGTTTAGTATTAAGTCTTTTTGTCAAACTGACTCTCTTATTATTATGTATTGTCTGTCTTTATCCCTGGTAACACCCCCTGTCTTAGAGTTTATTTTCGGCACAATATGTCTTTTTTCCAGTCCCTTTCCTTTTGATGTTTCTGTGTCCTTATATTTCAGTGTCTCTTATAAATAAGACATAGCTTTGTCTTGGTGGTTTTTTCTTTAATCCAGGCTGACAGTCTGCCTTTATTTTTTTTATTTATTTATTTTTAAAGATTTTATTTATTTGAGAGAGAGAGAATGAGAGACAGAGAGCACCAGAGGGAAGAGTGTCAGAGGGAGAAGCAGACCCCCTGCTGAGCAGGGAGCCCGATGCGGGACTCGATCCCGGGACTCCAGGATCATGACCTGAGCCGAAGGCAGTCGCTTAACCAACTGAGCCACCCAGGCGCCCGACAGTCTGCCTTTAAATTAGAGGATTTAGTCTATTTACATTTAGTATAATTACTAATATGGTTGAGTCTAACTCCACCATCTTGATATTTATTTTCTTTTTTAAAAGATTTTATTTATTTATTAGAGAGAGAGAATGAGGGATAGAAAGCACGAGAGGGAAGCTGGTCAGAGGGAGAAGCAGACTCCCTGCTGAGCAGGAAGCCCGATGTGGAATTCGATCCCGGGACTCCAGGATCATGACCTGAGCCGAAGGCAGTTG
Source organism: Eumetopias jubatus (assembly GCF_037043125.1). Classification (NCBI taxonomy): domain Eukaryota; kingdom Metazoa; phylum Chordata; class Mammalia; order Carnivora; family Otariidae; genus Eumetopias; species Eumetopias jubatus. The sequence goes on along the minus strand of NW_028274818.1, from coordinate 111,834,561 downwards.
CTTAACCAACTGAGCTACCCAGGTGCCCTTGATATTTATTTTCTGTTGATACCATTTGATCTTTGTTCCTTTGCTTTTCTTTTCCTGCTTTTTTTTTTTTTTTTTTTTTTTTGCTACAAAGTAGATCTCTTTGTATCCGTGGGTATTTTACAGTGGTGCCATCCACTGTGGTAGCCACTAGACACATGTACTAAAGTTGAAAATTGAGTCCCTCGTTATATCAGCCACACTCTGGATGCCCAGTAGCCACACATGCTTGTTACCACATTGGAAAGGAGAGATTACTGCAGAAAGTTCCAGATTGAGGTCAGGATTTATTTTGAGTCAGAATTACCCAGGGTCCAATGTGAAAAGGGCAACGTTCTAGTCAGAAGACGTGTGTTCATGTTTTGTGTTTACTACTGATGGGCTTTGTGTCCGTAGGCCTACGAGATCCTGCTCTTAGCCTCCGTTTTCAGCACCAGGGCTGATTCTCCCAACTCTCCTGGAACCTAGTCTTTGTTACTCATGTATTCTAAGACGGTTGCCGCCGATGGTAAGTGTCTCCAGGTGTGTGTGTGCGTGTGTCTGTGTGTGTGTGCGCAGCAGTACTGCCCATGTTAAATTCCTGACTCCTCAGGATAAAGAGCAACTGTGCTGATACCATTTATGATTGTGGGGCTAAAAAGGGAAGATCAAACTGAACATACCTGACCTTGCTCCAAAACTTCTTTAAAATGACTAAAATGCTATAGATGACACTTTATACTCTTCAATAGACTTGCCTTTAGAAAACTATACATAGGGTGCCCTGAGCACTTACGCCTACCTAAGTGACTTGTTGAGGGATGGCAGTGACTTAATTCTACATGAAGTACTTACCTCAGTCAAAATTAGTTAATGATGAGGACTGTTGTGGGATCACTGGGTGAGGCCTTTAAGTTAGGGGCCATTTGGGAATTTCCCCCACTCGAAGAAAGGTAACAGTCATCCCAAAGAGAAACACCTGGTAGGAAGGTACACGTTAATACAAGGGTTTAAATTATTTTGCTCTTATACTCCCTAAAAGAATTCTGGAAACATGTGACGTACCTTTTCCCTCATTTTTAGATAGACCATACCTAAAAAATTTGATCTGATTTAAATAGTTGCAAAAGATGCAAATTGTTCGATAGTTAATTGACAGTTTTAAAATAAAACTGCTACATAACCCTTCTAAATGTAGCCAGTGTGAACCTAAATACCAGGCAATTTGATATCCTTCATCAATTTTTATAACTACATGAATAAGCTTTTCTTTAATACAAAATTTTGCATCCTTCCTTTTCTTCCTGAACCTGTATTTCCATAGTTCTTCATGAAAACTTATCCCAATATAATATTTCTTTATTCTGGAAAGCCTTTTCTTGATCACCTATCGAACTTCTTTGCATCATAGGTACATAAATTTAAATCTAATTTTAAAATTTTGCAGTAGCCATAAAAGTTAAAGTGTTTAAAAACTTGAAATTTCTAAATACAAGGTCATTATATATAGAAAACCGTAGAATTTACTACAAAGCTACTAAGTACATCAAAGTTGCAGGATAAAGGATCAACATACAAAAACCGATAGTATTTCTAAACACTAGCAATGAACGCTCCAAAAATGAAATTAAGAATTTCATGAGAATACTATCAAGAACAAAACACTTGGGAATAAATTTAACAAAATAAGTGCAAGACTTGCTGACAGTGTTTATAGAAGACCTAATGAACGGAAAGATATTCCATACTCGCAGACAGATTTAATATTGTTATAATGGCAATATTCCCCCAAATTGATCTACAGATGGAGCATAATCCCTAAGAAAATCCCAGACAACTATTTTGCAGAAATCGGCAAGCTAATCCTAAACTCATATGGAAATGCAAGGGAGCCAGAATAGCCAAAACAATCTTGAAAAAGAACAAAGGGGAAGGACATTTTGTTTGTTTGTTTTGTTTCTTTTGTGTTTTGAGTTTTTATTTGAATACAATATGTCTTTAGGTCTAAAATGAGTCTTACAGGCAGCATATAGGTGGGTCTTGTTTTTTTCCATTCTGACACCCTATGTCTTTTGATTGGAGCATTTAGCCATTTACATTTAGAGTAATTATTGATTGATATATATTTAGTGCCATTTTATTATTTGTTTTGTCATGGTTTTTGGAGATTTTCTCTGTTCCTTTCTAGTCTTTGTCACTTTTGGTCTCTCCTTCCCACTCAAAGTGTCCCTTTTAATATTTTTTTGCAGGGCTGGTTTAGTGGTCACGAACTGCTTCAGTTTTTGTTTGTCTGGGAGACTCTTTATTTCTTCTTCTGTTCTGAAGGATAGCCTTGCTGGATAGAGTATTTCTGGCTGCATATTTTTCCCATTCAGCAGGTTGAATATATCATGTCACTCCCTCTGGCTTGCCGGGTTTCTGTTGAGAGATCTGCCAGTAGATTATGGGTTTTCCCTTGCAAGTTAGGGAAATGTCTTGCTGCTTTTAGGATTTCTTTTCTTTATCAGTATATTTTGCAAATTTAACTGCAGTGTCTTAATGTTGGCCTGCTTTTCTTGATTCTGATGGGAGTTCTCTGTGCCTTGTGGTTTTGGATCTCTATTTCCTTCCCCTGATTAAGGTGAGTTTTTGGCTATTACTTCCTCAAATAAACCTTCAGCTCCCTTTTGTCTCTCTTATTCTTCTGGGACTACTATGATACAAATGTTACTACATTTGATATGGTCACTGAGTTCTCTAAGTCTGCTCTTGTGATCCTTAGCTTTTCTTTCTGTCTTTTGTTCAGCTTCATTATTTTCCATAATTCTATCTTCTATTTCACTTTTGTGTTCCTCTGCTTCGTCCATCCTTTAGGTCATTATATCCAGTTGGTTTCAAATTTCAGTTATTGCATTTTTAATTTCTGTCTAATTTTTTTAGCTCCTTTATCTCTGTGGTAAGGGTCTTTCCAGCTTTTCTCAAGTCCAGTGAATGTCTTTATGATTGTTGCTTTAAGTTCTCCATCAGGCTTATTACTTATATCTGTTTCCATTAGATCTCTGGCTGTGATCTTATTCTTTCTTTTGAAATGAATTCCTCTGTCTTGGCATTTTGTCTAGGTCTCTGTCTTCGTCTGTGCTTTAGAAAAGCCTGTTATGTCTCCTGTTCCTGAGAGTAACGGCTTTAAAAAGGGGAGGCCATATAGTGTTCAGGGCCTGGTGCTCCAAGGAGCGTGTCTGGTATGTGCTGTTTATACTCTGCTGCTATGTTTTGGCTTTGGAGCAAAGCAGGCTAAAGCTCCAGTATTTGGGTTGGCCACCCTCCGCAGGTATCTCTGTGCCTATGCTGAGGGGTGGGGGAGGGAGATGCTGTCCACTGGATCTTTCGTCACCTGAGAGGCAACTCTGCAAATGTCACTTCTCACAGATGGACTCTAAGAAGAGTGAACGGTCTCTCACCATGAGCCTTTGGTGATGCTCAGATTGTGCCATGCACCCCAGGATTGCTTACATGCCTTCTCTCCTGGAGTAGGGGAGTGCTGTCAGGACTCAATCTTAGGCAGGCCTGTGGACCTCTAAAACTCCAGTTTTTGAGCCCCACTAGTTGCGAAAATTCATGAAAATCAGCCCCTCTTGTTTCCCCAGCCAATGGCTTTGAGGAAGTGTTCCACTTGTGCATATCCCTGTGTGCTCCACTCTGCCTTGCCTGTTTCCGCAACCATGGCCCCCTCCCCTCTGCAGCACCCATGATCCATTTCTCCCCTAAAGCCCATCTCCACACTTCCTACCTTCCTGTATGTGGCCTCTTCTTTCCCTCTAGTTGTGCAGTTTGTCAGGCCACAGGTCAATTTCTTGGCTATTCAGAAGAATAGATTTTTAACTATCAAATAGATTTGATAGTTATCTAGCTGTGTTTGAGGGGCGAGGTAAGCCTAGGGTCTTCCCACTATGCCACCATCTTAGCTCCCCCCACACTTTATGATATCAAAATTTACTACAGAGCTTCAGTAATCAATTCAGTTTGGTACTAGCACAGGACAAACCTACGTAGGATAGAATTGAAAAATGGAACAGAATTAAGAACCCATAAATAAGCCCATTTACAGTGAACTGGTTTTCAACAAAAGTGCCAAGAAAATCTGATGGGAAAGAAATATTCTTTTCAACAAATAGAACAATTGCAAATTCATCCAAAAAAGGTGAATTTGGACCCTTATCTCATACCATACTAAAAATTTAACACAAAATGGATCAAAGACTTAACTGTAAGAACTAAAAGTACAAAACCCTTAGAAGAAAACATGAGTAAATCTTCATAAACTTGGGTGAAGCAATGATTTCTTAGTTACCACCCTAAGAATTTAGGCAATAAAAGAAAAATTGTTAAATTGTACATCATCAAAATTAAAACCTTTTGCTCTTCAAAAGACACCATCAAAAAATTGAAAATAAGGGACGCCTGTGTGGCTCAGTCATTAAGCGTCTGCCTTCAGCTCAGGTCATGATCCCAGAGTCCTGGGATTGAGCCCCACATCGGGCTCCCTGCTCGGCGGGAAACCTGCTGCTCCCTCTCCGACTCCCCCTGCTTGTGTTCCTGCTCTCATTCTCTCTCTCTCTGTCAAATAAATAAATAAAATCTTAAAAGAAAAGAAATTGAAAATAAAACCCACAGACTATGATAAGTTATTTGCAAATTATTATATCTGAGTTGTATTTAGAATATATAAAGAACTATTATAACTTAATAACTAAAAAGTATGTGATATAATTTAAAAATGGGCCAAGGATTTGAATAGACATTTGTCCAAAGATATACAAATGGCCAGAAAGCATATGAAAATATGTTCAATGTAATTGGTCTTTAGAAAAATGGAAATAAGGAACACAATATGTCATTATTTACCCACTAGAATATCTGTAATAAAAAAAGATAGATACTAACAAGTGTGGACAAGGATGTGGAGAAATTCAAACCATCATGTATTACTGGTACAATGTTAAATGACGCAGCCATATTTTGGTAATCAGTTTGTTTCTTAAAAAGTTATATGTAGACTTACTTCATGACCTGCAATTCCCATTAGAGGTGAAGTTGTGTACATGTTTTCATCTCTTGGTTCAAAAAAAACAAGTGATGCTGCTGTTATAAAATTCCTTCCACTTTTCTTTATTTAGTTTAGGTGAATACTGTTTCTCAGCTTTCTCATCGATAAATGTTAAAATTGAGATAGAATTGGTGCTGAATCCTGTCTTATTCTGGAAATAGAACACCTATAATACATACAATACAAACAATACAAATACTGGTACACATATACAAAGTATCCAGGTATACTTGACAGAAATGTTCATAGCATTTTAAAAGGCCAAAAAGTAAAAATAACCCAAACAAGTATCAATCAACTGATGAATGGATTTTTGAAATTGTAATAAATCCATATAGTTGGTATTATTTGGTCCCAAAAATACTGCAACATGGATAGAACTCAGTGAAAGAATCCAGACATGAACATATATTATATGGTTCTATTTTTGTAAATTTTTTAATGGCAAATAGAAAGTAGAGTAGTAGTTGCCTATGGCTGTGGTTGGTAATTGGAATTGACTGTAAATGGACATGGATTTTTTTTTTTTTAGGTTGATAGAAATGTTCTAACATTAGGTTGTGATGATGGTTTTATAATTCTGTAAACATAAAATTCATTGAATTGTACATTAAAATGAGTGAACTTTATGGTATATGTATTATATTTAAAGCAGTTTGAAAAATATCTCCTGGGTAGAGGGATTATTATAATTATTTGTATTTATATGTATTTTATGTTTGGATAAATATTTATTGAACAAGAAGTATATATTTATTGGAAATATATCTTGAAGAGGTGACAAGGACTTTTTTCCAATGCATATATATCTAGATGATTATCATTTATTTCTAGAATGGGACAGAATTCAGCTTCAATTCTATTCTAATTTTAATATTTATAAATGTAAAGGCAGAGAAATTCTGTCCACATAAAATGAACTGATTTAGGTTATCACTGGTGATATTACCTTTGCTCCCAGCTCATGTTAAACTCAATAGAATGACTCGGTGTAAAATAAAACTCCTGGTAAGTACAATATGTTGAAGACTAATGTGATGATAATATTCTAAGAGTTCCACATGAGGCTAGGTCTTCAATGTATGGAAAATAGGGAGTTGTTGTTTAACGGATGTAGTTTCAGTTTTGCAAGATGAAAAAGTTCTAACAACCGGTTGCACACAACGATGTAAATATAATTAACACTAATTGTACACTTAAAAATGGTTGAGATGGTAAATTTTACTTGTGTATTTTCCTACAATTAAAAAATAATCTGAGAATCAGCTTTACACTGATTCTTTGAAGCAATAATGTAACATTAGTCTGTCTTGTGGCAAAATGCAAGCTCCTTAAGAGCAGAAATACTGTTTCATCTATTTTATTTATCTTTGCATCCCCTACAGCTTCACTGCTCAAAGTGTGGTCCATGGGTCACAACATCAGGCATTGTCTGGGTGCTTGTTAGAAATGTACCAGCACCCCACATTTTGTGAGTCTACACATACTTTTAATAACACACCTGGGTGATTCACATGCACTTTATAAAGTTTGAGAAGCACTGTTCTACAGCACCTAACTCAGAAATATCAGAGAATATTAAAGTTTGGCTGTTGTTCATGGATTAGAATCTTCTATTGATAGCTGCATTTAACTTCTTTGCTCTAGGACTGCTGTGAACTTTAGATTTCACCAATACACATATGCTAGAAATAAACAGTGAGCCAAGATTTACATAAATTTAAAGTGGGATTTTTAATCACCTTCTATCTGAATCTCCGTCCTGCACTTGGAACAAAACATAACTTGAAGATGGAACCATCTCTGCCACCCTCCCATTTTCTGTGACCACGTAATGACCTCTATGTGGCAGTATAACTCTGAGAAAGGTGCGGAAAAGTCCGCATTTAGACTCCAGTTACCATTTCTCAGCTCTGATGTGTCTGTCCCACACCCACCTCGGGGGAAAAGACCATGGGTGAGACCTTTGATTACAGTTGGCAGAGACCCTCAAAGCTTTTCAGTCCTCCTCCCTTCTTCTTCTCTCATCATTCAACTTCACAGGCCAAGCTTTTGCCAGATCTGTCCATATCACAGTCCTATGTACCCAACCAACTCCTCTACCTCAACCTAGGATGCTTAACTAGAAAGGAACCAAGTTCACATCCAGGACTCTTAGCTCCTCCTCCTAGGATAGCACCTGGCTCGGGTCTGAGGGAGATGGTGGATGAATAGCCCTCACATGGAATCCTTCAGCAAGACTTCTCTTGAGCAGCCCCCTCGTGGTGTTTCCTGAGACTCATATACGCTCCAGATATCACAATATTGAGAGTGGAGGATCTAGGCAGGAATGGTGTGTATCCATGGATACGTGTCCCATGGTTGGAGAAGTCAACAATTAGTACATCCTCTGCATGTTAAACATGCTCTACTATCACACAGAGCTTTTGTAGCTCTGGGCTGGGGAAAATAGTCATTGCATGTGCTGACAGGACAACAGGACATGGTAATTCAATGCCACAGTGGCTGGAAAAAGAATCAGTATCTTGTATGTTATTGGACCTACACTTGTCAAAGCATTTTACATTATCTCATTTGATCCTCAAAAGACTTTGCAACATCAAATAAGACAGGCGTGATTAGCCCCATTTTAAAGAAAACTAACCCAAGTCTTGACAAGGTTAGAGTTTGTAGCAGTAGTTGACAGCTGTGGCTTAAATTCACTCACTTCACTCATTCCTTGACCATGAGCAAGTAACCTAATGTCTCTGGGATGCAGTTTCCTCATCTGCAAATGGGAAGGAAAATAATTGTGTCTCGCCCACGAGGTAGATGGTGCATGTGAAGACTAGAGCATAGTGGCTTCCTGAACACAATAAGAGGTGACACCTTCTAGTTACTATGATTACTGACAGATCACACAGCTAATGGGTGATCACAATAGACCTAAGACTCAAACCATCTTCTTCAGGTTCTAAGTCCAATGGTCTTTTCACTTTGCAGCAGTGTGTGTGATTTTAGACACATTTCCAGCATCATCTCCTTCAGGAAGCATTTTCTGATCCCATCCTATTCCTGGCCGAGTGCCCCAACACTCTTCCTAGTTGCATTCCGTACATCATTAGCTCTCCACACTGTGTATGAATCCACTGATTATAAGCTCCCTCAGAGCTGGGATCATGCCTCCTTATTGGTCTTGGTATCACCAGAGCTAGATCATCGCCAGCACAGAGTAAGCACAGTGTTTGTTAACCTGGACTCCAGTATGGCTTAGTGATGTGGATTTTGACCGGAAGCCGTCTTGCATTCAATCTTTGCAGGCGAGATCACACTGTATCCCACTCTGCCTGTGTTTCTTTGCCCTTTTGTCTTTTTTAGCTCTTCTGCTAGAGGCCTATTTATTATCTCTGTCTATAATTCTCCAATTCTCATGCAGAGTTTGAATAAAATCACAGTTTAGCACCAGCTGTGTAGATTTCTACAACACAATATGAAGCTTCCACTTGCTGCTGAGAAAACACACAGATGCAATTTATAATCAGATTTCAAAGGAATGTGGCATGTTGTTAAGGTTTCATTTCTGGCCACATAGGAGGGAGGAACTAAAAATGGGACTGCTAGAACAAAATGAAAATGTCAGGTGCTTAAAAGGAATCGTGAAACTCAGACTTCAAACAACTAGATGATGCCACAATGGCCTTTTATTTATTTTTGCTTTGTCTGTCTAATTTGGGGGAAGTGAATTATGTTTGAGCAAATCAAATTCACTACAGATTATATGTATATGAATACACAAAGATATACACACACATATGGCTATGGATGTACATATGCCTTTGTTTTCTGGAATTAGAAATGTTCATCCTATGTAGCAAAGCCTCGACATACAAGCCCGTCGTGTCATTCAATCAGTGTTATTACTACAAATAAATTACTCAAATTTCTTACTGTGATATAGTAAAGGTCATAATCACAGCCCATCGTCAAGCATTAGCTACTGCTGTTGTGTACAACACATTGAAGGATGTGACCATTAGTCATTTATGAAATGGATCTCCATTCTAATAAATTAAGCAGTTTTAAGGAGGAATTTTGTAAGTTTAGGGCAGTATTTCAGGGCAACAATTCATTAAACAGGTATCAGCAATCTTTATCTTCCATACTAGAAATCTTGTTGCTTTGGACAATATATTGAAAAAATAGCTTCTACTATTTTTGCAAGTCATCCATGAGAAGAAAAAACAAACAAACAAACAAACAGTGATTGCTCAATTTGAAACTTCTAAAAGGATGGAATATAATATTTAGAGCTAAATTAATATATGAAATACAAATAAAGGCTTTCTGGATTGGTACAACTGTTTTTAAGTTCTTCTATCCTTATGAGAATGATAATCCTGCTTAATTTAAAACATCACACCCCCTGCATTTCCTTAGTTTGAGAAAAGATAAGCAGTTTGACTTCACATTATTTGGCAAAAGCATGGTTAGCTGATGAAAGGTGGGATGTGACATGTTAGTCAATGACAGCCCAAGATAACCATGAGATCATCAGAGTAGTTTTAAAATCAATGGGTAACACAGTCCCATGGTGAAGTCAAGGGATAATTTTCTCAGACACCTAATGTTTCAAAAAATGTTACGCTATTAATTTTGATTATGGTCGTAATTTAAACTGGCCTCCAATTTAAAAATGATTACATAAAAGCATTGATTTGGTGTCTGAGACACATTTCCTCAGAAAGCACACTGAGGTGAAATGAGCAGTTTTTAAATGTACAGTGTACATTGTCTTCACTTTAGAAAACAAGTAGGTAATACATTCTTCTCTTATGGATGCTAGCAACCCAAAGCTTTATTACGTTTGTCTTTACATTACTATTATTATCACCTAATTTCTGATACTGGATTACTGCAGTATGATAAAAAAGAAAAGAAAGTTGTCTATTTTCTGTGAGTGACCCCAACAACCCTCAGTCTCAAGAAGAGAAATGCTGAAAACTTTAACACCCGAGTTCTGCCATCGGGCCTTGAACATGCCCTTCTTTGACTGTGTCGTTAGACAAATTTTCAATGAGAACAAGAACTGCTTGACATCCTTCTGGTGGTCTTTTACCTAATGTTTGCCCAGAGGCCAGATTTAATTTGAGTGATAGCTTCTGGGGTCTCAGTTTATGTAATTTTGATTGAGGTAAGAGCAAGATGGAGGAAGCACTCCAGGTTTAAGAGATGTCCAAGCTTTTAAGTCACGTGGGAGACTATCAAAAGAGTTCCATGTTTCAGGGGTTCTGGAAGGCAGGGTTCTAGTCCAATTTGGAGAAAGGAGAACAAAGAATGAAAAAAAAAATTCCAAATGAAAATAATCGAAGCTAAAACTCTGTTGGGAATTCAACAGTACAGTTCAGGAAATCTGCTTGAAGTATGAATAATAGGTTGTTGTTATGCGTAGTCTGAAAGACTCTCAGCGGAGCCCCGATCCAAGCTTCATTTTAGACTCGACTTGTCCCTGGACTCCTAACTTGTTGTCACTGTAGATTACCAGACTGATAATTGCTGGGATTTTCCCACTATTTCTTAGGAGAGGTAAGAATGTGAGGAGGTGATAAAAGGACCTTAGTCAGTGATGTACTACTAAGTGTTTAACAACTGGCTCCGTGAGGTGGGGTTAGGGGGTGGGGGAGTATGCCTCTATTTACAGACATAAGTTTATTATAAACCATACTGGTGTAAAGGATATGTAGCACACAATTTATTAATAATAATAAAATACATAATATTCTTTGTTGTAAATCAATTGATTCTTACAGAATGTTTTTGTTAATTTGTGCCAAACTCTTATACCTATAGCCAATCTACAGTTGCCACTGAGAACCAGATGTGGTTCTTACATGAATGTTAGTGAATGTTTTCCTTTAAGTCAGTGAGTAAGACTAAGTAAAACAAGAAAGACATATATCTCGGAACTTACTTGTCAATGATTTGAGTACTGGAGGAAAACTGGAAGAATATCTCCTCAATTTTTTATTCACAATGCAATAACCAGACACGACATGTTTAAAAAATTTAATCTGTATTAGTTAAATTTCCTCTACCACTTTCTGAAGTCCAAACCAGGGACTGGCCAACGTTTTCTGCAAAGGGCCAGATAGTAACATTTTCGGTTTTTTCGTTCATAAGGTCTCTATCTTAACTATCTCTATTTGTACAACCCGGCCATCACAGTATGAAAGCAGCCAGAAGCTGCATGTAAGCAGATAAGCGTGGCTGTATTCCAGCCAAACTTTATTTGTGGATGCTAAACTTTGAATTCAATGTAATTTTTATATATCCGGAAATATTTTTCTTCTTTTGTTTTTTTTCAACAATCAAAAATATAAAAAACATTTTTAGCTCATAAGCCATACAAAAACAGGCAGTGGGCTAGATTTGGTTTATGAGCTGTAGTTTGTCATTCCCTTAATTTTGTCTGGCCACAGAATAGTAAATTAAGCTCTGATTTGCAGCATTTGCCAATCCTGTGGTATAAAGATTACCACTATGGCTGATTTCAAGCTACCAATGTGACACCACTGAATGTTGGGAAGAGATGAGGAGTAGCACAACATTATATTGTATTTCCACCCCATAGATACAACAGGTAAGAATAACCTCAGAGCATACATAATAGTAAAATAATTTGAAATGCTGAGTTTTAAGTATTTATTACCTTACTTTTATATTATTCACTTTGTATGATTATATGATTTCATTTTTAATAATGGCAACAACCAACTTGCAAAATTCTCAAAAACTTAGCAATCGGCTTCTGCAAGTTGGTACAAGCTGGTTTCCCAAGCACTTATTCTAGCGATACTGCAACTCTTGACTCTGATATTCCCCCACCAACACTGATTCTTCTTCTTCTTTTTTAAAAGATTTTATTTGAGAGGGATGGACAGACAGAGAGAGACAACAAGCAGGGAGAGGAGCAGAGGGACAAGCAGACTCCCTCCTGAGCAGGGAGCCTGATGTGGGACTCAATCCCAGGACCCTGAGATCAGGACCTGAGCCGGGGGCAGACGCTTAACCAACTGAGCCACTCAGGCGCCTCAACACTGATTCCTCTTCCATAGAAGCAGAATTACCTCTTAGAAGTGTCCACAAACTAGAGAGAGTGCAAGGAATCCTAGGCCGTGAGTCCATCTAAGAAGCTCTTGCTGATTCTGCCTTCCACTGAGAAATGAAATGATGGAAACCTTCACCGCCACAGGTGCAGTGGGTCTTGACTTATCTCCCAAATGGAAGAATTGTTATAATAGTCATAATAGTTGACATTTCTTGAGTATTTACTGTGGACCACGCACTGTTCTCAACTTTTACCTGTCCCAACTCATTGTGTTGTCACTCAAACCCAAGACGGAGTTTCCATCATCATCTTTTACATTCGAGGATAATGAGACACACAAACGTGAGGCTCCTTGCGGAGGTTACAGATGTGGAAAATTAAAAGTTCCAACTTCCCTAAACGCTAGCTCATTTCCTCTCTAAGTTGTGCTTGCAGAGATCAAGTATCTGTTTTTTATTATTTACTTATTTATCAATCCAATAAAAGGTTATCAGTAAAATTCAGTAGGTCCCAGCCTGGACCATCATCTTTCCTCCCCAAATCTGTTTTCTCTGTTCTCTTTTCCACGTGCTTGCTGTTCCTGGTACTGACACGACACTAGGCACCCTGGCATCTTGGACTCTTTCCTCCTCATTCTACACAGCTGCCAATCCAGTCCATGGAAACTCCAATATTACTTATTGGGCCTTCTCCTTTTTATTTCCATTCTCCTTCTCATTGAGGACTTCGGGACCTCTCACTCAGATGACTACAGAAGGCCCCTCACCATCTCCAAGTATTTGTTCCAAATGGCATACCGTGCTGCCAGAACATGGAACCAGTCTCTTGCTCATAAGCGATAATGATTGCCCACCGCCTACTCCTCAAAGCTCTCCCCTTCCTCCTCCTCTTGACTCCTTTTAAGCTGCAAGCTTACAGAACTTTTCACCATTTTTCGCAGACACTCCATGCTTGACCCACCTCCACGCCTTTGCTCAAGCTGCTGCTTTTGCTTGCAGTGCCCTTCTCCAGAACTCTGTCTGCCTGCTCTCTAGTCTTTTTTTTTCATTTTAAATGACCCAGAATTTCCTTGGTCTCCCAGCCAGAAGCAGCCTCTCCCTCTGCTGAAGTCCCATAGCATTTTTTCTACCTGTGCTTGTCTTGGGGCACTTTTTGCCCTCCCCACCCTAATTATTCTTTTTGTTTAAGATTGTATTTATTTATGTATTTTAGAGGGGGTGGAGGGAGGAGTGGATGGAGAAGGTTAAGCAGACTCCACACTGAGCTCGGAGCCCAACACAGGACTCAATCCCACGACCCCGAGATCATGACCCGAGTTGAAATCAAACCGACTAAGCCACCCAGGCGCCCCCATTTATTCTTCTTTGTTGTTTCTCTTCTCTCTCCTGCTTGACTCTGAATCCCCTGAAAGCATGATTAGTTTTCCACGTATCCCCTACGGTTGCTTGTGCACTGCGTGCTTAGCCAAGATCAGATGGGTGAATGAATAAAATCCAGCAAAGGCAACCTCTCCCACCTACTATTAATGTTGTTTAATATTCCTTTTGTGAAACATACCGTGCACGATATAGAGCTGCCTTGTCCAACATGGTAACCACCAACCGCATGTGTCTGTGGAGCACTTGAAATGTGGTCTAAGTCCAAAATGTACACTGGTCCAAATTGAAATGTGCAATCAGTATAAAATATATACTGTACTTTGAAGTCTTAGGATGAAAAAAAATCTCAGTAGTTGTTTTACATGTGCAAATTATCATGCCTGCAATACACTGGGTTAAATAAAATATAAAAATTACCACCCATTTATGTTTGCTTTTAAAAATGTGACTACTGGAAAGTTTACAATTACATACATGGCTTGCATTATATCTCCACTGGAAGCTCTGTTATAGAGTGTACTCATGATCCCCTTGAAATGTCTCTGTTTTCTAGACTGACAGTGTGTTGTCATGGAAAGGGTTCTCAGAACTTGTCCCAGTTCCTTAAACTTTTGGAAGCTTTGTTTCCTTGATTTTAATTTAGGGGTAACTGTACCTTCCTGACAGGTGGTTTAATAAGGTAATATACATTAAGGTGCCTGACACCTTGTAGGTACTGGGTAAGTATGGGTTTTTTCAACTTTCTGGGCCAGCACAAACATACCACATGCATCATTCACACCCATCATTGCCAGTATATTAGTATCACTGCACTGACCAGTACTCACCATTTTTGTAGGCCAGCTCTATATAATCTTTCTATTATCTCTTACTGTTGCTTTAAGTCTCATACCCCTAGCCAGAATACATGGGAAATGCAATTGTTAACCTGAAACCAAGGAGAATTTGGAGACCTTATCCTGCTTACATTTTCAGGGTCTGGTTCCAAATTACAATGTAAGCAGCCTGAGGCTCACCTCTCTGGAGGAAAGAGATGTCCACATCTGCCACGTTGCTCAATTTGAGGGGGTCGATTCACATCATACAGTATCCTGTGTTTTACACAAACAGTACAGTGTGAAGGGTCCTTTGAATGACTTGCTGTTCTCATTGATATTATATGACTGATGGTGGGGGGAGTAGGGACATATGTACAAATTGTTCTTCATTTTAGGCAAGACCACGAACCTAGGTTTTGAGGTCCTTAAAGATTACAGGGTAATTATCAAAAAAAATGAAAGAATTATCAGTGCTATATATGTGTCAACATTATTTTCAGAACAGATATTACCATCATAATATACTTATATTAACACTAACCAAGGATTTCTGGGAAAATTTTCCTTCATCATTAAAGGTTAGAGTTGTCGGGGGTGGGGCGGAGCAAGATGGCAGAGGAGTAGGAGACCTAGATTTCGTCTGGTCTCAGGAATTCAGCTGAATAGGGATCAAACCATTCTAAACACCTACGAACTCAACAGGAGATCAAAGAGGAGAGTAGCAACAACTATCTGAACAGAGAAGCGACCACTCTGTGGAAGGTAGGATGTGCGGAGAAGTGAATCCAAGGCGATATTCGGGAGGATAGACGGCGGGGAGGGGGCCTCCGCCGGCCGCTTCTGGCAAGTGATAGAGCCGCAGAGCACAAAATCGGAACTGTTAGAAGTCGGCTCCGCTGAGGGACGTCGCTGCAGTGGCTAAGCAGGGGGTGGAATCCTCCCGGGACAGTGTGGTCTCAGGACCCTCGGGGTCACAGAAAGACTGGGGGAGCCTGAGTGCGCCAGAGCTCCCAGGTATCAGAGCGGGGAAGCCGGCTGCAGAGACGGAGCTGAGGCGCAGGCTCTCAGCTTGGGGTTGCCCTAAACTGTGATCCACGGCCCAGTCGGGCCACTGCTCCTCCAGCAGGGACCCAACAAGCGGCAGAGCCGGGGAGACTCCCCTTCCTTCCTGGGGAGGAGCGGCGCGGGAACGCACCACAGGGATCTGCTGGGTTTGGAGACTCCACACAAGGTCGGGTGCCAGAGATAGCAACGCTCGGTCACAGGCCGGGTGAGCGCGGAGAGCGGCTGGAGTCCGGGGACAAGGGAGTGATTGCTACTCTTTGGGGGCACACTGAGGAGCGGGGCCCCGAGTTCTCGGCTCCTCCGGGTGGAGAATGGGAGACCACCATTTTTGCCCTGGTCCTCCAAGGCTGTACGGAGAGCTTGCAGGGAACAAAAGCTCCTGAGATCAAACCCGAGCAGCTTGCTTAGCCCGGACCGACAAGGGCGGGGCAATTCATCCTCCGGCAAAGACATTTGGAAACCACAGCAACAGGCCCCTCCCCCAGAAGATCAGCACGAACAGCCAGCAAGCCAAGACCAAGTTTACCGATCAAGGAGAACGGGAGAATTCCAGCGATAGGGGAATACTGCACATAGAATTCATGGCTTTTTTTTTACCATGATTCATTAGTTCATCAAAGTTAATTTTTGTTAACTGTTTTTTTTTCTTTTTCCCTTTTTCAACCAACATCTTATCAATCTCTTTTTAAAAAAAAAAAACATTTTTTATTTTTCATTTTTAGAGTCATATTTTATCCCTTCATAGTAGTTACCCTTATTTTTGGCATATATATATATATAAGTTGTTCTCTCTTTAAAATTTTGAGATACAGTTTCTTCTAACAGATAAAAATATACCCTAAATCACTAGTGTATAGCTCTGTTCTAGTCTCCTGCCTGATCACATTCTCTCCCTTTTTTCTTTTTTTTAAACTTTCTTTTTTCAAACAACTTCTTATCTTATCAAGTCCTTTTATAAAATCTTTTATAATTTTCATCTTTACAGTCATCTTCTATCCCTTCATTGTATCAACCCTTATTTTGTACATATATGTCTTTCTTCCCTTAAAATTTTAGGAGGCACTTTTTTCTAACAGACCAAAATACGCCCAAAATCTATTATGTGGCACTGATCTATGCACTAGCCTGATCATATTTGATCACATTCTCCTTTTTTTGTATTGTTCTGATTTTGTTTTTATCTTTTTTCTTTTTTTTTCTCTTTCTTTTTTCTTTCTTTCCCTTCCCTTTCCCCTGGTTTCAGGTCTTTTCTTATTTGTATACAGTATATTTGCTGGGGACGTTGTAAACCTGTTAGCATTTTGTTCTCACATTCATCTATTCTCCTCTGGACAAAATGACAAGACGAAAAAAATCACCTCAGCAAAAAGAACAAGAGGTAGTGCCGTCAGCCAGGGACCTACTCAATACAGACATTAGTACGATGTCGGACCTAGAGTTCAGAATCATGACTTTAAAGATACTAGCTGGGCCTGAAAAAAGCGTGGAAGTTATTAGAGAAACCCTTTCTGTAGAAATAAAAGAACAAAAATCTAACCAAGTCGAAATCAAAAAGGCTATTGATGAGGTGCAATCAAAAATGGGGGCACTAACTGCTAGGATAAATGAGGCAGAAGAGAGAATCAGTGATATAGAAGACCAAATGATGGAAAATAAAGAGGTTGAGAAAAAGAGAGAGAAACAACTGCAGGATCATGAGGGCAGAATTCGAGAGATAAGTGATACGATAAGATGAAACAACATTAGAATAATTGGGATCCCAGAAGAAGAAGAAAGAAAGAGAGGGGCAGAAGGTATATTGGAGCAAATAATAGTAGAGAAATTCCCTAATGTGAGGAAGAAAACAGGCATCAAAATCCAGGAGGCCCAGAGAACCCCTCTCAAAATCAATAATAGGTCAACACCCCGACACCTAATAGTACAACTTACGAGTCTCAGAGACAAAGAGAAAATCCTGAAAGCAGCTCGGGAGAAGAGATATGTAACCTACAATGGTAAAAATATTAGATTGGCAACAGACCTATCCACAGAGACCTGGCAGGCCAGAAAGGACTGGCAAGATATCCTCAGAGCACTAAACAAGAAAAATATGCAGCCAAGAATACTATATCCAGCTAGGCTATTATTGAAAATAGAAGGAGAGATAAAAAGCTTCCAGAACAAACAAAAACTAAAGGAATTTGCAAACACGAAACCAGCCCTCCAAGAAATATTGAAAGGTGTCCTCTAAGCAAAGAGAGAGCCTAAAAGCAGCAAAGATCAGAAAGGAACACAGACAACATACAGTAACAGTCACCTTACAGGCAATACAATGGCACTAAATTCATACCTTTCAATAGTTATCCTGAATGTAAATGGGCTCAATGCCCCAATCAAAAGACACAGGCGATCAGATTGGATTAAAAAACAAGACCCATCAATATGCTGTCTGCAAGAGACTCATTTTAGACCCAAAGACACCCCCACATTGAAAGTGAGGGGGGTGGGAAACCATTTACCATGCTAATGGACACCAAAAGAAAGCTGGGGTGGCAATCCTTATATCAGACAAACTAGATTTTAAAACAAAGACTGAAATGAGGAAGGACACAATATCCTACTTAAAGGGTCTATCCAACAAGAAGATCTAACAATTGTAAATATCTGTGCCCCGAACATGGGAGCAGGAAATTATATAAGGCAATTAATAACAAAAGCAAAGAAACACATTGACAAAAATACAATAATAGTGGGGGACTTTAACACCCCCCTTACTGAAATGGACAGTTCATCTAAACAAAAGATCAACAAGGAAATAAAGACTTTAAATGACACACTGGACCAAATGGACTTCACCGACATATTCAGAACATTCCATCCCAAAGCAACGGAATACACATTCTTCTCTAGTGCCCATGGAACATTCTCCAGAATTGATCACATCCTAGGTCACAAATCAGGTCTCAACCGGTACCAAAAGATTGGGATCATTCCGTGCATATTTTCAGACCATAATGCTTTGAAACTAGAACTCAATCACAAGAGGAAAGTCGTAAAGAACTCAAATACATGGAGGCTAAAGAGCATCCTACTAAAGAATGAATGGGTCAACCAGGAAATTAAAGAAGAATTAAAAAAATTCATGGAAACCAATGAAAATGAAAACACAACTGTCCAAAATCTTTGGGATACAGCAAAGGTAGTCCTGAGAGGAAAGTATATAGCAATACAAGCCTTTCTCAAGAAACAAGAAAGGTCTCAAATACACAACCTAACCCTACACCTAAAGGAGCTGGAGAAAGAACAGCAAAGAAAGCCTAAACCCAGCAGGAGAAGAGAAATCATAAAGATCAGAGCAGAAATCAATGAACTAGAAACCAAAAGAACAGTAGAACAGATTAACAAAACTAGGAGCTGGTTCTTTGAAAGAATTAACAAGATTGATAAACCCCTGGCCAGACTGATCAAAAAGAAAAAGAGAAATGACCCAAATCAACAAAATCATGAATGAGAGAGGAGAGATCACAACCAACACCAAAGAAATACAAACAATTATAAGAACATATTATGAGCAACTCTATGCCAGCAGATTAGATAACCTGGAAGAAATGGGTGCATTCCTAGAGATGTATCAACTACCAAAACTGAACCAGGAAGAAATAGAAAACCTGAACAGACCTATAACCACTAAGGAAATTGAAGCAGTCATAAAAAATCTCCCAAGAAACAAAAGCCCAGGGCCAGATGGCTTCCCAGGGGAATTCTATCAGACATTTGAAGAAGAATTAATATATATTCTTCTGAAACTGTTCCAAAAAATAGAAATGGAAGGAAAACTTCCAAATTCATTTTATGAGGCCACCATTACCTTGATCCCAAAACCAGTCAAAGACCCCATCAAAAAGGAGAATTACAGACCAATATCCTTGATGAACATGGATGCAAAAATTCTCACCAAAATACTAGCCAATAGGATCCAACAGTACATTAAAAAGATTATTCACCATGACCAAGTGGGATTTATCCCTGGGCTGCAGGGCTGGTTCAACATCCGCAAATCAATCAACGTGATACAATACATTAACAAAAGAAAGAACAAGAATCATATGATCCTCTCAATAGTTGCAGAAAAAGCATTTGACAAAGTACAGCATCCTTTCTTGATCAAAACTCTTCAGAGTATAGGGATAGAGGGTACATACCTCAATATCATAAAAGCCATCTACGAAAAACCTACAGCGAATATCATTCTCAATGGGGAAAAGCTGAGAGCTTTTCCCATAAGGTCAGGAACGCGGCAGGGATGTCCACTCTCACCACTGCTATTCAACATAGTATTAGAAGTCCTAGCCACAGCAATCAGACAACAAAAAGAAATCAAAGGCATCCAAATTGGCAAAGAGGAAGTCAAACTCTCACTCTTTGCAGATGATATGATACTTTATGTGGAAAACCCAAAAGACTCCACCCCAAAACTGCTAGAACTCATACAGGAATTCAGTCAAGTAGGAGGCTATAAAATCAATGCACAGAAATCAGTGGCATTCCTATACACCAACAACAGGAGAGAAGAGAGACAAATCAAGGAGTCGATCCCATTTACAATTGCACCCAAAACCATTAGACACCTAGGAATAAATTTAACCAAAGAGGCAAAGGATCTGTATTCAGAAAACTATGAAATACTCATGAAAGAAATTGAAGAAGACACAAAGAAATGGAAAAATGTTCCATGCTCATGGATTGGGAGAACCAAAATTGTGAAGATGTCAATGCTACCTAGAGCAATCTACACATTCAATGCAATCCCCATCAAACTACCATCCACTTTTTTCAAAGAAATGGAACAAATAATCCTAAAATTTGTATGGAACCAGAAGAGACCCCGAATAGCCAGAGGAATATTGAAAAAGAAAAGCAAAGCTGGCGGCATCACAATTCCGGACGTCCAGCTCTATTACAAACCTGTCATCATCAAGACAGTATGGTACTGGCACAAAAACAGACACATAGATCAATGGAACAGAATCGAGAGCCCAGAAATGGACCCTCAACTCTATGGTCAACTTATCTTTGACAAAGCAGGAAAGAATGTTCAATGGCAAAAAGACAGTCTCTTCAACAAATGGTGTTGGGAAAATTGAACAGCCACATGCAGAAGAATGAAACTGGACCATTTCCTTATACCACACGCAAAAATAGACTCCAAATGGTTGAAAGACCTAAACGTGAGACAGGAGTCCATCCAAATCCTAAAGGAGAACACAGGTAGCAACCTCTTCGACCTCAGCCGCAGCAACTTCTTCCTAGAAACATCACCAAAGGCACGGGAAGCCAGGGCAAAAATGAACTATTGGGATTTCATCAAGATAAAAAGCTTTTGCACAGCAAAAGAAACAGTCCACAAAACCAAAAGACAACCGACAGAATGGGAGAAAATATTTGCAAATGACATATCAGATAAAGGGCTAGTATCCAAAATCTATAAATAACTTATCAAACTCAACACCCAAAGAACAAATAATCCAATCAAGAAATGGGCAGAAGACATGAACAGACATTTTTCCAAAGAAGACATCCAAATGGCCAACAGGCACATGAAAATTGCTCAACATCGCTTGGCATCATGGAAATCCAAATCAAAACCTCAGTGAGATACCACCTCACACCCGTCAGAATGGCTAAAATGAACAAGTCAGGGAACGCCAGATTTTGGCGGGGATGTGGAGAAAGGGGTACCCTCCTACACTGTTGGTGGGAATGCAAGCTGGTGCAACCCCTCTGGAAAACAGTATGGAGGTTCCTCAAACAGTTGAAATTAGAGCTACCATTCGAACCAGCAATTGCACTACTGGGTATTTACCCCAAAGATACAAATGTAGGGATCCGAAGGGGTACGTGCACCCCAATGTTTTTAGCAGCAATGTCCACAATAGCCAAACTGTGGAAAGAGCCAAGATGTCCATCGACAGACGAATGGATAAAGAAGAAGTGGTATATATACACAATGGAATATTATGCAGCCATCAAAAGGAATGAGATCTTGCCATTTGCAACGACGTGGTTGGAACTGGAGGATGTTATGCTTATTGAAATAAGTCAATCAGAGAAAGACATGTATCATATGACCTCACTCGTATGAGGAATTCTTAATCTCAGGAACAAACTCAGTGTTACTGGAGTGGTTGGGGGTGGGAGGGATGGGGTGGCTGGTTGATAGACATTGGGGAGGGTATGTGCTACGGTGAGCGCTGTGAATTGTGTAAGACTGTTGAATCACCGATCTGTACTTCTGAAACAAATAACGCAACATATTTTAAGAAAAAAGAAAAAGAAGAAGATAGCAGGAGAGGAAGAATGAAGGGGAGGAATTCAGAGGGGGAGACGAACCAGGAGAGATGATGGACTCTGAAAAACAAACTGAGGTTTCTAGGGGGGAGGAGGGTAGGGGATGTGTTAGCCCGGTGATGGGTATTGGAGAGGGCACGTTCTGCATGGAGCACTGGGTGTTATGAACATACAATGAATCATGGAACACTACACCAAAACAAATGATCTAATATATGGTGATTAACATAACAATAAAAATTTTTAAAAAAAGAAAGAAAAGTGTACTCTTAATCCCCTTCATCTGTTTCACATCCCTCCATCCACCTCCCCTCTGGTCACCGTCATTTGTTTATTGTTGAGTCTGCACTTTGGTTTGTCTCTTTTCTCCTTTATTTATTTATGTTTGTTTTTAAAATTCCACATAAGAGTGACATCATATGGTATTTGTCTTTCTCTGACGGACTGATTTCACTTAGGATAACACCCTCTAGTTCCATCCATGTGGCTGTAAATGGCAAGATTTCATTCTTTTTTTATGGATGCGTAGTATTCCACTGTGTGTGTGTGTGTGTGTGTGTGTGTGTACACATCTATCATCTCATTTATCAGTTTATCAACAGTTTATCATTTATCAGTTTATCAACAGTATTCCACTGTGTGTGTGTGTGTGTGTATACACACATCTATCATCTCATTTATAAGTTTATCAACAGTATTCCACTGTGTGTGTGTGTGTGTGTGTGTATACACATCTATCATCTCATTTATCAGTTTATCAACAGTATTCCACTGTGTGTGTGTGTATATATATACACACATCTATCATCTCATTTATCAGTTTATCAACAGTTTATCATCAGACACTTGGTTGCTTCCATATTGTGATATTGTAAGTAATGTTGCAAGAAGCACAGGGGTGCATGTATCCTTTTGAGTTATCATTTTCATATTGTTTGGGTGAACACCCAGTAGTGTGATTGCCGGATTGTAGAGTAGTTCTAGATTTAATTTTTTGAGGAACCTCCATCCTGTTTTCCACGGTGGCTGCAACAGTTTGCATTCGCACCCACAGTGCACGAGGGTTCCCCTTTCTCCACATCCTTCCAACACCTGTTGTTTCTTGTGCTGCTGCTGTTAGCCATTCTGACATTGGGAGGTAATATCTCATTGTAGTTTTGATTTGCATTTTCCTGACGATGGGTGATGATGAGCATCTTTT
Source organism: Eumetopias jubatus (assembly GCF_037043125.1). Taxonomy (NCBI): domain Eukaryota; kingdom Metazoa; phylum Chordata; class Mammalia; order Carnivora; family Otariidae; genus Eumetopias; species Eumetopias jubatus. The sequence continues at coordinate 111,811,598 of NW_028274818.1, read as the reverse complement.
CATGTGACTGTTGGCCATCTGTAGTTCTTCTGTGGAGAAATGTCTGTTCATGTCTTCTGCCTGTTGTTTAACTGGATTATTTGTTTTTTGGATGTTGAGTTGTATCAGTTCTATACATTTTGAGCACTGTCCCTTTATTGCATATGATATTTGCAAATATCTTCTCCCATTCAGTAGGTTGTCTTTTTATTATTATTTTCATTGTTCTTGTGCTGTGTGGAAACTTTTTATTTGGATGCAGTCCCAGTAGCTTATTTTTGCTCTTGTTTCCTTTGCCTCAGGAGATACGTCTAGGAAAATGTTGGTGTGGTCTATGTCAGAGAAGTTAGTGTTTGCGCCCTCTTGTAGGATTTTTATGGTTTCAGGACTCACATTTAGGTCTTGAAACTATTTTGAGTTTGTGTGTATGGTGTAAGAATGCGGTCTAATTTCATTCTTCTGTGCATAGGTGTCCAGTTTTCCCAACACCATTTGTTGTAGAGACTGTCCTTTGTCTTTTCGATATTCTTGCCTGCCTTTTGGGTTTATGTCTGAGCTTCTGTCCTGTTCCCTTGGTCACTGTGTCTATTTTTGTGCCAGTACCATACTGTTAGGATGACTACAGCTTGTAGTATAATTTGAAATCTGGAATGGTGACTCTTCCAGCTTTGTTTTTTTCTCAACATTGCATTATCTGTTCATTATCTTTTGTGGTTTCATATAAAATGTTAGGATTGTTGGAGTTTTTTTCTTTTTAAAGTTTAAATTCAGTGAGCCAACTTGCAGTACATCATTAGTTTCAGTTGTGGTGTTCAATAAGTTAACAGTTGTGTATAACACCCATTGCTCGTTGCATCACGTGCCATCCTTCATGCCTGTCACCCAGTTATTGCATCCCCCCCACCTCCCCTCCAGCAACCCTCCTTCTGTTGCTAGAGTTAAGAGTCCCTCATGGTTTTTCTTCCTCTCTGATGATTTCCCATTGAGCTATTTCTCCCTTCCTGTATGGTCCTCTGTGCTGTTTCTTTTATTTCCCATATGAGTGAAACCATATGACAGTTGTCTTTCTCTGATAGACTTACTTCACTCAGCATAGTACCGTCCAGTTGCATCCAGGTCGATGGGATGGTAAGTATTCATCCTTTCTGATGGCTGGATGATATTCCATTGTATGTATGTAACACATCTCCTTATGCATTCATCTGTCCATGGACATCTGGGCTCTTTCCACAGTTTGGCTATAGTGGATGTTGCTGCTGTGAACATTGCAGGGCATGTGCCCCTTCTTTTCACTATAGATATGTATCTTTTGGGGAAATACCCAGTAGTGCAATTGGTGGTTCGTAGGGTAGCTCGATTTTTAATTTCTTGAGGAATGTCAATGTTGTTTTCTGGAGTTGCTGTACTAGTTTGCATTCCCACCAACAGTGTAAGAGTGTTCCCCTTCCTCCACACCCCACCAACATTTGTTGTTTCTTGGTTTGTTAATTTTAGCTATTCTACCTGGCGTGTTGGGGTACCGTATTGTGGTTTAGATTTGTATTTCCCTGAAGCTAAGTGATATGGAGCACTATACAAGTGTTAGTCAGCTGTATGTCATCCTTGGAGAAATGTCTGTCCATGTTTTCACCCATGTGTATATCTGAGGTTGGGTTAAGGTCCGGAAGCTTGGAAGATGCGATCGGCCAGAAGGGTGATCTTCACAGGTGAGCCTGGGTGAGGGGCGAGGGGCGAGGGGTTCAGGCTAGGGTGAGGGGATTTGGGCTAAGGGTTGGGGTTCAGGCTAGGGCTTAGGGCTTAGGGGTTAGGGGTTAGGGTTAGGGTTTGGGGTGGGGCTAGGGCTTAGGGCTTAGAGGTTAGGGTTTGGGTTCGGGTTGAGGGTTCGGGTTCGGGGTTTGAGTTAGGATTTTGGATTTAGGGGTTCGAGTTCAGGTTCGCTTTCGGGGTTCAGGTTTGGGTTCAGCATTTGGGGTTTGAGTTAAGGGTTCAGGTTTAGGGTTTAGGGATTTGAGTTCAAGTTTGGGTTCGGGGTTATGGACCTGGGGGAGGGGTTCGGGTTAGGCTTTGGGTTCAGGTTGGGATTGGGGTTGCGGTTTAGGGTTTAGGGTATGGGTTAGGGTACGGGTTTGGGTATGGGTTAGGGTACGTGTTAGGGTTAGGGTATGGGTTAGGGTTAGGGTACAGGTTTGGGTACAGGTATGGGTATGGGTTAGGGTACAGGTTAGGGTTCGGGTTAGGATTAGGGTTCAGGTTAGGGTTCAGTTTAGGGTTAGGGTACGGGTTAGGGTTATGGTATGGGTTAGGGTTAGGGTTAGGGTATGGGTTAGGGGTTAGGGTTAGGGTACGGGTTAGGGTTAGGGTACGGGTTAAGGTACAGGTTAGGGTTAGTGTATGTGTTAGGGTATGACTCATGTTAGGTGTAGGGATTAGGGTCTCCCTGTCCTCTGCTGCACAGAACCCGTTCTCCTCTGGTAATAGAGTGATATTTTCATAACATAAACTTTGGGCCTCTCTGTGGTCTGCTCCCCTCCTGCCCGACCTCTCCAGCCTCACCTCTTCCACCATGGCCCCCCTTTTGTGGGCCACCCAAATATGTGGTCGTCCCACATGTGCCCTGGGCCTGACTACAAGCCTTTGCTTTTGCTCTGCCCTCTGCCAGGATCACTCTTCTATCCCCCTGCTTCATATCTGGCTTGTTGCCCCATTGTCTGGGTCTGGACTTGCCCTCTGGTGACCTGACTCATGTCTGCTGGTTGAGTGTGCTTATCCCCTATTTAAATGTAGTGCCTGCCTTCCCTGTGTGAGTGATTTACTAACCTGCCGGGTATGGGGCAGGCACAGGAAAGTAGCCTTAGTGCCTACGCAAAATATCAGTCTCAGCGGGGCTCACCACACTTGCCTATAATGGGGGAGCTGCTGTCCTCACAGGGGGGAGCAGGTAGTACCCTTAAAGGGGGACCAGCCATGGGACGTGTTTGGATAAGACTTTGAACCCTTTGGGGCTGGGGAGATGTAGACCTGGACCTGGAAGCTTACACCCTTGGATTCAAGCTTGGGGCCTAAGCAAGCCCCTCTTCCTCCTGGTGTCATCTTTTGCCTTCCCTGTCCACGGGCTGGACCTGATTCCTGATGTGGCAGAGTTTGAGGATGACCCCTCCTAGGAATACCAGTGGCTTACTGAGCACCTTGTCAGCAGGATGCCCAGCAGCCTTCCAGGGAGGACACTACAGGAAGTGGAGACAGTTCTGTGGGGGCTAGCAGCAGCACACTCAAAGCAAAGTGAGACGGATGGCCGGCCCTGCTGATTCTAGCCACTCTGTAAGACATAGAAATGAAGGCTGTGCCCAAAGGTACTTCCTTCCTGGAAGGTGGGGATGTAATCTGCAGGGGAGCTGCCAGTAGAGGGCACCTGCAGGGTTTGCCCAGGAGCTCAGCACAGCGGGAGTGTTCCTGGCTCCAGCATGCTGGCTGTGGGGCTGCATGGGTTTCTAGCCTCCGAAGCCTCAGGCTCCCCTTTGTAAGATGGAGTGCTGATGGCCTCCATCTCTGGGAACAGATATTAGGGAGGTCCTGCTGGCTGATTCCCTCAGGAAGATCTGGAGGTGGCTGTTGCTTAAAGCAGCCCAGGGCCCGCCCCCTTGAAGAAGGTGCACATGTCCATGGCCCCCAACTCTGGGGTCCTGCTGCCAACCTCTGGCAGTGACCCTCTTCCTGCCCTGTCCACTGCCCCTGTGGATGCATGGTCTTCCCTGGAGCTGTTCCTGCAGACAGCAGAGAAGCACTACATGTTGGGGCATGGGGTCACCTACTAGGTTTTCACCAATCAGCCAGCTGCCAGGCCCCGTGTGCCCCTCCATGTGGGCCAGAGGGTGGTGGTCCTCATGGTGGACACAGGGTCACTTACTACGTCTTCAACGACCCGCTGGTTGCTGTGCCCCGTGTGCCACTCTGGGAGGGCTGGAGGGTGGTGATCCTCGAGGTACGCGGCGTCCTGCACTGGCAGGATATGTCCATGCGGCACAGAGTGATGTTAAGCCACTTCCGCGAGCAGCGCTTCCTCTGTGACGTGGAAGACCTGGTGTGCGTGGACGTGGATGCGGGAATGAAGTTTTGGGACCATGTGGGCATGGAGATCCTGTCCCCCCTCTTTGGCACCCACACCCTGGTTTGTACTGGGCAGCCCATGAGGACTTTAGCTGTGAGCCCTGGCCACAGTCCCAGACCTACATCCCCAGGGACCAGGGCAACTTTTATTACATGGGGGCCTTTCTGGGGGATTTGTGGTTCCCCGACTGACCTCGGCCTGTTACCAGGCGATGGTGGTCAGCTGGGCCAATGGGATTGAGGCTGTGTGGCCCGATGAGAGCCACCTGAACAGGTACCTGTTGGACCATGGGCCCACGAAGGTGCTGTCCCCGGAGGACCTGTGGGACCCACAACTGCTGCCTGACCCCCATCATTCCCCGGGTCATGAAGAAGCTGAGATCCATGGCTGTGCCCAAGAATCACCAGGACACCCAGAACTCATGAGGCGCTGTCCCCAGAGGAGCTGTGGGACTCGCGGCTATTGGGCTGTCCCCTGAAGGACCTGTGGGACCCGCAGCTGCTGGGCTGGCCCCTGTCATGAAGAAGCTGAGATTCAGGCCAATGCCAAGAATCACCAGGACACACAGAACTCATGAGGAGCTGCCCCCAGAGGCCATACAGGACCCGCGGAAGCTGGGCTGTCCTCTGGAGGATCTGCAGGACCTGAGGCTGCTGGGCTGGCCGCCCATCATTCCCTGGGTCATGAAGAAGCTGAGATTTGTCGCTGTGCCCAAGAGTCACCAGGACATCTGGAACTCACGCAGGGCTGCCTCCATCTCCATCAGGGGGTGCTTCCTTGAGCAGAGCCGTCAGACCAGATTCCTACTTCTGTCCCCTTGAGGGAAACTGTGGAGCCCAGCACTGCTTGCATGGGCATGCCAACGCCCCAGCTACCCCTGTGTACAGGAGGCCTGTCTGGGGGCACAAGTTCCTCTCTTTGTGGTCAGTCACTACATTTTGATCATTTCAGGGTCATTTGCACCTGTGAACGGCTCCAGTTTTATGTTGGATGTTTTTCTATGTCAATGCTGAGCAACCATTTTTAAAAAGAACAATTGAGGGAAAAGGTTTTCTCCGTGGTTCTAAACAGACATCACCTGTTGGAGCTGGGAGCAGCCCTGTAGCACCCATGGAGCCAGAAAGGGCGCTGGCCGGGTCTTCCCTCCCAGTCCTTACACCTCACTGAAGCCATGGGGCTTCAGGGTCATGGTGCGCCGAGCCACCTCTCAGACCTCCCAGTGCCCTCACCACCAGAGCCCTTGGCCATGGCCACTAGCTTGGCCTCCAGGAGCGTGGAGCCCTCTGGGCTATATAAGGTTCCTGCCTTGGTTTTAAATGGCTATTTCTGTGCTGGTGTTTGTGAAATGTGGGCACTTGCTCCGTCTGGATGCACGTCCCATTGGGATTCCTAAGTGCCCACCAGTGGGTTTGCACTTGTGCACTTTCTCTGGACCAGCTGCCTGCACTGTGTCTTAGCAAGCACTTACTGAGCTCAGTCACCCAACAAGGGGCAGAGCGTGAGAGCGAGAACTAAGAGACAGGCTCCCTGCTCCTGGGCCCTCCAGGGACTTGCGATGGCCCCAACTTCCTGACTCACTTCTTTTGTATTGTGGTATAATGGACATACAGCTGATACCATGAGGCGCGTTTCAGTGGCAATAAGTGTATTCCCTGTTCTGAACCGGCTACTTCCGTCCATCACCACAATGTTTTCATCATCCCAAACTGAACCTCTGCCCATGAGACCCTACCCCCCATTCCACTTCCCCAGCCCCCGCACCCAGCAGCTCCTTCCACCTCCGTGAATGGGAGTGCTCTCCATCCCTCCCAAGTGGGGTCCTCTGGTGTTGGTCCTTTAGGGACTGGCTTATTTCATATGGCATAATGGCCTCAAGGTCTGTCCCTGTGAGCCTGAACCTGACCCACTTTCCCCCCAAAAGTGTGGCTCAGCCCTCTCCTGTCTGAGCCGAACCTCCTCAGTCCCCTCTGCTCCCCTCACCTTCCTCCTCAGCCCGAAGATGATCCCAGCCAGTCTGCAGCTTTGAAGACCTGTTCAGTCCGGGTGCCAGGCACATACCCCGGGGGCCTCGGGCCTCACCTATACCCCATCTGTCTATGTCAGGTGCCTACCTCCCTCCCCCAGCTGACCACCTGCACCTCCCACAGGTGTCCCCATCTCAGGAGAGGGAAACACCAAGTCCAGACCCTTGGAGTCCTCTGGGACTTCTTGCTTGCTACCAACCCTCCCAGCAGTGAAGTGGCTACTGGAGGACATTCAATGTCCAAAACATTTAAAGGCAAAAGTGCGTCTCTGCTGCCTAAGGCAATGGATAACAGTTGGGGCAAATAGAAACCAGGCAGAATCACCGGAAGAAAGGCTGAGGAATGAGGAGCTTTAGGGAAGAAAGGTCTGGAAGCTCTGACTGCCGCTACCTGACATTCAGGTGCTCCTCAGTTACTCCTGTGCCTCTGGTATCTTCCTGGAACCCTGACATGGCTGTTTTCAGACAGCTCCTCCAGCAGTACCCTCAGTTTCTGGGAGGCGGATTTGCTGGAATCCGCGGTGTGTCCTGCTGCACCACCGGGATCGCTTTTTGAAGGTGCATCGTCCAGGCCATCTGAGGAGGCAAGACTGTGGGTCTGTGACCTGGAGGGATTCTGAGCACAACTGGTGGGATGGGAGGGCTGCAATGCCAAGAGGCAGGTTTCCAGAAAGCCGACTGTGGTCCCCGGCATCCTACCGATTTTGAACCAAAGCCCTGAGATCTTTAAAATGCCAGCAATGTTACAGCATGGGCCAGAAAAACAAATGCCCCGGTGCACCCAACACCACCTAAACTATTGGCCATTTCTTGTCACTTGAGCTGAGGTCAAAGGATTGGGAGTCGGGGCTTGAGGAGGGTCCTGGGCCAGACTTTGTATTTGGGGGACAAAGGCCATCCAGACAAGCTTGTGCTGAGCCCGAGGAGGGGGTCTGTGTGGAGACCCCAGCTGCAGGCACTGTTGTCCACGGATGCCCCCTCAGCCTGCCCCAGTGCACCTGCTGCTGGGGGAAGGCCTGCCCCCTCCTCTCTGCCTGAGGGCTCTCTCCTGCACCAGGTGCCTCCTTTCCTGCCAGTCACTGTCTGCCTGCAGCATGGGAGGGTGGCTACCCCGAGTTCCTCCAGCTGCTGGGGGAGCACCTGCCCCCTCCTCTCTGCTTGAGGGCTCTCTCCTGCATCAGGTGCACCTCCTCTCCTGCCAGTCATTGCCAGACTGCAGGGTGGGGGGGTGGCTAACCTGAGTACCTCCAGCTGTTGGGGGAGCACCTGCCCCCTCCTCTCTTCCTGAGGGCTCTCTCCTGCATCCGGTGCACCTCCTCTCCTGCCAGTCACTGTCAGCCTACAGCCTCGGAGGGTTAGGGTTATGGTTAGATAGGGGTGCCTGTCACCATTCTCTCTAGGGGACCTCTACTTCCTCACGATCTCCCCAGGGCTGCTAGTCCCCAGACCAGACACCTGCCAGTCTGAGGGTGACCAGAGCTGCCTCCTTAGGGTTTCCTTTGCCGGAGTCCTTCCCCAGGAGCTCCTGCATCTCTGACACATATTCCCTGCGTGCCTATCCTTCCGCTTTGGACTTGCATGTGTTTGGTCTCCGTCCCTGTGGAACCCAGTGACTTGGAGCATGGTTGGACCAGAGTCATGTGACAACCTTCTCTGGCCTTGGGTTGTGAGCAATGCTTTTGCCCTTTGAGGTGTGTCTTCCAGCTTTCTGCATTTCCCTGGTTTCTGTGTGGGTCACAGGAGGAACCAGCCCTGTCCTGTCTGGGGTCAGGCTGTGGTGTCCCAGCAGGACCAGGGGTCTCAGCCCCGAGATTGTGCCCATAATTCCTAAAGTGGCCTCTATGATTACATCTGATGTGTAATCCATCGATATTTCAATATCAAATAAGGGAAATTTTATAACAAACACGGAAGAAAATGAGTCCCCTTTGAAAATAGGGGGGGCAGACACAAAGGCCCCTATTGTGTGATTCCACTTAGAGAAACATCAGGAATAAGTAAAGGAACAGAGAGAGAAAGCAGCTTAGGGGTCTCCAGGGTCTGGGCTGGAGGAGAAATAGGCAGGGAGCATTTCTGGTTTGGGGACTCCTTTGGGGAATGAGATATTCTGCAGCAATGTTCTGGGGTGTGGTGGCACAGCGTTGGGCATGTACTTAATGCTCATGACGTGTTCAATTCAAAACAAGGAATTTTGTTTAAAACAAATAATAAACAGTACATAGGACATGGAAGGATAAAATAACAGTTAATATGTACCAGAGAGAAAGAACATAGGGGGAGGGGATGAAACAATGGGGCGGAGTCTTGGGTTCTGGCGATGGAACTAAGGGTAATTGTACAAGGAGCTCTCCCTGCAGGGCTGTGGGCTCTGGATGTGGCTGTGGGAGCCCTGCAGGAGCAGGAGTAGGGGCAGGGCTCAGGATAGGGCCAGGGCCAGGGGCAGGATCTGGGTCAGGGACAGTGGCTTTGGCAGGGGCAGGAGCAGGAGAAGCGGCAGGGGCAGAAATAAGAGCAGAGGCAGGGGCAGGGGCTGGGGCACGGGCAGAGGCTGGGGTAAGGGAAGGGGCAGGAGCCGGGTCAGGATCTGGGTCCGAGGCAGGGGCAGGGCAGGGGCTGGGGCAGGAGCAGGTGCCAGTTCTTCCTGGACAGTGCCAGGCTCTCCGTGGGCAGGTGCCGGGTCACCTGCCCGCTCCTGGTCTCCTCCTGAAGTCACTGCAGGCACCAGCCCTCCCTCCAGATCCAGCTCTAGCTCCTCAGGTGGTGGAGCAGCTGTGAGAGGAGAAAAGCTCACCCACGTGCTTACTCTCCATGGGCCTTTGCAGAGACAGAGCCAGCCCAGGGCCTCCCAGAGAAGCCACAGCCAGGAAGGAACCTTCACGGGGACGTCTCCCCAAATGCAGTCCACCTGCTGGGTCCTCTGTGCCCCCAGTGTGTCCTCTGCTGAGAAGGACCTCGAGGGAGTACAAAGCATTTTCCCAGCACTGGGAGCACAGTGGGTCAGGGATGGAGAGTCAAGGCCAACAGGCTCTTCTACAAGCCTGTGCGACCCTTGGGACACTGCATCTCTGCAGCCCAAGTGACTGCAGAGTAAGCTGAGGCCTTTTGTGCTGTAGCCCCTCTGGACTTGGGGGTGGGTATGTCTTCCTACTCCCAAGTGCCCAGGGTGGTGGTGGACACCGGAACCCAGACCGTGTCATCTCCCAGTTCCCTGGCAACCCCCTGGGCCCTTTGGGGACCCCTACCATCAGCCTGGCCTGTCTCCCCTCCCCATGCTCTGGATCTGGGTCCTTGCCAGGAGTCCTGATGCCCTGCCCCATGGCCCAGCTGTCTCCAACCTCTTTCTTCTTTCCCCCTTGTCCCCCACCTCGCTCCCAGGGTGTCCTCCCCTTCTGACCCCCAGCTGGGCAGTCAGAGTGGTGTGTGTGGGTGCGTTTGCAGGTGCACATGCCTCTACATGCCTGGGGATGCCAAGGTCATGTCCCCACATGGGACGGGGTGGGTAGCTATCCCCGAGGATCTGAGGGGCTCTCCCCCCCAAAGCGACCCTCATGGGAGGGTTGGGGCTGGTCTAGGACTGGAGAGCAGCCTTGCTCCTTGGGCTCTGCACCCCTCATTTATCCTGAGCCAGTCCCTGTCTCTCTTGACCCAGGTTCCCAACTGTCCCTGAGGTTTGGACATGGAAACGCTTGAACGTGGCCGCTCCTCCAGGGGTAGGTGGGGGACAGGTGCACCAGGCACACAGGCCTCCGCACGGAGAGGGCCAGCCAGGTGTGTCATGGCCTGGTGTGCAAAGGGGACCTGCACACAGCACCTGTACAGTGACCCAGCCCTGCAGCGGATGTACATGAGACCCATGGATCTGCACCTGACCAGTCCCCCACATCCCCTCACCACAGCCGACTGCTCTGTGGCCCCAAAGTCTGCTGGGCCCCGCAATCACACCCACCCTGGGCGGCAGGCCTTAGCGTGCAAGGACAGGTGGGTAGGATATCTGGGGACGCACAGGTCATTGAATAGTCCCCACCCACTTGCCCTGGAATGCAGACTCCTTCTCAGGGTCCATCTAAGTGCAGGGCTGGGCCAGTGGACCTGGAGGCATCAGTGGAGGCCGACTCAGGACACGAGATCAGTCTGCCCCTTCCCCTTCTCCTCTCCTCCTTCTGCCTTGTCTTTCTGGCAGGAGCCGGGACAGAGGTCCAGCCTGTCCCTGGTGGCAGCCCTGGCTGGAGTCAGAGGGGCGGGAAGGAGGCCGGGGTGGAGGGGCCCACCAGCAGGATGCCCGAGTGTGAAGGGGGTCGTTACTGTAATGAGGGACCCTGTGGACATTCAGGGATTTCAGCCCTTTGTGGACATGAGCAGTGTCCCCAGGACTTGGCCCCTGCCCCATCCTTCACTCTCCACAAGGCCCTGCATCCCCCTCAGCCCAGTCCTTGTCCACAGCCAGTCCTCCCTCCGGCCCCAGGAAATCCAGGGGCTCCGGGAGCTGCAAAATCATTACAAGCTGGAACCGAGCCATTCCTATGGGGCCTGGTTCCGGGTCCTGCAGCCCCAAAGTGAGGAGAGGTGAGGCCAGGCAGGAGCGGGAAGAGGGCAGAGTGGACTCTCCCTGGTGGCCATGGCTCCCTGGTCAGTGCAGACCCTGTTGTGTGCTGGCCCCTAAGGCACCCAGATTCCAGCTCCCAGGCAGGCTCCGGGAGGGAGGCCAGAGTGTGGCTTATGCTAGCTCAGACATGTCACTCTGTCCTCTAGCTACAGCCTGTCCCACCAGCTGAACTCCCCCTCCTAGTCAGCCAGCTCACCTTCACGGTCAAGAACAGGCCATCATGAAGGTTACGGGCCAGTGCATGGCTGGTCAGGCAGGGGAGGGCTCGCTTTCCACTCAGGGAGTCTCTGGCTGGTCTAGCAGGGGCTCTGGACAGCTGGCTTTCCAGCTTCTCTGCTGACCAGCTCTGGGACTGGAGCCATTTACCTCCCCTCTCTGGGCCTCGCTCTCCTCCTCTGTGCAATGGGGTGATGCTGAATGATCCCTCCCATGGCAGGAACATGTGGAGTGCTGGTGATCAACGTAAGCTGGGCACAGAGCCTGGATTGCAGAGTGCAGAGGGGGATGGTGAGCGGTGTCACCAGTGAGCACTCCTTTCCCCAAAAGCAATTTAGCTTTTTGATGCAGCCGCCAGGCCCATGGCCAGGAGCCCAGGAGCAGTGGCCGACCAGACTCCTGACACCAGGCCCCTGTGTGTGGCTCTTCCTCAGCAGTGGGACATGGTGGGGACCCCGTGACACAGGGCCAGCTCCTCTCGGAGGGAAGGAGAACAAAGAAGACTTTCCTTGGGGTCCCCCAAGGCCATGTATAAGGGGAGGAGGCTGCCCCCAAACGGTACATTGAAATTCTGCTTCTGTTAGAACCTGAGCGTGGGGGTTTGGTTATTTCACTTGCTAGGCTGACGACACACACTTGTTCTCCATGACTCCTCCTCAGATGAAGATCTCTTGCAGGTCCCTGGAGTCCTGGACCTGGGGAGGGGAGAGGGACCAGTTCCCTCCCTGGCTCCTGCAGGAGACCTGTCCTCCCAAAGACAGGATGGTTTCATGTCCCCCGGGGATGGTGGTAATGGGCTGACAGGATGGTGCAGGAGGGTCTTCCAGGTGGGGGCCTGGAATCTGGAGTAAACCAGACCCCACTCAAGTTCCACGAGGAAGAGAAGAGTTGAGGTGTTCATTTGGAAGAGTAATTTCGCTTTTCCAAAAATGTCAAAGTCATTGGTCTACACTAGAATGAAGATAACTACTACTTAAAAACAAGCACGTGTTTCCCCTTCTCTCAGAAACCGAAGCAGGTGTGCAGGACAGAGGTGGGAGGTGCCTTCTCATCCCCACCTGACAGCACTTCTCTGCTCTGGCTCCAGGAGCCTCAATGTCTTGAACATCAGCCTGTGAGTCAGTGATGCAGCTTTTCACAGGATGTCAGTGTTCAGAGAAAGCAGTAGGCCCATTTGGCACAGTGTCATCTTCATGTCAGGACTGGAGGTAAAATTTCTTGTGAAACCCAAACCTCCTTGGCTTTCCTCTTTTCTCTAGTTGAGCCACAAAGTAAAACTTCAGTAGCTGTCAGCATTCTCCTTTTGATGCAGGAGTTACTTCATTTCCCTGCAGGTAGAAGATTGCAGGGGATCCCATTTTCTCTATTCACTTATTGCTTACAAAATAGATTCTGATCATCTGTTTCCTAGAAGTAACCTTTATTAGAAAGGGAAGGTGAAATTTACTCTTTGTGTGTTTTTAACATATCATTTGTTCCTTCATCTAACAGGGTTTATTCATTTGGGCCTAGGATATGGTTGAATGGCCAGCATCTAGATTTAGTTGGCTTTTTGTTGTCAGATACAGACTTGGATGATGTCTTGTCATTTGTCAAAGGTGATGTTTCATAATTGATTAGTCTTCTCATCAGAAGGTTTACAGTTAGGGTCGAGGGAAAAAATCAAAATAATTCAAAGCAGCCTTTTACTGTTTAAAAGTTGAGCTTGAGGGGCGCCTGGGTGGCTCAGTCATTAAGTGTCTGCCATCAGCTCAGGTCATGATCCTGGGGTCCTGGGATCGAGCCCCGCATCGGGCTCCCTGCTCCGCGGGGGGCCTGCTTCTCCCTCTCCCACTCCCTGCTTGTGTTTCCTCTCTCGCTGTGTCTCTCTCTGTGAAATAAATAAATAAAATCTTTAAAAAAAGATAAAAGTTGAGCTTGACTTTCTAGTTTTTCTATATGTGTCATCTAGATATTTTGACATGCCAATTTTCTCTGTAGCTTCTTTGGTGGTGGAGTCAGGAGGAGAGTCTTTGAGAATTCTGGATGCTGGTGGCATCAAGGGGCTTGGCGTCAGGAGCCCTGGGTTGAGTTCTGGAACTGCTTGCCTGAGCCTAGGTGAGTCAGGTTATCCCACAGAGCTTCCATTGACTCCTTATGAAATTGCTGGAATCTAATATCTATGGAAAGGCTTTTTCCGCAGAAACTGTTCTGCCTAATGAAAAGCAATTAAAAATGAGGTGATTTGGGCTGTGTTATTCTGTGAATAATAGTTTTAACCCCCCTCCCCCCGTCATAGGATATGGTGTTTTATTGTACAAGGAGTCCTCAGAAGGCTGCAATGAAAGAATCAGGTCTCAGAGCATGTCCATGTTCCATTGATACGTTACTTACATTTTGCCCAGGTAGGAAGGTAAGTGGAGAGAAATATGACAGAAGGGGAAAGTAGTGAACCATTCATTAGGTAGCCTTCCACCTTTCTCATGATAGCCTTGGGCCAGTGTCATTTTGGAAGAAGAAGGGGCATCCTGGAGCTCTGCAGTAGATGGGGGAGTTCCAGGTCTGGGTAAAGCTGACAGGGGTCTCAGAAGAGAGCTGAGTGCATTGAGCAGGAGGGTGTGGGGAGCGCGGGCTCCAGGTGTGGCTGTGGGTCTCCCGGGTGACAGTTGTGACAGGTGGGGGCCATGAGAAGGTTCCTGGCTGAGGACAGGTGAGGCCCAGGGGGAGAGCTGGCCGAGCATCTTCTTCTGTGCCACCAGCCTCACCCAACATACACGACGTCATCATCTGTCCCTGTCACTCCAGTTCAGACGTCTCAGAGTTGCCAGGCCAATAAGTTTGTTTGAGCTTCTTTCTTTGTGTGTGTGAAGTTTCAAAACTTTGATTATGGAAATGACGGGTCATTGGAACATCTGTTACCCTTTTATTTCCTGCTCTTCTTTCAATCACCAAAGTGAATCATACCTGCTAGTGGAAGGGGCTATCTGTGTGTTTTTATATCCTGATTTAATTAAACAGTGGGAAAATAATCTTCCGAAATATTATGAGAATCCTTGGTGAGTGTTCATGTTTTCCTCTTCCATGAACCACATTCCGATATTAGAAATTATGGTTTAAAGTGAAACACAGCTTCAGAGCTGTAACAGGGTGCCCTGCCCTTTGTAAGAGGGACACATGGAGGAGTGTAGGTTCTTTAGGAGCTCAGGGAGTGGTGCATCGTGCTCCCAAAGGAAATCGAGCCCCCTGTTAGCCTTCCCTGAGGGGGCTGTTTGCCTGGTGGCCCATCCTGGGCTCTGGAAGCTTGACCCGGTGAGTCACTTGCGACTTGAGCTAGGGAATTTATGAAGAAAATGGAAGGAATACTGGAGGGTGCCTGCATCCTTTGTACTCGGACAACTCCACGTAGCAAAGGAATTCATCACCCGTGAGGCGTGTCAGGATCCCTGAGGGAAAGGCCTTCGCTTCATGGGCTGAGGTAGTGTCTTCATCCTTAACTGGACCAGAGCCATGTTGTGTGGCTATGGAGATCCAGACCCTTATGTGACCATGTCATTATTATTATTATTATTATTATTATTATTATTATTTTAAGAAAACCATATAGACATTGACTTCGAGATACAAATATCAAAAGGAAAAACACAAGGTCAAATATATATATATATATATATATATATATATATATATAATGATTGAACTCGTGGCTTCTCTCATTAGTATGGGTAAATGTAGGACTGCCTGTATGAGAAAGACCAAGGAATTATATTTCGATTAGAAGTGTGCTGTGCATAAAAAAATTAAATTAAAAAAAAAGTGTGCTGTGCACACGTAGTGTTTTATTCTGTCATTTGCCTTATTTCGCAGGAGGCAAAATGGAGTGGTGACTGGAGCTTGGTTTCTGATTTTAAGGAATGGGAGACAAGTGAATTGAAAGAGCAGTGTTGATGCTGACATGGTGCTCAATGCCCAGTGTGCGAAGGTTTGAAGCTTGGACTTGGAAGCGTTGGTGTTCAGCGAGGATGTTGTTTGAGTTTCCAGCACATCGAGTCACTTGGCTGGTGTGCCTAATCGGGCTAGTTCCTGCCTTTCTAAGGGCAGTTTGAAAGTGGCTTGAAACCCTAGGGTATTTGTGGAGTGGTCTGGATGGACACCTGTGTGGGCCAGTGTAGACACCACCCAGGGAATTCCAGAGCTAATGGTGAGCACATTTGTGAGGATGGAGCTTGCTTCTCTGTGAGAAGCATTGAGCTGGTGAAAAGAAGCCACTGGGTCTTATGACTCACTGTGTGAGCAGGTCTGAGCCTGGCAGGATAGTCGGATCAGATAGCTGGGAGGTTGTGATGCCGTGGTGGTGGACCGTCGCTCATGATGGGCAGGCCAGCTTGCTACAGGGACAGGGACTGGGTTCTACTCCATGGCCAGCCCTCCTGCTGCAGATGTGATAAGAGAGTTTCTTCCTGTTTGGTGCTCGAGCCCTCGGCTCAGCAAGGTTGTTGGTGGGAAGCAGCTCACAGGCAGCATTATCGATTCTTGCCCATTGTGCCCCTGCTTCCTCAGAAGAGGCACAGCAGATGTCCTCTGCCTGGTGTGTGTGAATTCAGTCAGCAGAAACAGTCCTTCCAGAGCCCCACCCCTGAGAAATCCTCTCCACATTCCTGTGCTGTGTGCAAGAGGTCACTTTTCATTTGGAACTGAAATCTCAGCTCCTGCCGTTAGGTTCCGAGGTCACACAGGACACCAGTATCCGTGCAGTTCTACTTCTGCATTGGGCCTGATGTGCAAGACTGAGGCCGCGCCTGGTTGGCCTGTTGATGCTGCTCCAGGCTCCTTCCTGAGAAATGTGAAGCAAAGCCTGGTTTGCGATGATATCGCAGGAAAGAGGGACAGGTGCACCACTGCCTGACCACAGGAGGATTCCAGACGTCAATCCCGGGTGGTTGGTGCAGGGAGGAGAGATGTCTGTTTCCCAGGACCTTGGCCAGAGGGAGAGTTGGATCCTGGGATGGGTCTCCGCTCAGCTTTCTCAGATGAGCACCTCAGGCAAGGAGAGGAAGTGTGAGTGCTCACCTGTAATTGAGGAAGGTGTCTGGCTTCAGGTCTCATGGGCAGGTGGATTCCTCATGTGGCTCATTTTCCTGATAGTGTTCAGGGTGCAGTCAGTGGACCCCTGGTCCTTGGTTTCCTGGCTGTGCAAGAGCCCTGGGGCACCATTTCCCCCGGAGCTTTGGACCAGGAAATCGGAGGGAGTCAGTGGTGAAACCGTCACTGTAGGCCTTCGTTTCTGCCCTGCCGAGATGGACTGGTGACTCTGATAACTGCTACGGAAATACAGAGCAGGAGACAGGGCTGGGATGCTGCAGGGGAGGTAAGGGTGGTGGTTGCTATTCACTTCGAGCCAAGTGGGACTTCACTAGGAAGGTGATCCTTGAGTCAAGATCTAAAGAAGGTGAGTGATATCACATCAAGAGCATTCTAAACGGAATGAAAGCATGTGCAAAAGTCCTGAGGCAGGAGCATACCAGGTTTGTCCAGAAGTAGCAAGAAGGCCCTGTGGCCACGGGAGACAGCCTAGGACATGACCTCAGGGAGGTGACAGAGGGAGACAGAAAGCCATTTCAGTGCCGTGACCCCATGGGACCCTGTTTCAATGGGTCATCCTGGCTACAGTTTTGAGAACAGATGACAGAGCGTTGAGGATGCGCAGGGGAGGTCCATGATGAAGCTTTTCCAGGAACTCAGGCAAGAGATGGCCTCTAGTGTGGACCGGACAGATGGCCTTGGAAGGAGTGGTCAGTCCTATTCTGGGTACATTTAAGATGGAACTCACTGGATTTGCTGATGGGTTAGATACTGGGAATGGGAGAAAGGGGGAATCGGGGTAACTCCCAGCTGTGGCTGGTTGTCCTGAGCGAGGGGAAGGAGGAGGTTTCTGGGGGTAGGAGGTCGTCTGTGTTCCGCATGCTCAGGAAGGTGCCTTTCACGGTGGATCTGCTGATGTGCGTGTCCAGGAGAACATTAACATCTACTCCCTCAGCAACTTTCAAGTACAAGTATCCCCCACTTTTTAGAAGTTCACGGTACACGTGGCTTTTTTTTTTTTTTTTAAAGATCTATGTCATTACCCGGCTTCAATAACAGGAGGAATCCTGAAGAGGATTTCGCTCTTATGAAAAAAGTCGAAAAGTGAGCATCGCGTTCATCATCTGTTTTGCGGGGAGCCACTGCAGGGGCAGCGTGCACCTCAACCAGGTCTTTCCTGGGAACCGCTCTCCGCGTCCAGCCCCCAGCACTTTGAATTGTGTCTGTGAGCATCTGCTGTGCTTCATCTCCATTTATTTTGGGCATCCATTGGAAGTTGTGTCCCGAGGCCTAGGAAAAGCCAAAGAGAAGTCGTTTTTGGAGTCTGAGCACGCTATTTTTTTCTGTATGAATGAATGGTAATTCCTCCTTTGGTCTACACCATTCTTGCTGTGAGAGGTTTCCTTCCTAGGAAGGAAGGAAACTACTTTCAAATAGCGGGGGAACCTGTACGCCATCCTGCAGGGTTAGCTTTAGTCTCCATGCTGCACAGAACGTTCCAAGACTTATGCATTTTATCACTCAAACATTGTGCCATTTTTTTAAAAGATTTTATTTATTTATTTGAGAGAGATAGAGAATGAGAGATAGCACGAGAGGGAAGAGGGTCAGAGGGAGAAGCAAACTCCCCGCTGAGCAGGGACCCCGATGTGGGACTCGATCCCGGGACTCCAGGTTCATGACCTGAGCCGAAGGCAGTTGCTTAACCAACTGAGCCACCCAGGCGCCCAAACATTGTGCCTTTGACCACCTTCCCCCATTCCTCCCCCATCCCTGGATCTGGCAACCAGCAATCTGTTCTCAGTATCTGTGCATTCAGTATTTTTTTTTCCATGTGGAACGTCCATGAACGTCTGGTATTTGTCTTTCTGTGTCTGCGTTACTTAGCATAATGCTCCCAAGGTGTCTGTCTCTATGTCTGGCTACTGTGAGGAATGCTGCAGTGAACATGGGAGTGCATCTATCTTTTTGAGGTAGTGTTTTTGTGTTCTCCAAATAAATCCACCCAGAGCAATCACTGGGTCATGTGGTAGTTGTATTCATTTTTCCAGGAACCTCCATCCTTTTTGTCACAGGTGCTGCACCAATGTACATTCCCACCAACATTGCACAGGGTCCCCTTGTCTACACACCCTTGACCACACCTGGTGTGTGTCTCTGGGACAAATGCCATCCCGACAGGTGTGAGGAGATAGCGGATTATGGGTTTGACTTATGCTTCCCTGACGACAATTAGTGATGTTGAACAACTTTTTCTGTGTCTTTGGCCACCTGGGTGCCATCTTTGGACAGTATCTATTCACATATTCTCCCCATTTTTTATAGAGGTTTTTCTGTTTGTTTTGATTTGTATGAGTGTTTTTGTATATTTTGGATATTAGCCTCTTCTCACACATATGATTTGCAGATTTTTTTTTCTCATTGTGTAGGTTGCCTTTTAAGTTTTGATGGTTTCTTTTGCCATGTAGAAATTTCAGTTTGATGTCGTTCCACTTGTTTATTTTTGCATTTGTTGCCTTTGTCTTTGGTGTCCGATCTAAAAGACTCTTTGCCAAAACCAATGTCGAGAAACTCACTACCTTTGTTTTGTTCTCGGAGGTTTATGGATTCCGGTCTTATATTCAAGTCATTCATCCATTTAAAATTTTTGTGTGTGCTGTAAGAAAGCGATGTCCAGTTTTCCAGGACCGTTCACTGAAGAGACAGTCCTTTCCCCGTTGTATATTTTCTGCTCCTGTGTCGTAAGTTAAGGCCATGCATGTATGGGTTAGTTTCTCAGGTTTCTTCTTCTTCTTCTTCTTCTCCTCCTCCTCTTCCTCTTCCTTCTCCTCCTTCTTCATTTTTTTTTTTTGTTTTACAATTTATTTTTTGGGAAAGTATTTTTCCTGTCGGAATACATGCAGTGTGGACTTTATTGATTCCATGTTCATACTATTTGTTAGGACATTTCTCTGACGTGTGTTTTTGCAAATGACTTGCCGGATTTATAGCTTTCAACCGGTTTAACATTTGGGCAGAACTACTCAAAATGTTATATTCTTATTCAGATAAGAGATTGTGTCTGATTGTCTTTTGTGATGCTATCAGTTGTGATGATTGATATCTCTGTTTCTTTTCCCTGATAGGTTTATTAAAGTGATTTTAATATTTCTTAAAAATGTGGATTCTAAATCACTTATTTAATAATATGTGTTTATATAAAACAAGTTGAAAGAAATGCATTTATTGGAATCAGCTGTTGAAACAGGATGTAAATATTAATTCCTGTTCAGAGTTAATAATAATTATGTCAGAGCTAAGTCAAAATATACCTTTAATGTACTGACTCTAATGAGTAAGCTTTGCCAAAAGTGCTATGATTATCATTTCCTGAGCTTTCTATTTCGTTCCATTGACCTGTGTGTCTGTTTCTATGTCAGTACCATACAGTTTTGATGAAAACAGCTTCGTAATCTAGCTTGAAATCCTGGCGTGTGGTGACTCCTGCTCTCTTCTTTCTCCAGGTGGCTCTGGGTATTTGGTGTCTTCTGTGATTCCATATGAATTCTAGGTCTGTCTTCTATTTCTGTGAATAATGGCAATGGAATTCAGATAGGGATTTCATCACATCTGTAGATTGCTTTGGTTGCTGTGGACATGTTAACATGATTAACTCTTCCGGTTAATGAGCAGGACGTATGCTTCCGTTTATTTGTGTCGTCCTGTGTTTCTTTGACCCATACACGCCCCCTCAACATACACGTGTTTTTCCTTCCTTTTCCAACATGTGTTCAGTGTACCAGGTCTTTCTCATTCTTGGTTACTTTTCTCCTAGTTTTTTTTTTTTCTTGATGCAATTGTAAATGGCATTGCTTTCTTATTTTCTCTTTGTGAAGTTTTGTCATCAGTATACAGAAATGCAACAAGTTGGGACACCTGTGTGGCTCAGTCGGCTAAGCATCTGTCTTTGGCTCAGGTCACCATCCCGGGGTGTTGTCATCGAGACCCGCAGTGGACTTCCTGCTCACTGGGGAGTCTGCATCTCCCTCTCCCTCTGCTGCTCACCCTGCTTGTGCTGTCTCTCTCTGTCAAATACATAGTGTTTAAAAAAAGAAATGCAACAGGTCTCTGTATATTGACTTTGTATCCTGCAGCATTACTGAATTTGTTGATTCTAGCAGTTTTGTTGGAATCTCTATGGAATTCTATATATAGTATCATGTCATTTGAAAACACTGACAGTTTTCCTATTTGGATTTCATCTTTTCTTTCTTTCTTTTTTTCTTTTTGTCTGAATGCTTTGGCTAGGGCTTTCAATACTGTGTTGAATGAAAGTGATGAGAGTGGGCATCTTTCTCTTGTTCTTTTTTTTTTGTCTTTTTTATAATATGTTATATATTTATTCATGAGAGTCAGAGAGAGAGGGAGAGAGGCAGAGGCAGAGAGAGAAGGAGGCTCCCCTCCTAGCAGGAAGCCCGTTGCAGGACTCGATCCCAGGACCCTGGGATTGTGACCCGAGCCGAGGGCAGAGACTTAACCATCTGAGCCCCACCAGCGCCCTCTTTGTCTTGTTTTTGGTCTTAGTGGAAATGTTTTCAGCTTTTCACCCTTGGGTATGATGTCGGCTGTGAGCTTTTCATATATGGACTTTGTTATCTTGAGTCCATTGTATACGTACAGTACATTTTTTCTTTAATCTACAGATTCCATTCATTTCCAAAGTTACTTAGGTCAGCACCTTTTGTCATACAACCTACAGGGAGGGTTTTTTCCCCCATATGTTTCTAATACAGTTAGATCATGTGTCACGTTCTGTATTCCACTGAAGGGGAGGAAGAAATTTTCCTTGGTCCAAGGTTCTTACCACGGGATGAAGAAAGAAATTGACACGAGATAGATAAATAGGAGAAAAAAACCTAAAGTGCAATGATGTGCACATGGAGACCCAATAATGAACCTGAGGTCTAAAGAAATGACCAAGGAAGCCAGGTTTTATACTTTTTGGACAAAGAGAAACTACACCTGTGATGAAATCACAGGACAAAGAAAACTTAACCTTGGGAGCTTCAATTAGTAAGGAATTCTAAACAAAATTTGGGCTGGGGTCGTAAATTAGTAAAAAGTAACAAGGGTTGTTTATACAGCCTTATGGGCTCCAAATCTCCCATTTCTGGTGATGTCGAAATCTCTTTACCTCCCGGTACAGGGACATCTTCACACGGGAGATTGATTTCCTTTCCAGGGGGACAGAGGAGGGTCTAAGTGTCCTCATTACATAGGCTGTCTCTTAAGTAACTTTTAATTAAAATGATCTATATGTCAAAGTGGCAGATTTGGGGCAGCCTGCCCTTGGCCCCCACACCATCCTGTGACACTCCCACATCCTAAACAACTTACTTTCAGTAGATTATTATTTACTCTTTGGGATGTAGAAATGTTTGTGTTTTTAAAAGATTTTATTTTTAAGTAATCTCCACACCCAACATGGGGCCCGAATTCACAACCCCAAGATCAAGAGTTGCACGCTCCACCGACTGAGCCAGCCAGGTGCCCCAAAAGGTTTGGGTTTTGACAAATGCATAGTGGCAGGTATAAATCATGAAAATATCACGGAATTCACTCCCAGATCCTTATATCATCTCTAGTTTTGCCTTTTCCAGAATCTCCTACAAATCGGGTCACTCAGTGTGCAGCCTTTTCAGACTGGATTCTTTCACTTAGAAAAATACATGTCAAGTTCATCCGTGTGATTGTATGGGGTGATGGTTCATTTCTTTTTATTGCTGAAAAGATTAACAGGAGAAAAACAAGTCAAAGTTTAATATCATGCATATGTCCTGTATTCATGGGAGATACCCAGGAAAATGGAGTAATTCCTTGAAGTGGCCCAGCCCTCACCCTAAATGTTATCTTCAGCTAAAGACCAAAAGAGTTTGGGTGGTGGGAAGGCCAGTTAAGGGATGTTCTCAGGTGAGCACAGGAAACGAGGGTATGGTTGTTACACAGCTTTAAGTCTGTGCCTTCTCTTTTGGTAAGAGTTTCTTGAGATTTAGTAATTCTGTTCCTGATACAGAGGGAGACAGGCTTACAAATGGGGCGTTCCTTTATAAGCGTACATTTCACTCACCAAATGGCAACTTTTACCCAGTTTTCAGAGATTCTCCCATGTCTGCCATTTCTTAAAATTAATCAGCCCAAATATCCCTTGTGCCAAAGAGGTATATTTTGCATGGCATATTCTGCTTCCTTCACATGGATGCACTTAGTTTGCTTATGGATTCATTAATGGAAGGACATCCTGGTTTCTTTAAGTTTGTAACCATTATGAATAGAGCTACCGTGCATAACTGCATGCGAGTTTTTGTTCGGAAATAGGTTTTCAAAGCAGTTGTCTAAATACTAGAAGTGCAATTGTTGGATCTTAACATGAGACTTATTTAGGTTTGGAAAAAATGGCCAAAATGTCTTCTGAAGGGACAGTTGCTGCCATTCCTCACCTTCCAGCAATTGGTGTTCTTGTTTTTGGAGTTTAGTATTTGTGATAGGTGTGCAGTGCTGTCTCACTGTTGTTTAAATTTGTACTTTCCTAATGATGATGTCAAACATATTTTTGTATGCTTATTTTGTATCTGTATATCTTCTTTGCCCAGGCATCTGTTCAGATCCTTACCCATTATCAATTAGGATGTTTGTTTCCTTATCATTGAGTTCTGATAGTCTTTTGTATTTTTTGAATACAAATCTTTTACCAGATTTGCGCTTTGCAAATATTTCCTCCCAGTTTGTGGCTTGTCTTTTAGTTTTCTGAGCAAGGTCTTTCACAGAGCAAAAGTTTTTTTTTTTTAAGATTTTATTTATTTATTTGACAGAGAGAGACACAGCGAGAGAGGGAACACAAGCAGGGGGAGTGGGAGAGGGAACACAAGCAGGGGGAGTGGGAGAGGGAGAAGCGGGCTCCCCGCTGAGCAGGGAGTCCGATGTAGGGCTCGATCCCAGGACCCTGAGATCATGACCTGAGCCGAAAGCAGACGCTTAACGACTGAACCACCCAGGCACCCCGCAAAAGTTTTAATTTTAGGAAGTTCATGTTATCAATTTTTTTCTTTTGTGGATTGGCTTTTGGTGTTGTGTGTTAAAGCTCATCACTGAACCCAAGACCATGTGGATTTTCTTTTTTTACTTTTTGTTTTTTGAGAGACTTTATTTATTTATTTGACAGAGAGAGAGAGAAAGAGAGAGCAAGCACAAGCAGGGGGAACAGCAGGCAGGGGAGAAGCAGGCTCCCTGCTGAGCAAGGAGCCCGACGGAGGGTTGATTCCAGGACCCTGGGATCACGACCTGAGCCGCAGGCAGCCGCTTCACCGACTGAGCCACCCAGGCGCCCCTTTTATTTTGATAGTTTTACATTTTAAATTTATCTACAATTTTGGATGAATTTTGGTGTAAGTTGTAAAGCCTGTGTCTGCATTTCACTTAATTCCGTACGGTTTCTAATTAATTGTTTCTATTTCTGGAGAAGTCAGGGGATAATTGGACTCCATTTCAGTTCGAATTTCCCAAATGTAATGGATTCAGCTGGACCCCAGAAGGGTCAGGTGCCTCCACGGAACTGAGTGCACCGCATCCTGCACTGCCCCCACCTCCCGCAGGGGGCGCCCGAGTCCCGCCCCGCGACCCGTGCGGGGCATGCGCGCTCAGCCCTCTCCTCCTCCGGGGCGAGGACAGGTGTTCCAAGGCCTCAGGACCGACCCGCTGTGCTGA
Source organism: Eumetopias jubatus (assembly GCF_037043125.1). Taxonomy (NCBI): domain Eukaryota; kingdom Metazoa; phylum Chordata; class Mammalia; order Carnivora; family Otariidae; genus Eumetopias; species Eumetopias jubatus. Next base: position 111,787,874 of record NW_028274818.1, on the reverse strand, counting down.
CGCCCAGGCTTCGGGAGGACTTGGGGCCTCAGCCACGGTCAGGAGCCGGGCCCCTCAGGACCCGCTGTGGAGACTTCGGGAGGACGTGGGGCCGCGTCCACGCTGACGGGAGCCGGGCCTCCTCAGGACCCGCTGTGGGGACTTCGGGAGGACGTGGGTCCGCGTCTACGCTGACAGGGGCCGGGCCTCCTCTGGACCCGCTGTGGAGACTTCGGGAGGACGTGGGTCCGCGTCCACGCTGACGGGAGCCGGCCTCCTCAGGACCCGCTGTGGAGACTTCGGGAGAACGTGGGTCAGCGTCCACGCTGACGGGAGCCGGCCTCCTCAGGACCCGCTGTGGAGGATGTGGGTCCGCGTCCACGCTGACGGGAGCCGGCCTCCTCAGGACTCGCCGAGGGAGGAGGAGGTGAGGAGAAGCCGCCTGAGCGGGGACTGCGGAGGGGGTGCGAGCTCACAGGACCCCGCGGAGGAGGGGCGCGCTGTGTAGACGCCGGGGCTCTGTGCGCGGTGACGCGGGGTCCGCGCGGTGCTGTGCGCGGGGCTGTCGGTCTCCCCTTCCTGGGCTCGGATCCGCTCGGGGGCCCCGGGGTCTGTGTTCACGCGGCCCTCGGATGCGGTTCCGGGGCCCCGCAGCCGGGCTGCGGTCCGGCAGCGGCCCCCCGCCGCGGCGCTCGCGCTCCCCGGGCCTCGGCCCTGCGGGTCCTCCCCGCGGCCGCACCGTCGGGGTCGGGGCGGGGCTCCGCCTGCGGCACGAACGTCGGCGGCTCGGCTTCTCGGGGCCGCGCGGACGTGGTGGTTTGAAGAGGAGCCGACTCTGCGGGAAACCCGCCCGCGCAGCGCAGCCCCTCCCTCTCCGCACTCAGACCCCAGCCGCGTGTCCTCGCCGCCCGCGGGGTGCCTCAGGGCGTGTTACCCCCGACGGGGCGCCGTCCCGCGGACCCACCACAGAGCCCTCAGAACGTGTCCGGTGCGCAGTTCCCGGCCGTAGCTGGGGTCCCGCGGGGGCACGTCGTTCTCCAGAACTTCTTCCTTCTCCCCGAGGGCGGCTCTGTCTGCGGGAGACGCCAGCTCCCCGTCCCCTTCCCCTCGGCCCCGGCAGCCACGTTGTACTGTGTGTCTCGGGACACTTCCGGTAAGTGGGACCACAGGGCGTCTGTCCTTCTGTGACTGGCTGATGTCGCTCAGCGTGATGACTTCCCGCTTCGTGCGTGGTGTCGCCTGTGTCAGAGCCCCCTTCGTTTTTAAGGCTGAATCGTGCTCCGTGGTGTGTACACCGCGTTTTGTTTATCCGTTCGGCTGTCAGTGGACACTTGGGTTGCTTCCCCCTTTTGGCTGCGGTGAAAAATGCTGCGCTGAATAAGGGTACTTCTCCTTTCGATTTTGGGGTATGTATCTGGGAGTATAATTGTTGAACCATACGGTCATTCTACTTTGATCTATTTGCCTAAATGCCAAAATATTTTATACGTAGACTGCACCATTTTTCACAAGCAAGGTGTAAGGGTTTCCGTTTCTCAACATCCTTTCCAAAATTTGTTATTTTAGTTTCCTTGATTATAGAGATTCTCTTGTGTGTAAAAGGACATCTAACTGGTTTAAATCTTCATTTCCATAAAGACTAAGGATGTTTAACATCTACTCATGTGCTCTTCACCATTTGTATGATTTCTTTGGAGAAAGGTCTATCCAAGTCTTTTGTCTATTTTAAGAAATGGGTCGTCTTTTTGCTGAGGACTTGTAAACGCTCTTTACATGTTCTGGGCAACAGACTCTTACTAGATACATAATGTACAAATATTTTCTTCCATTCGGCGGGCTATCTGTTCACTTTCCACATAGTATCTTACGATGTACAAAGATTTTTAATTTTTTTTTTTTACATTTCTTTTTTAAGAGTGAGTGAGTGTGCGAGTGGTCAGGGGCAGAGGGAGAAGGAGAGAGAACCTTAAGCAGGCCCCACACTCAGTGTGGAGCCTGATGTGGGCTCGATCTCATGACGCTGAGATCATGATCTGAGCCAAAATTAAGAGTCGGACGCTTAACCAACTGAGCCACCCAGGCACCCAGAACAGGTTTTTAATTTTGAGGATATTATTTTATCTATGTTTTCCTTTCCTTTCTTACGCTTTGGTGTCAGATCTAATAACATTGCTAGATCCAAGTTTATGAAGATTTATCCCCATTTATTTCTTCTAGAGTTTATAGTGTTACCTCTTACATTTAAGCCTTTAATGTATTTTGAGTTAATGTTTATATGTGGTGTGAGGTAAGGGTCCAGTTTCATTCCTCTGTACACGGATAGCCAATTGTCTAGCACCCTTTGTTGAAAAGACCCTTCTCTCCCCCAGTGTAATGTTGTCCACCCTTGTCAAAATTCAGTGGACCATAGATGAAGGGGTTTATTTCTGGGCTCTCAGTTAAATCCCACTGATCTGTATGCATATGTTTTTTAAAAAAATTGTTTTATTTCTTTATTTTTAAAAATGGTTTAAATTTAGGGGGGCGGAGCAAGATGGCGGAGGAGTAGGAGACCTAGATTTCGTCTGGTCTCAGGAATTCAGCTGAATAGGGATCAAACCATTCTGAACACCTACGAACTCAACAGGAGATCAAACAGGAGAGTAGCAACAACTCTCTGAACAGAGAAGCGACCACTTTCTGGAAGGTAGGACGTGCGGAGAAGTGAATCCGAGGCGATATTCGGGAGGATAGGCGGCGGGGGAGGGGCCTCTGCCGGCCGCTTCTGGCAAGTAATAGAGCCGCGGAGCACAAAATCGGACCTTTTAGAAGTCGACTCCGCTGAGGGACGTCGCTCCAGTGGCTAAGCGGGGGTGGAACCCTCGCGGGACAGTGGGGTCTCAGGACCCTCGGGGTCACAGAAAGACCGGGGGGGCCTGAGTGCGCCAGAGCTCCCAGGTATCGGAGCGGGGAAGCCGGCTGCAGAGACGGAGCCGAGGCGCGGGCTCTCAGCTCGGGGTTGCCATAAACTGTGATCCGCGACCCAGTCGGGCCACTGCTCCTGCAGCAGGGACCCAAGAGGCGGCAGATCCGGGGAGACTCCCCTTCCTTCCCAGGGAAGAGGGGCGCGGGAACGCACCGCAGGGATCTGCTGGGTTTGGGGACTCCACACGGGGTCGGGTGCCACAGATACAAACGCTCGGTCACAGGCCGGGTGAGCACGGAGTGCTGCCGGAGACCAGGGACAAGGGAGTGACTGCTTTTCTCTGGGGGCGCACTGAGGAGCAGGGCCCCAAGTTCTCAGCTCCTCCGAGCGGAGATTGAGAGGCCACCATTTTTGCCCTGGTCCTCCAAGGTTGTACGGAGAGCTTGCAGGGAACAAAAGCTCTTGAGATCAAACCCGAGCAGCTTGCTTAGCCCGGACCGACAAGGGCGGGGCAATTCAGCCTCCGGCAAAGACATGTGGAAACCAAGGCAACAGGCCCCTCCCCCAGAAGATCAGCACGAACAGCCAGCAAGCCAAGACCAAGTTTACCAATCAAAGAGAACGGGAGAACTCCACTGCTATGGGAATACTGCACATAGATTTCATGGCTTTTTTTTTTTACCATGATTCATTAGTTCATCAAAGTTAATTTTTGTTAACTGTTTTTTTTTTCTTTATCTTTTTCCTTTTTCAACCAACATCTTATCAATCTCTTTTAAAAAAAAAACAAAATATTTTTTATTTTTCATTTTTAGAGTCATATTTTATCCCTTCATAGGAGTTAGCCTTATTTTTGGCATATATATATAAGTTGTTCTCTCTTTAAAATTTTGAGATACAGTTTCTTCTAACAGATAAAAATATACCCTAAATCACTAGTGTATGGCTCTGTTCTAGTCTCCTGCCTGATCACATTCTCTTCCTTTTTTCTTTCTTTTTTTTTTTTAAATCTTCTTTCTTTTTTCAAACAACTTCTTATCTTATCAAGTCCTTTTATAAAATCTATTATAATTTTCATCTTTACAGTCATCTTCTATCCCTTCATTGTATCAACCCTTATTTTGTACATATATGTCTTTCTTCGTTTAAAATTTTAGGAGGCACTTTTTTCTAACAGACCAAAATACGCCCAAAATCTAGTGTGTGGCACTGATCTATGCACTAGCCTGATCATATTTGATCACATTCGGCTTTTTTTGTATTGTTCTGTTTTTGTTTTTACCTTTCTTTTCTTTTTTTTTTTCTCTTTCTTTTTTCTTTCTTTCCCTTTCTTTTCCCCTGGTTTCAGGTCTTTTCGGATTTGTATACACTATATTTGCTGGGGATGTTGTAAACCTGTTAGCATTTTGTTCTCTCATTCATCTATTCTCCTCTGGACAAAATGACAAGACGAAAAAAATCACCTCAGCAAAAACAACAAGAGGTAGTGCCGTCAGCCAGGGACCTACTCAATACGGACATTAGTACGATGTCGGACCTAGAGTTCAGAATCATGACTTTAAAGATACTAGCTGGGCTTGAAAAAAGCGTGGAAGTTATTAGAGAAACCCTTTCTGGAGAAATAAAAGAACTAAAATCTAACCAAGTTGAAGTCAAAAAGGCTATTGATGAGGTGCAATCAAAAATGGGGGCACTAACTGCTAGGATAAATGAGGCAGAAGAGAGAATCAGTGATATAGAAGACCAAATGATGGACAGTAAAGAGGCTGAGAAAAAGAGGGAGAAAAACTACAGGATCATGAGGACAGAATTCGAGAGATAAGTGATTCGATAAGACGAAACAACATTAGAATAATTGGGATCCCAGAAGAAGAACAAAGAGAGAGAGGGGCAGAAGGTATATTGGAGCAAATAATAGCAGAGAACTTCCCTAATGTGAGGAAGGAAACAGGCATCAAAATCCAGGAGGCACAGAGAACCCCTCTCAAAATCAATAATAATAGGTCAACACCCCGACATCTAATAGTAAAACTTACGAGTCTCAGAGACAAAGAGAAAATCCTGAAAGCAGCTCGGGAGAAGAGATATGTAACCTACAATGGTAAAAATATTAGATTGGCAACAGACCTATCCACAGAGACCTGGCAGGCCAGAAAGGACTGGCAAGATATCTTCAGAGCACTAAACGAGAAAAATATGCAGCCAAGAATACTATATCCAGCTAGGCTGTCATTGAAAATAGAAGGAGAGATAAAAAGCTTCCAGAACAAACAAAAACTAAAGGAATTTGCAAACAGGAAACCAGCCCTCCAAGAAATATTGAAAGGGGTCCTCTAAGCAAAGAGAGAGCCTAAAAGCAGCAAAGATCAGAAAGGAACACAGACAACATACAGTAACAGTCACCTTACAGGCAATACAATGGCACTAAATTCATACCTTTCAATAGTTACCCTGAATGTAAATGGGCTCAATGCCCCAATCAAAAGACACAGGCTATCAGATTGGATTAAAAAACAAGACCCATCCATATGCTGTCTGCAAGAGACTCATTTTAGACCCAAAGACACCCCCAGATTGAAAGTGAGGGGGTGGAAAACCATTTACCATGCTAATGGACACCAAAAGAAAGCTGGGGTGGCAATCCTTATATCAGACAAACTAGATTTTAAAACAAAGACTGTAATAAGAGATGAGGAAGGACACTATATCCTACGTAAAGGGTCTATCCAACAAGAAGATCTAACAATTGTAAATATCTATGCCCCGAACATGGGAGCAGCCAATTATATAGGGCAATTAATAACAAAAGCAAAGAAACACATTGACAACAATACAATAATAGTGGGGGACTTTAACAACCTCCTGACTGAAATGGACAGATCATCTAAGCAAAAGATCATCAAGGATATAAAGACTTTAAATGACACACTGGACCAAATGGACTTCACAGACATATTCAGAACATTCCACCCCAAAGCAACGGAATACACATTCTTCTCTAGTGCCCATGGAACATTCTCCAGAATTGATCACATCCTAGGTCACAAATCAGGTCTCAACCGGTACCAAAAGATTGGGAGATTCCCTGCATATTTTCAGACCACAATGCTTTGAAACTAGAACTCAACCACAAGAGGAAAGTCGGAAAGAACTCAAATACATGGAGGCTAAAGAGCATCCTACTAAAGAATGAATGGGTCAACCAGGAAATTAAAGAAGAATTAAAAAAATTCATGGAAACCAATGAAAATGAAAACACAACTGTCCAAAATCTTTGGGATACAGCAAAGGCAGTCCTGAGAGGAAAGTATATAGCAATACAAGCCTTTCTCAAGAAACAAGAAAGGTCTCAAATACACAACCTAACCCTACACCTAAAGGAGCTGGAGAAAGAACAGCAAAGAAAGCCTAAACCCAGCAGGAGAAGAGAAATCATAAAGATCAGAGCAGAAATCAATGAACTAGAAACCAAAAGAACAGTAGAACAGATCAACGAAACTAGGAGCTGGTTCTTTGAAAGAATTAACAAGATTGATAAACCCCTGGCCAGACTGATCAAAAAGAAAAGAGAAATGACCCAAATCAACAAAATCATGAATGAAAGAGGAGAGATCACAACCAACACCAAAGAAATACAAACAATTATAAGAACATATGATGAGCAACTCTATGCCAGCAAATTAGATAACCTGGAAGAAATGGGTGCATTCCTAGAGATGTATCAACTACCAAAACTGAACCAGGAAGAAATAGAAAACCTGAACAGACCTATAACCACTAATGAAATTGAAGCAGTCATCAAAAATCTCCCAAGAAACAAAAGCCCAGGGCCAGATGGCTTCCCAGGGGAATTCTATCAGACATTTAAAGAAGAATTAATACCTATTCTCCTGAAACTGTTCCAAAAAATAGAAATGGAAGGAAAACTTCCAAATTCATTTTATGAGGCCACCATTACCTTGATTCCAAAACCAGACAAAGATCCAATCAAAAAGGAGAATTACCAATATCCTTGATGAACATGGATGCAAAAATTCTCACCAAAATACTAGCCAATAGGATCCAACAGTACATTAAAAGGATTATTCACCAGGACCAATTGGGATTTATCCCTGGACTGCAAGGCTGGTTCAACATCCGCAAATCAATGAACGTGATACAATACATTAACAAAAGAAAGAACAAGAATCATATGATCCTCTCAATAGATGCAGAAAAAGCATTTGACAAAGTACAGCATCCTTTCTTGATCAAAACTCTTCAGAGTATAGGGATAGAGGGTACATACCTCAATATCATAAAAGCCATCTATGAAAAACCTACAGCGAATATCATTCTCAATGGGGAAAAGCTGAGAGGTTTTCCCCTAAGGTCAGGAATGCGGCAGGGATGTCCACTCTCACCACTGCTGTTCAACATAGTATTAGAAGTCCTAGCCACAGCAATCAGACAACAAAAAGAAATCAAAGGCATGCAAATCGGCAAAGAGGAAGTCAAACTCTCACTCTTTGCAGATGATATGATACTTTATGTGGAAAACCCAAAAGACTCCACCCCAAAACTGCTAGAACTCATACAGGAATTCAGTCAAGTAGCAGGGTATAAAATCAATGCACAGAAATCAGTGGCATTCCTATACACCAACAACAAGACAGAAGAGAGACAAATCAAGGAGTCGATCCCATTCACAATTGCACCCAAAACCATAAGATACCTAGGAATAAATTTAACCAAAGAGGCAAAGGATCTGTACTCAGAAAACTATAAAATACTCAGGAAAGAAATTGAAGAAGACACAAAGAAATGGAAAAACGTTCCATGCTCATGGATTGGGAGAATCAACATTGTGAAGATGTCAATGCTACCTAGAGCAATCTACACATTCAATGCAATCCCCATCAAAATACCATCCACTTTTTTCAAGGAAATGGAACAAATAATCCTAAAATTTGTATGGAACCAGAAGAGACCCCGAATAGCCAGAGGAATATTGAAAAAGAAAAGCAAAGCTGGCGGCATCACAATTCCGGACGTCCAGCTCTATTACAAACCTGTCATCATCAAGACAGTATGGTACTGGCACAAAAACAGACACATAGATCAATGGAACAGAATCGAGAGCCCAGAAATGGACCCTCAACTCTATGGTCAACTTATCTTTGACAAACCAGGAAAGAATGTCCAGTGGAAAAAAGACAGTCTCTTCAACAAATGGTGTTGGGAAAATTGGACAGCCACATGCAGAAGAATGAAACTGGACCATTTCCTTACACCACACACAAAAATTGATTCCAAATGGTTGAAAGACCTAACCGTGAGACAGGATTCCATCCAAATCCTAAAGGAGAACACAGGTAGCAACCTCTTCGACCTCAGCCGCAGCAACTTCTTCCTAGAAACATCACCAAAGGCACAGGAAGCCAGGGCAAAAATGAACTATTGGGATTTCATCCAGATAAAAAGCTTTTGCACAGCAAAGGAAACAGTCCACAAAACCAGAAGACAACCGACAGAATGGAAGAAAATATTTGCAAATGACAGATAAAGGGCTAGTATCCAAAATCTATAAAGAACTTATCAAACTCAACACCCAAAGAACAAATAATCCAATCAAGAAATGGGCAGAAGACATGAACAGACATTTTTCCAAAGAAGACATCCAAATGGCCAACAGGCACATGAAAAGGTGCTCAACATCGCTCGGCATCAGGGAAATCCAAATCAAAACCTCAATGAGATACCACCTCACACCCGTCAGAATGGCTAAAATTAACAAGTCAGGGAATGACAGATGTTGGCGGGGATGTGGAGAAAGGGGAACCCTCCTACACTGTTGGTGGGAATGCAAGCTGGTGCAACCCCTCTGGAAAACAGTATGGAGGTTCCTCAAACAGTTGAAATTAGAGCTACCATTCGATCCAGCAATTGCATTACTGGGTATTTACCCCAAAGATACAAATGTAGGGACCCGAAGGGGTACATGCACCCCAATGTTTATAGCAGCAATGTCCACAATAGCCGAACTGTGGAAAGAGCCAAGATGTCCATCGACAAATGAATGGATAAAGAAGAAGTGGTATATATACATAATGGAATATTATGCAGCCATCAAAAGGAATGAGATCTTGCCATTTGCAATGACGTGGATGGAACTGGAGGGTGTTATGCTGAGTGAAATAAGTCAATCAGAGAAAGACATGTATCATATGACCTCACTGATATGAGGAATTCGTAATCTCAGGAACAAACTGAGGGTTGCTGGAGTGGTCGGGGGTGGGAGGGATGGGGTGGCTGGGTGATGGACATTGGGGAAGATATGTACTACGGTGAGCACTGTGAATTGTGTAAGACTGTTGAATCACAGATCTGCACTTCTGAAACAAATAACGCAACATATTTTAAGAAAAAAGAAAAAGAAGAAGATAGCAGGAGAGGAAGAATGAAGGGGAGTAAGTCAGAGGGGGAGACGAACCAGGAGAGATGATGGACTCTGAAAAACAAACTGAGGTTTCTGGAGGGGAGGAGGGTGGGGGGATGGGTTAGCCTGGTGATGGGTATTGAGGAGGGCACGTTCTGCATGGAGCACTGGGTGTTATGAACAAACAATGAATCATGGAACAGTACACCAAAACAAATTATGTAATATATGGTGATTAACATAACAAAAAATTTAAAAAATATTTTAAATTTAAATTCAATTAGTGTATAATGTATTATTTGTTTCAGGGTGAATGCATACCTTTATGACAGTATCAAAATGTTTTATTTACTGTTGGTTTGTATTAATATTTGAACTTTGGAAGGATGACCTTTCACCTTTGATTTTCTTTTTCAAGATTGTTTTGGCAATCTTGAGGTCACAGGTGATCCTGTGACCCATGAAGCCCAACAGTCAGCATGCTGGAGCCAAGAACACTCCCCCTGTGCTGAGCTCCCTGGCAAACCCTGCACGTCCCCTCCCCTGGCTGACCCCCTGCAGGTTCTGTCCCCACCTGCCATGAGTTGAGCACCTTTGGGCACAGCCCTTGTTTCTGTGCCCTACAGACTGGGTAGAATCAGCTGCATGGGTTTCTAGCCTCTAAGCCTCAGGTTCCCCTTTGTAAGATGGGGTCCTGATGGCTCCCATCTCTGGGAGCCAAAGGTAGGGAGGCCCCACCAGCAGACGCGCTCAGGCCAGGCCAGGAGTTTGGCTGTTGCTTAAAGCAGCCGAGGGCCTGCCCCCTTGAAGAAAGTGCACACGTTCATGGCCCACGTTTTGGGGTCCTGCCGCCAGCCTCTGGCAGTGACCCTCCTCCAGCCCTGTCCGCTGTCCCTGTGGATACATGGTCTTCCTGGAGATGTTCCTGCAGACAGTTGAGAAGCTCTTCATGGTGGGACACAGGGTCACCTACTACGTCTTCACCAATCAGTTGCCCGCCGGGCCCCATGTTCCCCCCCGGGAAGGCCAGAGGGTGGTGGTCCTCGAGGTTCCCCGCACCCCGCGCTGGGAGGACGCGTCCACGCAGAGCACGTGATGATCCGCCGCTTCTGTAAGCAGCTCTTCCCGTCATCGCGCGCTGAAATAAAGTTCTCAGACATCAATCTGAGCGGCCATGCAGGGCTGCCTCTGCAAGTAGGGCAGCAGCAGCTGGGTTCTGCACATCGCTTTTATGTCCCTTTTTATCAGAAAAGCAAGGGCACACGCCTCAAAGCATGGGAAAGGAGGACAAAGGGATGGCAAGTATCCCGAAGCTGTGAAGCAGGCCTGCACTCTCCCGTACGCGCAGGCACGCAGAGAGGCCGTCATGGGATCGGGGAAGAGCGGGATGTTTGTGCTAGCAAACGCCAGGTGCAGGAAGGGAGCACGGAGGGTTACATTCTTTCCTGGCTCCTAACCTAGGCCCTGCCCCTGGGGATCATGGGATCCTGCTCCTACCAGGCCATTGTGGTCAGTAGCCTGAGAACGGGAACGCTGCTGATGTTTCAGCTGCTTCCACAATCACTCCTTAGGGCTTACAATCTATTTTCTAAGATTAACTCCACAATTCCTCCGTGAGGTGGACTCCTGGTGTGCACAGAGGTGGACATGAAGTTCTGCGACCACGTGAGTATGGAGACCCTGTCCCCCCTCTTCGGCACCCTGCACCCCGGTTTCTACCAGGCGGCCCACAAGGACTTCAGCTACGAGCATTGGCCACAGTCCCAGGCACACATCCCCAGGGACAAGGGCGAGTTTGACTACAAGGGGGCCTTTTCTGGGGGGTGGTGGTAGAGGTTCACCAACTGACCTTGGCCTGTCACCAGACAATGGGGGTCAACCTGGCCAATGGGATCGAGGCTGTGTGGCACGACGAGAGCCACCCGAACAGGTACCTGCTAGATCATAAGCCCATTAAGGTGCTGTCCCCAGAGGACCTGAGGGACCCACAGCTGCTGGGCTGCCCCCCATCATGAAGAAGCTGAGATTCATGGCTGTGCCCAAGAATCACCAGGACGGCAGCAGTGGTTAGTACTTGAGGAGTCGTTTTGGTGCCCACCGGGTCTTTCACTTGAGTTAACAGATGAGTCCGAAGGAAGGACGTCATCGGTTAGGAAGTATAGACGAAGGTCAGAGTGGAGGTGGGCAAAGTCCTCTTTCAGAGAGCAGGGAAGCTCTGAGCTGCTTCTATACACCTTGCCCTGCTCATCGCTTCTGGCTGCCTGGCCCTGAGTTCTGTCCTTTCAATGAATTGGTCATCTAGTAAGTAACATGTTTCTCTGAGTTCCATGAGCCACTGGAGCAAATTATTCAAACCCGACAAGATTGTGGGGACCTCCAATCTGTAGCCCATAGCTCGGAAACAGGGGTGACTTCTCTGCCCAGCCACTGGCTGACCACTAAGTTAACAGCACAGGGATTCAATAGCCATACACACAGCAAAGAATACAAACTTGACTTAGTTCCGAAAAGTCACCAAACCAACAGTAGCAACTACAACGAGCAGCAATCATGAAGCCTGGCGTGGGGAAGGTCTGATGTTCGGGATGTTTCCATTATAATAGTCATAATCACACCCTGGACTTGTCACTGGGGCCAAGTCCCCTGGCTGGGGGCCCGGTAGCTCCTACGTGTTCCACGTGCCTCTCTCTGGCTCCTCCAGCCATGCACTGTCCTGTGCTGCTTCCCAGTAGAGGTCCGTTTTCACCAAAGCCAGGAAGATGGGATGGCGTTTTCTGACTCCCCACCCCCCACCCCACAGTGTTGCAAGAGAGGAAAAAGTTTTCCTCTACCCTCTTAAGGTCCCTGGCTGAGTCTGGAAATTGACAAAGACAGATGGACAGGAGAAAAGCAATCAAAATGTATTGATTGTTTTGGTGGGAACCTCACAAGACCATGATGACCAGCAGAGGTGACTGGAGCAGACAGCTCTTCTCCCTTTTAGACAAAGAAGCAGTAAGTGTGTGAAGAATTGACAGACACAGGGGTTTGGACTAGGGCTCATAAACGGTAAAGAAGTTAACTAGGAAGATAAGGGTTCGTTTATCCAGGTGTGTTCCTATAGACCCCGTGGTCCTAAATTCCTTGACTCTGGTGATAAGCACGTCATCCCTGTGGTCCAGGGAGAGAAAGTTCCACATGGGAGTATTCTGACCTGCTTAAGGGAAGAAGGGCTGATGGCTGGGTGTCAGAGAGACCTTCTTGCTTCTGCTCTATGCAAAAGTTCTTTTAGCTTCTATCTTTAATTTGCCAAGGTGCCATATTTGGGTTAGTGTGTCCTGACCCTCACTGGCCTGGTGCTGTACTCTGTCTCCTAGTATCCAGGATATTGGGTGTGCTGCTGTGGAGACCTCCCAGCCCTGGGGTAGCTCCTTGTCCAGGGAGGCACCTGCCTCAAGGGGAGGGTTGCTAAGCGTGGCCGCCCCTCCTCAGGGAGATTGGGTGGGAGAGTGCAGATCTTACTTCGAGAAACTGACTTCATTTCCTGAAAAGGTCTACCTGATAGTGGGATCATACAGGAGTTCTATGTTTAGTATTTTGGGGAAAATCCATCCTTTTCCCAGCATGGCTGTGCCAACCAAAGTCCCTTCCGGATGACTTTTACCTATAAACCAGAGATTTTTCAAGAACTTCTCCAACAGAGAACATGAGGAGAATATTTTCATGACCTGAGACAGGCAGAGATTTCCCAGGATGCAAAGTATACTGACCATAGGAACAAACCGGTGACTTAGAAACTATGAAATGAAGAACTTGTTCTCCTTCTTCCATTTCTGGCTAGTGTGCTCGTCTGTGGCTCGATCCCACCTCAGGCAGCTGGAAGGTTGACCTCCCAGGTCAGCTACCACTGAGATGGCTACTGTTTCTAGAAATTCTTCAGGGTGTGGCCAGGTTTCCCCAACCGTGCACTGATCAAGTCGGTGACCTCTAACAGTGGAGCCGTGGGTCTTCCAGGCGTGGTCCCCCACAATCCCCCAGGAAAGCCATCTCACTGAGGGTTTAGGGGGACGGGAGCTGCCCCTAGGCAAAACTGGAGATTCTCACTGTCCCTACCTGGCCTTCAGATGCTCCTCAGTTACTCCGGTGCCTCTGGTGTCTTCTTGGAACCCTGACCTGTCAGTTTTTGGACAGCTGGTCCAGTCGTACCCTCACTTTCTGGGAGGGGGATTTGGTGGAATCTGCAGTGTGTCCTGCAGCTCCACCAGGATCGCTTTTGGCGATCAAGACAAGGCACATTATCTGGGCCATCTGAGGACCCAAGACTGTGGGTCTGTGGCCTGGAGGGATTCTGAGCAGAACTGGTGGGATGGGAGGGCTGCAAGGCCCAGAGGCAGGTTTCCAGAAAGCTGTCTGGGGTCCCCGGCATCCTACCGTTTTCGAATCAAAGCCCTGAGATCTTTAAAATGCCAGTAACAGTACAGCATGGGCCACAAAAACAAATGTCCCTATGCACCCAACACCACCTAAACTATTGGCCATTTCTTGTCACTTGAGCTGAGTATAAAGGATTAGGAGTTGGGGCTTGAGGGGGGGCGTCCTGGGCCAGACTTTGTATTTGGGGGACAAAGGCCATCGGACAAGCTTGTGCTGAGCCTCAGGAGAGGGTCTGTGTGGAGACCCCAGCTGCAGGCACTGCTGTCCACTGATGCCCCCTCAGCCTGCCCAAGTGTCCCTGCTGCTGGGGGAGCACCTGCCCCCTCCTCTCTGCCTGAGGGCTCTCTCCTGCACCAGGTGCTTCCTCTCCTGCCAGCCTGCGGCCTGGGAGGGTGGCTACCTCGAGTTCCTCCAGCTGCTGGGGGAGCACCTGCCCCCTCCTCTCTGCAGAGGGCTCACTCCTGCGCCAGGTGCGCCTCCTCCTGCCAGTCCCCTGCCAGCCTGCAGCCTGGGAGGGTGGCTACCCTGAGTTCCTCCAGCTGCTAGGGGAACACCTGCCCCCTCCTCTCTGCCTGAGAGCTCTGTCCCGCACCAGGTGCCTCCTCTCCTGCCAGTCCCTGCCAGCCTGCAGCCTGGGAGGGTGTATACCCTGACAACCTCCAGCCCTGAGGACAGAGCCAGTGCGATGTGGTCTCCCAGCAGGTCTGAGCACCAGGCCCGTACATTGCTCACTCTCCTCCTGTGGGCTCACTGTGCCACATCCTCCCTCAGGCTCCCTGGGCCCAAGTCCTCCTCTGCTCAGGGACCACTCTCTGCCCAGGCTCCACATGCTGAGACTGGGAGCAGGTCATCTGGACCTTCTGGACTCTCGCTTCTGTGCCCGTGACATGGGCACAGTGCAGCCTCATAGACTGCTCAGAGGAGACCCAGTGCAGGAAGACGCAGTCCGCTGCAAGGGAGATGCCAAGTGACCCCAGAGGGAGCACACGGGACTTGCACAAGGCACTGGGCTCATGGGGCCCAGTGTGGGATCCCGGCGCCCAGCCAAGGGGCATGGGGAATCCTGGTGAGGGCGGCCCTGGTGGGGGGAGGGGGAAGCCACAGAAGGGTCCCAGAAGAGGCAGGAGACAAGGAAGATGACAGGACAGAGCTTCCCAAGGAGGTCGATGGAAGGACCAAAGTATCACAGAGGCCCTTGGGAAAACTCAGAGGCCTTGGAGATGTTGGCTGAAAGGCTGTCATTTGGTCAGAAAAGTTGGGTCACAACACCCCAGTCGACACTGGATGATTTACTCTTTGTTGGTTCTAGGATTTAGTGCGTACCTGCCATTAGAACTCACATCGCATGAAGTCTAGGATATACTTACTTTTCATCACTTTTCAGGACTAGATTTTTCTAGAGGAAGTGCTAAGGATGGGTCTCTCCATTCTTTTCTTTGTGCAATTGACCTGTTTTCAGGAGCAGATTCCTGGTGCTCATCACCACTGCTAGCCCTGAGGACTGCCCCCGTCACCTCCCACAGTGGACGTGACCATGTGGTTTGGGGGGTGCTCACTGATGAAGCCCTAGTGCTCAGTACACAGCAGGGACCCCAGATCCTCTGCTGAATGAGGGAGGATGGGAGAGAGGGAAAGAGAGAGGGAGGAGGGAAGGGAGGTTGGAAGGGAGGCAGGATCTGGAGAGGGAGGGGAGAGAGGGAGGAGGGAAGGGAGGATGGGAGGGGTAGAAGGGAGGCAGGGAGGATGGGAGGGAGGGGTGGAGGGGAAGGAGAGAGAGGGGGGAATGAATGAGGGAGTGAATAAATGATGCAGGGAGGGAGGGAATAAAACCACAGAAGCTGGATCCATACCTTGGGAGCCATTATTTGGGGTAAGGTCCAAGGGCATCACAGCCCGGGCCCTGGATGGTGGCTCAGGACATGTCCGTCTGTCCTCCCAGTGCTGACCTTCCTTCTCCTTGGACCCGCTGTCATCCTGGATCCTCTCCCCCTCCTCCTCAAACAATTCTCAATGTTCCCAGGGGCAGGGTGGCAGGAGGGGGTCTCAGGAGGGGCTTCCCGGATCCTGTGCCCCAAACGACAATGTGACAGTAGCTGCAGGGCATTCTGTCATGAGGACTGGGACCGTGGATCCCATCCATCTCCTTGGGCATTAGTGCTGTTCCATTCCCTGCTCTCTCCAGCACCGCTGTGATGAACACTCCTGACAATACATCTGTGAAAAACCGAGCCAGAGTTTCCGGGGATGAGTCCGAGGCTGAGCATGCCAGGTGATGGGTGCACCTGTGGCCTGGGATGGGTGCTGCTCACTGTTCTCCCAGACAGGGGTGCCTGACACCGTTCTCTCCAGGGGACCTGCATTGGACCTCCGCTTCCTCACGTTCTCCCCAGACCAGACACCTGCCGGTCTGAGGGTGACCAGCGCTGCCTCCATAGGGTTTCCTTTGCCGGAGTCCTTACCCGGGAGCTCCACATCTCTCACACGTATTCCCGGCGTGCCTATCCTTCCGCCTTGCACTTACATGTGTTTGGTCTCCGTCCCTGTGGAACCCAGTGACTTGGAGCGTGGTTTGGACCAGAGTCAGGTGAAACCTTTCTCTGGCCTTGGGTTGTGAGCAGTGCCTTTGCCCTTTGTGGTGTGTCTTCCAGCTTTCTGCATTTCCCTGGTTTCTGTGTGGGCCACAGGAGGAACCAGCCGTTTCCTGTTTGGGGTCAGGCTGTGGTGTCCCAGCAGGAACAGGGGTCTCGGCCCCGAGATTGTGCCCATAATTCCTAAAGTGGCCTCTATGATTACATGTGATGTGTAATCCATCGGGGATTTCAATATCAAATAAGAGAAATTCTATGTCAAGTAAACACAGGAGAAATCAAGTCTCTTTTGAAAACAGGTGGGCAGACACAAAGGCCCTTACTGCGTGATTCCACTTATGGAATCATCCAGAACAGGTAAAAGAACAGAGAGAGAAAGCAGTGTAGGGGTTGCCAGGGTCTGAGCTGGGGGAGAAATGGGCAGGGAGGCCTTCTGGTTCGGGAACTCCTTTGGGGAATGAGATATTCTGTGGCAATGTTCTGGGGTGTGGTGGCACAGCATTGGGCATGTACTTAATGCTCATGACATGTTCAATTGAAAAGAAGTAATTTTATTTAAAACAAATAATAAACAGTATACAGAACATGAAAAGATAAAATAACAGTTAATATGAACCAGAGAGAAAGAACATCGGGGGAGGGGATGAAACACTGTGATGAGGCGTCAGGGTCCGGCAATGGAACTAAGGGGATGAAACACTCTGGCGAGGGGTCGGGGTCCGGTGATGGTACAAGGAGCTCTCCCTGCAGGGCTGTGGGCTCTGGATGTGGCTCTGGGAGCCCTGCAGGAGCAGGAGTACGGGCAGGGGTTAGGATAGGGGCAGGGATGGGTGTAAGAGCAGGGCCAGGGGCAGGGGCAGGGGCAGGGAGAGCGGCTCTGGCCGGGGCAGGAACTGTGGCAGGGGCTGGGGTAGGAGCAGGTGCCAGTTCTTCCTGGTCCATGCCAGGCTCTCCGTGGGCAGGTGCTTGGTTACCTGCCGGCTCCTGGTGTGCTCCTGAAGTCGCTGTAGGCACCACCCCTCCCCCCAGAGCTGCTGATGGAGTGGGAGCCAGCTCTAGCTCCTCAGAGGGTGGAGCAGCTGTGAAAAGAGAAAAGCTCACCTCTGTGCCTGCTCTCCATGGGCCTTTGCAGAGAGAGAGCCCAGCTCAGGGCCTCCCAGAGAAGCCACAGCCGGGAAGGAACCCTCACAGGGATGTCTCCCCGACTGCATTCCACCTGCTGTGTGCTCTGAGCCCAGTCTTGCTCCTGGCCCCAACCAGCCTCTGGGGACTCCTCCCTGTGGGGCCAGGAGCGACCCATTCCCACACACCACAAACACCCAGCCCCAGGCTTCTCACCCTCGGCCTTGGCCTCCGTGGGCTCTGGCTTCTGGACCACTGTCCGGTGGACAACCACCTGGGACAGTGGTCTGGGTGGTGTAGGAGGTCTTCCCTACAATCCCCAGCATCTGCTCCGGGGGACCCCTGTGGGGTCACCCCCTCTGTCGAGGAGATGGAGGGCGTGTCCAGCAGCCTCCTCTCCATGTCCTCCGTGGCCTTCTGCAAAGACAGGGACCGGTAGCCGGCCCCGAGGAATCACAGCCCTGCCCGGCCATTAGCACTGTCCTCCTGCCCAGTCCCCCTGCTGCTCCCAGATCAGACACACCTGTGCGTGCACAGCCCTGCACCCGGGATGCAGTGACCCATCCCTGCAGGGCTATCGGGATAAACTTTGGGCAGAAGGGGCAGCGCCCGCACACCCCATCCCACACAGCCAGCCTTGACCTTGAACATGACCTGCCCACTGGGTATCTGACCCTCATCAGCCTGCTCCTGCTCGGGGTGGCCCCACCCCGCATGACCCCTCTTTACACACACACTCACACACACACTCACATACAGACACACACCCCATCCACACACGTGCACTCATACACACACACACACACACAGGGAGGGCACCTGGGGCTACACAGGTCATCAGAGTGAGTGGGGCTGGGTGGCCGGCTCTGGGCCTCCTGGTGTCACCTTTCTGTGCTTCCGGCCAATGGCCAGAGGTGGTGGGGAGCCCTGACAGGAAATCCCCAGCGGGGGACAGCGTCTGCAGGGCGCGCTTTCTTCCGCCTGCAGCCTCCGGACCTCGGCAGGCAACATGCGAACATCTTGGTTTGAGGATCTCCAACAAAATGAGCTGGGCAGGGGGCTGTCTGTGGAATGTGGGTCCCTGGTTACCACGGTTCCAAATTCTGTTGGGCTCTGTTGTCAGGGAAGTGAAGTCACCACTGCCTGGGGTCCCCTTACCCAAATTCCTCCTCACACAAGAGCCCCCCGAGGGCCTCCCTCCCCCGCTGCTCAATGCTCACCCTCCCCCCATGCCCCATCCACACAGTGACACCCACACAGCCCACCCACAGCCCCCGGGAGGCCTGGGTGCAGCTGGTGTCTCTGCTGTGATGGCACAGAGCTGGGTTCAGACCTGGTTCCTGTGCGTGCCCAGAGCTGTGACCCTGGACAGACCCCGTGCCTCTCAGGGCCTCCCCAGGCTCCCCATCTGCACATCGGGGTATTCCAGCTTCTACTTCTAGGGACGCCATCAGGGGTAGGACCTCTACACATGTTCTGTGCCTGCTATCACAGGAGGCTGGGGCATACTTGGCAATGCAAGGATGAGCCAGGGGCTGGGCTTGGCATGGAACACAGCTCAGAGGGGCTTGAGTCTGCTCTGGGGTCCAGGCAAAGCCACCCCCCTCCTGCCTGTGTCCCAGCCCCCGTGGGAAGGTAGTAATGAACTGATTCTGACCTTGTCCTCTCACAACACAGACTTCCAGGGGCTCCCGTTAGGGTTAGGCTCAGGTCCCTGGGCCTCATCTGTTCCCGTGTGCTGGGCAGTCCCCACAGTGGCCCCTGGCACCCCTGAGTCCTGGTCACACATCCCTGTGCAATCCACTCCCCTCCAGGGTGGATGGCCTGTGTGACGGCGCTCTCAGGAAAGGAATGGCACAAAATGCCGGGATGTCATTTCTAAGCGGATGGAGTCTGTGACTTCTACTGGTTCCCTCTGTCCTGTGTTCATTCTCTGTCTCCTTCTCTGTCTCTGTGTCTGTGTCTCTCACAGGAGCAGATCTGTGGGTTCCATGGGCGATGTGAGAAACCTCAGAAGCCTCCCTTGTCCCTGTTTCCCTCTCCGGTCCAGGTGCTCCATTCCTTCCTAAGGCCTCTTCACCCTGACCGGAGCAGTGATTCTGGATCCTCTTCCACATGGGGACCCTGAGGCTGCAACAAGTAGGGCCCTGATCTTGGTCTCCAGACTGGTGGCCCTGTGCTCTGCCACGTTCTGCGTACCCAGGTCCTCAGCCCCCCCAAGCCCCCAGTCTGTCCTCTGCTGAGAAGGACCTCGAGGGGGTAGAAAACATTTTCCCAAGACTGGGATCACAGGGGGTCGGGGATGGAGATCCAAGGCCAACAGGCTCTTCTACAAGCCTGTGGGACCCTTGGGACACTGCATCTCTGCAGCCCAAGTGACAGCAGAGGGGGCTGAGGCCTTTTGTGCCATAGCCCTCCGGACTTGGGGGAGGGTATCTCTTCCTACTCCCAAGTGCCCAGGGTGGTGGTGGACACCGGAACCCAGACCCTGTCTTTTCCCAGTTCCCTGGCAACCCCCTGGGCCCATTGGGGACCCCTGACCATCAGCCTGGCCTGTCTCCCCTCCCCATGCTCTGGATCTGGGTCCTTGCCAGGAGTCCTGATGCCCTGCCCCATGGCCCAGCTGTCTCCAACCTCTTTCTTCTTTCCCCCTCTTGTCACCTACCTCGCTGCCAGGGTGTCCTCCCCTTCTGACCCCAAGCTGGGCAGTCAGAGTGGTGTGTGGGGGTGGGTTTGCAGGTGCGCATGCCTCTACATGCCTGGGGATGCCAAGGTCATGTCCCCACATGGGACGGGGTGGGTAGCTATCCCCGAGGATCTGAGGGGCTCTCACCCCCAAAGCGAACCTCATGGGAGGGTTGGGGCTGGTCTAGGACTGGAGAGCAGCCCTGCTCCTTGGGCTCTGCAGCCCTCATTTGTCTTGGGCCAGTGCCTGCCTCTCTTGACCCAGGGTCCCAACTGTCCCTGAGGGTTGGACATGGAAACGCTTGAACGTGGCCCCTCCTCCAGGGGTAGGTGGGGGACAGGTGCACCAGCACACAAGCCTCCCCACCGAGAGGGCCAACCAGGTGTGTCATGGCCAGGTGTACAAAGGAGACCTGCAGGCAGCACCTGTACGGTGAACCAGCCCTGCAGCGCATGGACATGAGCCCCATGGCTCTGCACCTGACCGGTCCCCCACATCCCCTCACCACAGCCAACTGCTCTGTGGCCCCAAAGTCCACTGGGCCCCGCAATCACACCTACCCTGGGCGGCAGGCCTTAGGGTGCAAGGCCAGGTGGGTAGGACATCTGGGGACACACAGGTCATTGAATACCCCCCCCCACCCAGCTGGCCTGGAATGCAGACTCCCTCTCAGGGTCCAGCTAAGTGCAGGGCTGGGCCAGAGGACCTGGAGGCATCAGTGGAGGCCAACTCAGGACAGGGAGAAGATCAGTCTGCCCCTTCCCCTTCTCCTCTCCTCCTTCTGCCTTGTCTTCCTGGCAGGAGCTGGGACAGAGGTCCAGCCTCTCCCTGGCTGCAGCCCCGGCTGGAGTCAGAGGGGTGGGAAGGAGACCGGGGAGGAGGGCCCCACCAGCAGGATGCCCGAGTGTGAAGGGAGTCCTAACTGTAATGAGGGACCCCATGGGCATTCAGGGATTTCAGCCCTTTTTAGACATGCGCAGTGGCCCCAGGACTCGGCCCCTGCCCCATCCTTCACTCTCCACAAGGCGCTGCATCCTCCCCAGCCCAGTCCTGGTCCACAGCCAGTCCTCCCTCCAGACCCAGGGGCTCCACGGGCTGTGAAATCATTACAAGCTGGAACCGAACCATCCCTATGGGGCCTGGTTCCGGGTCCTACAGCCCCACAGTGAGTAGAGGTGAGGCCAGGCAGGAGCGGGGAGAGGGCAGAGTGGACTCTCCCTGGGTGCCATGGATCCCTGGTCAGTGCAGACCCTGTTGTGTGCTGGCCCCTAGGGCACCCAGATTCCAGCTCCCAGGCAGGCTCCGGGAGGGAGACCAGAGTGTGGCTCCTGCTAGCTCAGATGTGTCACTCTGTCCTGTAGCTACAGCCTGTCCCACCAGCTGAACTCCCCCTCCTAGTCAGCCAGCTCACCTTCAAGGTCAAGAACAGGCCATCATGAAGGTCAGGGGCCAGTGCGTGGCTGGTCAGGCAGGGGAGGGCTCACTTTCAACTCAGGGAGTCTCTGGCTGGTCTAGTAGGGGCTCTGGAGGGCTGGCTTTCCAGCTTCTCTGCTGACAAGCTCTAGGACTGGAGCCATTTACCTCCCCTCTCTGAGCCTCGCTCTCCTCCTCTGTGCAATGGGGTGATGCTGAATGATCCCTCCCATGGCAGGAACATGTGGAGTGCTGGTGATTGACGTAAGCTGGGCAGAGAGCCTGGATTGCAGAGTGCAGAGGGGGATGGTGAGCGGTGTCGGCAGTGAGCACTCCTTCCCCCAAAAGGATTCAGCTCTTCCATGCAGCAGCCAGGCCCCTGGCTGGGAGCCCAGGAGCAGTGGCCAACCACACTCCTGACACCAGGCCTCTGCGTGTGGCTCTTCCTCAGCACTGGGACACGGTGGGGACCCCGGGACATGGGGCCAGCTCCTCTCTCTGAGGGAAGGAGAACAAAGAAGACTTTCCTTGGGGTCCCCCAAGGCCACATAAGAGGGGAGGAGGTGACCCCAAACAGTACATTGAAATTCTGCTTCTGTTAGAACCTGAGACTTGGGCTTTGGTTATTTCACTTGCTGGGCTGACGAGATACACTTGTTCTCCATGACTCCTCCTCAGATGAAGAGCTCTTGCAGGTCCCGGGCATCCTGGACCTGGGGAGGGGAGAAGGGCCAGTCCCCTCCCTGGCTCCTGAAAGAGACCTGTCCTCCCAAAGGCAGGATGGTTTCGGGTCGTGATCCTGGGCTAGGGTTGGAGACAGCCTGTCACTGCTCCTGACTCTGGGGCTGAGTGGGCCTTTTTTAAGCATAGCAACACCCACCGAAGGTAGGGGCTTCAGAAAGAACACACTCCTGGACCCGGTCCTGCTCCAGGATGGTGGCTGCCTTCCCCAGCCCCAGAGAAAGAGGGATATCCTCTGCTTCTTTGGGCGTTGGTCCTCTGACCCATGAGCAAGCACTGAAAAGTTTCTAGCCCTCCTCTGGAAGTGCACCAGCCCTGAGTGGGCCAGTCACTGTCCACACACGAAGACGGACAACGTGCTAAGTAAGTGCAGGAGGTGATCCTGTTCAAATGGCCTGCGGGTCGGTGGGGCTTGCTGCTTCTGTGCCCTCCAGTGGGCCCCCTTTCCCTGGATGGAAATCCTCCTGGAGTCTCCTTTCTGCCCTTGGAGCTCCGTTCCTGCTGGTTTCAGGACCAAGGGACTCCAACTTAGCATTGTGCCCCCTGTCCTCAGGGATGGTGGTCATGGTCCATCAGGATCGTCTGGGAGGGTCCTCCAGATTCCTGTTCCCCCAGGCACAAGTGTGGTGGCAACAAGCCCCAGAGCCATCCTCCAACTTCAGCATTGTGCCCCATGTCCTCAGGGGGATGGTGGTAATGGTCCGTTATGATTGTCTGGGAGGGTCCTTCAGGTTCCTGCTCCCCTAGGCACAGATGCGGTAGCAAGAAGCCCCAGAGCCATCCCCCAATTTCAGCATTGTGCCCCATGTCCCCAGGGATGGTGCTAATGGTCCGTTGGGATTGTCTGGGAGGGCCCTCCAGGTTCCCGCTCCCCCCCAGGCACAGGTGTGGTGGCAAGAAACCCCAGAGCAGTCCTCCAACTTCAGCATTGTGCCCCATGTCCTCAGGGATGTTGGTAACGGTCCATCAGGATCATCTGGGAGGATCCTCCAGGTTCCTACTTCCCCAGGCACAGGTGCGGTGACAAGAAGCCCCAGAGTCATCCCCCAAATTCAGCATTGTGCCCCCGGGGATGCTGGTCATGGGCTGTCAAGATGGTACAGGAGGATCCTCCAGGTGGGGGCCTGGAGGCTGGAGTAAACCAGATCCCACTCAAGTTGCATGAGGAACAGATGAGTTGAGGTGTTCATTTGGAAGAGTAATTTCGCTTTTCCAAAAATGTCAAAGTCATTGGTCTACTTTAGAATGAAGATAATGACTACTTAAAAAACAAGTGTGTGTTTCCCCTTCTCCCAGAAATTGAGGCAGGTGTGCAGGCCATAGGTCGGAGGACCTACTTATCCCCACCTGACAGCACTTATCTGCTGTGGATCTAGGAGACTCAAGGTTTTGAACATCAGCCTGTGAGTCAGTGATGCAGCTTCACAGGATGTCAGTGTTCAGAGAAAGCAGCAGGTCCATTTGGCACAGTGTCATCTTCATGTCAGGACTGGAGGTCAAATTTCTCATGAACCCCAAACATCCTGGGGTTTCCTCTTTTCTCTAGTTGACCCATGGTTAGGGTTAGAGTTAGAGTACGGGTTAGGGTACGGGTTAGGGTATGGGTTAGGGTTAGGGTACGGGTTAGGGGTTAGGTTTAGGGTACGGGTTAGGGTACGGGTTAGGGTTAGGGTACGGGTTAGGGGTTAGGTTTAGGGTTAGGGTACGGGTTAGGGTACGGGTTAGGGTTAGGGTACGGGTTAGGGTACGGGTTAGGGTTAGGGTACGGGTTAGGGTTAGGGTACGATTTAGGGTTATGGTTTGGGTTAGGGTTAGGGAACACTGCCCTTCATGCAGGTGGAGGTGTGACCTCCTTTCACTCCTACAGGAAGGTGAAACCTCTTTTTTTTAAGATTGATTTATTTATTTGACAGAGAGAGAGACACAGCAAGAGAAGGAACACAAGCAGGGGGAGTGGGAGAGGGAGAAGCAGGCTTCCCGCAGAGCAGGGAGCCCGATGCGGGGCTCGATCCCAGGACCCTGGGACCATGAGCTGAGCCGAAGGCAGACACTTAACAACTGAGCCACCCAGGTGCCCCAGGAAGGTGAAACCTCTTAACATGCAGGGATGTGAGGTAAGCATTTGTCATCCTCCCGTCGTTGCGATGCCGTCCCCTGACAATCAGAAAAAATGAATCCTCAGGATATTCAGGTGTTTGTGGTGAGAAATCCTGACCCTCAGGTATAGGAGACACATCTTCCTGCATGTAGGTCCCAGAGAGGAGACCTGGAGACACTCAGGTAGGAGTGAGACCTGAGATCACAGACCCTGTGATACCTAGCAATGAATAGAAAGATGGGCTTTGTAGTCCTAAATTAGAGAAATTCAAAGTGGGTCTTTGAAAAGTGTGCTGATAAAATGTACTTGGAAAAGGGAAAGACAATTTGCCCTACACAGTGGTAATGATCGATTAATCTGGTGAGCCAGACACCCTGTGACCATTGACATGTTGCATCATCTTGACACAGAGGGACAGAACTGCCCCTCAACACATGATTTGGAACAGGAACTGTGGTTGCAGCTTGCATGAGGGGCAGACCCTGACACTGAACAAAACTGGATCCTCAGATGATACTGAACCTTCAAAGGGTAACTGGGAATGCAGATCCAGGCCTTAGGACAGAGGGAGGGCCTGCACATGAGCCCCCATCACCCGAGGGACGCAGAGGAGCCTGTACAGAAAGCTGGCATCTTGTTTCGGCCTGAACCGGTTAAGCTAATGGGCTCCTGCCTGGCCTGACTATTGGGGGGTTTGGGGGGATGTAGCCATGCTGATTGGTCCGGAGGTCACAGAGCTTTGTGAGGTCACTGGGCTTCCAGGCCAGGCTGGGGCAGGAGTATGATAGAGATGCTGCCAACTGCCATTCTGCTGGCCTTGGCAGTGTCTGTGGTTGCCAAAGATAACGCCACGTGTGAGTAAGTGTCAGGGACTCCTCCGGGGGGTGGAAAGAATGTCTTCTGAATAGCAAGCCCCACCCAGACTCCCTCTGTCCAGGGCTAGGCAGGAGGCCAAGCTTGGGCCTTAGTAGTCCCCGGGGTCTCACGGGTGTGACCCACATCCCCAACTCAGACCATCCTTGCTCCCAGCTTCATCAGCCGAGATACACCAGGGCTGACCTCTGGGCTCTTATGCCTCCTGTAGCACAGACGTTGGGGTCCTTCCATCACCTAGAGACTGACCTCACTGCCTCTTGCACATCAAGTCCCAATTTTTAGAAACCCCTTTCTTCCCACAGATACTGAGGTGCCCCACCTTTGGCTGACCCCAAAGACCCCAGGGTATAGTCATGGCATTCTTCTAAGGTCCCGCCTCCACCTTAGATTGTGACAGCACCCAAGGGACCCCCAAACTCTTGTTGCCTCTCCCCAGTTCCCAGAATTTCCACCCCTGGCCCCCGCTGTTCCCCACACCTGGGATCACTGGACCTGCCTTGGCTACTCTCCCTCGTCCTGCCACCATTTAACCCCACACTGCAGCCCCAAGACCCCTGTGGCTCTTTTCTTAGTCTCCCGCCCAAAATTGGCTCTAAAGACCTCAAGCCATTACACCTCTCTCTCTCCACCTCTAGCCTCCCCCTCTGCCTTGGGATCTCCCCTATTTCTAGGGCCCTTATCATCGGTCCTGCTTCCTTTGGCGCCTTCTTACTTCGCCTTGGGGCTACACCCACAAGACCCCAGAACCCATACTCCTCAAAACCAGTTCCTGAAGCCTGCAGCTTCCTGCTTCCCTACCGCCCTGACAGCGCCCCTCCTCAGCAGCTCCCCCTCGGACCCTCCACACTCCCGATTGCCCCACTTTGCTCAGCCCTCTAGCCCTGTTTCCCCATCGTGCAGGTGCGAGGACAGGCTGTGCCTCTTCTTGGTTTGAACTGTGCCCCTGGTCTATCCCCAGTACCCCCTGTGGGTTACGGTTCAGGCAGAACCCACCGGGAAGTGGCCATATCGCCAGAGGGCAGGATGCAAAATCGGGGCCTGGCCCTGGATGGTCAGCCTCCAGGTATTCATGTCCCATAATAACCGAAGGTACTATGCGTGCAGAGGCACCTTGCTGAACTCCCATTGGCTGCTTACGGCTGCCCACAGCTTATTCTCCAATAATTACATGTGGGAGTGTGTGGAGGGAGGTCTTCAGAAAGGCTCTTCCCAGAAATGGACATTCTCCAGGGCTCTCTGTGCGCAGTCTCCCCGGGGCTCTGGGCCTTGTGGCAACCAGACCGAGAGTGGGTGGGCCCAGGCCCTTGCTGAGGGAGGGCTCTGAGGATCATGGTCACCAGAGGTTTCTGTCAAGCCCGTCCTTTCTGAGGATGACCTGGCTTGCCTCTGTGACCACAGAAATGTATATGACTGGAGACTGATTTTTGGAGCAAGGGAATTTACGTATGGGAACGATAAGGCAGCGAAGCCACCTCAACAGGAGAGAGATGTCGAGAAAATCATCATTCATGAGAAATACATCCCCAGTTTATAGCAAAATGACATCGCTCTCATGAAGATCACCCCTCCCGTTCCCTGTGGGCAATTCATCGGAACGGGCTGCCTGACCCAATTTAGGGCAGGCCCACCTGGAGTTCCCCAGGCCTGCTGGGTGGCTGGCTGGGGATTCTTGAAAGAGAAAGGTGAGTACGGGAGGGGCTCTCACAGGGGTAGGGGCACTGCTGGTCATTCCCTCAGTGGTCTCTGAAGGGCAGGGCCATATGTGGTGCCTAGTGGTGATGTCCACCAGAATGCGGGATACTGTCCCATTTTAGATCAGGAGAAACTGGCAGCTGAGTCCCCTGTCCACAACCTCACCACTGATGGCTCGTGTGGTCGCTGGGTGGAAGGGTGCATGCAGCCCCAGGAGAACCTGGACATTTTTCGAATGGGGTATGGGCTGTGGCTCTATCTGGGGCCTGGAACCCCAGTTGCTAACTTCTGGAAATGGGGGACTGTCCCTTGACACGGCACTTGGAGAAGAGCTCGAGATGGGGTTTTGTGGTGGCGGGCCAACTCCTCTCCTCTCTGGACATCCATTTCCCCATCTGCGAGTGCAAGGGCCATGTCACGTGGTCTCTGAGCTCTGAGACCCCAGAGCCCAGCCCTCTAGACCTCAGTGAACCTCTGCTCCCCACCCTCACTGGAAACAATGCGAGAATCCACCCTCCCCATCCAAGTGACTTCGTATTCTCTGCAGAGAGGGGACAGGGTTCTTGGCAGGCCAGCAGTGGGCAGCAAGGTTTTGACGAGTAGGTTAGGCCTTTCAGCTTTCCACAGGTGACCACATGAACTTTATACCCAGTCACATTGGGGATGAGAAGAGAGACTGAAAGCTCTTTTGTCCCTTGATAATGGAAAACTGAGGGCTCCTAATTCAAGGCACTTCAGTCATTTGGGGTTCAAAACTCAGCATTTTCTGCTGACAAAACCCTGGTAGTTTCAGTATGCTTCCTGTAACTCTTCTTCCCTCTCTCAAGGCTGCCCCCCTTCTCTGATTGGGTTGCTTCTCCTCCCGGGCACCCCTGTTTTCTCTGGCCTCTGCTGGCCCTTCCCTCCCTGACCTGGGGTTTCAACCTCTGTCTGCCTATTGATGTCCATAGCTCTGCTGAGGCCTCTAGAGCATTCTTCTTCTCCCAACCTCCCGGCCTACCCTGCTCTGCCCACCCACCCAAACATGTGTGCAGTGTCCCAGGGTTCTTGGAGTCCCTGGGGGGGGGCTGATCTCAGGGTTCCCATCTACAAACCACCCCTGCCACCACCTTTGCTGTCCTATTTCTCAAAAGGATTATAGGCTCCCAGCTACACCCTGGACATCACACAGGCCTCTTTTTTTCTAGAATCCTCCTCAACTTAGTGGGATTTCTACCATCTTCGGGTGAATCCAACCCCACTGGTAAGACCACGTCTTAAAGAAATCCCCAGCCTCCAAATTTCTGTGACATTCTTGCAGACCTTCCTTTTTCTACCTCCTCCTTGAGGCCATATGTTTCTGGGGTAGTCCTCCTTTTCTATTGAATTTCAAGTTCTTGTGGACTTTTCAGCATTTAAAGCCAAGGTGTAGGGATTGAGAAAACCCTGTTCCCCTCCAGGTCATCTGGCTCTTCCATAGATCTAAAATTACACCATAAGCGACCAGGCTTCTTGTGGTGGTCATTTCCATGTCACCCCTGCCTTGGGAACAGTGCAAGGACAAAACTAAGCTTGCTTGGGTGGTGTTCAAAGTTGACCTGAAGGGCCTGGAGACGCAGTCCAAGACACACAAACACAGTCTGAATGCTGTGTGCCTAGCTCCATCCATTTGCTCCACTTGGTTCTGGCTTCCCACTTGGCCTCCACTGCCATGTTCCAAGTGTAATCCGCCACCTCTCCACCCGGATGCAGGCGATGTCAGACCCACCCACCAGGCTGTGGCTGGGCTGTGGGTGCGGCCGTGGTGGGGGGAGGCCACTTGATGAAGAGGGGATAGCTGCCCCTATAGCCAGGTGTGAGGTTGGCTGATGGAATCATAGCCCGGGCTGGGCCTTTCTTAACCCAAAGGTCATGATGGAGCCTCTGGGGCTGTACAGGATGTTCTGACCTGCCTTCCGGTTATTCCAACCACCCATGCCCCTGACAGATCTGTGTGTGTGGAGGCCATCCTGCAGCTCCTCCTTCTCTGTAACTTCAAAACGGATGGGAGGCATGCGGGGAGGACTCATCTGCCCAGCCCCAGCAGATCCTGTCCAGAACTGCGCTGACGTGTTTAACGGGGGATAAGAAGCAATGAGGGGGACTTAGAGCCATACTGTGGGGAAATGAAATGTGTGTCCTGGATTTGAGTGTAGAGAGGAAAACCTTGGTCTGAATCCAAGACACACCATATCCCTACCAGCATGTTTGGGCATGTGGTGCTCCAAGCTCTTGATTGGAGGCAAGGTCAGTCACAGCGCTTAACACAGGGGGTCACTGTGGGGTGTAAATGAGGTGACACATCCTGGCTGTAGCTGTGAATAATCATCTGGCATCAACACACATTCCTGCAGCCACATCTGCTCATCCTCCATGCACTGCCCATTCTCTTCACCTGCATATGCCTCCAACACCCCACATCCTTCACAAGTGTCTGAGGAGAGGCCAGGGGCATTGTCCTTCATGGATTTTAGGTTGAAGTAGAGCATTTCAGGATGATGGGGGTTCCGTGGAGGGAGGAGGCAGGTCTTTCCCAAAACATGTCTTCTGTGATCGCTGACCACCGAGCCGCCTGGCTGTAGCCTACAGGATCGCACCTACACTGCAGGAGGCCCGTGGGAACCTCATCGACCTCGACTTTGTAACTCCACCCAGTGGTACAATGGGCGCATTTGTTCAACCAATGTGTGTGCAGGGTACCCTGAAGGCAAGATCGACACCTGCCAGGTATCTTCCCTCCAGGCGCCCCTTTCCCTGTCAACACATCTTTTGTGAATCCCTGAACTCCACTCACTCCAGCGCCCTGCTTCAGTGACCCTTTCCCTGGTCTCATCTTGTAGCAGTGAGGATGGGAGGTGATACCTGGGGCCCCTACAAAGAACCAGTCACCACCACACAGAGCGCTTTATCCCACCGTGACACAGAGATCATACCACCCGAACACCACCCTGGAAGAGAATGCTTACCTCTCCTCACGAGAATACAAAACCTTCAAATCCACTTGTACACACATGCCCATGCATGCATAAAGCCTCATACGTGGACTCATGGATCGCTGATCTTCCCTCCTCACTGCAAGAAGACCCATGACAATTCATCCTCTTCTCACATCCACCTGAAGCTGTTGATACCAACTCAAGGTTTACCACCACCACTTGTGTTCATGGCAGCAAGAAGCCATGTGACTGAAGAAACTGTCCTTCCAGAGCCTATGGCCCTTCTGGGCAGGGGAAATGTGGCTCAGACAGAGAGTGACTTCTGTGTCCTTCTGGGCAGGGGGACAGCAGCGGGCCTCTCATGTGCAGAGACAACGTGGCAAACACCTATGTGGTCGTGGGAGTCACAAGCTGGGGGTGGCTGTGCCTGAACTAAGCGCCCCGGAGTCTCCTGCCCATGTATATGCCCTTCCACAAAGTGAAATCAAGGTCCAGATAGCTTTACTGGCAAAGTCTACCATGCAAGGAAGAAATAATATGAATTTTACACTAAGTCTTCCCAATAGCTTAAACATGGAACACACTTCCCAATTAATTTTATGTAGCCAGCATTATCCTGATAGTGAGACTAACACAAAGATGTTGCAGGAAAATGAAACTACAGACCGATATTCTTCATGAACATAAACACACCGGTTTATTTTTAATTTTAGCAAATGAAATCCAGTAAGATATGAAAAGGGTAATACACTATAATAATAGTGGAGTTTATTCCAGGAATGTAATGTTTATTAAACATTCAAAAATTGGGGCGCCTGGGTGGCTCAGTCAGTTAAGCATCTGCCTCAAGTCATGATCCCAGGGTCCTGGAATCGAGCCCCACGTGGGGCTCCCTGCTCAATGGGGAGCCTGCTTCTCCCTCTTCCCCTTCCCCTGCTTGTGCTCTCTCTGTCAAATCAGTCAATAAAATCTTAAAAAAGAAAAGAGTTAAACATTCAAAAATTATTCAGTATATGCAAGAAGTGAAAGATAAAATGAACCCTGTGGTACTGGATATGGGTTGGAAACAGCAGTATGAACTCCTGTTTAATATATATGCAGATGGATAGATACAGAATCAGTACAGGCATGCATGTACACGTGGGTTAGGATACATGCCTGCATTGCCTGGTTTTGTGTTACCTACCTCAGGGGGCCTAAAATCAATCACATCTCAGGAGCAACAAGCATGCCTTGTGTCTAGATCTTGGTTTCCAATTAACATTCTCCAATGAAAGGAACTAGGTCATCTTAGAGAAATGCAGGACTGAGTTAGGGAAAATACAAGCCTGGAGCATTTTATAATATGAAAGTAAAGATATATTTAAATAAATGATAGGGTCACATGAAACAGACACAGTAGCCATGTGAAAGCACTCCCAATGGCCAAAGGTAGAACAATGTAAACAACAAATTAAATAATACAGTATTGGAATATCATCCAAAGTATCAAATATATGTGAGTCTATACTGCAAAAATAATAAATAGTGGGAAAGAGGCAAATACTCCCTACAGAAGAATTATAATTTTTTTAAGATTTATCTATTTATTTTAGAGAGAGAGAGCACAAGTGGGAGGGGCAGAGGGAGAGAATCCTCAGGCAGACTCCCCTCTGAGCACAGAGCCTGACAAGGTGCCCGAATCCACGACCCTGAGATCACGAACTGAGCCCATACCAAGAGTCGGACGCCCAACCAACTGCACCACCCAGGCGCCCCAGAAGAATTCTAAGTAGTATATGTAGATACTACACCTCACAGGAGCTGACACTTCATCAACACCACCCCCTAGTGTGCGCTAGACAGAGCAACTCAATTTCAAAGCATAAAGGATGGAGAGGGAACTGTGAATAAACCTGGAAAACACTACCCTGCCCAAGGGGCCAAGGTTTAGTTTCATCCCTGATGTCATGTGTACGCCATGGACTCCCCCATAGGAGTGAGGAGAAGGGTACTTCATCTCCATGGAATTCTTTGAAAAACTCATAATCTCAATAACCATGAGAAAACCATAAAACAATTCATATTAAGCGACATTCTACAACACATCTAATCAGTATTCCTCAAAACTGTCAAGGCCATATAAAGGCAAAGGAACACTGAGCAACTATCACAGACCACAAGAGATTAACGAGACTTGAAACATAGAAAGAATGTGGTACCCTGGATCGGACCTTGGAACAGGAAAATGACGATCATGGAAAAACTGGAAAAATATTAATAAACTCTGGAGTTTAGCTAATAATAATGTACAAATGTTGATTTATTAATTTTGACATACATACCTTGGTAATATAAGATTTAACGACAGGGGAACCTATCAACTGTCGAACCCAGGGGAACCTATCAACTGTTTCAACACAGTTGAAACTGGGTGAAGGGCATGTGGGAACTCTGTACAACTTTGCAACTTTACTGTAAATCTAAAATTCTGAAATAAAAGTTTATTTAGAAAAAGAGGTCAGTATAATTCACCAGATTAACAAAATAAAACAGAAAAACTCCCTGACCACTTCAATAGATGCAGAAAATTTTCTGACAAAATCCAACACTCATTCTTGATATTGAAAAGATAAATAAAAATATCCTAGCAAAGTAGGGGTAGAAGGGAATATCCTCAACCTAATAAAGGATATCTGTGAAGAAAAATCATGCTCAACACTTAACTTCACTACTAACATCGTACTTAGGGATGAAAGGCTTAATTATATGCCCTTCAGATCAGACACAAGACAAGTATTCCACTCTCAACCCTGCAGTCAACATTGCTCTGAAGGTCTGGCCAATTGAAGAAGGCAGGAAGGAAAAGAGGAAGGATGAAGGCAGACGGGCATCCAGTTTGGGAAAAAATTATATAAAACCCTCTTATTCACAGATGACTTGCTTTTCTATATAGAAACCCAAAGGGATCTACAAAAAGCCTACTAGAGATGGAAAACAGACACATGAAAATATGCTCTATATCACTAATGACCAGGGAAATGCAAATCAAAACCATAATGAAATGTCACCTCACACCTGTCCGAATACTTAAAATCAGAAAGACAAGAAATAACAAGTTTTGGCAAGGATGTGGAGAAAAGGGAACCTTTGTGCACTGTGGGTGCGAATGTAAATTGGTATACTTGGAAACTAGTACAGACATTCCTCAAAAAATTAGAAATAACATGTGATCCAGTAATTCCACTACTGGGTATTTACCTGAAGAAAACAAAAAGATATGCCCCCCCCATGTTTATTGCAGCTTTATTTACAATAGCCAGGATATGGAAGCACCACAAGTGTCCACTGACTGATGAATGGATAAAGACATGGTGTATAAACACATTGGAATGTTATTCTGCCATAAAAAGTAATGGGATCTTGACATCTGCAACAACATGGATGGACGTAGAAGGTATTATGCTAAGTGAAATAAGTCAGAGAAAGACAAATAACATATGATGTCACTTACATGTGGAATCAAAAACAAAAGGCAGAAACAGACCCATAAATACAGAGAGCGAACTGATGGTTGCCAGAGGGGTGGGGGTAGGAGGCAGGGCAAAATGAGTGAAGAGAAGTGGGAGATACAGGCTTCCAGTTATGGGATAAGTAAGTCATGGGGATGAAAGGTACAGCACAGCGAATACAGTCAGTGATACTGTGATAGTATCACATGGCGAGAGGTGGCAGCTACACTTGTGATGAGCACAACATACAGACTTGTCAATTCACTTTGTTGTCCACCTGAAACTAATGTAACATTGTGTCAGCGATACTTCAATAATTAAAGGCTGTTAGAGGGACACCTGGAAGGCTCAGTTGGTTAAGCGTCCCACTCTTGATCTCAGCTCAGGTCTTGATCTCAGGGTCATGAGTTCAAGCCCCACATTGGGCTCCATGCTGGGCATGGAGCTTACTTAAAAAAAAAAAAGTCTGCTAGAATCAATAAGTGAGTTCACCAAGGTTTCAGGATGCATAATTAATACACAGAAAATAATTATATCTGTATATACTAGCAATGAATAGTTGAAAATTGAAATTAAATAATATTTATAATAATATCAAAAGATGAAATCCTTAGGAATAATTTTGACAAAATATTGAAAAATGACCTGCACACTTAGACTAAAACATTGCCAGGGGAAATTAAACAAGTCTTAAATAAATTTTTTTGGAAAGATACACTGCGTTAATAGTTCAGAGGACTCGATATTGTTGAGATGTCATGTCTCCTCAAATTGATCTATAGAATTGGGCCTCCTGTCTGGCTCAGTCAGTACAGCGTGTGACTCTTGACCTTGAGGTAGTAAGTTCGAGCCCCATGTTGATTACTTAAAATAAAAAATCTTTTTTTAAAAAAATTATCTATAGATTCAACACAATCACAATAAAAGTTCCAGCAGGATTTGTTTTATAAATCAATAAGGTGATTCTAAAATTCACATGGAAATGCTAAGGACCTAAAATAGCCGAAACGGCTTTGAAAAAACATTTGAAAGATGTACACTACCTAATTTCAAGACCTCTTGTAAGCTGTACATAGTAAGATAGTGTGGAAATAGTGTCAAGTAAACTCGTTCAAAGGAACAAAACAGAGCTCAAAAGTAGAACCATACATATGAGGACAACTGATTTTCTTCAGAGATATGAAGCCACAGTAGAGAAAGAAGAGTCTTTTCAACAACTAGATATACACATACAGAAAAACGAGCATCAATCCATAGTTTACCATAAATAAAAATTAACTCAAAGGGACCATAGACCTAAATGTAAAACCTAAGACTCTCAAACTTCTAGAAGTAAACATCAAAGAAAATCTTTGAGACCTTACGTTAAGCAAAAATTTCTTAGATACGACACCAAAAGAATGATCTACAAAAGAACACATTAATTGAACTTAATCAAAATGCAAAAAGACATTATTTAGAGAATTAAAAAAAGCCATAGACTGGGAGAAAATATTTACAAAGCATATATCTGATAGAGGACTTATTTTCGGTATATAAAAAGAACTCTCAAAACTCTAAAATAAAAAGACAATGAAAAATTTTAAAAAGGCAAAAGATTTAAACAGACCACCAGAGAAGATATGTCAATGGCAGTCGGCACATGAAAATATGCTTAACATCACTAGCCTTTAGGGAAATGCACATGGAAACCACAGGATTTCCAGGTTGGTGAGCTCATGGCAGTGCTGGGAGGGTGGGGGTCTTGAGAGAACGCGAAGCTCCACAGCCATTCCCCCACATACTTTGCCCTATTCATCTCTTCCATCTGTCTCTTCCTGGATTGTATCCTTTTAACTAAACAACTAAACAACCCCAAACAAAAGAGCAAATTGTCTACGGTTAAATGCCCAAAGCCTGAAGGAGGAGATTCAGTGCTGGAACTTTCTGTGAGCCTGGCAGAGACAACAATGCCCAGATAGTGCTAGCCACAGATCCTGATGGCAGCGACCACTTCGGGAGACTGGCCACGGGAATGCTGTCACGTCAGCAGCTTGGCTAGGGAATGGACATCGGACTGGATGGTCAGGGAGGTCTCTGGTGCAACCTGATGACTGCAGCAAGATACAAGGAGGGAGTAAGCCCTAGGAGTTTTTATCCCACGGAAAACATGTCTCTCCTTTCTTTTCTTGTCTTTTCTTTTTGTTGTATCCATATTGAGAAGACGGATGTTGGCTGAATCTACTGTGGTGATCATTTCACAATCAATATAAATCAAACCACCCTGCTGCACACCTTAAACTTATACAGCAATGTATATCAATTATTTCTCAATAAAATTGGAGGGGAACAGGATGGGGCGCCTGGGTGGCTCAGTCAGTTAAACGTCTGCCTTTGACTCAGGTCATGATCCCAGGGTTCCGGGATCGAGCCCCGCATCGTCAGCTCCATCCTCTGGGGGGAGTCTGCTTCTCCCTCTCCTTCTGCACCCCCCTCAGCCCCATCATGCTCTCTCTGTCTCCCGCTCTCAAATAAAATCTTAAAAAAAAAAAACTAGCAGGGGGACAAAGGCCTCCTGGAAAATGGGAAAGAAGTCCTTTTGCATTTGAAGAGTTCGTTGGTTTTCTGTGTGGAACTTCCCTTTGCATAATGATGAGTTGAGTACTGCCGCTGTTGTTCTGAGATGGTCTTACTTAGAAACCATGAATGTAACATTGAAAGAGCAACTGATTACGATTCATGAAAAATATGGTTATCATATTTCAAAGATTTCTTATTTCTTGTGTTGTGATCCAACTAACATCAAAAGTGTATTTGAAAGGCTTCACAGGTTTTATTCTCCAAAAGAATATCCAAAATTTATGGGATACTTGTTGTGTTGCATATACAGGACATTACCACTGGATATGACGGCGGCAAGCCTAATCAGAAATCAGTGTTGCCTGTGAGTAAAAACAGCAGAGTGATTACATCCCCTTCTCAAAATGGCTGTGTTGGTGGTCCTTGGACGAGCAGCACGGAACCAAAGACAAAGTACTCTGCAGAGACGTGAGTACTCCCTGACCCGGAGATGGGAATCACAGAGCCTTATTGGAAGAAGAATTGAAGAAGCTCATTTAAGCTCGGATTTAAAATTGGTTTGGGCCCAGTTAAGGATGAAACAGAACAACCAAGAGAACTATGCATTGAATTCGTGTGAACATTCTCTACCTCATCTGGGCAAATATTTTCCTTTTATTTCCTTTCTTTCTGGTCAGCTGACTAAACTAGTTGTATAAATTTGAAATGAAATGGTCTTGAGAGAAGTTATTCAAATTTTTCATAATCTTGAACCAAAGTCATTACATTAAAAGTATTAGAGTAACACAGTTTTTCCTTTAACAGAAACATAATACAAACGTGATTTTTCTAATTAAAGTATGATTAAGCTTAGTTCTATAGTCTTATAACTGTGTACAGTACATTTTCTAAAAAGGCATGTAAGTGTTATGTCCTTGTACAGTTAAGGAAAGTATTCATAAAATTGGCAAAAAAGTGGACTGTTCTCCAATCACTGTGGTAAAGTGCCATTGTTACATCATAGATATTAATTCATAAATTAGAGTATTTGAAATAGGGTATTTAGCATTTGCAGTTTATTTTCTTAAGATTTATGTATTTGAGAGAGAGAGAGAGCACACATGTGAGCATGGGGGGCGGGCTGTGGGGGTAAGGGCAGAGGGAGGGAGAAAATCTCAAGCAGACTCCCCACTGAGTGCGGGACCCAATGTGGGGCTCCGTGGGGGGGCTTGACCCCATGACCCTGAGCTCATGACCCGAGCCAAAACCAAGAGCTAGACACTCAACCCATTGAGCCAACCAGGCACCCCTAGCATTTGTGGTTTAAAAGAGTGTTATAATATCTCCTTCAACACCTCTGCTAAAGATGCTCATGGTGTAGTATACATTTATTATATGTATCTAAAATTTGATGTTCACTATACAGAAAGTAAGAGTGGGAACACTCCTGGTTTTGCTCTTGTCAGATTTCTCAGTGCCTTCTCAGTCTGGTGTGAACTGATACAGTGCTCCTGCATTGAGTATGAATTAATCAGTTAATTTAGCAGACAGCTAAAGAAAATATTTTCAAACTACCTAGGTGCTTCCTCTTTACCTCACATGGGTTTGCTGACTTAAGAAGAAAATCTGAGAAAGAAGCTCTGAATCTACTCAAAAGTCCAGTTTTATAAGTAGATTTATTCCTTTATCAGATGAAGTAATGCTAATTTTACTAAGACACAAAAACAGATTTTAGGTATTAATGAATCACTAACGCTAAAGGCCAGTTTATTCTAACATTTTGTGGCCTCTGTAGAATTTGTGATCACGTGAGTTCCGTTTATCATCTTAGTGTGGAAAAATGTTTTGGAAGTTCACTTCTGGTGGATTCTGTGGTCTTCTGAACAAGACCTCACAGAGAAGTGCTGTTTGAACTTTTTCAAGTGCACCCTGTCCTGTATAGCTCTCAGAGTGCCTGGGCGCGTGCGGCAGAGTTAGGAGGTAGCAATCACAGGCCTTGGATAGACTCACACTAAACAATTTACCTAGAGGAGATAGCAGTGGTATTAGAGAATTTATTTCCTTTACAAAGAACAGTATAAGGTTGGAAATGATTGGAATGTTCATTAAATCTTGGTCTGTTGCAGCTGTCAGCTAACATTTGCTTAAAATCATAGGATCCAAATATAATTTTCAAATTTTTATATTTCCACTATTAATTTGTTCCTTCCTTACCTTCTTATAGATGGATGTCGCATGACTAGAGTAATAGCTAGCCAAATGCAGAGCACCACTTTTCTGAATAAGGTTATTTTCAAAGGCTTTGCACTAAAGAAGCAATGTGTAGAATGATTTGTTTTATTGCTTTTAGGAATGTTGACTGTAATTTTGGAAGTGGCCTATATTCAACAAAGTGGTCTTCACAATGCTGTGTCTGTGTGTACAGTATGTACCTTTAGGGTGAGTAATAGTGTTTCAGTGACTGAGGGATGAAGTAGGGCTGCAATGATAGGACAGCCTGCTCATCATCACTAGAGCCACGTCACAATGACCGTACTGTATTCACGAGAGAACATTTTGACTGCTTTAATACACTTAAGTCATGTTACTCAAGGAAAAGTTATTGAAGTTTGGATTCTTATCTCAGAAATTAAACAATCTAAAATTAAATCAACCAATTTTCTATTCCTGGCATATACAGCCTGAAGAATCATTTGACCCTAACCACACTCCGGAATCTGTCTGAGCATGGAATTTAGCATCTCTTTGGCACAGTGGCACACATTTGCCTAACAAAGTCAGTTCAGTGATAGCTCAACCCAGCCAGGAGAGATGCAAGGGCTGGCTGGGTAGGTTCACCCCTGGGCTCTGCATTGTCTCTCTTCTTCTTTATGAAAATATCATGGACATGAATGAATTCTCCCTGAGCATGCAGATCCAAACTGGGGTTCTCTAGAGCTTTGGGGAGAAAGAATTAGTGGGGCAAGATCAAAGCATATATTGGAAATAAACAAACCGTATTAAGGTCAATAAGGTGGCACATGATGCTTCTTGTGAAGAGCAAACCTATCATCACCCTAAACGTGGAGGATGAACTGACTGTGGGCAAATTGTTGACTTGTGCTAAATTTGGGTTTTTTAGTATCTTATTAAAGAGGAATCTCTACAATGTAACATGGGGCTTGAACTCAGGACCCCAAGATCAAGTGTCCCACACTCTACTGACTGAGCCAGTTGCACACCCTGAGGATTTTGTTTTAAATATAAAGTGTTCTGTTTGGGTGTAGTAACTTCAGCAGACAGGGCAGCTCTGGGAGTTTGGATACTTTGGAATATCTTTATATAGGATAGACCTGGCTTAATGGAGAAATTGTTCTATGGCTGTGGCTATTGTTATGTCTTTCAGATGTTTTCCATTGATGTTTGTGATGGCCTGAAAAATCCAAATTCTGTTTGAATGAATTTAATTTTATACTTATTTCTACCTCCTCCTTTCCCTATGTGCACTCCCACATTTTGTTGCTGTCAAAAGTTACTGCCCTATTACCTCATGATAAATCTTAACAATATTCATTTCGAATGCTTTAAATATATATATAGACTACACTTGTGGATAAAAACCCCACACATGACATATTATTACACACCTATAAGAATGGCTAAAATTCGGGGCGCCTTGGTGGCTCAGTGGTTAAGCGACTGCCTTCGGCTCAGGTCAGGATCCCCAGGTCCTGGGATCAAGCCCCATGTCGGGCTCCCTTGCTCAGCGGGGAGTCTGCTTCTCCCTGTCCCTCTGCTCTTCCCCCTGCTTGTGCTCGCTTGTGCTCACTCTCTCTCAAATAAATAAATAAAATCTTTTAAATTGTTTTTAAAGATTAAATTAAATCAAAAAGACGGAGCACACCAAGTGTTGGCAAGGAGCTGGAGGAACTCGAACCCTCAGATACTGCTGATGGGGATGTAGAGTGTTGAAACTGCCTTGAAGACAGGTTTTGGCAGGTTTTAAAAGTGCTCACCATACACGTACCATATGATCCTGCGTGTAGGTACTTAGCCAGGAAACATGAAAGCATATGCCATACAAAGACTTGTGTACAAATGCTCATAGCTGCTTTATTTCTACTGACCTAAAACTGTAAAATCCATCACCTGGTTAGAGAACCAAGTGGTGGGGCAGTCACATAGTGGAGCGCTGGGTGGCAACAAGGACGAGACGCAAGGACTGTCCAGTCTACAAGGACTGGAATACACTGTCACATGGATAAACCTCAAAATGATTATGCTGAGTGAAAGAAGCTAGACCAAAAAAAAAAAAAAAAAAAAAGAGCACTCGCTGTATGATTGCATTTATTAATTTTTTTAAAATGCAAACAGATCACAGTGAGAGAAACAGAGTAGAAGTTGTAAGGGCCGGGGAGGGAAGGGGCTGGAGGGATTACGGAGTACCCCAAGGAAGACTTTGGAGTGATGGGCAAGTTCACTATGTTGATTGTGGTGCTGGTTTCCCGGGTGCATTCATATGTCAAAACTTACATCTGCCATATAACCCAGCCATTCCACTATCTGAATACCTACCCAAGAGAAGTACACAGGCCCAACTATTGTGGCCAGAAGCAGGTCACTGACGATTCTTTACCAAGAATATAGTTTCTGCAGAAAACTCCATTAGGCTAATTTTTGTTTCTTGATGAGTTTTCTACGCATTAAAGAAGAACTACCTCCATTTTTTCCACTTCCATTTAAAATATACTAAAATTATATTTATTGGGATCTGGTTTTCCTTGTAAATATAAGATTTCTTATATTGGGGGTGCGTGAGTGGCTCAGTCGGTTAAACGTCTGCTTTGGTCAGCTCATGATCTTAGGGTCCATGGATCAAGTCCCACATCGGGTTTCCTGCTCAGTGGGGAGCCCGCTTCTCCCTCTGCCTCTGCATCTTCTCTCTGCTCATGCTCTCTCTCATGCTATCTCTCAAATAAATAAATAAATAAATCTTAAAAAAAGTTTTCTCATATGGATCAAATTCGCAATTAGAACTT
This sequence comes from Eumetopias jubatus, assembly GCF_037043125.1. Classification (NCBI taxonomy): domain Eukaryota; kingdom Metazoa; phylum Chordata; class Mammalia; order Carnivora; family Otariidae; genus Eumetopias; species Eumetopias jubatus. Next base: position 111,746,942 of record NW_028274818.1, on the reverse strand, counting down.
GTGCCTATACACATCTTAGGACTGTTATTCCCGAATGCTCAGGATTCAGGCTTTTACCACGTGCACAGGTTTAGCCACCGTCAAACCATCTTGTTACTGTTCCTAGCAATAAAAGTCATTATGAATTCTGGTTTTAAGAAAATACTTATCATTTGCCTAAACCATCCCACAGAGAAACAGTGAGCATATCCCTCAGTTGCCTAGATGCCCCTTGGTGCTGGCTCATTGTACAGCCTGTCCAGTTTTCCCCTGTTCTTCTTGTCTCTGTGTGCAGCAGTATCTGCTCCGGGACCTGTAAGCCATTTTCAGGGTTAGAGTATCCACAGGGATATGAAGGCAGATCAGAGACTCACTTAACTTGTCAACAACTTCATTCATAATTAAAAAAAAAATGACAATTGGAACATCTATTCATTTTGCAAAAATCAGTGAATTTGATTTAAACCAGTATTGGCTTATATGTGGGGAAATGAGTACATTGAGGGAAAGCTAAAGCAGGGGGCTAGATAACCCCTCCCAGGAAGGCAATGTGGCACTATATCTCGTAAGTACGCCTACCACACAATGTAATTTGAGAAGGTGAGTCCCTGTGTACTAATAGGAAAATAACTCTAATTTGCTAAATGAAACAGGAAGTCAGAATAGTATGAACAGTGACTAAATAAGAAGAATATTATACGTAAATCTATTCGTGGGCATGGAAAGTTTCGGAAGATACACAAGACACCATCAGTTGGATTCTGCAGGCTCTACCCAATCCATGGCCTCCCATCAGCGCTCCCTGAGCATAAGCCCTGTCTCCCCAGGAAGGAGACCCAAGTGTCAGCGACAGATGACAGGCCCAATGAGGAGAGAAGGGAAAAACTAAGGACAATTATTTGAGCATGTGAAAGGAGAGAGTGCCAGGAGAATCCGTTCTGGATCCTGGGAAGCTCTGAGGAGGAGGGATGATCTGTAAGTGGAAAGAAACCACTGGTACTATAGCTCCTCCAAATTTGTCCCAAATCCTCCGCACCCACCCCTACTCCCTAGCCTGAGCACATCTTGCCACACCATTCCCACCTGCAAGCTCAGGGTTCAGGACTGCCCAGGAAGGGTGAGGGCAGGTCCTGAGTTGCTGCCATGGGTGTTTCTGCTCTTTGGACTGTGTGGCCTATGGCTTGGGGTTTGTCTCACTCTGTGACTGACATTGAGTTTTGTCCAGTGTTTAGAGGGTTCCTGGTGTCTGACACCAGGGTACAAAGCTTATATACCCATTAGGGAGGTTAAGAAACTGACTTTAGAAGAGACAGACAAAAGCCAATGAAAGGAATCATGGACATGCCAACTCTAATCTTAGAAATGTTGGCTCTCAGTGAAGACAGATAAAATTTGTTTTTTTTATTTTATCAATGTTAATACACTACAGAGTCATGGGCCACCCAGATTAATTTGCAAGTCCCCTTAGGTAGCCTAGGCATTCCAGGGCTCATAAGGGCACAGACAAAATACACCCGAGTGCCCCTGCATAAGTATAAGGTTACCCAGCATCTCATCACCAGGTGGCTCTAGAGCACTCATCTATAAGCATGTATGGACTGTCACGCTCTGCTCTGAAAACTTCACATCTGTCCTACTTTCATTGTCACACAACCCTCTGGCCATATTCCCAAAGCCACATAGCTGATGAGGGGTAAAGTAGGGGGTTTATTTGAACCCAGGTAGACTGACGAATCGTGAAAATACTCATGCCTGCTTCATCATTCCCTGTTGCAGCCCCAGCAGGAAAAGTCAGGGTCCTTGGCCTTGCTCACCCAAAGTTCCTCCCTCATGCTCCTGTACCCTATGCCATCTATCTTTGCAACCAAAACATAGGACCATATTGCACTTGAAACATGTGCACACAGTGAACAGGTGACCAGGTATGAGACTGTTGCTTGTTGCAGCAACGGCCCAGCCAGGAGCCCAGGGGTTTCTTTCTGGAGCCTGCCATCTTTATTTCTCAAGAGGCTAATCCATCATTTAGGCTTGATCTGGGCCCTGACCAGAGTGGGCAGTTGACCTGAGGCCATTGAGATCTCTTTCTCAGGACATCACAGATGGACATAAGCAATTCTGGTTGAGGGCAGACTCCTGCCTGGGGTTGGCCATGTGGACTGAGCATCAGATGGCCACGCTACAAAACTTCAGACTGGGGTCATTCTCCAATGGACTCAGACCCACATCCCTCCTTCTGAGTCAGCTCACCTCACAGAAGTGCTGTAGGGCCCAACTGCACTGATTTAATAAGCAGAGACTCTGAGTGTGAGATCCAGACCATACCGGCCTGTCACCACAGATCGCCTTGTTCCAACTTCAAAAATCTAGATTTAGGAAACCACAATGACCCCTGACACACAAGCATTTCCACCCTATTTGAGGGTGACAGAGGGAAGACAGATTTGCTGGGGGTGAGTTTGGATTATGTTGGGGAGGGCAGGTAGGAAGAAGTCCAGAAATCATCCCTTCATAGATTAGATAGATAGATAGATAGATAGATAAATTTATGTTTATATTTATTGATTTCATCTTTGTTTTCTTGGGAGTAAAGTGCTCACTGGGTCTGTTTGGAGTGGGGTCAGATCAGGAGGCAGCGGTCTGTTCTGGGAGATCTGTGGTCTCCATTTTGTAATACCCCTTTTCATTAGAAAAGGTCTTCCCCTTCAAGATCTCTGTGATTTGCTGTAGTTGCTTGGCAACATAAAGTACTTGGGGAGATTTAGTGATAGGTGAGGGAGCAGGTGGGAGTGGGGGTGGGGCTGGAGTTGGTGCCGGGGGTTTGGGTCAAGGTCGAGGTCAAGATGCAGGGGGGCTGGGAGGAGGTCAAGGAGGGTGTTGGAAGTACCAAGGAGGGCGAGCAGAAGGGCGGGCAGAAGGTTGTCAGGCCGGGATTTCTTGAAAAGTCTGATGGGGAGGGGTGGGCGATTGAGCCATGTGCAAGGCATTAGAACCAATCTTGGAAGCAGTCCAGTTCAGGTAGGGCCAGTTGGCCATGTAGACTCCAGGACACTTAGTTCAGGCACAGTCTACCCCCAGCTTGTGACTCCCATGACCACATAGGTGTTTGCCACGTTGTCTCTGCACATGAGAGGCCCGCCGCTGTCCCCCTGCCCAGAAGGTCACAGAAGGCACTCTCTGTCTGAGCCACTTTTCCCCTGCCCAGAAGGGCCATAGGCTCTGGAAGGACAGTTTCTTCAGTCCCATGGCTTCTTGCTGCCATGAACACAAGTGGTGGTGGTAAACTTTGAGTTGGTATCAACAGCTTCAGGTGGATGTGAGAAGGGGATGGATTGTCACGGGTCTCCTTGCAGTGAGGAGGGAAGATAAGCCACCCATGTGTCCATGTGTGAGGCTTTATGCATGCATGGGCATGTGTGTACAAGTGGATTGGAAGGTTTTGTATTCTGGTGAGGAGAGGTAAGCCTTCTCTTCTAGGGTGGTGTTCGGGTGGTATGATCTCTGTGTCACGGTGGGATAAAGCTCTCTGTGTGGTGACTGGTTCTTTGTAGGGGCCCCAGGTATCACCTCCCATCCTCACTGCTATGAGATGGGACCAGGGAAAGGGTCACTGAAGCAGGTCCCTGGAGGGAGTGGAGTTCAGGGATTCACAAAAGAGGTGTTGACAGGGAAAGGGGTGCCCGAAGGAAAGTTACCTGGCAGGTGTCGATCTTGCCTTCAGGGTACCCTGCACACCCATTGGTTGGACAAATGCACCCATTGTACCACTCTGTGGAGTTACAAATTCGAGTTCGATGAGGTTCCCACGGGCCTCCTGCAGTGTCGGTGCGATCCTGTAGGCTACAGACAGGCTGCTCTGTGGTCAGCGATCACAGAAGACATGTTTTGGGAAAGACCTGCCTCCTCCCTCCACGGAACCCCCATCAACTTGAAATGCTCTACTTCAACCTAAAATCCATGAAGGTCAATGCCCCTGGCTTCTCCTCAGACACTTGTGAAGCATGCGGAGTGTTGGAGGCATATGCAGGTGAAGAGGAGGTGCAGTGCATGGAGGATGAGCAGATGTGGCTGCAGGAATGTGTGTTGATGCCAGATGATTATTCACAGCTACAGCCAGGATGTGTCACCTCATTTACACCCCACAGTCACCCCCTGTGTTAAGCGCTGTTACTCATCTTGCCTCGAATCAAGAGCTTGGAGCACCACTTGCCCAAACACTCTTGTAGGGATGTGGTGTGGCTTGGATTCGGACCAAGGTTTTCCTCTCTACACTCAAATCCAGGACACACATTTCATTTCCCCACAGTACGGCTCTAAGTCCCCCTCATTGCTTCTTATCCCCCGTTAAACCCCTCAGCTCAGTTCTGGACAGGATCTGCTGGAGTTGGGCAGATGAGTCCCTCCCTGCACGCCTCCCATCCGTTTTGAAGTTACAGAGAAGGAGCAGCTACAGGATGGCCTCCACACACACAGATCTGTCAGGGGCATGGGTGGTTGGAATAACCGGAAGGCAGGTCAGAACATCCTGTACAGCCCCAGAGGCTCCATCATGATCTTTGGATTAAGAAAGGCCCAGCCCAGGCTATGATTCCATCAGCCAACCTCACACCTGGCTATAGGGGCAGCTATCCCCTCTTCATCAAGTGGCCTCCCCCCACCACAGCCACACCCACAGCCCAGCCACAGCCTGGTGGGTGGGTCTGAAATCGCCTGCATCCGGGTGGAGAGGTGGCGGATCACACTTGGAACATGGCAGTGGAGGCCAAGTGGGAAGCCAGAACCAAGTGGAGGAAAGTGGATGGAGCTAGGCACACAGCATTCAGACTGTGTGTTTGTGTGGCTTGGACTGTGTCTCCAGGCCCTTTAGGTCAACTTTGCATACCACCCAAGCAGGGTTAGTTTTGTCCTTGCACTGTCCCCACGGCAGGGGTGACATGGAAATGACCACCACAACAAGCCTGGTCGCTTGTGGTGACCTTTTAGATCTATGGAAGAGACAGATGACCTGGAAGAGAACAGGGTTTTCTCAATCCCAACACCTTGGCTTTAAATGCTAAAAAGTCCACAAGAACCTGAAATTCAATGGAAAAGGAGGATTACCCCAGAAGCATATGGGCTCAAGGAGGAGGTAGAAAAAGGAAGGTCTGCAAGAATGTCACAGAAATTTGGAGGCTGGGGATTTCTTTAAGACTTGGCCTTACCAGTGGGGGAGGGATTCACCAGAAGATGGTAGAAATCCCACTAAGTTGAGGAGGATTCTAGAACAAAAGAGGCCTTGTTTGATGTCCAGGGTGTAGCTGGGAGCCTATAATCCTTTTGAGAGATAGGACAGCAAAGGTGGTGGTAGGGTTGGGAGTGTAGATGGGAACGCTGAGATCAGCCCCCCAGGGACTCCAAGAACCCTGGGACACTGCGCACCTGTTTGCGTGGGTGGGCAGAGCAGGGTAGGCCGGGGGTGGGACAAGAAGAATGCTCTAGAGGCCTCAGCAGAGCTATGGACATCAATAGCCAGATAGAGGTTGATACCCCAGGTCGGGGAGGGAAGGGCCAGCAAAGGCCAGTGAAAACGGGTGTGCCCGGGAGGAGAAGCAACCCAATCAGAGAAGGAGGGCAGCCTTGAGCGAGGGAAGAAGAGTTACAGGAAGCATACTGAAACTACCAGGGTTTTGTCACCAGAATAGGCTGAGTTTTGAACCCCAAATGACTGAAGTGCCTTGAATTAGGAGCCCTCAGTTTTCCATTATCAAGGGACAGAAGAGCTTTCAGTCTCTCTTCTCATCCCCAATGTGACTGGGTAAAAAGTCCATGTGGTCAGCTATGGAAAGCTGAAATGCCTAACCTACTCATTAAACCGTTGCTGCCCTGGCCCCAGGCATGCTGGCCTGCCAAGAACCCTGTCCCCTCTCTGCAGAGAAATCGTAGTCACTCGGGTGCGGAGGGTGGATTCTCGCATTGTGACCAGCAAGGGTGGTGAGCAGAGGTTCACTGAGGTCTAGAGGGCTGGGCTCTGGGGTCTCAGAGCTCAGAGAGCATGTGACATGGCCCTTCCACTGACAGTTGGGGAAATGGATGTCCAGAGAGGAGAGGAGTTGGCCCGCAACCACAAAACCCCATCTCGAGCTCTTCTCCAAGTGCCATTTCAGGGGACAATCCCCCATTTCCAGAAGGTAGCAACTGGGGTTCCAGGCCCCAGATAGAGCCACAGCCGATACCCCATTCCAAAAAATGCCCAGGTTCTCCTGGTGCTGCATGCACCCTTCCACCCGGCGACCACACGAGCCATCAGTGGTGAGGTTGTGGACAGGGGACTCGGCTGCCAGTTTCTCCCACTCTAAAAGGGGACAGTGTCCCGGAATCTGGTGGACATCACCACTAGGCACCACATATGGCCCCTGCACTGCAGAGACCACTGAGGGAATGACCAGCAGTGCCCCTACCACTGTGAGAACCCCTCCCATACTCACCTTTCTCTTTCAAGAATCCCCAGGCAGCCACCCAGCAGGCCTGGGGAACTCCAGGTTGGCCTGCCCTAAATTGGGGCACGCGGCCTGTTCCGATGAATTGCCCACAGGGAACGGGAGGGGTGATCTTCATGAGAGCGATGTCATTGTGCTCTAAACTGGGGATGTATTTCTCATGAATGATGATTCTCTCGACATATCTCTCCTGTTGAGGTGGCTTCGCTGGCTTATCGTTCCCATACATAGTTTCCCTTGCTCCAAAAATCAGTCTCCAGTCATATACTTTTCTGTGGGCACAGAGGCAAGCCAGGTCATCCTCAGAAAGGAAGGGCTCGACAGAAACCTCTGGTGACCATGATCCTCAGAGCCCTCCCTCAGCAAGTTCCTGGGCCCACCCACTCATGGCCTGGTTGCCACATGGCCCAGAGCCCCAGGGAGACTGTGCACAGGGAGCCCTGGAGAATGTCTTTTTCTGGGAAGAGCCTTTCTGAAGACCTCCCTCCACGCGCTCCCTCATGGACTTTTTGGAGACGAAGCAGTGGGCAGCAGTAAGCAGCCAATGGGAGTTCAGCAAGGTGCCTCCGCACGCATGGTACCTTCAGTTATTGTGGGACATGAATACCTGGAGGCTGACCATCCAGGGCCAGGCCCCGATTGTTCCATCCTGCCCTCCGACGATACGGCCACTTCCCAGTGGGTTCTGCCTGAACCCTAACCCACAGGGGGCACTGGGGTGAGACCAGGGGCACAGTTCAAACCAAGAAGAGGCAAAGCCTGTCCTCGCACCTGCACGATGGGGGAATCAGGGCTAGGGGGCTGGGCAAAGGGGGCAACCGGGAACGTGGAGGGTCCGAGGGGGAGCTGCTGAGGAGAGGCGCTGTCAGGGTGGTAGGGAAGCAGGAAGCTGCAGGCTTCAGGAACTGGTTTTGAGGAGTATGGGTTCTGGGGTCTTGTGGGTGTAGCCCCAAGGCGAAAAAGAAGTCGCCATAGGAAGCAGGACTGATGATAAGGGACCTAGAAATATGGGAGATCCCGAGGCAGGGGGGAGGCTAGAGGAGGTGAGAGAGAGGTGTAATGGCTTGAGGTCTTTAGAGCCAATTTTGGGCAGGAGACTCAGAGAACAGCCGCAGGGGTCTTGGGGCTGCAGTGTGGGTTTGGATGGTGGCAGGAGGAGGGAGAGTAACCAAGGCAGGTCCAATGATCCCAGGTGTGGGAAGCAGTGGGGGTCCAGGGGTGGAAGTTCTGGGAACTGGGGCGAGGCCACAAGATTTTGGGGGTACCTTGGGGGCTGTCAGAGTCTAGGTGGAGGCGGGACCCTAGAAGAAAGCCATGACAATACCCTGGGGTCTTTGGGGTCAGCCACAGTTGGGGCACCTCAGTATCTGTGGGAAGAAAGGGGTTTCTAAAATTTGGGACTTGATGTGCAAGAGGCAGTGAGGTCAGTCTCTAGGTGAGGGAAGGACCCCAGCGTCTGTGCTACGGGAGGCATAGGAGCGCAGGGATCAGCCCTGGGGTCTCTCGGCTGATGAAGCTGGGAGCAAGGATGGTCAGAGTTGGGGATGTGGGTCACACCCGTGAGACCCAGGGCACTACTAAGGCCCAAGCTTGGCCTCCTTCCTAGCCCTGGACAGAGGGAGTCTGGGTGGGGCTTGCTATTCAAAAGACACTCTTTCCACCCCCCGGAGGTGTCCCTGACACATACTCACACGTGGCGTTATCTTTGGCAACCACAGACACTGCCAAGGCCAGCAGAACGGCAGTTGGAAGCATCTCTATCATACTCCTGCCCCAGCCTGGCCTGGAAGCCCAGTGACCTCACACAGCTCTGTGGCCTCCTGACCAATCAACATGGCTACATCCCCCCAAACCCCCCAATAGTCAGGCCAGGCAGGAGCCCTTTAGCTTAACCGGTCCAGGCTGAAACAAGATGCCAGCTTTCTGTACAGGCTCCTCTGCACCCCTCGGGTGATGGGGGCTCATGTGCAGCCCCCTCCCTCTGTCCGAAGGCCAGGATCTGCATTCCCAGTTACCCTTCAAAGATTCCGTATCATCTGAGGATCCAGTTTTGTGCAGTGTCAGGGTCTGCCCCTCATGCAAGCTGCAACCACAGTTCCTGTTCCAAATCATGGGCTGAGGGGCAGTCTGTCCCTCTGTGTCAAGATGATGCAGCATGTCAGTGGTCACAGGGTGTCGGGCTCACCAGATTAATCGATCCTTAACCCTGTGTAGGGCAAATTGTCTTTCTCTCTTCCAAGTACATACTATCAGCACACTTTTCAAAGAGCCACTTTGAATTTCTCTAATTTACGACTACAAAGCCCACTTTTCTATTCACTCCTGCATATCACAGGGTCTGGTGTTTCCTACCTGAGTGTCTCCAGGGCTCCTCTCTGGGACCTACATGCAGGAAGATGTGTCTCCTATACCTGAGGGTCAGGTGTTCTCACCACAATCACCTGAATATCCTGAGGTTTCAATTTTTCTGATTGTCAGGAGACGGCATCTCACCAACAGGAGGATGACAAATGCTCACCTCACATACCTGCATGTTAAGAAGTTTTACCTTCTTTTAGGAGTGCAAGGAGGTCACACCACCTGCATGAAGGGCAGTGTTCCCTCCTCTCCCTGAGTGTAAGTTCTCCACCAGATAATCTGAGCATCAAGAGGTTGTCCCTTGCCTGCCTGCGTGTCAGGACACCTCATAGCTTCTTCCTGAGTTTTATGAGTTTTCAGATTGTCAAATGAGCTTCATTCTCCTACTAACTTTCTAACTGAGTGTCACACTTTCTCAGCTCACATAACTTTCAGGAGATCACATGCCCTTCAACTGAATATCCAGTAGGTCTTATATATCTTTACTGGAGTATCAGGAGCCATCATCTCCTAACCCTAACCCTAACTCTAACCCTAACCCTAAACCCTAACACTAACCCTAACCGTAAACCTCACCCGACCCTCACCCTAAACCTAACACCTCACCCTCACCTTCACCCTCGCCTTAACCCTAATCCAGGGCTGATCAGCAGAGAATCTGGAAGGCCAGCCCTCCAGAGCCCCTGCTAGCCCAGCCAGAGACTCCCTGAGCCCAGAGCTAGCCCTCCCCTGCCTGCCCAGCCACGCATTTGCTCCTGAGCTTCATGATGGCCTGTTCTTGACCCTGAAGGTGAGCTGGCTGACTAGGAGGGGAGTCTAGCTGGTGGGACAGGCTGTAGATACAGGACACAGTGACACCATGTGAGCTAGCAGGGGCCACACTCTAGTCTCCCTCACAGAGCCTGCTCGGGAGCAGGAGTCTGGGTGCCCTAGTGGCCGGTACACAACAGGGTCTGTGCTGACCAGGCAGCCATGGCCCCCAGGGAGAGTCCACTCTGCCCTCTCCCCACTCCTGCCTGGCCTCACCTCTCCTCACTGTGGGGCTGCAGGACCAGGAAACAGGCCCTATTGGGGTGGCTCAGCTCCAGCTTGTAAAGGTTTCCCAGCCCCTGGAGCAGCAGGATTTCCTGGGGCCAGATGGAGGACGGGCTGTGGACAAGGACTGCGCTGGGGAGGATGCAGGGCCTTGTAGAGGGTGAAGGATGGGGCAGGCGCCGAGTCCTGGGGCCATTGCGCATGTCTACTAAGGGCTGAAATCCCTGAATGCCCACATGGTTCCTCATTATAGTAACGGCCCCTGTACATGGGAATCCTGCTGGTGGGCCCCTCCACACCAGCTTCCTTCCTGCCCCTCTGAATCCAGCCAGGGCTGCAGCCAGGGACAGGCTGGACATCGTCCCAGGTCCTGCCAGGAAGAGAAGGCAAAAGGAGGAGAGGAGAAGTGCAAGGGGCAGACTGATCTTCTCCCTGTCCTGAGTCAGCCTCCACTGGTGCCTCCAGGTCCTCCGGCCCAGCCCTGCACTTAGCTGGGCCCTGAGAGGGAGTTTGCATTCCTGCAGACTGGAATGCATTCCAGCTTGGTGGGGGATATTGAATGACCTGTGCATCCCCAGATATCGTACCCACCTGACCTTGCACAGGCTGTGGTTGTAGAGCCCGGTGGACTTTGGGGCCACAGAGCAGTTGGCGGTGGTGAGGGAACAGGGGGACCCTTTATGTGCACAGCCATGGGTCTCGTGTACATCCGCCGCAGGGCTGGGTCACTGTACAGGTGCTCTGTGCAGGTCTCCTTTGCACACCTGGCCATGACACACCTGGCTGGCCCTCTCGGTGGGGAGGTCTGGGTGCCTGGTGCACCTGTCCCCCACCTTCCCCAGGGAAGCAGACACGTTCAAGCGTTTCCATGTCCAACCCTCAGGGACAGTTGGGAACATGGGTCAAGAGAGGCAGGCACTGGCCCAAGACAAAGGAGGGGAGCAGAGCCCAAGGAGCAGGGCTGCTCTCCAGTCCTAGGTCAGCCCGAACCCTCCCATGAGGTTCACTTTGTGGGTGAGAGCCCCTCAGATCCTCGGGGATAGCTACCCACCCCGCCCCATGTGGGGACATGACCTTGGCATCCCAATGCACGTAGAGGCATGCGCACCTGCACACCCACCCCCCCACACACACCACTCTGACTGCCCAGCTGGGGGTCAGAAGGGGAGGACACCCAGGGAGTGACATGGAGGACAACAGGAAAGAAGAAATAGGTTGGAGACAGCTGGGCCATAGGGTAGGGCATCAGGACTCCTGGCAAGGACCCAGATCCAGAGCATGGGGAGGGGAGAGAAGCCAGGCTGATGCTCAGGGGTCCCCAAGGGGCCCAGGGGTTTGCCAGGGAACTGGGGGAAGACAGGGTCTGGGTTCCGGTGTCCACCACCACCCTGGGCACTTGGGAGTAGGAAGAGATACCCACCCCCAAGTCCAGTGGGGCTACAGCCCAAAAGGCCTCAGCTTACTCTTCTGTCACTTGGGCTGCAGAGATGCAGTGTCCCAAGGGTCCCACAGGCTTGTAGAAGAGTCTGTTGGCCTTGGATCTCCATCCCTGACCCACTGTGCTCCCAGTGCTGGGGAAATGCTTTCTACCCCCTCGAGGTCCTTCTCAGCAGAGGACAGACTTGGGGCTTGGGGGGCTGATGACCGGGGTACGCAGAACTTGGCAGAGCACAGGGCCACCAGTCTGGGGACCAAGGTCAGGGCCCTGCTTGTGGCAGCCTCAGGGTCCCCATGTGGAAGAGGATCCAGAATCACTGCTCTGGTCAGAGTGAGGAGGCCTTAGGAAGGAATGGAGCACCTGGACCAGAGATGGAAACGTGGACAAGGGAGGCTTCTGAGGTTTCTCACATCGCCCATGGAACCCACAGATCCTGCTCCTGTGAGAGACACAGACACAGAGACAGAGAAGGAGACAGAATGAACACAGGAGAGAGGGAACCAGGAGAAGTCATAGACTTTCTTCCACCAGCTTGAAATGACATCCTGTCATTTTGTGCCATTCCAATCCTGAGAGCGCCGTCACACAGGCCATCCACCCTGGAGGGGAGGGGATTCCACAGGGATGTGTGACCAGGACTCAGGGGTGCCAGGGGCCACTGTGGGGACGGCCCAGCACACGGGCACAGACGAGGCCCTGGGACCTGAGCCTAACCCTAATGGGAGCCTCTGGAAGTCTGTGTTGTGAGAGGACAAGGTCAGAATCAGTTCATTACTACCTTCCCACGGGGGCTGGGACACAAGCAGGAGGGGGGTGGCTTTGCCTGGACCCCAGAACAGACGCAAGCCCCTCTGAGCTGTGTTCTATGCCAAGTCCAGCTCCTGGCTCATCCTTGCTTTGCAAGTATGCACCAGCCTCCTGTGAAGGCAGGTATGGAACATGTGTAGAGGTCCTAACCCCAATGGTGTAACTAGAAGTAGAAGCCAGAATACTCCAATGTGCACATGGGGAGCCTGGGGAGGCCCTGAGAGTCACAGGGTCTGTCCAGGGTCACAGATCTGGGCACGCACAGGAAACAGGTGTGAACCCAGATCTGTGCCATCACAGCAGAGACACCAGCTGCACCCAGGCCTCCCGGGGGCTGTGGGTGGGCTGTGTGGGTGTCACTGTGTGGATGGGGCATGGGGGCAGGATGAGCATTGAGCAGCCGGTGGAGGGGGGCACTCTGGGGACTCTTGTGTGAGGAAGTTGTAAGGGTTCCCCAGGCAGTGGTGACCTCACTTCCCTGACAACAGAGCCCAACAGAATTTGGAACCGTGATAACCAGGGACCCACATTCCACAGACAGCCCCCTGCCCAGCTCATTTCATTGGAGATCTTCAAACCAAGATGTTCGCATGTTGCTTTCCGAGGTCTGGAGGCCACAGGTGGAAAAAAACGCGCCCTGCAGATGCTGTCCCCCGCTGGGGATTTAATGTCAGGGCTCCCCACCGCCTCTGGCCATTTGGCTGGAAGGACAGAAAGGTGACACCAGGAGGCCCAGAGCCGGTCACCCAGCCCCACTCACTCTGATGACCTGTGTAGCCCCAGGTGCCCTCCCTGTGTGTGTGTGTGTGTGTGTGTGTGTGTGTGTCTGTGTGTGTGTGTGTCTGTGTGTGTTTGTGTGCGAGTGTGTGTTGGGTGCACGTGTGTGGATGGGGGTGTGCGTCTGTGTGTGTATGTGTGTATAAAGAGGGGTCATGCGGGGTGGGGCCACCCCGAGCAGGAGCAGGCTGATGAGGGGTCAGATACCCAGTGGGCAGGTCATGTTCAAGGTCAAGCCTGGCTGTGTGGGATGGGGTGTGCGGTCGCTGCGCGTTCTGCCGAGGTTTATCCTGATAGACATGCGGGGGGATGGGTCACTGCATCCCGGGTGCAGGGCTGTGCACGCACAGGTTTGTGTCTGATCTGGGTGCAGCAGGGGGACTGGGCAAGAGGAGTGTACGGATGGCTGGGTAGGGCTGTGATGCCTCGGGGACGGATACCGGTCCCTGTCTTTGCAGAAGGCCAAGGAGTACATGGAGAAGAGGCTGGTGGACATGCCCTCCATCTCCTCAACAGAGGGGGTGACCCCACAGGGGTTCCCAGAAGCAGGTGCTGGGGATTGTAGGGGAAGACCTCCTACACCACCCAGACCACTGTCCCAGGTGGTTGTCCACCGGACAGTGGTCCATCAGCCAGAACCCACGGAGGCCGAGGCCGAGGGTAAGAAGGCTGGGGCTTGGTGTTCATGGTGTGTGGGGACAGGTCGGTGCTGGCCCCACAGGGAGGAGCCCCCAGAGGTTGGTGTGGGGCCAGGAGCAACGACTGGGCACAGAGCACACAGCAGTGGACTGCAGTTGGGGAGAAGTCCCCGTGAGGGTTCCTTCCCGGCTGTGGCTTCTCTGGGAGGCCCTGGGCTGGGCTCTGTCTCTGCAAAGGCCCACAGAGAGCAGGCACGGGGTAAGCTTTTCTCCTCTCACAGCTGCTCCACAACCTGAGGAGCTAGAGCTGGATCTGGAGGGAGGGCTGGTGCCTGCAGTGACTTCAGGAGGAAACCAGGAGCCAGCATATGACCCGGCACCTGCCCACGGAGAGCCTGGCGCTGTCCAGGAAGAACTGGCACCTCCTCCTGCGCCAGCCCCTGCCCCTGCCCCTGCTACAGTTCCTGCCACTCCCCCTTCCCCCACCCCAGCCCCTGCCCCTGCCTCGGAACTACATCTTGACCCAGTTCCTGCCCCTTCCCTTACCCCTGCCTCTGCCTCTGCCCCAGCCCCTGCCCCTGCCTGTGCTCTTGTTCCTGCCCCTGCCCCTGTTCCTGCTCCTGCCGCTGCCAGAGCCACTGTCCCTGACCCAGATCCTACCCTTGCTCCTGTCCCTGTCCATACTCCTGCCAGAGCCGCTGCCCCTTCCCCTGCCCCTGCCAGGGCTCCTGTTCCTGCCCCTGACCCATATCCTTTCCCTGCTCCTGTCCTGGATCCTGTACCTGCCACTACTGCTGACCCTGTCCCTCCCCTTGCCCCTCCCTCTGCACCTGCTCTTACCTCTGTCCCTGCCCCTGTCCTTGCCCCTATCCTGAGCCCTGCCCCTACTCCTGCTCCTGCAGGGCTCCCACTGCCACATCCAGAGTCCACAGCCCTGCAGGGAGAGCTCCTTGTACAATCACCCTTAGTTCCATCGCCGGAACCCGAGACCCTGCCCGATTGTTTCATCCCCTCCCCCTGTGTTCTTTCTCTCTGGTACATTTTGACTGTTATTTTATCCTTCCATGTCCTATATACTGTTTATTATTTGTTTTAAATAAAATTTCTTCTTTTCAATTGAACACATCATGAGCATTAAGTACATGCCCAACGCTGTGCCACCACACCCCAGAACATTGCCACAGAATATCTCATTCCCCAAATGAGTCCCTGAACCAGAAGCCCTCCCTGCCCTTTTCTCCCCCAGCTCAGACCCCGGCAACCCCTAAGCTGCTTTCTCTCTCTGTTCCTTTACCTATTCCTGATGTTTCTGTTATTGGAATCACACAATAGGGGCCTTTGTGTCTGCCCCCCTAACTTCAAAGGGGACTCCTTTTCTTCTGTGTTTATTTGTCATAAAATTTCCCTTATTTGATATTGAAATCCCCGAAGGATTACACATCAGATGGAATCAAAGAGGCCACTTTAGGAATTATGGGCACAAACTCAGGGCCGAGACCCTTGGTCCTGCTGGGACCCCACAGCCTGACCCCAGACAGGACAGGGCTGGTTCCTCCTGAGACCCACACAGAAACCAGGGAAATGCAGAAAGCTGGAAGACACACCACAAAGGGCAAAAGCATTGCTCACAACCCAAGGGCAGAGAAAGGTTTCCCCTGACTCTGGTCCAAACCACGCTCCCACTCACTGGGTTCCACAGGGACGGAGACCAAACACAAGCAAGTCCAAGGCGGAAGGATAGGCACGAAGGGAAAATGTGTCAGAGATGCGGGAGCTCCTGGGGAAGGACTCTGGCAAAGGAAACCCTTTGGAGGCAGCGCTGGTCACCCTCAGACTGGCAGGTGCCTGGTCTGGGGACCAGCAGCCCTGGGGAGAACCTGAGGAAGTAGAGGTCCCCTGGAGAGAATGGTGTCAGGCACCCCTGTCTGGGAGAACAGTGAGCAGCATCCATCCCAGGCCACAGGTGCACCCAACTTCAGCCTCGGACTCAGCCCCAGAAACTCTGGCTCGGTTTTTCACACACGTATTGTCAGGAGTGTTCATCACAGCGGTGCTGGAGAGAGCAGGGAATGGAACAACACTAATGCCCAAGGAGATGGATGGGATCCACTGTCCCAGTTCTCATGATAGAATGCCTTGCAGCTACTGTCCCAGTGTCATCCGGGGCACAGGATCCGGGAAGCCCCTCCTAAGACCCACCCCTCCTGCCACCCTGCCCCTGGGAACATTGAGAATTGTTGAGGAGGAGGGGGAGAGGATCCAGGATGACAGCGGGTCCAAGGAGAAGGAAGGTCAGCACTGGGAGGACAGATGGACGTGCCCTGAGCCACCATCCAGGGCCCAGGCTGTGATGCCCTCGGACCTCACCCCAAATAAGGACTCCTGATTTATGGACCCAGCTTCTGTGGATTTACTCCCTCCCTCATTCATTCTCTCCCCCATTCATTCCCTCCCTCCAACCCTCCCTCCCCCTCCCTCCCTCCCTCCAACCCTCCCTCCTTCCACCCTCATTCAGCAGAGGATCTGGGGTCCCTGCTGTGTACTGAGCACTGGGGCTTCATCAGTGAGCACCCCCCAACCCACATGGTCATGTCCACTGTGGGAGGTGACGGGGGCAGTCCTCAGGGTTAGCAGTGGTGATGAGCACCAAGAATCAGCTCCTGAAAACAGAGGCCAGTTGCACAATGCAAAGAATGGAAGACCCATGCTTAGCACTTCCTCTAGAAAAATCTAGTCCTGAAAAGTAATGAAAAGTAAGTATATCCTAGACTTCATGCAATGTGAGTTCTCCTGGCAGGTACCTACTGATTCCTAGAACCAACAAAGAGTAAATCCTCCAGTGTCGACTGGGGTGTTGTGACCCAACTTTTTGGACCAAATGACTGCGTTTCAGCCAAC
The DNA here is from genome assembly GCF_037043125.1 of Eumetopias jubatus. Lineage (NCBI taxonomy): Eukaryota > Metazoa > Chordata > Mammalia > Carnivora > Otariidae > Eumetopias > Eumetopias jubatus. Next base: position 111,730,539 of record NW_028274818.1, on the reverse strand, counting down.
ATCTCCAGGGCCTCTGTGTTTTCCAAGGGTCTCTGCAATTCTCTGATCCTTTCATCAACCTCCTTGGGAAGCTCTGCCCTGTCATCTTCCTTGTCTTTGCCTCTTCTGGGACCCTTCAATGACTTCCCCGCCAGGGCCACCCCTTCCAGGACTCCCTGTGCTCCCTGGTCTGACACCCACATCCCACGCTGGGTCCTGTGAGCCCGGTGCTTTTTGCAAGGACTGTGTCCTCCTTCTGGGGTCACTAGCCATCTCTCTTGCAGTGGCCTGCCTCTTCCTGCGCTGGGTCTCCTCTGAGCAGTCCGTGAGGTCAGACTATGCCCATGTCACAGGCACGGAAGCGAGAGTCCAGAAGGTCCAGACGACCTGCTCCCAGTCCCAGCATGTGGAGCCTGGGTCAAGGATGGTCCGCGAATAGAGGAAGACTTGGGCCCAGGGAGACTGAGGGGGTATGTGGCACAGTGAGCCTGCAGGAGGAGAGGGGGCACTGTGGGGACCTGGCGCACAGGCCTGCTGGGAGACCACATCTCACCCACACCAGCTCTGTCCCCAGGGCTGGAGGTTGTCAGGGTAGCCACCCTCCGAGGCTGCAGGCTGACAGTGACTGACAGGAGAGGAGGTGCACCTGATGCAAGAGAGAACCCTGAGGCAGAGAGGCGGGGGCAGGTGCTCCCCCAGCAGCAAGAGGAACTCGGGGTAGCCACCCTCCCAAGCTGCAGGATGGCAATGGCTGGCAGGAGAGGAGGCACCTGGTGCAGGAGAGAGCCCTCAGGCAGAGAGGAGGGGGCTGGCTCTCCCCCAGCAGCAGGTGCACTGGGGCAGGCTTAGGGGGCATCCGTGGACAGCAGTGCCTGCAGCTGGGGTCTCCACACAGACCCCCTCCTCAGGCTCAGCACAAGCTTGTCTGGATGGCCTTTGTCCCCCAAATACAAAGTCTGGCCCAGGATCCTCCTCAAGCCCCAACTCCCAATCCTTTGACCTCAGCTCAAGTGACAAGAAATGGCCAATAGTTTAGGTGGGTTTGCGTGCACAGGGACATTTGCTTTTCTGGCCCATGCTGTAATATTGCTGGCATTTAAAGATCTCAGGGCTTTGATTCAAAACCGGTAGGATACCAGGGACCCGAGTCGGGTCTCTGAAAACCTGCCTCTGGACCTTGCAGCCCTCCCAACCCACCAGGTCTGCTCAGAATCCCTATAGGTCACAGACCTACAGTCTTGGCTCCTCAGATGGCCCGGACAATGCACCTTCATAAAGAGATCCTGGTGGGGCAGCAGAACACACTGCGGATTCCAGCAAATCTGCCTCCCAGAAACTGAGGGTACTGCTGGATGAGCTGTCTGAAAACAGCCATGTCAGGGTTCCAGGAAGATACCAGAGGCACAGGAGTAACTGAGGAGCACCGGAAGGTCAGGTAGAGGCAGTCAGGCTTCCAGACATTTCTTCCCTAAAGCTCTTCATTCCTCAGCCTTTCTTCTGGTGATTCTGCTTGGTTTCTATTGCCCCAACTGTTATCCATTGCCTTAGGCAGCAGAGACTGATGTATGCCTTTAAATGTTTTTGACATTGAATGTCCTCCAGTAGCCACTTCACTACTGGGAGAGTTGGTAGCAAGCAAGAAGTCCCAGAGGACTCCAAGGATCTGGACTTGGTGTTTCCCTCTCCTGAGATGGGGACACCTGTGGGAGGTGCAGGTGGTCAGCTGGGGGAGGATGGCGGGCACCTGACGTGGACAGATGGGGTATAGGTAAGGCCCGAGGCTCCCGGGGTATGTGCCTGGCATCCAGACTGAATAGATCTTCAAAGCTGCAGAATGGCTGGGATCATCTTCAGTCTGAGGAGGAAGGTGAGGGGAGCAGAGGGGACTGAGGAGGTTCGGCTCAGACAGGAGAGGGCTGGGCCACACTTATGGGGGGAAAGTGGGTCAGGTTCAGGCTCACAGGGACAGACCTTGAGGCCATTATGCCATGTGAAATAAGCCAGTCCCTAAAGGACCGACACCGGACGACCCCACTTGTGAGGGATTGTGAGTATTCCCTTTCACAGAGGTGGAAGGAGCTGCTGGGTGCCGGGGCTGGGGAAGGGGAATGGGGGTTATGGTCTCGTGGGTAGAGGTTCAGTTTGGGATGATGAAAACATTGTGGTGATGGACGGAGGTAGACGGTGCAGAACAGGGAATATACTTATTGCCACTGATACACGCTTCATGGTATCAGCTGTATGTCCATTATACCACAATACAAAAGAAATGAGTCATGAAGTCGGGGCCATCATGAGTCCCTGGAGGGCCCAGGAGCAGGGAGCCTGTATCTTAGTTCTCGCTCTCATGCTCTGCCCCTTGTTGGGTGACTGAGCTTAGTAAGTGCTTGCTAAGACACAGTGCAGGCAGATGGTCCAGAGAAAGTGCACAAGTGCAAACCCACTGGTGGGCACTGAGGAATCCCAAGGTGATGTGCATCCAGACAGAGCGAATGCCCACATTTCACAAACACCAGCACAGAAATAGTCATTTAAAACCAAGTCAGGAGCCTTATATAGCCCAGAGGGCTCCACGCTCCTGGAGGCCAAGCTAGTGGCCACGGCCAAGGCCTCTGGTGGTGAGGGCACTGGGGGTCTGGGAGGTGGCTCGGCGCACCCCTGACCCTGAAGCCCCATGGCTGCAGTGAGGTGTAAGGACTGGGAGGGAAGACCTGGTCAGCACCCGTTCTGGCTCCATGGCTGCTACAGGGCTGCTCCCAGCCCCAACAGGAGATGTCTGTTTAGAACCATGGAGAAAACCTTTTCCCTCAATTGTTCTTTTTAAGATGGTTGCTTAGCATTGACACAGAAAAACATCCGATATAAAACTGGAGCCATTCTGAGCTGAAAAGGACCCGGAAATGATCAAAATGTAGTGACCGCAAAGAGAGGACTTTGTGCCCCAGGCAGGCCTCCTGTGCGCAGGGCTGGTTAGGGCGCTGGCATGCCCGTGCAAGCAGTGCTGGGCTCCACAGTTTCCCTGAAGGGAACAGAAGTAGGAATCTGCTCTGACCGCTCTGCTCAAGGCAGCACCCCCTGATGGAGATGGGGGCAGCCCCTTGTGACGTACAGATATCCTGGGGATTCTTCAAATCTCAGCTTCTCCATGACAGGGGCCAGCCCATCAGCTGTGGGTCTCACAGGTCCTTCAGGGGACAGCCCAATACTGCAGGTCCCACAGCTCCTCCAGGGACAGCCCCTCATGAGTTCAGGGTGGCCTGTTGATTCTGGGGCACAGCCATGGTTCTCAGCTTTTTCATGACCCGGGGAATGATGGGGGGGCCAGCCCAGCAGCCATGGGTCCCACAGGTCCTCCGGGGACAGCACCTTGGTGGGCCTGCGTCCCAGCAGGTACCTGTTCAGGTGGCTCTTATCGGGCCACACAGCCTCAATTCCATTGGCCCAGTTGACGACCATTGCCCGGTGACAGGCCGAGGTCATTCGGGGAAACTCCACCACCAGTTCCCCAAAAAAGGCCCCCATGTAGTAAAAGTTGCCCTGGTACCTGGGGATGTGGGTTGGGACTGTGTCCAGCGCTCATAGCTAAAGTCCTCATGGGCTGCCCAGTAGAAACCGAGGTGTGCGGTGCCAAAGAGGGGAGACAGGATCTCCATGCCCACATGTTCCCAGAACTTCATTTCTGCATCCACGTCCACGGACACCAGGTCTTCCACATCACAGAGGAAGCGCTGCTCACGGAAGCGTCTGATCATCGCTATGTGCCACATGGACACATCCTGCCAGAGCAGGATGCCGCGGACCTCGACGACCACCATCCTCTGGCCCTCCCAGAGTGGCCCACGGGGCACAGCAACCAGCTGGTCGGTGAAGACGTAGTAAGTGACCCTGTGTCCTCCATGAGGACCACCACCCTCCGGCTTACCTGGAAGGGGACTCGGGGCCCGGCAGCTGGCTGATTGGTGAAAACCTAGTAGGTGACCCCATGCCCCACCATGTAGTGTTTCTCTGCTATCTGCAGGAACAGCTCCAGGAAGACCACGCATCCACAGGGGGAGTGGACAGGGCAGGAAGAGGGTCACTGCCAGAGGCTGGCAGCAGGACACCAGAGTTGGGGGCCTTGAACGTGTGCAACTTCTTCATGGGGGCAGGCCCTGGGCTCCTTTAAGGAACATCCACCTCCTGACCTTCCTGAGGGAATCTGCCAGCAGGACCTCCCTAATGTCTGTTCCCAGAGATGGGGGCCATCAGCAGCCTGTCTTCCAAAGGGGAGCCTGAGGCTTCGGAGGCTGGAAACCCATGCAGCCCCACAGTCAGCATGCTGGAGCCTGGAAAACTTCCCCTGTGCTGAGCTCCTGGGCAAACCCTGCAGGTGCCCTCCACTGGCCGCCCCCCTGCAGATCCCATCCCCACCTTCCAGGAAGGAAGCACCTTTGGGCACAGCCCTCATTTCTTTGTCTTACAGAGGGGCTAGAATCAGCAGGGCCTACCACCTGTCCCATTTTGCTTTGAGTGGGCTGCCGCTGGCCCCCACAGACCTGTCTCCACTTCCTGTAGGCTCCTCCCTGGAAGACTGCTGGGCATCCTGCTGACAAGGTGCTCAGTAAGCCACTGGTATTCCTAGGAGGGGTCACCCTCAAACTCTGCCACATCAGGAATCAGGTCCAGCCTGTGGACAGGGAAGGCAAAAGTCAACACCAAGAAGAAGAGGGGGCTTGCTTAGGCCCCAGGCTTGAATCCAAGGGTGTAAGCTTCCAGGTCCAGGTCTACATCTCCCCGGCCCCCAAGGGTTCAAAGTCTTATCCAACCACGTCCCATGGCTGGTCCCCCTTTAAGGGTAATACTTGCTCCGCCCTGTGAGGACAGCAGTTCCCCCATTATCAAGTGTGGTGAGCCCCTCTGAAACTGATGTTTTTGCATAGGCGCTAAGGCTACTTCCCTGTGCCTGCCCCATACCCGGCAGGTTAGTAAATCGCTCACACAGGGAAGGCGGGCACTACATTGAAATAGGGGATAACCACACTCAACCAGCAGACATGTGTCAGGTCACCAGAGGGCAAGTCCAGACCCAGCCAATGGGGGAAGAAGTCAGATATGAGGCAAGGGGACGGAAGAGTGATCCTGGCAGAGGGCACAGCAAAAGCAAAGGCTTGTAGTCAGGGCCAGGGCACATGTGGGATGACCACACACTTGGGTGGCCCACAGAAGGGTGGCTGTGGTGGAAGAGATGAGGCTGGAGAGGACGGGCATGAGGGGAGCATACCACAGAAAGGCCCAAAGGTTATGTTCCGAAAATATCACTCTAGTTGCCAGAGGAGAATGGGTTCTGTGCAGCAGAGGACAGGGTGACCCTAAGCCTCACCCTAATCCCTAACTCCTAACCCTAACCCTATCCACTATTACCAACCCCACAAAATCAGCAAAATGCATTCCTGTACCTTTCTTAATATAGATGTAAGAAGCTAGATCAGAAGAATTGCAAAACCAAGAGCTCATAAATAGACTGTGCACCCTAAGCAAGTGGCTCTGCACAAACACCTCAAAGGTTATTCAATAGAGTGAAACAAGCAATGTTATACAGCACAATGAATTTTTAAATAAAAACATGTGGTCATATGAATTGATGCAGAAAATGTTCTAACCAAAGTCCAATGTCTGTTGCTGATATAAATACTCATGAAAGCAGGAATAAGGAGTAATTTTCTCATTAAAACTCTAGGAAACACCATGCATAAGTCTGAAGATGGACAGTCAGAAACGAGGGATGACATCATCTTATATAGAGCTTCCAAAAGAATCAACAAAAAATGATTAGAGCCGGTTACCTAATTCAGCACAGTTACAGGACAAAATATCAATACACAAAAATCTCTCTTATTTGTATACACTAGCAATGAATCATCTGAAAAGGAATTTAAGAAAACAATTCCATTTTAGGGAACATCAACATGAAGCAAATATTTAGGTATAGAAGTAATCAAGGTTCACATCTTGTACATTGAATGTTACAAAACATTGCTGAAAGAAAGTAAGGGAAACCTAAATAATTCTGAAGACACCCCATGGTGATGAAAAGACATGCTATTGATAAGATGGCAGTAGAACACAAGGCGATGTGGAAATTCAATGTGTTCCCAAGAAAATTCACAAAGGCCTTTGGGAAGAAATGCACAAGCTAATCCTAACAGTCATATGGAATTTCAAGGGACCACAAGTTAGCCAGAACAATCTTGAAAAAGAAAATCAAAGGTGAAAGGTCATACTTCCAAAGTTCAAATCTCATACAAAGCAACAGTCAAGAAAAAGTTGTGATACTGTTGTAAAGGTATGCATTCACCCTGGAGCAAATAATACATTACATGTTAATTCATTGAATTTAAATTTAAAAATTTTTAAATAAATATATAAAATAACAATTTTTTATTTTTATGCATACCCTTTTCAAAAGGTATGCATACAGATCAGTGGGATTTAACTGAGACCAGAAATAAACCCGTTCTTCTATGGTCCACTGAATTCTGACAAGGGTGGACAACATTACATTGGGGGACAATTGGTTATCCATGTGCAGAGGAATGAAACTGGACCCTACCTCATTCCACATAGAAACGTTAGCTCAAAATAAGTAAAGGTTTAAATGTAAGAGGTAAAATTATAAACTCTAGAAGAAATAAATGGGGATAAATCTTCATAATCTTGGATTTGGCAATGCTTTTAGCTCTGACACCAAAGCATTAGAAAAGAAAGAAAAAATCATATCCTCAAAATTACAAATCTTTTCAGCACGCCTGGGTAGCTCAGTCAGTTAAGCACCTAACTTAATTTTGGCTCAGATCATGATCTCAGGATCATGATATCAAGCCCCATGTCAGGCTCCACGCTGAGTGTAGGGCCTGCAGGTGAGTCTCTCTCCCTCTCCCTCTGCCCCCGACCGCTCACACACTCTCTCTCCCTCGCTCTTAAAAAGATGTAAAAAAAAATTACAAATCTTTGTACATCAGAAGTGACTATCCTGAAAGTGAAAAGACAGCCCCCAGAAGGAAATATTTGTACATTATGTATCTAGTAAGAGACTGTTGTCCAGAATATGTAAAGAGCTTTTACAACTCCTCAACAAAAAGACCACCTAATTTTAAAATAGACAAAGGACTTGGATAGCCCCTTCTCCAGAGAAATCATGGGGAGTTGGGTGTTTAATGCACACAAAGTCTCCCTCAGGGAGAATGAACATGTTCTGGAGAATGAGGTACAACCGTGGGAACTCAGCTAAGGCCAGAGCACTGTGTAGAGGGGAAACACAAGTGGGGGAGTGGGAGAGGGAGAAGCAGGCTTCCCACTGAGCTTGGCGCCCGACGTGGGGCTCAATCTCAGGACCCTGGGATCATGACCTGAGCTGAAGGCAGACACTCAGATTGAGCCACCCAGTCGTGCCATGTTAGTCTTGTTTTATTTTCAGTTATACTTGAGCCTTGAGCAACTCGGGCCTGAACTCTGTGGGTCCACTGAGAGGTGGAAATTTTCCCTGGTGAATACAGTATGATACTATGAATGCATTTTCTCTTCCTTGTGATTTTCTTATTAACCTTTCCTTTTCTCTAGTTTATTTTATTGTAAGAACTTAGTATGTAATATATGCTACATACAAAATATGGGCTAATCGACAGTTTATGTTGCTGGTAGGGCTTCTGGTCCACAGTAGGCTATCAGTAGCTATGTTTTTTGGGGGGCTTAAAAGTTATATGCGGATCTGTGGCTTCATGTGGGGTCAGCCTCACTGACCCCCACAGTGTTCGAAGGTCAGCTGTATTTCAGAGCTGGGGGTAGACAATAATTTTTAGGGGTCTTGGGCCTTTAAAGATCTTAGTTCAAAACTCAGATTAGCTGGGATACTGGGCAGTGCAGTGGGGCGGGGTTGGGGGGGGCATTTCTGAGATCCTCCAGCCTGAGAGCAGCTGATGTCCCAGTGGGTCATTACCTGACTGCATGTGGGAACCCCCTGGGGGGAAGCACCAATGGGAGGACAGGCAGGTGCTCAGCATTTTCAAGCTCCTCTACTGACCACAGCATGTGGCCAGGGTGGCCGTGTCCACTCTGGGTGCCCTAAATTGGCCCAGCCGTGCAGGTTCCCGGGCGGATCACCTTGCAGAACTGCAGGAAATGAGAATTGGCCTTCCCACCTTCCCACTCTCCTCCCCTGCTGAAATTGGAGCTCTCCATCTTAAATCTTGGACCTTGTTATGTCATCGCTGTGAGGGTCAGGGGACAGGAGGGGGCTCCTGGCACACAGGACAGAGTGTGGCCTTAGTAGCTCAACAGATGTGAGTTCGAATCCCGACTCTGCCCTGTACCAGCTCTGCCATCTGGGAAAGGCTCTGAACTGCAGTTGCCCCCCTGCAAAGTGGGGCGGGGCTAATGCCGCCTACCTGCAGGATCTCCATGAGGCTCATGGAGGGGAGGCTGGGAGACGCGTGCGTCCCCTCTGCCCCAGCTCTGCAGCTGGGTGCACGAGGGTCTCGCTGGCTCTGCCATCTTGGCATCAGCCCTCCTGTGTGCACACCTTCTCCTGGGCTCCCTGACTCTTCCCACCCTAGGTCAGGCTCCCCCTTCTCGCCGTAGGTTAACACCCCCTCCCCAGGGACGGTGGAGGTCTGCCCTTGCTGTGCCAGGGGCTCATTGATGCCTCTCCCCTTGCCTGCCTTCCACCGTGGTTCCACCGTGCCTGATGGCAGTGCAGCCTACTTTTGCCCATCCATTGCCTGTGAGGCCACTGTCCGCCCTCCCAGAGATGCCTGGTACCATCCACACCGGCCCCTTCCAACCACCCAATCTGGTATTGTGGCCATAGCCAGCTCCAGAAACGCAGCAGCATTAAGTCATGCCTTGCTAAGACCTGCACTTGCCCCAACTCACTGTGGGCCCATAGGATCGGGCCCCGGCCTGCCTTTGCAGCCCCCTCTCGCTTACTCCCTCACTCACCTCAGATCCTCCCACCTGGGCCCTCCCACCTCAGGACCTTTGCACATACTGTTCTCTTTCCTGGAATTCTCTCTCCTAGATACATAATGAGCTCTGACTCAATTACGCCTTGTTTGGGGGTTGAGTACCCACCCCACCATATTCAGTCCACTGCAATGCATTCTTGTACCACCTTATACTTTTCCAATAAATGAGCTTGATCATGTGATTCGTGGCCCTCTATCCCACTAAATGGCAAACTCCATGAAGCGAGGGCCAGGCTGGATTTTGCCCATCATTATAACCCTTCAGTTGGTATGGCGCCTGGCACAAACGAGGAACATTTGGACTGAGTGTATAGGCTTGTGTCTCTCGTGTACCCGTTAATAGTTTCTTTAAGGAGCAAGTGCAGAGTAACAACAGGGAAATGGTCCGGTTTACCAGATGTGTGAGTGCCCACTGGGGCACTTTTTATCACAGATAAAATACAGGACCCCTGCTTAGAATCTCAGCCAGGTAACAAATGACTTTTTTAGGATATGTTCCAAATATTGTAGGGGACATAGTTAAACAAAAATTACTTGTTTATGTCATCTTCTACCGTGGCTGGAAAACCAGTACAATTTTTGCTAAATCTGACCACCCTGTGCTGGAGCGTGCCCACTTCTCTTGATGCTTCTGTGCCCTTCCTTCCTCCCTGGCACCGTACTTGCTCAGGTGCCGGCAAGAATAAGATCCCCTGCCCTCAAGGAACCCGCAGTCTAGTGTAAGAGACGAGACCGCAAACACATATCTCTGAGGCAACGCCAAGTCTATTTCTGAGAATTTAGAGGCTCTGGTTGGAATAGGGACAGCCTTGGAATTTAGCAGATACCACAGATCATGGCACAGAAAAGCAAGTCCAGAAATAAACCCACATTTCATAAGACTATAGATTTGAAATCACTGATGAAAGGATTATTCAGTAAGTTATGTTAGGGCAATTCATTAACTACCTGGACAAAATCAAATTAGATCCTCATTGCTTTGAGCCTCACACCCCATTTTCTCGGTCTCCTCATTTTGTCTGATATGGTGTTTGTTTCTGTGCATAAGGTCGGCTGTGTCTCCTGGTCTTATACAGAAAGTGTCCCATGGGGCTAGGCAGCACTGTCACCCTGGTCACCAGACCCTGTGTCCCCTGTCATGAGTGCTGCAGGAGTGCTGAGGGACAGGGCTTGCCCTCGGGCCAACTGTTGGCAGTGACCGGCCTCCACAACTGGGGACCTGCTTGTACCAGTGCGGCTGCTGGGAGGCCTGGCCGTAGGTGCCGGGTTTGCTGGGTGGGATTGCCAGATCAGATACAGGACCCCTGTTCCCAGCACAGTGAGCTGAGAGGCCCAGCCCCAGCTGCTGTGTGTGCGCTGCTGGGTCGCACTGGCTCCCATCCTCCCTGGACAGGAGTCTCCTTGCAGGACTGCTGGTCCCAGCCAAAGTGCCCGCCAGGAACGGTGGGGCCTGATCCACTTTGCAGGGGCACCTGCTGGGATGGGAGCGTTGGGGAGGTGGGTCCACAGGGGACCAGCAGGGTGTGGAGTGCTAGCAAGATAGATGGAAAGCATGAGAATTGGCTCCTGCAAACACCAGGGTAACTTCAGAAGGAGGGCAGGAAAGTGCTGAGGGCTGGGCATTCTGTTCCCAGAGAAAGCCCCTACCAATCCTTGCCCTCCAGCACACACGCTATGTTAGACAATGATTCTCCAAACTGCTGCCCCCATGCTAGGTCTTAGATGGGGTGTCGCACCACGCTGGTGGTGTAAGAGGGGAGCCTCCAGCTCTCCCAGAGTGATGTCCCCCTAATTTTCAAAGCTCCCCAAGATAAGCTGTGAAGATTTTCAAAGCCAGACATTATGCAGGTTCGTCTTCCTGGGGAGGTCCTCAGACGCGGGGTACCCGATGTGGGGCTTGATGGCCTCACTCCCCACGGAGGATCTCTGCGTCTCTGACATCCCTTTGGATTGTGGCTATTTGTGCTCGGGTTTTGACTTCGGACCTCGTCTGAGCCCCCGCTGCCCTGTGGATGTGGCCCTCTCCTCAAGCCCCCCGCTGCAGAAGGCCTGTCCTCCAGTCTTCAGGTCCTTTCCAGAGTGGGCGGCCTTCCGTGTGTGTTGTCGGGTCCATGCGAGGAGGTGAGCTCGGCATCTTCCCGCTCACTCGAGCTCTCCACTGTGATCTGCACACTCATATTTTTAATTAGGTAGGAAAGTAGAGAGAACCAGAAACCAGAAAGCCTTTAATGCTGTTTTTTAAATATTTCCCATGTAGTTCTCTTTACCGATGTTATTTTTTTTTTTAAAGATTTTCTTTGAGAGAGGGAAAAGGAGAGACAGCGAGAGAGGGAACACAAGCAGGGAGGAGAGGGAGAAGCAAGCTCCCCACAGAGCAGGGAGCCAGCGTGGGGCTCGATCCCAGGACCCCGGGATCATGACCTCAGCTGAAGGCAGCTGCTTCACCGACTCAGCCACCCAGGCGCCCCTACCGATGTTATTTTTTAACGTGGCTGAGATTTACTGTCTAGTGTCCTTGCATTTTTAACCTTGAGGAAGCCCGTTGGCGATGCCTGGAGCACAGGTGTCCCTGTACAGGTTTGCAAACGCCCCAGGATTTTATCTAGGATTAGCACTTTCTCCTTAGTTTTGAGGGACAGGTTTCCCGCTTTTTCCTTTCCACATTTTGTCATCCTGCTGACTCCTGGACTACAGGGCTTCGGATGGGAAACTGATCTAATCTTACTGTGGATCCCTTGCACATTGCGAATTGCTTCTCTTGGACTTTTTCCAGTGTTTTTTCTCTTGGTTCTTGGCAGTCTGGGTCTCTGTGATGCATCCTGCTTGAAGCACATGGAAATTCTCGAGTATTTAGATTCATGACTTTCAGTACATTTGCAAAGTTTTCAGCCATTCTTTGTTCCAATTGCCTGTCTGACATTGACCTCCTACCTTCCCTTCGGAGACTGCTGTGTTGCTGGTGCTCCTGATGGACTCACCTGTGTACCTCGGGCAGGTGCTCATTTTTTTCCCCTTCAGTTCCCTCCATTTTGAGTTGTTTTCTGTGTGTTGTGTAAGATAATCGTCCAAATCCTTTCTTTCTCTCTTCCTGTTTTTTTTTTTTATTTCTAGTTTCACTACATTGTCATGAGAAAGATAGTTGAAATGATTTCAATCTTCTGAAATTTGTTAAACCTGGTTTTGTGAACTAAAATGTCATCGATCCTGGGGAATGCTCCGTGTGCATTTGGGAAGAATGTGCATTCTTTTTCTATTGGATAGAATGTCCTGCATGGGTCCATCAGTCCATTTGGTCTAAAGTAGAGTTGAAGTCCAGTGTTTCCATATTGATTTTCTGTCTAGATGGCTTATCCATTGTTGAAAGTGTGGTCATGAACTCCCGTACTATTATTATCTATTTCTCCCTTCAGATCTGTCCATATTTGCTTGACATATTTAGGTGCTCTGAGGTTAGGTGCAAATATATTTATAATTATTCAATTTTCCTGTTGAATGGACCCATTCACCATCCTATAAGGGCCTTCTTTGTCTATTGAGACAGTTTTTGACTTAAAGTCGATTTTGTCTGCGGTAAGTGTAACCATATTTGTTTTCTTCTGTTGACCACTTTTGTGACCTGTCTTTTTTTAATTTCTTCACTTTCAGCTTATGTGCCTCTTTAAATCTAAACTGAGTCTCTTGTAGACTGTATAAATTTATAGTATACCCTATGATCTGTGAAGTCAAGATCTCCTCTGCCCTGTTCCTTTTGGCACCATTCTCTAAAATTTTATGAGAAGAGTACTTTAGATAAATTTTAGTATCATTTTGTCCAATTTTAAGTACTTGAATTGGTATTTTTTAAAAAGATTTTATTTATTTATTGGACGGAGAGAGACAGTGAGAGAGAGAACACAAGCAGTGGGAGTGGGAGAGGGAGAGGGAGAAGCAGGCTTCCCACGGAGCAGGGAGCCCGATGCGGGGCTCGATCCCAGGACCCTGAGATCATGATCTGAGCCGAAGGCAGATGCTTAATGACTGAGGCAGGTGCCCCTGAATTGGAATTTTAAAATTTTATTTTATATTAAATTTATATATTAACTTTGGAGAACTTGTAATTTTGGTCTAGTAACTATTCTGTTTTGGAACATAGCATATCTTTTCATTGGTCCAAATCTTTCACATAGTTTTATAGTATTATTTAGATAGGTGTTTTACTTATCCTTAATTTTTCAATGTTTTCCTTTAAAATTTTCATGGTATCTCTCTTCATTTTCATTTCTCATTGGTATCATTAAGGAAAAAGATAGAGCAATTAATTTTGTATATTTACCTTTGGATAATATATATTAACCAAACAGCTGCCAAAGTCACTTAATTCTAGCATTTCTGTAAACCTTTAGGCTTCCTAGTTATAAAACCCAGTGAAAAATAATAACAGACTAAAAATAACTTGGTATTTTCTCCAAATATCATACTGATTTTTTTTTCTTATTGCATTTGTTAACATTCAACAATATCAGTATGATTGGTAGTAGTTGAAGCAAGAAAACCAATTTTAACAGAAATACCTCTTAGCGTTTTTCAAGTTTGGTTTCTATTTTCAGGTCAATAACTCCATCGTCTTTAAGAAGGTATTCTCATTGTGATTGTACTTCAAGGTTTTATTAGATAAGCCACTTATGAATTCTGTCCAACAAGTTTTCTGCATCTATTGATATCCTATGGCAGTCTCCTTTTTTGATGTAATTCTTATGTTGGAAGATTTTTCATATCCTGGATTCACTGGGTCATGATGCGTGCTTTTGATACCCTGCGCCTTGTTTCAATAAAATTTTGTTCTATAAATATTAACTTATAAACTTATAAACATGCTAGATGTTTATAAGTGAGATTGTATACTACAAAAATCTTTATCAGTTTGCGCTGTTGGTAATATTGACTTTATAGAGTCAATTATGTAATTTTCTATCTTTTTCTATACCTTGAATTCATTTAAATCATTTGAATAATTTATTTTTTAATGATTAGCTAACTCTGTGAAGCTATCTGTTTCAAGGGCTGTATTACTAGTATCATTATTAGGATTGATGATAGGTTTTTTTCTTTCAAGTTGAGATTGATTTAAATTTTCTAGGTATCCTTGGTCAATTTTCTAGTTCTATTTCCTCAGAAATTGTACTGTTATAACAGGTATAACAATACACAAAGTTACCCATCCTCTCTTTATTTCTTAAACTTATTTTTAGAGTTTTACCCAGTGTCATAAATACTAATAATGAGTATTTTCTATATATATGGTTTATGACATCTTTCTCACTTGGGACCTTGTATATTTTTTCACTATTCCATGTTAATCAAACTTATAATGACTATGGTGGTTATTTAAAATGTATTTTATTATTATTTATATATATATATTTATATTTAAGTGTAATACTGGTTTCTGGAGTCAAATTCAGTGATTAAGCACTTACATATAATACCCCCCAATGCTCCTCACAACAAGTGCCCTCCTTCATGCCTGTCACCAATCTAGCCCTTCCCCACCCACCTCCCTCCATCAACCCTCAGTTTGTTCTCTATGGTTAAGAGTCTTTTATGGTTTATTTCCCTCTTTCTTCCTCCTGGCCCCATCCATATGTTCATCTGTTTTCTTACTCACATTCCAAATATGAGTAAGACCATGTGGCATATGTCTTTCTCTGACTCACTTCTTTCCCTTAGCATAATACACCCTAGTTCTATCCATGTTGTTGCGAATGTCAAGATTTCATTCTTTTGGATGGCTGAGTCATATTCCAGTGTGTGTGTGTGTATGTGTACCACATCTTCTTTATCATGGTGGTTTTTTAAATGGCTTTTTATTTAAATGCCCCTCTTTATTCTGATGAGTGCTCTTAAGTTTGCTTATTTTATTTTTAGTTTTTAGTGCTGTTAAGTTAAATTCCACCTTTTCTGATATTAATATTGCCACCTCAGCTTTATTTTTATTTGCATTTGCTGATATTTTGCTTTTTATTTTTAATCTTTATTACACTTGCTAAGACTTGTTTTTATTTTTTACTTTTTTAAAAGATTTTATGTCTTTATTTGACAGAGACACAGCAAGAGAGGGAACACAAGCAGGGGAATGGAAGAGGGAGAAGCAGGCTTCCCGCTGAACAGGGAGCCCAATGTGGGGCTCAATCCCAGGACCCTCGGATCATGACTTGAGCTGAAGGCAGACGCTTAACGACTGAGCCACCCAGGTGCCCCAAGACTTGCTTTTATAAACAATATATTTTACATGCAGTCTTCCTTTCCTATTTAATGGAATTCAGCTCATTCATTGTAAGTATTTTAGTTGCTTCATTAAATTTTATGCTTTAGATCTAATTGTTATTGATTGTTTCACTTTGTTGTTTTTTCTTCTATTTCCTCTTCGTTTTTTTTTTTTCTGGTTTGATTCTTTATCCTTCCCTTAAAATGTTCTAGTTAATTAAGAAGTCCTAGGGGCGCCTGGCTGGCTCAGTCGTTAAGCATCTGGCTTCGGCTCGGGTCATGATCACAGGGTCCTGGGATCGAGCTTCACATCGGGCTCCCTGCTAGGCAGGAAGCCTGCTTCTCCCTCTCCCACTCCCCCTGCTTGTGTTCCCTCTCTCGCTGTCTCTCTTTGTCAAATAACTAAATTAAAAAAAATTAAAAAGTTCTATTTTCTTCTCTCCTACGCCACTCATGGTTCCTACTGTCCCTGTAAGACTTACAAACAAATTTCTCAACCATTATGTGGAAGAAAGAGGACCCCCATGTCCCCAGTCCAACTGCTTTCCCCCCCTGCTGTGTCTCTTCACAGGAGGAGAGGTTTTCAGATGCTTTACTTCCTCTCTCTTCCTCAGTAGGTAAGACCATTAGAATGTTTCATTTGCTTTCTCTCTCCACCCCCCCATTCTTATGCTTTCTAGATGCCGTTACAGTGCTTTAGTTTCAGACTTCGACAAGTTTTCCCTTTTCAGACTGGCTTCTCTATGTCAGTAATCCATATTGAACACTCGTGATGAACGTGTGCTGGTGCGGATGGTGGTTGCTGCCCCCAGTCACACTCCCATACATTTCTTAAGTTCTGCCAGGGCTCAGTAGTACACTTCGGATACATCAGAGGAGACAGCATGTGCAGCTCCATTGTTCAGCGTCAGTTGCAATGGAAACATGTTGGCTGGAATCGGGCCTGCCAGCCTGAGGAGCCTGACAATCCCTGAAACAAAGACTCTCAGCCTGTTGTCCACATCGAGTGGTGCAGAAAGAAGAATGGTAAACACTGAAAAGGGTCCATTCAATTTAGCAATTGGAACAATGTTCCCAGGGGACTCATTTAGTGGAAAGACAGGGATTCTGTGTGAGGAATGCAGGAAGGCATGAAAGTGCAGCTTGCCGCCACTGGAGGCAGTGCTGAGCCTTTGTCGGGCCCAATACAGAGAGCCACGTCCATGCCGCTTGCCGCCACTGGAGGCAGTGGTGAGCTATAGTCGGCCACTCCACCAGAAGCAGGGACAGTGCAGTAACCACCTGGTATAGTGACAGAACTGGTGTGTGAGTTTATGTCTCTTTTCCTTTATTAACTCTGCTCTTCATTCACCTGAAAGTGAGCCAATACTCTTTTTTTAAGAGTAAGATAGGCAGGTAGTTGAGGTTCAATAACTTGCCCAAGGTCACAGTGTTTTTAACCCCTCTGTAACCGTTCCGTTTGCTTCCTGGAGTCCAGAGTCTCTCATGTTTCTTCTCCCTATCTGATATCTTCCCATTCACTTTTTCCTCCCTTGCCCTTGGTCCTCCGCACTATTCCTTATGTTCCACATATGAGTGAAACCATATGATAATAGTCTTTATCTTCTTGGCTTCTTTCACTTCGCATAATCCCCTCCAGTTTCATCTATGTCAATGCAAATGGTGGGTATTCATCCTTTCTGATGGCTGAGGAATATGCCATTGTATACATGAAGCACATCCTCCTTATCCATTCTTCCGTTGAAGGGCATCTCAGCTCCTTCCACAGTTTGACTATTGTAGACATTGCTGCCATGAACATTGGGGTGCAGGTGCTCCTTCTTTTCACTACCTCTGTATCTTTGGGATAAATACCCAGTAGTGCAATTGCTGTGTCGTAGGCTAGCTCTATTTTCAACTTTTTGAGGAACCTCCATACTGTGTTCCAGAGTGGCTGCACCAGTTTGCAACCCCATCAACAGTGTAGGAGGGTTCCTTTTTCTCTGCAGCCTCGCCAATACTTGTTTCCTGCCTTGTTAGGTTTTGCCATTCTAGCTGGTGTAAGGTGGTATCTCACTGTGGTTTTGATTTGTATTTTCCTGATGGCAAGTGATGTTGAACCTTTTTCCATGTGTCTGTTGGCCATTTGTATGTCTTCCTTGGAGAAATGTCTGTTCATGTCTTCTGCCCATTTCTTGACTGGATTATTTGTTTTTTGGTTGGTGAGTTTGATAAGTTCTTTATAGATCATGGATAGCAGCCCTTTATCTGTAATGTCGTTTTCAAATATCTTCTCCCATTCCGTGGGTTGTCTCTTCATTTTGTTCACTGTTTCCTTTGCTGTGCCGAAGGTTTTTATCTTGATGAATTCCCAAAAGTTCATTTTTGCTTTTGTTTCCCTTACCTTTAGAAATGTGTCTTGAAAGAAGTTGCTGTGTCCCCTGTGAAAGAAGTTACTGCTTGTGTTCTCCTCTAGGATTTGGATGGATTCCTGTCTCACCTTGAGGTCTTTCATCCATTTTGAGTTTATCTTTGTGTATGATGTCAGAGAATGATCCAGTTTCATTTTTCTGCATGTGGCTGTCCAGTTGTCCCAGCACCATTTATTGAAGAGACTGTCTTTTTTCCATTGGATGGTCTTTCCTGCTTTATCAAAGAGTATTTGACCATAGAGTCAAGGGTCCATTTCTGGGTTCTCTATTCTGTTTCATTGATCTATGTGTCTGTATTTGTGCCAGTACCATGATGTCTTGATGATCACATTTGTAATGTAGCTTGAAGTCAGGCAGTGTGATGCCCCCAGGTTTGGTCTTCTTTTTCAACATGATTTCTTGGTACTAATGTTAAAGGTGTTTTGCCTCAAGTTCTTCCCTTTAAGTGTAATTATAATGATAATGGTGATTTTTACCTTTTACCATCCATGGGCTCTGATCCTGGGCTCCCATGGAAGATATCCTTTAACATTTTACCAAGCTCATAACAGCTGGGTAAAACCTCAAAGCATGGGCCATGTGTTCATCCCCAAACACATATTGTACATCTGCTTTGAGAAGAAAAAGATAACCAAAAAATGCCATTGCAAACATAAAGATAAGAAAAACAAAAGAACCTCTCTGGTTCCCATAAGATTCAAGTCATACTGACTTGCACAAACTGAAAACATAAGAAAAAGTCTGTAACTTTCTGGAATGTTCTTCCTCATGATGATGTGTAACTCTGTATGTAAAACAACAGAGAACAAATATATAAACCTGCCCCAAATGATCCTTCCCTGGAGCACTCCCTTCTTGTGAAGATTGTGTCTCCCAGGCCGCTGTCCTGAGGTGGGTTTGAATAAAACTCTTCATTTTTCTCTAAACTGTTTAAAAGGGTTTGTTCACTGAGTGTTACTGGAGTGGTTGGGGGTGGGAGGGATGGGGTGGCTGGGTGATAGACATTGGGGAGGGTATGTGCTACGGTGAGCGCTGTGAATTGTGCAAGACTGTTGAATCACAGATCTGTACTTCTGAAACAAATAACGCAACATATTTTAAGAAAAAAGAAAAAGAAGAAGATAACAGGAGAGGAAGAAAAGGGGAGTATGTCAGAGGGGGAGACGAACCATGAGAGATGATGGACTCTGAAAAACAAACTGAGGGTTCTAGAGGGGAGGGGGGTAGGGGGATGGGTTAGCCTGGTGATGGGTATTGAGGAGGGCACGTTCTGCATGGAGCACTGGGTGTTATGAACAAACAATGAATCATGGAACACTGCACCAAAAACTAATGATGTAATATATGGTGATTAACATAACAATAAAAATATAAAAAAATAAATAAAATAAAAGGGTTTGTTCATTTAGTATTGACAGTAACAGTATATTTTCTTTTTAAGTGAAAAATAAATGTTCCTGCTTCACAACTCCAATAGCACAGAAGGGTAGCTATTCTTCATCCTGGACATTTCCCTGCAGAACCAGGCATATGTATATATATTCTAGCTCAAAAGGGCTCATCCTACAAGTGTGCTTTGAAGGTCTAAGAAGCACTATCCACTTCCTGGGTGAGACAAGAAATTGAAGTTCTTCCCGCTTAGAGCATTACTTTTTGGGTTTAAAATTGCCTTGGAAATGTGGGAAACCATGGCATTTCCTAAAGCCCAAGCCTTGGAGGGTCTGAGAGCAGCTAACCTTGCCGGGAGCCAGAAACAGCTCTGTAGGCAGGGTTGGTGCAGGAGGAGATGGGGCAGACCTCTGGGGGTGGTCTGCAGCCAGAGGGGTCAGCAAAAGGGGTCGGATGTCTGGGGGGCCCTACCCATGACCCCACCCATACCTGCCCCACTGAGCCAGGTGTTGGGGCTAGGAGGTGCCTCTAGGACCACCTGCACTCACAGAGAGGCACTGGTGTGAGGGTGGGTTGCGTGGTACAGGCAGGTGCAGCATCCAGTGGGCTCGGGGCACAACCCTCCCTGACCAATGACCATGTGGGGGTGGAGCTACCTCTCTGTGGGTGGACCTGGGGCTGCCCAGGGATGCAGAGGTGGGGCAGGTGAAATGGCGCTCCAAAAGAGTTGACCTGAGTAGTTCCTGGCTGGGTGAGTCCGTGCTGTGGGCTGAGGTGGGGGTTCCGGGGATACGGTGTGGGCTGGGTGGGAGGTGGGGGTCTTAGAAGGCCACAGGCAGTGAGCTAATGCTGCCAACTCTGATGAGTTTTCTTTTCCCCTTGAAAGTCTCTTCTGCCCAAAGTCCATCAACTGGCCATATCCCCCAGACCTGTAAACTCCAGGGCACTTGCTCACCTGAGCTTTTGTGGGGTGGGTTGTAGACATTTCATGGTTTCCCATATTCCCCAGGAAGAGTGCATGTAAGGATGACACACAGCCCGCAATTTCAGTGGGATGCCCCCTGTTCCCTGTCATAGACAGTGCAGGTAATGGACCTTAAGCAGCACCCTGAGTTCAGCAGGGTGTCCCTGTGCCCCAGAGCACAGGTGTGGTGGCAGTAAGCCCCAGAGCCGTCCCCCAACTTCAGTATTGTGCACTGCCTCTGCCTGGGGATGGTGGTAATGGTCTGTTAGGATGGTGCAGGAGGGTCCTCCGGGTGGGCCCTGGAGGCTGGAGTAAACCAGACCACACTCAAGTGACATGAGAAACAGATGAGTTGAGGAGTAATTTGGAAGAGTAATTTCACTTTTCCAAAAAAGACAATGTCATTGGTAATCTTACCATTTCCAAGGATGTGGATGGATCTAGAGTGGATTAAGCTAAGCAAAATCAGTAAGGAAAGACAAATCTCCTATGATCTCACTCATATGTGGAACTTCAGAAAGAAAACAGATGAACATAGTTGCGGGGGGCGGGGAAGAGAGAGGCAAATGAGGAAACAGACTCAACCTTAGAGAACAAACCAAGGGTTGCTGGAGGGCAGGTGCATGGGGGGAAGGGTTAAATGGGTGATGGGTATTAGGGAGGGTACTTGTTGGGATGAGCACTGGGTGTCATATGCAGGTGAGGAATCACTAAATCCTACGCCTGAAGCGAATATTACACTGCATGTTAACTAACTGGAATTTAAGTAAAAGAAGAAAAGAAAAAGACAATGTTCTGCTTCGTGAAGTGTAGGGTAAAAATGTAGTGATTTTGGCTGTACTATTCTGTAGATGATAGTTTTAAAACACCCTGTTGTAGGATACACTAGTTTCTTACCTCACAAGGGGTCCTCGGAAGGCTGTGATGAAAGATTCAGAGCATTTTCATGTTCCATTGATATGTTACAGTTTGCCCAGGTAGGAAGGTCAGTGCAGAGAAATATGACAGAAGGGGAAAGTAGGTGTGAACCATTCATTAGGTAGCCTTCCACCTTTCTCATGAAAGCCTTGGGCCAGTGTCATTTTGGAAGAAGAGGTGGAATCCTGGAGCTCTGCAGCAGATGGGGGAGTTCCAGGTCTGGGTAAAATTCACAGGGGTCTCAGAGGAGAGCTGAGTGCATTGAGCAGGAGGGTGTGGGCAGGGCGGGCTCCAGGGGTGGCTGTGGGTCTCCCGTGTGAGAGTTGTGACAGGTGAGGGCCGTGAGGAGGTTCCTGGCTGAGGACAGGTGAAGCCCAGGTGGAGAGCTGGCCGAGCACCTTCTTCTGTGCCACCAGCCTCACCCAACATACATGACGTCATCGTCTGTCCCTGTCACTCCGGTTCAGACGTCTCAGAGTTGCCAGGCTGAGACATTTGTTTGAGCTTCTTTCTTTGAGTGTGTGTGAAGTTGCAAAACTTAGATGGTGGAAAAGACAGGTCATCAGAACATCTGTTACTCTTTTATTTCCTGCTCTTCTTCCAATCACCAAAGTGAATCATACCTGCTACTGGAAGGGGCTATCTGTGCTTTTTTATTTCCTGTTTCAATTAAACGATGGGAGAACAATCTTCCGAAATACTAAAAGAATCCTTTGTGGGTGTTCATGTTTTCCTCTTCCATGAACCACATTCTGATATTAGAAATTATGTTTTAAAGTAAAACACAGCCTCAGAGCTGTAACAGGGTGCCGTGCCCTTTGTGAGAGGGACACATGGAGAAGGAGTGTAGGTTCTTTAGGAGCTCGGGGAGTGGTGCATCGTGCTCCCAAAGGAAATTGAGCCCCCTGTTAGCCTTCTCCGAGGGAGCTGCTTACCTGGTGGCCCATCCTGGGCTCTGGAAGCTTGACCCGGTGAGTCACTTGCAACTTGAGCTGGGGAATTTATGAAGAAAACGGAAGGAATCCTGGAGGGTGCCTGCATCCTTTGTACTTGGACAACTCCATGTAGCAAAGGAACTCATCATCCCGTGAGGCGTGTCGGGATCCCTGAGGGAAAGGGCTTCGCTTCGTGGGCTGAGGTTGTGTCTTCATCCTTATCTGGACCAGAGCCATGTTGTGTGGCTATGGAGATCCAGACCCTTATGTGACCACATTATTATTATTATTATTATTATTATTATTATTATTATTATTATTTTAAGAAAGCAATATAGATATTGACTTCGAGATACGAATATCAAAAGGAAAAACACAAGGTCTCCTATATATATAATGATTGAACTTGTGGTATCTCTCATTAATATGGGTAATGTAGGGCTGCCGGTATGAGAAAGATGAAGGGATTATATTTTGATAGAAGTGTGCTGTGCATACATAGTGTTTTATTCTGTCATTTGCCTTATTTCTCTGAAGGGAAAATGGAGTGGTGACTGGAGCTTGGTTTCTGATTTTACGGAATGGGAGACAAGTGAATTGAAAGAGCAGCGTTGGTGCTGACACGGTGCTCAGCATCCAGTGAGTGAAGATTTGTAGCTTGGACTTGGAAATGTCAGTGTTCAGCGAGGATATTGTCCGAGTTTCCAGCACATGGTATCACCTGGCTGGTGTGCCTAATCAGGCCAGTTCCTGCCTTTCTAAGGGCAGCTTGAAAGTGGCTTGAAACCCTAGGGCATTTGTGGAGTGGTCTGGATGGGACACCTGTGTGGGCCAGTGTAGACACCACCCAGGGAACTCCAGAGCTAATGATGAGCACATTTGTGAGGCTGGAGTTTGCTTCTCTGTGAGAAGCCTTGAGCTGGAGTGGAAAGAAGTTGCTGGGTCTTATGACTCACTGTGTCAGCAGGTCTGAGCCTGGCAGGGTAGTCGGATCAGATAGCTGGGAGGCTGTGATGCCGTGGTGGTGGACCGTCAGTCAGTCATGATGGGCAGGCCAGCTTGCTACAGGGACAGAGACCGTGTTCTACTCCCTGGCCAGCCCTCCTGCTGCAGATGTGATAAGAGCGTTGTTCCCTGTTTCGTTCTCGAGCCCTCGGCTCAGCCAGGTGGTGGGTGGGAAGAAGTCCACACACAGCATTATTGATTCTTGCCCAGTGTGCCCCCTGCTTCCTCAGAGGAGGCACAGCAGATGTCCCCTGCCTCGTGTCGGTGAATTCAGCTGGCAGAAGCACTTCTTCCAGAGCCACAAGCCTGAGAAATCCTCTCCACATTCCTGTGCTGTGTGCAAGAGGTCACTTTTTATGTGGAACTGAAATCTTAGCTCCCGTGTTTGGAACTGAGGCCACACAGGACACCAGTCTCCATGAAGGTCTAGTTCCAAGTGGAACCGGATGTGTGAGACTGAGGCTGAACCTGTGCAGTCTGCTGACCCTGCTGCAGGCTCCTTCCTGAAATCTGTGCAGCAAAGCCTGGTTTGTGATGACGTCACAGGAAAGAGGGACAGGTTCACCACTCTGCCTGACGACGGGAGGATTCTGGACTTTAATCGCAGGTGGTTGGTGCAGGGAGGAGAGAAGTCTGTTTCCCAGGACCTTGGCCAGAGGGAGATTTGGACCCTGGGATGGGTCTCTGTTCAGCTTTCTCAGATGAGCACCTCAGGCAAGGGGAGGAAGTGTGTGTGCTCACCTGTAACTGAGGAAGGTGTCTGGTTTCAGGTCTCATGTGCAGGTGGAGTCCTCGTGTGGCTCATTTTCCTGATGGTGTTCAGGGTACAGTAGGTGGACCCCCTGGTCCTGCGAATTCTGGTTGTGCAAGAGCCCTGGGGCACCTTTTCCCCAGGGCTTTGGAACAGGAAATAGGAGGGAGTCAGTGGTGAAACCATCAGTGTAGGTCTCTGGTTCTGCCCTGCTGAGATGGACTGGTGACTGTGATAACTGCTATGGAAATACAGAGCATGAGACAGGGCAGGGGTGCTGAAGGGGAGGTGGGGGTGGTACTTGCTATTCACGTAGGCGCTAGTGGGCCCTCACAAGGAAGGTGATCCTTGAGTCAAGATCTAAAAAAGGTGAGTGATATCACATCAAGAGCATTCTAAAAGGAAGGGAAAACATGTGCAAAGGCCCTGGGGCAGGAGGACACCGGGTATGTCCAGGAGCAGCAAGAAGACACTGTGGCCACAGGAGACAGCTTAGGACATGACCTCAGGGAGCTGACAGAGGGAGACAGAAAGCCATTGCAGGGTTGTGACCCCATGGGACCCTTTTTCACTGGGCCATCCTGACTACAGTGTTGAGAACAGATGACAGAGGGTTGAGGATGGGCAACGGAGGGCCATGATGAAGGTTTTCCAGGAACTCAAGTAAGAGATGGGCTCCAGTGTGGACCAGACAGGTGGCCTTGGAAGAAGTGGTCAGTCATGTTCTGTTTGCATTGAAGATGGAGCTCACTGGATTTGCTGATGGGTTAGATACTGGGAATGGGAGAAAGGAGGAATTGGTGTAACACCCAGCTTTGAGTGGTTGTCCTGAGCGAAGGGAAGGAGGAGGTTTCTGGGGGTAGGAGGTTGTCTGTGTTCCGCACGCTCGGGAAGGTGCCTTTCACGGTGGATCTGCTGTTGTGTGTGTCCGGGAGAACAGTTAACATCTACTCCCTCAGCAAATTTCAAGTACAAGTGTTCCCCACTTTTTAAAAGTTCACGGTGAGACACTGGCTTTCTTTGAAAGATCTACGTCATTGCCTGGCTTCAGTAACAGGAAGAAACCTGAAGAGGATTTCCCTCTTATGAAAAAAGTCGAAAACTGAGCATCGCGTTCAGCATCTGTTTTGCTGGGAGCCACTGTAGAGGCGGCGAACACCACAACCAGCTCCTTCCTGGGAACCGCTCACCATGTCCAGCCCCCAGCGCTTTGAATTGTGTCTGTGAGCATCAGCTGTGCTTTATCTCCATCCATTAAGAATTTGTGTCCTGAGGCCTAAGGAAAGCCAAAGAGAAGTCATTTTTGGAGTCTGAGCTTGCTCACTATTTTTTCTGTATAAATGAATGGTAATTCCTCCCTTGGTTTACACCATTTCTGCTGTGAAAGGTTTCCTAAGATCAATGTACTTTCAAATAGTGGGGGAAACTGTACCCCATCCTGCTAGGTTAGCTTTAGTCTCCATGCTGCACAGAATGTTCCATGACTTACGGATTTTATCACTCGAACATTGTGCCTCTGACCACCTTCCGTGCCCCCCATCCCCGAATCTGGCAACCACCAGTCTGTTCTCAGTATCTATGCGTTCAGTATATTTTTCCATGTGGAACGTCCATGAACATCTGGTATTTGTCTTTCTGTGTCTGAGTTACTTAGCATAATGCTCCCAAGGTCTCTGTTTCTATGTCTGGTTATTGTGAATAATGCTGCAGTGAACAACGGAGTGCATCTATCTTCTTGAGGTAGTGTTTTTGTGTTCTCTAGATAAATACTCAGTAGAGTAATTCCTGGGTCATGTGGTAGTTGTGTTCACTTTTTCAGGAACCTCTATACTGTTTGTCACAGTGGTTGTACCAATGTACATTCCCACCAACAGTGCACAGGGTCCCCTTGTCTACACACCTTTGACCACACCTGGTGTCTGTCTCTGGGACCATTGCCGTCCCAACAGTTGTGAGGTGATAGCGGATTACAGGTTTGACTTATGTTTCCCTGACGATGATTTGTGATGTTGAACAACGTTTTCTGTGTCTGTTGGTCACCTGGGTGCCATCTTTGGAACGTATCCGTTCACATATTCTCCCCATTTTTTATACAGGTTTTTGTTTGTTTGTTTTGATTTGTATGAGTGTTTTGGGTATTTTGGATATTAGCCTCTTCTCACACATATGATTTGCAGTTATTTTTTCTCTTTGGGTAGTCCACCTTTTAAGTTTTTTATTAGTATTTTTTTTTTTTTGCTGTGCAGAAGATTTCAATTTCATGTCGTTCTACTTGTTTATTTTTGCATTTGTTGCCTTTGCTTTTAGTGTCCGATCTAAAATACTCTTTGCCAAAACCATGTCCAGAAACGTACTACCTGTGCTTTCTTCTCAGAGGTTTATGGATTCAGGTCTTATGTTCAAGTCATTCATCCATTTAAATTTTTGTGTAAGAAAGTGATGCAGTTCCATTCTTCTGCATGTAGCGTGTGGTTTTCCAGTGCAGTTCACTGAAGAGACAGTCCTTTCCGCACTGCATATTGTCTGCTGCTGTGTCGTCAGTTAAGACCATAGCTGTGTGGGTTAGTTTCTCAGCTTTCTTCTGCTTCTGCTTCTGCTTCTCCTTCTCCCTCCTCTTCCTCCTTCCTCCGCTTTTGTCTTAGCGTTTTCCTTTGAGAAAATATTTTTCCCGTAAGAATATACGCAGTGTGGACTTCATTGATTACATGTCATACTATTTGTTAGGACACTTCTCTGACATGTGATTTTTAAATGAGTAGCTGGATCTATAGCTCCCAACAGGTTAAACATTTGGGCAGAACTTCTCAAGTCATGTTATATCCTTCCATCAAATACGGATTGTGTGTGATTGTCATCTTTTGTGATGCTATCAGTTGTGATGATGGATATCTATATTTCCTTCTCCATGATAGTTTTATTAAAGTGATTTTAAGTTTTCTTAAAAATGTGCATTCTAAATCATCCTTATTTTATAATATATATTTATATAAAACATGTTTAAACAGAAGCATTTATTGGAATCAGCTGTTGAAACAGCTGATTAATTAATATTAATAAATATTAATTCCCATTCAGAGTTAGTAATATCAGAGCTAAGTTTAAATAAACCTTTAATGTACTGACTCTAATGAGTAAACTTTGCCAAAAGTGCTATGACTATCATTTTCCGAGCTTTCTATTCTATTCCATTGACCTGTGTGTCTGTTTCTAGACCAGCACCATACAATTTTATTTTTCCAAAAAAATAAACTACAGAGATTTTTTTTTATATTTTAATTTTTTATTGTTATGTTAATCACCATATATTACATCATTAGTTTTTGGTGCAGTGTTCCATGATTCATTGTTTGTTCATACAGAGATTTTTTTTTTTAAATGCAATAGCCTAGTATCATGTACCGACAAGAGTTTCATTAACAAAACAATTAATAGGAGAGCATATCTGTTGCAAAAATTAAAGACAGATTTTCATGGCAGGAAGTTAGTGCCAAGTCAGTGACTCCTGAATTCGTCAGAGTATGGCCGGCAGCTCAGGGATGCTACGTTTTCTTTCACTAAAGACACGTTTCTTGGGCAGTTTAACGTCCCCCCCCCCTTAGTATTTAATGCTGTCAAAGCTATGATTAATATTTTATTCAGAATTTTTAGGAGAAAATCTTCACAAATTTAACAATACAGATCTTCAAGTAATTAGGACCACTCAGAGGCACCTGGAAAGAATTCCATGTATGGATTCGTTGATTTTTTCTTTTATTCTTTGAATTAAATTCAGTGAAAGTTTTAAGGCGGGAAAAAAGTCAGTTATCTATTCATTCCCTCATGTTTTAATTAAACAATTTTAGCGATTACGTAGAAAAACACATTTTACATGTTGCTGTAAAGCACTTTTCCGGAACTGGTCACAGATTTAAGACATCAGAAGATCATGATAGGCCACCTATCTTCCTGAAACGTGATGGTAAATCTGCCTCTCGATGTCCGAAACCAGAGTACTGGCACCTATTCGGAAGAGTTCTGGCATCAGCCATTCATCTCCCAGCTCTTCCTTCACACGAGAGAGACAAGCAAGGGAATCCTTGTCACTGCGGTGCCTCCTGCTGGTTTAAAGCCTACCTTGTTTCCAGTTTTCCAGAAGAAATCTCTAATGGCCCGCAGCATTACTATAGCTACTGGGAAAGTGGCATTTACCGTTTCTTTTCCAGTAGAGGTCTTAATAAAGTCTGATCCTGCCATCATTGCGATCATACTGGCTTTATA
The DNA here is from genome assembly GCF_037043125.1 of Eumetopias jubatus. Classification (NCBI taxonomy): domain Eukaryota; kingdom Metazoa; phylum Chordata; class Mammalia; order Carnivora; family Otariidae; genus Eumetopias; species Eumetopias jubatus. The sequence continues at coordinate 111,702,688 of NW_028274818.1, read as the reverse complement.
GACATGAGTAAGAGATCCACGTTCTCCTGTAGCTAAGATGGTTTTGAGATGAGCCCCCCACAGGCCTTGTGAAACGGACCAATCTCATCACACAGGGCTTCCCGCTGGCCGGTCAGCACCAAGGTCCTATTAATCACCACATCGATTTCCATAACTCCATTTTCCACAGCCAATCTGATCTCTTCCAATCGTGTTTTTAAATGAGTCTGTCCAGGGCGCCTGGGTGGCTCAGTTGCTTGGGCGACTGCCTTCGGCTCAGGTCATGATCCTGGAGTCCCGGGATCGAGTCCCACATCGGGCTCCCTGCTCAGCAGGGAGTCTGCTTCTCGCTCTGACCCTCTTCCCTCTCGTGCTATCTCTCATTCTCTCTCTCAAATAAATAAATAAATAAATAAATGAGTCTGTCCAGCTGGAAAGCCAGTGGGCACGGAAGCCACTGGGATGGTACAGCCTGGGGCCTTCAGTGCTTTAACGGCATCACACAGCCGCGTGGTGTAGACATAAACAACAGTGGTCATAAGGCCTTTATCACACATATTTAAACTTTTTAAGAGAGCTTCCCGGATTGGATACTTGGCTTTATAACAGAGCCTTTGAACGTTGGATGATGTGTCATCGTCTGAAAGTGTAGTAAGACCTATAAAGACAATGGCTTTCAGGAGCCAAGCAGCTTCCCACTCCTTTTTCACTGTTCTGCAAGCCTGGATTTATTCTGCATGCCTCAGAACTGCGGGTTGATTCATTTCTTACTTTTATTCCTAGATTTCTTTTTCTTGATGCAATTGTAAATGGCATTGTTTTCTTATTTTCTCTTTGTGGAAGTTTGTCGTCACTATACAGAAATGCAACCAGTTGGGACACCTGGTAGCTTAGTCAGTTTAAGCATCTGTCTTTGGCTCAGGTCACAATCCCAGGGTCCTGGCATCGAGAACCTCATTGGGCTCCCTCCTCAGTGGGGTGTCGCCTTCTCCGTCCCCTTCTGCTGCTCACCCTGCTTGTGCTGTTTCTCTCTCTCTGTCAAATAAATAAATAAAATCTTAAAAAAAACGAAATGCACCAGGTCTCTGTATATTGACTTTGTGTCTTGCAGCTTTACTGAATTTATTTATTCTAACAGTTTTTTTGGTGGAATCTTTAGGGATTTCTATATATAGTATGTCATTTGCAAATAGTGACAGTTTTCCTATTTGGATTTCATATTTTCTTTTCTTTCTTTTCTATCTTTCATTCTTTCTTTTTCTTTCTTTCTTTCTTTCTTTCTTTCTTTCTTTCTTTCTTTCTTTCTTTCTTTCTTTCTTTCTTTCTTTCTTTCTTTTCTTTCTTCTCTCTCTCTCTCTCTTTGTTTCTTTTTCTTTCTTTCTTTTTTTTGGTCTAAATGCTTTGACTAGGGCTTTCAATACTATGTTGAATGAAAGTGAGGAGAGTGGAAATCTTTGTCTTGTTCTTGATCTTAGTGGAAAAGTTTTCAGCTTTTCACCCTTGAGTATGATTTTAGCTGTGAGCTTTTCAAATATGGTCTATGTTCCCTATATACCCAGATGGTTTATAGTTTTTATCATACATGCATATCGAATCTTGTCAAGTGTTCTTTCTGCATCTATTGTTACAATCATATGATTTTTATCTTTTATTATTTTAAGATGGTGTATCCTGATGTTTAATGTGCACATGTGCAAACATCCTGGCATCCCTGGAATAAACCCCACTTGATTGTGTTGTGTGATTCTCCCGATGTATTGTTGAATTCAGTTTCCTTATAATTTGTTGAGGATTTTGGCATCTATGTTCTTGAGGGATACTGGCTTTCCTTTTCATTTTTTCCCATCCCCCACCCCCCTCCCCTCTAGAACCCTCAGTTTGTTTTTCAGAGTCCATTATCTCTCATGGTTCGTCTCCCCCTCTAACTTACTCCCCTTCATTCTCCCCCTCCTGCTATCTTATTCCTCTTTTTTTTCTTAACATATGTTGTATTATTTGTTTCAGAAGTACAGATCTGTGATTCAACAGTCTTGTACAATTCACAGCGCTCACCATAGCACATACCCTCCCCAATGTCTATCACCCAGTCACCCCATCCCTCCCACACCCCCACCACTCCAGGAACACTCAGTTTGTTTCCTGAGATTAAGAATTCCTCATGTCACTGAGGTCATATGATACATGTCTTTCTCCGATTGACTTATTTCACTCAGCATAACACCCTCCCATTCCATCCACGTCGTTGCAATTGGCAAGATCTCATTCCTTTTGATGGCTGCATAATATTCCATTGTGTATATATACCACTTCTTCTTTATCCATTCATCTGTCCATGGACATCTTGGCTCTTTCCACAGTTTGGCTATTGTGGACATTGCTGCTGTAAACATTGGGGTGCACATACCCCTTCGGATACCTACATTTGGATCTTTGTGGTAAATACCCAGTAGTGCAATTGCTATATCGTATGGTAGCTCTATTTTCAACTGTGTTAGGAACCTCCATACTGTTTCCAGGGGGGTTGCACCAGCTTGCATTCCCACCAACAGTGTAGGTGGGTTCCCCGTTCTCTGCATCCACGCCAGCATCTGTCGTTTCCTGACATGTTAATTTTAGCCATTCTGACTGGTGTGAGGTGGTATCTTACTGAGTTTTTGATTTGGATTTCCCTGATGCCGAGCGATGTGGAGCACTTTTTCATGTGCCTGTTGGCCATTTGGATGTCTTCTTTGGAAAAATGTCTGTTCGTGTCTTCTGCCCATTTCATGATTAGATTATTTGTTCTTTGGGGGTTGAGTTTGATAAGTTCTTTATAGATTTTGGATACTAGCCCTTTATCTGAGATGTCATTTACAAATATTTTCTCCCATCCTGTTGGTTGTCTTTTGGTTTTGTGGACTGTTTCTTTTGCTGTGCAAAAGGTTTTTATCTTGATGAAATCCCAATAGTTCATTTTTGCCCTTGCTTCCCTTGCTTTTGGCGATGTTTCTAGGAAGAAGTTGCTGCGGCTAAGGTCGAAGAGGTTGCTCCTTGTGTTCTCCTTTAGAATTTTGATGGACTCCTGTCTCACGTTTAGGTCTTCCAACAATTTGGAGTCTATTTTTGAGTGTGGTGTAAGAAAATGGGCAGTTTCATTCTTCTGCATGTGGCTGTCCAATTTTCCCAACACCATTTGTTGAAGAGACTGTTTTTTTCCATTGGACATTCTTTCCTGCTTTGTCAAAGACGAGTTGACCATAGAGTTGAGGGTCCATTACTGGGCTCTTGATTCTGTTCCATTGATCTATGTGTCTGTTTTTGTGCCAGTAGCATTCTGTCTCGATGATGACAGCCTTGTAATAGAGCTGGAAGTCCGGAATTGTGATGCTGCCAGCTTTGCTTTTCATTTTCAATATTCCTCTGGCTATTCGGGGTCTCTTCTGGTTCCATACAAATTTTAGGGTTATTTGTTCCATTTCTTTGAAAAAAGTGGATGGTATTTTGATGGGGATTGCATAGAAATTGTAGATTGCTCTAGGTAGCATTGACATCTTCACAATGTTGATTCTCCCAATCCATGAGTATGGAATGTTTTTCCATTTCTTTGTGCCTTCCTCAATTTCTTTCATGAGTATTTTATAGTTTTCTGAGTACAGATCCTTTGCCTCTTTGGTTAGATTTATTCCTAGGTATCTTATGATTTTGGGGGCTATTGTAAATGGGTTCGACTCCTTAATTTCTTTCTTCTGTGTTGTTGTTGGTGTACAGGAATGTCATGATTTCTGTGCATGAATTTTATATCCTGCCACTTTACTGAATTCCTGTATGAGTTCTAGCAGTTTTGGGGTGGAGTCTTTTGGGTTTTCCACATACAGTATCATATCATCTGCAAATAGTGAGAGTTTGGCTCCTTCTTTGCTGATTCAGATGACTTTGATTTCTTTTTGTTGTCTGATTGCTGTGGCTAGGATTTCTAGTCCTATCCTGAATAGCAGTGGTGAGAGTGGACATCCCTGTCATGTTCCTGAACTTGGAGGGAAAGCTCTCAATTTTTCCTCATTTAGAATGATATTCGCTGTGGGTTGTTCATAGTTGGCTTTTATGATATTGAGGTATGTACGCTCTAACCCTATACTGTGAAGAATTTTGATCAAGAAAGGATGCTGTACATTGTCAAATGCTTTTTCTATATCTATTGAGAGGATCATATGTTTCTTGTTCTTTCTTTTATTAATGTATTATATCACATTGATTGATTTGCGGATGTTGAAGTAACCTTGCAGCCCAGGGATAAATCCCACTTGGTCGTGGTGAATAATCCTTTTAATGTACTGTTGGATTCTATTGGCTAGTACTTTGGTGAGAATTTTTGTATCCATGTTAACCAAAGATATTGGTCTGTAATTCTCCTATTTGATGGGGTCTTTGTCTGGTTTTGGGATCAAGGTAATGGTGGCCTCATAAAATGAGTTTGGGAATTTTCCTTCCATTTCTATTTTTGGGAACAGTTTCAGAAGAATAGATATTAATTCTTCTTTAAATATTTGGTAAAATTCCCCTCGGAAGCCATCTGGACCTGGGCTTTTGTTTGTTGGGAGATTTTTTGATGACTCCATCAATTTCCTTAGTGGTTATAGGTCTGCTCAGGTTTTCTATTTCTTCCTGTTTCAGTTTTGGTAGTCTATACATCTTTAGGAATACATCCATTTCTTCCAGATTATCTAACTTGCTAGCATATAGTTGCTCATAAAATGTTCTTTTTTTAAAATTTTTTTATTGTTATGTTAATCACCATATATTACATCATTAGTTTTTGATGTAGTGTTCCATGATTCATTGTTTCTTCATAACACCCAGTGCTCCATGCAGAATGTGCCCTCTTTAATACCCATCACCAGGCTAACCCATCCCCCACCCCTCCTCCCCTCCAGAAACCTCAGTTTGTTTTTTAGAGTCCATCATCTCTCAGAGTTCGTCTCCCCCTCTGACTTACTCCCCTTCATTCTTCCTCTCCTGTTATCTTCTTCTTTTTCTTTTTTCTTAAAATATGTTGCGTTATTTGTTTCAGAAGTACAGATCGTTGATTCAAAGGTATTCCACAATTCACAGCGCTCGCCATAGCACATACCCTCCTCAATGTCTATCACCCAGCCACCCCAACCCTCCCACCCCCAACAACTTCAGTAACACTCAGTTTGTTTCCTGAGATTATGAATTCCTCATATCAATGAGGTCATATCATACATGTCTTTCTCTGATTGACTTATTTCACTAAGCGTAAGTCCCTCCAGTTCCATCCACGTCGTTGCAAATGGCAAGATCTCATTCCTTTTGATGGCTGCATAATATTCCATTGTGTATATATACCACCTCTTCTTTATCCATTCATCTGTCGATGGGCATCTTGGCTCTTTCCACAGTTTGGCTATTGTGGACATTGCTGCTATAAACATTGGGGTGTACGTACCCCTTCATGTCCCTACATTTGTATCTTTGTGGTAAATACCCAGTAATGCAATTGCTGGATTGAATGGTAGTTCTAATTTGAACTGTTTGAGGAACCTCCATACTGTTCTCCAGAGGGGTTGCACCAGCTTGCATTCCCACCAACAGTGTAGGAGGATTCCCCTTTCTCCACATCCCCGCCAACATCTGTCGTTCCCTGACTTGTTAATTTTAGCCATTCTGACTGGTGTGAGGTGGTATCTCATTGAGGTTTTGATTTGGATTTCCCTGATGCCGAGCAATGTTGAGCACTTTTTCATGTGCCTGTTGGCCATTTGGATGTCTTCTTTGGAGAAATGTCTGTTCGTGTCTTCTGCCCATTTCTTGATTGGATTATTTGTTCTTTGGGGGTTGAGTCTGATAAGTTCTTTATAGATTTTGGATACTAGCCCTTTATCTGATAGGTCATTTGGAAATATTTTCATCCCATTCTGTCGGTTGTCTTTTGGTTTTGTGGACTGTTTCTTTTGCTGTGCAAAAGCTTTTTATCTTGATGAAATCCCACTAGTTCATTTTTGCCCTGGCTTCCCGTGCCTTTGGCGATGTTTCTAGGAAGAAGTTGCTGCGGCTGAGGTCGAAGAGGTTGCTACCTGTGTTCTCCTTTAGGATTTGGATGGACTCCTGTCTCACGTTTAGGTCTTTCAACCATTTGGAGTCTATTTTTGTGTGTGGTGTAAGGAAATGGTCCAGTTTCATTCTTCTGCATGTGGCTGTCCAATTTTCCCAACACCATTTGTTGAAGAAACTGTCTTTTTGCCATTGGACATTCTTTCCTGCTTTATCAAAGATAAGTTGACTATAGAGTTGAGGGTCCATTTCTGGGCTCTCGATTCTGTTCCATTGATCTGTGACTGTTTTTGTGCCAGTACCATACTATCTTGATAATGACAGCTTTGTAATAGAGCTGGAAGTCCGGAATTGTGATGCCTCCAGCTTTGCTTTTCTGTTTCAATATTCCTCTGGCTATTCGGGGTCTCTTCTGGTTCCATACAAATTTTAGGATTATTTGTTCCATTTCTTTGAAAAAAGTGGATGGTATTTTGATGGGGATTGCATTGAATGTGTAGATTGCTCTAGGTAGCATTGACATCTTCACAATGTTGATTCTCCCAATCCATGAGCATGGAACGTTTTTCCATTTCTTTGTGTCTTCTTCAATTTCTTTCATGAGTATTTTATACTTTTCTGAGTACAGATCCTTTGCCTATTTGGTTAAATTTATTCCTAGGTATCTTATGGTTTTGGGTGCAGTTGTGAATGGGATCGACTCCTTGATTTGTCTCTCTTCTGTCTTGTTGTTGGTGTGTAGGAATGCCACTGAATTCTGTGCATTGATTTTATAGCCTGCTACTTGACTGAATTCCTGTATGAGTTCTAGCAGTTTTGGGGTGGAGTCTTTTGGGTTTTCCACATAAAGTATCATATCATCTGCAAAGAGTGAGAGTTTGACTTCCTCTTTCCGATTTGGATGCCTTTGATTTCTTTTTGTTGTCTCATTGCCGTGGCTAGGACTTCTAATACTATGTTGAATAGCAGTGGTGAAAGTGGACATCACTGCCGCGTTCCTGACCTTAGGGGAAAAGCTCTCAGCCTTTCCCCATTGAGAATGATATTCGCTGTAGGTTTTTCATAGATGGCTTTTGTGATATTGAGGTATCTACCCTCTAACCCTATACTCTGAAGAGTTTTGATCAAGAAAGGATGCTGTACTTTGTCAAATGCTTTTTCTGCATCTATTGAATGGATCATATGTTTCTTGTCCTTTCTCTTGTTAATGTATTGAATCATGTTGATTGATTTGCGGATGTTGAACCAGCCTTGCAACCCAGGGATAAATCCCACTTGGTCGTGGTGAATAATCCTTTTAATGTACTGTTGGATGCTATTGGCTAGGATTTTGGTGAGAATTTTTGCATCCATGTTCATCAAGGATATTGGTCTGTAATTCTCCTTTTTGATGGGATCTTTGTCTGGTTTTGGGATCAAGGTAATGGTGGCCTCATAAAATGAATTTGGAAGTTTTCCTTCCATTTCTATGTTTTGGAACAGTTTCAGGAGAATAGGTATTAATTCTTCTTGAAATGTCTGATAGAATTCCCCTGGGAAGCCATCTGGCCCTGGGCTTTTGTTTCTTGGGAGATTTTTGATGACTGCTTCAATTTCCTTAGTGGTTATAGGTCTGTTCAGGTTTTCTATTTCTTCCTGGTTCAGTTTTGGTAGTTGATACATCTCTAGGAATGCACCCATTTCTTCCAGGTTATCTAATTTGCTGGCATAGAGTTGCTCATAATATGTTCTTACAATTGTTTGTATGTCTTTGGTATTGGTTGTGATCTCTCCTCTTTCATTCATGATTTTGTTGATTTGGGTCATTTCTCTTTTCTTTTTGATAAGTCTGGCCGGGGGTTTCTCAATCTTGTTAATTCTTTCAAAGAACCAGCTCCTAGTTTCGTTGATCTGTTCTACTGTTCTTTTGGTTTCTATTTTATTGATTTCTGCTCTGATCTTTATTGTTTGTCTTCTCCTGCTGGGTTTAGGCTTTATTTGCTGTTCTTTCTCCAGCTCCTTTAGGTGTAGGGTTAGGTTGTGTATTTGAGACCTTTCTTGTTTCTTGAGAAAGGCTTGTATTGCTATATACTTTCCTCTCAGGACTGCCTTTGATGTGACCCAAAGATTTTGAACAGTTGTGTTTTCATTTTCATTGGTTTCCATGAGATTTTTAATTCTTCTTTAATTTCCTGGTTGACCCATTCGTTCTTTAGTAGGATGCTCTTTAGCCTCCATGTATTTGAGTTCTTTCTGACTTTCCTCTTGTGATTGAGTTCTAGTTTCAAAGCATTGTTGTCTGAAAATATGCAGGGAATGATCCCAATCTTTTGGTACCGGTTGAGACCTGATTTGTGACCTAGGATGTGATCAATTCTGGAGAATGTTCCATGGGCACTAGAGAAGAATGTGTATTCCGTTGCTTTGGGATGGAATGTTCTGAATATGTCTGTGAAGTCCATTTGGTCCAGTGTGTCATTTAAAGTCTTTATTTCCTTGGTGATCTTTTGCTTAGATGATCTGTCCATTTCAGTCAGGGGGTGTTAAAGTCCCCTACTATTATTGTATTGTTGTCAATGTGTTTCTTTGCTTTTGTTATTAATTGCCTTATATAATTGGCTGCTCCCATGTTCGGGGCATAGATATTTACAATTGTTAGATCTTCTTGTTGGATAGACCCTTTAAGTAGGATATAGTGTCCTTCCTCATCTCTTATTACAGTCTTTGTTTTAAAGTCTAGTTTGTCTGATATAAGGATTGCCACCCCAGCTTTCTTTTGGTGTCCATTAGCATGGTAAATGGTTTTCCACCCCCTCACTTTCAATCTGGGGGTGTCTTTGCGTCTAAAATGAGTCTCTTGCAGACAGCATATGGATGGGTCTTGTTTTTTAATCCAATCTGATAGCCTGTGTCTTTTGATTGGGGCATTGAGCCCATTTACATTCAGGGTAACTAGTGAAAGGTATGAATTTAGTGCCATTGTATTGCTTGTAAAGTGACTGTTAGCTTTATTTGTCTGTGTTCCTTTCTGATCTTTGCTGCTTTTAGGGTCTCTCTTTGCTTAGAGGACCCTTTTCAATATTTCTTTTTTTTTTAAGATTTTATTTATTTATTTGAGCGAGAGAGAGTGACAGATAGAGAGCACGAGAGGGAAGAGGGTCAGAGGGAGAAGCAGACTCCCCGCTGAGCAGGGAGTCCGATGCGGGACTCGATCCCGGGACTCCAAGATCATGACCTGAGTCGAAGCAGTCTCTTAACCAACTGAGCCACCCAGGCGCCCCCCCTTTCAATATGTCTTGGAGGGCTGGTTTCATATTTGCAAATTCCTTTAGTTTTTGTTTGTTCTGGAATCTTTTTATCTCTCCTTCCATTTTCAATGACAGCCTAGCTGGATATAGTATTCTTGGCTGCATATTTTTCTCTTTTAGTGCTCTGAAGATATCTTGCCTGTCCTTTCTCGCCTGCCAGGTCTCTGTGGATAGGTCTGTTGCCAATCTAATGTTTCTACAATTGTAGGTTACATATCTCTTCTCCCGAGCTGCTTTCAGGATTTTCTCTTTGTCTCTGAGACTCGTAAGTTTTACTATTAGATGTCGGGGTGTTGACCTATTTTTATTAATTTTGAGAGGGGTTCTCTGTGCCTCCTGGATTTTGATGCCTGTTTCCTTCCTCACATTAGAGAAGTTCTCTGCTATTATTTGCTCCAATATACCTTCTGCCCCTCTTTCTCTCTCTTCTTCTTCTGGGATCCCAATTATTCTAATGTTGTTTTGTCTTATCGAATCACTTATCTCTCGAATTCTGCCCTTGTGATCCTGTAGTTGTTTCTCTCTCTTTTTCTCAGCCTCTTCATTTTCCGTCATTTTGTCTTCTATATCACTGATTCTCTCTTTTGCCTAATTTATCCTAGCAGTTAGTGCCCCCATTTTTGATTGCACCTCATCAATAGCCTTTTTGATTTCGAATTGGTTAGATTTTAATTCTTTTATTTCTCCAGAAAGGGTTTCTCTAATAACTTCCACGCTTTTTTCAAGCCCAGCTAGTATCTTTAAAGTCATGATTCTGAACTCTAGGTCTGACATCGTACTAATGTCCGTATTGAGTAGGTCCCTGGCTGACGGTACTACCTCTTGTTCTTTTTGCTGAGGTGATTTCTTTCGTCTTGTCATTTTGTCCAGAGGAGAATAGATGAATGAGAGAACAAAATGCTAACAGGTTTACAACGTCCCCAGCAAATATACTGTATACAAATCAGAAAAGGCCTGAAACCAGGGGAAAAGAAAGGGAAAGAAAGAAAAAAGAAAGAGAAAAAAAAAGAAAAAAAAAGATAACAAAAACAGAACAATACAAAAAAAGCAGAATATGATCAAATATGATCAGGCTAGTGCATAGATTAGTACCACATACTAGATTTTGGGCATATTTTGGTCTGTTAGAAAAAAGTGCCTCCTGAAATTTTAAAGGAAGAAAGACATATATGTACAAAATAAGGGTTGATACAATGAAGGGATAGAAGATGACTGTAAAGATGAGAATTATAAAAGATTTTATAAAAGGACTTGATAAGAAGATGTTTGAAAAAAGAAAGATTTAAGAAAAAAAAAAGGAAAAAGGGAGAGAATGTGATCAGGCAGGAGACTAGAACAAAGCCATACACTAGTGATTTAGGGTATATTTTGATCTGTTAGAAGAAACTGTATCTCAAAATTTTAAAGAGAGAACAACTTATATATATATGCCAAAAATAAGGGTAACTACTATGAAGGGATAAATTATGACTCTAAAAATGAAAAATAATTTTTTTAAAAAGGGTTTGATAAGATGTTGGCTGAAAAAGGGAAAAAAGAAAAATAAAAAAAAAACAGTTAACAAAAATTAACTTTGATGAATTAATGAATCATGGTAAAAAAAAAAGCCATGAATTCTATGTGCAGTATTCCCCTAGCGCTGGAGTTCTCCCATTTTCCTTGATTGGTAAACTTGGTCTTGGCTTGCTGGCTGTTCGTGCTGATCTTCTGGGGAGGGGCCTGTTGCTGTGGTTTCCAAATGTCTTTGCCGGAGGCTGAATTGCCCCGCCCTTTTCGGTCCGGGCTAAGCAAGCTGCTCAGGTTTGCTCTCAGGAGCTTTTGTTCCCTGCAAGCTCTCGGTACAGCTTTGGAGGACCAAGGCAAAAATGGTGGCCTCCCAATCTCCACCCGGAGGAGCTGATAACTTGGGGCCCCGCTCCTCAGTGTGCCCCCAGAGAAAGCAGTCACTCCCGTCTCCCTGGTCTCTGGCCGCACTCCGTGCTCACCCGGCCTGTGACCGAGTGTTGCTATCTCTGGCACCTGACCCCGTGTGGAGTCTCCAAACCCAGCAGATCCCTGTGGTGCACTTCCGCGCCGCTCCTCCCAGGGTTGGATGGGGAGTCTCCCTGGCTCTGCCACTTGTTGGGTCCCTGCTGGAGGAGCAGTGGCCCGACTGGGCCGCTGGTCACAGTTTATGGCAACCCCGAGCTGAGAGCCCGTGCCTCGGCTCCGTCTCTGCAGCCGGCTTCCCCGCTCAGATACCTGGGAGCTCTGCCACACTCAGGCACCCCCTGTCTTTCTGTGACCCCAAGGGTCCTGAGACCACACTGTCCCGGTAGGATTCCACTCCCTGCTTAGCCACTACAGCGACGTCTCTTAGCCGAGCCAACTTCTAAAAGGTCCGTTTTTGTGCTCCGCGGCTCTATCACTTGCCAGAAGCGGCCAGTGGAGGCCCCTCCCCCACCGTCTATCCTCCCGAATATTGCCTCCGATTCACTTCTCCGCACGTCCTACCTTCCAGAAAGTGGTCGCTTCTCTGTTCAGAGAGTTGTTGCTACTCTCCTCTTTGATCTCCTGTTGAGTTCGTAGGTGTTCAGAATGGTTTGATCCCTATTCAGTTGAATTCCTGAGACCAGACGAAATCTAGTTCTCCTACTCCTCCGCCATCTTGCTCCGCCTCCCATAAAATGTTCTTATAATTGTTTGTATTTCTTTGGTGTTGGTTGTGATCTCTCCTCTTTCATTCACGATTTTATTTATTTGGGTTATTTCTCTTTTCTTTTTGCTAAGTCTGGCAGGGGTTTATCAAACTTGTTAATTCTTTCAAAGAACCAGCTCCTAGTTTCATTGATCTGTTCTAGTGTTCTTTTGGTTTCTATTTCATTGATTTCTGCTCTGATCTTTATCATTTTTCTTCTCCTGTTGGGTTTAGCCTTTATTTGCTATTCTTTCTCTAGCTGCTTTAGGTGTAGGGTTAGATTGTGTATTTGAGACCTTTCTTGTTTCTTGAGAAAGGCTTGTATTGCCATATACTTTCCTCTTAGGACTGCCTTTGTTGCATCCCAAAGATATTGAATAGTTGTGTTTTCATTTTCATTTATTTCCATTAATTCTTCTTTAATTTCCGTTGACCCTTTCATTCTTTAGTAGGATGCTCTTTAGCCTCCATGTATTTGAGTTGTTTCCGACTATCCTCTTGTGATTGAGTTCTGGTTTCAAAGCATTGTGGTCTGAAAATATGCAGGGAATGATCCCAGTCTTTTGGTACTGGTTGAGACCTGATTTGTGACCTAGGATGTGATCTATTCTGCAGCATGTTCCATGGGCACTAGAGAAGAATGTGTATTCTGTTGCTTTGGGATGGAATGTTCTGAATACATCTGTGAAGTCCATTTGGTCCAGTGTGTCATTTAAAGTCTTTATTTCCTTGGTGATCTTTTGCTTAGATGATCTCTCCATTTCAGTGAAGGGGGTGTTAAAGTCCCCCATTATTATTGTATTGTTGTGAATGTTTTTCTTTGCTTTTGTTTTTAATTGCCTTATATAATTGGCTGCTCCCATGTTCAGGGCATAGATATTTACAATTGTTAGATCTTCTTGTTGGATAGACGTTTTAAGTAGGATATAGTGTCCTTCCTCATCTCTTATTAGAGTCTTTGTTTTAAAATCTAATTTGTCTGATATAAGGATTCCCACCCCATCTTTCTTTCGGTGTCCATTAGCATGGTAAATTGTTTTCCACCCCCTCATTTTCAATCTGGGGGTGTCTTTGGGTCTATAATGACTCTCTTGCAGAAAATATATCGATGGGTCTTGTTTTTTTATCCAGTTTGATAGCCTGCGTCCTTTGATTGGGGGATTTAGCCCATTTACATTCAGGGTAACTATTGAAAGATACGAATTTAGTGCCATTGTATTTCCTGTAATGTGACTCTTACAGTATATTGTCTCTGTTCCTTCCTGGTCCATGTTACTTTTAGGCTCTCTCTTTGCTTAGAGGACCTCTTTCAATAGTTCTTGTAGGACTGGTTTGTTGTTTGTAATTTCTTTTAGTTTTGTTTGTCCTGGAAGCTTTTTATCTCTCCTTGTAGTTTCAGTGACAACCTAGCTGGATACAGTATTCTTGGCTGCATAATTTTCTCCTTTAGTGCTCTGAAAATATCATGCCAGTCCTTTCTGTCCTGCCACGTCTCTGTGGATAGGACTGTTGCCAGTCTACTACTTCTATCATTGTAGGCTACAGATCTCTTCTCCCAGGCTGCTTTCAGGATTTTCTCTTTGTCTCTGAGACTCGTAAGTTTTACTATTAAAAATGGGTTGGGGCACCTGGGTGGGTCAGTCATTAAGAGGCTGCCTTCGGCTGAGGTCATGATCCCACAGTCCTGGGATTGAGTCCCAAATTGGGCTCCCTGCTCAGCGGGAGGCCTGCTTCTCCTTCTCCCACTCCCCCTGCTTGTGTCCCTGCTCTCACCGTCTCTGTCTCTGTCGAATAAATAAATAAAATCTTTAAAAAAATGCGTCGGGGTGTTGACCCATTTTTATTGATTTTGAGGGGGGTTCTCCCTGCCTCCTGGATTTTGATGCATTTTCTTTCTCCAAATTAGGGAAGTTCTCTGCTATAATTTGCTGCAATATACCTTCTGCCCCTCTCTTCTTCTTCTTCTGGGATCCCAGTTATTCTAATATTGTTTCATCTTATGGTATTAATTATCTCTCAAATTCTGCCCTCGTGATACAGTAGTTGTTTATCTCTCCTTTTCTGGGCTCTTTTATTTTCCATCATTTGGTCTTCTATATCACTAATTCTCTCTTCTGCCTCATTTATCCTAGCAGTTAGAGATTCCATTTTTTATTGCACCTCATTAATAGCCTTTTTGATTTTGACCTGGATAGATTTTAGTTCTTTTATTTCTCCAGAAATGGTTTCTCTAATAACTTCCATGCTTTTTTCAAGCCCAGCTAGTATTTTTAAAATCGTCATTCTGAACTCTAGTTCCAACATCTTACTAATGTCCATACTGATTAGGTCCCTGGTAGTCGGAAATGCCTCTTGTTCTTTCTTCTGGGGTGATTTTTTTCCACCTTCTCATTTTGTCCAGAGAAGAACAGATGAATGAGAGAACAAAACGCTAACAGAGTAACAATGACCCCAGACAAATATACATTAAACAAATCAGAAGAGACCTGAAAGTGGGGGAAAAGAGCGTAAAAGAAAGTAAAAAGAAAAAAATGAAAAAGAAAAGATAAAAAACAAATGAACAAAGAAAAACAGAATATGATCAAATATGATCAGAAGAAAGTGCCTCCCAAAATTTTAAAGAAAGAAAAGCTTATATATGTACAAAAATAAGGGTAACTACTATGAAGGAATAGAATATGACCCCAAAAATGAAAAATGAAAAAGATTATTTAAAAAGGAATTGATAAGATGTTGATTGAAAAAGGGAAAAAGAAAATTTCAAAAAGAAAATTAAAAAAATTAACTTTGAAAGACTAAAGAATCATGGGAAAAAAGCCATGAATTCTAGGTGCAGTATTCCCCTAGTGCTGGAGTTCTGCCATTCTCATTGATCGGTAAACTTGGTCTTGGCTGGCTGTTCTTGCTGATCTTCTGGGGGAGGGACCTGTTGCCGTGGTTCCCAAATGTCTTTGCTGGAGGCAGAACTGCCCTGCCTTTGCCGGTTCGGGCTAAGGAATCTACTCGGGTTTGCTCTCGGGAGCTTTTGTTCCCTGCAAGCTCTCAGTACAGCTTTGGAGGATGAGAGTGAAAATGGCGGCCTCCCAATCTCCACCCCAGAGGAGCTGAGAAATTGGGGCCCCACTCCTCAGTGAGCCCCCAGAGAAAAGCAGTCAATCACTCCTCTCTCCCCAGTCTCTAGCCTCACTCTGTGCTCACCCGGCCTGTGAACCAGCATAGCATTTCTATCTCTGGCACACAACCCCGTGTGGTGTCTCCAAACCCAGCAGATTCCTGCATTGTACTCCTGCGCTTCTCCTCCTGGGGGAGGAAGGGGTGTCTCCGCGCATCTGCCACTTGTTAGGTCCCTGCTGGAGGAGCAGCGGCCCGACTGTGCTGTGGATCACATTTTATGGCAACCCCTAGCTGAGAGCCCACTCCTTGGCTCTGTCTCTGTAGCTAGCTTCCCTGCTCCGATACCTGGGAGCTCTACTGCCCTTAGGCACCCCTGGTCTTTCTGTGACCCCGAGGGTCCTGAGACCACACTTTCCCAGCGAGGGCTCCACCCTCCTCTGAGCCACTGGAGCGACATCCCTAAGTAGAGCTGACTTCTAAAAGTTCCGATTTTGTGCTCCACTGCTCTATCACTTGCTAGTAGTGCCTGAAGAATGCCCCCTCCCCTACCATCTATCATCCCAAATATCACCTCGGATTCACTTCTCTGCACATCCTACCTTCCAGAAAGTGGTCGCTTTTCTGTTCAGAGAGTTGTTGCTATTCTTCTCTTTGGTCTCCTGTTGAGTTTGTAGGTGTTCAGAATGGTTTGATCCCCATCTAGCTGAATGCCTGTGACTAGATGAAATTTAGGTCTCCTACTGCTCTGCCATCTTGCTCCTCCTCTCAGTAACATACTGTTTTTATTCCTGAAGCTTTGTAGTATAGTTTGAAGTCAGGAAGTGTGGTAACTATGGCTTTGTTCTTTTTTCCTCAGGAAGGACATTTTAACAATATAAATTCTTCTGATCCATGAACAGAGGATGTCTTTCCATTTGTTTGTCTTTGCATTTCTTTGAATTCTTTCAGCAAAGTCTTCTAGTTCAGTGTACTGGACTTTCACATCCTTGGTTAAATTTATTCGTAATATTTTATTGTTTTTGATGCTATTTTGAATGGGGTAGTTTTCTTTATTTCGTTTTCAGATGTTTCATTCTTAGTGTATAGGAATGTAAATAATTTGCATAAGTTGACTCTGTATCCTGCAACTTGACTGAACTCTAACAGCCTTTTAGATTTTCTATATACCAAATCGTATTATATGCAAACAGTGACAGATTCACTTCTTCCTTCCTGATTTGGATGCCTGTTGTTTCTTTGTCTTGCCTGATTGCTTTGGCAAGGACTTCTAATACCAAACTGAATAAGAGTGGTGTGTGTGGGCATCCACATCTTGTTTCTGCTCCTTGAGGAAAAGCTTTCAATTTTTCACCAGCGAGTATACTGTTAGCCATGGGCTCATAACGTATAGCCTCTAATACATTGAGGTACATTCCTTCTATACCGGATCTGCTAAGGGTTTTTATTAAATGATGTATTTTGTCAAGTGCTTTTTCTGCATCTATTCAGATGATCATGTGATTTTTTCCTTTCATTTTATTAATGTGATGTATCACATTTATTGATTTCTGTATGTTTAATGATCCTTGCATTTCAGGGATAAAACCTACTTGCTCATGATGTATAATCCTATTTATGTGTTCTTGAATTCAGTTTGCTAATATGTTGTTAAGAGTTTTTGCATCTGGATTCATCAGAAATATTGGTCTGTAGGTTTTTTTCTTGTGGAGTCCTTCTTTGGCTTTGGTATCAGGGAAATGGCAGCCTCACAAGCTTATTTTGGAAGTATTCCCTCCTCCTCAATTTTTTGGAAGAGTTTGAGAAGAACAGGGGTTAATTCTTCTGTGACTGTCTGATAGAATCTCCAGTGAAGCTGTCTTGTCCTGGGGGAGGTTTCTGTGTTGGGAGGTTTTTTGTTTTTTTTTTTAAAGATTTTATTTTATTTATTTGACAGAGAGAGACACAGTGAGAGAGGGAACACAAGCAGGAGGAGTGGGAGAGGGAGAAGCGAAGCAGGCTTCCCGCAGAGCAGGGAGCCCGATGTGGGGCTCGATCCCAGGACCCTGGGATCATGACCTGACCCGAAGGCAGACACTTAACGACGGAGCCACCCAGGCACCCTTATTTGAGTCTTTTTTTTTTTCTTAGTCTAACTAAAGGTTTGTTGATTTTGTTTATCTTATTCATAGAACCAGTTCTCAGGTTCATCAATGCTTTCGGTTTTTTTTTTTTTTTATCATTCCCATTTCATTTATTTCTGCTTTGGGCTGTATTGTTTCCTTCCTTCTGCTAACTTTGGGCTTAATTTGTTGTTGTTTTTTCAGTCCCTTGAGATGTAAAGATAGGTTGCTTACTTGAGGTCTTTCCAATTTCTTTTTATTTTAATTTTTGTATTGTTATGTTAATCACCATATATTACATAATTTGTTTTGGTGTAGTGTTCCATGATTCATTGTTTGTTCATAAAACCCAGTGCTCCATGCAGAATGTGCCCTCCTCAATACCCATCATCAGGCTAACCCATCCCCCCACCCTCCTCCCCTTCAGAAACCTCAGTTTGTTTTTCAGAGTCCATCATCTCTCCTGGTTCGTCTCCCCCTCTGACTTACTCCCCTTCATTCTTCCTCTCCTGCTATCTTCTTCTTTTTCTTTTTTCTTAAAATATGTTGTGTTATTTGTTTCAGAAGTACAGATCTGTGATTCAACAGTCTTACACAATTCACAGCGCTCACCGTAGCACATATCTTCCCCAATGTCCATCACCCAGCCACCCCATCCCTCCCACCCCCGACCACTCCAGCAACCCTCAGTTTGTTCCTGAGATTAAGAATTCCTCATATCAGTGAGGTCATATGATACATGTCTTTCTCTGATTGACTTATTTCACTCAGCATAACAGCCTCCAGTTCCATCCACGTAGTTGCAAATGGCAAGATCTCATTCCTTTTGATGGCTGCATAATATGCCATTGTGTATATATACCACCTCTTCTTTATCCATTCATCCGTCGATGGACATCTTGGCTGTTTCCACAGTTTGGCTATTGTGGACATTGCTGTTATAAACATTGGGGTGCACGTACCCCTTCGGGTCCCTACATTTGTATCTTTGGGGTAAATACCAAGTAGTGCAATTGCTGGATCAAATGATAGCTCTAATTTCAACTGTTTGAGGCAACTCCATACTGTTTTCCAGGGGGGCTGCACCAGCTTGCATTCCCACCAACAGTGTAGGAGGGTTCCCCTTTCTCCACATCCCCGCCAACATCTGTCGTTCCCTGACTTGTTAATTTTAGCCATTCTGACGGGTGTGAGGTGGTATCTCATTGAGGTTTTGATTTGGATTTCCCTGATGCCGAGCGATGTGGAGCACTTTTTCATGTGCCTGTTGGCCATTTGGATGTCTTCTTTGGAAAAATGTCTGTTCATGTCTTCTGCCCATTTCTTGATTGGATTATTTGTTCTTTGGGTGTTGAGTTTGATAAGTTCTTTATAGATTTTGGATACTAGCCCTTTATCTGATATGTCATTTGCAAATATTTTCTCCCATTCTGTCGGTTGTCTTTTGGTTTTGTGGACTGTTTCTTTTGCTGTGCAAAAGCTTTTTATCTTGATGAAATCCCAATAGTTCATTTTTGCCCTGGCTTCCCGTGCCTTTGGTGATGTTTCTAGGAAGAAGTTGCTGCGGCTGAGGTCGAAGAGGTTGCTACCTGTGTTCTCCTTTAGGATTTGGATGGAATCCTGTCTCACGTTTAGGTCTTTCAACCATTTGGAGTCTATTTTTGTGTGTGGTGTAAGGAAATGGTCCAGTTTCATTCTTCTGCATGTGGCTGTCCAATTTTCCCAACACCATTTGTGGAAGAGACTGTCTTTTTTCCACTGCACATTCTTTCCTGCTTTGTCAAAGATAAGTTGACCATAGAGTTGAGGGTCCCTTTCTGGGCTCTCGATTCTGTTCCATTGATCTATGTGTCTGTTTTTGTGCCAGTACCATACTGTCTTGATGATGACAGCTTTGTAATAGAGCTGGAAGTCCGGAATTGTGATGCCGCCAGCTTTGCTTTTCTTTTTCAATATTCCTCTGGCTATTCGGGGTCTCTTCTGGTTCCATACAAATTTTAGGATTATTTGTTCCATTTCTTTGAAAAAAGTGGATGGTATTTTGATGGGGATTGCATTGAATGTGTAGATTGCTCTAGGTAGCATTGACATCTTCACAATGTTGGTTCTCCCAATCCATGAGCATGGAAAGTTTTTCCATTTCTTTGTGTCTTCTTCAATTTCTTTCATGAGTATTTTATAGTTTTCTGAGTACAGATCCTTTGCCTCTTTGGTTAAATTTATTCCTAGGTATCTTATGGTTTTGGGTGCAGTTGTGAATGGGATCGACTCCTTGATTTGTCTCTCTTCTGTCTTGTTGTTGGTGTATAGGAATGCCACTGATTTCTGTGCATTGATTTTATAGCCTGCTACTTGACTGAATTCCTGTATGAGTTCTAGCAGTTTTGGGGTGGAGTCTTTTGGGTTTTCCACATAAAGTATCATATCATCTGCAAAGAGTGAGAGTTTGACTTCCTCTTTGCCGGTTTGGATGCCTTTGATTTCTTTTTGTTGTCTGATTGCTGTGGCTAGGACTTCTAATACTATGTTGAATAGCAGTGGTGAGAGTGGACATCCCTGCCGCGTTCCTGACCTTAGGGGAAAAGCTCTCAGCCTTTCCCCATTGAGAATGATATTCGCTGTAGGTTTTTCGTAGATGGCTTTTATGATATTGAGGTATGTACCCTCTATCCCTATACTCTGAAGAGTTTTGATCAAGAAAGGATGCTGTACTTTGTCAAATGCTTTTTCTGCATCTATTGAGAGGATCATATGATTCTCGTTCTTTCTTTTGTTAATGTATTGTATCACGTTGATTGATTTGCGGATGTTGAACCAGCCTTGCAACCCAGGGATAAATCCCACTTGGTCGTGGTGAATAATCCTTTTAATGTACTGTTGGATGCTATTGGCTAGGATTTTGGTGAGAATTTTTGCATCCATGTTCATCAAGGATATTGGTCTGTAATTCTCCTTTTTGATGGGATCTTTGTCTGGTTTTGGGATCAAGGTAATGGTGGCCTCATAAAATGAATTTGGAAGTTTTCCTTCCATTTCTATGTTTTGGAACAGTTTCAGGAGAATAGGTACTAATTCTTCTTGAAGTGTCTGATAGAATTCCCCTGGGAAGCCATCTGGCCCTAGGCTTTTGTTTCTTGGGAGATTTTTGATGACTGCTTCAATTTCCTTAGTGGTTATAGGTCTGTTCAGGTTTTCTATTTCTTCCTGGTTCAGTTTTGGTAGTTGATACATCTCTAGGAATGCACCAATTTCTTCCAGGTTATCTAATTTGCTGGCATAGAGTTGCTCGTAATATGTTCTTATAATTGTCTGTATTTCTTTGGTGTTGGTTGTGATCTCTCCTCTTTCATTCATGATTTTGTTGATTTGGGTCATTTCTCTTTTCTTTTTGATCAGTTTGGCCAGGGGTTTATCAATCTTGTTAATTCTTTCAAAGAACCAGCTCCTAGTATCGTTGATCTGTTCTACTGTTGTTTTGTTTTCTAGTTCATTGATTTCTGCTCTGATCTTTATGATTTCTCTTCTCCTGCTGGGTTTAGGCTTTCTTTGCTGTTCTTTCTCCAGCTCCTTTAGGTGTAGGGTTAGATTGTGTATTTGAGACCTTTCTTGTTTCTTGAGAAAGGCTTGTATTGCTATATACTTTCCTCTCAGGACTGCCTTTGCTGTATCCCAAAGATTTTGGACAGTTGTGTTTTCATTTTCATTGGTTTCCATGAATTTTTTTAATTCTTCTTTAATTTCCTGGTTGACCCATTCATTCTTTAGTAGGATGCTCTTTAGCCTCCACGTATTTGAGTTCTTTCCGACTTTCCTCTTGTGATTGAGTTCTAGTTTCAAAGCATTGTGGTCTGAAAATATGCAGGGAATGATCCCAATCTTTTGGTACCGGTTGAGACCTGATTTGTGACCTAGGATGTGATCAATTCTGGAGAATGTTCCATGGGCACTAGAGAAGAATGTGTATTCCGTTGCTTTGGGATGGAATGTTCTGAATATGTCTGTGAAGTCCATTGGTCCAGTGTGTCATTTAAAGTCTTTATTTCCTTGTTGATCTTTTGCTTAGAGGATCTGTCCATTTCAGTCAGGGGGGTGTTAAAGTCCCCCACTATTATTGTATTGTTGTCAATGTGTTTCTTTGCTTTTGTTATTAATTGCCTTATATAATTGGCTGCTCCCATGTTCGGGGCATAGATATTTACAATTGTTAGATCTTCTTGTTGGATAGACCCTTTAAGTAGGATATAGTGTCCTTTCTCATCTCTTATTACAGTCTTTGTTTTAAAGTCTAGTTTGTCTGATATAAGGATTGCCACCCCAGCTTTCTTTTGGTGTCCATTAGCATGGTATATGGTTTTCCAACCCCTCACTTTCAATCTAGGGGTGTCTTTGGGTCTAAAATGAGTCTCTTGCAGACAGCATATGGATGGGTCTTGTTTTTTAATCCAATCTGATAGCCTGTGTCTTTTGATTGGGGCATTGAGCCCATTTACATTCAGGGTAACTATTGAAAGGTATGAATTTAGTGCCATTTTATTGCCTGTAAGGTGACTGTTACTGTATGTTGTCTGTGTTCCTTTCTGATCTTTGCTGCTTTTAGGCTCTCTCTTTGCTTAGATGACCCCTTTCAATATTTCTTGGAGGGCTGGTTTCGTGTTTGCAAATTCCTTTAGTTTTTGTTTGTCCTGGAAGCTTTTTATCTCTCCTTCTATTTTCAATGACAGCCTAGCTGAATATAGTATTCTTGGCTGCATATTTTTCTCGTTTAGTGCTCTGAAGATATCTTGCCAGTCCTTTCTGGCCTGCCAGGTCTCTGTGGATAGGTCTGTTGCCAATCTAATATTTTTACCATTGTAGGTTACATATCTCTTCTCCCGAGCTGCTTTCAGGATTTTCTCTTTGTCTCTGAGACTCATAAGTTTTACTATTAGATGTCGGGGTGTTGACCTATTTTTATTGATTTTGAGAGGGGTTCTCTGTGCCTCCTGGATTTTGATGCCTGTTTCCTTCCTCACATTAGGGAAGTTCTCTGCTATTATTTGCTCCAATATACCTTCTGCCCCTCTCTCTCTTTCTTCTTCTTCTGGGATCCCAATTATTCTAAAGTTGTTTCGTCTTATCGAATCACTTATCTCTCGAATTCTGCCCTCATGATCCTGTAGTTGTTTCTCTCTCTTTTTCTCAGCCTCTTTACTTTCCATCATTTGTCTTCTATATCACTGATTCTCTCTTCTGCCTCATTTATCCTAGCATTTAGTGCCCCCATTTTTGATTGCACCTCATCAATAGCCTTTTTGATTTCGACTTGGTTAGATATTAGTTCTTTTATTTCTCCAGAAAGGGTTTCTCTCATAACTTCCACGCTTTTTTCAAGCCCAGCTAGTATCTTTAAAGTCATGATTCTGAACTCTAGGTCTGACATCGTACTAATGTCCGTATTGAGTAGGTCCCTGGCTGACAGTACTACCTCTTGTTCTTTTTGCTGAGGTGATTTCTTTCGTCTTGTCATTTTGTCCAGAGGAGAATAGATGAATGAGAGAACAAAATGCTAACAGGTTTACAACGTCCCCAGCAAATATACTGTATACAAATCAGAAAAGGCCCGAAAGCAGGGGAAAAGAAAGGGAAAGAAAGAAAAAAGAAAGAGAAAAAGAAAAAAAAAGAAAGATAAAAACAAAAACAGAACTATACAAAAAAGGCAGAATATGATCAAATATGATCAGGCCAGTGCATAGATCAGTGCCACACACTAGGTTTTGGGCGTATTTTGGTCTGTTAGAAAAAAGTGCCTCCTGAAATTTAAAGGAAGAAAGACATATATGTACAAAATAAGGGTTGATACAATGAAGGGATAGAAGATGACTGTAAAGATGAAAATTATAAAAGATTTTATAAAAGGACTTGATAAGATAAGAAGTTGTTTGAAAAAAGAAAGAAGATTTAAGAAAAGAAAAAGAAAAAAGGGAGAGAATGTGATCAAGTAGGAGACTAGAACAGAACCATACACTAGTGATTTAGGGTATATTTTTATCTGTTAGAAGAAACTGTGTCTCAAAATTTTAAAGAGAGAACAACTTATATATGTATATGCCAAAAATAAGGGTAACTACTATGAAGGGATAAAATATGACTCTTCCAGTAAGTGGTCGCTTCTCTGTTCAGAGAGTTGTTGCTACTCTCCTCTTTGATCTCCTGTTGAGTTCGTAGGTGTTCAGAATGGTTTGATCCCTATTCAGCTGAATTCCTGAGACCAGACGAAATCTAGGTCTCCTACTCCTCCGCCATCTTGCTCCACCTCCTGATATGAGGAATTCTTAATCTCAGGAAACAAATTGAGTGTTGCTGGAGTGGTGGCGGTGTGGGAGGGATGGGGTGGCTGGGTGATAGACATTGGGGAAGGTATGTGCTATGGTGAGCGTTGTGAATTGTACAAGACTGTTGAATCACAGGTCTGTACCTCTGAAACAAATAATGCAATATATGTTAAGAAAAAAAAAAAAGAAGAAAATATCAGGAGGGGAAGGATGAAGGGGAGTAAATCGGTGGGGGAGATGAACCAATATTTTACTAAAGAAGAAATGAAAAAGCCACAAGCTATTCTGTTTGCCACAAATTCCTACACCAAAAAGGAAAACACGACCCAGTTGCATTTATCCATGTCCCGGCACCTCAACATCAGTTTTAGATATTTTCCTATATACTTTGTAAATGTCTTTAGTGCAAACAGCTCATTAATTTATGCAAATTAGGGAAACTGATTTGTAATATCATCACCTTTAAAGGTATCTTCTATACATTTCTTCCCCTCGCCCCAAGACGCCCACCAGATCTGTCGCTCAGGTGAACGATGATACAATCAACTGTTCCAGGAGCCCAAAGCAATCAGTAATCTTAGCTTCTAAATATGCAGGGATCTCAAACTTCTACCAGTGTAAACAAAAAGACTCAAGTGATCAAAAATCACATCGTTGTGGCACCTGGGCGGCTTAATCCATTAAGCATCTGCCTTCGGCTCAGGTCGTGATCCCAGGGTCCTGGGATCAAGAGCCCCATGTCGGTCTCCCCACTCAGCGGGGAGCCTGCTTCTCCCTCTGCCTGGGCTGCTCCCCCTGCTTGTGCTCTCTCTGTCTCTCAAATAAATAAATAAAATATTTAAATAAAAATCACATAGTTGAAGAAAAATGTATCAGTATGAAGATTTTTTAACTACAATTTTATTATGCCTTTCTTTCAAGCTACAAGCTCTCTTTAAAATGACATCAAATTACAGTGCATACACAACTATAACAGCTTAGACTTGCTTAGGAGCAAATCATTACATTAAAATAAATAACCTTCTAAATATTTCATAATTTAATTGGCTCTTAAATAGTTTTCCCGGGGGGAAAACAAGCATTCTGTGTTCTTTGAGTTGGATATATAAGTGAACTGCTATTTATTCATTTAAATCCCGAAGAAACCTAAAGACAAAAGTTTTTTTTTCTAATCAATACAGATATACATGATCATCATCATTAATACAGTGAAAGGATGAAATGGTATAAACAGTCAATCTCTCATAACTATGGTTGCAAAATAATCTAAATGGACAATGACTGACCCTGACAGTCATTTCAAGGAAAGAAGAACCTAAGTCAAGAAAATGAAAAATATGTACTCTGACTAACGAGTGAGAAGTATTAACACAAAAATGAGAACTATGGAATGAAAAAGTCATTTTACTTTGTCTTAAAATAATGGAGGGGTGCCTGGGTGGCTCGGTTGTTAATCGTCTGCCTCCAGCTCAGGTCATGGTCCCAGAGTCCTGGGATTGAGCCCCACATCGGCTCCCTGCTCCGCGGGAAGCCTGCTTCTCCCTCTCCCACTCCCCCAGCTTGTGTTCCTTCTCTTGCTTTGTCTCTCTCTGGCAAATAAATAAAATCTTTAAAAAAATATATATGGACAAAACTTGGAAGAAGGAGGGAACCTAGACTATTTAGAATTGATGTAGATCTATACCAACATGGACAGTGGTACAATGATTTGATCTCATGAAGGAACTGAATAAAATGAAATGTCACAGGTCTTTATGTGTCAATAATAAAACATTAATTCAAAATACATACAAAATACAAAGTCTGGATTTTTCCCCTTAGGTTTGTCATAAACATGAATCCTTTTTTCAGTGCATTTGCTTTTCTAAGCCTTCTCTGTTTAGAGCGTGCATTATTCGATGGCATCCATGCTGGATTTTACAGTTCTCAACTCAAATTAAAAACTTGCCTTTTATAGTAAAGGATGCATTTTATTTCCATCATAAGGCAGTTTTAAGACCTTTCTAGTGGTATATTTTAGAAAGCTTTGAAAGCGTTTTTAACTAACATATACGTTAAAAAATCTTGATTTTTTTTTAGGATGACTTTTTAATATTGACGCATGATGGGTTTAACTTAAAGCATAATGTGGTAAATACATTACCCTCTTTAAACCAATACACAGCTTTAGTAATATAACCAAAATATGTTGCACAGTTATAAGCAGTGGATGAATAAATAAGACAGATGATTTCTCCCCAGTGGCCATTCATTAGTTTCCTTTAGGAACCTGGAAGACATTGTCTTCTTTGAGTTCCAAATGTTCTGGTAAGTCTAGCTGTTTCTTAACTTACTCAATATCACCTTGAATAGCTGAAGTAAGTGACTCTAATAATCAAAGTTTTTTTTTCCGATCTGAAGCAGTCAAAGGTGGACACGTTGAAGATATCCCCAGGGACGTCCTCTTTGAATGTATTCTTGGAATCAGTCTTCAAGGGGTTCTCCTATTCTTTCAGTCTGGGTACCCGCCTCTGCGCACCACCAGCAACGAACCTCTCCACTTGCAACACTGGCCCAATCACAGGAAATGCCAGTGGGTACATAAACTGCAGGACTGCCACCTGTTCAGGAAAGTTAACTGTGCAGATGCCTAGCTACTTGGATCAGCATGCCTGACCCACATCCGCAGCAGCCCGGCCCCATCAGCAGAACTTGGCCAGTCGCGTGGGTAGGCACACAATGCAGGGGGCGGCACCTATGACAAACCTGTCTTCTATTTTTCTGTCCCATCTTCTCTCTATTCCTGCATTCTTTTGTATTTGCCTTTTTTGTAGTGTAATTTTTTTAATTACAATATAAATAACAAAGTTTATCATTTTAACCATTTCTAAGTGTACAATTCAGTGGCATTAAGGACATTCACAGTGTTGTGTAACCACCACCACTATCAATTCCAGAACTTTTTCATGATTCCAAACAAAAACTCTAACTATTAGGAAATAGCTCCCCATTCTGCCCTCCTCTGTGCACTGGTAAGCTCTATTCTACTTTCTGTCCCTATGAATTTCCTATTCTAGATACCTCATGTAAGTGGAATCATACAATATTTGTCCTTTTTGTATCTGGCCTATTTCACTTAAAATATTTTCAAGGATCGTTAATGTAATACCATGTATCAGAACTCCATTTCTTTTCATGGCTGAATAATATTCCATTGTATGTATCTACAACATGTTTACTCATTCATCTGTTGATGGACACTTGGGTTGTTTCCCCTTTTTGGCTATTGTGAATAGTGCTGCTATGAACACTGGTGTCCAAATATCTTTGGGTCTCTGTTTTCAAGTCTTCTGGATATGTACCTAAGAGTGACATTCCAGGGTAATATGATAATTCTATGTTTAATTTTTGAGAAGCTGGTTATTTCCAGAGGGAATGCACTATTTTACGTTCCTAGCAGCTAAGGGGTGGGGATTTAGAGGAATGTAGGGGAATAAGAATGTTCTTTTTTTTCTTAAAGAATTTATTTATTTATTTGACAGAGAGAGAGACAGCGAGAGAGGGAACACAAGCTGGGGGAGTGAGAGAGGGAGAAGCAGGCTTCCTGACAAGCAGGGAGCCCGATGTGGGCCTCGATCCCAGGACCCCGGGATCATGACCTGAGCTGAAGGCAGACGCTTAACGACTGAGCCACTCAGGCGCCCTGGGGAATAAGAATGTTCTAAAACTGGTTGTGGTGATGGTTGCAGAACTCTCTGCATCTACTGAAAGCCATTGAATTACACAGTTTAAACAGGTAAACTGTATGGTATGTGAATTATTTTATCAATATAACTGATAAAGTATATATAATCTATAAGAAGTAGACAAATTTACAATTATATTCAGAGATTTCAATAACCTTTCTCAATAATTTATAGAACAAATGTACAGAAGATCGGTAAGGATATAGAAAATGTGAACACTATCAACTGTCCTGAACTAATTGCCATTTATAGAATATTCCACCACAAACAGAAGAACATACATCTTTTTCAGGTATACCCAGAACATTGATGAAGATAGAATACATCCTAGGCCATAAAACAAGTCTAAGAAATTTTAAAATGAATCAAGCTATTCAAAATATGTACTCTGACCATAATATGCAATTAATTTATAACTCAATAACAGAAATATTCCCAATATTTGGTAACTAAATGACATGCTTCTCAATAATTCATGCATGAAATATGAAATCAAAAGGGAAATTAGAAATTATTTTGAACTAACTAAAAAATGTATAACTAACATAAAATGTGGGATGTCACTACTTGGGGAGAAATTTATAGTGTTAAATATATTAGAAGAAAAAGAAGATTTCAAATCAATGACCTCAGCTCCCACTTTAAGGAACTGGTAAAAGAATGAATTAAGCCCAAAGTAGAAGAAATAACAGAGAAGAAATCAATGAAATAGAAAACAGCAAAAACAAATAGAGAAAGTTAATGAAAGTAAAGCTGGTTCCTTAAGAACCAATACAGCTGACTTTAGTCAGACTAACCAAGGGGGGGAAGGAGAAAAAAATTAAAAATTACCAATATTAGGGATTAGAACGATGGCATCAGCACAAATGCAGCAGACAGGCAGTCATTAGAAAGATAATAAGGGAAAACTATGAACAATCTTGTGCCTATAAATCTGACTAGCTAGATGAAAGGGATAAATTCTTTGAAAGATAAAACCTACCAAAGCTCATTCAAGAAGACAGATGGCCCGAATTGCTTACTAAATACCTATGAAAGAAACTGAATTCCCAATCCCATGCCCTTCCACAAAGTGAACTCAAGGTCCAGATAGCTTTACTGGCAAAGCCTACCATGCAAGGAAGAAATAATAGGAATTTTACACTAACTCTTCCCAAAAGCTGAAACATGGAACACACTTCCCAACTTATTTTATGTAGCCAGCATTATCCTGATAGTGAGATTAACACAGAGATGTTGCATGAAAAGGAAACTACAGACCAATATTCTTCATGAATATAAATGCACCGGTTTATTTTTAATTTTAGCAAATGAAATCCAGTAAGATAGGGAAAGGGTAATACACTATAATAGTAGTGGAGTTTATTCCAGGAATGCAATGTTTATTAAACATTCAAGAATTGGGGCGCCTGGGTGGCTCAGTCAGTTAAGCATCTGCCTCAAGTCATGAGCCCAGGGTCCTGGAATCGAGCCCCACGTGGGGCTCCCTGCTCAGTGGGGAGCCTGCTTCTCCCTCTCCCCCTTCCCCTGCTTGTGCTCTCTCTCTCAAATCAGTCAATAAAATCTGAAAATTAAGAAAAGAGTTAAACATTCAAAAATTATTCAGTATAAGCAAGAAGTGAAGGATAAAATGAACCCTGTGGTACTGGATATGGGTTGGAAACAGCAGTATGAACTCCTGTTTAATATATATGCAGATGGATAGATACAGAATCAGTACAGGCATGCATGTCCACGTGGGTTAGGATACATGCCTGCATTGCCTCGTTTTGTGTTACCTACCTCAGGGGGCCTAAAAGCGATGACATCTCAGGAGCAACAAGCATGCCTTGTGTCTAGATCTTGGTTTCCAATTAACATTCTCCGATTAAAGGAACCAGGTCATCTTCGAGAAATGCAGGACTGAGCTAGGGAAAATATAAGATAAGCCTGGAGCATTTTATAATATGAAAGTAAAGATATATTTTAAAAAAAAAGGTAGGGTCACATGAAACAGACACAGTAGCCATGTGAAAGCACTCCCAATGGCCAAAGCTAGAAAAAAACAGCAAATTAAATAATACAGTATTGGAGTATCATCCAAAGTATAAAATAAATGTATGTGGGTCTATACTGCAAAAATAATAAATGGGGGAAAGAGGCAAATACTCCCTACAGAAGAATTCTATTTTTTTTAAGATTTATCTATTTATTTTAGAGACAGAGAGAGCACAAGTGTGAGGGGCAGAGGGAGAGAATCCTCAAGCAGACTCACCTCTGAGCACAGAGCCTGACAAGGTGCTCGAATCCACGACCCTGAGATCACGAACTGAGCCCAAAACAAGAGTCGGACGCCCAACCAACTGCACCACCCAGGCGCCCCAGAAGAATTCTAAGTAGTATATGTAGATACTACACCTCGCAGGAGCTGACACTTCATCAACACCACCCCCAAGTGTGCTCTAGACAGAGCAACTCAATTTCAAAGCATAAAGGATGGAGAGGGAACTGTGAATAAACCTGGAAAACACTACCCTGCCCAAGGGACCAAGGTTTAGTTTCAGCCCTGATGTCACGTGTACACCATGGACTCCCCCATAGGAGTGAGGAGAAGGGTACTTCATCTCCACGGAATTCTTTGAAAAACTCATAATCCCAATAACCATGAGAAAAACATAAGACAATTCAAATTGAGGGACATTCTGCAAAACATCTAACCAGTATTCCTCAAAACTGTCAAGGCCATATAAATGCAAAGCAACACTGAGCAACTATCACAGAGCACAAGAGACTAATGAGACCTGAAACTTAGAAGTCATCAATGTTTTTTTGCCTGGATCAATTATTATTGATTATTATTAATTAATAATGTTATCATATATTAATATTAATATTAATTATAATTATTAATATAATAGTAATGTTATTATTATGGTTAACAAATGGGGTTTTTTGATTCTGTCATTACTTTTACATTTATTAATTGGCATCATCAATGTTTTTTTGCCTGGATCAATTATTATTATAATGGTTAACAGATGGGGAGAAAGTGTAAATTCATATATTCCTTTATTGCTTAATGAATCATAATCCACTGCTGTCATTACTTATTTTGATGCCCAGGTTGACCCAGACTTGATTAGAGGAAGCCCTTCAAGAAGGCTTTTGTTTCTTTATTACATAGCCCATCATTCTGTGAGCACTTCCCTACTTTCTGATACAAAAAGGTGTTCTAAGTTGGTCTTGTTCTTTTCACTGCCCAGCCCTAGAGTCAGCCAATTCTTTACGTAGTGTTTCCTTTCAGTGTTTTAGTGGAGAGTGCTATTTGGAAACCAAGATCTGTCCATTGCTACCAGGGCATTCACTGCTACTGGGTTCTTTTTTGTGTATTGTTGTACTGTTTAATTCTAGCCACGGCTCTGAACAGTATTTTAGTTACTACACAATATAGATTTATGCGGGGAAATGTGTGCCTTTTGTTTGTATTTTTTTACTATGGATGTTGGCCAGATCTAGGAAATATATGTACATATATATATACACACACATATGTGAATACATATACACATTTAGGTGTATTCATATGATGCGTGTATATATGTGTGTGTACACACGCACGCCATGAGTTCACACAGATATATCTGGTTGCCCTCCAACACCATCGGGTTCACTCTAGCTCTCCCCTTTCCATATCTGTACCTTCTCCAACAATAACAAACCTGGCTCCGGATGCCACCAGTATATTTACTCATTTGCTTAATCCCCCTCATGGAGCCAGTCTCTTGCTACCAGGCTGCCTCTTCACAATCTCCTTGTGTCAACCCCAGCCCCGCAAGGGCCCCCCAACCCCTAAAATACTCAGCCATGAGAGTTCCAGCCTCTGTCCAGTCACCTTCCCACCCTGCCTGAAAGGAAAAAAGGAAGGAAGCTATCGAGGAAAAGAGGGAGAGAGGCAGGCAATTCAACCACTCTCTCCATCAACCTTTGTCCCATCCGCAAATATTCCCCATCTCTCTCTCTCTCTCTCTCTTTTTAAATTTATTTTAAAGAAGGAGAGAAGAGAGAAAGCGCAAGTGGGTTTGCATGCGCTTGTATGAGGGGGAAGGGGCAGAGGGAGAGAGAGAATCTCAAGCAGACTCCCCACTGAGTGTGGAGCCTGACCTGAGCCAAAATCAAGAGTCTGATGCTTAACCAATTGACCCACGCAGGCGCCCCTCCCCATCTCTTTCATTAGCACCACCACCATCCAGCAGCTCAAAGGAATTCTGGAATCATCCTTCAGTCCTCTCTTTTTCTTGCACCATTTCCTTCTAAATATATCTGGAGTCAACCTACTCCTCACCATCTCCTATTCTCCTGCCACCATCTCTCACCTGGATTGTTGCAAAATTCTCAGAAGTGATTTATCCACTTCAATTCTTGTTCCCCTGAAAATATTCCATTTTTGGTTCAGCTTCAAACATTAGGATTCTAAAAATGGATTAAATGTGCCAACAATAAGGAAGTTTAGTATCCTTGCCATGCTAGAAATAAATTGCCTTTCAATGGGATATACTCTCCAATAAACTGCTTTTTCTCATGTTTAAACAGTTCCATGCAGTTAGGATAAGAACCTAAAAGTAATGGATCTAAACAATAATACAGCTCCCAAAATGCAACTGAAAAATATCTGTTCATAAAGTAATACTAAATGTGTATATCTGTTTTAAGAAGCCCATATTAAATATGGCAGGATGCAACCTTTGTCTCTTATGCTTAGGCCTTCTTATTAATGTTTATTTAATCCACTAACTTCTTGTTTATTCGATTCAAGTGTGCAATTATATGAAAGGAAAGGAGAAAGGATCATTTATCCAAATAACAGAAGATCTGTCAGTTTCTTACTCTTCCTCAATTGCAACTCCTTTTATCTCAGAGAGTGGTTTGGAAGTGAGTGCTACTCTTTGGAATGGAATAGATGGCCAACCTAGGTGGGTAGAACATGCACTTATAATTTCCTTTTTCAGTACAAGCATCTTATTTTTAGTAAAACTCCAGAACAGCTTCCTTCCTCCTCTGAATGGTGTTGCAACATTTGCACTATTAGACTTGTCATCTTATGAAACAGCCCTTCCCAGATAGTATTTATATCTGGCAGCATGATGACTGGGATCAGCGTTTAATTAATTATGTGTATTAAACATCTGCAATCACACACAGATTCTATTAACCTGGAAGGCTGCTGGGATGCCCAGTATAAAAGGAATGCACAGATGTCCTGTTGTATTACCTGATTTTCAAAGATAACATTTTAAGTACTTTTAAAATTTGCTAGAAGCACAATTTGTGAAGTCAGATCAATTTTGCTTTTATACTGACTGAAACATAAAAAGAAAAGAAAGAAGGAATTTGGAGCTCCTGGAATACAAGCTGAGAGCTGTGTATAGTATGAACATAATTCCTTACCACACATATCCCCTGCCTTTACCTCAAGATCTAAAATGTTATTCAAGGGAAGAATAGAGTCTTTCCTGAGAGGGCATTTTAAATTTTGTCAAAATACCAAGTGTTTTTCAGTGGTTATGGCAATGGCTTTCTTACCGCATGCAATTTCTCTGAACAGCCACATAAGCCTTTATCAACGCTTTCAGCAGATATTAAACTGAATTACTATAATTCCCTGATGTTTTGTCCTCCACAACATAATTGTGCTGAGTTATATGATTGTTATATATGTTAGCAAGTGGTCTCCTTTCGGATCAGGCTAGGACTTGAGCAGACAGAAATTTGAGCAGTCATCTATCCATTGCTGGGGTAGAACCAGGTAGAATCAGGAAAACCTTCTTGTAGGTATTGAGGATCAGAATCCCATGCCTCTAAGGATAAAGACTGCAATCTTGAGTCAAGAAGCAGACAATAGGCATGGGCAGAGGAGACTAGACTACACACACTTTTCCCTTTCTCATTTAGGGCAGTTATGAAAATGCTGTATGATAATATCAGCTTTGACCCTGGAGCATCCAATCCATTCTCCACACTGCAGCCTGGATGAGGTTTCAGAACAGATGCAATCATGTCCATCCCCAGATTAAAATTATTCTCTGACTCTCCATGGTCCTCAGGACAAAGTCCAAATTCTTTATCACTGCTTGAAAGTATTTTACCATTTGGCATTGGCCTATATACCTGGCCTCAACTCTTCTTGCCTCTTCATTCCAGCCAAACAGAACAACCTGGGGTTCTTAAACCTAGCCAGGTCGGCTTTTTACCCAAATTATTCATGCCATCTGGTTATGCTTCCTACAATCCCACGTCCCTTGCCGGGATAACCCCTATTTATTCTGCACATCTCAACTTTTCTTGACTTCCCAAGCCTGAGTTTGGGGGTTCTCCTCTAAAACTCTGTGTTTGTCCTTGTAAGAGCATGGACGACATTGTATGTAATTAAACCTGTTAAATTTCCATATCCTTGATGTGTATCTTGTCTTGCCTAGTATAGCCTAGTATAATCTCAGTGTATAACAGGTCCTTAGTCAGTGTTTACTGAACGAACAGAAGGATGACTTCCAAACCCAAGAGTGTGCCCATCAGTAGAACCTGCAGTTATAGATGTAAGGACCCGTTCTTCATTTCCCATTCAAAATAGTCCAGTTCCTCCATCAGAACGCTGATGTTGAATAAATGATTTGCTGACCAACTCTCCAAAGTTTACCAAAACTAAAGATATTTTCACCTGAAGCCTTGAACTCTCCCTTCTCCCCTTCATTTATCCAAACTGTCTCTGACTTTAAAGGATTTCTAAAGCACTCTCTCCCCTCCATGGAGCCACCCCTGACTATTGACGCCATAGAGTCTGCTCTCTTTTTTTGTTTCCAATCTTCACAGGTTTACATTCTGCATCTGTATCTTAGCTCTTTATATCCTATTGCTTTCTCATAGTATTATGTTTAGTTCATCCCCGAATTAAACTGTGATTCCCTAAGCACAGGGATCAGTTCTTATATTTCTTATTAAACATATCATGACTCTAGAATAATGCCCACTAAAGTGGCTATCCCTATATCTCTTACTGTATAGTACTTTCTGTTGAAATTTCTGTGTTATTATCTTTGTAGTCATATTTAGTTTCCCCTATTACAATCCAGAGTTTTGCTCTTCTGTGGTCTAATCCAGGTAATGTGTGTGTTACACACAAAATAAGTTTTGTAGTTGATGACAAGGACCATGATGGTTTGTCTTCAGTAAATATTTGTTGATTACTTGGTTGATTTTCTGTGGCAAATACATCTTCAATCTGAAAAGAGAAAACCCATCTTTGTGCCCAGTCATCTGATTAGTGGAGCCCCAGGGACCTGAAGATTTCATGTCCCATTTCTCTTTCACATTTGAGCTTGAGCATCTCTATTGGATATCCAGGGACCCCAGGGATGGCACCCTCCCTGATAAGTTTCTTCCTTTGGCAGAAGGAACGTCATTTCTACTGTGGAACATTTATCTGTAAAGAATTGTTCTGTAATGAAGAGCACACATTTTGCTTAATGCAAGTCTCTGCATAGCAGAAGGCAACTAGCATTTAATTGCCCCAGCTGCTGATGCTTCCTTGTAATTATTGTATTTATTTTGAGATTTACAGCTGTAATGAAGACATTAAGAAATGCAATCCTGGAACTCTGCTGCAGTCCCAAGATATTCAGGATTAAGTTGATGATTAATAATATTCATGCACAAGCAGCCCAAGATGATAAACACCATCATCCCTCTATTGTTAGGTTATCTTGGGATCTAAAATTACTTGTTGTACACTGATAATGAAGACTTAAAATCTTCCTCTTCCATTGTGAAGACCTCACCTTCTCTAGATATATAAGCCCTTCTGTGAAGGAGACAAGCAGATGCAGGACATGCAACCCCATGGAACATGACAGCAATGACAACTCTAACCTTTAATGATGAAGGAAAAATTTCCCAGAAATCCTTGGTTAGTATTAATATCAGTATATTATAATGGTAATGTCTGTTCTGAAAATAATGTTGACATTATTTTATATAGCATATATAGCATTGATAATTGTTTCATTTTTTTGCTAATTACCCTCTAATCTTTAAGGACCTCAAAACCTAGGTTCATGGTCTTGCCTAAAATGAAGAACAATTTGTACATATCTCCCTACCCCCCCGCCACCAATCATATAATATCAATGAGAACAGCAAGTTATTCAAAGGACCCTTCACACTGTACTGTTGGTGTAAAACACAGGATACTGTATGATGTGAATCGACCCCCTCAAATTGAGGAACGTGGCAGATGTGGACATCTCTTTCCTCCAGAGAGGTGAGCCTCAGGCTGCTTACATTGTAATTTGGAACCAGACCCTGAAAATGTAAGCAGGATAAGGTCTCCAAATTCTCTTTGTTTTCAGGTTAACAACTGCATTTCCCATGTATTCTTGCTAGGGGTATGAGACTTAAAGCAACAGTAAGAGATAATAGAAAAATTATATAGAGCTGGCCTACAACAATGGTGAGTACTGGTCAGTGCAGTGATACTAATATACTGGCAATGATGGGTGGGAATGATGCATGTGGTATGTTTGTGCTGGCCCAGAAAGTTGAAAAAACCCATACTTACCCAGTACCTACAAAGTGTCAGGCAGCTTAATGTATATTACCTTATTAAACCACCTGTCAGGAAGGCACAGTTACCCCTAATTCAAAATCAAGGAAACAAAGCTTCCAAAAGTTTAAGGAACTGGGACAAGTTCTGAGAACCCTTTCCATGACAACACACTGTCAGTCTAGAAAACAGAGACATTTCAAGGGGATCATGAGTACACTCTATAACAGAGCTTCCAGTGGAGATATAATGCAAGCCATGTATGTAATTGTAAACTTTCCAGTAGTCACATTTTTAAAAGCAAACATAAATGGGTGGTAATTTTTATATTTTATTTAACCCAGTGTATTGCAGGCATGATAATTTGCACATGTAAAACAACTACTGAGATTTTTTTTTCATCCTAAGACTTCAAAGTACAGTATATATTTTATACTGATTGCACATTTCAATTTGGACCAGTGTACATTTTGGACTTAGACCACATTTCAAGTGCTCCACAGACACATGCGGTTGGCGGTTACCATGTTGGACAATGCAGCTCTATATTGTGCATGGTATGTTTCACAAAAGGGATATTAAACAACATTAATAGTAAGTGGGAGAGGTTGCCTTTCCTGGGTTTTATTCATTCACCCATCTGATCTTGGCTAAGCCCCCAGTGCACAAGCAACCGTAGGGGATAGGTGGAAAACTAATCATGCTTTCAGGGGATTCAGAGTCAAGCAGGAGAGAGAAGAGAAACAACAAAGAAGAATAAATGGGGGCGCCTGGTGGCTCAGTCGGTTTGATTTCAACTCGGGTCATGATCTCGGGGTCGTGGGATTGAGTCCTGTGTTGGGCTCCGATCTCAGTGTGGAGTCTGCTTAACCTTCTCCATCCACTCCTCCCTCCACCCCCTCTAAAATAAATAAATAAGTACAATCTTAAACAAAAAGAAAAATTAGGGTGGGGAGAGCAAAAAGTGCCACAAGAAAAGCACAGGTAGAAAAAATGCTATGGGACTTCAGCAGAGGGAGAGGCTGCTTCTGGCTAGGAGACCAAAGAAATTCTGGGTCATTTAAAATGAAAAAAGAAAAAAAGACTAGAGAGCAGGCAGACAGAGTTCTGGAGAAGGGCACTGCAAGCAAAAGCAGCAGCTTGAGCAAAGGCGTGGAGGTGGGTCAAGCATGGAGTGTCTGCGAAAAATGGTGAAAAGTTCTGTAAGCTTGCAGCTTAAAAGGAGTCAAGAGGAGGAGGAAGGGGAGAGCTTTGAGGAGTAGGCGGTGGGCAATCATTATCGCTTATGAGCAAGAGACTGGTTCCATGTTCTGGCAGCACGGTATGCCATTTGGAACAAATACTTGGAGATGGTGAGGGGCCTTCTGCAATCATCTGAGTGAGAGGTACCGGAGTCCTCAATGAGAAGGAGAATGGAAATAAAAAGGAGAAGGCCCAATAAGTAATATTGGAGTTTCCATGGACAGGATTGGCAGCTGTGTAGAATGAGGAGGAAAGAGTCCAAGATGCCAGGGTGCCTAGTGTCGTGTCAGTACCAGGAACAGCAAGCACGTGGAAAAGAGAAGAGAGAAAACAGATTTGGGGAGGAAAGATGATGGTCCAGTTTGGGACCTACTGAATTTTACTGATAACCTTGTATTGGATTGATAAATAAGTAAATAATAAAAAAACAGATACTTGATCTCTGCAAGTGCAACTTAGAGAGGAAATGAGCTAGCATTTAGGGAAGTTGGAACTTTTAATTTTCCACATCTGTACCCTCGGCAAGGAGCCTCACGTTTGTGTGTCTCATTATCCTCCAATGTAAATGATGATGATGTAAACTCCGTCTTGGCGTTGAGTGACAACCCAATGAGTTGGGACAGGTAAAAGTTGAGAACAGTGCGTGGTCCACAGTAAATACTCAAGAAATGTCAACTATTATGACTATTATAACAATTCTTCCATTTGGGAGATAAGTCAAGACCCACTGCACCTGTGGCGGTGAAGGTTTCCATCATTTCATTTCTCCGTGGAAGGCAGAATCAGCAAGAGCTTCCTAGATGGACTCACGGCCTAGGATTCCTTGCACTCTGTCTAGTTTGCGGACACTTCTAAGAGGTAATTCCGTTTCTATGGTAGAAGAATCAGTGTTGAGGCGCCTGGGTGGCTCAGTTGGTTAAGCGTCTGCCTCCAGCTCACGTCCTGATCTCAGGGTCCTGGGATTGAGTCCCACATCAGGCTCCCTGCTCAGGAGGGAGTCTGCTTGTCCCTCTGCTCCTCTCCCTGCTTGTTGTCTCTCTCTGTCTGTCTGTCCCTCTCAAATAAAATCTTTAAAAAAAAAAGAAGAAGAATCAGTGTTGGTGGGGGAATATCAGAGTCAAGAGCTGCAGTATCGCTAGAATAAGTGCTTGGGAAACCAGCTTGTACCAACTTGCAGAAGCCGATTGTTAAGTTTTTGAGAATTTTGCAAGTTGGTTGTTGCCATTATTAAAAATGAAATCATATAATCATACAAATAAGTGAATAATATAAAAGTAAGGTAATAAATACTTAAAACTCAGCATTTCAAATTATTTTACTATTATGTATGCTCTTGAGGTTATTCTTACCTGTTTTATCTTTGGGGTGGAAATACAATATAATGTCGTGCTACTCCTCATCTCTTCCCAACATTCAGTGATGCCACATTGGTAGCTTGAAATCAGCCATAGTGATAATCTTTATACCACAGGATTGGCAAATGCTGCAAATCAGAGCTTAAT
The DNA here is from genome assembly GCF_037043125.1 of Eumetopias jubatus. Taxonomy (NCBI): domain Eukaryota; kingdom Metazoa; phylum Chordata; class Mammalia; order Carnivora; family Otariidae; genus Eumetopias; species Eumetopias jubatus. The sequence goes on along the minus strand of NW_028274818.1, from coordinate 111,664,129 downwards.
TTACTATTCTGTGGCCAGACAAAATTAAGGGAATGACAAACTACAGCTCATAAACCAAATCTAGCCCACTGCCTGTTTTTGTATGGCTTATGAGCTAAAAATGGTTTTTATATTTTTAACTGTTGAAAAAAAAAACAAAAGAAGAAAAATATTTCCAGATATATAAAAATTACATTGAATTCAAAGTTTAGAGTCCACAAATAAAGTTTGGCTGGAATACAGCCACACTTATCTGCTTACATGCAGCTTCTGGCTGCTTTCATACTGTGATGGCCGGGTTGTACAAATAGAGATAGTTAAGATAGAGACCTTATGAACTAAAAAACCGAAAATGTTACTATCTGGCCCTTTGCAGAAAACGTTGGCCAATCCCTGGTTTGGACTTCAGAAAGTGGTAGAGGAAATTTAACTAATACAGATTAAATTTTTTAAACATGTCGTGTCTGGTTATTACATTGTGAATAAAAAATTGAGGAGATATTCTTCCAGTTTTCCTCCAGTACTCAAATCATTGACAAGTAAGTTCCGAGATATATGTCTTTCTTGTTTTACTTAGTCTCACTCACTGACTTAAAGGAAAACATTCACTAACATTCATGTAAGAACCACATCTGTTTCTCAGTGGCAACTGTAGATTGGCTATAGGTATAAGAGTTTGGCACAAATTAACAAAAACATTCTGTAAGAATCAATTGACTTACAACAAAGAGTATTATGTATTTTATTATTATTAATAAATTGTGTGCTACATATCCTTTACACCAGTATGGTTTATAATAAACTTATGTCTGTAAATAGAAGCATACTCCCCCACCCCCCAACCCCACCCCACGGAGCCAGTTGTTAAACACCTAGTAGCACATCACTGACTAAGGTCCTTTTTTCACCTCCTCACATTCTTACCTCTCCTAAGAAATAGTGGGAAAATCCCAGCAATTATCAGTCTGGTAATCTACAGTGACAACAAGTTAGGAGACCAGGGACAAGTCGAGTCTAAAATGAAGCTTGGATCGGGGCTCCGCTGAGTCTTTAAGACTACGCATAACAACAACCTATTATTCACACTTCAAACAGATTTCCTGAACTGTACTGTTGAATTCCCAACAGAGTTTTAGCTTCGATTATTTTCATTTGGAATTCTTTTTTTTTTCATTCTTTGTTCTCCTTTCTCCAAATTGGACTAGAATCCTGCCTTCCAGAACCCCTGAAACATGGAACTCTTTTGATAGTCTCCCACGTGACTTAAAAGCTTGGACATCTCTTAAACCTGGAGTGCTTCCTCCATCTTGCTCTTACCTCAATCAAAATTACATAAACGGAGACCCCAGAAGATATCACTCAAATTAAATCTGGCCTCTGGGCAAACATTAGGTAAAAGACCACCAGAAGGATGTCAAGCAGTTCTTGTTCTCATTGCAAATTTATCTAACCACACACTCAAAGAAGGGCATGTTCAAGGCCCGATGGCAGAACTCAGGTGTTAATGTTTTCAGCATTTCTCTTCTTGAGACTGAGGGTTGTTGGGGTCACTCACAGAAAATAGACAACTTTCTTTTCTTTTTTATCATACTGCAGCTAATCCAGTATCAGAAATTAGGTGATAATAATAGTAACGTAAAGACAAACGTAATAAAGCTTTGGGTTGCTAGCATCCATAAGAGAAGAATGTATTACCTACTTGTTTTCTAAAGTGAAGACAATGTACACTGCACATTTAAAAACTGCTCATTTCACCTCAGTGTGCTTTCTGAGGAAATGAGTCTCAGATACCAAATCAATGCTTTTATGTAAACATTTTTAAATTGGAGGCCAGGTTAAATTACGACCATAATCAAAATTAATAGCGTAACATTTTTTGAAACATTAGGTGTCTGAGAAAATTATCCCTTGTCTTCGCCATGGGACTGTGTTACCAATTGATTTTAAAACTACTCTGATGATCTCATGGTTATCTTGGGCTGTCATTGACTAACATGTCACATCACACCTTTCATCAGCTAACCATGCTTTTGCCAAATAATGTGAAGTCAAACTGCTTATCTTTTCTCAAACTAAGGAAATGCAGGGGGTGTGATGTTTTAAATTAAGCAAGATTATTATTCTCATAAGGATAGAAGAATTTAAAAATAGTTGTACCAATCCAGAAAGCCTTTATTTGTATTTCATATATTAATTTAGCTCTAAATAATATATTCCATCCTTTTAGAAGTTTCAAATTGAGCAATCACTGTTTGTTTGTTTGTTTTTTCTTCTCATGGATGACTTGCAAAAATAGTAGAAGCTATTTTTTCAATATATTGTCCAAAGCAACAAGATTTCTAGTATGGAAGAAAAAGATTGCTGATACTTGTTTAATGAATTGTTGCCCTGAAATACTGCCCTAAACTTACGAAATTCCTCCTTAAAATTGCTGAATTTATTAGAATGGCGATCCATTTCATAAATGACTAATGGTCACATCCTTCAGTGTGTTGTATACAACAGCAGTAGCTAATGCTTGACGATGGGCTGTGATTATGACCTTTACTATATCACAGTAAGAAATTTGAGTAATTTATTTGTAGTAATAACACTGATTAAATGACACGACGGGCTTGTATGTCGAGGCTTTGCTACATAGGATGAACATTTCTAATTCCAGAAAACAAAGGCATACGTACATCTATAGCCATATGTGTGTGTATATCTTTGTGTATTCATATATGTATAATCTGTAGTGAATTTGATTTGCTCAAACATAATTCACTTCCCCCAAAATACAGACAAAGCAAAAATAAATAAAAGGCCATTGTGGCATCATCTAGTTGTTTGAAGTCTGAGTTTCGCGATTCCTTTTAAGCACCTGACATTTTCATTTTGTTCTAGCAGTCCCATTTTTAGTTCCTCCCTCCTATGTGGCCAGAAATGAAACCTTAACAACGTGCCACATTCCCCTGAAATCTGATTATAAATTGCATCTGTGTGTTTTCTCAGCAGCAAGTGGAAGCTTCATATTGTTTTGTAGAAATCTACACAGCTGGTGCTAAACTGTGATTTTATTCAAATTCTGCATGAGAATTGGAGAATTATAGACAGAGATAATAAATAGGCCTCTAGCAGAAGAGCTAAAAAAGACAAAAGGGCAAAGAAATACAGGCAGAGTGGGATACAGTGTGATCTCGCCTGCAAAGATTGAATGCAAGACTGTTTCCTATCAAAATCCACATCACTAAGCCATACTGGAGTCCAGGTTAACAAACACGGTGCTTACTCTGCGCTGGCGATGATCTAGCTCTGGTGATACCAAGACCAATAAGGAGGCATGATCCCAGCTCTGAGGGAGCTTATAATCAGTGGATTCATACAAAGTGTGGAGAGCTAATGATGTACAGAATGCAACTAGGAAGAGCGTTGGGGCACTCGGCCAGGAATAGGATGGGATCAGAAAATGCTTCCTGAAGGAGATGATGCTGGAAATGTGTCTAAAATCACACACACTGCTGCAAAGTGAAAAGACCATTGGACTTAGAACCTGAAGAAGATGGTTTGAGTCTTAGGTCTATTGTGATCACCCATTAGCTGTGTGATCTGTCAGTAATCATAGTAGCTAGAAGGTGTCACCTCTTATTGTGTTCAGGAAGCCACTATGCTCTAGTCTTCACATGCACCATCTACCTCGTGGGCGAGACACAATTATTTTCCTTCCCATTTGCAGATGAGGAAACTGTATCCCAGAGACATTGGGTTACTTGCTCATGGTCAAGGAATGAGTGAAGTGAGTGAATTTAAGCCCCAGCTGTCAACTACTGCTACAAACTCTAACCCTGCCAAGACTTGGGTTAGTTTTCTATATAATGGGGCTAATCATGCCTGTCCTATTTGATGTTGCAAAGTCTTTTGAGGATCAAATGAGATAATGTAAAATGCTTTGACAAGTGTAGGTCCAATAACATACAAGACACTAATTCTTTTTCCAGCCACTGTAGCATTGAATTACCATGTCCTGTTGTCCTGTCAGCACATGCAATGACTATTTTCCCTAGCCCAGAGCTACAAAAGCTCTGTGTGATAGTAGAGCATTTTTAACATGCAGAGAATGTACTAATTGTTGACTTCTCCAACCATGGGACATGTATCCATGGATACACACCATTCCTGCCTAGATCCTCCACTCTCAATATTGTGATATCTGGAGTGTATATGAGTCCCAGGAAACACCATGAGGGGGTTGCTCAAGAGAAGTCTTGCTGAAGGATTCCATGTGAGGGCTATTCATCCACCATCTCCCTCAGACCCGAGCCAGGTGCTGTCCTAGGAGGAGGAGCTAAGAGTCCTGGATTTGAACTTGGTTCCTTTCTAGTTAAGCATCCTAGGTTGAGGTAGAGGAGTTGGTTGGGTACATAGGACTGTGATATGGCCAGATCTGGCAAAAGCTTGGCCTGTGAAGTTGAATGATGAGAGAAGAAGAAGGGAGGAGGACAGAAAAGCTTTGAGGGTCTCTGCCAACTATAATCAAAGGTCTCACCCATGGTCTTTTCCCCAAACGTGGGTGTGGGACAGACACCTCAGAGCTGAGAAATGGTAACTGGAGTCTAAATGCGGACTTTTCCGCACGTTTCTCAGAGTTATACTGCCACATAGAGGTCATTACATGGTCACAGAAAATGGGAGGGTGGCAGAGATGGTTCCATCTTCAAGTTATGTTTTGTTCCAAGTGCAGGATGGAGAATCAGACAGAAGGTGATTAAAAATCCTACTTTAAATTTATGTAAATCTTGGCTCACTGTTTATTTCTAGCATATGTGTATTGGTGAAATCTAAAGTTCACAGCAGTCCTAGAGCAAAGAAGTTAAATGCAGCTATCAATAGAAGATTCTAATCCATGAACAACAGCCAAACTTTAATATTCTCTGATATTTCTGAGTTAGGTGCTGTAGAACAGTGCTTCTCAAACTTTATAAAGTGCATGTGAATCACCCAGGTGTGTTATTAAAAGTATGTGTAGACTCACAAAATGTGGGGTGCTGGTACATTTCTAACAAGCACCCAGACAATGCCTGATGTTGTGACCCATGGACCACACTTTGAGCAGTGAAGCTGTAGGGGATGCAAAGATAAATAAAATAGATGAAACAGTATTTCTGCTCTTAAGGAGCTTGCATTTTGCCACAAGACAGACTAATGTTACATTATTGCTTCAAAGAATCAGTGTAAAGCTGATTCTCAGATTATTTTTTAATTGTAGGAAAATACACATGTAAAATTTACCATCTCAACCATTTTTAAGTGTACAATTAATGTTAACTATATTCACATCATTGTGTGCAACCGGTTGTTAGAACTTTTTCATCTTGCAAAACTGAAACTACATCCGTTAAACAACAACTCCCTATTTTCCATACATTGAAGACCTAGCCTCATGTGGAACTCCTAGAATATTATCATCACATTAGTCTTCAACATATTGTACTTACCAGGAGTTTTATTTTACACTGAGTCATTCTATTGAGTTTAACATGAGCTGGGAGCAAAGGTAATATCACCAGTGATAACCTAAATCAGTTCATTTTATGTGGACAGAATTTCTCTGCCTTTACATTTATAAATATTAAAATTAGAATATAATTGAAGCCGAATTCTGTCCCATTCTAGAAATAAATGATAAACATCTAGAAATATATGAATTGGAAAAAAGTCCTTGTCACCTCTTCGAGATATATTTCCAATAAATATATACTTCTTGTTCAATAAATATTTATCCAAACATAAAATACATATAAATACAAACAATTATAATAATCCCTCTACCCAGGAGGTATTTTTCAAACTGCTTTAAATATAATACATATACCATAAAGTTTACTCATTTTAAATGTACAATTCAATGAATTTTATGTTTACAGAATTATAAAACCATCATCACAATCTAATGTTAGAACATTTCTATCAACCTAAAAAAAAAAAAAAAACCCATGCCCATGCCCATTTACAGTCAATTCCAATTACCAACCACAGCCATAGGCAACTACTACTCTACTTTCTATTTGCCATTAAAAAAATTTACAAAAATAGAATCATATAATATATGTTCATGTCTGGATTCTTTCACTGAGTTTTATCCATGTTGCAGTATTTTGGGGACCAAATAATACCAACTATATGAATTTATTACAATTTCAAAAATCCATTCACCAGTTGATTGATACTTGTTGTTTGGGTTATTTTTACTTTTTGGCCTTTTAAAATGCTATGAACATTTCTGTCAAGTATACGTGGATATTTTGTATATGTGTACCAGTATTTGTATTGTTTGTATTATATGTATTATAGGTGTTCTATTTCCAGAATAAGACAGAATTCAGCACCAATTCTATCTCAATTTTAACATTTATCGATGAGAAAGCTGAGAAACAGTATTCACCTAAACTAAATAAAGAAAAGTGGAAGGAATTTTATAACAGCAGCATCACTTGATTTTTTTGAACCAAGAGATGAAAACATGTACACAACTTCACCTCTGATGGGAATTGCAGGTCATAAAGTAAGTCTACATATAACTTTTTAAGAAACAGTCAAACTGATTACCAAAATATGGCTGCGTCATTTAACATTGTACCAGTAATACATGACGGTTTGAATTTCTCCACATCCTTGTCCACACTTGTTAGTATCTATCTTTTTTTATTACAGATATTCTAGTGGGTAAATAATGACATATTGTGTTCCTTATTTCCATTTTTCTAAAGACCAATTACATTGAACATATTTTCATATGCTTTCTGGCCATTTGTATATCTTTGGACAAATGTCTATTCAAATCCTTTGCCCATTTTTAAATTATATTACATATCTGTTTAGTTATTAAGTTATAATAGTTCTTTATATATTCTAAATACAACTCAGATATAATAATTTGCAAATAACTTATCATAGTCTGTGGGTTTTATTTTCAATTTCTTTTCTTTTAAGATTTTATTTATTTATTTGACAGAGAGAGAGAGAATGAGAGCAGGAACACAAGCAGGGGGAGTCGGAGAGGGAGCAGCAGGCTTCCCGCCGAGTAGGGAGCCCAATGTGGGGCTTGATCCCAGGACCCTGGGATCATGACCTGAGCTGAAGGCAGACGCTTAATGACTGAGCCACCCAGGCATCCCTTATTTTTAATTTTTTGATGGTGTCTTTTGAAGAGCAAAAGGTTTTAATTTTGATGATGTACAATTTACCAATTTTTCTTTTATTGCCTATATTTTGGGGGTGGTAACTAAGAAATCATTGCTTCCCCAAGTTTATGAAGATTTACTCATGTTTTCTTCTAAGGGTTTTGTAGTTTTAGTTCTTACAGTTAAGTCTTTGATCCATTTTGTGTTAATTTTTTACTATGGTATGACATAAGGTTCCAAATTCACCTTTTTTGGATGAATTTGCAATTGTTCTATTTGTTGAAAAAAATATTTCTTTCCCATCAGTTTTTCTTGGCAATTTTGTTGAAAACCAGTTCACTGTAAATGGGCTTATTTATGGGTTCTTAATTCTGTTCCTCTTTTCAATTCTATCCTACGTAGGTTTGTCCTATGCTAGTACCAAACTGAATTGATTACTGAAGCTCTGTAGTAAATTTTGATATCATAAAGTGTGGGGGGAGCTAAGATGGTGGCATAGTGGGAAGACCCTAGGCTTACCTCATCCCTCAAACACAGCTAGATAACTATCAAATCTATTTGATAGTTAAAAATCTATTCTTCTGAATAGCCAAGAAATTGACCTGTGGACTGACAAACTGCACAACTAGAGGGAAAGAAGAGGCCACATTCAGGAAGGTAGGAAGTGTGGAGATGGGCTTTAGGGGAGAAATGAATCATGGGTGCTGCAGAGGGGAGGGGGCCGAGGTTGAAGAAACAGGAAAGACAGAGTGGAGCACACAGGGATATGCACAAGGGGAACACTTCCTCAAAGCCATTGGCTGGGTAAACAAGAGGGGCTGATTTTCGTGAGTTTTTGCAACCAGTGGGGCTCAAAAACTGGAGTTTTAGAGGTCCACAGGCTTGGCTAGGATAGAGTCCTGACAGCACTCCCCTACTCCAGGAGAGAAGGCATGTAAGCAATCCTGGGTTGGATGGCACAATCTGAGCATCACCAAAGGCTCATGGAGAGAGACTGTTCACTCTTCTTAGAGTCCATCTGTGAGAAGTGACATTTGCAGAGTTGCCTCTCAGGTGACGAATGATCCAGTGGACACCATCTCCCTCCCCCACCCCTCAGCATAGGCACAGAGATACCTGCGGAGGGTGGCTAACCCAAATACTGGAGCTTTAGCCTGCTTTGCTCCAAAGCCAAAACATAGCAGCAGAGTATAAACAGCACATACCAGACACGCTCCTTGGAGCACCAGGCCCTGAACACTATATGGCCTCCCCTTTTTAAGGCCATTACTCTCAGGAACAGGAGACATAACAGGCTTTTCTAAAGCACAGAGGAAGACAGAGACCTAGACAAAATGTCAAGACAGAGGAATTAATTCCAAAAGAAAGAATAAGATCACAGCCAGAGATCTAATGGAAACAGATATAAGTAATACGCCTGATGGAGAACTTAAAGCAACAATCATAAAGATATCCACTGGACTTGAGAAAAGCTGGAAAGGCCCTTACCACAGAGATAAAGGAGCTAAAAAAAATTAGACAGAAATTAAAAATGCAATAACTGAAATTTGAAACCAACTGGATATAATGACCTAAAGGATGGAAGAAGCAGAGGAACACATAAGTGAAATAGAAGATAGAATTATGGAAAATAATGAAGCTGAACAAAAGACAGAAAGAAAAGCTATGGATCACAAGAGCAGACTTAGAGAACTCAGTGACCATATCAAATGTAGTAACATTTGTATCATAGTAGTCCCAGAAGAATAAGAGAGACAAAAGGGAGCTGAAGGTTTATTTGAGGAAGTAATAGCCGAAAACTTACCTTAATCAGGGGATGGAAATAGAGATCCAAATCCACAAGGCACAGAGAACTCCCATCAATATCAAGAAAAGCAGGCCAACATTAAGACACTGTAGTTAAACTTGCAAAATATAGTGATAAAGAAAAAAAGTCCTAAAAGCAGCAAGACATTTCCCTACCTTGCAAGGAAAACCCATAATCTACTGGCAGATCTCTCAACAGAAACCCGACAAGCCAGAGGGAGTGACATGATATATTCAACCTGCTGCCTGGGAAAAATATGCAGCCAGGAATACTCTATCCAGCAAGGCTATCATTCAGAACAGAAGAAGAAATAAAGAGTCTCCCAGACAAACAAAAACTGAAGCAGTTCGTGACCACTAAACCAGCCCTGCAAAAAAATATTAAAAGGGACACTTTGAGTGGGAAGGAAAGACCAAAAGTGACAAAGACTAGAAAGGAACAGAGAAAATCTCCAAAAACAATGACAAAACAAGTAATAAAATGGCACTAAATGTATATCAATCAATAATTACTCTAAATGTAAATGGTTAAATGCTCCAATCAAAAGACATAGGGTGTCAGAATGGATAAAAAACAAGACCCACCTATATGCTGCCTGTAAGACTCATTTTAGACCTAAAGACATATGCAGATTTAAAAAAAAATACTGATTCAAAGGGATAGATGCACCCTGTTTATAGCAGCATTATCAACAATAGCCAAATTATGGAAAGAGCCCAAATGTACATCAACTGATGGATAGATAAAGAAGATATATAGAGAGATATATAGATGATAAATAGATAAATAGATAGATAGATGATAGATATATTTATATAATGGGATATTACACAGCCACCAGAAAGAATGAAATCTGGCCATTTGCAACAATGTGGATAGAACCAGAGAGCATTATGCTAAGCAAAATATGTCAGGCAGTAAAGACAAATACTATATGATTTCATATGTGGAATTTAAGAAACAAAACAGATGAACCTATGGGGAAAAAAAGAGAGAGAGAGAGGCAAACCAGGAAACAGACTCCTCTATAAGGAACAAACCGAGGGTTCCTGGAGCAGAAGTGGGCAGGGGGATGGGTAAAATGGGTGATGGTTATGGAGGGTACTTGTAGTGATGAGCTCTGGGTGTTGTATGAAAGTGATGAATCACTGTATGTTAACCAATGGAAATTCAAATAAAAACTCAAAACACAAAAGAAACAAAACAAACAAAAAAAATGTCCTTCCCCTTTGTTCTTTTTCAAGATTGTTTTGGCTATTCTGGCTCCCTTGCATTTCCATGTGAGTTTAGGATTAGCTTGCCGATTTCTGCAAAATAGTTGTCTGGGATTTTCTTAGGGATTATGCTCCATCTATAGATCAATTTGGGGAATATTGCCACTATAACAATATTAAATCTGTCTGCGAGTATGGAATGTCTTTCCGTTCATTTAGGTCTTCTATAAACACTGTCAGCAATGTTTTGTAGTTTTTGGTGTACAAGTCTTGCACTTATTTTGTTAAATTTATTCCCAAGTGTTTTGTTCTTGATGGTATTCTCATGACATTCTTAATTTCATTTTTGAAGCGTTCATTGCTAGTGTTTAGAAATACTATCGATTTTTGTATGTTGATCCTTTATCCTGCAACTTTGATGTACTTAGTAGCTTTGTAGTAAATTCTACGGTTTTCTATATATAATGACCTTGTATTTAGAAATTTCAAGTTTTTAAACACTTTTAACTTTTATGGCTATTGCAAAATTTTAAAATTAGATTTAAATTTATGTACCTATGATGCAAAGAAGTTTGATAGGTGATCAAGAAAAGACTTTCCAGAATAAAGAAATATTATATTGGGATAAGTTTTCACGAAGAACTATGGAAATACAGGTTTAGGAAGAAAAGGAAGGATGCAAAATTTTGTATTAAAGAAAAGCTTGTTCATGTAGTTATAAAAATTGATGAAGGATATCAAATTGCCTGGTATTTAGGTTCACACTGGCTACATTTAGAAGGGTTATGTAGCAGTTTTATTTTAAAACTCTCAATTTACTATCGAACAATTTGCATATTTTGCAACTATTTAAATCATCAAAATTTTTAGGTATGGTCTATCTAAAAATGAGGGAAAAGGTACAGTCACATGTTTCCAGAATTCTTTTAGGGAGTATACGAGCAAAATAATTTAAACCCTTGTATTAACGTGTACCTTCCTAACAGGTGTTTCTCTTTGGGATGGCTGTTACCTTTCTCCGAGTGGGGGAAATTCCCAAATGGCCCCTAACTTAAAGGCCTCACCCAGTGATCCCACAACAGTCCTCATCACTAACTAATTTTGACTGAGGTCAGTACTTCACGTAGAATTAAGTCACTGCCATCCCTCAACAAGTCACTTAGGTAGGCGTAAGTGCTCAGGGCACCCTAGGTATAGTTTTCTAAAGGCAAGTCTATTGAAGAGTATAAAGTGTCATCTATAGCATTTTAGTCATTTTAAAGAAGTTTTGGAGCAAGGTCAGGCATGTTCACTTTGATCCTCCCTTTTTAGCCCCACAATCATAAATGGTATCAGCACAGTTGCTCTTTATCCTGAGGAGTCAGGAATGTAACATGGGCAGTACTGCTGCGCGCACACACACAGACACACGCACACACACACCTGGAGACTTTTACCATCGGCGGCAACCGTCTTAGAATACATGAGTAACAGAGCCTGGCTTCCAGGAGAGTTGGGAGAATCAGCCCTGGTGCTCGCACGTGCACTGTGTCCAGGGTGCTCCCTCCAGCCGCGCCCGCTCTCGCGGCCCACCGCTCTTTCCCAGCCCCTCCGGCGGCCTTGGTCCGCGGTGGGGAGAAAGACACCGCGCAAGCGCGGGCGCTGACGACGCGCGCGAAGGCCGGGGCTGGGCGTCCGCGCGGAGCGGCCGCTTCACGGGATTCTCTGGGAGCCCTCCGCCCGCGTCCTCCAGGATCCGGAGCTGGCTGACGTCTCCTCACACACCATCTAGAAGGTCAGCGTGGGAAGGCCTGAGGCGGGGCCGCGGAGGGTAAGCCACCCGAGTGGGCGTCACGCGAAGGCCGGCCTGCGGCTCCCCGCCGCGAGAGCGAGGGCTTGGAACGCTCTGTGAGGCCCAGCGTCAGGGCGCGCGCGCGTGCGAGGCGCTGAGAACCTCGGGGCCGGCCTCGGCCCAGCGCTTCGTGGAGGCGCGGCGTCTGAGGGAGCAGGTCGCTGGTGTGCGGCCGCCGGCAGCCAGGCGGGGAACTCTCCAAGGGGCGCCCAAGCGCCCGAGGCCTGGAAGGCACAGGTGGGGCGGCGGCCGGCGGGGAAGGACGCGCGGGTCGCGGGAGCGCCTGGCGGGGCGGGGGGAGGGGCAGGGCCGAGACGGCCGGAGCCCTCCTCCGAGGGTCAGACGTGACACTTTCGTTGAAGGAAGCCATTGCGAGAGGACAGTTTGAGAAGTTGTTCTCCCAGCCCCCGTTGTATATTTACGGAACCTAACCTTCGAGCTCCGCGCCCCCTACGCCCTTCACTCCATTTACTGGCTGACGCTGCCCCCCCACCCCTTTGATCGTGCGCTTGGCACCTTCCTGTCCGCCCTTCTTGCTGCCTCGTGCGCGCTGTTTACTTGGCTTCGGAAAATGGCTGAGGTTTTGCGCCCCTACAGCTTCGTGAAAGTTCGGAGTCTTTACAAAATGTCGGCAACCAATAGCGATTGTGTTGGGAACGGAGAGCGCACGGATTTTGCTCTTTCGAATACGTTTGTTCATGTTCGTGAGGGATCCAGCACCGCAGAGGCTCTCTCCGACCTCCTTTCTATGTCTGGAAAAAGTTTCTCTTGGAACGTGCACTGTTCCGGGACGCGGCCTTATTGCGTTACGGTGGGGTTGGCCCATTTTCCCACGAACTGAGGAATCGTTTTACTCCTTCACTTAGGGATCCTCGAAATTTACTTTATTGCCTTGTAATTTAGTGGATTTGCGTTCAAGATTGTTGCTGCTTCTGAAATACTGGTTTAAATATTTAAGAGTTCCACAAGTTTTCTTTGAAATGTCCAGAGGAAAAACCAAGAAAAAGGAATGTAAGAATGTCCCCGGTTAGGAAGGGAGCTGTTCTTTTTATTGCTCTCCTTTTTGCAATAACAGACCCCATTTGGTGACTTTATAGGAAACCGGTTGGAAACAGGAAGGTTTTACGCTGGTTCTTTCTCACCGTGGGCTTTCTGAAACGTCGTTTGTGTAGTTCCCCTGACAAGAATGGGTGGGACGCTGTTGCAGGGGGTTGCATACAGGTATTTGCAGAAGTTCCGTCTTCTTTTTTTGTAAAGGGCCAGGCAGGCAGGCATTAGAGCACCTTTTGTACTAGAGACTACTTGTGATGTTGACCTTAGCTTGATAGTTACTGCTTTAAGGTTTATGGGATTGAACTAAGATGTCAGGTGTTTGATTCAGAATTTTACCTTTGCTCCTGAGATTTACTTTTAAACCTTACACGTATGCACATCCACTCATAGTTGTGTCTGAAACAAACAGGTTTTACTTCTTTTATTAGAACGTGTCAAAAAATAAATGCGCTCTTTGTATCTGGAACCAGAATTTGGGTTCGGATTTAAGAGGATTATACTGGTGTGGGTACTGTTTTATTTAATACTATAGATTGACCTTCCAAAACTTCCTGTTCTCAACTTTAAAAATGAAAGGATGTGAGGGGCGCCTGAGTGGCACAGTTGGTTAAGCTGCTGACTCTTGGTTTCCGCTCAGGTCCTGAGATAGAGCCCAGCCTCCCGCTCCATGCCCAGCTGGAGTCAGCTTAGGACTCTGTCTCCCTCTCCCTGTGCCCCTCCCCACCTTCAATAAATAAAATCAATCTTTATTTTTTTCTTTCTTAAAGACTTTACTTGAGAGAAAGAGAGAGAGAGGGCAGAAGTTGGGAGAGAGGGGAGAGGGAGAAGCAAGCTCCCCGCTGAGCAGAGAGCCTGATGCTTGTCCATCCCAGGACCCCAGGATCATGACCTGAGCTGAAGGCAGACGCTCAACTGACTGAGCGACTCAGGTGCCTCTTGATCTTTAAAAGAAATTTTAAAAACAAAAATTAAGATATGTGGAATCATGTAATAAGGGTTTTTGTCTTTTCAAGCCACTTGATAAGGTCTTAACTGTAATTAGGGATATGACAGGTATTATTCATATTTTTTGTTTTGTTTTTTAAAGTACTATTTTGCAGTTCTTACCCTGTGAAGTGCATTTTCTCAGTGACTGCTGAGAATATATCAAATCCTGGAATAAATCCCAAATTAATAATACAGAAATTTAGTACAGACTTTTACTTTCTGTGCAGAAATTCCCAACTACATTTCACCTCATTTCCAGGTGTTTTTCTCCTGCTAAACTTTTTCTGTCTCCCAAGATGGAGATGCCAGCAAGAAATGCTATTCAGCAACTGACCCATGGAATTACACCACGATCACCACTTCCCAGCACTGCCCCCACACACTTTTCTTTTCAGTAGGTAGCCCATTTCCTCCAGTGACACATTATTTCAGGAAATCTTTCAGCACACTATGTAACATAAGCTTTGAAATATGGGTATATACAAGATCAGGTGTTGAACACCTTTTCACGTGCCATTTAAAGATCCTCTTTTGTGAAGTACCGTCATGTTTTTTTCTCATTAACAGGAATAAGAGGTTATGCCTTTTTAATCTTGCTAGAGTTATTTTAATGGAGTTTTGGGAGGGAATAGGGCTAACTGTATGTGAATAACCTGCCACCTTTAAGTAGAATTGGGTAACTTTAAAGCTTCGTCCAGATAATTTTTTCTCATTTCTGTCCTCTCCAATGATTCAGCCTCATTTTTTTTAAGATTTGTTTATTTATTTGAGAGAGAGTGTGGGCATGAGCAGGAGGGGCAGAGGGAGAGGGAGAGATAATCCAAAGCAGACTCCTTGCTCAGCACAGAGCTTCACTCAGGGCTTAATTTCACGACCCTGAGATCAAGACCTGAGCTGAAATCAAGCGTCGGATGGTTAAGTGAGAGAGCCACCCAGGCACCCTTCAGTCCCAACTCGGGGCTCGATCCCAGGACCCCCGGGACCATGACCTGAACCAAAGGCAGACGCTTAACGACCGAGCCAGCCAGGCACCTCAGTGTCCTCCTCTCTTTGAATTCTAGCATATTTCAGAGCTGCTGTTGTCCTTCGGTCTTCAGTCATTTGAGTGGTGGGTAAACAGGCCCAGAGGGTGAAGGAACTTTCTATTGTTGTAAAGCACGTGGCAGAGCAGAGCTCCTCAGACCCTGCAGTGCCACACTCCATCGCTCTGGAGCATGTGTGTCTCATCTCGCTTGGAGCTCAGGAGTCCCCCCGGGGCACAGGCTCTTGTTAGTAGGGACTCAGCCTCTAGCTGCAGCAAGCTCCCCAACACTGGACAGTGGTGAACAGCACAGGCCCTGACTCTCTCTGTGGGTTGGACACAGTTGGTGGTGGTCGGGTGGCTGAAAGGCTGGAGGGTCCCTTCAGCCGGAAGGACCAGGTCAGGCCCCGTGGCACAACGGCCTGGCGGGTCTGTGCGGGGGACGTCACAGGTCTGTGCCAGTAGAGGTCCCAGGCCAGCAGGCCACAGTGGTCTGTGTTTGTTTCAGTGTTGGGTGGATGTCCCTCTCGCTGGGGAGAGAAGTCTGAGGAGGACACGTCTGCTTTCTGGTTCCCTCTCTCCAGTGAGAGACCTCGTCCCAGAGGAGAGGCCGCCATGCTGCATCTGTGCCCCAGGTGGGCGTAGGACAAGTGTGAAAGCTCTCAAGGAGGTAACTCGGTGTTGTGTTCAGCAGGTCTGAACTGTGGGTTGGCTGGCCCTTCAGAGAGCCCTCCTGAGGTCACACGGCGAGCCTGCTGTCTGCCGACTCTCCAGGCACTTGGATTCCGTGTAATTAGGACGCTCCATGCCATGCAATCTCTTTTCTTGTCTTGCCCAGCCTTGGTTACTTGATGTGGCATCATGGAGAAGTCTGGGTCTTTTAAGTATAACTCAGTGAACAAATGCAGAGGGTTTCTGTGGACGCTGAGTTTCAGGAGCCAGGGGCGATGTCAGTGTTGGCACCTCGGTGCCTGCCGCCCCACATGGCCTGTGGGGCCTTGAAGCCATGGCCAGGATTCAGAGACCCCCACACTTCTCAGTATCGTAAGAGATAATAGCAGTGATTTGTTCTCCCGTGTTTACAAACGAGGTTATGCCGTAACTGTGTGTGCGCATAGCATGGCGGGGGGGTGTGTGGAAGACAGGCCCCAGCTGGACCTCTGCCCACAAGGGAGGTGCACGAGGCATTCCCAAGTCTAGTTGTAGCCAAGTCCTCGTCACGTACCTGTGGTTTGACCTTGCACGAGATTCTCCTCCTTTCCTGGCTTTGTGGGCTTATCTGGTCAGTGAGAAGGGCGCACATGGTGTTCTGTCAGGATTGCATCACATCCATCATGCCTGACTTCCCAAACATTGTTAACAAATGCAAAAGCCGTAGATGTGAACAGCGTACCTTCACTACTTACAGCCGTGTGAAACCGTACGTACAGATACGTATGCGGAGCTAGATAATTATGTAGAACTTGATGATTTTGTGGGCCATGCAAGAAGGGAAAGGTCTACCTGTAGGATTACTTCCTCTATGATGACGATTTCGAGAGGAGAGTGTTAGCGTAGGAACATGAGAGGACTGTGTATTGGTGGGGCTGTCACAGCAGAAGTGGTGTTCTTGTGAAGGATCCTGGGGTGGCAGTCGCATCGAGCCATGGACCTTGGTTCGGGTGGGGTGGGCCTCCATCCTGCCAGTCCCTGGTGTACTCAGCACACCGAGCTGTCCTCCTGTCTGTGGTCCAAGTGTGCTGACACGCGCTAGCCCCACCCATCCGCTAACCTGTCCCTCTCCTCCAGAGGCCGAGTGGCCGTGGCCGTGGAGCAGACCAGCCCGGGAGCCAGATGAGCAGAGAGGTCTGTGTGCACTCCTGGCCTTGCTCCTACTACTTAGAACCGGAGAAGCGATGGGTTCCTGGAAAGCTTTCATTAAGTTCTCACTCCCTGAGATTTACAACTGATAAAACCGGGGAGGCACTGGTCAGCTTCCCCCTGTCTAGTGTGATTGAGATCAAGAAGGAGGCTTCTCACTTTGTCTTCAGGTCTCTCACCTGGAGAAGGACCACCTCAAGCACTGGTTCAGCTCCTTGCAGCCCAGTCGGAATGCAGTCTTCAGCATCATCGAGCATTTCTGGAGAGAGCTGCTGCTGTCTCCATCGGAAGCACCGCTCCCTGTGACGAAGGGGAAGCAGCTGACTGGTCTGATGGCCTGTTCCCAGAATTGCCTGGAAGAGACAGCCTGAGTCCTCCACCATCAGAGCGAGCAGCTGGACAGCATCACCAAGGGCCTGGACAAGATGGAATCTGACCTGGACGTGGCTGACAGGTACAGGGGGCGTTTCTGACACACGGGTCACGCCCCTGCCGTGCGCAGTGACGCCGGGTGGGCGTTGGTGAGGGACACATTCTGTGCCTGGTGCAGAGCTCCAGTCTTGTGTGAATAAGGAAGGCTACCTCGTTTCATCCTATGGGGGAAACAGGCCGAGGGGCCAGGTCACACACATGAAGTTGCTGTTCTGCACGGCCATGTGGCCGCAGGGTTTGAGCTGAAGCTCTTTGGCTCCAGGAGCTGCCGGCTGTGCTGAGACACCAGCCACTCCCAAACCAGGGACCCCCTCCAGTCTTCTAAACAGTGGGGGCCCCAGGGAGCTTTTGTTTATGTGGCTGTGTGCTGACATTGCCGCATTTCTTTAATGTTCTTTTAACAAAAGGCCAACTGATAGGGCCCCTGGGTAGCTCAGTCGTTGGGCGTCTGCCTTTGGCTGGGGTCGTGATCCCAGGGTCCTGGAATCAAGTCCCACATCGGGCTCCCTGCTCAGCGAGAAGCCTGCTGCTTCCTCTCCCGCTCCCCTTGGTCGTGTTCCCTCTCTTGCTGTATTTCTCTTATGTCAAATAAATAAAATCTTAAAAAACAAACCAAAACAAAACACAAAAGTGAGAAGATGAACCTGAGGCTAGAGAAGATGCTTGTAGTATCCACTTGTATTCTCACCCGGGGATTCATACCCAGCTAGGTAGAGAGCTCATATGTCAGAATGAGAAAAAGCCAGTTCAGTAGAAAAATGGGCAGGACGATTGATTGGAGTGTAGGGTCAGCTGCCGTCATGGAGATCCTCAGATCCTGTGGCTTGCAGAAGCTGGGAGGCTATTTCCCCCACAGAGAGGTGCAGGGGAAGGTCGGCGTCCCGGGCAGGTCAAAGGCTCTGCTCTGGGTCACGCCCCGGGGCCCCGTGTTGGCTCCGTGGCTGTGTAAGAAGCTGTTGGCAGCAATCTTCCCAGCCACTGGGAAGGGGGCACAGGGAGGCCAGTGCACACGGCCTTGTTTTTAAGCAGATGAGCCCAGCCCATGAAAGGGAGGTACTGGCACCCCAGTAATTAGAGAAAGGTAAATTAAACCAACAAGTACAGATGTGAGACAACACCGACTGATGGTCAGGGTGTGGGTCGGGACGAGACGTCTTGTATCGCTGTCACTGATGGGACCTGGCCCGGCCCCTGGCAAGACCTAGCTAAGCCGAAGGTGCACAGACCCCATGACGAATCCCAGCGTGTGTGGATGGGCACATTCACTGAGGCAGCTGTAGTCAGTCGATCCTCAAGGGGATGCAGTAATTAGTCACTACTATGTAGTTTTTGGAAAGAGATGAGGTCCAGAGCCGATGGCCAAGGAAGAATTCTTAAGATGTCTTCAGTGCAAAATGGTGGTTTTATTAAAACACAGGGATGGAAACTTGGGCAGAAAGAGCTGCTGCTGGGGGGTATGAGGAGCAAATGATGCTGTACTTTGGGGTGGGGTGGGGAGTAAAGGGAGGTTCCAAAAGGATCTTCATCTGCTAAGGACGACATGGGTTACCAGAGCCCTTGCTATTGTCAGACCAAGGTGGTTTTTCCTTGTAGCCAGGCATTAACGGTAATGCAGTATTTCTCAGTAGGCTGCAGGGTATAAGGACAAAACATTTTATCTACCTTTCCTTCTGCCTTTGTTTCCCACATCACTGCCAACTCGGATTCAAGACACTGATTGCTTTTAGATCTGCACAGACTGACATGGATCCACCTCAAAGCAATGTTAATAACACAAAACCAAGTTGAAAGTAGATGTGTACAAAAGCAAAATTTATAAGAGTTTTTAAATGGGTAAAGTAGCAAAAATGCAGGGAGCACTGAACTGCAAAAGGCCACGCTGGAGGGGCATGCGCAGGGCCACACGTGCCGCAGTTGCACAGCGAGCTCCCACAGAGCCGCCAATGGGTGCTCCTCGTGGGGGTCTCCTGGCTCTTGGGGGTCGTTGGCACAGGTGTTCGGTGAGCATGTGATGCGGTTCTGCCTTTCAGTTTTAAAGTGTGTTCCTTCTGGAACGCCCGTTGTCTGGTTATCGGCCGTCCTGGATTGATCTTCTGATAGTGTTCTCATTTTTCTCCTTGTCTTTTTGTTCTACTATTTCTTGAGTTTCATCTTTGGGGTGGTCACCATAATGGACAGCAGAGCCAAAGCCGTGATCAGAATAGTCTGACTCCGAGAGACCTTGCTCTTGGAGGAGAAGTAGATGGGCAGTTGACCCAGTTCTTTTATTTTTTTAAGATTTTATTTATTTATTTGACAGAGAAAGACATAGCAAGAGAGGGAACACGAGCAAGGAGAGGGGCAGGGAGCCCAAT
This sequence comes from Eumetopias jubatus, assembly GCF_037043125.1. Classification (NCBI taxonomy): domain Eukaryota; kingdom Metazoa; phylum Chordata; class Mammalia; order Carnivora; family Otariidae; genus Eumetopias; species Eumetopias jubatus. The sequence goes on along the minus strand of NW_028274818.1, from coordinate 111,644,431 downwards.
GCGGGGCTCAATCCCAGGACCCCAGGATCACCCGGGTGCCCCAGTTGACCCAGTTCATACTTTGGCTGGGTCAAGTGAGCAAGCCTCTAACTTGAATTAAAAAGCACTCATGGCCCCTGAATCAGCTCCCAGACTTGAAGACTGAGTTTGCAGTTTCGAAACCCCTTGAATGATGGGGAAGCTGGAAGCACCCCAGTTTGCTCCTAAAAGTTTACACCTTTGGGAGCCCCTGGGTGGCTCAGTTGGCTAAGCATCTGCCTTTGGCTTCGGTCATGATCCCAGGGTCCTGCGATCAAGCCCCACATCAGGCTCCTTGCTCTGTGGGGAGCCCGCTTCTCCCTCTTCTCCCCACTTGTACTCTCTCACTGTCTGTCCTTCTCACTCACTCAAATAAATAAATAAAAGCTTTATTAATTAATTAATTAACTAAAGTTTACACCTTTGTTCTTTCTCCCAGCCTTCCCCCACGGGACTTGTGGCATTTAACCAGGGTGGCCGTGCACTAGGGAGCAGGAAGCCACCAGACAGTTTGGGACCCCTGGATGCTGGAAGTGACCTGATGGCAGCAGACCAGTCAGAGTAGGGGCTTCTGGGGGTCAAGGGATCAGTGGAGTTCTAACTGAGGTCTGCCTCGTAGTGTCACAGTGGGCCCAGTAGGCCCCGAACCCATCCCAGTCCTGGAGCACATCATCCAGCAGCAGGCAGAATCGCACACTGGTTCCCTGACCTGTGTAGTGAGGGCTGTTCTGGTGGCCAAGCCAAGTGGGAGCCTCTGGACTGCCTAGAATAGTAACCTCTTCTTGGAGGGATTTCTGAGATCAGTGCCCCCATCAAGGACTGGAAGGGTGCATGGATAGTGAGCCCTGCATCATCTGCACTCAGCTCACTCACTCGACGGTGCAGAACAAAGATGGATTGTCTTAAACTTACCAGGTGGTACTCTTAATTGCAGTTGCTGTTCCCGATGCTTGAGCAAATGAACACATCCTCTGGAACGTTCTCTGCAGTGGTCTGTCTGGCAAATGCTCTTAGGAAGGACCACCAGATCAGCTTGCTTTCAGCCGCCAGCAGTGCATTGTATCGTCCCACCTCAGGGGTATACCAGCTCTCCAGCCCTGTGTCATGCTTTATGTCACAGGGCCCTTGACTGTCTCTCCCTTCACAGGATAGCATGCTGGCCCATTACATGGGGGATACCATGCGGACTGGCTCAAGGAAGAAGTAGCAGCTACTCTAGATGCACTGGAAAGATGTTTGCTTGTCAGAGGTGGGAAAGAAATCTGACAGAAATTAGATACTTTCATCCTCATTGAAATTTCTAGGGATCCAGTGGAGTGGGGCTTGCTGAGGTATCTTTTTATGGTGAAGGATAGATTTTGCATCTGGCTCTTCCTATAACCAAAAGGAAGACACACTTGCGGTGTCTGGGTGGCTCAGTCGCTTAAGCGTCCAACTCTTGGTTTCAGCTCAGGTCATGATCTCAGGGTCATGAGATTGAGCCCCACATCATGCTCTATACCCAGTTGGAAGTCTGCTTGAGGTTCTTTCCCTCTCCCTCCCCCCTCTCCTCTTCCCCCCCACTCACACACATGCTTGTGCATGCTCTCTCTCTCTGTCTCAAATAAATAAAATTTACAAAAGAAAAAAACAAAACTAAAAGGAGACATGGCGCCTAGTGAGCCCCTTAGCATTTTGGAAGCGACATACTCTTCATTTGGGTGTGCTTCTCTGGCCAGTTACCAAGTGACTTGAAAAGATGCTAGTTTTGAGTGGGGTCCGGAATAAGAAGGCTCTGTAGCAGGTCAAGGTGCCACCTGGGCCACATGATCCAGCAGATCCAGTGGCGCTCCAAGTATCTGCGGTAGACAAAGGTGCTCTTTGGAGCCTTTGTGGACCTTTATAGGGAGTCACAGTGTAGGATTTCAAAACAGAGCCCTGCTACAGGAGATCAGGCTCTAGCAGGCCCTGAAAGCATAGGCTAGGTCACATGGCCCCCACTCCTGCCATACCGCCTTTTCTCTCCCAGCCTGCACCGAGGGCACATTCCCTACCTGGGGAACACCCTACAGTCAGTTGACTGAGGAGGAAAATTGTGGAGCCTGGTTTACAGATGGTTTTGTGCAATATGCAGGCATGACTCAGAAATCCTCCCAGTGGGCTGAACTTCAAGCCATGCACCTGAAAATTCATTGTGTTGGAAAGGCAGTCTTGTGCATAAAGTCTTTTGACGCACTCTCAGCCTCATAAGAATGGGTTTTAGGCCTGGAACACATAGCCTGTGCCAGACTTATCCCCTAGTAGGGGAATGGCTTTCCCTGTTACAGGCTCAACCAGTGCTCTTTTGTTCTACAGAAGCATGCATGTGAGTGGCTCTCAGGCACACCCCCAGTCTTCTGTATTTCAGACTCCATAGTTGGGGGGTGGGGGGTTGGTCCTTGAGCTGAAGCGTTAGAGGGATGTACATAAGCCGGTTGTCCTGCATCGGCCGCCAGGGGCACCTGATGTCCGTGAGGTACCAGTGCCTACATTGGACCTGATTTTGTTCCGTCTCTTCTCCATGTGAGTAAAGCTGGGTAAGGCATTGCTCCATCCAGTGCTTGACCATGTTGTGTTCTGTGGTAACTCCAAGATGGCTGTGGGCAGACGTGTTTGGAGGCCCCTGAGATTGGTGACCGTTGTGTGCTACTCTGCTCAACAGTTTCCTTGGAAGGAGGAACGGCTAGAGGCTCAACGGCTTACTGATTGGCTGTGGCCGGTGGTTTGGCTGGATGTTTGGGGAATGGAAGAAACATGATTGGAAACTTCATGACAGGGAGGTCTGGGGTAGAATTATATGGATAGACTTCTCTGAGTGGGACAAAAGGCAAAGATGTATCCCATGTGAACGCTCACCAGAGCCTCTTCAGCAGAGGAGGATTGTGATAATCAAGTGGCTAGGATGACCTTTTCCCTGGATCCCAGCCAGCCTGTTTCCCCAGCATCTCCTGCAGTTGCCCAGTAGGCCCATGAGCAAAGTGACCACGGTGACAGAGATGGAAGTCATGATGGGTCTCAGCAACATGGACTTCAACTCACCAAGGCCAGCCTGGCCACGGCCGCTGCTGCACACCCAAACTGGAGACCAACACTGAGTCTCCAGTATGGCTGTGTTGTCTAGGCTCCTCAGCCAGCTACTTGGTGGTTGGTGATTGATTACATTGGACTGCTTCTTACTGTGAATCTCTTGAATGTGGCAGGTCGCTTGTCTCTTCTTGCTTTCAAAACTCTGTTTTTGTCTTTGGGTTTCAACACTTTAACTATGATGTATCTCCGTGTGGATCTTTATAAGTTTATCCTTCTGGGGGAGTTGTTGAGCTTTGAGTCTTTTCCAAACTATTTTTGTGAACCATGTCTTTCTTGTTGTGTGTGTTCATTGAAATTTCTCTTCCCTTGTGTCTCCATTCTTAGATATCTGGCTCCCATGAAGGGAAAAGGAAATAGGGCTTGTCTCTTTGAATTCTCTAGCTGGAAAGCTGCTTCAGTTCATGGTGGTTGAAACCCCTATGCTAGCCTCTCTGCGATCAAAAGCAGCAAAAGGGCCCCATAGAACTCGAAGAAAACAAATGTGTGTGTGTGTGTGTGTGTGTGTGTGTGTGTGTGTGTGTGTGTCTGTGTGTATACTAAAAATCTGGATTATACGCTTCCTACTTCCTGGAATTCCGTATCTCTCTTTAAATGAAATGAAGACAAATTGGCAACCTGGTTTTGATATCAGGAGTTTGCTGGAATCTAGTTGTAAGTAGTTTGGTTGTATTTCCATTGGCATCTGTGAGTAAATAGTGTGGCCTTGGTGTTGACGTGTTGGAAAATGGCACTCTTGAATGACAGTTTGGCTCTTCACAGTTGAGCCCTATGTAGCTCAGGACTTTGAGGATGTTTTCCATTGTCTTCCTAGTGTATGTTATTGCTAAGTTGTGTAGGATTGTGGCTACTGTTTTCCCCCTTTCCTAGATATTCTGATGTTTTATTCTGAGGTGTCTTTGTAGATTTTTTTAAAACAGTCTTCTCATTTACATACCATAAAATTTACTCATTGTATGTAACAATTCAATGATTTTTGGTAGATTTACAGAGTTGTGCAGACATCACTATAGTCCAATTTTAGGTCAGTTCCGTCACTCCCAGAAGTTGCCTCAAGCCCTTTGGCAGTCACTGTGTTCTTGCCCTGCCCAGGTCACCACTGATCTACTCTTTCTGTGTAGATTTGTCTCTTCTAGAGAGGTCACATATGCATCATGTTTTTGAGGTTCATCCTGGTTGTAGGATAGATCAGTACTTTGTTACTACTTATTTGTTCTTTTTTTTTTTTTTTAAAGTAGGCTCCATGCCCAACATGGGGCTTGAACTCACAACCCTCAGAGCAAGAGTCCCATGCTCTACTGACTGATCCAGCCAGGCGCCCTGTTGCTTTATATTTCTGGCTAATATTCTGTTGTATGATCTATCACATTTTGTTTATCCCTCGACCAGTTTTGACGGGCATTTTCTTGTTTCTGCTTTGTTGCTATTATGAATAGTGCTGCTTTGGATGTTTGTTTTCCTTTCCCTTGGAAGGGAAGTTGCTGGGTCTCTTTAACATTTTGAGAAACTGACCAATTGTTTTCCAAAGTGGCTGCACCATTTTACATCCCCACCAGTAATGTATGAGGGGCTCCAGTTTCTCCACAACCTCACAACACTTGTTACCTATCTTTTTCATTATAACTCTCCTAGTGGGTGTGAGGTGGTGTCTCACTGGGTGGTTGACTTTCATTTTCCTAGTGATAATGAGTATCCTTTCATATGTTTTTTCCATATGTGTATTTTGTTTTCAGATTCTTTGAGCATTTTTTATGTGGTTGTGTTTTTATTATGGAGTTTATAAGAGTTCTTTATAGAAGTTGTTAAGAGTTCTTACAGAGTTCTGGATAAAAGGCCTTTATCAGATACATGATTTGAAAATACTTGCTCCCTTTCTGTGGATTGTCATTTTCTTTTCTTTTTTATAAGATTTATTTATTTATTTTAGATATGGAGTGGGGAGGGAGAGAGAGAATCTCAAGCAAACTCCCCACTCAGCATGGGGCTCAGTCCCACAATCCTGAGATCATGAACAAGAGCCAAAATCAAGAATTAGACGCTTAACCAACTGTGCCACCCAGGTGCCCCCATTTTACTTTCTTGAAGATATTTTTTGAAGCAGAGAATCTTTTTTTTCTCCAAGGAATCAAACAGAATTTATTTTCGAACTAAATAAGACAGATTGAGGGGTGCCTGGGTGGCTCAGTTGGTTAAGCGCTTGCCCTCGGCTCAGGTCATGGTCCCAGGGTCCTGGGATCGAACCCTGCATTGGGCTCCCTGCTTGGCGGGAAGCCTGCTTCTCCCTCTCCCACTCCCCCTGCTTGTGTTCCTGCTCTCGCTGTGTCTCTCTGTCAAATAAATAAATAAAATATTTTTAAAAAAAGATTGAGTAAAAGAAAGTTTTACCTCAACTTTCCCAATAGACATTTTCTCCTCAGACTGCACGTTATCAATTTTAAGTCCCATCAGTGGCCTTCATAATATTCACAAAGGATGTCCAAATTGTGTCATTTGGTTGAAGATTCAAGTTTGAAAATAACAATCTTTCCACTTTTTGTGCTTTAGATTTTTTTTTTACACTAATCTCTGTTCCATATGGAGGGTTTGAACTCATGACCCCAGGAATCAAGAGCCACATGCTCTACGAACTGAACCATCCAGGTGCCCCCACTTTTGTGCTTTAGAACAATTCTCAAAACACATTATGATGCTCCCAGCTCATAACTGTTCAGTTAATTTTTTCTTCTCAAAATAACTTAGAGGAAGAGATTCATTTACTTATGTAATATATATATATATATTCAAAAACAGAACTCATCCAGTTTCTCCCATGTTCATGGTGGGAAAAACTAGTGCAACCCAACAGATGTAGCAAAACATCTGTGTCCTGTTTTGGCTTCTTTGTTTTAAGGGACCAGAGAAAATCCTTTGTTGTTTTCCTTGTGGTTTCAACATAACAGTACCAAATGTCCTTTTCTTCCCCCCGATCTTGATCCAGCATCCAACATTGATCTTTTATATTCAAAAAAATGAGCTTTCCAGAGCTTTGCAGTTTCCCTTCTTCAGACACTGCCAAGCAGACTTCCCTCCCTGGAGCATGTAGTCTGACCGTGGGAGACGACTATGGCACACGTGCACCCGGGCCCACTTCGTGGCCACACCCTCGACTCCTCCTCCAGATACCAGCATCCCAGGGCCTGACTGCATCTCTCATGCCTGTGGCCCAGACCTGGCTCGATGCAGGCCTAAAAGATTTAAAGTGTATCTGTTTTTCTTTCATCATTTGCCTTTGGTGTCATATCTGATTCATTGTCAAATCCAAAGTCACAGAGGTTAACTCTTTTTTAGTCTTTCTGTTTAGGTCTGTGATCCACTTGCAGTTCATGGTATGAGAAATGGGCCCAACTTCTTTTCTTTTTATGTGGGTATCCAGTGGTCTCAGCAATATTTCAATTCAGTGTTTTCCCATTGAATTGTCTTGTTGTCCTTGCTGGAGACCAGCTGACCCTGCACGTAAAGGCTTGTTTCTAGACTGAGTTCTATCATTGATCCACGTGTGGACCCTATGACAGTACCACACCATCCTCATTTCCATAGCTTTGTAGTAAGCTTTGCACTCAGGTAGTGGGAGTCAACCAAATTTATTCTTGTTTTTCAAGATTGTTGGCTAACCTGGGTCCCTTGCATTTCTATATGAATTTCAGGATTAACTGGCCGGTTTCTGCACAAGAGCCAGCTGGGATTTTGATAGAAATTGGACTGAACCTGGAGCAGTTTTGCCATCCTAGCAATGTAATTATTAGTGTGGTGTAAAAACACTTAAATCTGCTGTTTTATTTTTGTGCTACTTGTTACCTCTGTTGCTCATTTCTTTTTTCCCCCCTGCCTCCTGTAGGTTACCTGAATATTAATTCATAATTCCATTGTGACTTACCTACACTGTTGTGAATGTATGTCCTTACATATATTCTTCACCGGACACTCTAGGTATTACGTTGTATATGCATAATTGGTCACAGTGTGCTGGTGTTGACATTTTTTTAAAAGATTTTATTTGTTTATTTGACAGAGAGACACAGCGAGAGAGGGAACACAAGCAGGGGAGTGGGGGAGGGAAAAGCAGGCTTCCCACAGAGCAGGGAGCCCGATACGGGGCTTGATCCCAGGACCCTGGGATCATGACCTGAGCCAAAGGCAGCCGCTTAATGACTGAGCCACCCAGGCACCCCTGGTGTTGACATTTTACCCAATTGACCGGTGTGTAGAAACCTAACCACTGTCTTTATGTCTGTTTACCCTACCAGATTCATATAAATCCTCTGTAAGTTAATTATCTTAACTTCATTTTCCTATTTGAGAACCACAGCAATTTTGTAATTTTTACTTCAAGTGCCATACATATTTTAGCCAGCTCAAAAGAAAAAAGCAAGTGCATTTTATTTCCCTATATTTGTACTCTTTCTGTTTCTCTACCCTCCTTCCTCATGTTCTAGGATTCCTGCCCTTATCAGTTCCTTTCTGATCCATCGACTTCTTCAAGACATTCTTTTAGGGCAGCAATTTCTTTGTGGGTTTACTTCCTCTGAGAATAACTCAATTTCTTCTTTATTCCTGAAGAAAAGTTCCACTCATTGTGGAATTTTGAACCGACAGTTCTTTTCTTTGAGCACTGAAAACCATTGCGCCACTTCTTTCTGGCTCCATGCTTTCTGACGAGAAGTGCGCTGCCATTCAAATTGATTTTCTCCTGTAGGTGAGGTCTCTCGTGCCACTGTCAAGATCTTTTCTTTGTTTAACATAACTTCACGGTAATTTCTTTGGTTTTATGCTGTGCGGGTCGGATTAGTTTGTTGTTTTTTTTTTTTTTAACTCTATGGGCTTATTTATGTCTTTTTGCCTAAATTGGGAAATGTTCGGCCATTATTTGTTTGCGTCCTTTTCCAGCCCCACGCTCTTTCTCTTCTCCTGCTGGAGTGGTGGTGATGAGTGTTCAGTCTTTTGTTTTGGACCCTTGGGTTTGTTGTCATTGTTGTTTTTAGTATTTTCTCCCTGTTGTTCAGATTGGGTAATTTCTGTTATTTGATCTTTAATTTCACAGATTCTTTTATCTGTCATCTCAGGCTGCAGTCTACATCTACCCATTTTTTTTTATCGTATATTGTATTTCTAAGTTCAAAAATTTCCGGATACTTTATTGTGTCTTCTGTTTCTCTGCTAAGACTTTGTGGTTTTTAATTTATTTCCAGCATGTCCATAATTGCTTGTGGAAATACTTTTATGATGGTGCTTTAGAATTCTTGTCCAGTAATTCCATCAGTTTCATCCTGGTTTTGGCATTTGCTTCTATTTTTTATTTAAGAAGAGATTTTCCTGCTTCTTGGCATGGTGATTCATTGTATCCTGGACATTTTGGGTATTAAGACTCTGAATCTTGTTTTTCTGTTTCAGCAGAGCTTTCCCCGACATGGTGCCCCAGGAGTAAGAAGCTGTTTCCTATTGGGGCGCCTGGGTGGCTCAGTGGGTTAACCATCTGACTCTTAATTCGGCTCAGGCCATGATCTCAGGGTGGTGCGATGAAGCCCCACGTTGCGCTCCATGCTGGGCGATGAGACTGCTTGAGATTCTCTCTCTCCCTCCCCCACTCTCTCTCTCTCTCTCTCTTAAAGGAAAGAGGGAAAGAAGGGAAGGAGAAGGGAAGCTGATTCCTCTTACTGCCGTGTGAGGATGAGAGCCCCAATTCCCCACGTGGCCCTTGTTTGTGCCTTGGGATCCCCCACCTGTTGCTGCTGGCTGGGAGTGGGATTTCAAGCTTCCTCATAACTGTGCCCTAGCTGGGAGAATTGGGGGGGTCTTGTTACCATCCCCCTCCACTGAGCCAGTAAGGTTTCCCTTGTTACTGATGGCTCTTCATGTGGCCTTCGCTACCACCATCCCACTTAGGGGAAGGAGTGCTCCTGCAGCCAGGTAAGGGTGGATGTCGAGGCTCCTCAGGTACTTTTTCTGACACTGCTCCAGTTGGGGAAAGCACACCACAGTATAGCTGACTGAGGGTGGACATCCATGCCACCCTTTTTTTAGTCGAAGTATAGTTGATACACAATGCTCTGTTAATTTCAGATGTACAACATAGTGATTTGACAAATTAATGATATACTCAACACAAGTGTAGCTTCCATCTGTGTTGGTATTAAAATACCATTGACCATGTTCCCTATGCTGTACCTTTTCTCTCCATGATTTATTTGTTCCATACTGGAAGCCTGTATCACCCACTCCCCTTCATCCATTTTGCCCCTCCCCCAACCCTCTCCCCTCTGGCAGCCATCAGTTCTCTGTATTTATGGGTCTGTTTCTGCTTTTTGTTTGTTCGTTTGCTTAGTTTTTTAGGTTCTACATATAAGTGAAGTCATGTAGTGTTTGTCTTTCTCTGTCTTATTTCACTTACCATTAATACCCTCTAGCTCCATCCACATGCTTGCAAAAGGCAAGACTTCATTCTTTTTTGTGGCTGAGTAATATTCCACTGTGTGTGTGTGTGTGTGTGTGTGCGTGTGTGTGTGTGTGTGTGTCACATCTTCATTATCCATCTAGGGAGACCCTTGGGTTACCTCCGTATTTTGGATATTGTAAATAATGCTGCAGTAGAGATAGGGGTGTAGATATATTTATCACTAGTGTTTTTATTTTCTTTGGGTAAATACCCAGGAGTGGAATTACTGGATCATATGGTAATTCTGTTTTTAATTTTTGAGGAACCTCCTTACTGTTTTCCAGAGTGACTGTACCAGTTTGCATTCCCATCAGCAGTGCAAGAGGGTTCACCTTTCTCTGCATCCTCACCAACACCTGTTGTCTCCTGTGTTGTTAATTTTAGCCATTCAGACCGGTGTGAGGTGATATCTCAATGTGGTTTTCATTTGTATTTCCCTGATGATGAGTGATGTTGAGATCTTTTCATGTGTCTTTTGGCCACATGGATGTGTTCTATGGGAAAAGGCCTATTCAGATCCTCTGCCCATTTTTTAATTGGATTGTCCATTTGTTTTGGTGATGAATTGTATAAGTTCTTTATACATTTTGGATATTAACCTCTTATCAGATATATCGTTTGCCAATAACGTTTCCCATTCAGTAGATTGCCTTTTTGTTTTGTCAATGATTTCCTTTGCCGTGCAGAAGCTTTTTATTTTGATGTAGTCCCAACAGTTTGTTTTCACTTTTCTTTCCATTGCCTAAAGAGACATATCCATAAATATGTTACCAAGGCGGATGTCAAGGCGATTTTACTGTATATGTTTTCTTTTAGGAGTTTTATGGATTCAAGTCGCACATTTAATCCTTTAATCCATTTTGAGCTAATTTTTGTGTATGGTGTAAGAAAGAGTCCTATTTCATTCTTTTGCATGTGGCTGTCTAGTTTTCACACCACCATTTGTTGAAGAGACTGTCCTTTCCCTGTTGTATATTCTTGCCTCCTTCGTCATAGATTAATTGACAGTGTAAGTGTGGGTGTATTTCTGGGCTCTCTGTTGTATTCCTTTGATCGGTGTGTCTGCTTTTGTGTCAGTACTGCGTACTGTTATGATTACTACAACTTGGTAGTATATCCTGAAATCTGGGATTCTGATACCTCTACCTCCAGCTTTGTTCTTCTTTCTCAAGATCACTTTGGCTAGTTGAGGTCTTTTGTGGTTCCATACAAATTTTAGTATTATTCTAGTTCTGTGGAAAATGCTCTTGGTATTTTGATAGGGATTGCGTTAAATCGGTTGATTGCTCTGGGAATTATGGACATTTTCACAGTATAAATTATTCTGGTCCATGAGCATAGTATGTATTTCAATTTGCTTGTGTCATCTTTGTTTGTTTGTTTGTTTTTAATCAAGGTCTGATAGTTTTCAGAGTAGAAGTCTTTCATTTCCTTGGTTAAATTTATCCCTAAGGTATTTTATTATTTTTGGTACATTCGTAAATGGGATTTTCTTTTCTAAATTTCTCTTGTTGCCACTTTGTTATGGGTGTTCATATTCTTAAACTACTTCTTGCTTCAGTTTTGGAATGTTGGGTGTTTTGAGTATTTTGTCTATTTCATATAAGTTGTCCCATTTATTGGTGTAAAGTTGGGTATGATATCCCCTAGAAGGCTTTCCAGGGCTAAAAGAATCTATGGTGATGCCTCCCTTTTTATTCCTGATCTTGGTAATGTGCATTTTCTTTGCTTTATTCTTTTTTTTAAGATTTTATTTATTTATTTGACAGAGAGCGAGAGAGCACAAGCAGGGGGAGCAGCAGAGGGAGAGGGAGAAGCAGCCTCCCCACAGAGCAGGGAGCCTGATGCGGGGGATCCCAGGACCGTGGGATCATGACCTGAGCCAAAGGCAGATGCTTAACCGACTGAACCACCTAGGCAGCCCTCTTTGTTTTATTCTTGTTCATGTCTTGTAAGGGTTTAATTTTTAAAAATTACTTCAAAGAACCAACTTTTGGCTTTGTTAATATTTTCTTTTCTTCTGTTTTCAGTTTCATTGATTTCTGCTTTTCCGTTCTTCTACTCTGGGTTTAATTTATAACTTTTCACAACAGAAGCTTAAATCACTGATTATAAACCTTTCTGAGAAGTTTTCAAATACACACATTGAGAACTATAAATTTTCCTCGTGACTGCTCTATTTGCATCCTGCCATTTCCTGCATATTGTTTTGTTTCATTCACTTCCGATATTGTCCAATTCCCTTTATTTAGAATTGTACTTAATCTCCAAATATTTGAGAACTTTCTATTAGTCTTTTGTCATTAATTTCAGATTTCATTTCTTTGGGGACAGATGGTATACTTGAAATTTATTGAGACGTGTTATACTCTTTTCTTAAAGTTCTGAATATACTTTAAAAGAGTGTGTATTCAGCGGTTGGATGATGTTTCCATAAATACCAGTCAGCCAGAGTGGATTAAATAGTGTTTATATTCTTACTCATCATTTTTGTCTTCTTGCTGTGTTAATTATGGAGTGAAATTTGTTGAAATCTACAACTGTGATTGTCTATTTCTCCTTTTAGTTTTGTTAATTTTTGCTTAATGAATTTTGAAATTGTGTTAGATATACATGTTTAGTATTAAGTCTTTTTGTCAAATTGACTCTCTTATTATTATGTATTCTCTGTCTTTATCCCTGGTAACACTCCCTGACTTAGAGTTTATTTTCGGCACAATATGTCTTTTTTCCAGTCCCTTTGCTTTTGATGTTTCTGTGTCCTTATATTTCAGTGTTTCTTATAAACAAGACATAGCTGTGTCTTGGTGGTTTTTTCTTTAATCCAGGCTGACAGTCTGCCTTTAAATTAGAGGATTTAGTCTATTTACATTTAGTATAATTACTAATATGGTTGAGTCTAACTCCACCATCTTGATATTTATTTTCTGTTGATACCATTTGATCTTTGTTCCTTTGCTTTTCTTTCCTGCTTCCTTTTTTACTTTTGCTACAAGGTCAATCTGTTTGTATTTGTGGGTATTTTACAGTGGTGCCATCCACTGTGGTAGCCACTAGCCACATGTACTTAAGTTGAAAATTCAGTCCCTCGTGATATCAGCCACACTCTGGATGCCCAGTAGCCACACATGCTTGTTACCACATTGGAAAGGAGAGATTACTGCAGAAAGTTCCAGATTGAGGTCAGGATTTATTTTGAGTCAGAATTACCCAGGGTCCAATGTGAAAAGGGCATCGTTCTAGTCAGAAGACGTGTGTTCATGTTTTGTGTTTACTACTGATGGGCTTTGTGTCCGTAGGCCTACGAGATCCTGCTCTTAGCCTCAGTTTTCTTTTCTAAAACACACGGATAGTAATTCCTGCTCTTCCGCTTCACGCAGTGCTTGTGGAAAAGAACACTACAAAATGGTTAACAGTTTTCAGGAAAACATTAAAACTCAGTTGACTGTGTTTCTGTGTTTTGTTTGGTCTTTTAGGTTGCTGACAGAGCTGGAGTCCCCTTGGTGGCCCTTTAGCTCCAAGCTTTGGAAGATGCCAGCAGAAACAACGCCCAAGGGGGGCACCTCAACGGCTAGTCCCAAAGCTCTTGAAAAAGAAGGGGTAGTGGTCCAAATTCCTGCTGTTATCTCCCAGGGAACAGCATCTCATGTTAAAGCAGGAAGTCTTACCATCCTTGTGTCCGGGTTGGAAATCCATGACTCGAGTTCTTTGCTCATGCACAGATTTGAAAGAGAAGATATAGACGACATTAAGGTTCACACACCTTATGAAATTAGCATCCTCCAATGGTTCATCGGGAAGCCAGACATAGCTTATCACCTGATATCCGCCAAGATGCCCGAGGCTGTCCCCATTTTGGAGGTGCAGTTCAGCAAGAAGATGGAGTTGTTAGAAGGTGGCTTGACACCCGGAAGTGCCAGCACATCTTCCCCAGCAGAGAAGGGCTGCTATGTCTGGCAGGTGGGTGAGTGCGCGTCGGTCTTCAGGGGCACGGCCTGTGGTACACCGTTAACGTGCTGTGTCACTGAGAGCATCTGCTGGTTCTGTGCACCACTGCAGACTGTCCATTTGTTTGTAAATGAGAACACTTCAGACCGTTTTCCTCAATACCTGCAACCTCAGACTGTGTGAGTCCCGGAGCGTGGGTGTATCACACACTGGACGGCTGTGTGGGTTTCCCCTGAGCTCAGCAAGGCTCAGTGGCACTTTCAGAACAGAGGAAGGCTCCAAGGTAGGCGATTCCCCCTTTCCTCTGTGTGACTCAGGGCACCTAGCTGCCCACCCTGGTGGGTGTCCAGTCCCTCCACCCCTGACCTTGGCATCAGTCTGGGACATCCCAGCCCACCTTCCAGGGACATGTTTAGGAATCAGAATCTCTGAAAACTGCAGCATAGTTTTTGTGGGTTTGCAGGCCTCCACCGTCGGTGAGGTGTGCTGTCCTCCGAGTGTCTCTGGGGAGCACGGAGCTGGGCATGGCCAGGGGTCGCAAGGGTCCCAGGTCGCAGGCCCAGCCCCAGCCTCGCCCACAGCAGCCTGGGGTCATCTGACTTCTCAGATTTGCCGTCCTGATGGTATCCGGTGGCATCTTGCTGGTGTCTTTATTTTCATGTCTGACGTGGAGCATCTGACGCTCCTTATTGCTTTTGGGCTTCACATGTTTCTCTGTGGATTGCCTATTCTGTGGTTTTTGTTTTTTTATTCTGCTGTGCTGTTTGTTTAGTCCATGTTGTAGGTATGCATCCCTGTTGGCTTTAGAAGCTACCACCTCTGCCAGACTGTCATTGTCCGTTACAGAAATCCTTAATTGGGTAAATTCCCCTTGAGTTTGTTTCTGCACCCATCTTAAGAAATCCCAAAGTCATAAAATACCTTATTTTCCCATAGGTGATCTTATGTCTGTGTTACTGTGATTTTTCTAACAGGCTAGTAGGCTTTCCTTATTGACTTTGATTGCTGGATGTCTGTTACAATAAGAGATATGTTTGCTTCTTTTTGTTCTGAAGTGATTGATTTCAGTGCTAATATGTAACCTGGTTCCCTAACACAAGAATATTTTGATGTTATTCTACATGGCTTCACGTTTCAAAAGAAATTTACCTGAAAATAGATCTGTCCCATAAGCACCAAAATTTTGGAAGTGTTAATGTAAACAGGTAATTTTTTGGCATTTCCAGATTTTTCTTTGGCCCTTCTCAAGGCAGGACTGGGAAGCCCGTAAAGGGGCCGAGAAGGGTGGGCAGTAGAAGGGAGCCCAAGACCCTGATGAGGGAGGCGTCAGGCCAGGCCGTCGGTGCCCCCACCCTGCGGTTTGCCCCTGGGGGGCTGGGGCTGGTCAGTGAGGGGACCTGGGGCTGTTAGGCCTGACACAGAACGCCTTCAGCCATTGATTCTGCTGATGGAGAACTCCCCGTGCCAGGCACAGTGCCGGGCCCCCACAGTCCCTCTTGTCATGGAGCTCCACGACATTCGTGGGTTTTCTGTGTACCTGGTGGTTTTGGAGAGAGTGTTGCGTGCCAGTTGCGGGATGCCAGCACACTCTATGCAGGGGATAAGAGGCTTGCTGGGCCTGCTCTGACCCCGAATGTCCAGGTGCAGACAGGGCTGGAGAGGAGCAGGAAGTGCGTGCCAGGGCCTCTGTGGCCGTGGTCCAGCAGCAGGAGCCTAGGTGAGTGTGGATTCCACAGGGCCCGCCATCAGGAAGGGCACAGGCCAAGGCTGTTGACCACAGGCTGCACGTCTTCCTCCTCAGGGAAGCCTCACATAAAGTCAGCTGGTGCTGGGCCTTCGCCACATCCAGAGACACGTTCTCAGCAGCACCTAGATTCAGGATGTGTGGCCTCGCCTGTCAGTCACAGACGGTGTGTGTGTGGAAGGAGTGGGACCACCTCCACGATGACAGATGGGTTTTCATCCTGGTGCTCACTTTAGCCTCTGGGGTGGAGGGGTTCCCACAGCATGTCTGCATCTGCATGGAGCAAGAGGTGCCATGCTCCCTCGGTGAGGCCACCCTGCCCCGGGAGTGGATGAGGGCGCAGGTGATGAGGAGGGGAGGCCAGGGAGAGGCCAGCACGTGGGCTTGGGAGCAGAATAGCAGGACTGCGTCTGGCTTGCTGGGGACTTCACGGGAGGCCTGGGCGGGCCCTCTCTGTCACCTCTGATGTTGTTTCCAGCACCTGTGTTTTCACTGTCCCACAGTGGAAAATGCAGAAGCGGTGGGGGTGGAAATCATGACTTGACATCTCAGAAATTTACCCCGTCCTCCCGAAGCCGTGTTGGTAGCTGTGTGGCCAGCGGGGGGCAGTGTCACCACAGGACCGGGTTTGCCTTGCGTCAGTGTGGGGAAGAACTTTCCAGAGACCTCTGCAGTCCTGTGCAGTGTAGGTGGCCCGGGCAGCGACTGGCCCCAGGGGTCTCCTGGGCTTCAGGGGCTGGGAATGACACAGGTGGCCTGCGTTCACCCTGGGGAAGAGCAGTGGAAAATGGCTGTTTTCTTGCACAGCATCTTTAGGATACCCTTTACATCTTAGCGTGGATTCAGACTTGAGGAAGAGCTGGGAGGAGAGTCCCCCGTGGCTGCCATCCTCACTGTCACAGCTGACGAGCCTGTCTGAGCTCTGTCTAGATCCCCTCGTGCTTGCCGTTGCAGGACACCGTCTGGAGTCCCCCACGACGGGTGGTGTCTCCCTGGGCTCTCCTTACTCTGAAGGTCTCGACGGCGCGTAGGAGGCGTGCTGAGGTTTTGTACACCGTGTCGTGATTGCACTCTTGTCTCATGTTGTCTCATGGTCCTGGGTTGATGGTTTTAGGAAGAAGACTCCAGAGCATGGCCCATGCTTAGCAATTGATGGTATTTTGGGTAATTTTTGTCTTTGTTGTTTGCCAGTGGCCACGTTTGAGAGAAGCTTTCTCTGACCACCTCATTTAAGAGACAACACTCGCCCTCGGGTGCTGTTGCCCTCTGATTGGCTGCCGTGCTCTCACACTGGGACAAGTACTGCATCTGGACAGGACGCAACTTGTCTCTTGATGACCACATCTCCAGCACCCAGAACAGGCCCAGGCATCCAGGAGCACACTCATCTGCATGAAATAGTACACATCTGGGACCCAGACTTCACCGTGCCCAGGCCGCAGTCCTTGAACCTGACACTCCCCCCTGACCCACGGCCTCAACTCAGACCACTGAGGCCATTCACAGCACCAGCACATCAGGCCTGTCATGCCCCTAAGCTCTAAGCCTAACCCCAGGTTGGCTATTGAGCATCTCTTCCCAGAGCCTTGCTCCAAAGCACCAGGTATCCGGGACACCCGAGCAGTATCAAGGGATTCGGGCTGCCACCTGGAAGGAAACCGCACCAATGTGAACTCTGGAAAGCACTCAGAGCAGAACTCCGAACGCCCATCCCTGCGAAACTGCACTTTCTGTGCCGCCTGGCGGCAAACCCTGAGCCTGACTCCCAACCTGATCCCACCCTCAAGACACACTGCCCATCCCAGCTCGCCACAGTTCCCACAGACCAGGAGTGCCGTGCACCTGGGCCCTAACCCTAACCCTAACCCTAAACCTCACGTGGCTTCTGAGAGATCTCTCCCTAGGTCCCTGGCTCCATGCCCCAGGGATTTGCGCCACCGAAGCAATACTGGAGGACACAGACTGACACCACAAAGCAAAATGCACCATTTGGCACTTCTGAAAGCGCTGAGAGCAGGAGAGCTATGCCTGCCGTACCCCTGGGCCCTAACCCCGACCCTAGGTGGGCTCCTGAGTGCCTTGTTTCCGCAGGTCTCGCTCCAGAGCCCCACGGACAGGGCACACCTGAGCAATACCAGAGGACTCAGCTTGCCACCAAGAAAGAAACCCCGCTGGTTGGAACCCCGGAAAGGATTCACAGCAGGAGAGCGCTGCATGCCCACCCCAGCGAACCCACACTTTCAGCGGTCCCCTGGCCGAAAAGAAGAGCAAGACACTCACGCTGACTAAAGACACTCACGCTGACCCACACCCTCGACCCTCACCTCCGGGAACCTCAACGCAGCGCTGGCACATCAGACGTCCCGTGCCCCTATGTCCTAACCCTCACCCTGGGTTGGCTGCTCAGGGGTCAGTCCCCAGAACCTGTCTCCAAAGTCCCAAAGATTCGGGACACCTGAGCAATATCGAGGGACTCAGGCTGCCACCCGGAAGGAAAACGCGCCATTGGGAACTCGGGAAAGCATTCGGAACAGAACTCTGAATGCCCAGCCCAAGGAACGCGCAAATTTTGCACCTTCTGGCAGCCAACTCTGAGCCTGACACTCAACCTGACCCACGCCCTCAAGACAAACCCCCGAGAAGCAAGCCACAGTGCTGGCACGTCGGGCCTGCCGTGCCCCTAGGCCCGCACCCTATCCCTCGCTGGCTTCTGAGGGCTATGGCCCCAGAGGCCTGGCTCTAAAGCCACAGGGATCGGAGGCACCTGAGGAATACCAGAGGATGCAGCCTGTCTCCCAGAAGGAAAACGCACCATTGGGAACTCAGGGCAAAGCTTTCCGAGTAGGAGAATCCTGCGTGCCCATCGCAGCGAAATGCCACTTTCAAAGGCCCCCTGCCCACAAACCCTGAGCCTGAAACTCATCCTGACCCACACCCCCAACTTGGATCCCCCGTACCCCAAAGCTTGCCCCAGAGTGGCCAAATCAGGACTCCAATGACCCTAGGCCCTAAGTCTATCCCTAGTGTGGCTTCTAAGTTTCTGTATCCAGAAGCCTGCCTCCAAAGCCCCAGGGATGGCAGTAAGTGAGCGACATCAGAGGACTCAAATGCCAAAAAGAATTCAAACGCACTACTTGCAACTCCGGAGAGTGTTCCGAATAAGAGAATTCAGAATGCACATCCCAGCCAACGCACAAATTTGGTGCCCTCAGGTGGCCAACCCTCAGCCTGATACTAAACCTGGCCCACTCCCTCAAGACAGACCCCCCAGAGCAGGCTACGGTGCTTGCACGTCAGGCCTGCCATGCCCCTGGGCCCTATCCGTGACCCTACAGAGGCTTCTGAAGGGTCTGTCCCCAGGGGCCTGGCTCCAAAGCCCCAGGGACTGGGGAGACCTGACCAGGGCCAGAGGACTAAGCCTGCCAATAAACAGGAAAAAGTGCCATTGGGAACTCCGGAAAGCTTTCTGAGCAGGAGAACTGTGTCGGTCCATCCCAACGAACCCCGAGTTCAACGTGCCCAGGCCACAATCCCTGAGCCTGACACTCCCCACTGACCCACGGCCTCAACTCAGACCCCAGGAAGCTCATCACAGTGCCGGCACATCAGGCCTGTCACACCCCTAGGCCCTAAGCCTCACCCTAGCTTGGCAACGGAGTGGACTGTCCTCGGACCCTGGCTACGGAGTCCCAGGGGTGGCTGTAACTGAGCAACACTAGAGGACTCAAACGTCAAAAAGAATTCAAACACACTACTTTCAATTTCGGAAAGCATTCAGAACCGGAGAAATCCGAATGCCCAACCTAGCGAATGCACAAATTTGGCGCCCTCTGGCGGCGAACCCTGAATCTGATGCTCAACCTGACCCTCGCCCTCAAAATAAACCTCCCAGAGCTGGCTACAACCTTGCACGTCAGGCCTGCCATGCCCCTAGGCCCTAATGGTGACCCTATGGATGTTTCTGAAGGGTCTGTCCCCCAAGGGGCCTGGCTCCAAAGCCCTAGGGACTGGGGACACCTGACCAGTGCCAGAGGACACAACCTGACACTAAAATGGAAAACGTGCCATTGGAAACTCCGGTAAGCATTCCGAGCAGGAGAACTGTGCCGGTCCATCCCAACGAACCCCGATCTCAATGTTCCCAGGCCGCAATCCCTTAGCCTGATACTCCCCCCTGACCCACAGCCTCAACTCAGTCCCCAGGAAGCTCATCACAGCGTTGGCACATCAGGCCTGTCATGCCCCTAAGCCCTAAGCCTCACCCTAGGTTGGCTTCTGAGCGCTCTGTCCCTAGAACTAGCTCCAAAGCCACAGGGATTTGGGACACCTGACAAGTATCAGAGGACTCAACCTGCCACCTCAAAGGAAAACGTGCCATTGGGAACTCCGGTAAGCATTCCGAGCAGGAGAACTGTGCTGGTCCATCCCAACAAAACCCAAGTTCAACGTGCCCACACTGCAATCCCTGAGCCTGACACTCCCCCCGACCCACAGCCTCAGCCAGACCAGGGAAGCTCATCACAGCGCCGGCACATCAGGCCTGTCATGCCCCTCAGCCCTAAGGCTCACCCTAGGTTGGCTTCTGAGCGGTCTGTCTCCAGAGCCTGGCTCCAAAGCCCCAGGGACTTCAGACACCTGACCAGGGCCAGAGGACTCAGCCTGCCACTAAAAAGGAAAACGTGCCATGGGGAACTCCAGTAAGCATTCCAAGCAGGAGAACTGCGCCGGTCCATCCCAATGAACCCCGACTTCAGCGTGCCCAGGCCGCAGTCCTTGAGCCTGACAGTCCCCCCCCGACCCATGGCCTCAACTCAGACCACTGAGGCCATTCACAGCACCAGCACATAAGGCCTGTCATGCCCCTAAGCCCTAAGCCTAACCCTAGGTTGGCTTCTGAGCGTCTCTCCCCAGAGCCTTGCTCCATAGCACCAGGTATTCGGGACAGCCGAGCATTATCAAGGGATTCGGGCTGCCACCCAGAAGGAAACCACACCACTGGGAACTCTGGGAAACGCTCAGAGCAGAACTCTGAATGCCCATCCCGGCGAAACTGAACTTTCTGCACCGCCTGGAGGCAAACCCTGAGCCTGAAACTCAACCTGACTCCCGCCCTCAAAACACACTGCCCATCCCAAGCTCGCCACAGTTCCCGCAGACCAGGGGTGCCGTGCACCTGGGCCCTAACCCTAACCATCACGTGGCTTCTGAGAGGTCTCTCCCTAGGTCCCTGGCTCCATGCCCCAGGGATTTGGGCCACCTGAGCATTACAGGAGGACACAGACTGACACCATAAAGCAAAATGCACCATTTGACACTTCTGAAAGCATTGAGAGCAGGAGAGCTCTACCTGCCATGCCCCTAGGCCCTAACCCCAACCCTAGGTGGGCTCCTGACTGCTTTATTCCCACAAGTCTCGGTCCAGAGACTAACCCGTACCCTAACCCTAACCCATACTGTAACCCTAACCCATACCCTAACCCTAACTCGTACCCTAACGCTAACCCATACCCTAACGCTAACCCGTACCCGTCACCTAAACCCTAACCCCTAACCCGTACCCCAACCCGTACCCTAACCCGTACCTTAACCCTAACCCATACCCTAATCCTAACCCGTACACTAGCCTGTAGCCTAACCCTAACCCGTACCCTAAACCATACCCTAACCCGTACCCTAACATTAAATCCTACCCCCAAACCATAAATCCTATCCCTGATGCTATCCAAAACTGTAACCAAAACCCTGAACTTTAACCCCTTTCTTCTTTTTCCCTGGCCTGGAGTTTCCTTGTTCCCAACCATGTGCATAGTCTCCGTTCCATGGAAAGTTCATCCCCCTAAAATATTTCTGAGTCTCAGTTTTAAATCTGCACAGCTCAGTCCCATTCAGAATGGTTGCCTTAGGTTCTAGGGCTTACCTGTAATTAACGCTCCCAGGTGTACCCATGAGGATTACTCCTGCAGCCCAAGTCGTCTCGGTCCTGGAAAGGCAGTCCACTCTCCTTCAGTCTCAAAGCACATTTTTGTTGGATAGGGTAAGTTCTTGTGGGCCCAAGAGCCCCCTCCCAAGACCCAGCCTTTCAAGATTCTTGCCCTGTTCCAGGTTCCTGCCTATCTGGACCTCCATATTTTGTGCATAAGCAGTAGGTACCTCCCCAGCCTGCCAATGTCAGCTGGGGTCTCTCAGGCCTGTGGAGGACAACCTGGTCCCAACCCATCTGCTGGTCACCTGGCTGTTGGGATCAAAGCCCCACAACTATTTCTTTGGCAGCAGTTTTAATGTGACTATCAGCCCCAGGACCGTCTGCCTGTTCGATCCCCAGCTTCGTCAGTCCTCACAGGTGTCTACTATACGGAGATAACATGTTATCTAACATTTAATCCGCTGCACCGGCCAAGGAAGCCCACTCTCCTCCAGCTCAGCCTTCAAAGGAAATAGGTACATTTGAGTTAGTACAGGCTTGGAAATGGATAGATTCCACGTACCCCCAACAGCCCGCTCCTGAAACCAGGCTTCTTCTGAACTTCTCGCTGTACAGATCCCTGGGTACATCCCTGTGTGGGACGTGTGTGTGCAGTATGCAGTGATCAACCAGTTTTGTGTGTCCAGGACCCTACAAGCCAGTGGAGTTCCGACCTCCACAACAAATTGACCTTCTGAAAGGAGGGGGCACACCCCTGAAAATCGTTGTGTGGTGGTAGATTTCCACGTTTGGACTGATTGCACACTGGGGATGCTGAGTTGCACAGCAATCAGTGCTCCCAGCTGTTTCATTGAAGGGTACCCCAGCGAGTCTGTGGAGCCCCATAATGGCAAGGATGTGCAGCTTCCTCCAGCTGGGCCTTTAGGGGGAATATGTGCATTTGGAATTAGGCAGATATCCGGTGCTCCCAGCAGCCCGCTCCTAGGGCAGGGCCTCTCCCTAGAGCTGCCCTATTCCAGCTCCTTGGCTCCCCAGATCTGCCCAGCTTGTGCACGCACACCACACATCCTTCAGCCTGCAGAGGGCAGCCTGAGCCCCACAGGTCTGTGGAATCCCTCTGCATACCTCCCAGGGAAAGGGTTACACCCCTGAAAATCTCTCTCAGCAGCACCCACCTTTAGACTGCCAGCAGTCAGACCCCGTTTGGACCGGCTTCCTGAAGGGGCTCTGGGTCTCTCTTCTTAAACACGGCCCAGACAGTCCCTCACTCTCACCCGCCTCTTCCAAGGGGCTTGACTTAGGGTCCATCTTGTCTGATATGGGGATGGCACACCACGTCTCCACTGGTTAATGTCTGTATGGAGGATCTTTTCCACCCTCTCACTTTAACCCTCTTTGTGTCACCGGGTCCCAGGTGAACCTCCTGGAGACAGCATGCAGCTGGATCTTGTCTTTTAAAACTAATCCTAACTGGAGCTCTGCCTTTAACTGGAGACATCCGCTCATTACTTCTAATGTAAATGAGCAGGAAGAACTCACTTCAGTCATTTCCTATGTGTTTTCTGTATGTCTTCAGCTTCTTTTCACTGAGTCAAGATTTATTTCCAACCTTGAAAACATTTGGACTCATCAAAATGGTGCTGCTGTAATTTCTTATCCTACTTTAGTGCTTCATATAGAGATTTTCAGACATAGACACAGTGACCCAGCCCGACAGCACGTGGTAAGAGTTACAAAGGCCTCGGCTATTTAACAAAACCGAAAGTGACAACCAAATAATGCAGCACAGGACTTACGCGTCCTTGATGAGGACATAATCAGGAGCAAGTTATTCAACCAAACCAAATGCAAATTTGTTTTTACACTTTTCATGTGTACTTTTAGTCTGCTTCATACAGCCACTGATAATTGAGGAAATTTTCAAGTACGCGATGTCTAAATATTTTTTTAAGAATTTTATGTATTTGGAATAGAGAGTGAGCAGGGGGAGGGGCGGGGGAGAGGGAGAAGCAGGCTCTCAGTCACTGAGCTGGGAGCCCGGCGGGGCTCCGGCCCTGGACCTGGAGATCCTGACCTGAGCTGAAGTCCGAGGCTTAACAGACTGAGCCACCCAGGCGCCCTGGGATTTCTAAGTATTTTACTAAAGAAGACACGAAAAGGCCACAAACTACAAATTCCTACACCAAAGAGGGAAACACGGCCCAGCTGCATTTACCCGTGTCCCCGCCCCTCAGCACCGCAGGAGGCCCGCCCGCCGCCCGCCGACCCAGCGGCCAAGCAGCCCTACCCGGGCCCGGCCATCCCGGGCACCTCCCGCCCGCCCTCCCGGCACCGCGCTAGCCAGCCCGTACCGCGGAGGGGTCCTTCAGGCCTCGGGCCGGGCAGCCCTCCTGCGGGTCCTTGTGCGGTTGCCTAGCAGCTGCGAGGACGCGAACGGAGCCGGAAGCGGAGTGCGGCGCCCCAGAGAACCCGGCTGGCCCGAGGGCTCCGGGGCGGGAGCGGGACCGGGGAGCGGGGCGGGGCGGGGGACGGGCGCCCACGGGGACATGGCTGGCCGCCGGCGGGCCCACCGGGGGAGTCCAGGGTCGCACCTCGTTTCCCTCAGGTGGCAGGCCCAGCCTTGGGATGCACCGTCCTTGGGCCCCGGGCGGGAGAAGCACGGATCGCTGGGTTCATTCCGCGGTGTGGGGGGAGGGCAGTGCAGCCTGACGGGGAAGGTTGGTTCCCAGATGTGTCGGGTGCCCAAAAGATGTTGGTCGAATGAGAGAGGCCTTGCGAGGTGGATGGCGGAGCGCCAGCTGTTGACGGTCTTCGAGCCTGGAGTTTAGGTCTGGGTTTGGCTTTGGAGCAGGTCCCTCTGCTCCAGGGGGAGATGGAAGGGGCAGCCCCTCGCTCTGCTCACCAACCACCTACCGCTTGCCATGCACGGGTCATGAGATGAGGGTACCTGGGTCAACAAGGCTCAGCCCTACCTGAGCAGCGGTACCGTCAGGGAACTCTGGGTCCTGTGGCCACATAGCTGATGAGGGTAAAGCAGGGGGTGTGTTTGAACCCAGACAGACTGACGAATCCTGAAAATACTCATGCCTGCTTCATCAGTCCCTGTTGCAGCCCCAGCAGGAAAAGACAGCGTCCTTGGTCTTCCTCACCCAAAGTTCCTCCCTCATGCTCCTGTACCCTCTGCCATCTGTCTTTGCAACCAGAACACAGGACCATCTTGCACTTGAAACGTGCACACAGTGAACAGGTGAACAGGTATGAGACTGTTGCTTGTTGCAGCAACTGCCCAGCCAGGAGCCCGGGGGTTTCTTTCTGGAGCCTGCCATCTTTAATTCTCAAGTGGCTAATCCAGCATTTAGGCTTGATCTGGGCCCTGACCAGAGTGGGCAGTTGACCTGAGGTCATCGAAATCTCTTTCTCAGGAATTCACAGATGGACATAAGCAATTCTGGTTGAGGGCAGACTCCTGCCTGGGGTTGGCCATGTGGACTGAGCATCAGATGGCCACGCTACAAAACTTCAGACTGGGGTCATTCTTCCAATGCACTCAGACCCACACCCCTCCTTCTGAGTCAGCTCACCTCACAGAAGTGCTCCAGGGCCCACCTGCACTGATTTAATAAGCAGAGACTCTGAGTGTGAGATCCAGACCATACCTGGCTTGTCACCCCAGATCGCCTTGTTCCAACTTCAAAAATCAAGATTTAGGAAACCACAATAGCCACTGACATACAAGCAATTCCACCTTGTTGGAGGGTGACAGAGGGAGGACAGATTTGCTGGGGGAGGGTTTGGATTGAGTCGGGGACGGCAGGTAGGAAGAAGTCCAGAAAGAATTATATACCTATATTTATATGTATTTATTTCATCTTTGTTTTCTTGGGAGTAAAGGGCTCACTGGGTCTGTTGGGAGTGGGGTTGGATCAGGAGGCGGCAGTCAGTTCTGGGAGATCTGTGGTCTCCATTTCCTAATACCCCTTTGCATTAGAAAAGGTCTTCCCCTTCAAGATCTCTGTGAGTTGCTGTAGTCCCTTGGCAAAAGAAAGTACTTGGGGAGCTTTAGTGATAGGTGCGGGAGGGGTGGGGTTGGGGCCAGGGGTTTGGGTCGAGGTCGAGATGCAGGGGGGCTGGGAGGAGGTCAAGGAGGGCATTGGAAGTACCAAGGAGGGCGAGCAGAAGGGCGGGCAGAGGGTTGTCTAGCCGGGATTGCTTGAGAAGTCGGATGGGGAGGGGTGGGTGATTGAGCCATGTGCAAGGCATTAGAACCGATCTTGGAAGCAGTCCAGTTCAGATAGGGCCAGGTGGCCATGTAGACTCCGGGGCGCTTAGTTCGGGCACAGCCTACCCCCCAGCTTGTGACTCCCACGACTACATAGGTGTTGGCCGCGTTGTCTCTGCACATAAGAGGCCCGCCGCTGTCCCCCTGCCCAGAAGGACACAGAAGTCACTCTCTGGGCCACTTTTCCCCTGCTCAGGAGGGCCATAGGCTCTGGAAGGACAGTTTGTTCAGTCACATGTCTTCTTGCTGCCATGAACACAAGTGGTGGTGGTAAACTTTGAGTTGGTATCAACAGCTTCAGGTGGATGTGAGAAGGGGATGGATTGTCACGGGTCTCCTTGCAGTGAGGAGGGAAGATAAGTGACCCATGTGTCCATGTATGAGGCTGTATGCATGCATGGGCATGTGTGCACAAGTGGATTGAAAGGTTTTGTATTCTGGTGAGGAGAGGTAAGCATTCTCTTCAAGGGTTGTGTTCGGGTGATATGATCTCTGTGTCACGGTGGGATAAAGCTCTCTGTGTGGTGACTGGTTCTTTGTAGGGGCCCCAGGTATCACCTCCCATCCTCACTGCTACAAGATGGGACCAGGGTGGGCACCTGGGTGGCTCAGTTGGTTAAGCGACTGCCTTCGCCTCAGGTCATGATCCTGGAGTCCCGGGATCGAGTCCCACATTGGGCTCCCTGCTCAGCGGGGAGTCTGCTCACTCTGACCCTCTCCCCTCTCATGCTCTCTATCTCATTCTCTCTCTCAAATAAATAAAATCTTTAAGAAAAAAAAAAGATGGGACCAGGGAAAGGGTCACTGAAGCAAGGCCCTGGAGGGAGAGGAGTTCAGGGATTCACAAAAGAGGTGTTGGCAGGGAAAGGGGCGCCCAAGGGAAGTTACCTGGCAGGTGTCGATCTTGCCTTCAGGGTACCCTGCACACACACATTGAACGAATGCACCCGTTGTACCACTGGGTGGAGTTACATAATTTGAGGTCGATGAGGTTCACACGGGCCTCCTGCAGTGTAGGTGCGATCCTGTAGGCTACAGCCAGGCGGCTCGGTGGTCATCGATCACAGAAGACACGTTTCGGGAAAGCCCTGCCTCCTCCCTCCACGGAACCCCCATCATCCTGAAATGCTCTACTTCAACCTAAAATCCATGAAAGTCAATGCCCCTGGCCTCTCCTCAGACACATGTGAAGGATGTGGGGTGTTGGAGGCATATGCAGGTGAAGAGGAGGGGCAGTGCATGGAGGATGAACAGATGTGGCTACAGGAATGTGTGTTGATGCCAGATGATTATTCACAGCTACAGCCAGTATGTGTCACCTCATTTACACCCCACAGTGACCCCCTGTGTTAAGCGCTGTGACTCACCTTGCCTCCAATCAAGAGCCTGGAGCACCACTTGCCCAAACATGATGGTAGGGATATGGTGTGTCCTGGATTTGGACCAAGGTTTTCCTCTCTACACTCAAATCCAGGACACACATTTCATTTCCCCACAGTACGGCTCTAAGTCCCCCTCATTGTCCCCCGTTAAACCCCTCAGCTCAGTTCTGGACAGGATCTGCTGGAGTTGGGCAGATGAGTCCCTCCCCACGTGCCTCCCATCTGTTTTGAAGTTATAAAGAAGGAGGAGTCTTAACTTCATTCTTGAAGGATCATTTCCTGGATGTAGAAATCCTGGTTGACAGCTTTTTAAATGTCATCCCACTGCCTTCTGACGTTAGGGGTGTCTGATGAGAAAGTGGCTGTTTGTCTTATCAAAGATTTTATCTTTAAGTTTCACCAGTTTGCCTATAATCTGTCTCAGTGTTGACCTCTGGGTTTATCCTGCTTGGAGTTTATTAAGCTTGCTAGGTGTGTGTACTCATGCCTTGCATCAAGTTTGGGAAGTGTTTTGGGTTTTTTTTTATTTTTTTGTTTTTAAAGATTTATTTGAGAGAGCCTATGCAGACGTGTGTGTGTGTGTGCACCGGGAGAGGCACAGCAGACTCCGTGCTGAGCACAGAGTCTGATGTGGGGCTGGATCTCATAACACTGAGATCATGACCTGAGCTGAAATCAAGAGTTGGATTCCCAATCGACTGAGCCATCCAGATACCGCAGGTTTGGGAAGTTTTTAGGCATTATTTTTTCAAATCTCTCTCTTCTCTTTACGATGCATATATCGGTATGCTTTATGTTGTCCCACACGTTCCTTAGGCCCTGTTCATTTTCTTTTTTTCTTTTTTAAGTTTTTCTTTTTTTTTTAAGATTTTATTTATTTGGTTGACAGAGACACAGCCAAGGAGGGAACACAAGCAGGGGGATTGGGAGAGGGAGAAACAGGCTTCCCACGGAGGAGGGAGCCCGATGCGGGGCTCAATCCCAGGACCCTGGGATCATGACCTGAGCCGAAGGCAGATGCTTAATGACTGAACGACCCAGGTGCCCCGGCCCTGTTCATTTTCATTCTCTTTTTTTTTCCCCTCTCCAACTGGGTAATTTCAATTGCCTTATCTCAAGTTTGTTGATCCTGTCTTCCGCCTGCTTAAGTATGTTGTTGGAAACCTCTAGTGAGGTTTTTTTTTTTTTAACTTGCTTTTCAGCTCCAGAAGTTTTGTGGGTTCCTTTTCATAATTTCCGTCTTTTTATTAATCTCATTTTGTTCATATATCATTTCCTGATTTCCTTTAATTATTTGTCCATAAATTCCTTTAGCTCTTTGAACACATTTAAGATAATTCCAATGTCTGTATTTCTTCTGGGATTGTTTCTGTCCAATTCTTTGTTTCATGAGAATGGGCCATATCTTCTCATTTCTTTGTTTGCTTTGGCTTTTTTTTTTTTAATGAGAATTAGGCATTCTGAGTATCTTAATGTGGTAACTTTAGAAATCAGGTTCTCCCACTCCTCAGGGATTGCTGGTTTGTGCTTGTTTGGGGCTACAGTCATCTGTCTGTAACTTTTCCGAACTGTTTTTGCAAAGTGTATAACCCTTGTTGTGTGTGGTCGCTGATGTTTCTGTTCTGTTATATGTGGTCAGACCACAGTGAACTGACAGAGATTTCCTTAAGTTTCTGGCTCCAAAAATGGAAGGAAAAGCAAAGGTGTTCCTAGCTCTTGAAATCACTGACAGATGCCAGCAAGGCAACCCTGAAGCCTGAGAGAGCTGAGACCTAAATGTGCAAAATATGCAACCCAGACTTTTTGAGGGCAGTCTTTCTACCGCCACCCCTGGCCCTAGCCTGGTTCTGGAGCCCAGGTCACGAGGTCAGCACAGCAGGCCCGAGGGATGGGTGGTGGCAGCTGCTTGCCTGTGTCACTCTTCCACCTGGGACCAGCTCTCCGCTTTCACTTAGTGCTCTTCTGCTTGCTGTGTGTCCAGTCAGGTTCCAGAGTGTGGAAACAGTTGATTCTGATCAATTTTTTCTGGTTTACTGGCTATATCAGTTGGGGGTTGACCTCCAGAACTTCCTACTCCACCATTTGGTTAACGGCCTCAAGGTTCATTTTTTTCCCAAGCATATTCAGTTTCTTGGACACCATTAATTGATGAAACAGTTCTCGACCCCATTGAATCATAGTGATGCCTTTGTTCTAAATGCCATGACCACACGTTGGCTGCATATATTTTAAGGGCTTATTTAGTGTCTGTCTTCATCTGCTACAATGTAAGCTCCGTGAAGATAGGGATCTTCATCTATTTAGTTCAGTGTTATGTCATGGCACCTAGCATAGTGTCTGGCACGTGGTAAGCGCTCAGTAAATTTAACTAGTTTATACTAAAATGACTTGTCTATTCTTCTGAAGAACATTTATGATGTTATTTTTATGATATTAAAAACAATGCCACAGTGAATATTTTTGTGCTTACCATGTTGGGTACACACCTAGGCCTGCGGGGAAATTGCCTAGTTTTAGGGTTAGCTCAAACTTTAAGATACCCGTATTGCTCACCAAAATAGTTATGTTACGTGTGCACTCCTGCCAGGATGGTATAAGAGTTTCTGTTGCTCCATAAAATCCCCAACGTTTGATGTCATGTGACTTTCTGAATTTTGCCAGTCTATATAGGGCTGTGAGTGCTACTTCATTCTGTTTTAATTTGTAATAAAATGATTAAATTGTTACATTAAAACATTGAGCATCTTTTTTTTTTAGATTTTTATTTATTCATGAGAGAAAGAGAGAGAGAGAGAGAGGCAGAAGTAGGCTCCCAAGGAGCAGGGAACCCAATGCGGGACTTGATCCCAGGACCCCAGGACCATGACCTGAGCCAAAGGCAGATGGCTCAACCATCTGAGCCACCCAGGCGCCCCATTGAGCATCTTTTTATATATTTGTTATCCATTCATCTGTTCATATTCTAAGTACACAGGTTGTTTGTGTGTTCTCTTCTCGGAGCCATTTATATTTTCTGTATATTAATTCTTGTCAGTTGTCCGCATTGCATATATCTTCTCCCTGTCTGTGTGGTTTTTGTTTGCTTTTTTTTTCTTAACTTTTCATTTTGAAATAATAGAGATTCACAGGATGTTGCAAATAGAGTACAGAGGGCTTGTGCACCCCTCACGAGCTGCCCCAGTGATAATATCTTAGGTAACTGTAGAACATCAAAATCAGGACATTGGCATTGGCTTAGTGCATGTATAATTCTGTCATTTTATCACATGTGCAGTTTTCTGTAACCATCGTTGGAATCAAGATACAAAACTTTGGTCATGCTACCTGCTTCTAGTCACACCCACCCCACCTCACTTCCCACCACCACTGACCCCTGTAACCACCAATCTGTTCGGCATCTCTATAATCATGTCATCTTGGCAACATTGTATAAATGGAATTATACAAAACTCCACAGAGTAATACCCTTAAGACCCATCCAGGTTGTTGCGCTATCAATACTTTGTTCCTTTTTGTTGCTGAGTAGTAGTCCATGGTGTAGACGGCCACAGTATGGTTTTCTAGACTGTTCCAGTCACCTGTTAAGTGACAGTTCGGTTGATTCTGGGTCTTGGCTATTACAAAGAAACTGCTGCGAACAGGTGTGTAGATTTTTGTATGGACATGAGTTTTCATTTCATGGCTTAGTCATACAGTGAGTTTATGTTTCATTTGTTAAGAAACTCAGATTTTTTTCCAGAATGTCTGTTTTCCCACCAGCAATGTATGAAAGGCATGGTTTTCCTACACCCCTGCCAACGTTTAGTGTTGTTGCTATTTTTTATCCTAGCCGTTGTGACAGGCGTGTAATCATAGCTCATTGTGGTCTCAGTTTCTATTTCCCTGGTGCTTGGTGGCGTGGAACACCTTCTCCTAGGCTTATTTGCCACGTGTACATTCCTCTTTGGTTAAATGTCTCTTCGTGTCTGCACATTTTCTAAATGAGCTTTTTTTTTAACTGTAGAGTATTGGTAATTGTTTACTTTCCCAGGAACTGGTCTTTGTTCGATGTGCTATTTGCAGACATGTTCTTCCCATCTAGAGTTGTCTTCCCACTGTTATAACAGGGTTTCTCATAAAGCAGAAGGTTTTACTTTCCATGAAGTCCAGTTTGCCACTTGTTTCTTTTACGGATCATGCTTTTGGTGTTAACAAAATCATGGACTCTGGTCTTCGCCAAGCCCTGGCTCCAAAGCTTCTTTTTCCTGTTTTCTTCTAAAAGTTTTACATTTTTACATTTTATACTTAAGTCTGTGATTAGTTTTGAACTAACTTTTGTTTAAGTTGTGAGGGTGTAGAGTAAAGGGTTATTTTCTTCCTTAAAGATATTCCATTGGCACCATTTGTTGAAAAGGCTGTCATTCCTCCATTGAATTGCTTTTGCACCTTTGTTAAAAATCAGTTGGCCCTACTTCTGTGAGGCTGTTTCTGGATTCTAAATTCATAAGGTGTGTGAACCGTAATGTCGTCTATATCTTCTCTTTCAAATCTGTGCATGAGTAAAGAACTCGAGTCATGGATTTCCAACCTGGACACAAGGATGGTAAGACTTCCTGCTTTAACATGAGATGCTGTTCCCTGGGAGATAACAGCAGGAATTCGGACCACTACCCCTTCTTTTCCAAGAGCTTTGGGACTAGCCGTTGAGGTGCCCCCCTTGGGCGTTGTTTCTGCTGGCATCTTCCAAAGCTTGGAGCTAAAGGGCCACCAAGAAGGGGACTCCAGCTCCGTCAGTAACCTAAAAGACCAAACAAAACACAGAAACACAGTCAACTGAGTTTTAATGTTTTCCTGAAAACTGTTAACCATTTTGTAGTGTTCTTTTCCACAAGCACTCCGTGAAGTGGAAGAGCAGGAATTACTATCCGTGTGTTTTAGAAAAGAAAACTGAGGCTAAGAGCAGCGTCTCGTAGGCCTACGGACACAAAGCCCATCAGTAGTAAACACAAAACATGAACACATGTCTCCTGACTAGAACGATGCCCTTTTCACATTGGACCCTGGGTAATTCTGACTCAAAATAAATCCTGACCTCAATCTGGAACTTTCTGCCGTAATCTCTCCTTTCCAACGTGGTAACAAGCATGTGTGGCTACTGGGCATCCAGAGTGTGGCTGATATAACGAGGGACTGAATTTTTAACTTAACTACATGTGACTAGTGGCTACCACAGTGGATGGCACCACTGTAACGTACCCATGAATACAAAGAGATCTACCTTGTAGCAAAAAAAAAAAAAAAAAAAAAAAGGAAGCAGGAAAAGAAAAGCAAAGGAACAAAGATCAAATGCTATCAACAGAAAATAAATATCAAGGGCACCTGTGTGGCTCAGTTGGTTAAGCAACTGCCTTTGGCTCAGGTCATGATCCTGGAGTCCCGGGATTGAGTGCCATATCAGGCTTCCTGCTCAGCAGGGAGTCTGCTTCTCCCTCTGATCCTCTTCCCTCTCGTGCTTTCTATCTCTCATTCTCTCTCTCTAATAAATAAATAAAATCTCTAAAAAAAGAAAAATATCAAGATGGTGGAGTTAGACTCAACCATATTAGTAATTATACTAAATGTAAATAGACTAAATCCTTTAATTTAAAGGCAGACTGTCAGCCTGGATTAAAGAAAAAACCACCAAGACACAGCTATGTCTTGTTTATAAGAGACCCTGAAATATAAGGACACAAACATCAAAAGCAAAGGGACTGGAAAAAAGACATATTGTGCCGAAAATAAACTCTAAGACAGGGAGTGTTACCAGGGATAAAGACAGACAATACATAATAATAAGAGAGTCAATTTGACAAAAAGACTTAATACTAAACATGTATATCTAACACAATTTCAAAATTCATTAAGCAAAATTTAACAAAACTAAAAGGAGAAATAGACAGTCACAGTTGTAGATTTCAACAAATTTCTCTCCATAATTAACACAGCAAGAAGACAAAAATGATGAGTAAGAATATAAACACTATTTAATCCACTCAACCTGACTGATATTTATGGAAACATCATCCAACCGCTGAATGCACACTCTTTTAAAGTATATTCAGGACTTTAAGAAAAGAGTATAACACGTCTCAATAAATTTCAAGTATACCATCTGTCCCCAAAGAAATGAAATCTGAAATTAATGACAAAAGACTAATAGAAAGTTCTCAAATATTTGGAGATTAAGTACAATTCTAAATAAAGGGAATTGGACAATATCGGAAGTGAATGAAACAAGACAATATGCAGGAAATGGCAGGATGCAAATAGAGCAGTCACGAGGAAAATTTATACTTCTCAAAGCATGTATTTGAAAACTTCTCAGAAAGGTTTATAATCAGTGATTTAAGCTTCTGTTGTGAAAAGTTATAAATTAAAACCAGAGTAGAAGAACGGAAAAGCAGAAATCAATGAAACTGAAAACAGAAGAAAAGAAAATATTAACAAAGCCAAACGTTGGTTCTTTGAAGTCATTTTTAAATATTAAACCCTTACAAGACATGAACGAGAATAAAAGAAAGAAGGGTGCCTGGGTGGTTCAGTCGGTTAAGCGTCTGCCTTTGGCTCAGGTCATGATCCCACGGATCCCCCGCATCAGGCTCCCTGCTCTGTGGGGAGGCTGCTTCTCCCTCTCCCTCTCCTGCTCCCCCTGCTTGTGCCCTCTCGCTCTCTGTCAAATAAATAAATAAAATCTTAAAAAAAAAAGAATAAAGCAAAGAAAATGCACATTATCAATATCAGGAATAAAAAGGGAGGCATCACCATAGATCCCCTGGAAAGCCTTTTAGGGGATATCATACCCAACTTTACACTAATAAATGGGACAACTTATATGAAATAGACAAAATACTCAAAACACCCAACCTTCCAAAACTGAAGCAAGAAGTAGTTTAAGAATATGAACACCCATAACAAAGTGGCAGCAAGAGAAATTTAGAAAAAAAATCCCATTTACGGATGTACCAAAAATAATAAAATACTTTAGGGATCAATTTAACCAAGGAAATGAAAGACTTGTACTCTGAAAACTATCAGACCTTGATTAAAACAAACAAACAAACAAACTAAAGATGACACAAGCAAATGGAAATACATACTATGCTCATGGACTGGAATAATTAATACTGTGAAAGTGTCCATAATTCCCAAAGCAGTCAACAGATCTGTACCTCTGAAACAAATAATGCAATATATGTTAAGGAAAAAAAAAAGAAGAAGATAGCAGGAGGGGAAGAATAAAGGGGAGTAAATCGGAGGGGGAGATGAACCATGAGATATGATGGACTCTCAAAAACAAACTGAGGGTTCTAGAGGGGAGGGGATATCCTGTTGATGGGTATTAAAGAGGGCACGTTCTGCGTGGAGCAGTGGGTGTTATGCACAAACAATGAATCATGGAACACTACATCCAACTAATGATGTATGGTGATTAACATAACAAAAAATTTAAATTAAAAATAATGATGTGTGGTGACTAACATAAGAATAAAAAAATTTAAAGAAGAAGAACAAAGTTGGAGGACTCACACTTCCTGATTTCAAAACCCACTACAAAACTACAGTAATTAAAACCGTGTGATTCTAGCATAAAGACAGACATACAGACCAACAAAAGGATTGAAGATCTGGAAATAAACCTATACAACTACAGCCAATTGGCTTTCAACCTGGGTTCCAAGACTATTCAATAAGGAAAAAATGATTTTTTTCAACAAATGGTGCTGGTAAAAGTGGATATCCCCATACAAAGAAGAAAGTTGGCTCCCTATCTCATATCATACACAAAAATTAACTACAGTGGATCAATGATATGAATATAAGTACTAAAATAAAACTCTTAGAAGAAAACATAAAGGTAAACCTTCACGATCTTGCAGATGGAACAATTTCTTAGATATGATACCAAAAGCATGAACAACAAAAAATATATAAATTTAAGTTCATTAAAAATAAAAATTTTGTGCATCAAAGGACACTATCAAGAAAGCGAAAGGAACAAAATATTTGCAAATCATATATCTGAGGAGTCTAATATCCAGAATATATAAAGAACTCTTAGGACACAACAACAAAAATATAAACAGCCCAATTTAAAGATGGGCAAAGAACTTGAATAGACTTTTTTTTCCAACAAATATGCAAAAAGATACCCAGCATCAGTAGTCATTAGGGAAATGCACACCAAAACTACAATGAAATATCACTTCATACTCATTAGAATGACTACAATAATTTAAAAAAAGAAAATAACAACTCTTGGTAAGGGTGTGGAAAAATTGGAACCCTCGTACATTACCGGTGGGAATGTAAAATGGTTCAGCTACTGTGGAAAACAGTTTGGTGGCTGATTAAACAGTTAAACATAGAATTACCATATGAACCTGAAATTCTACTCTTAGGTATATACTCAAAGAAATGAAAATATTGCACACACAAAAACGTGTAAACACATGCTCATAGCAGCACTATTTGCAAAAGCCAAAAGATGGAAACAGTACAAATGTCCATCAACAGAAAAATGGATACACAAATAGTGGTATATCCATGCAATGGAATAATATTTGGCCTTAAAAAGGAAGAAATTTTTGACACATACTACAACATGGATAAAATCTTGAGGACTTTACGGTAAGTTAAATAAACCAATCCCAAAAAGACAAATACTGTGTGATTCTAACTATATGAGGCCCTTGGTGTAGTCACACCCATGAGGACAGGACGTAAAGTTGGCAGTCAGGGGCTAGGGGGAGAGTCGGAGTCACTGTGTAATAGCGACAGAGTTTCAGAGTCACAGGATGGAAGGGGCTGTAAGGATGAATGGTTTGAACGAATAAAATGTATGTTGTATGTATTTCAGCACAATAAAACAGTCACACACCGTGTGGTTCCACTTACGTGGAATATTCAGAGCACACAAATCCATAAAGACAGCAGACTGGTGGTTCCAGGGGCTGGGAGAGGGTGGAATTGGGAGAAGCTGTTACATGGGTGTGGGATTTTACTGTGGGGCACAGAGAGGTTCTGGAACTACGCAGAGCTGGTGGTTGCACAACACTGGGAATTATACTAAATGCCACTGAATTGTTTGCTCTGAAACGGTTTATTGTATGTGAATTTCACCTCAAAATATTATTTTAAAACAATTAGTTCCAGGGGCTCCTGGGTGCCTCAGTTGGCTGAGCGTCCAACTCTTGGTTTCGGCTTAGGTCACGTTCTTGGGGTTGTGGGATAGAGCCAAGCCCCGTGTGGAGCTCCGTGCCCCAGGGAGGGTCTGCTGGAGATTCTCTCCCTCTGTCCCTCCCTCTGCTTGAGCTCTTACATTCTCTCTCTCTCTCAAAAGAATAACTCTTAAAAAAAATTCCAGAGCTTTTGAGAAACTCTGCTAGTATCTGTTTCCCTTGTTCGTTGCCGTAGCCCCACCCCACCAGTGCTTACTTAAACATTGTGCTTTGGGGAGAGGTTGTATTCTGCCCACATCGCTGGCCACCAAGACCCTCTGGGCCGGGGTCTCAGGAGATCGCAGTCTCTGGACGCACAAATACCAGTTTGAGAACTAAATGCTCACTCTATTACCCAGCGTGTTGCCCTAGGGGACTGAACCCCAATGACGTTTTCTGTAGTTTTTCTGAGGAACCCATAATGAAAGCTAGGGTACCCTTGAACTCAAGTTGAGTTCATGGCTTATTGACTTGGCACTTCCACAAAACATTTTTTCAAAAAAGATACACAATTATACTGTTAAAATAGTACAGAATTATAATTGTAATTTTTCTTCCTGGTGATATCTTTTGAGTGCCAAAGTACCCTGAAGATAACTTCATTGGATATTTTTCCTTAAATGATTGCAAAAAAATTAAAACTCGATCCTTTCTATCTCTTACTTGTAGGAAAATCCCTCTCTCTCTGTCATAGAATCACAGAAGAATAGCTAACATTTATTGAGCACTTACTATATACCAGATGCTGTTTTTTTTTTTTAAAGACTTCATTTACTTGAGAGAGAGAGTGCAAAAATGCATGAGCGCGGGTGGGGGGAGTGGCAGAGGCAGAGGGAGAAGCAGACTCCCTGCTGAGCAGGGAGCCCGATGTGGGACTCGATCCCAGAATCCTGGGATTATGACCTGGGCCAAAGGCAGACGCTTAACCAATGGAGCCACCCATGTGTCCCTACCAGACACTGTTTAAGCACATTATAATGCTTTGATCACCCCCATTCTAAAGATGGTAAGCTTGACGGGCTTGTCTGCCCACTCACTCAGTGGGGAAACCAGGGTTAGAACTCTGGGTGCACAGCATGCATCCCCAACCACACGGTGCCTCCCTACCCTGCGTCTCATCCTAGTAAGGGACAGAGCCGAAGAGACTCTTCACTCTGCAGGCGAACGCACCTTATGGCCTGCAGCCGTGCATGGCCTGGGTCAAAGCTGTCTACCAAACCACGATTCCTCTACTTGACAGTACAGGGACGGGTCACCCTTCTTCTGACTGACCTTCCCATTCATTTAGAATTCAGGCATTTCTTCTCTTCTGCTCTGCGCACCATTGTCCCCACCCCAAAACACATACACAGAGCACATTCATTACTTCACACAGGGTCTTATCAAGTCTTTTTCTAGAGCTCTCTTGGACCTGCTTGGACTATTTCACACTGAGACAAACAAGGTTTCCCAGACTCAGCTGTAGTCCAGCTGCTGCATTCTGAGGATGTTGTTTTTATTCTTGAAAGTCACAGGCAGTGCTCTTAGCTTGGGTCAGGTGGGAAGCCATTGACAGGCATCCCACAAGGCAGATACTGCATCTGTGTGGCCCACAGAAGGCTGGGCTGGGAAGGGGAATAAAAATGTCCTTTATGAGAGGGAAGAGTGACCACCATGTGACAAATATTTGTTGAGCGCCTACTTTATGCCCTGCATTATGATGCATGGGAAAACAGGGAAATAACGCAAAGCCAGCGCTGCCTGTGGAGACAGGCAGTCAAAAAATCAGGCACAAGATGATGTTAGCTCAGACTCTCCCATGGAGGGCCTCCTAGATACCTTTTATTTCTTTTTGTTGTCTACTTGTGGGAGAGACATAGGGCAGTCAAGTCCCCAGAAAACCAGACTTGCCAGGACCAAACCCCCTCCGACCAAGCTTGGCACAAGGCAATCAAGTCATCTGCACAGAAGGGTGACCAGGAGCCTTAGGACCATGGGCCCTCCATCTCAGCTTTGTACAAGGCAAAGGAATCATCAAGACCCTGGGCCAAGTGCATGCCCACCAATGCAACAAAGAACAGTGCAATTGAATCCTCAGAAAATCAGGCCTCCTGGGAGTCTCAAGAATATGAAACCTCCAACCGAGCTCTGCACTGCCCAAATGAGGACCAGTGACACCAGGCTGAGGGAGAGTCCTCTGAAGAGGAGCCCTCCAACATATCCAAGCACTGGCCACAAGAATCGCTTGGACACCAGGCTGAACACAAGCACCCTGAGATCATGAGGACACCATCCCTGCCAAGCACAGGGTATTCAGGTCCCCAGAACACCAGGAGCACTTAGGCTAGGAGCTCTCCAACACAGTCTGGCACGGGCAAATGAATCACCTGGACTCTAGACTGCAAAGGAGCCCTCAGAAGAAAAGCTCTCCAACCCAGAAAAGCATAAGGCAATCAGGTTCTCAAACACAGGATTTTGCGGAGCCCTCTGACCAAAACCCCTCCAACCAGACCTGGAGGTGGACAAATATATTATCTGGACAGTGGACCCAGCAGGAGCCTTAAGTCCAAAAGCCCCCCTACCTAACTCAGCACCAGAGAAAGGAGCTACCTGGAACTTAGGACAAAGAAGAGGAATCTTCTACTGCTGTTGAGAAAACGGCAACGAATTCCCCAGAACACCAGGCCCAATAGATGCCCCGAGACTATGACACCACCAAGCTAGTTGTACACTGGGCAAAGGAGTGCCCTGGACACTGGGCTGAGTGGGAGTCCTCTCTCTGGCAGCTCTTCAGCCCAAGAAAGCAGAGGGCAATTGAGTCCTCACAACACTGGGCCAAACAGGAACCTTCAGACACTCCAACTCAGGTTGGCAGTGGGCAAAGGACTCACTTGAACAACAGGATGACTGGATTCCCTCCAAGTGGGGCCCTTCAACTGAGGAGACAGCTGGCAACTGAGTCGCAAGAACACCAGGCCAACTGGGAGATCTGGGTCGCCAAGCCTTCTGATTCAGCTTGACACTGTGCCGAGTCTCTCGGACATCAGCCTGAGCAGGAGACCTCTGACCCAAAACCCTCCACCCCATAGAGCACAGGACAATTGGGTCCCCAGGACAGAGGTTGGCTGGGAGCCCTGTGGTCATGACTCCTCCATCTCAGCTCTGCACTGCGCCAAGAAGTCCCTAGAACACTAAACTGACTGGAAGCCCTTTAACTAAGGCGACCCCAGGACAAGTGAGTCACCAGTTCCCTGGGATAGACTTCAGCTTAAGGTCATTGTGGCTTGTCACCTGGGTAGCCCTCATCTTTTTGGGAATATCCCTCAAGAGGAAAGGATACCAAGCCAAAAAGTGGAGTCAAACCAAAAGTTTGGAGAGTTTGAAATAGAACTCATAGCAGGAGATGAGGTGGGGGGTTGAAACAGAACTCATATCAGGAGACGAGATGGGGACTGGAGGGAATTCTAGAAGAGACCCCAGGCCCTGAATACAGAGGACACATTGGCAAAGGTCCTCCAGATGAAGGAGAGGTGCTCCATCCTGGAAGGAGTGGTGGAGACCGTAGAAAAACAAATCAAGTCGTGGGGTGAGAAGCAGGCTCAGGTCTATGAGGTAGAGACATTGTTTGGGCACATCAAGGACTTGCTGGAAGCTTTTGCCTCCCAGGCAACGGCATCCAAGTGGTGATGTCCCTGCACACTCCCATCCAAGATGCCATAAATGCGGAGCTTGGAAAAGTTTGGTCATCTCCAGGAGTGAGAGTTTTAATATTTTTCAGAGGCCTAAATAACTTAAAAACATTATTTCAGGGCGCCTGGGTGGCTCAGTTGGTTAAGCGACTGCCTTCGGCTCAGGTCATGATCCTGGAGTCCCGGGATCGAGTCCCACATCGGGCTCCCTGCTCAGCAGGGAGTCTGCTTCTCCCTCTGACCCTCTTCCCTCTCGTGCTCTCTATCTCTCAGTCTCTCTCAAATAAATAAATAAAATCTTTAAAAAATAATAAAAATAAAAACATTATTTCAGAATAAGTACAGGAAACAGCCCGTGTGACTGTGATGTATAGCCTGGATTATTCTCACTACTGTGCCTTTTAAGTCATCACATTCTCCAGTTGGTGAGCAGTGGCCTCCACAGCTCTGAGAAAGTGTAAGTGAATTATGCACAGCTGACCCTGAACACATCCTTCCTATCCCCATCAACACTTTTAGACATCCTGGTTTCTGGAAATCAAGGTGGAGCTCAAGGCACTCTGCTCATAGCACCAGGGCGTAAGCTGATTAGAGCCATGAAAAAGCTGTCTTTTAGGGAAGGTCAAAATGAGGGGGACTTGGGATGAGAGAGGTTAGTATCTCTAAGATGGATGGTGTCTGAACTTATAGGAGGGCTGCTGCTTTCAGGAGCCAGTGGGGAGGCTGCTGCAGTCCGGGTCACTTGGATTTGATGGGGAAGTGGATCACAGTGTGATCCCAGAGCTGCTAACCTCTAGTGGCTACCTGCTCAGACCCCACTTACCAGACACATGTTTCTGGACACAGCAGGATCTTGGAGGTGCTAGGACCCCACTTTGGGGGTTTGTAGCAGAGCAATTGACTCCTTGATCCACCATTTCTTCACCTGTAAAATGCCGGCAACGTTGGGGGGGTGGCTGTGTGAGCAGGATGCAGGAGACGGCAGGGTTGGGGAGGGGATCTCTAAGGCCAGGGGATGGATGCTGTCCAGAGGAGGGAGGGCAGGCTGTGAGCCAGGTCCTTGCCCCGTCGATTCCTTCCCAAACTCAGAACAGCAGATTCAGGAGAGCAGTCTGTGTCCTGCCTCTGTCCTGTCCCACACCTGGCCTTCTCTGCCCCTTAGGTACAGCACATCACAGCCCAGCACCTGCCCAGTCACAGACCAGACCAGGTTCCTCCTGCCTCCTACACTGCTGCTTGACACCCACACATTAGGGTCCTGGGGAAGCTTGGAGCTTCCAGGAGCCAGGGTGGGACTGATAGCTTTAGGGAACTATGCTGAGGTGTGTTGACAGGTAGAGCGATCCTATAGGTAGGGAGGGATTTAGGTCCATTTAGAGATTCAGATAGTACAGAAATGTCCCATCGCAGAGGCACTCTTGGCACATTTTGCCCCAAGGTAACATCCTACATCACTGCAGCACACTATTCGCACCAGGAAACTGACAGTGTGGTATGATGGACATGTCTAGGTCTGTCACTTTGTCATGGACATTTATATATTCAACAGCATAATCCAGATATGGAACTACTCTGTCAGCCCAAAGATCTCCTTCATGCTACCCATCCCTGCCCATGGCATTCACTCCTGTGTTTTACATTTTGGATATATTGGCATTTGGTTACATGAGGGAATTCCTACAGCTGTGACTGGTGATGTTGTTTGGTTTCATTTGGGATAATACGCCTGGAATCCATTCACGTTTTGTGTTATCCTAACTTTATGACTTTTTATCACTGATTTGGGCTCCCTAGTTTGGAAATGCCACAGTTTGTTCATCTGCTCCCCTTTTGAGGGATATTTTTGTTTCCGGGATTTAGAGAAAGGCTTGTATTGCTATATACTTTCCTCTCAGGACTGCCTGTGCTGTATCCCAAAGATTTTGAACAGTTGTGTTTTCATTTTCATTGGTTTCCATGAATTTTTTTAATTCTTCTTTAATTTCCTGGTTGACCCATTCATTCTTTAGTAGGATGCTCTTTATCCTCCATGTATTTGAGTTCTTTCCGACTTTCCTCTTGTGATTGAATTCTAGTTTCAAAGCATTGTGGTCTGAAAATATGCAGGGAATGATCCCAGTCTTTTGGTACCGGTTGAGACCTGATTTGTGACCTAGGATGTGATCAATTCTGGAGAACATTCCATGGGCACTAGAGAAGAATGTGTATTCCGTTGCTTTGGGATGGAATGTTCTGAATATGTCTGTGAAGTCCATTTGGTCCAGTGTGTCATTTAAAGTCTTTATTTCCTTGTTGATCTTTTGCTTAGATGATCTGTCCATTTCAGTCAGGGGGGTGTTAAAGTCCCCCACTATTATTGTATTGTTGTCAATGTGTTTCTTTGCTTTTGTTATTAATTGCCTTATATAATTGGCTGCTCCCATGTTCGGGGCATAGATATTTACAATTGTTAGATCTTTTTGTTGGATAGACTCTTTAAGTAGGATATAGTGTCCTTCCTCATCTCTTATTACAGTCTTTGTTTTAGTTTCTAAATTCCTTTAGTTTTTGTTTGTTCTGGAAGCTTTTAATCTCTCCTTCTATTTTCGATGACAGCCTAGCTGGATATAGTATTCTTGGCTGCATATTTTTCTCGTTTAGTGCTCTGAAGATATCTTGCCAGTCCTTTCCTGCCTGCCTGGTCTCTGTGGATAGGTCTGTTGCCAATGTAATGTTTCTACCATTGTAGGTTACATATCTCTTCTCCCGAGATGCTTTCAGGATTTTCTCTTTGTCCTGAGACTCATAAGTTTTACTATTAGATGTCGGGGTGTTGACCTATTATTATTGATTTTGAGAGGGGTTCTCTGTGCCTCCTGGATTTTGATGCCTGTTTCCTTCCTCACATTAGGGAAGTTCTCTGCTATTATTTGCTCCAATATACCTTCTGCCCCTCTCTCTCTCTCTTCTTCTTCTGGGATTCCAATTATTCTAATGTTGTTTCGTCTTATCATATCACTTATCTCTCGAATTCTGCCCTCGTGATCCTGTAGTTGTTTCTCTCTCTTTTTCTCAGCCTCTTTATTGTCCATCATTTGGTCTTCTATATCACTGATTCTCTCTTCTGCCTCATTTATCATAGCATTTAGTGCCCCCATTTTTGATTGCACCTCATCAATAGCCTTTTTGATTTCGACTTGGTTAGATTTTAGTTCTTTTATTTCTCCCGAAAGGGTTTCTCTCATAACTTCCACGCTTTTTTCAAGCCCAGGTAGTATCTTTAAAGTCATGATTCTGAATTCTAGGTCTGACATCGTACTAATGTCCGTATTGAGTAGGTCCCTGGCTGACGGTACTACCTCTTGTTCATTTTGCTGAGGTGATTTTTTTCGTCTT
The DNA here is from genome assembly GCF_037043125.1 of Eumetopias jubatus. Taxonomy (NCBI): domain Eukaryota; kingdom Metazoa; phylum Chordata; class Mammalia; order Carnivora; family Otariidae; genus Eumetopias; species Eumetopias jubatus. Next base: position 111,601,284 of record NW_028274818.1, on the reverse strand, counting down.
GTCATTTTGTCCAGAGGAGAATAGATGAATGAGAGAACAAAATGCTAACAGGTTTACAACGTCCCCAGCAAATATACTGTATACAAATCAGAAAAGACCTGAAACCAGGGGAAAAGAAAGGGAAAGAAAGAAAAAAGAAAGAGAAAAAAAAAGATAAAAACAAAAAACAGAACAATACGAAAAAAGCAGAATATGATCAAATATGATCAGGCTAGTGCATAGATCAGTGCCACACACTAGATTTTGGGAGTATTTTGGTCTGTTAAAAAAAAGTGCCTCCTAAAATTTTAAAGGAAGAAAGACATATGTACAAAATAATGGTTGACACAATGAAGGGATGGAAGATGACTGTAAAGATCAAAATTATAAAAGATTTTATAAAAGGACTTGAATAGATAAGAAGTTGTTTGAAAAAAGAAAGAAGATTTAAGAAAAAAAAAAAGAAAAAGGGAGAGAACGTGATCAGGCAGGAGACTAGAACAAAGCCATACACTAGTGTTTTAGGGTATATTTTGATCTGTTAGAAGAAACTGTATCTCAAAATTTTAAAGAGAGAACAACTTACATATATATGCCAAAAATAAGTGTAACTACTATGAAAGGACAAAATATGACTCTAAAAATGAAAAATAAAAAATGTTTTTTTTTAAAAAAGGGATTGATAAGATGTTGGTTGAAAAAGGGAAAAAGAAAAATAAAAAAAAACAGTTAACAAAATTTAACTTTGATGAAATAATGAATCATGGTAAAAAATAGCTATGAATTCTACGTGCAGTATTCCCCTAGCGCTGGAGTTCTCCCGTGCTCCTTGATCGGTAAACTTGGTCTTGGCTTGCTGGCTGTTTGTGCTGGTCTTCTGGGGGAGGGGCCTGTTACTGTGGTTTCCAAATGTCTTTGCCGGAGGCTAAGTTGCCCCACCCTTTTCGGTCCGGGCTAAGGAAGCTGCTCAGGTTCGCTCTCAGGAGCTTTTGTTCCCTGCAAGCTCTCCGTACAGCCTTGGAGGACCAGGGCAAAAATGGTGGCCTCCCAATCTCCACCCGGAGGAGCTGAGAACTCGGGGCCCCGCTCCTCAGTGTGCCCTCAGAGAAAAGCAGTCACTCCCAACTCCCTGGTCTCCGGCCGCACTCCGTGCTCATCCAGCCTGTGACCGAGCGTTGCTATCTCTGGCACCCGACCCCGTGTGGAGTTTCCAAACCCAGCAGATCCCTGCGGTGCGCTCCCGCGCCGCTCCTGCCCGGGAAGGAAGGGGAGTCTCCCCAGCTCTGCCGCTTCTTGGGTCCCTGCTGGAGGAGCAGTGGCCTGACTGGGCCGCGGATCACAGTTTATGGCAACCCCGAGCTGAGAGCCCGCGCCTCAGCTCCGTCTCTGCAGCCAGCTTCTCCGCTCCGATACCTGGGAGCTCTGGCGCACTCAGGCACCCCCGGTCTTTCTCTGACCCCAAGGGTCCTGAGACCACACTGTCCCGCGAGGGTTCCACCCCCTGCTTAGCCCCTGCAGCGACGTCCCTCCGCCGAGCCAACTTCTAAAAGTTCCGATTTTGTGCTCCGCAGCTCTATCACTTGCCAGAAGCGGCCAGTGGAGGCCCCTCCCTCGCCGTCTATCCTCCTGAATATCGCCTTGGATTCACTTCTCCGCAGGTCCTACCTTCCAGTAAGTGGTTGCTTCTTTGTTCAGAGAGTTGTTGCTACTCTCCTCTTCGATCTCCTGTTGAGTTCGTAGGTGTTCAGAATGGTTTGATCGTTGTTCAGCTGAATTCCTGAGACCAGACAAAATCTAGGTCTCCTACTCCTCCGCCATCTTGCTCCGCCCCCCAATACCACACCACCTGGATTATCATAGCTTTATCTTAAAATCAAGTAGTGTGATTCTTCTGACTTTATTCTACTTTTTCATAGTTGTTTTAGCTATACTATTTCCTTTGCCTTTCCATAAACTTGTTGAATCAGCTAGTTTATATCCAAAAACATCCTGGTAGAATTTTGATTGGATTGTTTTGAATGTATAGATCAATTTAGTGAGAATTGACATCTTCACTATGTGAGTCTACCAGTCCATGAACACAGTATATCTCTGAACTTACTATTTAAGTCTTGATTACTTTTATCAGCATTCTGTGTTTTCAGCATACAGATCCTGTGCATATCTTATTAGATTTATACCTAAGTATTGCAATTTTGGAGCTATTGAAATTAATTATGGGAATGCAAACTGGTATAGCACTTGTGGAATAAAATTTCAGACGCATTTATGAAATGTTAAACAATTCACATCCTCTCCACTCTAACCCAATGTCTGTGTTAGTATGTGTATCTTATTAGAAAACATTCATATCTACCCAAGGATTCAGGTCAAAGATGTTGTTTTCATTTTATTAGTCATAGGATAAAGGGAAAACAACTTGTTTCCACCAGGAAAAAATTGTGTATGTGATTAATTATGGTATATACAAACTTTAACATTCCAGGGAATACTTTCAAAAGTGAGGTAGGTGTATATGTGCTGTTATTGGAAGATCCTGCATCCATTTTATTAAGTGACAAAAGGTAGTGGCAGATCAATATGCACAGTATTACGGGTTAGGTTGAATAAAAACAATATATTTGTAGAGCATATCTATGAAAAAGCCATAGTCACCTTTAGAATAACACACACTAGGGGCGCCTGGGTGGCTCAGCTGGTTAAGCGTCCGACTCTTGATTTCGGTTCAAGTCATGATCTCAGTCCTGAGACCGAGCTCCGAATCGGGCTCTGCATGGGGCCGGCTTGAGGGTCTCTCTCTCTCTCTCTCTCTATTTGCCCCTCCCTCCATCACACACTCTTTCTCTCTCTCAAAGAAAAGAAAATATTTTAAATTAAAAAAATAAAAATACACACTAGATTGTTAGTCATGGTGACTTCTGAGGAGGAGGCTGAATTGTGGAGGAACTTTGAAAAGGGGATATTGTGACTCATCTGTATTTCTAGAAGTTTTTTTGCAATAGGAAGATATGCACTAGTACCTTCTTAAGTAAAATTGCTAGAGAAGCCTAACAAAACAAGCGGCTGCATGAAAGTAACTGCTAACTGATGCAACAAACTGTGACATTTGAAGGGCTAACACAACAGAAGTGCATCTTTGTGCACACAAATTCTGATACAGTTTGGCAGGGGCCCTCTGCTTTTCCTAGACCCTGGGTCCAGGTTGCTTTCATCTTGTGGCTCCCCTATCTCAACACGGGGTCACCATGTTTGCTGGTGAATCAAGGGAGACAGCATGGAGTGGACATACTGGCTCGCAAACGCCTGGACGTGAGAAACAATGCTTCTGCTCACATCTCCATGGCAAAGGGTCATCACACAACCCTCCCTAACTACAAGGGGACTGGCAAGGTTGTGTCCCCTGTATTCTGGAAGGAAAGCAAGACACACTATGGATGAACATTAAAGTTTCTCCCATGTATTGTTACACAGTAGGGGCTTAACAAAATGCAACTTTATAATTTGTTATGACTGACTTTATTGCTGGGAGGAGTTTTTTTTTTAGATCTTATTTATTTGTCAGTGAGAGAGAGGGAGAAAGAGATTGCACAAGCAGGGGGAGCAGCGGGCAGAGGGAAGCAGGCTCCCCATTGAGCAGGGAGCCTGATGTGGGACTCGAGCCCAGGACCCTGGGATCATGACCTGACCCAAAGGCAGATGCTTAACTGACTGAGCCACCCAGGCATCCCAGGGGAGGAGTTTTTGAGGTCAGTTTGCCTTGGAATTCTTTGAAATTTTCAAGCACCTCCTGTGTGACAGATACTTTCAAGTACAGGATGACATCTAATTTTCAAACGATTCTGTGATCCCAGCAGGGAGGATTCACTTCTTCATTTAGTGACCAGAGGATTACTACAGAGAGTAAGGTTCTATGTTGGGGGAGAGAAGGTGATTCCTAGCTGTTCCATGGGGACCAGTGATGAGCTCCTTAGCAGGCCAGGTTCAAGAGTGAGACAGAAGAGCACACGGGGGAATACCAGGGAAAGGCTGCTGTAATTCGGGAAAGTGCCAGGTCTGCTAAAAATGCCAGCGCCTGGGCAGTCAGTTTTCAAAGAACTCTGAGGTTCAGGCAGAAGAACTCTAGGTTAATAAAGCCCACAGACAGTACCCAAAACCTGTTTGATTCTCATTGTCACCTTCCTTCCTTAGCAACAGGTTTTTTAGTACCTTAGCCACAGCATCCTTCTTTTTGTCACCTGGAAGACACCATGCTGTCCTCAGGAATGATGTAGGACTCGGAAGGTTGGCCACAGGCTGCAGTGGGTGGGAACAGCGTGGACTCTACATGAATTCAGACCCGGGTTCTAGTCGCTGCCCTGTCACTCACTAGCCACGTGATCCTGGGAAAATGACCAAGTCCCAGGAGCCTCAGGTTCTTTCTGAAGTGAGTGAGTTAAGTGAGTGGGTTTGATAAGCCCCGTCTTGCAGGACTGCAGGAATGCATGTGATATATGGAAAGCACCTTGCACAGTGCCTGGCACATATTGGAACTTTGATGAATGGCAGTGATTTCAAGTGTGTTTTGATCCCAGGGCCTTCCACTCTCTCCTCTGGGGTATTATTTTATTTATTTATTTATTTTTTGTTACCGAGGTCATGTTAGAGAATGTGCAGCTCAATAGGACATGGAATAGCTAATCAGCCAAAGAGGGCGCTTCATAAGTAAAACTCAATCCATTTTCTAAATCAGAGGATATATGTGAGATATATGGGAATATGTGTGGCATTCAGGTGTGAGGGAATTGTCCCAGCTGGACACAATACAAAGCTCCTGGAATGTGAGTCAAAGACCAGCTCCTTCCCTCCCTCCAGCTGCTCTTCCACCAAACCACTCCTTTCACTCATTTCTCCCCTGACCAAAACCTAGACCTTGCTTACTTATAGCTGTCCAAATTACACTCCAGATAATCAAACTAAAATGACTTTTTAAGCAGTGGGTTCTGGCTTTGCATGGTCAGGACAAGAGTGCCAGTCTAGAGTCTTCTGGGCTCCACTTCAAAGGAATATCACTGTATTTCTCCAGAAATACTTGGAGATGACGGATATAAAACACCTAGTCTGTGCACTGTGTTCAACGGCCTTGGGATGAGAGTGCAGGATATCTTCTTTTCCTGCCCCAGGAGGAGATTTCTCCCTGGTTTGTCCATGATCCAGAAGGAACATGTCAGAGCAATTATCCATTTCAGACTTTGCTCCCACCTCTAAGGTACGCTGTCTCCAAGTAGGGCCACTGTCACCCCCCGGGTTCACGGTGATCAGCTGCACAGAAGGGAGCACGGTGACCCGACACCCTGAGCCACCCAGGCCAGGGGCACTTCCACTGCAGTGCTTGCCCCGGGAGACGCACCACCTCACCTTTCTTCCACTTCTTCTGCAGGTCTCAGGACACCTCTCCCCACTTTCCTGCCATGAGTGCAGCTGCTAGACTGTCCCCTAAGGGTGGAACGTGTGCTGCTTTTCCTAATGTCCTCACTGCTCACACACAGGGCCTTCCAGAGAGCAGAGCTCAGCCCATGTCTGGGAATCAAGGAGCCAGTGAGCAGGGCTCCCTCTGTGCTGAGATGTCATTTCTCCTCCTTTCTTGAAGAACTAAGTGAGTGAAGGCGCATGCATCTATGTTAATTTGCAGAATGACAGACGAGAAGGAGTAAGAAGCAAAAATGAATAATCTTTTATTTCCGTATTTCCTGACCCCGTCACTTGACTGCTCCATTTTTCCACCTTTCCAACAAATTCCTATGCCAATGCCCCGTGATTTCATTCCAGAACCCAAACAAGGAGGGAAGATCTCTCACCTTATTTCCAGAACATGACAAAACTCTTAAAACTCTTGAACTGGGTAAGTCCAAATGCTGTGGGGTGGATGTCACGCACACATTTACCTGCCGAAGCTGGTTAAAACTTGTACTCCAAGGAACAACTTTTGAGAGCTTCCTCAAGAAACCCAAGCTCTGGATGTCAGAGTCATCGCAGAGAACAGGCCCCCAGAGAGGCTGGCTCTTCACCCTGCTTTCTTCCCCCAACCCTCCCTGGCCCTGCGTTACTTAGAACTCCCGGGGCTCTCTCTTTTCACACACACACAGGGAAGAACCAAAATGTGGCCTCACTTCATGCCCAGCACCCCGCAGGAGAAGCTGCCGACCCCACCAAAGCCTGGAAAGGGCCTGGCCGCCACTGGGACTCAGGCCTCCTCTCCCTCATCTCTCACAGCTCCTTCAGACAGGGCCAGGGAGGAAGCCAGCTGCCCGTGCCTGACCCGGAGCACATACTCCAGCACTTGAACCTTGCTGGTTCAGCATGGGCCCTGGGACCCCACGGGAACTCGTAGCGGTCAGGGTCGCTGCCAGGCACCTGCCGGTACTCCAGGTACCCTTCCTGCACCCAGACTTTGGTGAGAGCTCCCTGGGCTCCCCATAGACGATGTGCTCCTGACCGGCATACACCCCCATGAGCCCCAGCGTTTCCCACACCTCCTCCTCGGGGGCACGGTCGCCATGCAGGGGGCTCACCCCCAGGACCAAAACCAGGAGGCCGGTCTTGGGCATGCCATGCTCACCGCTCAGCATCCCATCACAGATGAGACCCAGGACATTGACCAGGTTGTAGGAGTGGTCACTACGGTCCATTTTCTTCACGGCCATGAGAAAGACCAGCCGCATGCACTCGGAGGCTTGGCCCAAGATCACTGGGAAGTCATCCTGGTAATCTTTGCTGACGATCTCGAGCATCTCTGCCTGGCGGGTCGGCTGCTTGTTGCGGTATTTGAGGAGCAGGAACTCCACCAGGGCAGCCACTTTCACGTGGAGTTTGTCCTGGAGAGAGGGTTGCGTGACTTCCGGCTCCTCCCAGGTGCTCGAACCCTCCTCATCTAAGCTGCTGGGACCTCCTCTTCCCCAGCCCCCGACAGCTGTGCTTCCACCAGGCCCTGTGCCAGGCCTGGGTCTTCCTCCATTAGGTCCTGACCCCCGGTTTTTTAAAGGAGGCCCCCAGCCTCTGTCAGACCAGGATGCGGACGTGCTGACACACCGCCTGTGGACTTGGCACAAACAGGCCTCCCAGGGCGGACAGCAGGGGCAGGCTTCAGTGCGTTGTCCCTGTTCTGGAGTCCAGGTCCCTCCCTGAGCCCTCCCTCAGGGATCTCAGCATGAGCCGCAGCACCACTGGTGATGCTGTCTCTGCTGTCTCCAGGCCTCTTCCCTCGGACCAAAGCCCTCACTGCCATGAGAGCCACGGGCAAAGACTGTGGACGTCGCATCAGGCTACACAGTCCAGGGATTCCCCAAGATGGGTCCTTCAGGTCCCTTAGCCCTACCCTCTGTTCCCCATCTGGACTCCCTGGATGGCCGGTGCCCTCAACCCTGCTCCTGAGGGCCACTCCTCACAACAAGCGCTCAGTGTGTCTGGGACACAGAGCAGAATTCAGGAGACACCTCATGTCACCGTTGTCTCACCCAGAGGCCTCCCAGGACATTCCCTACTGGGTCCAGGGTCCTTCATTCCTCCCTCTGGTCGTCACCTTGACTCCTGACAGAACCTGGGCCCTCCTGCCCCCTGTCCCCACGCTTGTGTGCGCGTGCTTGCCTTTGGCATTTGCACAACGATGGTCGGGAAGGCATCAGAAGCAAGAACCAGGAAACTTCTATCTCTTCAGCTTCTGACCCCCATCCCTTGCTTCTTCCGTTCTTGCACCTTTCCAACCCATCCCTAGGCCAATGGCCTGTGATTTCGGTCGAGAGCCCAAGCAAGTAGGCAAGGTGTCCAGGCTGGTGTCCAGGGCATGAAGAAAAACTTTTTCTTAAAGCTATTTATTTATTTGAGAAAGAGAAAGCACACACAGGGGAGAGAGAGAAGCAGAGTCTCCACTGAGCGGGGAGCCCCATGTGGGGTGTGATCCCAGGATCCTGAGATCCTGACCTGAGCCGATGGCAGACGCTTAACCAACAGAGGACCCAGGCACCCCAAGAACATGATAAAACTCTTAACTCTTGGACTGGGTAAGAACAAATGCTGCAGAGTGGATGGTACTCACACAATCAGCCCCTGAAGCGGCTGAAACCTTCTATGGCAAGGAACCCCACAGGAGAGCTTCCGCAAGGACACCAAGCTCTGGATGTGGGAGTCATCCCAGGAAACAACCCCCCCACCCGCAGGAGGCTCCTTGCCCTGCTTTCTTCTCCCAACCCTCCGTGGCCCTGCACTCCTTAAAAAGCCCAGGGCTCTGTCTTCACGGGCACACACACACACACACACACAGGGAAGAACCAGCAAGTGGCCTCACTTCATGCCCAGCACCCTGCAGGAGAGGCTGCCGAACCCAGCAAAGTCTGGAAAGGGCCTGGCGGACCCCAGGGCTCAGGCCCCCTCTTCCTCATCTCTCACAGTCCCTTCAGACAGGGCCAGGGAGGAAGCCAGCTGCCCGCGCCTGACTTGTAGCAAATACTCCAGCATTTGCAACTTGCTGGTTTCGGCGTGGGCCCTGGAACCCCACGGGACCTCATAGCAGGAAGGTCACTGCCGGGCACCTGCCAGTACTCCACGTACCCTTCTTGCACCCAGACCTTGGTGAGGAGCTCCCTCGGCTCCCTGTAGATGACATGCTCCTGGCCGGCATACACCCCCATGACCCCTAGCATTTCCCACACCTCCTTCTCGGGGGCACAGTCGCCATGCAGGAGACTCACCCCCAGGAGCACCACCAGGATGCCAGTCTTGGGCACTCCATGCTCACCGCTCAGCATCCCATCATAGGTGAGGCCCAGGATGGGGACCAGAATGTAGGAGTGGTCGCTGGGGTCCACTTCCTTCACATCCATACCAAAGACCAGCTGCAAGCACTCAGAGGCCTGGCCCAAGATCACAGGGAAGGCATCCTGGGCATCCTTGCCGACGATCTCCAGCATCTCTGCCTGGCTGGTCGGCTCCTTGGTGTGATACTTGAGGAGCAGGAACTCCACCAGCTCGGCCAGCTTCCCCTGGAGTAGGTTTTGGAGCCCCGGCTGGGCTTCTTCGGGCTCCTCGCGGGGGCTGGCGCCCTCCTCACCGGAGCTGCTGGAGCCCTGGTCAGGAGCTGCTGGAGCCCTGGTCAGGCTGGCTGCAGGCAGTGGCTGCTTGGGCAGTGGGGGAGGGGCAGGCACTCAGAGAGCTCTGGGGACGACTCTGGAACCCAGCAGCAGACCCCTCCTCCGAGGGGACCAGAAAGAGGGCAGAGCAGGAGCCAGATGGGGCGGCGGACTGGGAGGAGGCCAAGGTGGAGAAGGAGGGGGGGGTGCGGGGGACCTTCTCCTCCCCAGCCCCCAACAGCTGTGCCTCCACCAGGCCCTGGGCCGGGCCCGGGTCTTCCTCCAGCTTCCAGAGCTCACTCCTCTGACCCAGGGGCATGGTGTTCGAGCTGAACCTGAAGAAAGGTGGGATGGCTCCTCAGGGTGCAGCCCAGGTAGCAGAGGCCTGAAGTCCCGGAGCTGACAGTGCGCTGCGTCGGACTTGGGTGCTGAGGGGTCCCCTCTGGGGTGGGATGGGCGAGCGCCTGGCTCCATGCTCAGAGCAGGAAACTCACCTTGTTCACTGGCACTCACCTGCACCTCCCCTGCTCTGGGACCTTAGAGGTTCCTGCCTCAGACCTAGGCCTCGACTCTGAATTCTGGAAGCCCCTGGAGGAGAAAAGGAGGAGTCACTTCGGGGTGCAGACACAGAGCACGGCCCACGGCCCCCAGTGGGGCAGGAGGGCTGGGCCGCACTCTGTGAGGTCCCCATCCGTCCAAGCTGGCTGGTCCCCTCCTTGGCCCCTCAGGGGACTGCTATTTCCCCTGGCAGGGCCTGGGCCGCACCCCCGCAGCCTGAGGCCACAGGGTCACAGCAAGACCGCCCAGCCCTAAGACCCCACAGAAGGTAAGCCAGGGGGCCCACCTCTGCCCACGCCTGCCAGAGGTCTAAGGGCTCGTCTCGGGATCCCAGGGATGGCCAAGCTCGGGTGCCATCTGTGCTGGGATGGGCGCACCTCTCCGTCTATACCTTGACCCCACGGAAGGCCTGGGAATACTCCCTGTGTTGACCGGAGGCCACCCTCCTGGTGCCAAGGCCTCATCTCTGGGAGACGCCAGAAGGAAAAGTCAGTTGAAATAACTTGGCCCACCGATCGCCCGTCTCCCCATGGCTGGCAGCAGCCACAGGGTATGCCTGGGCCCTAAGGATCCTGCTGTGGGAGGCATCCCCTCATTTCTCATCTGCCCCCCACCATCAGGGCCAGACCCAGAGCCAGGGCACCTGCCTCCTCTGCTACCGGAGTCCAGACCCTCAGGCCCGGGCCCTCTCCATCCTGAGAGGAAGGATCTGGGGAGGAGGAGGGACTCAGCCTGACAGGCCCCACCCAGGGTTCCCAGGACCTCCAGGTAGGGGCTGCACAGACTTCTGGGCCATCCCTTCCTGGTCCCGAGGGGTGGGTGGGGAGTCACTCACTCCTCCCTCGGGTGTCCCCACACTGATTCTTGGCAGAAGCAGGGACTCCTGTGTGTCTCCCAGGTGCGCTTCCCCAGATGACCTGACCCCGACCTCACCCAGCATGGTCCTCAGCACCCTGAGAGCTCCGAGAAAAGGGGGAGGAGCCAGCACATCCTCATCCACGGCCACGTCTCCATCCCGCCCCTCAGCCCCCGGCAAGATCCCAAAGGGCTGGTCGTAGGGACGGGCCACTCTGTCCTGGGGTGGGGATGCCCTCAGGCCCCCAGGACGCTAATCTTCTTTCTTCCTGCCAGGGCCTGCGCTTCTTCCAGGTCCCCAACGTGAGATAGAAGGCATGTGCCCCTCAGACCAAGACCTCAGCTCCCCGAGGACTCCCGCCTTCTGGCCCATGAGACAAGTGAGCATGCGTGCCAGGTTGGGCCCCCGCTGACCGATCCTCCCTGGTTCGGGCACAGCCAGACTCCGGTGCCCTGGCTTCTTTGCTGAGATGGGGTGGAGGGGGTATGGCCAGTCCTCCCCCAGGGTCCTCACCCTGACTCCCAACCGGACCTGTGCCCCACCCCCCCGACCCCGCACTCCACCCTCACACACACACAGGCCCGCCCCACCCCAGGCCCGCTCCTTCTCACCACAGGCCCTCAGGCTCTAACAGCCAGATGTGGACCCCCGGACAGGAGGCGTGGGCTCCTCCTCCACAAGGGTCCTCCTCCATGGCCTGTCCGTACTGCGGCCCAGTCAGTCCTCCCTCTGGTCCTCCCCTTCCATCCTCGCAGGACCGGGCTCAGCCTGGGCGGCCCTGAAGCCTGCTCCTTCCACCCAGACCCCAGGCTCTAGGAGACATGGCTGGGAAGTCAGGGCACGCCCTAGGTGCCCATCTGGCCCCGGGGCCTCCCGGGACCGAATCTGTTCTCTGTCCCCAATCCTGCAGTCCTCCTTCCAGTCCTTGCCTTGCCACCCAGCAACACGTGGGCCACCGCCCCCCACCCGCATACTCGAGGCAGTGCTCCATCCAAACGGCCAGGGGTTCTCGGAGGCCCTGAGGCCAAAGTGGCCACGCACTGTGTGGTCTCTTCCATCCCAGGAGTCTCCCGTAGCTGAAGCAGGGCCGCGGTCCCGCGGGCTCCCTGGGGAGTCCCCTGGGGGTCCTCGCTTCGAGCCCTGGCAGGTCCTAGGCCACTCTGGCTGCTGTCCCCAAGCTGGTCTGCCATCACCAAGGCCCTCCCTGCCCTGAGCCCACCGGGGTAAGTCTGTGGCTAACACGTGTGGCCACGAAGCCCAGGGCTTCCCAAGGCTGAGTTGGGGCGTCTAGGTCTCTCGGGCCTTCTTCTGATCTCCACCAGGACTCCCTGGGTGCCTATGCCTCTGCCTGTCCCTACTGCCTGCGGATCGGTTCCTGGGCACCGGAGCATCCCGTGTCTGGGACACCCAGATGGGCCAGTGGGGGACACACAAGCGCACGCACGAACACAATCGGGGTGTCCCCGTCCTCCACTCAGGCCTCTAGGGACTGACTCTGGGCTGGGGTCCAGGGTCTCTCAGTCCTCCCTCTGCAACTTCAGCGTAAACGCCAACAGGACCTGGGCCTGCCCCTCTGCCCCCTGAGCGAGGCCCTGCTCCTTCGATCCACCAAGGACCCCAGGTTCTCGGGAGACCCAGATTCAGAAGTCGCCGCACTGGCCACGTGTCCCCATCCCGCCCAGGGGGGGCTCCCTAGACTGACATCATGGGTGGGCTTCTGCGGGGCTCCCCTCTGTTCTCCTGCCGGGTTTATCCCTGGCCTCCCCAAGCCACCCCCCCAGCAATGGTTGACCAGGGCCCTCCCCTCTGCCCACATGAGCATCTGCTCCTTTCATCAGGGCCTCACCTCAGTCTCTCTGAGACACGGACTCAGAAGTCCAGACTCACCGTGTTTCAATCAGCCCCCCTCCCCCCAATGGACCTTCCCTGACTGACGCTGTGCTGGGGTCCAGGGTCCTTCACTCCTCCCTCTGCATCCTCACCATAAAGTCCAGCAGGACATGAGGCCTCCCCTCTGCCCAACGAGGGAGGCCCTTCTCCTTCTGCCAAGGCATCCAGGGTCTTTGAGACCCGGATGCGGAAGTCAGGACTCACCACGTGTTCCCAACACCCCCCCCCCTGCCACCCCGGACCTTTCCAGACTGAGGCTGGGCGGGGGTCCAGGGTCCCTCAGTCCTCTCTCTGCATCCTCAGCTTGAAGCCCAGCAGGACCAGGGCCCGCCCCTCTGCCCACCCAAGGGAGATCCAGCAATTGCACTACTGGGTATTTACCACAAAGATAGAAATGTAGGGATCCAAAGGGGTGTGCACCCCAATGTTTATAGCAGCAATGTCCACAACAGCCAAACTGTGGAAAGAGCCAAGACGACCATCGACAGATGAATGGATAAAGAAGACGTGGTATATATACACAATGGAATATTATGCAGCCTTCAAAAGGAATGCGATCTTGCCTTTTGCAACGACGTGGATGGAACTGGAGGGTGTTACGCTGAGTGAAATAAGTCAATCAGGGAAAGACATATATCATATGACCTCACTGATATGAGGAATTCTTAATCGCACGAAACAAACTGAGGGTTGCTGGAGTGGGGGTGGTGGGGGGGATGGGGTGGCTGGGTGATAGACATTCCATAGGGTATGTGCTATGGTGAGTGCCGTGAATTGTGCAAGACTGTTGAATCACAGATCTGTACTTCTAAAACAAATAATGCAATATAAGTTAAGAAAAAATAAAAAGAAGAAGATAGCAGGAGGGGAAGAATGAAAGGGGGGAAATCGGAGGGGGAGACCAAGCATGAGAGAGGGTGTACTCCGAAAAACAAACTGAGGGTTCTGGAGGGGAGGGGGGTGGGGGGATGGGTAGCCTGGTGATGGCTATTAAAGAGGGCACGTTCTGCGTGGAGCACTGGGTGTTATGCACAAACAGTGAATCATGGAACACTGCATTAAAAACTAATGATATAATGTATGGTGATTAACATAACAATAAAAAATTTTAAAAAACAAAACAAAAACAGCTCCTGGATTCATTAATTTGGTCTTCTTGGGTTTTGGTTGGTTTATAGTTTAAATTTCATTTGTTTTTGATTAATCTTTATTTTTTTTCTTTCTACTGGCTTGGTTTTTATTTTGTTTTCCGAGTTCCTTTAAGTGTAATATTATGTTTTTTATTTGATATTTGTCTTGCTCTGTGATGTATTCCTGTACAGTTATAATGTCTCCTCTTAGAATAGTTTTGCTGCATTCCAAAGATTTTGGATCATTGTAGTTTATTTTCATTTTTCTCCATATATTTTTTGATTTCCTTTTTTACTTCTTGTTTCATCTATTCAATATTTGGTAGAATGTTATTTAGCCTCCATGTATTTGTGCTCTTTCCATCTTTTTTTCTTGCAATTGCTTCCTAGTTTCATACCATTGTGGTGAGAAAAATGCATGATACAATTTCAATCTTTTTGCATTTGAGACTTTTTTGTGGCCTAACATAGGATCCATTTTGGAGAATGCCTCATGTACTGGAAAAGATTGTGTATTCCAATATTTTTTAAATGAAATGTTCTGAATATATCCGGTAGGTCCATCTGGTACATCGTGTTATTCAAAGTCATTGTTTCCTTGTTGATTTTCTGGCTAGATAATCTATCCATTGATGTGAGTGAGGTCTTGAAGTCCTCTATTGTATTACTGTGATTACCTTCCTTTATGGCTCTTAAGAGTTGCTTTGTGTATTTCAGTACTCCTATATTGTGTGCAAAAATATATTGTTTTACGTCTTCTTGTATCTTTCAGCACTTTTAATGTAACATGCCACACCTCTCTGGCCTGCAAAGTTTCTAAGAAATTTATTGATAGTTTTATGTCATTTCCCTTATATGCAAGTTTTCTTTTCTAGTGCTTTTTAAGATAATTCTCACTTTATCAATACTATTTTGCCATGAGGTGTCTTTGTTTGCACCTCCTTGCTTTGATTTTTTGGGGGGAGGGTTTCTTTGTGCCTCCTGGATCTGGATACCTCTTTCCTTCCCCAAATTAATGAAATTCTCAGCTATTATTTTTTCAAATAAATTTTCTGCCCCTCTTTCTCTCTCTCCTTCAGGATTCTTTATAAAGTGAATGTTATCAATCTTGATGATACGCTGAGTTCCCTTCACCTTGTCACATACTTTATTATTCTTATTTTCTTTCTTTTTTGCTGTTCATCTTTGTTGTTTTCCATTAATCCTCCTTTAGCTCCCTGATCCATTCCTCTGCCTCATCTTATATGCTATTGCTTCCCTCTACTGTATTTTATTTCAGTTCCTGAGTTCTTTATCTAAGTCTGGGTCTCTTTTCAATATGTTCTGTCTTTGTATGACTGAGAGCCTACAGTCTTTTCTCAAATCCCATGAATATCTTACAGCCATTACTTTGAATTTATAACAGTCATATCGATTATTTCTCTTCATTTAGCAATTTGATGCAGTTTTGCCCTTGTTCTTTTGGGATATATTCCTCCATCTCATTATTATGTGTAACCCTCTGTGCTTGTTTCCTATGTATTTGGAAAATAAGCTACATTTCTTGACCTTAACAGTCATGGCTTTTTGAAGAAGAGGTCCTGTGTTGTCCAGCAGCACAATGCCCCGGTTCACCAGAACCAGGTACTCTAAGGAGGTCTCTATGTGGATTGTGTGCACTTTACTATCATGACTGACTAGAGTTTCCTTCAGTCCATTTGGCTGCAATTGACAACTGTGCTTGTTACACCAAGAAGGTTTTTGACCCTGTGCTGTGAAGGGACCAGCCTGCTCCAACATGTGCTAGAAGTTGGAAGGTGACAGCAGTCAGGAAAATGCCTGCCTTAAGCTCATGTGCAGGGGCTACTTGAAGGATGATATCCTTGCCGTGTGCCTTGAGGCTCCCAAAGTGGGCAGTAATAGCAGTCATACCTGCTATGGCTGCCCTTGCCCCAATTTTTAATTCTATCTCATTATGATAAGGAAAGCTAGTTTGTATGACTTTACCCTTCTTAAAATGTTGTTAATAAATGTTTATTGTTCTTATATAAGGTCTATCTTGGAAAATGTTCCATGTTCCCCTAGAAATCATGCCAAAATTTCTATATATATTTAATATCTCTGGGTTTGGTATACATATATTTATAATTGTGAAATGTCATTATTATTGTTATGTGTCCTTTTGCTTTCTTACAGTTTCATGTTTGTGTGAATTTAGTGTAAATGCCACTGATCTCAATCGGTTTCTACTTCAGCACAGTCTATTTTTTTTTATTGTTTCATTAACAATCTATCAACGTCTGTCCTTAGAACTAAGGAGAGTATCCTGTAGGCAGCATAGTTATTTTCTCTTTTTAAATCCATTCCATTCTGTCAATCTGTATCTTTTGAATGGGACATTTAATAGGATTACTGGTGGGAAAATAACTCAATGCCTTTTTGTTAAGTGTTTTCTTGTTATAGCTATTGCTGTCCCTCATTACCTTTTTTAATGCCTTCATTTTGTTGATTTTTTTAATAATGGGATGCTTTTATTTACCTCCTATTTCCTTTTGTCTGTAGTTTATTGATACTTTATTTGTCATTACCATAGTGTATTTGTTTGCTGGGGCTGCCATATCAAAGTATCGCAACCTGGGTTGTAATTAATAATAGTTAATTTCCTCACTTTTCTGGAGGCTACAAGATGGACGTCAAGGGGTTGGCAGAGTTGAATTTTGTTGGGAACCCTTTCCTTGGCTTGTAGACATCCATCTTCTCTGTCTGTCTTTACACGGCTGTAAGTCTAAAAGTGTCTGTATCTTAAACTCCACTTATATGAAATCACGTATATTGGATGAAGGTGACCCATATGATCCATGTTGACTTAATTGCCTATTGGAAGTACTATTTCCAAATACAGACACTATAAAATAATGGAGGTTAGGATTTCAACATATGAATTAAGAGGGGACCCAATTCAGTCCACAACACATGTGGATTACAAAAAAATGAGTTCTACAATACATTACGTTACTGATATCATAGATGAGATTTTTGTATGTGTGGGCCCATTAATATGTATTTATAATAATTTTCAGGTTTGGTTTTTCAAATCTTATAAAAGAAGTAAAGGTGGACTTCTGTGTGTTTTGGTCAAGTTCTCCACACACAAGTCACTTTTAAATTTCCTTAGACTCTCATCCCTGCATTTTTTTTTCTAGAATTCTTGGATTTGTATTAAATGTCTCTTTGTTAATGTCTTGCTTCCCCCACAAATTGTAGCTCACTGTTGCTTTAATGATCCACTGCAACTGTCCCTGCCATCAGAGGCCTTCCAACTATGCCACTTTACCCATCACTGTTCTGAGCCAGGGACAGACAGAAATCATATGGAGATCCCTCCACAAGTCAGTACTTTATAAGCAAGTATGTTCTTCTTTTGTCTAAATGATGGAACTGAGAATTAAGAAGTGTCCTCCTGACTAAACCACACTGCTCCAGCTGGGGGTATGGCAAGGGGAGGCACAATTCCACAAACTTTCCCAACATTTTGAGTAAGGACTTTTTCTTGGTTAAGGATTCACGTGGCTTTTGCACCTTTTTAGCTGGTTTCTGGAGTTCTGACAAAACTATGTTTGTCCATATGTTGTGCTTTATGGAGTGTCTGTGGGAAATGAGGGCTGGCACATTCTAGCCCACCGTCTTGATGTTTTGTCCAAGATTCAAGGGACAGATGTGTCAGCAAGGTTTTAGTGTGCCTGAAAGAATGTCATCAGATATACTGATTTATCTAATCTGTTCTCCTCATGACACATCTGCTCTTACTCCCTTCCTAGGACGTGATCAAAGGAAACCAGATACTGTTCCATGTCTATATTGTCATTATTTGTGTGAATTTAAAGGGGCATCTGTATCTAAAGTGATCTCCTGACTTTCCCTTGGTATGGTTTTTGGGCTCAGACACCCAAATGTGTGGATGCAAACTGTGTCTCGTGTGGTAGAAAAACAGGCATTTGTTAAGTAAGGTTGGGAGTCTACCCTCCAGCTGGGAGGAAGTCAGCCATGAACAGTGATGTGATTGCATTGGGCTGGATATGTGGTTGGAGAAATTTGCTGTATATAGTAGGAAATACCTTCTTTAGTTTCAGAGTCTTGTCTTGGTGGAGGGAAAAGAATCTTCACAGTAACAATCACTCAGCTATCTGATAGGTGTTTAATCGGCTGAGTCCTCTGAGGTAAGTGAAAAGAAATTTGCAAATGACACTATAGATAAAGGGCTGGTATCCAAGATATATAAAGAACTTCTCAAACTCAACACCCATAAAAAATAATCAAGTCAAAAAGTGGGCAGAAGATATGAACAGACACTTCTCCAAAGAAGACATACAAATGGCTAACAGACACATGAAAAAATGTTCATCATCATTAGCCATCAGGGAAATTCAAATCAAAACCACATTGAGATACCACGTTACACAAGTTAGAATGGCAAAAATGGACAAGGCAAGAAACAACAAATGTCGGAGAGGTTGTGGAGAAAGGGGAACCCTCTTACACTGTTGGTGGAAATGCAAGTTGGCACAGCCACTTTGGAAAACAGTGTGGAGGGTCTCAAAAAATTAAAAATAGAGCGACCCTATGACCCAGCAATTGCATCCTGGGTATTTACCGCAAAGACTCAGATGTAGTGAAAAAAAGGGCCATGTGCACCCCAATGTTCAAAGCAGCAATGTCCGTAATAGCCAAGCTGTGGAAAGAGCCGAGATGCCCTTTAACAGATGAATGGATAAAGAAGGTGTGGTCCATATATACAACGGAATATTACTCAGCCATCAGAAAGGATGAATACCCAACTTTTATATCAGCATGGATGGGACTGGAGGAGACTCTGCTAAGTGAAATAAGTCAAACAGAGAAAGTCAATTATCATATGGTTTCACTTATTTGTGGAACAAAAGGAATAGTAGGGAGGACATTAGTAGAAGGAAGGGAAAGATGAGGGGAGTAGAATCGGAGGGAGAGTTGAACCATGAGAGACTATGGACTCTGAGAAACAAACAGGGTTTTAGAGGGGAGCGGGGAGGGGGGATGGGTTAGCCCGGTGGAGGGAATTAAGGAGGGCACATACTGCATGGAGCACTGGGTGTTATACAAAAACAATGAATCATGGATCACCATATCAAAAACTAATGATGTAATAATGTATGGCGACTAACATAATAAAATTAAATTAATAATAAAAAAAAGAAATTAGAGTGCTTTGATGAGTTTCCTACAACATATATTGAAAAGGAAAATATGCAATTATATTTAAAGAGATACATTTCAGTTTGATGATTATGTAGTGTGAATTCTATTATGCATCTGACATGCATTTACTCAAGTGGGAGTATTTCATAGGTGGCTATGTTATCATCATATTGCTTAAGTGATTTATGTGAAAAGAATATAGAGTTAAGTATTTGAGATTTATTTGGTCTTATATCACATATGAGTCATCCCAGGTTTAAAGACAAAGGGGATGAAGACCACCTTGTCACAGTGAGATAGGGCCAGAGTCTGGTACCAGTGTGTACTTCTAATGTAAGAAAGCATGACCCTGGAACATCCTTGTATTCTTGATGGGGCTAGTGAACATTTTTTTTCTAGTAAACATTTTTGATTCTTTCTTCTCTAAACCATAACATTTTGCATTATATTAAGCACAAATTCATATCCAACAATATTTTTGAAATAATGAAAATATTTAAAACAGGTAAAGTATTTCAGGAATTAGGAGCCCTCAGTTTTCCATTATCAACGGACAGAATAGCTTTCAGTCTCTCTTCTCATCCCCAGTGTGACTGGGTAAAAAGTCCATGTGGTCACCTGTGGAAAGCTGAAAGGCCTAACCTACTCGTCAAACCCTTGCTGCCCACTGCTGGCCTGCCAAGAACCCTGTCCCCTCTCTCCAGAGAAAACGAAGTCACTCGGATTGAGGGGGGGGTGGATTCTCGCATTGTGACCAGCGAGGGTGGGGAGCAGAGGTTCACTGAGGTCTGGAGGGCTGGGTTCTGGGGTCTCAGAGCTCAGAGAGCACATGACATGTCCCTTCAACTCACAGATGGGAAATGGATGTCCAGAGAGGGGAGGAGTTGGCCCGCAACCACAAAACCCCATCTTGAGCTCTTCTCCAAGTGCCGTTTCAGGGGACAATCCCCCATTTCCAGAAGGTAGCAACTGGGGTTCCAGGCCCCAGATAGAGCCACAGCCCATACCCCATTCGAAAAATGCCCAGGTTCTCCTGGGGCTGCATGCACCCTTCCACCCAGCGACCGCACGAGCCATCAGTGGTGAGGTTGTGGACAGGGGACTCGGCTGCCAGTTTCTCTCGCTCTAAAAGGGGACAGTGTCCCGCATTCTGGTGGACATTACCACTAGGCACCACATATGTCCCCTGCACTTCAGAGACCACTGAGGAAATGACCTGCCGTGTCCCTACCCCTGTGAGAGCCCCTCCCATACTCACCTTTCTCTTTCAGGAATCCCCAGCCAGACACCCAGCAGGCCTAGGGAACTCGAGGTGGGCCTGTGCTAAATTGGGGCAGGCAGCCCCTTCCGATGAATTGCCCACAGGGAACGGGAGGGGTGATCTTCATGAGAGCGATGTCATCGTGCTCTAAACTGGGGATGTATTTCTCATGAATGATGATTTTCTCGACATATCTCTCCTGTTGAGGCAGCTTCGCTGGCTTTTCATTCCCATACACAATTTCCCTTGTTCCAAAAATCAGTCTCCAGTCATATACTTTTCTGTGGGCACAGAGGCAAGCCAGGTCATCCTCAGAAAGGACGGACTTGACAGAAACCTCTGGTGATCATGATCCTCAGAGCCCTCCTCAGCAAGGGCCTGGGACCACCCACTCATGGTCTGGTTGCCACAAAGCCCAGAGCCCCGGGGAGACTGTGCACATGGAGCCCTGGAGAATGTCCCTTTCTGGGAAGAGCCTTTCTGAAGACCCCCCTCCACGTGCTCCCACACGTACTTTTTGGAGACGAAGCAGTGGGCAGCCGTAAGCAGCCAATGGGAGTTCAGCAAGGTGCCTCTGCACGCATGGTACATTCGGTTATTATGGGACATGAATACCTGGAGGCTGACCATCCAGGGCCAGGGCCCGAGGGTTCCACTTCCCGGTGGGTTCTGCCTGAACCATAACCCACAGGGGGCACTGGGGAGAGACCAGGGGCACAGTTCAAACCAAGAAGAGGCACAGCCTGTACTCGCAGCTGCATGATGGGGGAATCAGGGCTAGGGGGCTGGGCAAAATGGGGCAACCGGGAGTGTGGAGGGTCCGAGGGGGAGCTGCTGAGGAGAGGTGCTGTCAGGGTGGTAGGGAAGCCAGAAGCTGCAGACTTCAGAACTGGTTTTGAGGAGTATGAGTTCTGGGGTCTTGTGGGTGAAGCCCCAAGTCGAGGAAAGAAGGCGCGCTAGGAAGCAAGACGGATGATAAGGGCCTTAGAAATATGGGAGATCCCAAGGCAGGGGGGAGGCTAGAGGAGGTGAGAGAGAGGTGTAATGGCTTGAGGTCTTTAGAGCCAATTCTGGGCGGGAGACTTAGGAAACAGCCACAGGGTTGTTGGGGCTGCGATGTGGGGTTGGATGGTGGCAGGAGGAGGGAGAGTAGCCACGGCAGTTCCAGTGATCCCAGGTGTGGGGAGCAGCGGGTTCCGGGGTGGAAGTTCTGGGAACTGGGGAGAGGCCACAAGAGTTTGGGGGTAACTTGGGGTCTGTCAGAGTCTAAGGTGGAGGCCCGACCCTAGAAGAATGCCATGAAAATACCCTGGGGTCTTTGGGGTCAGCCACAGGAGGAGCACCTCACTATCCGTGGGAAGAAAGGGGTTTCTAAAAATTGGGACTTGATGTGCAAGAGGCAGTGAGGTCAGTCTCTAGGTGAGGGAAGGACCCCAGCGTCTGTGCTATGGGAGGCATAGGAGCCCGGGGTCAGCCCTGGGGTCTCTCGGCTGATGAAGCTGGGAGCAAGGATGGTCTGAGTTGGGGATGTTGGTCACACCCGTGAGACCCAGGGGACTACTAAGGCCCAAGCTTGGCCTCCTTCCTAGCCCTGGACAGAGGGCGTCTGGGTGGGGTTTTGTATTCAGAAAACACCCTTTCCACCCCCCGGACATGTCCCTGACACATACTCACACGTGGCGTTATCTTTGGCAACCACAGACACTGCCAAGGCCAGCAGAAGGGCAGTTGGCAGCATCTCTACCATACTCCTGCCCCAGCCCGGCCTGGAAGCCCAGTGACCTCACAAACCTCTGTGGCCTCCTGACCAGTCAGCATGGCTACCACCCTCCCCCACCCCAATAGTCAGGCCAGGCAGGAGCCGTTTAGCTTAACCGGTCCAGGCTGAAACAAGATGCCAGCTTTCTGTACAGGCTCCTCTGCACCCCTCGGGGGATGGGGGCTCATGTGCAGCCCCCTCCCTCTGTCCCAAGGCCAGGATCTTCATTCCCAGTTACCCTTCAAAGATTCCGTATCATCTGAGGATCCAGTTTTGTGCAGTGTCAGGGTCTGCCCCTCATGCAAGCTGCAACCACAGTTCCTGTTACAAATCATGGGTTGAGGGACAGTTCTGTCCCTCTGTGTCAAGATGATGCAGCATGTCAAGGTCACAGGGTGTCGGGATCACCAGATTAATCGATCCTTAACCCTGTGTAGGGCAAATTGTCTTTCCCTCTTCCAAGTACATACTATCAGCACATTTTTCAAAGAGCCACTTTGAATTTCTCTAATTTAGGACTACAAAGCCCACCTTTCTATTCACTGCTGAGTATCACAGGGTCTGGGGTTTCCTACCTGAGTGTCTCCAGGTCTCCTCTCTGGGACCTACATGCAGGAAGATGTGTCTCCTATACCTGAGGGTCAGGAATTCTCACCACAATAACCTGAATATCCTGAGGTTTCATTTTTTCTGATTGTCAGGAGACGGCATCTCACCGACGGGAGCATGACAAATGCTCACCTCACATACCTGCATGTTAAGAAGTTTCACCTTCCTGTAGGAGTGTGAGGAGGTCACACCTCCACCTGCATGAAGGGCAGTGTGCCCTCCTCTCCCTGAGTGTAAGTTCTCCACCAGACCATCTGAGCATCAACAGGTTGTCCCTCGCCTACCTGTGTGTCAGGACACCTCATAGCTTCTTCCTGAGTGTTATGAGTTTTCAGATTGTCAAATGAGCTTTATTCTCCTACTAACTTCGCTAACTGAATGTCACACTTTCTCAGCTCACATAACTTTCAGGAGGTCACATGCCCTTCAACTGAATATCCAGTAGGTCTTATATATCTTTACCTGAGTATCAGGAGCCATCATCTCCTAACGCTAAACCTAACCCCTACCCCTAACCCTAGCCCTAACCCTAACCCTCACCCCTCACCCTCACCCTCACCATAAACCCTAACCCTAAACCTAAAACTCACCCTCACCCTCAACCTAACCCTAACCCTCACCCTAACCCAGGGCTAGTCAGCAGAGAATCTGGAAGGCCAGCCCTCCAGAGCCCCTGCTAGACCAGCCAGAGACTCCTTGAGCCCAGAGCGAGCCCTCCCCTGCCTGCCCAGCCACGCACCTGCCCCTGAGCTTCATGATGGCCTGTTCTTGACCGTGAAGGTGAGCTGGCCGACTAGGAGGGGAGTCCAGCTGGTGGGACAGGCTGTAGCTACAGGACAGAGTGACACGTCTGAGCTAGCAGGAGCCACGCTCTGGTCTCCCTCCCGGAGCCTGACTGGGAGCTGGAATCTGGGTGCCCTAGGGGCCGGCACACAACAGGGTCGGCACTGACCAGGGAGCCATGGTCCCCAGGGAGAGTCCACTCTGCCCTCTCCCCGCTCCTGCCTGGCCTCACCTCTCTTCACTTTGGGGCTGCAGGACCCGGAACCAGGCCCCATAGGGATGGCTCGGTTCCAGCTTGAAATGATTTTGCAGCCCCTGGAGCAGCTGGATTTCCTGGGGCCGGAGGGAGGACTGGCTGTGGACCAGGACTGGGCTGGGGAGGATGCAGGGCCTTCTGGAGAGTGAAGGATGGGGCAGGGGCCGAGTCCTGGGGCCACGGCTCATGTCTACAAAGGGCTGAAATCCCTGAATGCCCATGGGGTCCCTCATTACACTAACGACCCCCTTCACACTCGGGCATCCTGCTGGTGGGCCCCTCCTCCCCGGCCTCCTTCCCGACCCTCTGACTCCAGCCAGGGCTGCAGCCAGGGACAGGCTGGACCTCTGCCCTGGGTCCTGCCAGGAAGACAAGGCAAAAGGAGGAGAGGAGAAGGGGAAGGGGCAGACTGATCTTCTCCCTGTCCTGAGTCGGCCTCCACTGATGCCTCCAGGTTCACTGGCCCAGTCCTGCACTTAGCTGGACCCTGAGAGGGAGTCTGCATTCCAGGGCAGCTGGGTGGGGGGTATTCAATGACCTGTGTGTCCCCAGATGTCCTACCCACCTGGCCTTGCACCCTAAGGCCTGCCGCCCAGGGTGGGTGTGATTGCGGGGCCCAGTGGACTTTGGGGCCACAGAGCAGTCAGCTGTGGTGAGGGAATGTGGGGGACTGGTCAGGTGCAGAGCCATGGGGCTCATGTACATCCGCTGCAGGGCTGGTTCACCATACAGGTGCTGCGTGCAGGTCTCCTTTGCACACCTGGCCATGACACACCTGGCTGGCCCTCTCGGTGGGGAGGTCTGGGTGCCTGGTGCACCTGTCCCCCACCTACCCATGGAGGAGCGGCCACATTCAAGCGTCTCCATGTCCAACCCTCAGGGGCAGTTGGGAACCTGGGTCAAGAGAGGCAGGGACTGGCCCAGGACAACTGAGGGGTGCAGAGCCCAAGGAGCAGGGCTGCTCTCCAGTCCTAGGCCAGACCCAACCCTCCCATGAGGTTCGCTTTGGGGGTGAGAGCCCCTCAGATCCTCGGGGATAGCTACCCACCCCGTCCCATGTGGGGACATGACCTTGGCATCCGATGGACGTAGAGGCATGTGCACCTGCAAACCCACCCCCACACCCACATCACTCTGACTGCCCAGCTGGGGTCAGAAGGGGAGGGCACCCTGGGAACGAGGTGGGGACAAGGGGGAAAGAAGAAAGAGGTTGGAGACGGCTGGGCCATGGGGCAGGGCATCAGGACTCCTGGCAAGGACCCAGATCCAGAGCATGGGGAGGGGAGACAGGCCAGGCTGATGGTCAGGGTTCCCCAAGGGGCCCAGGGGGTTGCCAGGGCACTGGGAGAAGACAGGGTCTGGGTTCCGGTGTCCAACACCACCCTGCAAACTTGGGAGTAGGAAGAGATACCCAGCCCCAAGTCCAGAGGGCTATAGCACAAAAGGCCTCAGCTTACTCTTCTGTCACTTGGGCTGCAGAGATGCAGTGTCCCAAGGGTCCCACAGGCTTGTCGAAGAGCCTGTTGGCCTTGGATCGCCATCCCCGACCCCCTGTGATCCCAGTGCTGGGAAAATGTTTTCTACCCCCTCGAGGTCCTTCTCAGCAGAGGACAGACTCGGGGCTTGGGGGCCTTAGGACCTGGCTACGCAGAAGGTGGAAGAGCACAGGGCCACCAGTCTGGATACCAAGGTCAGGGCCCTCCTTGTTGCAGCCTCAGGGTCCCCATGTGGAAGAGAATCCAGAATCACTGCTCTGGTCAGGGTGAGGAGACCTTAGGAAGGAATGGAGCACCAGGACCGGAGAGGGAAACGGGGACAAGGGAGGCTTCTGCGGTTTCTCACATCGCCCATGGAACCCACGGGTCTGCTCCTGTGAGAGACACAGACACAGAGACAGAGAAGGGGACAGAGAATGAACACAGGACAGAGGGAACCAGGAGAAGTCACAGACTCCATCAGCTTGGAAATGACATCCCGGCATTTTGTGCCATTCCATTCCTGAGAGCGCCGTCACACAGGCCATCCACCCTGGATGGGATGGGATTCCACAGGGCTGTGTGACCAGGATTCAGGGGTGCCAGGGGCCACTGTGGGGACTGCCCAGCACACGGGCACAGACGAGGCCCTGGGACCTGAGCCTAACCATAATGGGAGCCCCTGGAAGTCTGCTTCACCAGGGGACAAGGTCAGAATCAGTACATTACTACCTTCACACGGGGGCTGGGACATAGGCAGGAGGGGGGTGGCTTTGCCTGGACCCCAGAGCAGAGCCAGGCCCCTCTGAGCTGTGTTCCATGCCAAGCCCAGCTCCTGGATCATCCTTGCATTGCCACATGTGCACCAGCCTCCTGTGGTAGTAGGTATGGAACATGTATAGAGGTCCTACCCCTAATGGCGAACCTAGAAGTAGAAGCCAGAATACCCCGATGTGCAGATGGGGAGCCTGGGGAGGCCCTGAGAGGCACAGGGTCTGTCCAGGGTCATAACCGTGGGCACACGCAGGAGCCAGGTCTGAATCCAGGTCTGTGCCCTCACAGCTGGGACACTGGCTGCACCCAGACTTCCCGGGGGCTGTGGGTGGGCTGTGTGGGTGTCACTGTATGGATGGGGCATGGGGGGAGGGTGAGCATTGAGCAGCGGGGGAGGGGGTTCCTCGGGGGGGCTCCTGTGTGAGGAAGAATTTGGGTAAGGGGACCCCAGGCAGTGGTGACCTCACTTCCCTGACAACAGAGCCCAACAGAATTTTGAACACCAGTAACCAGGCACCCACATTCCACAGGCAGCCCCCTGCCCAGCTCATTTCGTTGGAGATCCTCAAACCAAGATGTTCACATGTTGCCTGCCGAGGTCCGGAGGCTGTAGGCAGAAGAAAGCGCGCCCTGCATACGCTGTCCTCCGCTGGGGATTTCATGTCAGGGCTCCCCACCACCTCTGGCCATTTGGCCGGAAGGACAGAGGTGACACCAGGAGGCCCAGAGCCGGCCACCCAGCCCCACTCGCTCTGATGACCTGTGTAGCCCCAGGTGCCCTCCGTGTGTGTGTGTGTGTGTGTGTGTGTGTGTGTCTGTGTGTGTGCGTACGTGTGTCTGTGTGTGTGTGTGTGTGTGTGCACGTATGTGGATGGGGGTGTGTGCCTGTGCGTGTTTGTGTGTCTGTGTGTGAGTGTGTGCACCTGTGTGTGAGTTTGTGTGTAAAGGGGGGTCATGGGTGTGGGGCTACCCCGAGCAGGAGCAGGCTGATGAGGGGTCAGATACCCAGTGGGCAGGTCATGTTCAAGGTCAAGGCTGGCTGTGTGGGATGGGGTGTGTGGGCGCTGACCCTTCTGCCCGAGGTTTATCCCGATAGCCCTGCAGGGATGGGTCACTGCATCCCGGGTGCAGGGCTATGCACGCACAGGTGTGTGTTTGATCTGGGAGCAGCAGGGGACTGGGCAGGAGGACATTGCGGATGGCCGGGCAGGGCTGTGATGCCTCGGGGCCGGCTACCGGTCCCTGTCTTTGCAGAAGGCCACGGAGGCCATGGAGAGGCAGCTGGCAGACATGCCCTCCTCCCTGACAGAGGGGTTGACCCCACGGGCATCCCGAGAATGGTGCTGGGGAATTGCCAGGCAAGACCTCCGACACCACATGGACCTCTGTCCCAAGGGGTTGTTCACCGGACAGTGGTCCAGGAGCAGGAGCCCACAGAGGCCGAGGCCGAGGGTGAGAAGCCTGGGGCTGGGTGTTTGTGGTGTGTGGGGACGGGTTGGTGCTGGCCCCACAGGGAGGAGCCCCCAGAGGCTGGTGTGGGGCCAGGAGCAACGACTGGGCACAGAGCACACAGCGGGTGGACTGCAGTTGGGGAGACGTCCCCGTGAGGGGTCCTTCACGGCTGTGGCTTCTCTGGGAGACCCTGGGCTGGGCTCTGTCTCTGCAAAGGCCCACGGAGAGCAGGCACAGGGGTGAGCTTTTCTCCTCTCACAGCTGCTCCACCACCTGAGGAGCTAGAGCCAGATCTGGAGGGAGGGCTAGTGCCTGCAGTGACTTCAGGAGGAGACCAGGAGCCGGCAGGTGACCCGGCACCTGCCCACGGAGAGCCTGGAGCTGTCCAGGAAGAACTGGCACCTGCTCCTGCACCAGCCCCTGCCCCGCCCCTGCTACAGTTCCTGCCACTCCCCCTTCCCCCACCCCAGCCCCTGCCCCTGCCTCGGACCCAGATCCTGCCCCCGCTCCTGTCCCTATCCTAACCCCTGCCCCTACTCCTGCTCCTGCAGGGCTCACACGGCCACATCCAGAGCCCACAGCCCTGCAGGGGGAGCTCCTTGTACAATTACCCTTATTTCCATCGCTGGAACCCGAGACCCCGCCCGATTGTCTCATCCCCTCTCCCTATGTTCTTTCTCTCTGGTACATATTAACTGTTATTTTATCCTTCCATGTCCTATGTGCTGTGTATTATTTGTTTTAAATAAAATTACTTGTTTTCAATTGAACACGTCTTGAGCATTAAGTACATGCCCAACGCTGTGCCACCACACCCCCGAACATTGCCGCAGAATATCTCATTCCCCAAAGGAGTCCCCGAACCAGAAGCCCTCCTTGCCCTTTTCTCCTACAGCCCAGACCCCGGTGACCCCTAAGCTGCTTTCTCTCTCTGTTCCTTTACCTATTCCTGATGTTTCTGTAAGTGGAATCACACAATAGGGGCCTTTGTGTCTGCCCCCCTATTTTCAAAGGGGACTCGTTTTCTTCTGTGTTTATTTGTCATAAAATTTCCCCCATTTGATATTGACATCCCCGATGGATTACACATCAGATGTAATCATAGATTACATAGATTACAATTCCTAAAGGGAATGGTGGGCACAATCTCAGGGCCGAGACCCCTGGTCCTGCTGGGACACCACAGCCTGATCCCAGACAGGACAGGGCCGGTTCCTCCTGAGCCCCACACAGAAACCAGGGAAACGCAGAAAGCTGGACGGCACACCACAAAGGGCAAAAGCATTGCTCACAACCCAAGGCCAGAGAAAGGGTTCACCTGACTTTGGTCCAACCACGCTCCCAGTCACTGGGTTCCACAGGGACGGAGACCAAACACATGCAAGTCCAAGGCGGAAGGATAGGCACGCAGGGAATATGTGTCAGAGATGCGGGAGCTCCTGGGGAAGGACTCCGGCAAAGGAAACCCTATGGAGGCAGCGCTGGTCACCCTCAGACTGGCAGGTGTCTGGTCTGGGGACCAGCAGCCCTGGGGAGAATGGGAGGAAGTAGAGGTCCCCCAGAGAGAACGGTGACAGGCACCCCTGTCTGGGAGAACAGTGAGCAGCACCCATCCCAGGCCACAGGGGCACCCATCCTCAGCCTTGGACTCAGCCCCGGAAACTCTGGCTCGGTTTTTCACACACGTATTGTCAGGAGTGTTCATCACAGCGGTGCTGGAGAGAGCAGGGAATGGAACAGCACTAATGCCCAAGGAGATGGATGGGATCCACGGTCCCAGTTCTCATGATAGAATGCCCTGCAGCTAGAGTCCCGGTGTCATCCGGGGCACAGGATCTGGGAAGCCCCTCCTGAGACCCACCCCTCCTGCCACCCTGCTCCTGGGAACATTGAGAATTGTTTAAGGAGGAGGGGGAGAGGATCCAGGATGACAGCGGGTCCAAGGAGAAGGAAGGTCAGCACTGGGAGTACAGATGGACGTGCCCTGAGCCACCATCCAGGGCCCAGGCTGTGATGCCCTCGGACCTCACCCCAAATAAGGACTCCTGATTTATGGACCTGGTTTTACTCCCTCCCTCATTCCTTCTCTCCCTCATTCATTCCCCACCTGCAGCCCCCCCTCCTCCCTCCCTTCCTCCCTCCCTCCCCCTCCCTCCATCCCTCCTTCCCTCCCTCCTTCCTCCCTCATTCAGCAGAGGATCTGGGGTCCCTGCTGTGTACTGAGCACTGGGGCTTCATCAGTGAGCACCCCCCAAACCACATGGTCACGTCCCCTGTGGGAGGTGACGGGGGCAGTCCTCAGGGCTAGCAGTGGTGATGAGCACCAGGAATCGGCTCCTGAAAACACAGGCCAGTTGCACAAAGAAAAGAATGGAAGACCCAAACTTAGAACTTCCTCTAGAAAAGTCTAGTCCTGAAAAGTAATGAAAAGTAAGTATATCTTAGACTTCATGCAATGTGAGTTCCACTGGCAGGTACCTACTGATTCCTAGAACCAACAAAG
This sequence comes from Eumetopias jubatus, assembly GCF_037043125.1. Classification (NCBI taxonomy): domain Eukaryota; kingdom Metazoa; phylum Chordata; class Mammalia; order Carnivora; family Otariidae; genus Eumetopias; species Eumetopias jubatus. The sequence goes on along the minus strand of NW_028274818.1, from coordinate 111,571,690 downwards.
ACTAAATCATCCAGTGTCGACTGCGGTGTTGTGACCCAACATTTCGGACCAAATGCCAGCATTTCAGCCAACATCTCCAGGGTCTGAGTTTTCCCAAGGGTCTCTGCAATTCTCTGATCCTTCCAACAATCTCCTTGGGAAGCTCTGTCCTGTCGTCTTCCTTGTCTCCTGCTTCTTCTGGGACCCTTCCATGGCCTCCCCGACAGGGTCACCCCCTCCAGGATTCCCTGTGCCCTCTGGCCTGACACCCACATCCTATGCTGGGTCCTGTGAGCCTGGTGCTTTTTGCAAGGACTGTGTGCTCCCTCTTGGGTCACTTGCCATCTCCCTTGTAGTGGCCTGCCTCTTCCTGCGCTGGGTCTCCTCTGCGCAGTCTGTGAGGATGGACTGTGCCCATGTCATGGGCATGGAAGCAAGATTCCAGAAGGTCCAGAAACCTGCTCCCAGTCCCAGCGTGTAGAGCCTGGGTCAAGGATGGTCCACGAGCAGAAGAAGACTTGGGCCCAGGGAGACTGAGGGAGGATGTGGCACAGTGAGCCTGCAGGAGGAGAGTGAGCACTGTGGCGACATGGCATAAAGGCCTGCTGGGAAACAATGTCACACTGGCTCTGGCCACCGGGCTGGGGGTTGTCAGGGTATCCACCCACCGAGGCTGTAGGCTGACAGTGACTGGCAGGAGAGGAGGTGCATCTGATGCAGGAGAGAACCCTCAGGCAGAGAGGAGGGGGCAGGTGCCCCCCCAGCAGCTGGAGGAACTCAGGGTATCCACCCTCCCAGGCTGCAGGATGGCAGTGGCTCGCAGGGAAAGAGGCACCTGGTACAGGAGAGAGCCCTCAGGCAGAGAGGAGGGGCAGGCTCTCCCCCAGCAGCAGGTGCACTGGGGCAGGCTGAGGGCTCATCCGTGGACAGCCGTGCCTGCAACTGGGGTCTCCAAACAGACCCCCTCCTCAGGCTCAGCACAAGCTTGTCTGGATGGTCTTTGTCTCCCAAATACAAAGTCTGGCCCAGGACCCTCCTCAAGCCCCAACTCCCAATCCTTTGTGCTCAGCTCAAGTGACAAGAAATGCCCAATAGTTTAGGTGGTGTTGGGTGCACAGGGACATTTGCTTCTCTGGCCCATGCTGTAACATTGCTGGCATTTTAAAGATCTCAGGGCTTTGAATCGAAAACAGTAGGATGCCGGGGACCCCAGTGCGCTTTCTGGAAACCTGCCTCTGGGCCTTACAGCCCTCCCATCCCACCAGTTCTGCTCAGAATCCCTCCAGGTCACAGACCCACAGTCTTGGCTCCTCAGATGCCCGGACGAAGCACCTTCAAAACGCGATCCCGGTGGGGCAGCAGGACACCCTGCGGATTCCAGCAAATTCACCTCCCAGAAACTGAGGGTGCTGCTGGACGAGCTGTCTGAAAACAGCCATGTCAGGTTTCCAGGAAGATACCAGAGGCACAGGAGTAACTGAGGAGCATCTGAAGGTCAGGTAGGGGCCGTCAGAGCTTCCAGACCCTTCTTCCCTAAAGCTCCTCATTCCTCAGCCTTTCTTCCTCTGATTCTGCTTGGTTTCTATTTGCCCCAACTGTTATCCATTGCCTTAGGCAGCAGAGACTCACGTATGCCTTTAAATCTTTTTGACATTGAATGTCCTCCAGTAGCCATTTCACTACTGGGAGAGTTGGTAGCAAGCAAGAAGTCCCAGAGGACTCCAAGGGTCTGGACTTGGTGTTTCCCTCTCCTGAGATGGGGACACCTGTGGGAGTTGCAGCTGGTCAGTTGGGGGAGGGCAGCAGGAACCTGACATAGACAGATGGGGTATAGGTGAGGACCGGGGCCCCCGGGTTATGTGCCTGGCATCTGGACTGAACAGGTCTTCAGAGCTGCAGACTGGCTGGGATCATCTTCAGGCTGAGGAGGAAAGTGAGGGGAGCAGAGGGGACTGAGGAAGTTCGGCTCAGACAGGAGAGGGCTGAGCCACACTTTTTGGGGGAAAGTGGGTCAGGTTCAGGCTCAGAGAGACAGACCTTGAGGCCATTATGCTACGTGAAATAAGCCAGTCCCTAACGGACCGACACCGGAGGACCCCACTTGGGAGGGATGGAGAGCACTCCCATTCACAGAGGTGGAAGGAGCTGCTGGGTGCTGGGGCTGGGGAAGGAGAATGGGGTTTAGGCTTTCGTGGGTAGAGGTTCAGTTTGGGATGATGAAAACATTGTGGCGATGGACAGAGGTAGCCAGTGCAGAACAGGGAATATACTTATTGCCACTGAAACATGCTTCATGGTATCAGCTGTATGTCCATTATACCACAATACAAAAGGAGTCAGGAAGTCGAGGCCATCGCGAGTCCCTGGAGGGCCCAGGAGCAGGGAGCCTGTATCTTAGTTCTCGCTCTCACGCTCTGCCCCTTGTTGGGTGACTGAGCTCAGTAAATGCTTGCTAAGACACAGTGCAGGCAGCTGGTCCAGAGAAAGTGCACAAGTGCAAACCCACTGGTGGGCACTGAGGAATCCCAAGGGGACGCACATCCAGACGGAGCGAGTGCCCACATTTCACAAACACCAGCACAGAAATAGCCATTTAAACCAAGGCGGGAACCTTATATTGCCCAGGGGACTCCACGCTCTTGGAAGCCGTGCTAGTGGCCACGGCCAAGGACTCTGGTGGCGAGGGCACTGGGGGGTCTGAGAGGTGGCTCGGCGCACCCTGACCCTGAAGCCCCATGGCCGCGGTGAGGTGTAAGGACTGGGAGGGAAGACCCGGCCAGCACCTGTTCTGGTCCATGGCTGCTACAGGACTGCTCCCAGCCCCAACAGGAGATTTCTGTTTAGAACCACGGAGAAAACCTTTTCCCTCAATTGTTCTTTTTAAGATGGTTGCTCAGCATTGACACAGAAAAACATCTGATATAAAACTGGAGCCGTTCACAGCTGTAAAGGACACAGAAATGATCAAAATGTAGTGACCACAAAGAGAGGAACTTATGCCCCCAAGCAGGCCTCCTGTGCGCAGGAGTGGTTGGGGCGCTGGCGTGCCCGTGCAAGCAGTGCTGGGTTCCACTGTTTCCCTCAAGGGGACAGAAGTAGGAATCTGCTCTGATGGCTCCGCTCAAGGCAGCACCTCCTGATGGAGACGGGGGCAGCCCCTCATGAGTTCCGGGTATCTTAGTGATTCTTGGGCATGGCCCAAATCTCAGCTTCTTCATGACCCAGGGAATGATGGGGGGCCAGCCCAGCAGGCTCGGGTCCCGCAGGTCCTCTGGGGCCAGCCCAGCAGCCATGGGTCCTGCATGGTCTCTGGGGGCAGCCCCTCATGAGTTCTGTTTGTCCTGGTGATTCTTGGGCTTGGCCTGAATCTCAGCTTCTTCATGACAGGGGCCAGCCTATCAGCCGCAGGTCCCACAGGTCCTTCAGGGGACAGCCCAATACCGCAGGTCCCACAGCTCCTCTGGGGACAGCTCCTCATGAGTTCTGGGTGTCCTGGTGATTCTTGGGCACAGCCATGGATCTCAGCTTCTTCATGACCCGGGGAATGATGGGGCGGCCAGCCCAACAGCCGTGGGTCTCACAGGTCCTCCAGGGACAGCACCTTGGTGGGCCTGTGGCCTGGCAGGTACCTCTTGAGGTGGCACTTATCGGACCACACGGCCTCAGTGCCATTGGGCCAGTTGACCCCCATCACCTGGTGACAGGCTGAGGTCAGTCGGGGAACCTCCACCACCAAATCCCAAAAAAGGCCCCCATGTAGTAAAAGTTGCCCTGGTCCCTGGGGATGTGGCTCTGGGACTGTGTCCAGCGCTCGTAGCTCAAGTCCTCATGGGCTGCCCAGTAGAAAACGGGGTGTGGGGTGCCAAAGAGGGGGGATAGGATCTCCATGCCCACATGGTCCCAGAACTTCATTCCCGCATCCACGTCCACGCACACCTGGTCTTCCACGTCACAGAAGAAGCGCTGCTCGTGGAAGCGGCTGATTATTGCTCTGTGCTGCATGGACACATCCTGCCAGAGCAGGATGCCGTGTACCTCGAGGACCACTACTCTCCGGCCCTCCCAGAGTGGCCCACGGGGCACAGCAACCAGCTGGTCGGTGAAGACGTAGTAAGTGACCCTGTGTCCACCATGAGGAACACCACACTTCGGCCTACCTGGAGGGGCACACGGGGCCCGGCAGCCGGCTGATTGGTGAAAACCTAGTAGTTGACCCCGTGCCCTACCATGAGGTCCTTCTCTGGTGTCTGCAGGAACAGCTCCAGGAAGACCACGTATCCACAGGGGCAGTGGACAGGGCAGGAAGAGGGTCACTGCAAGAGGCTGGCAGCAGGACACCAGAGTTGGGGGCCATGGACATGTGCACCTTCTTCAAGGGGGTGGGCCCTGGGCTGCTTTAAGCAACAGCCAACTCCTGACCTTCCTGATGGAATCTGCCAGCAGTACCTCCCTAATATCTGTTCCCCGAGATGGGGGTCATCAGCAGCCTGTCTTCCAAAGGGGAGCCTGAGGCTTTGGAGGCTGGAAACCCATGCAGCCCCACAGTCAGCATGCTGGAGCCAGGAACACTCCGCCTGTGCTGAGCTCCTGGGCAAACCCTGCAGGTGCCCTCCACTGGCCACCCCCCTGCAAATCCCATCCCCACCTTCCAGGAAGGAAGCACCTTTGGGCACAGCCCTCATTTCTATGTCTTACAGAGCGGCTAGGATCAGCAGGGCCGGACACCAGTCCCACTTTGCTTTGAGTGGGCTGCCGCTGGCCCCCGCAGACATGTCTCCACTTCCTGTAGGGTCCTCCCTGGAAGGCTACTGGGCATCCTGCTGACAAGGTGCTCAGTAAGCCACTGGTATTCCTAGGAGGGGTCACCCTCAAACTCTGCCACATCAGGAATCAGGTCCAGCCCGTGGACAGGGAAGGCAAAAGACGACACCAGGAAGAAGAGGGGGCTTGCTTTGGTCCCAGGCTTGAATCCAAGGGTGTAAGTTTCCAGGTCCAGTCTACATCTCCCCGGCCCCAAAAGGTTGGAAGTCTTGTCCAACCACGTTCCATGGCTGGTCGCCCTTTAAGGGTACTACCTGCTCCCCCCTGTGAGGACAGCAGGTCCCCCATTATAGGCAAGCGTTGTGAGCCCCTCTGAGACTGATGTTTTTGCATAGGCGCTAAGGCTACTTCCCTGTGCCTGCCCCACACCCAGCAGGTTAGTAAATCACTCACACAGGGAAGGCGGGCACTACATTTAAATAGGGGATAAGCACACTCAACCAGCAGACATGAGTCAGGTCACCAGAGGGCAAGCCCAGACCCAGCCAATGGGGGAACAAGCCAGATATGAAGCAGGGGGATAGAAGAGGGATCCCGGCAGAGGGCAGAGCAAAAGCAAAGGCTTGTAGTCAGGCCCAGGGCACATGTGGGACGACCACACACTTGGGTGGCCCACAGAAGGGTGGCTGTGGTGGAAGAGGTGAGGCTGGAGAGGATGGGCAGGAGGGGAGCAGACCACAGAAAGGCCCAAAGGTTATGTTCCGAAAATATCACTCTAGTTACAGAGGAGAATGGGTTCTGTGCAGCAGAGGAGAGGGAGAACCTAACCCTAAACCTAATCCCTAACTCCTAACCCTAACCACTATTACCAACCCCACAAAATCAGCAAAATACATTCCTGTACCTTTCTTAAAAGAGATGTAAGAAGCTAGATCAGAAGAATTGCAAAACCAAGAGCTCATAAACAGACTGTGCACCCTAAGCAAGTGGCTCTGCACAAACACCTCAAAGGTTATTCAATAGAGTGAAACAAGCAATGTTATACAGCACAATGAATTTTTAATAAATCATGTGGTCATATTAATTGATGCAGAAAATGTTCTAACCAAAGTCCAAAGTCTGTTGCTGATATAAATACTCACGAAAGCAGGAGTAAGGAGTAATTTTCTCATTAAATCTCTAGCAAACACCATGCTTAAGTCTGAAGATGGACAGCTCTACTCTGAAATCAGGAACAAGGACAGGTTGTTGGTTTTCACCTGTTGCTCAATGTTGTACTGAAAGTTCTACCCAGAAGGATAAGCCAAGAAAGAAGGCATCCACATGTGAAAGGAAACACTAGAACTCTGTCTAATCAGAGACCAGGGATAACATCATCTTGCATAGAGCTTCCTAAATAATCAACAAAAATGATTACAGCCAGTTACCTAATTCAGCACAGTTACAGGACAAAATATCAATACACAAAAATCTCTCTTATTTTATACACTAGCAATGAATCATCTGAAAAGGAATTTAAGAAAACAATTCCATTTTAGGGAACATCAACATTAACAAATTTTTAGGTATAGAAGTAATCAAGGTGCACATCTTGTACACTGAATGTTACAAAAATTGCTGAAAGAAAGTAAAGGAAACCTAAATAATTCTGAAGACACCCCATGGTGAGGAAAAAACATGCTATTGATAAGATGGCAGTAGAACACAAGGCGATGTGGAAATTCAATGTGTTCCCAACAAAATTCACAAAGGCCTTTGGGAAGAAATGCACAAGCTAATCCTAACAGTCATATGGAATTTCAAGGGACCACAAGTTAGCCAGAACAATCTTGAAAAAGATAATCAAAGGTGAAAGGTCATACTTCCAAAGTTCAAATCTAATAAAAAAGCAATAGTCAAGAAAACGTTGTGATACTGTTGTAAAGGTATGCATTCACCCTGAAGCAAATAATACATTATATGTTAATTAATTGAATTAAATGTTTTAAATAAATAAATAAAATAACAATTTTTATTGTTCTGCATACCCTTTTAAAAAGGTATGCATACAGATCAGTGGGATTTAAGTGAGACCAGAAATAAACCCCTTCTTCTATGGTCCACTGAATTTTGACAAGGGTGGACAACATTACATTGGGGGACAATTGGTTATCCATGTGCAGAGGAATGAAACTGGACCCTTACGTCATTCCACATAGAAACGTTAGCTCAAAATAAGTAAAGGCTTAAATGTAAGAGGTAAAATTATAAACTCTAGAAGAAATAAATGGGGATAAATCTTCATAACCTTGGATTTAGCAATGCTTTTAGCTCTGACACCAAAGCATAAGAAAAGAAAGAAAAAATAGATAAAATAATATCCTCAAAATTAAAAATCTCTTCAGCACGCCCGGCTGGCTCAGTCAGTTAACCATCTAACTTAATTTTGGCTCAGATCATGATCTCAAGGTCATGATATCAAGCCCCATGTCAGAGTAGGGCCTGCTTGAAAGTCTCTCTCCCTCTCCCTCTGCCCCCGACCGCTCGCACACTCTCTCTCCCTCACTATTAAAACAAATGTTGGAAAAAATTACAAATCTTGGTACATCAGAAGTGACTATCCTGAAAGTGAAAAGACAGCCCCCAGAAGGAAATATTTGTACATTATGTATCTAGTAAGCGTCTGTTGTCCAGAAGATGTAAAGAGCTTTTGCAACTCCTCAACAAAAAGACAACCTAATTTTAAAATAGACAAAGGACTTGGATAGACCCTTCTCCAGAGAAATCACGGGGAGTTGGGTGTTTAATGCACACAGAGTCTCCCTCGGGGAGAATGAACATGTTCTGGAGAATGAGGTACAACCGTGGGAACTCAGCTAAGGCCAGAGCATTGTGTACCTGAAATGTTTAGGTGGTAAAGGTTATTTATGTTTAGTCACGGTGGAAAAGTGGACGAAGGACTGATGCATGTCACCACGTGGATGGACACTGAAAACAGCCCAAGTGACAGAAGCCAGACAGAAAATGCCACTCAGATTAGCGCCGTCTGTAAATTGGCTCGAAATCCATCCTTAAATCCTTAAACCCATCAGGGTTGTGAAAATAAGGGAAAGTCTCGGAGCAGTTCCAGAAAAAGAAAACTGGATCTGAATGGAAAAGGCCATTTCGGATGTGGGGCAGGTGGTGGCAGTGGAAGTGGGCCTGTGGTCTGGGTTATAATGTGGAGAGTGTAATGGTTTCCTCATTTACGGGTATGTGGTGGTTCCGCGGGACAGTGTCCCCGTCGGGGGTAACACGCCCTGAAGCACCCCGTGTGGTAAATGTGGTAAGGAGACGACAGCTGGGGTCTGAGTGTGGAGGTAAAGCGTATTTGCGCTGCGGTGACCGGTTGACCGCGCTTTGAAATCACCGCAGAGTCCACGACTCCTCAAACCACCACGGCGGCACCAGGTCACGGAAGCAGAGACGACACCAGACTGTGACGGAGGCCGCGCCCTCCCAGACCCGGTTCCCCCACCGCGGAGAGCCCACCGGCCCTTGAAGGAGGCCACGTGGTAGCGAGAGACTCGCGGGAGGATTCAATCAGCAGCCCCCGTGTCTCGGGTGCAGCAGAAGCAGTGGGATCTGGAATTCCCATTTTCCACAACCCTCCCCCAAAACCTGGTTAGAACTGTGAAAATGCAAGACGGGCACCTCAGGAGAGGGGACTGGGGACGCCAGCAGGGAGGCCGGAGCGGGGAGCCCCGACAGCCCCGCGCACGGCACCGCGGGGACCCCACGTCACCGCACACAGAGCCACGGACACCCCACGGTCTGCGCACCCGCCCTTCCTCCGCTGAGTCCTGTGAGCTCGGGCCCCCTCCGCGGTCCCCGCTCAGACGGCTTCTCCTCACCTTCTCCTCCCGCGGCGGGGCCTGAGGAGGCCGGGCTCCTGTCCGTGTGGACGCGACCCCACGTCCTCCAGAGCGGGTCCTGAGGAGGCCGGGCTCCTGTCAGCGTGGACGCGCCCCACGGCCCCCAGAAGCCTCCACCTCAGGTTCTGAGGAGGTCCGCCCCTGTCCCGGCGGCTGCGCAGGCCGGGCTCTGGGCTCCGGGCGGGAGCTGGGGTCGTGCGCCCTCTGCAGGCGGGGGAGGCAGTGCAGGACAAGGTGAGCTCCCTGCTCAATGGAAGCACCTGCTCGCTCCCTGGGTCCAGCTGAAGCCATTAAATTCTGAAAATTCAAGCTGAATGGAGCCCAATATCCCCCCAACTTCTCCAAAAATAGCTAAGAAACAATTAATTGGAAACAATACGGAATGACAACAGTCCCTGACCCAAACAGTGCCACTGAACATGACCCTGGCCCTGACTGAACATGATTCCGACACAAACTTGATCTCAAGCCTGGTCCTGACCCCAGCCCAAGACCCTAACCCTAGCCCCCAAACCCGAACAATGTTCACGATAATCACAAGGCAGAAACCATGCAACTGTCCATCCATGGTGAATGCATAAACAAAGTGTGGTCAAGGGTTTGGGTCTGGGTTCAGGTTCAGGTTTGGGTCAGAGTTCTAGATCAGGGTTTGGGTTTAGGATCAGGGTGAGAGTGAAGGTTTTGGGTGAGCGTGAGGGTAATGGTTGGAGTTACAGTTTAGGGCTTTAGGCTTATGATTTAGGGTTTAAGACTTAGGGCTTAGGGGATAAAGTTTAAGGTCATATTTGGGTTTGGGTTCTTGCTGGGGTTTGGGTTCAGGGCTCATGACTCAGAGTTCTGGTTCAGGGTTTGGGTTCATGGTTCAGGGCTTGGATTCAGGGCTTGGGTTCAGAGTTTGGGTGTGGGGTTCAATTTCAGGTTTGAGATTCAGGGTTCCAGTTTGGGGCTTAGGGTCATGTTAGCTTTTAGGGTTAAAGTCAAGGGTTAGAGTTCGGTTTAAGTATCACACGTGTTCTTTAGTTGTCATCATGGACACAAAATTTCTATCTGAAGTTTCTAAATCTGAACTCTATTTAGTCTGGGTGTCAGGAGCTTGTTCAGAATTTAGGGTCACAGTAACTGCCTACCAACAGCATTCTGATCCTAGAGTCTCCCAGTCACCCAGAAGCTGCTTTTTTCTTGGTTCAAACATACCCTTTGCACAGAAGGGTGAGCTGGTGCCAAATCTGGGATGATTTCACAATGGCAGAGGTGTGAAACCAAATATTGTGGAAATGTTCATGGAAAATGAAACAGGAGACAAATAATCTGTCGACTCCTGATTCTTCCACAATAACAAAGACCAAGTTCCCAATAGAGTCTGATAATGTTCCCTAGGAAGGACTATGGTACTCATTACCAATACCACAAAAAAGGCCCCCTCCCCTGGTTTAAACTAAGAATCACAGGAGGATACTTCCTATTTTTTGTCAAAAATACAATTTTATTCTTTGGATGTTCCAGTGTACAATTTGTAGAGGCATTGCCAACATTTTCCGTTCTCAAACACTCATCCGCACGCGGGTAAAATGCGGCAACATTGTAATGCACTGCTCACTGGGGGACCAAGAAGAAGGAGGGCTATTGAAAATAATAAAATATATCTACTATTAAACTCAGAAAAAGCACTCTTTACGGGCACTTAATGAGGATCCCTAGCCATAAGACCTCACATCTCATCGTATGGAACCCACCCATAAAAATCATCAATAACAATAGCCTGCCGACCACTGTAGCCCCCCTGCCATTTCCCTATGGGATTGTAATACACACTCCAACCGCTAGAGACAACTTCAACAGCGGAACAGGACTTGCCCACCCCCAAGGGGACCAACAGTTACAGTGACCTAAAAAAATCCCACTCCCTCGGCATCACAATTCCGGACTTCCAGCTCCATTACAAAGCTGTCATCATCAAGACAGTATGGTACTGGCACAAAAACAGACACATAGATCAATGGAACAGAATAGAGAGCCGAGAAATGGACCCTCAACTCTATGGTCGACTAATCTTTGACAAAGCAGGAAAGAATGTCCAATGGAAAAAAGACAGTCTCTTCAACAAATGGTGTTGGGAAAATTGGACAGCCACATGCAGAAGAATGAAACTGGACCATTTCCTTACACCACACACAAAAATAGACTCCAAATGGTTGGAAGACCTAAACGTGAGACAGGAGTCCATCAAAATCCTAAAGAGGAACACAGGCAGCAACTTCTTCGACCTCAGCCGCCGCCAGTTCTTCCTAGAAATATCGCCAAAGGCAAGGGAAGCAAGGGCAAAAATGAACTATTGGGATTTCATCAAGATAAAAAGCTTTTGCACAGCCAAAGAAACAGTCCACAAAACCAAAAGACAACCGACAGGATGGGAGAAAATATTTGCAAATGACATCTCAGTTAAAGGGCTAGTATCCAAAATCTATAAAGAACTTATCAAACTCAACACCCAAAGAACAAATAATCCAATCAAGAAATGGGCAGAAGACAGGAACAGACATTTATCCAAAGAAGACATCCAAATGGCCAACAGACACATGAAAAAGTGCTCAACATCGCTCAGCATCAGGGAAATCCAAATCAAAACCTCAATGAGCTACCACCTCACACCAGTCTGAATGGCTAAAATTAAGAAGTCAGGAAACGACAGATGTTGGCAGGGATGCGGAGAAGGGGGAACCCTCCTACACTGTCGGTGGGAATGCAAGCTGGTGCAACCACTCTGGGAAACAGTATGCAGGTTCCTCAAACAGTTGAAAATAGAGCTACCATATGACCCAGCAATTGCACTACTGAATATTTACCACAAAAATACAAATGTAGGGGATCCGAAGGGGTATGTGCACCCCAATGTTTATAGCAGCAATGTCCACCATAGCCAAACCATGGAAAGAGCCAAGATGTCCATCGACAGATGAACGGATAAAGAAGATGTGATATATATACACAATGGAATATTATGCAGCCATCAAAAGGAATGCAATCTTGCCTTTTGCAACGATGTGGATGGAACTGGAGGGTGTTATGCTGAGTGAAATAAGTCAATCAGAGAAAGACATGTATCATATGACCTCACTGATATGAGGGATTCTTAATCTCAGGAAACAAACTGAGTGTTGCTGGAGTGGTCGGGGTGTGGGAGGGAGGGGGTAGCTGGGTGATAGACATTGGGGAGGGTATGTGCTATGGTGAGCACTGTGAATTGTACAAGACTGATGAATCACGGATCTGTACTTCTGAAACAAATAATGCAATGTATGTTAAGAAGAAAAGAAGAAGATAGCAGGAGGGGAAGAATGAAGGGGAGTAAATCGGAGGGGGAGATGAACCAGGAGAGATGATGGACTCTGAAAAACAAACTGAGAGTTCTAGAGGGGAGGGGGGTGGGGGGATGGGTTAGCCTGGGGTTGGGTATTAAAGAGGGCACGTTCTGCCTGGAGCACTGGGTTTTATGCACAAACAATGAATCATGGAACACTACATCAAAAACTAATGATGTAATGTATGGTGATTAAAATAACTATAAAAAATAATAATAAAAAAATCCCACCCCCTGGAAATCCAAGCTGTTAGGACAAAGGCATAGAAACCACCCCCAGAACTTAATAAAGGAAAGGAATCTGGTTAGCAGGATGCTACAGATCACCACCACTCTCACGAAGTTACTCCACAGTCCACTTGAGATCTGTGCTCTCCCCAGGATTACGAGGTGTGCCACATTCTTCCAATACTCCCTCCGTAGAACAAAACCTTTAACTGTCCTCGTCTGTCCTGTGTGCAGGCTCACATTGAGCCCTGCAAAAGCCAGACACCTTCTTGAGAGCACTCAGCCTCTCACGCCTATCCTAGCAGATCGGGGTGCTGTTCTCCCTGACTTCTGTACCAACTAGAAAATACTTTGAACAAGTCTTGTCATACTCCATGCAAAAGGCATATTCTTCATCTACAACATTATTGACTATGAAACACCATAGATTCCTCGCTCCTTCTTGAACCTGGTTAAATTGTAGATACAGGGTGTCCAGAGCTATTATCCCCATCCCCATACCCCCACACACACACCCCTACCTTGTGCATTCCAGACCAGTTTCCATCAACTTTGCTCATTCTCAGCCATTGTCTCTGCAGAAGAGTAGAGTAGTACTGAGGTGCCGGGACTGAGGTGCTAGGTACTAAGCCAGCACCTTGGACCCACTCGCTACCAGAAATCAATACTCATTTTATCAACAGATGCATCACAGAAGACATTGCCACCACAGCAATTAGAAAAGTCATTACAACAGAGGACCTAACAACCTGTACCAGTCTCCACAGCCCCACTCCCTGGCTCATCCATAGGCATGTGACCTGGTCCCAGCCAGTGAGGTGACAGAAACCTTGGGTCTCAGCCTGCAGTGCAAAGCATGGGGTGGACCGCCCAGTATAGGGGCTTTTCCATCACGACTGCAGAAGTGGCCTAGGCCAGGCCAGTGCCAGCACCACAGAGGGCCCAGGAAGCCAGGGGCTCAAAAACATTGCTGAGGTCTTAATCAAACTCATCCTGAAGCCCACACGTGCCAGGTCCTCCACTGACTCATGGAAACCGTAAACATGTTCATGATCTTGGCCTGAACAAGATGACCGTCTGCGTGTTATATACCCCACAAGATACACCCACTAGGCAATGGGGACATATTCAGCCAAACAATACCTACGTGTACTTCAACCACAGACAAACATCTTGTGGGAAGCTAGAGGCATACAGAGAAATGCGGGGGAATTCCTGAGGCCTTAATGGTTAGTCAGTCTTGCTATCATCTTTCCTTTCAGGTTTAAGGGCTGGGGTCAGGCAGGATAGATCCCAGTGTATGCCCATGCTGCCATTTGAAAATAAGAGCCCTCTCCGCCATCGTAAATCAGGTTGCAAAACTGGGGTGTGGGAAACTGCCACCCATGGGCTAAATGTGGCCTCCCCCTGTATTCTTAAATAAAGTGCGGCTGGAACATTAGTTATGGACAGTCTGTGGCTGCTTTTAAGCCACAGTGCAAGAGTGGAGTCATTGTCAGGGAGACCACGTGGATTGCAACACCTAACAGAAAATCCTTACAGAAGATTTTACAGAAAAGTCTGTGCTGATCCCCGTTCTAAAACGTAATATTATCATGTCACTCCTTTGAGCAGAACGTAGTGTTTTCTGGGGAAAAACTAATTTCTTTACCCGCGTAGGCGAGGAGTTCCATCATTTTAGCCAGAACTCCATATCCACCCTCCTCTATTTCTACCTTTAATGGCATATCTACATACCTGCAGCCCAATGGGAATTCACTGTAGTTTACATGGTAGTGATGCTCAGAAACGGAGGTGCAAGTGTGAACGTGTGAGTGTGAGCGTGTGTTTACTCTTTGTTAGCCACGGTATGCAAGTAGAACACAATACAGTAACATGCTTTCTGTCTCACAGGGACGGCCACGTTATGTGGTTACATAATGATATCAGAAAGAATCCACCTTCATAGAACAAACTTCATCTAGGAAGACTCTCAAATCCCTTGTCCTGGGCACTATGCTCCACCGAGGCTGGGGGGACACAGAGGGACAGAGACTCACCCTGCCCATCAGGGTTTTGTTGGGTACCTGCTATCCCAGGGGAAAAGATCCCAAAACCATTCATCTACCTGTCATCCAGCCAGGCAGCTGTGAGAGAGACCTACTCCGACAGGAAGGGCAGACCGAGAAACAACACATGACAGCATGCTGCAACAAGTGCCACTGCAGGGACGGTCAGGAGGACTGGGGTGTGCAGTGTTGGCCAGAACAGGGGCAGGGGGACCGGGAATGCTCCAGGAGGATGATCAGGGCTGTGTCACTATAAGGGACGGTCAGGAGGACTGGGGTGTGCAGGGTTGGCCAGAGCAGGGGCAGGGGGACCGGGAATGCTCCAGGAGGATGATCACAGCTTGTCATTACTTGGGAATCTCAGGAGGACTGGGGGTGTGCAGGGTTGGCCAGAGCAGGAGCAGTGGGACGAGGAATGCTCCAGGAGGATGTCACAGTTGTGTCCTTGTGTGGCGACAGGTGTTAGTGTGACTGGGCTTTGGCCACACAGGAAATGATGGGGGGGGGGAGGTGTCGCTGAACTGTCTTCTGTAAGGTAAAAGATTAGTAATGAGATTTCTTTTAGTATGATTTCATTTTACATGCTTTTATGAGCCCCTAAAGCTAGTTGTGTATGACATGAGGTAGGTAGTTTGCCATTTCTTTCAAGTCTGCGGTACCAGGCACACAGCACACTTGATATTTATTTTTGTTGCTTTTATAATATGATGATGTTTCCTGCTTTTATCTCCGACCCAATGACAGGGAACAAAGACAACACAGATCTGCACACTTGGAAATATCAACAGAAACTTGCAAACCCAGGGTCTCATAGGAGCTAAAGTTTAAGGACCAGGGTGACAAAAAGGGGAGGCAGATAGCAAGTAACCAAAGGAAGATGCCATGTGTCTGTGAGTTGGCCACCTTCTCCACCTGTCGGAAGGAAGCCATGCCTGAGAGGAGGGAGCCACACCTGGGCCTGGTCCCTCTGGGCTGCCCTTGAGCCTAGAAGAGGATGTGCTGAGCTGGGGGTGGGTGCAGTGGGGAGATGGGCAGCTGGCCACAGATGCTACCTGCCAAGTACCTGTAGGAGCACCTCCCGGTCCTCAGCTAAGGTGAAGCAATGATTACGTTTAGTTACATAATTATCATGACAGGAAAGGTGATCAGTGCTTTGAGTGACTATCTTCTCTCCCGTTTTATTTTTTAAAATCACTTTATGGAGTTACGACTGACATACAAAAAGCTGTGCATAATTAATGTATTCAAATTGACCCTGACCCTAACCCTAATATCTAGTTAAGATATACTCGATTTAGAATATAGCTTAATTGTGCTGCTGGGAAATAAGTATTTTGCTTTTGTCTGCCGGGCTGGGCTCAGTTTTTATGTTTATTTTAGAAGACAACTGTTGCACCAATATATTGTTTCTTGGCATTTTTCAGCATAGGTAATGTGTGCACTCTTTGTGTACACATAATCATATTTAAGTTTTTTTGCAAAACATAAAGCTTTCAGATGTAAAAAAAAGAATATGGCTTCTAAATTATATGATGGATCTTAGGAGCTAGGGAATCCAGGGACCAACCTACTCTATCTTATTCTCCCTTGAATTTGATGGGTTAAAACATTCTGCCACGTGCTATCTAGAAAACGGCCACACGGGGGAAGCAGTGAGTAAACATTAGGGCAAACCCAGCCACAAAGCCAATTCTTCCTTCATCCTGTAAAACCTTGTTCATTCACTGTTTACAGATCATTCTATACATAATTAATAGTGTGACTTGGTTGAATTTTAAAAAAAACTAATTCTTTGAAACTGTTAATATAATATGTTTTTAAAAATCTTGGAGTGGTGAGCAGATGAAGATCCAGGGGCCTGGGAAAAGGCTGCTACTATTGAATACGGTCAGATCTAATTAGGAAATAAGCATGATTTATAGTCCACTTATTTTCACAAAGCTTTGTGTCAACTAACAGTATTGAACCCACACAAAATAGTGCAGGTCAGAAGAAAACAAAATAAGAATCAACAGCCTCAAGAGGCAGAGAAAGAGCCATACCCAGGAGCAAAGAAGACAGACCACGGAGGCTAGGCTCAGGCTGACAACTCTGTAGTAGAAGGGTGTGTTAACCCCTTCATTAGAGTTTGGAGGTTAACGGAAAAGAGCATGAAAAATAACCAAAGTCACTATCCCTTCTCAGTGAATTTGCAGCATAAAAAGAGGTACATTTTAACATCAAAATTAAGGGGAAGAGTAAAACTGTGGAAACGTCACAGGGAATGAAAATAAGGTGCTATCAGCCTAAAAAGAACTATCTTATATAACAGATGTTGTTTGTAATCCACATGGTAACAACAAAACAAAACTCTAGAGTCCCAAAACAAGAAAAGGGGGAGACCAAACGCACTATGGAAACCCAGCACTTCACAAAGGTAGACAGAAACGGGGGGGGGGGATAAGAAAGGGGCTACAAAACAATCAAAGGTAAGACATAAAGGGGCAGTACTGCGTTCTTCCATATCAATAATCACTCTAAATATTAAAAATTGAATTCACCAATCAATAGGCAGAGTGGTTCCATGGATTAAAACACGAGAACCAACAGCAGCAGAACAGGCATTCTCCTCAAGTGCACGTGGGACTTTCTCCAGAAAAGACTGCACCATAGGACACGCAACAACTCTTAGCTCATTTAACAAGACTGAAAGCATACCCACTGTCTTTTCTGACCACAATGGTATGGAAAGAGAAATCAGCAAAAGGAAAGCTGGAAAATCCACTAATATGTGGAAACTAAACAACACACTTCCGAACGATCAACGGGTCAGTGAAGAAATCAAAAGGAAAATAAAAAATTATCTCAAAATAAATGAAAATGGAAAGACAGCATTTCAAAACATACAGAAGGCAGCAACTGCAGCTCTGATAGTTTAAAGTGATAAGTGTGTCTATTAAGATATTGGAAAGACCTCAAATAAGCAACCTATCTTTACATCTCAAGGAACTAGAAAAACAACAACAAAAAATTAAGCCCAAAGTTAGCAGAAGGAAGGAAACAATACAGCCCAGAGCAGAAATAAATGAAATGGGAATGATAAAAAAAAATAACAGAAACCATTGATGAACCTGAGAACTGGTTCTATGAATAAGACAAACAAAATCAACAAACCTTTAGTTAGACTAAGAAAAAAAAAAAACTCAAATAAGGGCGCCTGTGTGGCTCCGTCGTTAAGTGTCTGCCTTCGGCTCAGGTCATGATCCCAGGGTCCTGGGATCGAGTCCCACATCGGGCTCCCTGCTCAGCGTGAAGCCTGCTTCTCCCTCTCCCACTCCCCCTGCTTGTGTTCCTGCTCTCGCTATGTCTCTCTCCGTCAAATAAATAAATAAAACCTTTAAGAAAGACTCAAATAAAATTAAGAGTGAAAAAGGAGACATTAGGGGCGTTTGGGTGGCTCAGTCAGTTAAGTGTCTGCCTTCAGCCCAGGTCATGACCCCGTGGTCCTGGGATCGAGTCCCATGTCAGGTTCCTTGCTCAGCACGGAGTCTGCTTGTCTCTCTCCCTCTCCTCCTGTTCCTCCCCCTGCTTGTGCTCTCTCTCTCTAATAAATAAATAATTTTTTTAAAAAAAAGAAAACAAAAGACATTACAACTGAGACTGCAGAAAAGGGGGATTGTGAAACTAAACAATTACAAGCCAAAAACTCAGATAACTTAGAATAAACAGATCCATTCCTAGAAACAAGCAACCTACCAAACTGAATCAGGAAGAAATAAAAAATCTGAACAGACCAATAGAGACTAACGTGATTGAATCAGGAATCAAAAACCTCCCAACACAGAAACCTCCCCCAGGACCAGACAGCTTCACTGGAGATTCTATCAGACAGTCAAAGAAGAATTAACACGAGTTCTTCTCAAACTCTTCCAAAAAATTGAGGAGGAGGGAATACTTCCAAAATAACCTTGTGAGGCTGTCATTGCCCTGATACCAAAGCCAGAGAAGGACTCCACAAGAAAAGAAACCTACAGACCAATATCTCTGATGAATCCAGATGCAAAAACTCTCAACGACATATTAGCAAACTGAATTCAAGAACACATAAAAAGGATTATACATCATGAGCAAGTAGGATTTATCCCTGAAATGCAAGGATCATTAAACATACACAAATCAATAAATGTGATACATCACATTAATAAAATGAAAGGAAAAAATCACATGGTCATCTGAGTAGATGCAAAAAAGCACTTGACAAAATACATCATTTAAAAAAAAACCCTTAGCAGATCCGGTATAGAAGGAACGTACCTCAATGTATTAGAAGCTATACGTTATAAGCCCATGGTTAACAGTATACTCGCTGGTGAAAAATTTAAAGCTTTTCCTCAAGGAGCAGGAACAAGATGTGGATGCCCACACACACCACTCTTATTCAGTTTGGTATTAGAAGTCCTTGCCAAAGCAATCAGGCAAGACAAAGAAATAACAGGCATCCAAATCAGGAAGGAAGAAGTGAATCTGTCACTGTTAGCATATAATACGATTTGGTATATAGAAAATCTAAAAGGCTGTTAGAGTTCAGTCACGTTGCAGGATACAGAATAAACTTATGCAAATCATTGACATTCTTATACACTAGGGATGAAACGTCTGAAGAAGAAATAAAGAAAACTACCCCATTCACAATAGCATCAAAAACAATAAAATATTAGGAATAAATTTAACCAAGGATGTGAAAGTCCTGTACACTGAACTAGAAGACTTTGCTGAAAGAAATCAAAGAAATGCAAAGACAAACAAATGGAAAGACATCCTCTGTTCATGAATCAGAAGAATTTATATTGTTAAAATGTCCTTCCTGAGGAAAAAAGAACAAAGCCATAGTTACCACACTTCCTGACTTCAAACTATACTACAAAGCTTCAGGAATAAAAACAGTATGTTACTGAGAGGAGAAGCAAGATGGCAGAGCAGTAGGAGACCTAAATTTCATCTAGTGACAGGCATTCAGCTAGATAGGGATCAAACCATTCTGAACACCTACAAACTCAACAGGAGATGAAAGAGAAGAATAGCAACAGCTCTCTGAACAGAAAAGCGACCACTTTCTGGAAGGTAGGACATGCAGAGAAGTGAATCCGAGGTGATATTTGGGACGATAGATGGCAGGGGTGGATGTCTCCGTCAGGCACTACTAGCAAGTGATAGAGCAGTGGAGCACAAAATCGGAACTTTTAGAAGTCAGCTCTACTTAGGGATGTTGCTCCAGTGGCTAAGAGGAGGGTGGAGCCCTCGCTGGGACAGTGTGGTCTCAGGACCCTCGGGGTCACAGAAAGACCAGGGGTGCCTGAGGGCAGTAGAGCTCCCAGGTATCGGAGCGGTGAAGCTGGCTGCAGAGACAGAGCCAAGGAGTGGGCTCTCAGCTAGGGGTTGCCATAAAATGTGATCCACAGCACAGTCGGGCCACTTCTTCTCCAGCAGGGACCTAACAAGTGGCAGATGCGGGGAGACTCCCCTTCCTCGCCCAGGAGGAGCAGTGCCGGAGCGCAATGCAGGAATCTCCTGGGTTTGGAGACACCACATGGAGTTGTGTGCCAGAGATAGAAACGCTACGCACGGTCACAGGCCGGGTGAGCACAGAGTGAGGCCAGAGCCTGGGGAGAGAGGAGTGATTGACTGCTTTTCTCTGGGGGCTCGCTGAGGAGTGGGGCCCCAATTTCTCAGGTCCTCTGGGGTGGAGATTGGGAGGCCGCCATTTTCACTCTCATCCTCCAAAGCTGTACTGAGAGCTTGCAGGGAACAAAAGCTCCCGAGAGCAAACCCGAGTGGATTACTTAGCCCAAACCGGCAAGGGCAGGGCAGTTCTGCCTCCAGCAAAGACACTTGGGAACCACGGCAACAGGCCCCTCCCCCAGAAGATCAGCAAGAACAGCCAGCCAAGACCAAGTTTACCGATCAATGTGAATGGCAGAACTCCAGCACTAGGGGAATACAGCACCTAGAATTCATGGCTTTTTTCCCATGATTCTTTAGTCTTTCAAAGTTAATTTTTTTGACTTTCTTTTTTTCTTTTTCTTTTTGAAATTTTCTTTTCCCCTTTTTCAATCAACATCTTATCAATTCCTTTTTAAAAAAATCTTTTTCATTTTTTGAGTCATATTCTATCCCTTCATAGTAGTTACCCTTATTTTTGTACATATATAAGCTTTACTTTCTTTAAAATTTTGGGAGGCACTTTCTTCTGATCATATTTGCTCATATTCTGTTTTTTCTTGTTCGTTTGTTTTTTATCTTTTCTTTTTCCTTTTTTTTTTCTTTTTCCTTTCTTTTCCGTTCTTTTCCCCCACCTTCAGGTCTCTTCTGATTTGTTTAATGTATATTTTTCTGGGGTCATTGTTACTCTGTTAACATTTTGTTCTCTCATTCATCTATTCTTCTCTGGACAAAATGACAAGACGGAAAATATCACCTGAGAAAAAAGAACAAGAGGCATTACCGACTACCAGAGACATAATCAGTATGGACATTAGTAAGATGTTGGAACTAGAGTTCAGAATGACGATTTTAAAAATACTAGCTGGGCTTGAAAAAAGCATGGAAGTTATTAGAGAAACCCTTTCTGGAGAAATAAAAGAACTAAAATCCAACCAGGTGGAAATCAAAAAGGCTATTAATGAGGTGCAAAAAAAAATGGAGTGTCTAACTGCTAGGATAAATGAGGCAGAAGAGAGAATTAGTGAGGTAAAAGACCAAATGATGGAAAATAAACAAGCCGAGAAAAGGAGAGATAAACAACTACTGGATCACGGGGGCAGAATTTGAGAGATAAGTGATACCATAAGATGAAACAATATTAGAATAACTGGGATCCCAGAAGAAGAAAGAGAGAGAGGGGCAGAAGGTATATTGCAGCAAATTATAGCAGAGAACTTCCTTAATTTGGAGAAAGAAAATGCATCAAAATCCAGGAGGCACAGAGAAAGCCCTCAAAATCAATAAAAAAGGGTCAACACCCCGACCCATTTTTTTTAAAGATTTTATTTATTTATTCGACAGAGACAGAGACAATGAGAGCAGGGACACAAGCAGGGGTAGTGGGAGAAGGAGAAGCAGGCTTCACGCTGAGCAGGGAGTCCGATGTGAAACTCAGTCCCAGGACTGTGGGATCATGACCTCAGCCGAAGGCAGCCGCTTAATGACTGACTCACCCAGGCGCCCCCGACCCATTTTTAATAGTAAAACTTACGAGTCTCAGAGACAAAGAGAAAATCCTGAAAGCAGCTCGGGAGAAGAGATCTGTAACCTACAATGATAGAAACATTAGATTGGCAACAGACCTATCCACAGAGACCTGGCAGGCCAGAAAGGACTGGCAAGATATTTTCAGAGCACTAAATAAGAAAAATATGCAGCCAAGAATACTGTATCCATCTAGGTTGTCACTGAAACTAGGAGAGATAAAAAGCTTCCAGGACAAACAAAACTAAAAGAAATTACAAACAACAAATGAGCCCTACAAAAAATATTGAAAGAGGTCCTCTAAGCAAAGAGAGAGCCTAAAAGTAACACAGACCAGGAAGGAACAGAGACAATATACAGTAAGAGTCATATTACAGGCAGTACAGTGGCACTAAATTCATATCTTTCAATAGTTACCCTGAAGGTAAAAGGGCTAAATCCCCCAATTAAAGGACACAAGCTAACAGATTGGATAAAAAAACAAGACCCATCGATATGCTGTCTGCAAGAGACTTATTTTAGACCCAAAGACACCCCCAGATTGAAAGTGAGGGGGTGGAAAACAGTTTACCATGCTAATGGACGCCAAAAGAAAGCTGGGGTGGCAATCCTTGTATCAGACAAATTAGATTTTAAAACAAAGACTGTAATAAGAAATGAGGAAGGACACTATATCCTACTTAAAGGGTCTATCCAACAAGAAGATCTAACAATTGTAAATATCTATGCCCCGAACATGGGAGCAGCCAATTAGATAAGGCAATTAATAACAAAAGCAAAGAAAAACATTGACAACAATACAAAAATAATGGGGGACTATAACACCTCCTTCACTGAAATGGGCAGATCATCTAAGCAAAAGATCAACAAGGAAATAAAGACTTTAAATGACACACTGGACCAAATGGACTTCACAGATGTATTCAGAACATTCCATCCCAAAGCAACAGAATACACATTCTTCTCTAGTGCCCATGGAACATGCTGCAGAATAGATCACATCCTAGGTCACAAATCAGGTCTCAACGAGTATGAAAAGACTGGGATTATTCCCTGCATATTTTCCGACCACAATGCTTTGAAACCAGAACTCAATCACAAGAGGATAGTCGGAAGGAACTCAAATACATGGAGGCTAAAGAGTATCCTACTAAAGAATGAAAGGGTCAACGGAAATTAAAGAAGAATTAATGGAAATAAATGAAAATGAAAACAGAACTATTCAATATCTTTGGGATGCAGCAAAGGCAGTCCTAAGAGGAAAGTATATGGAAATACAAGCCTTTCTCAGGAAACAAAAAAGGTCTCAAATACACAACCTAACTCTACACCTAAAGCAGCTGGAGAAAGAACAGCAAATAAAGCCTAAACACAACAGGAAAAGAAAAATGATAAAGAGCAGAGCAGAAATCAATGAAATAGAAACCAAAAGAACAGTAGAACAGATCAATGAAACTAGGAGCTGGTTCTTTGAAAGAATTAACAATATTGATAAACCCCTGGCCAGATTTAGCAAAAAGAAAAGAGAAATAACCCAAATAAATAAAATCATGAATGAAAGAGGAGAGATCACAACCAACACCAAAGAAATACAAACAATTATAAGAACATTTTATGAGCAACTATATGCTAGCAAATTAGATAATCTGGAAGAAATGGATCTATTCCTAAAGATGTATAGACTAGCAAAACTGAAACAGGAAGAAATAGAAAACCTGAACAGACCTATAACCACTAAGGAAATTGAAGCAGTCATCAAAAATCTCCCAACAAACAAAAGCCCAGGTCCAGATGGCTTCCGAGGGGAATTCTACCAAACATTTGAAGAAGAATTAATATCTATTCTCCTGAAACTGTTCCAAAAAATAGAAATGGAAGGAAAATTTCCAAACTCATTTTATGAGGCCACCATTACCTTGATCCCAAAACCAGACAAAAACCCCATCGAAAAGGAGAATTACAGACCAATATTCCTGGTGAACATGGATACAAAAATTCTCACCTAAGTACTATCCAATAGAATCCAACAGTACATTAAAAGGATTATTCACCACGACCAAGTGGGATTTATCCCTGGGCTGCAAGGTTGCTTCAACATCCACAAATCAATCAATGTGATACAATACATTAATAAAAGAAAGAACAAGAATCATATGATCCTCTCAATAGATATAGAAAAAGCATTTGACAATGTACAGCATCCTTCTTGATCAAAATTCTTCACAGTATAGGGATAGAGCGTACATACTTCAATATCATAAAAGCCATCTATGAAAAACCCACAGCGAATATCATTCTCAATGAGGAAAAACTGAGAGCTTTCCCTCTAAGTTCAGGAACATGGCAGGGATGACCACTCTCACCACTGCTATTCAACATAGTATTAGAAGTCCTAGCCACAGCAATCAGACAACAAAAAGAAATCAAAGGCATCTGAATCAGCAAAGAAGAAGCCAAATTCTCACTCTTTGCAGATGATATGATACTTTATGTGGAAAACCCAAAAGACTCCACCCCAAAACTGCTAGAACTCATACAGGAATTCAGGCAAGTGGCAGGATATAAAATTCATGCACAGAAATCAGTGACATTCCTGTACACCAACAACAACACAGAAGGAAGAAATTAAGGTGTCGAACCCATTTACAATAGCCCCCAAATTCATAAGATACCTAGGAATAAATCTAACCAAAGAGGCAAAGAATCTGTACTCAGAAAACTATAAAATACTCATGAAAGAAATTGAAGAAGACACAAAGAAATGGAAAAACATTCCATGCTCATGGATTGGAAGAAAAAATATTGTGAAGATGTCTATGCTACCTAGAACAATCTACACATAAGGCAATCCCTATCAAAACACCATCCACTTTTTTCAAAGAAATGGAACAAATAATCCTAAAATTTGTTTGGAACCAGAAAAGACCCTGAATAGCCAGAGGAATATTGAAAATAAAAGCAAAGCTGGTGGCATCACAATTCCGGACTTCCAGCTCTATTACAAAGCTGTCATCATTGAGATAGTATGGTACTGGCACAAAAACAGACACATAGATCAATGGAACAGAATCGAGAGCCCAGAAATGGACCCTCAACTCTATGGTCAACTCATCTTTGACAAAGCAGGAAAGAATGTCCAATGGCAAAAAGACAGTCTCTTCAACAAATGGTGTTGGGAAAATTGGACAACAACATACAGAAGAACGAAAGTGGACCATTTCCTTACACCACACACAAAAAGAGACTGAAAATGTTTGGAAGACCTAAATGTGAGACAGGAGTCCATCAAAGTCCTAAAGGAGAACACAGGTAGCCACCTCTTCACCCTCAGCCACAGCAACTTCTTCTTAGAAACATCTCCAAAGGCAAGTGAAGCAAGGGTAAAAATGAACTATTGGGACTGCATCAAGATAAAAAGTTTTTGCATAGCAAAAGAAACAGTCAACAAAACCAAAAGACAACCACCAGAATGGGAGAAGATATTTGCAAATGACGTAACAGATGAAGGGCTAGTATCCAAAATCTATAAAGAACTTATCAAACTCAACACCCAAAGAACAAATGATCCAATCAGGAAATGGGCAGAAGACATGAACCACATTTTTCCAAAGAAGACATGCAAATGGCCAACAGACACATGAAAAGTGCTCAACGTCGCTCAGCATCAGGGAAATGCAAATCAAAACCTCAATGAGTTACCACCTCACACCAGTCAGAATGGCTAGAATTAACAAGTCAGGAAACAACAGATGTTGGCGAGGATGCGGAGAAAGGGGAACGCTCCCACACTGTTGGTGGGAATGCAAGCTGGTGCATCCACTCTGGAAAACACTATGGGGGTTCCTCAAACAGTAGAAAATAGAGCTACCATACGACCCAGCAATTGCACTACTGGGTATTTACACCAAAGATACTAATGTAAGGATCCGAACGGGTACGTGCACCCCGATATTTATAGCAGCAATGTCCACAATAGCCAAACTATGGAAAGAGTCAAGATGTCATTGACAGATGAGTGGAGAAAGAAGAGGTGGTATATATACACAATGGAATAGTATACAGCCATCAAAAGGAATGAAATCTTACCATTTGCAATGACATGGTTGGAACTGGAGGGTATTATGCTGAGCGAAATAAGTCAATCATAGAAAGACATGTGTCATATGATCTCACTGATATGAGGAATTCTTAATCTCAGGAAACAAACTGAGGGTTGCTGGAGCAGTGGGGGGTGGGAGGGATGGGGTGGCTGGGTGGTAGACATTGGGGAGGGTATGTGCTATGGTGAGCGCTGTGAAGTGTGCAAGACTGTTGAATCACAGACCTGTACCTTTGAAACAAATAATACATTATATGTTAAAAAAAAAAAAGAAGAAGAAAAGAAGATAGCAGGAACGGAAAAATGAAGGGGGGGAAATCAGAGGGGGAGACGAACCAGACAGACGATGGACTGTGAGAAACCAGTGGAGGGTTCTAGAGGGGAGGGGGTGGGGGAATGGGTTAGCCTGCTGATAGGTATTAAAGAGGGCACGTACTGAATGGAGCACTGGGTGTTACACGCAAACAATGAATCATGGAACACTACCTCAAAAACTAATGATGTAATGTATGGTGATTAACATAACAAAAGAAAAAAAGGGAAGGGAATAAAAACAGTATGTTACTGCTTAGATAGACAAAAATAGACACATTGACCAATGGAACAGAATAGAAGGCACAGAAGTGAACCCGTGCTTCTACAATCAAAAAAATATTCAACAAGGAAGCCAGGAACACACTATGGGGAAAGGACAGTCTTGTCCACAAGTGAGATGGGGAAAACTGGATAAGTACATGCAATGAAATTAGAACCCTATCTTACACCAGTCACAAAAAATCACTCAAACAAAGACTGAAGCAGAAGGACCTGGTACTGTAAAACTCCTAGAAGTAAATGTAGGGAAGAAGCTCCTTAACATTGGTTTTGGCAATGATTCCTTGAATATGACACCAGCAGCACCAAAGACAAAAGTGAAAATGAACAAATAGGGCTCCAGGAAACTGAAAACCTTCTGCACAGCAAAAGGAACCATTAACAAGATGAAAAAGCACTCTACAGAATGGAAGAAAGTTTTTGATTTAATACTGAAAATATATAAAGAACCCATACAACTCAAAATCAAAGACCAATCTGACTGAAAAATGGATAGAATGAGACCTTTCTCCAAAGAACATATCCCAACAGCCAACAAACACATGAAAAGATGCTCCACATCACTCGTCATCAGGGAAATGCAAATCAAACCCACAATGAAATATCACGTCACACCTGTCAGAAGGCCTATTATCAGGAAGAAAAGAGATAAAAATGGCTGGCAAGTGTCTGGAGCAAAGGGAACTCTTTCACACTGCTGGTGTGCATGTACATTGATTCAACCAATGTACGATTGGAAATCGTACATTGACAATGTACGATTGTACGAATGACAATACGAACGCCTTCTCAAACACAAAAATTCTCAATTCTCAAACACAAAAAAAACACAAACACAAAAAACAATACGAAGCCTTCTCAAAAATTAAAAATAGACCCAACAATGATCCAGTGTGATTCCATTTCTGGGTATACACACAAAGGAAATAAAAACAGAATTTTGAAGAGAGATATGCACTCCTATGTTATTGCAGCATTGTTCACAATAGCCAATAATTGCCCATCAACAAATGAATGGATAAAAACAAATATAATGGAATATTATACAGCCATGAAAAAAGAGGACATCCTGCCATTTGCAACAACGTGGTGGACCTTGTGGAAATGATGTTCAGTGGAATAAGTCAGACAGAGAAAGACAAATACTATAGGACATCACTTACACGTGTAATCTAAAAAAGCCAAACTTGCAAAAACAGAGAGCAAAATGGTGGTTACCAGGGGTTGAGAAGTGGAGGGGACAGGGCAGGTGTTGCCTAAGGGTACAAATTTATAATGAATAGTGAGCACAGACAACAATATTGTATTATAATCAACAAACTTGCTAGGAACCTAGAACTTAATTATTCTAATGACTAAAAAGACAGAATAATTTTGTAATATGATAGAGGTGCTAATTGTTGCAATCATATTATGACATATAATGTATTAAGATACATAAATGTATCAACATGGACTCCTTAAATTTACACAATGTTATATGTCAAATAGATTTCAATTAAAAAATGGATCAGGGTCAAGAACTGGGTAAGTCTATACGGTGAATACCAAAGCAAGGCTGTGTGAAATCAGGTCACAGTCGAGGACAGACTAAGGGCCTGTGTCAGTTAAGGATTTGAATAAGGTTCAGGGTCGAGATCAGGGTTAAGGGAGGTTTCACAATCAGTATGTGGCTGGATCAGGATCGTGAGAATCAGGAACATGATCAAGTCCAGCAGAGGTTCAGTTAGATTACTGTTAGTGGAAGGGTCAAGGTCAGGGTTAGGGTGAGAATCAAGAAGAGGGTGAGGGTCAAATTCACATGAAGTCCTGGGTCAGGGTCAGTGTCAGAGTGAAGGTCAGAAGGATCAGGGTCAGGTTAAGGTTGAGTTTTGTCAGCAAGGTGTGAGGGTGTCTCAGGGCCTGAATGACAATCAGTCCCATCAATCCAGGGTTGTTGAGTGTTAGAATCAGGGCCAAAACCAGGGTGAAGAGTAGGCTCTGATCTGTGTGAGGGACAGTCTGGGTGATGGTTGGGTTTTGGAGTCAGGGTCAGAGTCCAGTTTATCAATAAGGGAAGATCAGGGCAAGGGTCAAATTTAGATGACTCTGAGTTTTATGGTCAAGGTCATGATAAGAGTCTGGGTGAGGATTATGGTCAGAGTCAAAGCAAGCCTCAGGGTTAGAGTTGGGATAAGGTCACAGTCAGGGTCATGAAAAGGGTCAGATAGCATTTGGATATTTTCAGCGTGAAGTTCTGACTGAAAATCAGGGTTATGTGAAGGATGTAGTCAAAGTCAGTGTCAGAGTCAGACATGATCACGGGAGGTTCTGGGTGAGACCCTCAGGTAAGAGTGAGGTTGAGTGAAGTTCAAGTTGTGAGTAGGATTAGGGAGAACATCACTGTTAGAGTGAGGGTAAAGCTTAGGGTAGAATCAGAGTCAGGGTAATAAGTCAAGGTCAGGGTTGGAATGACGGTGTGTGAGGTTGAGGTTCAGGGTTAAGTGAAACACGGTCATGGTCAAGGTGAGGGTCAAGGTCAGTGTCAGAGTGAAGTTGGTCAGCAATCCCTTCCCCACCACCCAGCACCACGTGCAGCTTTTGCAGATGCCACCTCCTTGAAACACTCTCCTGCACTGAGCTCACCTTCTTGGGAGTCCTCAGTGCTGCCTAACCCTCCTGCAGACCTCCACAGGGGTACAGGTGTCTCGAAGTCAGGGATCTTGGAACAGAATGTTTTGTCCATTGATGGATTCCAAGCACTCAGAAGAATCTGTGGCCTACAGGAGGTGCTCAATTGAAAGCTTATTTAATAAGCAACGAGTATCCATTAAGTTATTTCTGGAGGGAAAAAGTACATCTCGAAATAAAATAAACTGTTCACAGTAGTTCTCTATGGAAGAATTACAAGAAACTTTCATGGTTGACTTGACACATGTCCATACTGTTTAAAATTTTTAAAAATTAATGTTGATTATTTTATAATGACCAAAAATGGATTCTTCCACTTTGAGAAAAAACAAAGAACTCCAGGTAAAGTTCCTGGTAAAGTGACAAGAGTCTCATTGCACTGTAGCTATTACCCAAGCCTCAAACAACTGGTAGCCTGTTGGGGAGCCTTGGAACATCTTCGAAGAAACCTTATTCTAGTTCTCTTCTCTAAGGAGGAAAGACAAACCAAGAGGCAAGACAACACAGAAGGTCTATTTATTCAACAGCAGCTTTGAAAAGGAATCCTTGAGACAGTGAGGGGATGTATTTCCCCATTTCTACTTCACTCCTTTCCCATATGGTCCTGTCCTTCACAGGCTAGAGCCTGATGCAGAAAAGGTGATTGCCTTAGATGTACTTATATACGACCTTGGAGGGCACACTCTGGAGGTGCAGACGGACGGGACATTTGTAAAAGTGGGACAGCAGAGTCTCACTGTAGCCCACCAGGTAGTAGAACTTGTGTGCGGGCAGCTGCCTCAAGACCAGGACACAGATCTCCAACTGGTTAGCCCAGCGCTTTAGGATCAGCTGGTCGACCAGACACCCTGGGAATGCCCAGCATGAACTTTCAGAGGAAAACATCCTCCACTGTTCACTCTGTAGCATGGTTCTCCCCATCCAGGTTAACTGAAAGGAGAAGGGCACCTCAAAGACCCAGCAGAAACTCCAGAGGTAATATCCAAGAGCATTGGGCACTCAATTCCACCCTACCCTGGCTTCTTCTCTCTTCTTCTACAAGTGGAATAAAAATAATAACACTTTAAAGTTCAAAGTACATTATTTCATAACATTCACAAATAAATCCTGTGAAGTAAGTATTATCAGTTATCCTGGTTTTGCAAAAGGGAAGACTGAGTCCTGAGTAGGTCACAAAACTTGTGATGATGATCTTCTCCTGTCTAGACCTTTCCCACTCTTTCTGGATGATTATAGAAGCACTGGCCATCCCTTGGCCCAGAGAGATGAGGCCAGCAGCTACTTTTGAGACTGGGGACATGAGCTCTCTCACCATCCAGGGACATGGCTATAAAGACCCAGGTTTGGGGGACACCTGTGCAATACCATGGGACTCAGCCTGCCACCCTGACAGAAACCATGCCATTTGGAACTCCAGAAAGCATTCAGAGCAGGAGAAATCTGCATGCCTATCCAAGTGAAACCCCACATTTAGTGGCCCCCTGGTGGCAAACCCTGAGCCTAACACTCATCCTGACCCACACCTTCAACTCAGACCCCCGGGAAGCTCGCACAGCATGGGCAGGTCCCTGCTGAAATGATCCTAAGCCTTAACTCTAACCCTAGGTTAACTTCTGAGTGGTCTGTCCACAGAAGCCTGGCTCCAAAGCCACCGAGATGGGGACACCTGAGCAAGACCAGAAGACGCAGCCTGTCACCCAGAAGGAAAACAAGCCATTTGGAACTCCAGGAAGCATTCAGAACATGAGTACACTGCATGGCCATCCAAGCGAGCCCCCACTTTGATCGGCCCCTTGGCCTCTATCCATGAGGATGACACTTACCCTGATGAACGCCCTTAAGTCAAACCACACGTACCGCACCACAGCACCGGCAGTTCAGCTTGCCATGCTGCCAGGCCATAACCGTCACCCTAGGAAGGCTTCTGAGGGGTCTGTACCCAGAGGTCTGGTTCCAAAGCCCCAAGGACTGGGGACTCCTAGCAATACAAGAGGACTCAACCTGCCAACTAGAAGGACCTGCCAACTCAACACGCCATTTAATCTCTGGAAAGCATTAAGAACAGGGGGACTCTGAATGCCCATCCCAGCAAATCCCCACATTCAGCGCTCCCATGGACACAAACCCTGAGCCTGAAACGCACCCTGACTCACACCCTCAACCCAGAAGCAGTGGAAGCTCACCACAGCACATGCAGATTGGTCCTGACATTCCTCTAGTCCCTAACCCTAAACCTAGGGTGGCTTTTCAGGGGTTTGTCCCTAGAGGCCCCGATCCAAACTCCATGGATTGGGGACTACTGAGCAATACCATAGGATTCAACATGGCACCCAGATGGATTCCGTGAAAATGGACCTCTGGGAAGCATTCAAAACAAGAGGTATTCGAATGCCAACCAAGCAAATCCTACTTTCATTGGCCTGCAGGTCTCAAACCCTGAGCCTAACACTCACCCTGACCCATGCCCTTAACACAGAACCCTGGGAAGCTCGCCACTGAAACGGCAGATCAGCATGCCATGCCCCTAGGTCTTACACCAAACCATAGCATGGCTTCTAAAGGGCCTGTCCCCAGAGGCCCAGTTCCAAAGACCCAGGGATTGGGGACACCTGAGCAATAGCAGAGGACTCAGCCTGCCACCCAGAAGGAAACTGAGCCATTTTGAACTCTAGAAACCATACAGTGCAGGAGAAATCTGCATGCCCATTCCAGCAAACCCCACTTTCTGCAGGCTCCCTGGCTGCAAACCATGAGCCTAACACTCACTTGACCCACACTCTCAAATCAAAGCCCTGGGAAGCTCAACCCAGTGCCAGCAGATCGAGCCTCCCATTCTTCTTGGCCCTAACCCTAACCATAAGGTGGCTTCTGAGGTGTATGGCCTCAGAGGCTGGGCTCCAAAGCCCCAGAGATTGGGAATAACTGAGCAATACCAGAGGATTCAACCTGCCACGCAGTAGGAAACCACACCATTTGGAACTGTGGAAAGTTCTCAGAGCAGAAGATCTCTGCATGTTCATTCCAGCAAACTGCCAATTTCAGTGGCCCCCTGGAGGCAAACCCTGACCCTGACACTTACCCTGAACCATGCCCTCAACTCAGACCTGGTGGTAGTGATAAGGAAATCTGTGACGTAAGATGGCGGACCGAGCCAGGCAGAGAGTCCCAGTCCTTGCCCCGGGGCTCTTTCAGGTTCTTCTCCCTGCCCCGCTTTGTGCATGCACCAAAAGTGCCAAGTATGCAGAAGTAGAAGTGTATTAATTGCCCCCTTTGTGCTCAGGGCTCAGAGCATTGGAGATCACTCTACTCCGAGACCGCTGGCATTAAATAAACCTCCTATCCTCCAAGATCTAGGGTGCCGCTACGTTCTTCCATTGGGCGATCCAGTCCAGGTTCCGTAACATTTGGTTCCCTGACCAGGAAACCCAACCACACTGGCCCACTGTTGCCACCGGTTTGGGGCAATGGCGAGGTGGTGACACAACGAGGGATTGCAATGGAGAAGGCATGCCCTAATATTCGGGAGTCTCCCGCCCCAGTCGCCTTGGGCTGGCCCCACTCTGGTGTTTCCACCGGACTCGAGGAGACTTGGCAGGCGAGGACCTGGTCCCGATGTCAGATTCTAGTAAGGCCATGGGTCCCAGGATCCAGACAGGCCCACCCCTATTGGGGTGGAAGGGGAGCCTGATCACCTCCCAGAGACCTCTTGGAGGTCTCACAGGTAGGGATTCCCAGGGAGGGAATGTAATAACTTCTGGAGTGTGAATGTGGGAGTGAATATGCAGTCCGACTTGGCTTGCTCAATTGGACTGATCCTGTGACTCCATGGGCGGGCACCTTTCAGGTCCCCAGAAGTATACGGAGTCTGAGTGGGCCCATCTGCAAATCCGTGGTGAATGGCATACAGTCTATGGCGGCATCAGAATAGTTTCTGATTGTAAGTCACAACACTGAGACCGCTATGGCTAAGCCTCACCCAAGCTCCTTTGGGACACGGTCAGACAGGCTTCTGATTGGTCTCCTCATCTCAGTTGGCACCCCCCCCCTTTGTCTGTCTCTGCACCACCGCACACTGGGCAACACCATGGGGTCAGGGCAGAGTAAACCTATGGTTCTAGAGACCATGATCCAAAATTTCAAGAAGTGGTTTTCAGGAGACTATGGAGTCAGGATGAACCCCGGCAAGTTAAGAACCCTATGTGGATTGGAATGGCCCACCTTAGATGTCGGGTGGCCTTTAGAAGGGACATTGCATGTCCCAATGATTCTTTGAGTATGGCGAGTCATAACAGGAGAACCAGGACACCCTGACCAGTTTCTGTACATTGACTCCTGGCTAAGAACTGCTCAGAACCTTCCCCCCTGGATGCGATTTGCTTGCAATAGGGAGGGACAGGCCAGGGTCTTAATCGCCTCATCCAAGTGACCTAAAGAAAATCAGGAAAAGCCCCAATCTCCACAAATCCTGTTTGGAGATCCCAAGGATGAACCGACCCTGCCCCCACCGTACATACCCCCAAGACTGCCTACACATGGCCCTTCAGCTCCAGACACACCGCCGCCATTGGTTTCGCCAGCGCCCCCAGGCCCAGAGGATCCATGGCTCCCCCAGGCCCAAAAGATCCACTTTCTCCAGGACCAGCAGCCAGGCTATGCTCCAGACCAGAAGGCTCAGAAGCCCAGCTGCTACAAGGAAGAACTCCAAGGGGAGGACCTCATAGGCCTTGCGGGAATGGACTCAGACTGAGGGGGAACAGGCTCTTTCTTCCTTGGCCCCCATGAACCCACGGTCAAAATGAAGGTGGGGGGCCAACCAGGGTTTTTATCTTTTTTTTCTTTTCTTTTCTCTTTCTTTCCCTTTCTTTTCCCCTGGTTTCAGGTCTTTTCTGATTTGTATACAGTATATTTGCTGGGGACGTTGTAAACCTGTTAGCATTTTGTTCTCTCATTCATCTATTCTCCTCTGGACAAAATGACAAGACGAAAAAAATCACCTCAGCAAAAAGAACAAGAGGTAGTACCGTCAGCCAGGGAACCTACTCAATACGGACATTAGTACGATGTCGGACCTAGAGTTCAGAATCATGACTTTAAAGATACTAGCTGGGCATGAAAAAAGCGTGGAAGTTATTAGAGAAACCCTTTCTGGAGAAATAAAAGAACTAAAATCTAACCAAGTCGAAATCAAAAAGGCTATTGATGAGGTGCAATCAAAAATGGGGGCACTAACTGCTAGGATAAATGAGGCAGAAGAGAGAATCAGTGATATAGAAGACCAAATGATGGAAAGTAAAGAGGCTGAGAAAAAGAGGGAGAAACAACTACAGGATCACGAGGGCAGAATTCGAGAGATAAGTGATATGATAAGACGAAACAACATTAGAATAATTGGGATCCCCGAAGAAGAAGAGAGAGAGAGAGGGGCAGAAGGTATATTGGAGCAAATAATAGCAGAGAACTTCCCTAATGCGAGGAAGGAAACAGGCATCAAAATCCAGGAGGCACAGAGAACCCCTCTCAAAATCAATAATAATAGGTCAACACCCCGACATCTAATAGTAAAACTTACGAGTCTCAGAGACAAAGAGAAAATCCTGAAAGCAGCTTGGGAGAAGAGATATGTAACTACAATGGTAAAAATATTAGATTGGCAACAGACCTATCCACAGAGACCTGGCAGGCCAGAAAGGACTGGCAAGATATCTTCAGAGCACTAAACGAGAAAAATATGCAGCCAAGAATACTATATCCAGCTAGGCTGTCATTGAAAATAGAAGGAGAGATAAAAAGCTTCCAGAACAAACAAAAACTAAAGGAATTTGCAAACACGAAACCAGCCCTCCAAGAAATATTGAGAGGGGTCCTCTAAGCAAACAGAGAGCCTAAAAGCAGCAAAGATCAGAAAGGAACACAGACAACATACAGTAACAGTCACCTTACAGGCAATACAATGACACTAAATTCATACCTTTCAATAGTTACCCTGAATGTAAATGGGCTCAATGCCCCAATAAAAAGACACAGGCTATCAGATTGGATTAAAAAATAAGACCCATCCATATGCTGTCTGCAAGAGACTCATTTTAGACGCAAAGACACCCCCAGATTGAAAGTGAGGGGGTGGAAAACCATTTACCATGCTAATGGACACCAAAAGAAAGCTGGGGTGGCAATCCTTATATCAGACAAACTAGATTTTAAAACAAAGACTGTAATAAGAGATGAGGAAGGACACTATATCCTACTTAAAGGGTCTATCCAACAAGAAGATCTAATTGTAAATATCTATGCCCTGAACATGGGAGCAGCCAATTGTATAAGGCAATTAATAACAAAAGCAAAGAAACACATTGACAACAATACAATAATAGTGGGGGACTTTAACACCCCCCTGACTGAAATGGACAGATCTTCTAAGCAAAAGATCAACAAGGAAATAAAGACTTTAAATGACACACTGGACCAAATGGACTTCACAGACATATTCAGAACATTCCATCCCAAAGCAACGGAATACACATTCTTCTCTAGTGCCCATGGAACATTCTCCAGAATTGATCACATCCTAGGTCACAAATCAGGTCTCAACCGGAACCAAAAGATTGGGATCATTCCCTGCGTATTTTCAGACCACAATGCTTTGAAACTAGAACTCAACCACAAGAGGAAAGTCGGAAAGAACTCAAATCCATGGAGGCTAAAGAGCATCCTACTAAAGAATGAATGGGTCAACCAGGAAATTAAAGAAGAATTAAAAAAAAACTCATGGAAACCAATGAAAATGAAAACACAACTGTCCAAAATCTTTGGGATACAGCAAAGGCAGTCCTGAGAGGAAAGTATATAGCAATACAAGCCTTTCTCAAGAAACAAGAAAGGTCTCAAATACACAACCTAACCCTACACCTAAAGGAGCTGGAGAAAGAACAGCAAATAAAGCCTAAACCCAGCAGAAGAAGAGAAATAATAAAGATTAGAGCAGAAATCAATGAAATAGAAACCAAAAGAACAGTAGAACAGATCAACAAAACTAGGAGCTGGTTCTTTGAAAGAATTAACAAGATTGATAAACCCCTGGCCAGATTATCAAAAAGAAAAGAGAAATGACCCAAATCAAAAAAATCATGAATGAAAGAGGAGAGATCACAACCAACACCAAAGAAATACAAACAATTATCAGAACATATGATGAGCAACTCTATGCCAGCAAATTAGATAACCTGGAAGAAATGGGTGCATTCCTAGAGATGTATCAACTACCAAAACTGAACCAGGAAGAAATAGAAAACCTGAACAGACCTATAACCACTAAGGAAATTGAAGCAGTCATCAGAAATCTCCCAAGAAACAAAAGCCCAGGGCCAGATGGCCTCCCAGGGGAATTCTATCAGACATTTCAAGAAGAATTAATACCTATTCTCCTGAAACTCTTCCAAAAAATAGAAATGGAAGGAAAACTTCCAAATTCATTTTATGAGGCCACCATTACCTTGATCCCAAAACCAGACAAAGACCCCATCAAAAAGGAGAATTATAGACCAATATCCTTGATGAACATGGATGCAAAAAGTCTCACCAAAATACTAGCCAATAGGATCCAACAGTACATTAAAAGGATTATTCACCACGACCAAGTGGGATTTATCCCTGGGCTGCAAGGCTGGTTCAACATCCGCAAATCAATCAACGTGATACAATATATTAACAAAAGAAAGAACAAGAATCATATGATCCTCTCAATAGATGCAGAAAAAGCATTTGACAAAGTACAGCATCCTTTCTTGATCAAAACTCTTCAGAGTATAGGGATAGAGGGTACATACCTCAATATCATAAAAGCCATCTACGAAAAACCTACAGCGAATATCATTCTCAATGGGGAAAGGCTGAGAGCTTTTCCCCTAAGGTCAGGAACGCGGCAAGGATGTCCACTCTCACCACTGCTATTCAACATAGTATTAGAAGTCCTAGCCACAGCAATCAGACAACAAAAAGAAATCAAAGACATCCAAATCGGCAAAGAGGAAGTCAAACTCTCACTCTTTGCAGATGATATGATACTGTATGTGGAAAACCCAAAAGACTCCACCCCAAAACTGCTAGAACTCATACAGGAATTCAGTAAAGTAGCAGGCTATTAAATCAATGCACAGAAATCAGTGGCATTCCTATACACCAACAACAAGACACAAGAGAGACAAATCAAGGAGTCGATCCCATTCACAATTGCACCCAAAACCATAAGATACCTAGGAATAAATTTAACCAAAGAGGCAAAGGATCTGTACTCAGAAAACTATAAAATACTCAGGAAAGAAATTGAAGAAGACACAAAGAAATGGAAAAACGTTCCATGCTCATGGATTGGAAGAACCAACATTGTGAAGATGTCAATGCTACCTAGAGCAATCTACACATTCAATGCAATCCCCATCAAAATACCATCCACTTTTTTCAAAGAAATGGAACAAATAATCCTAAAATTTGTATGGAACCAGAAGAGACCCCGAATAGCCAGAGGAATCTTGAAAAAGAAAAGCAAAGCTGGCGGCATCACAATTCCGGACTTCCAGCTCTATTACAAAGCTGTCATCATCAAGACAGTATGGTACTGGCACAAAAACAGACCCACAGATCAATGGAACAGAATCGAGAGCCCAGAAATGGACCCTCAACTCTATGGTCAACTACTCTTTGACAAAGCAGGAAAGAACGTCCAGTGGAAAAAAGACAGTCTCTTCAACAAATGGTGTTGGGAAAATTGGACAGCCGCATGCAGAAGAATGAAACTGGACCATTTCCTTACACCACACACAAAAATAGACTCCAAATGGTTGACAGACCTAAACGTGAGACAGGAGTCCATCAAAATCCCAAAGGAGAACACAGGTAGCAACCTCTTCGATCTCAGCCGCAGCAACTTCTTCCTAGAAACATCACCAAAGGCACAGGAAGCCAGGGCAAAAATGAACTACTGGGATTTCATCAAGATAAAAAGCTTTTGCACAGCAAAAGAAACAGTCCACAAAACCAAAAGACAACCGACAGAATGGGAGAAAATATTTGCACCCGTCAGAATGGCTAAAATTAACAAGTCAAGGAATGACAGATGTTGGCGGGGATGTGGAGAAAGGGGAACCCTCCTACACTGTTGGTGGGAATGCAAGCTGGTGCAACCCCTCTGGAAAACAGTATGGAGGTTCCTCAAACAGTTGAAATTAGAGCTACCATTCGATCCACCAATTGCACTACTGGGTATTTACCCCAAAGATACAAATGTAGGGACCCGAAGGGGTACGTGCACCCCAATGTTTATAGCAGCAATGTCCACAATAGCCAAACTGTGGAAAGAGCCAAGATGTCCATCGACAGATGAATGGATAAAGAAGAAGTGGTATATATACACGATGGAATATCATGCAGCCATCAAAAGGAATGAGATCTTGCCATTTGCAACGACGTGGATGGAACTGGAGGGTGTTATGCTGAGTGAAATAAGTCAATCAGAGAAAGACATGTATCACATGACCTCACTGATATGAGGAATTCTTAATCTCAGGAAAGAAACTGAGTGTTACTGGAGTGGTTGGGGGTGGGAGGGATGGGGTGGCTGGGTGATAGATATTGGGGAAGGTATGTGCTACGGTGAGCGCTGTGAATTGTGCAAGACTGTTGAATCACAGATCTGTACTTCTGAAACAAATAATGCAACATATTTTGAGAAAAAAGAAAAAGAAGAAGATAACAGGAGAGGAAGAAAAGGGGAGTATGT
Source organism: Eumetopias jubatus (assembly GCF_037043125.1). NCBI lineage: Eukaryota > Metazoa > Chordata > Mammalia > Carnivora > Otariidae > Eumetopias > Eumetopias jubatus. Next base: position 111,533,064 of record NW_028274818.1, on the reverse strand, counting down.
CAGAGGGGGAGACGAACCATGAGAGATGATGGACTCTGAAAAACAAACTGAGGGTTCTAGAGGGGAGAGGGGTAGGGGGATGGGTTAGCCTGGTGATGGGCATTGAGGAGGGCACGTTCTGCATGGAGCACTGGGTGTTATGAACAAACAATGAATCATGGAACACTGCACCAAAAACTAATGATGTAATATATGGTGATTAACATAACAATAAAAAAATTTAAAAAAAAAATTAAAAAAAAAAAAAGGAAAAAGAAGAAGATAGCAGGAGAGGAAGAATGAATGAAGGGGAGTAAGTCAGAGGGGGAGACGAACCGGGAGAGATGATGGACTCTGAAAAACAAACTGAGGTTTCTGGAGGGGAGGCGGGTGGGGGGATGGGTTAGCCTGGTGATGGGTATTGAGGAGGGCACGTTCTGCATGGAGCACTGGGTGTTATGAACAAACAATGAATCATGGAACAGTACACCAAAACAAATTATGTAATATATGGTGATTAACATAACAATAAAAAAATTTAAAAAAGAAAGTATTAACAAAGCCAAAAGTTGGTTCTTTGAAGTAATTTTTAAATATTACACCCTTACAAGACATGAACAAGTATAAAACAAAGAGTGGTGCCTGGGTGGTACAGTTGGTTAAGCGTCTGCCTTTGGCTCAGGTCATGATCCCATGGTCCTGGGATCCCCCGCATCAGGTTCCCTGCTCTGTGGGGAGGCTGCATCTCCCTCTCCCTCTCCCTCTGCTGCTCCCACTGCTTGTGCTCTCTCGCTCTCTGTCAAATAAAGAAAGACTTGTACTCTGAAAACTAACAGACCTTGATTAAAAACAAACAAACAAACAAACAAACTAAAGACGACACAAGCAAATGGAAATACATAATATGCTCATGGACTGGAATAATTAATACCGTGAAAGAGTCCATAATTCCCAAAGCAATCAACAGATCTGTAACTCTGAAATAAATAATGCAATATATGTTAAGAAAAAAAAAAAAGATAGCAGGAGGGGAAGAATGAAGGGGAGTAAATCAGGGGGGGAGATGAACCACGAGAGATGATGGACTCTGAAAAACAAACTGAGGGTTCTAGAGGGCAGGGGGTGGGGGGATGGGTTAGCCTGGTGATGGGTATTAAAGAGGGCACATTCTGCGTGGAGCACTGGGTGTTATGCACAAATCATGGAACAGTACATCCAACTAATGATGTATGGTGATTAACATAACAAAAAATTTAAAGTAAAAAAAAATTAATGATTTAATGTGTGGTGACTAACATAACAATAAAAAAATTTAAAGAAGAACAAAGTTGGAGGACTCACACTTCCTGATTTCAAAACCCACTACAAAACTACAGTAATTAAAACCATGTGATTCTAGCATAAAGACAGACATACAGACCAACAGAAAAGGATTGAAGATCCCTAAATAAACCTATACAACTACAGCCAATTGGCTTTCAACCTGGGTTCCAAGACTATTCAATAAGGAAAAAATGATTTCTTCAACAAATGGTGCTGGGACAAGTGGATATCCCCATACAAAAGAAGAAAGTTGGCTCCCTATCTCACATCATACACAAAAATTAACTACAATGGATCAATGATATGAGTATAAGTACAAAAATAATAAAACTCATAGAAGAAAACATAAAGGTAAACCTTCACGATCTTGCAGATGGCAACAATTTCTTAGATATGATACCAAAAGCATGAACAACAAAAATATATAAATTTAACTTCATTAAAAATAAAAATTTTGTGCATCAAAGACACTATCAAGAAAGCAAAAGGAACAAAATATTTGCAAATCATATATCTGAGGAGTCTAATATCCAGAATATATAAAGAACTCTTAGGACACAACAACAAAAATATAAACAGCCCAATTTAAAAATGGGCAAAGAACTTGAATAGACTTTTTTTTTCAACAAATATGCAAAAAGATTCTCAACATCAGTAGTCATTAGGGAAATGCACACCAAAACTACAATGAAATATCACTTCATACTCATTAGAATGACTATAATAATAAAAAAAAAGAAAATAACAACTGTTGGTAAGGGTGTGGAAAAATTGGAACCCTCATACATTACCGGTGGGAATGTAAAGTGGTTCAGCTACTGTGGAAAACAGTTTGGTGGCTCATTAAACAGTTAAACATAGAATTACCATATGAACCTGAAATTCTACTCTTACGTATATACTCAAAGAAATGAAAATATTGCACACACAAAAACTTGTAAACACATGCTCATAGCAGCACTATTTGCAAAAGCCAAAAGATGGAAACAGTACAAATGTCCATCAACAGAAAAATGGATACACAAATAGTGGTATATCCATGCAATGGAATAATATTTGGCCTTAAAAAGGAAGAAATTTCTGACACATACTACAACATGGATAAAATCTTGAGGACTTTACGGTAAGTTAAATAAACCAATCCCAAAAAGACAAATACTGTGTGATTCTAACTATATGAGGCCCTTGGTGTAGTCACACCCATGAGGACAGGAGGTAAAGTGTTGGCAGTCAGGGGTTGGGGGGAGAGTCGGAGTCACTGTGTAATAGTGAAAGAGTTTCAGAGTCACAGGATGGAAGGGGCTGTAAGGATGGATGGTTTGAACGTATACTGTGTGTTGTATGTATTTCAGCACAATAAAACAGTCACACACCATGTGGTTCCACTTACGTGGAATATTCAGAGCACACAAATCCATAAAGACAGCAGACTGGCGGTTCCAGGGGATGAGAGGGGGTGGAATGGGGAGAAGCTGTTACATGGGTGTGGGATTTTACTGTGGGGCACAGAGAGGTTCTGGAACGAGGCAGAGCTGGTGGTTGCACAACACTGGGAATTGTACTAAATGCCACTGAATTGTTTGCTCTGAAACGGTTTATTGTATGTGAATTTCGCCTCAAAATATTATTTTAAAAAATTAGTTCCAGGGGCTCCTGGGTGGCTCAGTTGGCTGAGCGTCCAACTCTTGGTTTTGGCTTAGGTCACATTCTTGGGGCTGTGGGATGGAGCCAAGCCCCGCGTGGATCTCCGTGCCCCAGGGAGGGTCTGCTGGAGATTCTCTCCCTCTCTCCCTCCCTCTGCTTGAGCTCTTACACACTCTCTCTCTCTCAAAAGAATAACTCTTAAAAAAAAGTTCCAGAGCTTTTGAGAAACTCTGCTAGTATCTGTTTCCCTTGTTCGTTGCCATCGCTCCACCCCACCAATGCTTACTTAAACATTGTGCTTTGGGGAGAGGTTGTATTCTGCCCACATCGCTGGCCACCAAGACCCTCTGGGCCAGGGTCTCAGGAGATCGCAGTCTCTGGACACACTAATACCAGTTTGAGAACTAAATGCTCACTCAATTACCCATCGTGGTGCCCTAGGGGACTAACCCCAATGACATTTTCTGTAGTTTGTCCGAGGAACACATAAGGAAAGCTAGGGGACCCTTGAACTCAAGTTGAGTTCATGGCCTATTGACTTGGCATTTCCACAAAACATTTCTTCAAAAAAAAAATACACAATTATACTCTTAAAATAGTACAGAATTATAATTGTAATTCTTCTTCCTGGTGATATCTTTTGAGTGCCAAAGTACCCTGAAGATAACTTCATTGGATATTTTTCCTTAAATGATTGCAAAAAAATTAAAATTCAATCCTTTCTAACTCTTACTTATAGGAAAATCCCTCTCTCTCTGTCATAGAATCACAGAATAATAGCTAACATTTATTGAGCACTTACTATATACCAGATGCTGTTTTTTTTTTTTTAAGACTTCATTTACTTGAGAGAGAGAGTGCACAAGTGCATGAGCGGGGTTGTGGGGAGGGGCAGAGGCAGAGGGAGAAGCAGACTCCCTGCTGAGCAGGGAGCCCAATGTGGGACTCAATCCCAGAATCCTGGGATTATGACCTGGGCCAAAGGCAGACGCTTAACCAACGGAGCCACCCATGTGTCCCTACCAGACACTGTTTAGGCACATTATAATGCTATGATCACCCCCATTCTAAAGATGGTAAGCTTGACGGGCTTGTCTGCCCACTCAGTGGGGAAACCAGGGTTAGAACTCTGGGTGCACAGCATGCATCCCCAACCACACGGTGCCACACTGCCCTGCGTCTCATCCTAGCAAGGGACAGAGCAGAAGAGACTCTTCACTCTGTAGGCGAACGCACCTTATGGCCTGCAGCCGTGCATGGCCTGGGTCAAAGCTCTCTACCAAACCACGATTCCTCTACTTGACAGTACAGGGACAGGTCACCCTTCTTCTGACTGACCTTCCCATTCATTTAGAATTCAGGCATTTCTTCTCTTCTGCTCTGCACACCATTGTCCCCACCCCAAAACACACACACAGAGCACATTCATTACCTCACACAGGGTCTTCTCAAGTCTTTCTCTAGAGCTGTCTTGGATCTGCTTGGACTATTTCACACTGAGACAAACAAGGTTTCCCAGACTCACCTGTAATCCAGCTGCTCCCTTCTGAGGATGTTGTTTTTATTCTTGAAAGTCACAGGCAGTGCTCTTAGCTTGGGTCAGGTGGGAAGCCATAGACAGGCATCCCACAGGGCGGGTACCGCATCTGTGTGGCCCACAGAAGGCTGGGCTGGGCAGGGGAATAAAAATTTGCTTTATGAGAGGGGAGGGTGACCACCATGTGACAAATAATTGTTCAGCGCCTACTTTATGCCATGCATTATGATGCATGGGAAAACAGGGAAATAACGCAAAGCCGGCGCTGCCTGGGGAGACAGGCAGTCAACAAAGATCAGGTACAAGAGGATGTTAGCTCAGACTCTCCCATGGAGGCCCTCCTATGGCAAAGCCAAGCGGGAAAGAGGCTGGGGGTGTGTGGCTGTGGCGGGGTGTAGGCAGGATGACCAAGGGAGCTTTCTGAGGGTGATGCCTACCAGCGTTGGGGGTCTCTGGGTCTGGAAGCCGCACACAGGTGATGTTTCTTTGGAGGAAGTGCACATACCTGCTGACCTGAACAACTCTACTTCAGAATTTAAACTTAATTCGTGTCCCAAACTGCTGTAGGTATTAGATTTAATCCCTGTCTCAGGTCTTAGAAACGTAAGATGTTTTAAGGTCATGTAAAAGAAATTTACCACAAAGTAGCTTTTGCACAATCTGATTTTCTCAATGTTGGGGAAAATTTTGTAAGGTCAGAGGGTATCTGAAAGCTGAGAACTTGGGCCCAGGTGTGAACTGAGGTGCCCAGAAACACCTGGAAAGATATACCAGCTCTCAGGACAGAAGAAGCCTTCAATGTAGGAGCCTTGAACTGAATGATGAGCTGGGTTACCTTTCAGGAAGCATCTACACATGCGTCTTTAACGTGAACCCATATGGTGCTCTGAGGTAGGTGGGCCATGCATTATTCCTGTTAATGAGCAGATTGAAGCTCAGAGAGGCTGAACTACAAAGCCAAAGGGCAACAGCTAATAGAGGGTGGATGTGGGTGCTCATCAAATCTCAGAGTACAAGTCTTTCACTTCTTTGGTTAGGTTTATTCTTAGGTATCTTATTATTTTGAGTGCAATTGCAAATAACATTGTTTTCTTATTTTTTCTTTCTCCTGCATCCTTGGTAGTGTATACAAATGCAACAGAATTCTGCACCTTGATATTGTACCCTGGAACTTTCCTGAATTCCTTGATCAGTTCTAGTAGTCATTTGCTGGGATCATCAGGGTTTTCTGTCTAGAGTACCATGCCATCTGCAAACTGAAAATTTTACTTCTTCCTTGTTTGGATGCCTTTTATTTCTTTTTGTTGTCTACTTGTGGGAGAGACATAGGGCAGTCAAGTCCCCAGAAAACCAGACTTGCCAGGAGGCTTTTGACCAAACCCCCTCTGACCAAGCTTGGCACAAGGCAATCAAGTCATCTGCACAGAAGGGTGACCAGGAGGCTTAGGACCATGGGCCCTCCATCTCAGCTTTGTACAAGGCAAAGGAATCACCAAGACCCTGGGCCAAGTGCATGCCCACCAATGCAACAAAGAACAGCGCAATTGAATCCTCAGAAAATCAGGCCTCCTGGTAGTCTCAAGAATATGAAACCTCCAACCGAGCTCTGCACTGCCCAAATGAGGACCAATGACACCAGGCTGAGGGAGAGTCCTCTGAAGAGGAGCCCTCCAACATATCCAAGCACTGGCCACAAGAATCGTTTGGACACCAGGCTGAACACAAGCACCCTGGGATCATGAGGACACCATCCCTGCCAAGCACAGGGTAATCAGGTCCCCAGAACACCAGGAGCCCTTAGGCTAGGAGCTCTCCAACACAGTCTGGCACGGGCAAATGAATCACCTGGACTCTAGACTGCAAAGGAGCCCTCAGAAGAAAAGCTCTCCAACCCAGAAAAGCATAAGGCAATCAGGTTCTCAAACACAGGATTTTGCGGAGCCCTCTGACCAAAACCCCTCCAACCAGACCTGGAGGTGGACAAATATATTTTCTGGACAGTGGACCCAGCAGGAGCCTTAAGTCCAAAAGCCCCCCTACCCAACTCAGCACCAGAGAAAGGAGCTACCTGGAACTTAGGACAAAGAAGGGGAGTCTTCTACTGCTGTTGAGAAAATGGCAACGAATTCCCCAGAACACCAGGCCCAATAGATGCCCTGAGACTATGACACCACCAAGCTAGTTGTACACTGAGCAAAGGAGTGCCCTGGACACTGGGCTGAGTGGGAGTCCTCTCTCTGGCAGCTCTTCAGCCCAAGAAAGCAGAAGGCAATTGAGTCCTCACAACACTGGGCCAAACAGGAACCTTCAGACACTCCAACTCAGGTTGGCAGTGGGCAAAGGACTCACTTGGACAACAGGATGACTGGATTCCCTCCAAGTGGGGGCCCTTCAACTGAGGAGACAGCTGGCAACTGAGTCGCAAGAACACCAGCGCCAACTGGGAGATCTGGGTCGCCAAGCCTTCTGATTCAGCTTGACACTGTGCCGAGTCTCTCGGACATCAGCCTGAGCAGGAGACCTCTGACCCAAAACCCTCCACCCCATAGAGCACAGGACAATTGGGTCCCCAAGACAGAGGTTGGCTGGGAGCCCTGTGGTCATGACTCCTCCATCTCAGCTCTGCACTGCGCCAAGAAGTCCCTAGAACACTAAACTGACTGGAAGCCCTTTAACTAAGGCGACCCCAGGACAAGTGAGTCACCAGTTCCCTGGGATAGACTTCAGCTTAAGGTCATTGTGGCTTGTCACCTGGGTAGCCCTCATCTTTTGGGGAATATCTCTCAAGAGGAAAGGATACCAAGCCAAAAAGTGGAGTCAAACCAAAAGTTTGGAGAGTTTGAAATAGAATTCATAGCAGGAGATGAGGTGGGGGGTTGAAACAGAACTCATATCAGGAGACGAGATGGGGACTGGAGGGAATTCTAGAAGAGACCCCAGGCCCTGAATACAGAGGACACATTGGCAAAGGTCCTCCAGATGAAGGAGAGGTGCTCCATCCTGGAAGGAGTGGTGGAGACCATAGAAAAACAAATCAAGTCGTGGGGTGAGAAGCAGGCTCAGGTCTATGAGGTAGAGACATTGTTTGGGTACATCAAGGACTTGCTGGAAGCTTTTGCCTCCCAGGCAACGGCATCCAAGTGGTGATGTCCCTGCACACTCCCATCCAAGATGCCATAAATGCGGAGCTTGGAAAAGTTTGGTCATCTCCAGGAGTGAGAGTTTTAATATTTTTCAGAGGCCTAAATAACTTAAAAACATTATTTCAGAATAAGTACAGGAAACAACCGGTGTGACTGTGATGTATAGCCTGGGTTATTCTCACTACTGTGCCTTGTAAGTCATCACGTTCTCCAGTTGGTGGGCAGTGGCCTCCACAGCTCTGAGAGAGTGTCAGTGAATTATGCAGAGCTGACCCTGAACACATCCTTCCTATCCCCATCAACACTTTTAGACATCCTGGTTTCTGGAAATCAAGGTCAGCTGCTGAGGTCATCCGCATTCTGAAGGAAGGAAAAAATAAGCTGTAATGTCCATATGTAGGTATTTCTGCAAAAATGATTTTTGTCCCTAGCCCCATCACACATGATGTGGCAAATTTGTGTTTGGGCCCTGGCATAAAGTTTCCAAACTCTGGTCACCAGAACTATTTCCTGACTGCATGTCCCTGTGTGATGCAGACCTCTGAACAGTAAATGTGACAAGATGAGGGAACCAGGCTGGAGGGCGGCCAGAAGCAGGGGACCATTCCCTGCCTCTGGATGATTTCCTCCTGTGGGTGAGGTAGGTATAGACTGGAGTAAGGAGCATGGAGTGTGGGCTCTCTGCTCTGAGCCACAGAAGCACTGCAGAAGTTGGGGGAGACACAGATTACTACTTGCTGCTCCATGTGGAGGGGTGGATGGACAGAGTAAAGAAGAGAAGGAGACAGGAACAGGTGCATATGGAATACTCGGGTGTCTGTGGATATGGAGGAAGGTGTCTACCTCTAATATGCAGAGCTGAGATTCTGCCATGCATTGGACAGAAGGAAGGAGGAGAGTAAGGTTCCAGGTTTGTCTTCTCCCTAGAGTTTGTCCCCTTACCTCAAGGTAGGATGTGGGAGCTCAAGTGCCTTGTGGATATCAATGAGCTGGGTTCTGCCTGTGGCTGTAGTGGAGGTGGAAGAGAGCCTAGAGCCATGGTTCCTTGGGGGAGCTCAAGGCACTCTGCTCATAGTACCAGGGCATAACCTGATTAGAGCCATGAAAAAGCTGTCTCTTAGGGAAGGTCAAAATGAGGGGGACTTGGGATGAGAGAGGTTAGTATCTCTAAGATGGATGGTGTCTGAACTTATAGGAGGGCTGCTGCTTTCAGGAGCCAGTGGGGAGGCTGCTGCAGTCCGGGTCACTTGGATTTGATGGGGAAGTGGATCACAGTGTGATCCCAGAGCTGCTAACCTCTAGTGGCTACCTGCTCAGACCCCACTTACCAGACACATGTTTCTGGACACAGCAGGATCTTGGAGGTGCTAGGACCCCACTTTGGGGGTGTGTAGCAGAGCAATTGACTCCTTAAGCCACCATTCCTTCACCTGTAAAATGCCGGCAACTTTTGGGGGGTGGCTGTGTGAGCAGGATGCAGGAGACGGCAGGGTTGGGGAGGGGATCTCTAAGGCCAGGGGACGGATGCTGTCCAGAGGAGGGAGGGCAGGCTGTGAGCCAGGTCCTTGCCCCGTCGATTCCTTCCCAAACTCAGAACAGCAGATTCAGGAGAGCAGTCTGTGTCCTGCCTCTGTCCTGTCCCACACCTGGCCTTCTCTTCCCCTTAGGTACAGCACATCACAGCCCAGCGCCTGCCCAGTCACAGACCAGACCAGGTTCCTCCTGCCTCCTACACTGCTGCTTGACACCCACACATTAGGGTCCTGGGGAAGCTTGGAGCTTCCAGGAGCCAGGGTCTGACTGATAGCTTTAGGGAACTATGCTGAGGTGTGTTGACAGGTAGAGCGATCCTATAGGTAGGGAGGGATTTAGGTCCATTTAGAGATTCAGATAGTACAGAAATGTCCCATCGCAGAGGCACTCTTGGCACATTTTGCCCCAAGGTAACATCCTACATCACTGCAGGACACTATTCGCACCAGGACACTGACAGTGTGGTATGATGGACATGTCTAGGTCTGTCACTTTGTCATGGACATTTATATATTCAACAGCACAATCCAGGTATGGAACTACTCTGTCAGCACAAAGATCTCCTTCATGCTACCCATCCCTGCCCATGGCATTCACCCCTGTGTTTTACATTTTGGATATATTGGCATTTTGTTACATGAGGGAACTCCTACAGCTGTGACCGGTGATGTTGTTTGGTTTCATTCGGGATAATACGCCTGGAATCCATTCACGTTTTGTGTTATCCTAACTTTATGACTTTTTATCACTAATTTGGCCTCCCTAGTTTGGAAATGCCACAGTTTGTTCATCTGCTCCCCTTTTGAGGGATATTTTTGTTTCCGGGATTTAGAGACTACAAATAATCCCACAGTGAATATTTGGCATATTGTTTTGTGGGATCTTAAATTTTCATTCTCGAGGATAAAGGTCCAGGACAGTGATTCCTGGGTTGTTGCATTTATATTTTGCTTTTGCATAACCAGTCAAACTGTCTTACCAGAGTGTTCCATTTACATTCCCACCAGCAATGTAGGAGATCTGGCTCTTTCCAACATTTGATGTTTTTACTCTGTTTTAATTTAACGAGCTTTCCTAACAGGTAGGTAGTAGTGATTACTCAATCAGGTTTTCCTTTACATTTCCCTCATGGCAACTAATGTATAGTTTTTCTTGTGCTTATTTGCCATCTGCATGTTTTCTTTGCTGAAATGTCTGTTCATGACTTTTGCCCATTTGCTATTTGGATAGTTTTTTTTTTTCCTCTCCCCTGGTTGTGTTTTAATTTTTTATATATAGAAGTTCTTTGTCAGATAAGTGGTTTGAAAATATATTCACCTAGTCTATAGCTTGTCTTTTCATCCTCCCAACAAGATCTTTACAACAACAGACGGTTTTAATCTTGATAAAGTCCAGTGTTATACCTTATGAATCCTCCTTTCTTGTCTTGTGTAAAAATGCACCAAATGCTAAGTTTAGAAAATGGCTAAACATCCATAATGTATTTTCTCACAGTTCTGCTGGGTAGAAGTCCAACATAAGGCACCGATGTGGTCAGGTTCTGAGGAAGCCCATCCTCCTGGAGGTTTGTTGATAACCACCTTCTGGCTTTGTGCTCACATAACCTTTCTTTGTAGGTGTGCATGGAGAGTGCAAGCTCTCTGTGTCTCTTCTCGTAAGCATGCTAACCCCATCATGAGAGTCCTAACCTTGTGACCTAACTCAACCTATGTTCCTCCCAAGGTGACAGGTCCAGTTTCATAGGGGTTAGAACTGAAACATGTGAATGGGATGGGGGACCGAATTTAGTCTATACCATGTGTCTTGATGACTGTATTGGGTTCCCTCTATTTGGGTCTTGTTCATTTTCTTAAATTTTAGGCTCATGTCTTTTGTCAACTTTGGGAGATGATCAGCTATGTTTTCTCAAAATATTCTTCTTTTTTTCCTTTACATTTCTTTCAAATACGTTTTAATCCCTACATTTCTTTTTTTCTCATTCTGGGATTCTTGTGACATGAATAGATTTTTGTTTTTGTAGATTTTTTTCTTCTCTCCATTGTTCATATGAGATACTTTCTGTTGTTCTACCTTCAAGGTACTGACTCCTCTGTTATCTACATTGTCCTACTAAGCCAGTTTACTGCGTTGCAAAAAATTTAGTTATATTTTTTCAGTTCTTTGTTAATTACATTCTTTTTTATATCTTTTTGTCCTGAGACTTACTTTCATTTGATTCCATCACAACTGCAATAGCTTGTGGAAGCATTTTTATAATGGTTCCTTTCAAACCCATTGGAAATCCCAACATCTAGGTCATCATTGATCTTAGCGATCTTTGGATTGTGTGGCATGGTCAAGATATTTTTCTGGACTTTGGCATGGTGAATGTTCTTGATTATCCATCTTGCCTATTTGGGGTCTTATGTCATGTGACTCTGGACCGTCTTCATTCTGGTGTATGAGCAGGTGGTGGGTCTACAAGAGCGTGGCTAGTACGAGAAGCCCCGGTTATGTGCCCAAACTAGAAGAAGCAAACTGAAGTCTGGCCAAACACAACCGTGAGGTTCCAGTGCACCTGTGGGGAATGTCACATCTTCCTGTCATTCTTACCAGAAGCCAGAGATGAGGGCTGCAGTATCAACAAGACATTTCCCCCCTCTACTTTGAGAAAGAGGGATTTGGCCAGAATGACCAGCAGCCAGGGGAGGAGACCAGCCAGGACACCCTCAGCTAGTGAGGGGCACTGACAGCATCCTGGGGAAAGTGATGGCCAGAGTCCATGAGAGAAAACGAGTACAAAACCAAGTCCAGAGAGCCCCAGGCTGGCTGGCAGTCAGGGCTCTGAATCTAGAGTTCGGCTTAGGGGGAAAGGGGCCAAAAGGAGAGATGGTGGAGAGGCGGAGGGATTCAGTAGAAAGAACGTGGATGGGCTGGGGAAGCCTCTGAATCCTTATCACCAGCTGGAAGTTGTGGGGTGGTCTGACAGGGCAGGTCTGTTGGATGAATGGATCGGCAGCATGCCAGACACCCCACTACTGTAGAGTCCCCCTAAATCTGTCAGGAAGAGTACACTTGTCTCCCTCCCCCAGAATACAGTTGAGAGACATCTCTTGACTACTCTAGTGGTCCAGGGCATCCTTGCCGGGGTCCCGGGGCTGGGAGCTGCCATGATGCCTCCTGGAGGCAGGGGGCTTTCCCCCTGGGTGGAGTGCAACCCCACATAGAGGGTGGGGCTATGTGAGTGAGGGGTGGGTGACTGAGGAAGGACAGCTGAGGTAGGCCAGGAATACCCAGGAGCAGTGGAAGGGAGCGTGCTGCTAGCTGCAGGGAGGGTGAAATTGGAAGGAGAAGGCCCTGGGGCCAATCACCTCAGAATTTGCAGATAAAGGGCGGGGCATGGACATGCTTGAAAGCTGTCCAAATGGTGTCCACGGCTCAGACTGCCTTCCCGGGCTCCTGAGGTCGTGGCATAGCAGGGACGGGTGTCCTGTCCTGTGGCTAGGACGGCTGGCCTGTGTTGCCACCAGTCTGCAGGGTGGGCGGAAAACCTGTGGAGATGGCTTTTTCTTATCCAACTGATAAGAAAGTGTGGGCGCCAGTGCAGGGCAAGGAGCATAAATGGGCTGGGGAAATCTGATAGACCATGTTTCCTAGGAAGGAAGCCCCACGGACCATCCTGTTGAGAGCAACCCCACCTCCAAGATGGTGTTTGGACCTGGGGAGGATACGTCCATGGTGACACCCTCAATAATAGTTTCCCATAGGAATTATGAAGTTCCGTGAGCAGTTGGAGAACTGTGGGTTTCATCCATGGAGGTGGAAGGCCCAGGCAGGGGGCAGGCTCCACATTTTGAATCAGGGAATGGCACGCTCCAGCAACTTGATTCATCCAGCAAACATTTATTGAACATATGCTGAGAAAGAATATCAAGTAAACAAAACAAAATAACATGACAAAGCACTTATTTTCAGCCTGAATGGGAGGATGGTGAGAGATGTGATGTACAAGAGTTTTAGGAAGTTAGGAACTTTGAGATGGCAGGTAAAGTCTATAATGACACTGAATTCTGAGATTTCTCAATTGGCAGAAGCTTTTCCTCTCATCTGAGATTGAGTATCAGGGAGGAAGAAGTGGTAGTAAGTTAATGAGCAAAGGTGTGGAGGATGCAGTCAGTGTGAGCCATGTAAGCAGTGAGCTTCTGCCAGCTGTCCAGGTGGGGCTGTCCAGTGGGTAGGAGGAAACATGGGTCTAACAGGAGAGGAACTTGGGCTGGGCATTTTTAGGTTGCTTCAGTAGGGGTAATTTGAGACCTTAGGTTTAGGTTTAAAAAAGCGTTGCATGGATAGTGGCCTACATGCTATAGTAGGCCATCTTCTCTCCAGCAAAGAGAGTTGGAAACTAAAGGCACATATTAAATTTAGGAAAGACTTTAATGGGAGAAAATATTCAACCAGAAAATCAATTACAGAAAATTTTTATAAAATATATATTCTGTGTATTTGTGGCTCCTATGTATAGTTTTACAATAATGACCTTTCAATTTCACATCTGCTGTGTCAGATCAGTTTTAAGGAATTACTCTTGACAGCCTTTGGCAAAACTGAGCTTACTCTCTGCCTCCCCCAATATCCAGACACTACCTTTTCAAGTCTGGTGTGTGAGTTTTAGGCAGTAGGCAACTCTTCAGTAACAAAAGTTGCTCATAAAATCAGATCAGGGGTCTGGAATTACCCTTCGACTCAGATCTAGAGGCTGGGATTCCATGATGTGTCATCTATCTAGTGGACAGTGGTCATCAAAATTTTAGGTGTAGGACCTCTTACTTCCTTCCACAGAAGAATCGCTTCCACAGAAATCCACTTCATGAACATGAGCAAGGTAGAGCACTCTTGTTGAATGGTTGAAGTGAGGATGATAATCCTAAAGTCCTTCCTAAACCCTCAAAGAATTGGACCCTGCCACCCAGACACAGAATGCTGGGGTCCTCCTGATCACAGATGGGAAAGCTGTGTGCCAGAAGACGCTTCTTCAGACATGGACTCCCTCATGCTCCTGCAAAGACACCTATCTGTGTGGACTCCAATGGGCCCAATGCACTGACGGTACTTTTGCTGTCTCGGTTTCCAGCGCTGCCAACAGCAAATGGTGCCCTAACCACTATGCTCTCAGCATAACTTATCATCCCATTTTCCAAACTCCTCATTGGCCAGTGCTCCCCTACTCCCACTCCAATCCAGACACACACTGGCACACAATATCTTTCTACCCACTTGACTATTCTCTATTCTCAGCACGGAATTAGCTGCCCTCCCTCTAACTCACCAAACCTTCTTTCCAAACCTGCCTTAAATTCTCATTTGAAAAAGAGGCCCTTACTAGTGCTTTACCTGGTAGCTCTCCACTCCAAGAAACACAGTGGGCCTTCTTTACCTTCTTTTTCATGCTTCCTTCTTTTAAATGTATCCTCAGATCACATTCAAGCACCCTCAACAAGAGTATGGAACTTGGCTCATTTTATTTACACCTATTGCTTCTGCTTCCCCAGAACACTGCAAAGATGTTTTGTTTATTTCTGTCATTTACCCAGAGAGGACTGTTGAGTCTCCAAATGTAATTGTTGATGTGACTATTTCTTCTTTCAGCTCAATCAGATTCTTTTTCTTGTATTTTGAAGCTCTGTTTTTAGGTGTACACACTTAAGATTGTTGTATTTTCTTGGTGAATTGACATTTTTCTTAAGAATTATTTATTTTGAGAGAGTGAGAATGAGAGAGAGAGAGAGTACATGAGAGCAGGGAGGGTTAGAGGGAGAAGCAGGCTCCCCGCTGCGCAGGGAGCCCGACGCGGGACTCGATCCCGGGACTCCAGGACCATGACCTGAGCTGAAGGCAGTTGCTCAACCAACTGAGCCACCCAGGCGCCCCGAATTGACTCTTTTATCATTATGTGATGTTCCTTTCTATCCATGGTAAATTTCCTTCTTATAAAGTCAACTTTTTCTGATATTTCATTTATAGTCCTACTTTCCCCTGATACCTAACCTTGACAACCACTCATGTGTTTTCTATCACTGTAGTTTTGTCTTTTTCAAAAACGCTATAGAAATAGAAGAACAGAGCATGTAATTTATCGAGACTCGTTTCTTTCACTCAGGAAATTGCATTTGAGGCTCATCCAAGTTGTATGTATCAATAGTTTATTACTTTTCTGTTGCTGAGTGGTAACCCATTGTACAGGTGTACCACAGTTTATCCATTCATCCATAGAAGGACATTTGGGTCAAAACAAACAGATTTTAGCAAATATGAATAGCTGCTATAAACATTCACAGGTATGTTTTTGTGTGAACATAGGTTCTTATTTCTTCCAGGAGTGGCATTGGTGAGTCATATACTGTCTATATGTTTAGAAGAAATGACCAAATTATTTTCCAGAGAGGCTGTATCATTTTACATTCTGACCAGTAATATATGAGAGTTCAAGTTGCTCTTTATCCTTGTTAACATTTAGTAAGGTCAGTAATTTTTAAAATTTCAGTCACTCTCAAGTGTGTGTTGTGTTACCTCATCTTATTTTTAATTTGCATTTCTCTTCATTGATGTAGAACAATTTCCATGTGCATATTTGTCATCCATATGCCCACTTTGGTGATGTGTCTATCAAGATCATTTACCCATTTTTAAAAGCCAAATGTCCATTGACAAATGAATAAATAAAGAAGATGTGGTATATAAATATACAATGGAATATTACTCAGTCATCAGAAAGGATGAATGCCTACCATTTACATCAGTGTGGATGGAACTGGAGGGTATTATGCTAAGTGGAATAAGTCAATCAGAGAAAGATAATTATAATATGGTTTCACTCATATGTGGAATATAAGAAACAGTGCAGAGGATCATAGGGGAAGGGAGGGAAAAACAGAATGGAAAGAAATCAGAGAAAGAGACAAACCATGAGAGACTCTTAACTATAGGAAACAAACTAAGGGTTGCTGGAGGGGAGGTGGGGGGCATGGGGTAATTGGGTGATGGGCATTAAGGAGGGCACATGATGTGATGAGCACTGGGTGTTATATGCAACTGATGAATTATTGAACTCTACATCTGAAACTAATGATGTACTGTATGTTGGTTAATTGAATCTTTTAAAAAAGACAATTCAAAAGCCATGAAAAAAATTTAAAAATGGGTCATTTGTTTGCTAAGTTTTGAGTTTTGAAAAACTTTGATGTATTCTGGATACAAGTCTCTTGTTGAATATATGATTTGCAAATACTTTCTAACAGTCTGCAGCTTGACTTTTTATTCTGATTTTCTCAGAGCAAAAGTTTTTAATTTTGAGGAAGTCTAACTCCAGGTCATGAGATTTTCTCCTACGTTTTCTTTAAAAATTTTATAGGTTTCCCTTAGCATTTAGATCGATGATACATTTTAACTTGATTTTGTACTATAAAGTGTTAGGTTTAAGTACAGGTTCTTTTTTGTTTCTTTTTTTGTTGTTTCTTTTTTTAAAAATATGTGTGTCTGATTGTTCTATTACCATTTATTGAAAAGACCAACATTTCTCAATTGAATTGTCTTACTCCTTCATAAAAAACTCTACCAGTCCTCTTTGGGTGGGTCTATTTCTGGACTCTAATCAGTTCGACCGATCTACATGTATATCCTTTAGCTAATTCCACACCACCTTTTTTTTAAAAATTTTTTATTGTTATGTTAGTCAGCATATATTACATCATTAGTTTTTGATGTAGTGTTCCACGATTCATTGTTTGTTCATAACACCCAGTGCTCCATGCAGAATGTGTCCTCTTTAATACCCATCACCAGGCTAACCCATCCCCCTCCCCTCCTCCCCTCCAGAACCCTCAGTTTGTTTTTCAGAGTCCGTCATCACTCATGGTGCATCTCCCCCTATGACTTACTCCCCTTCATTCTTCCTCTCCTGCTATCTTCTTCTATTTCCTTTTTCTTAATATATGTTGCATTGTTTCAGAAGTACAGATCAGTGATTCAACAGTCTTGCATAATTCATAGCGCTCACCGTAGCACATACCCTCCCCAATGTCTATCACCCAGCAACCCCATCCCTCCCACCCCCAACCACTCTAGTAACACTCAGTTTGTTTCCTGAGATTAAGAATTCCTCATATCAGAGAGCTCATATGATACATGTCTTTCTCTGTTTGACTTATTTCACTCAGCATAAAACCCTCCAGTTCCATCCACGTTGTTGCAAATGGCAAGATCTCATTCCTTTTGATGGCTGCATAATATTCCATTGGGTATATATACCAATTCTTCTTTATCCATTCATCTGTCGATGGACACCTTGGCTGTTTAAAAGTGGATGGTATTTTGATGGGAATTGCATTGAATGTGTAGATTGCTCTAGGTAGCATTGACATCTTCACAATGTTGGTTCTCCCAATCCATGAGCATGGAAACTTTTTCCATTTCTTTGTGTCTTCTTCAATTTCTTTCCTGAGTATTTTATAGTTTTCTGAGTACAGATCCTTTGCCTATTTGGTTAAATTTATTCCTAGGTATCTAATGGTTTTGGGTGCAATTGTGAATGGGATCGACTCCTTGATTTGTCTCTCTTCTGTCTTGTTGTTGGTGTATAGGAATGTCACTGATTTCTGTGCATTGATTTTATAGCCTGCTACTTGACTGAATTCCTGTATGAGTTCTAGCAGTTTTGGGGTGGAGTCTTTTGGGTTTTCCACATACAGTATCATATCATCTGCAAAGAGTGAGAGTTTGACTTCCTCTTTGCCGATTTGGATGTCTTTGATTTCTTTTTGTTGTCTGATTGCTGTGGCTAGGACTTCTAATACTATGTTGAATAGCACTGCTGAGGGTGGACATCCCTGCCGCGTTCCTGACCTTAGAGGAAAAGCTCTCAGCCTTTCCCCATTGAGAATGATATTCGCTGTAGGTTTTTCATAGATGGCTTTTATGATATTGAGGTATGTACCCTCTATCCCTATACTCTGAAGAGTTTTGATCAAGAAAGGATGCTGTACTTTGTCAAATGCTTTTTCTGCATCAATTGAGAGGATCATATGATTCTTGTTCTTTCTTTTGTTAATGTATTGTATCACGTTGATTGATTTGCGGATGTTGAACCAGCCTTGCAGCCCAGGGATAAATCCCACTTGGTCGTGGTGAATAATCTTTTTAATGTACTGTTGGATCCTATTGGCTAGTATTTTGGTGAGAATTTTTGCATCCATGTTCATCAAGGATATTGGTCTGTAATTCTCCTTTTAGATGGGGTCTTTGTCTGGTTTTGGGATCAAGGTAATGGTGGCCTCATAAAATGAATTTGGAAGTTTTCTTTCCATTTCTATGTTTTGGAACAGTTTCAGGAGAATAGGTATTAATTGTTCTTTAAATATCTGATAGAATTCCCCTGGGAAACCATCTGGCCCTGGGCTTTTGTTTCTTGGGAGATTTTTGATGACTGCTTCAATTTCCCTAGTGGTTATAGGTCTGTTCAGGTTTTCTATTTCTTCCTGGTTCAGTTTTGGTAGTTGATACATCTCTAGGAATGCACCCATTTCTTCCAGGTTACCTAATTTGCTGGCATAGAGTTGCTCATAATATGTTCTTATAATTGTTTGTATTTCTTTTGTTTGGTTGTGATCTCTCCTCTTTCATTCATGATTTTCATGATTTTGGTCATTTCTCTTTTCTTTTTGATCAGTCTGGCCAGGGGTTTATCAGTCTTGCTAATTCTTTCAAAGAACCAGCTCCTAGTTTCGTTGATCTGTTCTACTGTTCTTTTGGTTTCTATTTCATTGATTTCTGCTCTGATCTTTATTATTTCTCTTCTCCTGCTGGGTTTAGGCTTTATTTGCTGTTCTTTCTCCAGCTCCTTTAGGTGTAGGGTTAGGTTGTGTATTTGAGACCTTTCTTGTTTCTTGAGAAAGGCTTGTATTGCTATATACTTTCCTCTCAGGACTGCCTTTGCTGTATCCCAAAGATTTTGAACAGTTGTGTTTTCATTTTCATTGGTTTCCATGAATTTTTTTAATTCTTCTTTAATTTCCTGGTTGACCCATTCATTCTTTAGTAGGATGCTCTTTAGCCTCCATGGATTTGAGTTCTTTCCGACTTTCCTCTTGTGGTTGAGTTCTAGTTTCAAAGCATTGTGGTCTGAAAATATGCAGGGAATGATCCCAGTCTTTTAGTACCGGTTGAGACCTGATTTGTGACCTAGAATTTGATCAATTCTGGAGAATGTTCCATGGGCACTAGAGAAGAATGTGTATTCCGTTGCTTTGGGATGGAATGTTCTGAATATGTCTGTGAAGTCCATTTGGTCCAGTGTGTCATTTAAAGTCTTTATTTCCTTGTTGATCTTTTGCTTAGATGATCTGTCCATTTCAGTCAGGGGGGTCATAAAGTCCCCCACTATTATTTGATTGTTGTCAATGTGTTTCTTTGCTTTTGTTATTAATTGCCTTATACAATTGGCTGCTCCCATGTTTGAGGCATAGATATTTACAATTGTTAGATCTTCTTGTTGGATAGACCCTTTAAGTAGGATATAGTGTCCTTCCTCATCTCTTATTACAGTCTTTGTTTTAAAATCTAGTTTGTCTGATATAAGGATTGCCACCCCAGCTTTCTTTTGGTGTCCATTAGCATGGTAAATGGTTTTCCACCCCCTCACTTTCAATCTGGGGGTGTCTTTGGGTCTAAAATGAGTCTCTTGCAGACAGCATATGGATGGGTCTTGTTTTTTAATCCAATCTGATAGCCTGTGTCTTTTGATTGGGGCATTTAACCCATTTACATTCAGGGTAACTATTGAAAGTATGAATTTAGTGCCATTGTATTGCCTGTAAGGTGACTGTTACTGTATGTTGTCTGTGTTCCTTTCTGATCTTTGCTGCTTTTAGGCTCTCTCTTTGCTTAGAGGACCCCTTTCAATATTTGTTGGAGGGCTGGTTTCGTGTTTCTAAATTCCTTCAGTTTTTGTTTGTTCTGGAAGCTTTTTATCTCTCATTCTATTTTCGATGACAGCATAGCTGGATATAGTATTCTTGGCTGCATATTTTTCTCGTTTAGTGCTCTGAAGATATCTTGCCAGTCCTTTCTGGCCTGCCAGGTCTCTGTGGATAGGTCTGTTGCCAATCTAATGTTTCTACCATTGTAGGTTACATATCTCTTCTCCTGAGCTGCTTTCAGGATTTTCTCTTTGTCTCTGAGACTCATAAGTTTTACTATTAGATGTCGGGGTGTTGACCTATTATTATTGATTTTGAGAGGGGTTCTCTGTGCCTCCTGGATTTTGATGCCTGTTTCCTTCCTCACATTATGGAAGTTCTCTGCTATTATTTGCTCCAATATACCTTCTGCCCCTCTCTCTCTCTCTTCTTCTTCTGGGATCCCAATTATTCTAATGTTGTTTCGTCTTATCCTTTCACTTATCTCTCGAATTCTGCCCTCGTGATCCTGTAGTTGTTTCTCCCTCTTTTTCTCAGCCTCTTTATTTTCCATCATTTGGTCTTCTATATCGCTGATTCTCTCTTCTGCCTCATTTATCCTAGCATTTAGTGCCCCCATTTTTGATTGCACCTCATCAATAGCCTTTTTGATTTCGACTTGGTTAGATTTTAGTTCTTTTATTTCTCCCGAAAGGGTTTCTCTCATAACTTCCACGCTTTTTTCAAGCCCAGCTAGTATCTTTAAAGTCATGATTCTGAACTCTAGGTCCGACATCGTACTAATGTCCGTATTGAGTAGGTCCCTGGCTGACGGTACTACCTCTTGTTCTTTTTGCTGAGGTGATTTTTTTCGTCTTGTCATTTTGTCCAGAGGAGAATAGATGAATGAGAGAACAAAATGTTAACAGGTTTACAACGTCCCCAGCAAATATACTGTACACAAATCAGAAAAGACCTGAAACCAGGGGAAAAGAAAGGGAAAGAAAGAAAAAAGAAAGAGAAAAAAAAGAAAAAAAAAGATAAAAACAAAGCAGAACAATACAAAAAAAGCAGAATATGATCAAATATGATCAGGCTAGTGCATAGATCAGTGCCACACACTAGATTTTGGGCGTATTTTGGTCTGTTAGAAAAAAGTGCCTCCTAAAATTTTAAAGGAAGAAAGACATATATGTTCAAAATAAGGGTTGATACAATGAAGGGATGGAAGATGAATGTAAAGATGAAAATTATAAAAGATTTTATAGAAGGACTTGATAAGATAAGAAGTTGTTTGAAAAAAGAAAGAAGATTTAAGAAAAAAAAAGGAAAAAGGGAGAGAATGTGATCAGGCAGGAGACTAGAACAAAGCCATACACTAGTGATTTAGGGTATATTTTGATCTGTTAGAAGAAACTGTATCTCAAAATTTTAAAGAGAGAACAACTTACATATATATGCCAAAAATAAGTGTAACAACTATGAAAGGATAAAATATGACTCTAAAAATGAAAAATAAAAAATGTTTTTTTTTTATAAAAAGGGATTGATAAGATGTTGGTTGAAAAAGGGAAAAAGAAAAATAAAAAAAAAACAGTTAACAAAATTTAAGTTTGATGAAATAATGAATCACGGTAAAAAAAAAGCCATGAATTCTACGTGCAGTATTCCCCTAGCGCTGGAGTTCTCCCGTTCTCCGTGATCGGTAAACTTGGTCTTGGCTTGCTGGCCTTTCGTGCTGATCTTCTGGGGGAGGGGCCTGTTGCTGTGGTTTCCAAATGTCTTTGCCGGAGGCTAAGTTGCCCCACCCTTGTCGGTCCGGGCTAAGGAAGCTGCTCGGGTGCTCTCTCAGGAGCTTTTGTTCCCTGCAAGCTCTCCGCACAGCTTTGGAAGACCAGGGCAAAAATGGTGGCCTCCCAATCTCCACCCGGAGGAGCTGAGAACTCGGGGCCCCGCTCCTCAGTGTGCCCTCAGAGAAAAGCAGTCACTCCCGTCTCCCCGGTCTTCGGCCGCACTCAGTGCTCACCCGGCCTGTGATCGAGCGTTGCTATCTCTGGCACCTGAACCCGTGTGGAGTCTCCAAACCCAGCAGATCCCTGCGGTTCGTTACCGCGCCGCTCCTCCCCGGGAAGGAAGGGGAGTCTCCCCAGCTCTGCCGCTTGTTGGGTCCCTGCTGGAGGAGCAGTGGCCCGACTGGGCCGCGGATCACAGTTTATGGCAACCCCGAGCTGAGAGCCCGCGCCTCAGCTCCGTCTCTGCAGCCGGCTTCCCTGCTCTGATACCTGGGAGCTCTGGCGCACTCAGGCACCCCCGGTCTTTCTCTGACCCCAAGGGTCCTGAGACCACACTGTCCCGGGAGGATTCCACCCCCTGCTTAGCCACTGCAGCGACGTCCCTCAGCCGAGTCAACTTCTAAAAGTTCTGATTTTGTGCTCCGCGGCTCTATCACTTGCCAGAAGCGGCCAGTGGAGGCCCCTCCCTCACCGTTTATCCTCCTGAATATCGCCTTGGATTCACTTCTCCGCAGGTCTTACCTTCCAGTAAGTGGTTGCTTCTCTGTTCAGAGAGTTGTTGCTACTCTCCTCTTCGATCTCCTGTTGAGTTCGTAGGTGTTCAGAATGGTTTGATCGTTGTTCAGCTGAATTCCTGAGACCAGACGAAATCTAGGTCTCCTACTCCTCCGCCATCTTGCTCCGCCCCCCAATACCACACCACCTGGATTATCATAGCTTTATCTTAAAATCAAGTAGTGTGATTCTTCTGACTTTATTCTACTTTTTCATAGTTGTTTTAGCTATACTATTTCCTTTGCCTTTCCATAAACTTGTTGAATCAGCTAGTTTATATCCAAAAACATCCTGGTAGATTTTTGATTGGATTGTTTTGAATGTATAGATCAATTTAGTGAGAATTGACATCTTCACTATGTGAGTCTACCAGTCCATGAACACAGTATATCTCTGAACTTACTATTTAAGTCTTGATTACTTTTTATCAGCATTCTGTGTTTTCAGCATACAGATCCTGTGCATATCTTATTAGATTTATACCTAAGTATTGCAATTTTGGAGCTATTGAAATTAATTATGGGAATGCAAACTGGTATAGCACTTGTGGAATAAAATTTCAGACGCATTTATGAAATGTTAAACAATTCACACCCTCTCCACTCTAACCCAATGTCTGTGTTAGTATGTATATCTTATTAGAAAACATTCATATCTACCCAAGGATTCAGGTCAAAGATGTTGTTTTCATTTTATTAGTCATACAATAAAGGGAAAACAACTTGTTTCCACCAGGAAAAAATTGTGTATGTGATTAATTATGGTATATACAAACTTTAACATTCCAGGGAATACTTTCAAAAGTGAGGTAGGTGTATATGTGCTGTTATTGGAAGATCCTGCATCCATTTTATTAAGTGACAAAAGGTAGTGGCAGATCAATATGCACAGTATTACGGGTTAGGTTGAATAGAAACAATATATTTGTAGAGCATATCTATGAAAAAGCCATAGTCACCTTTAGAATAACACGCACTAGGGGCGCCTGGGTGGCTCAGCTGGTTAAGCGTCCGACTCTTGATTTCGGTTCAAGTCATGATCTCAGGGTCCTGAGACCGAGCTCCGAATCAGGCTCTGCATGGAGCCGGCTTGAGGGTCTCTCTCTCTCTCTCTCTATTTGACCCTCCCTCCATCACACACTCTTTCTCTCTCTCAAAGAAAAGAAAATATTTTAAATTAAAAAAATAAAAATACACACTAGATTGTTAGTCATGGTGACTTCTGAGGAGGAGGCTGAATTGTGGAGGAACTTTGAAAAGGGGATATTGTGACTCATCTGTATTTTTAGAAGTTTTTTTGCAATAGGAAGATATGCACTAGTACCTTCTTAAGTAAAATTGCTAGATAAGCCTAACAAAAAAAGCGGCTGCATGAAAGTAACTGCTAACTGATGCAACAAACTGTGACATTTGAAGGGCTAACACAACAGAAGTGCATCTTTGTGCACACAAATTCTGATACAGTTTGGCAGGGGCCCTCTGCTTTTCCTAGACCCTGGGTCCAGGTTGCTTTCATCTTGTGGCTCCCCTATCTCAACACGGGGTCACCATGTTTGCTGGTGAATCAAGGGAGACAGCATGGAGTGGACACACTGGCTCGCAAACACCTGGATGTGAGAAACAATGCTTCTGCTCACATCTCCATGGCAAAGGGTCATCACACAACCCTCCCTAACTACAAGGGGACTGGCAAGGTGGTGTCCCCTGTATTCTGGAAGGAAAGCAAGACACACTATGGATGAACATTAAAGTTTCTCCCATGTATTGTTACACAGTAGGGGCTTAACCAAATGCAACTATTATAATTTGTTATGACTGACTTTATTGCTGGGAGGAGTTTCTTTTTTTAAGATTTTTTTATTTGTCAGTGAGAGAGAGAGAGAGAAAGAGATTGCACAAGCAGGGGGAGCAGCAGGCAGAGGGAGAAGCAGGCTCCCCATTGAGCAGGGAGCCTGATGTGGGACTCGAGCCCAGGACCCTGGGATCATGACCTGAGCCAAAGGCAGATGCTTAACTGACTGAGCCACCCAGGCATCCCAGGGGAGGAGTTTTTGAGGTCAGTTTGCCTTGGAATTCTTTGAACTTTTCAAGCACCTCCTGTGTGACAAATACTTTCAAGTACAGGATGACATCTAATTTTCAAACGATTCTGTGATCCCAGCAGGGAGGATTCACTTCTTCATTTAGTGACCAGAGGATTACTACAGAGAGTAAGGTTCTATGTTGGGGGAGAGAAGGTGATTCCTAGCTGTTCCATGGGGACCAGTGCTGAGCTCGTTAGCAGGCCAGGTTCAAGAGTGAGACAGAGGAGCACACAGGGGAATACCAGGGAAAGGCTGCTGTAATTCGGGAAAGTGCCAGGTCTGGAAAAAATGCCAGCGCCTGGGCAGTCAGTTTTCAAAGAACTCTGAGGCTCAGGCAGAAGAACTCTAGGTTAATAAAGCCCACAGACTGTACCCAAAACCTGTTTGATTCTCATTGTCACCTTCCTTCCTTAGCAACAGGTTTTTTAGTACCTTAGCCACAGCATCCTTCTTTTTGTCACCTGGAAGACACCATGCTGTCCTCAGGAATGATGTAGGACTCGGAAGGTTGGCCACAGGCTGCAGTGGGTGGGAACAGCGTGGACTCTACACGAATTCAGACCCGGGTTCTAGTCGCTGCCCTGTCACTCACTAGCCACGTGATCCTGGGAAAATGACTAAGTCCCAGGAGCCTCAGGTTCTTTCTGAAGTGAGTGAGTTACGTGAGTGGGTTTGATAAGCCCCGTCTTGCAGGACTGCAGGAATGCATGTGATATATGGAAAGCACCTTGCACAGTGCTTGGCACATATTGGAACTTTGATGAATGGCAGTGATTTCAAGTGTGTTTTGATCCCAGGGCCTTCCACTCTCTCCTCTGGGGTATTTTATTTATTTATTTATTTATTTATTTATTTATTTTGTTACCCAGGTCATGTTAGAGAATGTGCAGCTCAATAGGACATGGAATAGCTAATCAGCCAAAGAGGGTGCTTCATAAGTAAAACTCAATCCATTTTCTAAATCAGAGGATATATATGAGATATATGGGAATATGTGTGGCATTCAGGTGTGAGGGAATTGTCCCAGCTGGACACAATACAAAGCTCCTAGAATGTGAGTCAAAGACCAGCTCCTTCCCTCCCTCCAGCTGCTCTTCCACCAAACCACTCCTTTCACTCATTTCTCCCCCCACCAAAACCTAGAACTTGCTTACTTATAGCTGTCCAAATTACACTCCAGATAATCAAACTAAAATGACTTTTTAAGCAGTGGGTTCTGGCTTTGCATGGTCAGGACAAGAGTGCCAGTCTAGAGTCTTCTGGGCTCCACTTCAAAGAAATATCACTGTATTTCTTCAGAAATACTTGCAGATGACGGATATAAAACACCTAGTCTGTGCACTGTGTTCAAGGCCTTGGGATGAGAGTGGAGGCTACCTTCTTTTCCTGCCCCAGGAGGAGATTTCTCCCTGGTTTGTCCATGATCCAGAAGGAACTTCTCAGAGCAATTATCCATTCCAGACTTTGCTCCCACCTCTAAGGTACGCTGTCTCCAAGTAGGGCCACTGTCACCCCCCCAGGTTCACGGTGATCAGCTGCACAGAAGGAAGCACGGTGACCTGACACCCTGAGCCACCCAAGGCCAGGGGCACTTCCACTGCAGTGCTTGCCCCGGGAGCCACACTCCCTCACCCTTCTTCCATTTCTTCTGCAGGTCTCAGGGCACCTCTCCCCACTTTCCTGCCATGAGTGCAGCTGCTAGACTGTCCCCTAAGGGTGGAACGTGTCCTGCTTTTCCTAATGTCCTCACTGCTCACACACAGGGCCTTCCAGAGAGCAGAGCTCAGCCCATGTCTGGGAATCAAGGAGCCAGTGAGCAGGGCTCCCTCTGTGCTGAGATGTCATTTCTCCTCTTTTCTTGAAGAACTAAGTGAATGAAGGCGCACGCATCTGTGTTACTTTTGCAGAATGACAGAAGAGAAGGAGTAAGAAGCAAAAATGAATAATCTTTTATTTCCGTATTTCCTGACCCCGTCACTTGACTGCTCCGTTTTTCCACCTTTCCAACAAATTCCTATGCCAATGCCCCGTAATTTCATTCCAGAACCCAAACAAGGAGGGAAGATCTCCCACCTTATTTCCAGAACATGACAAAACTCTTAAAACTCTTGAACTGGGTAAGTCCAAATGCTGTGGGGTGGATGTCACGCACACATTTACCTGCCGAAGCTGGTTAAAACTTGTACTCCAAGGAACAATATTTGAGAGCTTCCTCAAGAAACCCAAGCTCTGGATGTCAGAGTCATCGCAGAGAACAGGCCCCCAGAGATGCTGGCTCTTCACCCTGCTTTCTTCCCCCAACCCTCCCTGGCCCTGCCTTACTTAGAACTCCCGGGGCTCTCTCTTTTCACACACACACAGGGAAGAACCAAAATGTGGCCTCACTTCATGCCCAGCACCCTGCAGGAGAAGCTGCCGACCCCACCAAAGCCTGGAAAGGGCCTGGCCGCCACTGGGACTCAGGCCTCCTCCCCCTCATCTCTCACAGCTCCTTCAGACAGGGCCAGGGAGGATGCCAGCTGCCCGCGCCTGACCCGGAGCAAATACTCCAGAACTTGAAACTTGCTGGTTCAGCATGGGCCCTGTGACCCCACGGGAACTCGTAGTGGGCAGGGTCCCTGCCAGGCACCTGCCAGTACTCCAGGTACCCTTCCTGCACCCAGACTTTGGTGAGGAGCTCCCTGGGCTCCCCATAGATGATGTGCTTCTGGCTGGCATACAGCCCCATGAGCCCCAGCGTTTCCCACACCTCTTCCTCGGGGGCACGGTTGCCATGCAGGAGGCTCACCCCCAGTAGCAGCACCAGGAGGCCGGTCTTGGGCATGCTATGCTCACCGCTCAGCATCCCATCACAGGTGAGACCCAGGACATTGGCCAGGACGTAGGAGTGGTCACTGCGGTCCACTTCCTTCACGTCCACGCCAAAGACCAGCTGCATGCACTCGGAGGCTTGGCCCAAGATCACTGGGAAGTCGTCCTGGTAATCTTTGCTGACGATCTCGAGCACCTCTGCCTGGCGGGTCGGCTGCTTGTTGCGGTATTTGAGGAGCAGGAACTCCACCAGGGCAGCCACTTTCACGTGGAGTTTGTCCTGGAGAGAGGGTTGCGTGACTTCCGGCTCTTCCCAGGTGCTCGAACCCTCCTCATCTAAGCTGCTGGGACCTCCTCTTCCCCACCCCCCGACAGCTGTGCCTCCACCAGGCCCTGGGCTGGGCCTGGGTCTTCCTCCATTAGCTCCTGACCCCCGGTTTTTTAAACTCTTTTTTTTTTAAGATTTTATTTATTTATTTGACAGAGAGAGACACAGCGAGAGAGGGAACACAAGCAGGGGGAGTGGGAGAGGGAGAAGCAGGCTTCCCGCGGAGCAGAGAGCCCGATGCGGGGCTCGATCCCAGGACCCTGGGATCACGACCTGAGCCGAAGGCAGACGCTTAACGACTGAGCCACCCAGGCGCCCCCTGACCCCCGGTTTTTTAAAGCAGGCCCCCAGCCTCTGTCAGACCTTGATGCGGACGTCCTGACACACCGCCTGTGGACTTGGCACAAACAGGCCTCCCAGGGCGGACAGCAGGGGCAGGCTTCAGTGCGTTGTCCCTGTTCTGGAGTCCAGGTCCCTCCCTGAGCCGTCCCTCAGGGATTTCAGCATGAGCCGCAGCACCACTGGTGATGCTGTCTCTGCTGTCTCCAGGCCCGTTCCCTCCGACCAAAGCCCTCACTGCCCTGAGAGCCACGGGCAAAGACTGTGGACGTCGCGTCAGGCTACAAAGTCCAGGGATTCCCTGAGATGGGTCCTTCGGGTCCCTTAGCCCTACTCTCTGTTCCCCATCTCGACAACCTGGATGGCCGGTGCCCTCAACCCTGCTCCTGAGGGCCACTCCTCACAACAAGCGCTCAGCGTCTCTGGGACCCAGAGCAGAAGCCAGGACACGCCTCATGTCACCGTTGTCTCACCCAGAGGCCTCCCAGGACTGATTCTCTACTGGGTCTAGGGTCCTTCATTCCTCCCTCTGGTCCTCACCTTGACTCCTGACAGAACCTGGGCCCTCCTGCCCCCTGTCCCCACACGTGTGTGCGTGTGCTTGCCTTTGGCATTTGCACAACAATGGTCGGGAAGGCATCAGAAGAAAGAACCAGCAAACTTCTATCTCTTCAGCTTCTGACCCCCATCCCTTGCTTCTTCCGTTCTTGCGCCTTTCCAACCCATCCCTAGACCAATGGCCTGTGATTTCGGTCCAGAGCCCACACAAGTAGGCAAGGTGTCCAGGCTGGTGTCCAGGGCATGAAAAAAAACTTTTTCTTAAAGGTATTTATTTATTTGAGAAAGAGAAAGCACACACAGGGGAGAGAGAGAAGCAGAGTCTCCACTGAGCAGGGAGCCCCATGTGGGGTGTGATCCCAGGATCCTGAGATCCTGACCTGAGCCGATGGCAGACGCTTAACCAACAGAGGACCCAGGCACCCCAAGACCATGATAAAACTCTTAAATCTTGGACTGGGTAAGAACAAATGCTGCAGAGTGGATGGTACTCACACAATCAGCCCCTGAAGCGGCTGAAACCTTCTATGGCAAGGAACCCCACAGGAGAGCTTCCGCAAGGACACCAAGCTCTGGATGTGGGAGTCATCCCAGGAAACAACCCCCCCACCCGCAGGAGGCTCCTTGCCCTGCTTTCTTCTCCCAACCCTTCCTGGCCCTGCACTCCTTAAAACGCCCAGGGCTCTGTCTTCACGCGCACACACAAACACACACACAGGGAAGAACCAGCAAGCGGCCCCACTTCATGCCCAGCACCCCGCAGGAGAGGCTGCTGAACCCAGCAAAGCCTGGAAAGGGCCTGGCGGATGCCAGGGCTCAGGCCGCCTCTTCCTCATCTCTCACAGTCCCTTCAGACAGGGCCAGGGAGGAAGCCAGCTGCCCGCGCCTGACCTGGAGCAAATACTGCAGCATTTGCAACTTGCTGGTTTCGGCGTGGGCCCTGGAACCCCACGGGACGTCGTAGGAGGCAGGTCACTTCCGGGCACCTGCCGGTACTCCACGTACCCTCCCTGCACCCAGACCTTGGTGAGGAGCTCCCTCGGCTCCCTGTAGATGATGTGCTCCTGGCCGGCATACACCCCCATGACCCTCAGCGTTTCCCACACCTCCTCCTCAGGGGCACGGTCACCATGCAGGAGGCTCACCCCCAGGAGGCCGGTCTTGGGCACTCCCTGCTCACCGCAAATCATCCCATCATAGGTGAGGCCCAGGATGGGGACCAGGATGTAGGAGTGGTCGCTGGGGTCCACTTCCTTCACATCCATACCAAAGACCAGCTGCAAGCACTCTGAGGCCTGGCCCAAGATCACAGGGAAGGCATCCAGGGCATCCTGGCCGACGATCTCCAGCATCTCTGCCTGGCTGGTCGGCTCCTTGGTGTGATACTTGAGGAGCAGGAACTCCACCAGCTCGGCCAGCTTCCCCTGGATTATGTTTTGGAGCCCCGGCTGGGCTTCTTCGGGCTCCTCGCGGGGGCTGGCGCCCTCCTCATCGGACCTGCTGGAGCCCTGGTCAGGCTGGCTGCAGGCAGTGGCTGCTTGGGCAGTGGGGGAGGGGCAGGCACTCAGAGAGCTCTGGGGACGACTCTGGAACCCAGCAGCAGACCCCTCCTCCGAGGGGACCAGAAACAGGGCAGAGCAGGAGCCCGATGGGGCGGCGGACTGGGAGGAGGCCAAGGTGGAGAAGGAGGAGGGGGTGCGGGGGACCTTCTCCTCCCCAGCCCCCAACAGCTGTGCCTCCACCAGGCCCTGGGCCGGGCCTGGGTCTTCCTCCAGCTTCCAGAGCTCACTCCTCTGACCCAGGGGCATGGTGTTTGTGTCGAGCTGAACCTGAAGAAAGAGGTGGGATGGCTCCTCAGGGTGCAGCCCAGGCAGCAGAGGCCTGAAGTCCCGGAGCTGACAGTGCGCTGCGTCGGACTTGGGTGCTGAGGGGTCCCCTCTGGGGTGGGATGGGCGAGCCCCTGGCTCCATGCTCAGAGCAGGAAACTCACCTTGACCACAGGCCCTCACCTGCACCTCCCCTGCTCTGGGACCTTAGAGGCTCCTGCCTCAGACCTAGGCCTCGACTCTGAATTCTGGAAGCCCCTGGAGGAGAAAAGGAGGAGTCACTTCGGGGTGCAGACACAGAGCACGGCCCACGGCCCCCAGTGGGGCAGGAGGGCTGGTGCGGATTCTGTGAGGTCCCCATCCGTCCAAGCTGGGTGGTCCCCTCCTTGGCCCCTCAGGGGACTGCTATTTCCCCTGGCAGGGCCTGGAGCCCTGCAGCCTGAGGCCACAGGGTCACAGCAAGGCCGCACAGCCCTGAGACCCCACAGAAGGTAAGCCAGGGGGCCCACCTCTGCCCACGCCTGCCAGAGGTCTAAGGGCTCGTCTCGGGATCCCAGGGATGGCCAAGCTCGGGTGCCGTCTGTGCTGGGATGGGAGAACCTCTCCGTCTATACCATGACCCCACGGAAGGCCTGGGAAAACTCCCTGTGTTGACGGGAGGCCACCCTCCTGGTGCCAAGGCCTCATCTCTGGGAGACGCCAGAAGGAAAAGTCAGGAGACACAACATGGCCCACCGATTGCCCGTCTCCCCAGGGCTGGCAGCAGCGTCAGGGTAGGCCTGGGCCCTAAGGATCCTGCTGTGGGAGGCATCCCCTCATTTCTCATCTGCCCCCCACCATCAGGGCCAGACCCAGAGCCAGGGCACCTGCCTCCTCTGCTACCCGAGTCCAGACCCTCAGGCCCGGGCCCTCTCCATCCTGAGAGGAAGGATCTGGAGAGGAGGAGGGACTCAGCCTGACAGGCCCCACCCAGGGTTCCCAGGGCCTCCAGGTAGGGGCTGCACAGACTTCTGGGCCATCCCTTCGTGGTCCCGAGGGGTGGGTGGGGAGTCACTCACTCCTCCCTCGGGTGTCCCCACACTGATTCTTGGCAGAAGCAGGGACTCCTGTGTGTCTCCCAGGTGCGCTTCCCCAGATGACCTGACCCCGACCTCTCCCAGCATGGTCCTCACCTCCCTGAGAGCTCCGAGAAGAGGGTGAGGAGCCAGCACGTCCTGGTCCATGGCCACGTCTCCATCCACCCCCTAAGCCCCCGGCAAGATCCCAAAGGGCTGGTAGTAGGGACGGGCCACTCTGTCCTGGGGTGGGGATACCCTCAGGCCCCCAGGACGCTAATCTTCTTTCTTCCTGCCAGGGCCTGTGCTTCTTCCAGGTCCCCAATGTGAGACAGAAGCCATGTGCCCCTCAGACCAAGACCTCAGCTCCCCGAGGACTCCCGCCTTCTGGCCCATGAGCCAAGTGAGCATGCGTGCCAGGTTGGGCCCCCGCTGACCGATCCTCCCTGGTTTGGGCACTGCCAGACTCCGGTGCCCTGGCTTCTTTGCTGAGATGGGGTGGAGGGGGTATGGCCAGTCCTCCCCCAGGGTCCTCACCCTGACTCCCAACCGGACCCGTGCCCCGCCCCCCCGACCCCGCACTCCACCCTCACACACACACACAGGCCCGCCCCACCCCAGGCCCGCTCCTTCTCACCACAGGGCCTCAGGCTCTAACAGCCAGATGTGGACCCCCGGACAGGAGGCATGGGCTCCTCCTCCACAAGGGTCCTCCTCCATGGCCTGTCCGTACTGCGGCCCAGTCAGTCCTCCCTCTGGTCCTCCCCTTCCATCCTGGCAGGACCGGGCTCAGTCTGGGCGACCCTGAAGCCTGCTCCTTCCACCCAGACCCCAGGCTCTAGGAAACGTGGCTGGGAAGTCAGGGCACACCCTAGGTGACCATCCAGCCCCGGGGCCTCCCGGGACCTAATCTGTTCGCTGTCCCCAATCCTGCAGTCCTCCTTCCGGTCCTCGTATTTTCACCCAGCAACACGTGGGCCACCGCCCCCCACCCGCATACTCGAGGCAATGCTCCATCCAAACGGCCAGGGGTTCTCGGAGGCCCTGAGGCCAAAGTGGCCATGCACTGTGTGGTCTCTTCCATCCCAGGAGTCTCCTGTGGCTGAATCAGGCCCGCAGTCCTGCGGGCTCCCTGGGGAGTCCCTTGGGGGTCCTCGCTTCGAGCCCTGGCAGGTCCTAGGCCACTCTGGCTGCTGTCCCCAAGCTGGTCTGCCATCACCAAGGCCCTCCCTGCCCTGAGCCAACCGGGGTAAGTCTGTGGCTAACACGTGTGGCCACGAAGCCCAGGGCTTCCCAAGGCTGAGATGGGGCGTCCAGGTCTCTCGGGCCTTCTTCTGATCTCCACCAGGACTCCCTGGGTGCCTATGCCTCCGCCTGTCCCTACTGCCTGTGGATCGGCTCCAGAGCACCGGGGCATCCCGTGTCTGGGACACCCGGATGGGCGAGTGGGGGACACACAAGCGCACGCACGAACACAATCGGGGTGTCCCCGTCCTCCACTCAGGCCTCTAGGGACTGACTCTGGGCTGGGGTCCAGGGTCTCTCAGTCCTCCCTCTGCAACTTCAGCGTAAACCCCAACAGGACCTGGGCCTGCCCCTCTGCCCCCTGAGCGAGGCCCTGCTCCTTCGATCCACCAAGGACCCCAGGTTCTCGGGAGACCCAGATGCAGAAGTCCGCCGCACTGGCCACGTGTCCCCATCCCGCCCAGCGGGGGCTTCTAGACTGACATCATGGGTGGGCTTCTGCGGGGCTCCCCTCTGTCCTCCCACAGGGTTTATCCCTGGCCTCCCCAAGCCACCCCCACCACGGGGTGACCAGGGCCCTCCCCTCTGCCCACCTGAGCATCTGCTCCTTTCATCAGGGCCTCACCTCAGTCTCTCTGAGACATGGACTCAGAAGTCCAGACTCACCACGTGTTCCAATCAGCCCCCCTCCCCCCAATGGACCTTCCCTGACTGACGCTGTGCTGGGGTCCAGGGTCCTTCACTCCTCCCTCTGCATCCTCACCATAAAGTCCAGCAGGACATGAGGTCTCCCCTCTGCCCAACGAGGGAGGCCCTTCTCCTTCTGCCAAGGCATCCAGGGTCTTTGAGACCCGGATGCGGAAGTCAGGACTCACCACATTTTCCCATCACCGCCACCCCCCCACGGACCTTCCCAGACTGAGGCTGGGCAGGGGTCCAGGGTCCCGCAGTCCTCCCTCTGCATCCTCAGCGTGAAGCCCAGCAGGACTAGGGCCCACCCCTCTGCCCACCCAAGGGAGATCCAGCAATTGCACTACTGGGTATTTACCACAAAGATACAAAGGTAGGGACCCGAAGGGGTACGTGCACCCCAATGTTTATAGCAGCAATGTCCACAATAGCCAAACTGTGGAAAGAGCCAAGATGACCATCGACAGATGAATGGATAAAGAAGAAGTGGTATATATACACAATGGAATATTATGCAGCCATCAAAAGGAATGAGAGCTTGCCATTTGCAATGACGTGGCTGGAACGGGAGGGTGTTATGCTGAGTGAAATAAGTCAATCAGAGAAAGACATGTATGATATGACCTCACTGATATGAGGGATTCTTAATCTCAGGAAACAAACTGAGTGTTGCTGGAGTGGTCGGGGTGTGGGAGGGATGGGGTGTGGGTGATAGACATTGGATAGGGTATGTGCTATGGTGAGCGCTGTGAATTGTGCAAGACTGTTGAATCACAGATCTGTACCTCTGAAACAAATAATGCAATATATGTTAAGAAAAAAAGAAGAAGATAGCAGGAGAGGAAGAATGAAGGGGAGTAAATCGCAGGGGGAGATGAACCATGAGAGACGATGGACTCTGAAAAACAAACTGAGGGTTCTAGAGGGGAGGGGGTGGGGGGATGGGTTAGCCTGGTGATGCGTATTAAAGAGGGCACGTTCTGCCTGGAGCACTGGGTTTTATGCAAAAACAATGAATCATGGAACACTACATCAAAAACTAATGATGTAATGTATGGTGATTAACATAACTATAAAAAATAATAATAATAAAAATCCCACCTCTTGGAAATCCAAGCTGTTAGGACAAAGGCATAGAAACCACACCCACAACTTAATAAAGGACAGGCATCCGGTTAGCCAGATGTTGCAGATCACCACCACTCTCACGAAGTCACTCCACAGTCAACTCAGGATCTGTGCTCTCCCCAGAATTACGAGGTGCGCCACATTCTTCCAATACTCCATCCTTAGAACAAAACCTTTAACTGTCCTCGTCTGTCCTGTGTGCAGGCTCACAGTGAGCCCTGCGAAAGCCAGACACCTTCTTGAGAGCACTCAGCCTCTCACGCCTATCCTAGCAGATGGGGGTGCTGTTCTCCCTGACTTCTGTACCAACTAGAAAATACTTTGAACAAGTCTTGTCATACTCCATGCAAAAGGCATATTCTTCATCTACAACATTATTGACTATGAAACACCACAGATTCCTCGCACCTTCTTGAACCTGGGTAAATTTTAGATACAGGTTGGCCAGAGCTATTAACCCCAATCCCCATACCCCCCCAACACACACCCCTACCTTGTGCATTCCAGACCAGTTTCCATCAACGTTGCTCATTCTCAGCCATTGTCTCTGCAGAAGAGTAGAGTAGTACTGAGGTGCCGGGACTGAGGTGCTAGGTACTAAGCCAGCACCTTGGACCCACTCGCTACCAGAAATCAATACTCATTTTATCAACAGATGCATCACAGAAGACATTGCCACCATAGCAATTAGAAAAGTCATTACAACAGAGGACCTAACAACCTGTACCAGTCTCCATGGCCCCACTCCCTGGCTCCAAGGATTGGCTCCTCCATGGGCATGTGACCTGGTCCCAGCCAGGGAGGTAACAGAAAACTTGGGTCTCAGCCTTCAGAGCAAAGCATGGGGTGGACCGCCCAGTATAGGGGCTTTTCCATCACGACTGCAGAAGTGACCTAGGCCAGGCCAGTGCCAGCACCACAGAGGGCCCAGGAGGCCAGGGGCTCAAAAACATTGCTGAGGGCTGAATCAAACTCATCCTGAAGCCCACATGTGCCAGGTCCTCCACTGACTCATGAAAACCTTAAACATATTCATGATCTTGGCCTGAACAAGATGACCGTCTGCATGGTATATACCCCCAAGGTACACCCACTAGGCAATGGGGACATATTCAGCCAAACAATACCTACGTGTACTTCAACCACAGACAAACATCTTGTGGGAAGCTCCAGGCATTCAGATAAATGTGGGGGAGTTCCTGATGCCTTAATTGTTGGCCAGTCTCACTATCATCTTTCCTTTCAAGTTTAGGGGCCAGGGTCAGGCAGGATAGATCCCAGTGTATGCCCACGCTGCCATTTGAAAATAAGAGCCCTCTCCGCCATCGTAAATCAGGTTGCAAAACTGGGGTGTGGGAAACTGCCACCCATGGGCCAAATGTGGCCTCCCCCTGTATTCTGTAAATAAAGTGCAGCTGGAACATTAGTTATGGATGGTCTGTGGCTGCTTTTAAGCCACAGTGCAAGAGTGGAGTCACTGTCAGGGAGACCACGTGGATTGCAACGCCTAACAGAAAATCTTTACAGAAGATTTTACAGAAAAGTCTGTGCCGATCCCCATTCTAAAACGTAATATTATCATGTCACTCCTTTGAGCAGAACGTAGTGTTTTCTGGGGAAAAACTAATTTCTTTACCCGCGTAGGCGAGGAGTTCCATCATTTTAGCCAGAACTCCATATCCACCCTCCTCTATTTCTACCTTTAATGGCACATCTACATACCTGCAGCCCAATGGGAATTCACTATAGTTTACATGGTAGTGATGCTCAGAAACGGAGGTGCAAGTGTGAACGTGTGAGTGTGAGAGTGTGTTGACTCTTTGTTAGCCACGGTATGCAAGTAGAACACAATACAGTAGCATGCTTTCTGTCTCACAGGGACGGCCACATTATGTGGTTACATAATGATATCAGAAAGAATCCACCTTCATAGAACAAACTTCATCTAGGAAGACTCTCAAATCCCTTGTCCTGGGCACTATGCTCCACCGAGGCTGGGGGGACACAGAGGGACAGAGAGTCACCCAGCCCATCAGGGTTTTGTAGGGTACCTGCTATCCCAGGGGAAAAGATCCCGAAACCATTCATCTACCTGTCATCCAGCCAGGCAGCTGTGAGAGAGACCTACTCCGACAGGAAGGGCAGACTGAGAAACAACACATGACAGCATGCTGCGACAAGTGCCACTGCAGGGACGGTCAGGAGGACTGGGGTGTGCAGGGTTGGCCAGAGAAGGGGGCAGGGGGACCGGGAATGCTCCCGGATGATGATCAAGGCTGTGTCACTACAGGGGACGGTCAGGAGGACTGGGGTGTGCAGGGTTGGCCAGAGAAGGGGGCAGGGGGACGGGGAATGCTCCCGGATGATGATCAAGGCTGTGTCACTACAGGGGACGGTCAGGAGGACTGGGGTGTGCAGGGTTGGCCAGAGCAGGGGCAGGGGGACCGGGAATGCTCCAGGAGGATGATCACAGCTTGTCATTACTTGGGAATCTCAGGAGGACTGGGGTGTGCAGGGTTGGCCAGAGCAGGGGCAGTGGGACGAGGAATGCTCCAGGAGGATGTCACAGTTGTGTCCTTGTGTGGCGACACGTGTTAGTGTGACTGGGCTTTGGCCACACAGGAAATGATGGGGGGGGGGAGGTGTCGCTGAACTGTCTTCTGTAAGGTAAAAGATTAGTAATGAGATTTCTTTTAGTACGATTTCATTTTACATGCTTTTATGAGCCCCTAAAGCTAGTTGTGTATGACATGAGGTAGGTAGTTTGCCATTTCTTTCAAGTCTGAGGTACCAGGCGCACAGCACACTTGATATTTATTTTTGTTGCTTTTATAATATGATGACTTTTCCTGCTTTTATCTCCGACCCAATGACAGGGAACAAAGACAACACAGATCTGCACACTTGGAAATATCAACAGAAACCTGCAAACCCAGGGTCTCATAGGAGCTAAAGCTTAAGGACCAGGGTGACAAAAAGGGGAGGAAGATAGCAAGTAACCAAAGGAAGATGCCATGTGTCTGTGAGTTGGCCACCTTCTCCACCTGTCGGAAGGGAGCCATGCTGAGAGGAGGGAGCCACACCTGGGCCTGGTCCCTCTGGGCTGCCCTTGAGCCTAGAAGAGGATGTGCTGAGCTGGGGGTGGGTGCAGTGGGGAGATGGGCAGCTGGCCACAGATGCTACCTGCCAAGTACCTGTAGGAGCACCTCCCGGTCCTCAGCTAAGGTGAAGCAATAATTACGTTTAGTTACATAATTATCATGACAGGAAAGGTGATCAGTGCTTTGAGTGACTATCTTCTCTCCCGTTTTATTTTTTAAAAACACTTTATGGAGTTACGACTGACATACAAAAAGCTGTGCATAATTAATGTATTCAAATTGACCCTGACCCTAACCCTAATATCTAGTTAGGTTATACACAATTTAGAATTTAGCTTAATTGTGCTGCTGGGAAATAAATATTTTGCTTTTGTCTGCCGGGCTGGGCTCAGTTTTTATGTTTATTTTAGAAGACAACTGTTGCATCAATATATTGTTTCTTGGCATTGTTCAGCATAGGTAATGTGTGCACTCCTTGTGTACACATAATCATATTTAAGTTTTTTTGCAAAACATAAAGCTTTCAGATGTAAAAAAAAAGAATATGGCTTCTAAATTATATGACGGTTTTTAGGAGCTGGGGAATCCAGGGACCAACCTACTCTATCTTATTCTCCCTTGAATTTGATAGGTTTTTAACACATTCTGCCACGTGCTATCTAGACAACGGCCACACGAGGGCAACATTGAGTAAACATTAGGGCAAACTGGCCAGAAAGCCAATTCTTCCTTCATCCTGTAAAACCTTGTTCATTCACTGTTTACAGATCATTCTATAGATAATTAATAGTGTGACTTCGTTGAATTTAAAAAAAACTAATTCTTTGAAACTGTTAATATAATATGTTTTTAAAAATCTTGGAGTGGTGAGCAGATGAAGATCCAGGGGCCTGGGAAAAGGCTGCTACTATTGAATATGTTCAGATCTAATTAGGAAACAAGCATGATTTAAAGTCCACTTATTTCACAAAGCGTTTGTGTCAACTAACAGTATTGAACCCACACAAAATAGTGCAGGTCAGAAGAAAACAAAATAAGAATCAACAGCCTCAAGAGGCAGAGAAAGAGCCATACCCAGGAGCAAAGAAGACAGACCACGGAGGCTAGGCTCAGGCTGACAACTCTGTAGTAGAAGGGTGTGTTAACCCCTTCATTAGAGTTTGGAGGTTAACAGAAAAGAGCATGAAAAATAACCAAAGTCACTATCCCTTCTCAGTGAATTTGCAGCATAAAAAGAGGTACATTTTAACATCAAAATTAAGGGGAAGAGTAAAACTGTGGAAACTTCACAGGGAATGAAAATAAGGTGCTATCAGCATAAAAAGAACTATCTTATATAACAGATGTTGTTTGTAATCCACATGGTAACAACAAAACAAAACTCTAGAGTCCCAAAACAAGAAAAGGGGGAGACCAAACGCACTGTGGAAAACCAGCACTTCACAAAGGTAGACAGAAACGGGGGGGGGGGGAATAAGCAAGGGGCTACAAAACAATCAAACGTAAGACATAAGGGGGCAGTACTGCGTTCTTCCATATCAATAATCACTCTAAATATTAAAAATTGAATTCACCAATCAATAGGCAGAGTGGTTCCATGGATTAAAACACGAGAACCAACAGCAGCAGAACAGGCATTCTCCTCAAGTGCACGTGGGACTTTGTCCAGAAAGGACTGCACCATAGGACACGCAACAACTCTTAGCTCATTTAACAAGACTGAAATGATACCCACTGTCTTTTCTGACCACAATGGTATGGAAAGAGAAATCAGCAAAAGGAAAGCTGGAAAATCCACTAATATGTGGAAACTAAACAAGACACTTCCGAACGATCAACGGGTCAGTGAAGAAATCAAAAGGAAAATAAAAAATTACCTCAAAATAAATGAAAATGGAAAGACAAGATTTCAAAACATACAGAAGGCAGCAACAGCAGCTCTGATAGTTTAAAGTGGTAAGTGTGTATATTAAGAAATTGGGGGGGTGGAGCAAGATGGCGGAGGAGTAGGAGACCTAGATTTCGTCTGGTCTCAGGAATTCAGCTGAATAGGGATCAAACCATTCTGAACACCTACGAACTCAACAGGAGATCAAAGAGGAGAGTAGCAACAACTCTCTGAACAGAGAAGCGACCACTTACTGGAAGGTAGGACGTTCGGAGAAGTGAATCCGAGGCGATATTGGGGAGGATAGACCGCGGGGGAGGGGCCTCCGCCGGCCGCTTCTGGCAAGTGCTAGAGCCGCAGAGCACAAAATCGGACCTTTTAGAAGTCAGCTCCACTGAGGGATGTCGCTCCAGTGGCTAAGCGGGGGTGGAACCCTCGCGGGACAGTGGGGACTCAGGACCCTTGGGGTCACAGAAAGACCGGGGGAGCCTGAGTGCGGCAGAGCTCCCAGGGATCGGAGCAGGGAAGCCGGCTGCAGAGACGGAGCCGAGGCGCGGGCTCTCAGCTCGGGGTGGCCATAGACTGTGATCCGCGGCCCAGTCGGGCCACTGCTCCTGCAGCAGGGACCCAACAAGCGGCAGATCCGGGGAGACTCCCCTTCCTTCCCGGGGAGGAGCGGCACGGAAGTGCACTGCAGGGATCTGCTGAGTTTAGAGACTCCACACGGGGTCAGGTGCCAGAGATACAAACGCTCGGTCACAGGCCGGGTGAACACGGAGAGCGGCCGGAGACCAGGGACAAGGGAGTGACTGCTTTTCTCTGGGGGCGCACTGAGGAGCGGGGCCCCGAGTTCTCAGCTCCTCCGGGTGGAGATTGGGAGGCCACCATTTTTGCCTGGTCCTCCAAGGCTGTACGGAGAGCTTTCAGGGAACAAAAGCTCCTGAGATCAAACCCGAGCAGCTTGCTTAGCCCGGACGGACAAGGGCGGGGCAATTCAGCCTCCGGCAAAGACATTTGGAAACCACGGCAACAGGCCCCTCCCCCAAAAGATCAGCACGAACAGGCAACAAGCCAAGACCAAGTTTACCGATCAAGGAGAACGGGAGAACTGCAGCACTAGGGGAATACTGCACATAGAATTCATGGCTTTTTTTTACCATGATTCATTAGTTCATCAAAGTTAATTTTTGTTAACTGTTTGTTTTTCTTTTTCTTTTTCCCTTTTCAACCAACATCTTATCAATCTCTTTAAAAAAAAACATTTTTTATTTTTCATTTTTAGAGTCATATTTTATCCCTTCATAGTAGTTACCCTTATTTTTGGCATATATATATAAGTTGTTCTCTCTTTAAAATTTTGAGATACAGTTTCTTCTAACAGATAAAAATATACCCTAAATCACTAGTGTATGGTTCTGTTCTAGTCTCCTGCCTGATCACATTCTCTCCCTTTTTTTCTTTTTTTTTTTTAAATCTTCTTTCTTTTTTCAAACAACTTCTTATCTTATCAAGTCCTATTATAAAATCTTTTATAATTTTCATCTTTACAGTCATCTTCTATCCCTTCATTGTATCAACCCTTATTTTGTACATATATGTCTTTCTTCATTTAAAATTTTAGGAGGCACTTTTTTCTAACAGACCAAAATGCACCCAAAATCTAGTGTGTGGCACTGATCTATGCACTAGGCTGATCATATTTGATCACCTTCTGCTTTTTTTGTATTGTTCTGTTTTTGTTTTTATCTTTCGTTTTCTTTTTTTTTTTCTTTCTTTTTTCTTTCTTTCCCTTTCTTTTCCCCTGGTTTCAGGTCTTTTCTGATTTGTATACAGTATATTTGCTGGGGACGTTGTAAACCTGTTAGCATTTTGTTCTCTCATTCATCTATTCTCCTCTGGACAAATGACAAGCCGAAAAAAATCACCTCAGCAAAAAGAACAAGAGGTAGTACCGTCAGCCAGGGACCTACTCAATACGGACATTAGTACGATGTCAGACCTAGAGTTCAGAATCATGACTTTAAAGATACTAGCTGGGCTTGAAAAAAGCGTGGAAGTTATTAGAGAAACCCTTTCTGGAGAAATAAAAGAACTAAAATCTAACCAAGTCGAAATCAAAAAGGCTATTGATGAGGTGCAATCAAAAATGGGGGCACTAACTGCTAGGATAAATGAGGCAGAAGAGAGAATCAGTGATATAGAAGACCAAATGATGGAAAGTAAAGAGGCTGAGAAAAAGAGGGAGAAACAACTACAGGATCACGAGGGCAGAATTCGAGAGATAAGTCATTCGATAAGATGAAACAACATTAGAATAATTGGGATCCCAGAAGAAGAAGAAAGAGAGAGAGGGGCAGAAGGTATATTGGAGCAAATAATAGCAGAGAACTTCCCTAATGTGAGGAAGGAAACAGGCATTAAAATCCAGGAGGCACAGAGAACCCCTCTCAAAATCAATAAAAATAGGTCAACACCCCGACATCTAATAGTAAAACTTATGAGTCTCAGAGACAAAGAGAAAATCCTGAAAGCAGCAAGGGAGAAGAGATATGTAACCTACAATGGTAAAAATATTAGATTGGCAACAGACCTATCCACAGAGACCTGGCAGGCCAGAAAGGACTGGCAAGATATCGTCACAGCACTAAAAGAGAAAAATATGCAGCCAAGAATACTATATCCAGCTAGGCTGTCATTGAAAATGGAGAGATAAAAAGCTTCCAGAACAAACAAAAACAAAAGGAATTTGCAAACACGAAACCAGCCCTCCAAGAAATATGGAGAGGGGTCCTCTAAGCAAAGAGAGAGCCTAAAAGCAGCAAAGATCAGAAAGGAACACAGACAACATACAGTAACAGTCACCTTACAGGCAATACAATGGCACTAAATTCATACCTTTCAATAGTTACCCTGAATGTAAATGGGCTCAATGCCCCAATAAAAAGACACAGGCTATCAGATTGGATTAAAAAACAAGACCCATCCATATGCTGTTTGCAAGGGACTCATTTTAGACCCAAAGACACCCCCAGATTGAAAGTGAGGGGGTGGAAAACCATTTATCATGCTAATGGACACCAAAAGAAAGCTGGGGTGGCAATCCTTATATCAGACAAACTAGATTTTAAAACAAAGACTGTAATAAGAGATGAAGAAGGACACTATATCCTACTTAAAGGGTCTATCCAACAAGAAGATCTAACAATTGTAAATATCTATGCCCCGAACATGGGAGCAGCCAATTATATAAAGCAATTAATAACAAAAGCAAAGGAACACATTGACAACAATACAATAATAGTGGGGGACTTTAACACGCCCCTGACTGAAATGGACAGATCCTCTAAGCAAAAGATCACCAAGGAAATAAAGACTTTAAATGACACACTGGACCAAATGGACTTCACAGAC
The DNA here is from genome assembly GCF_037043125.1 of Eumetopias jubatus. Taxonomy (NCBI): domain Eukaryota; kingdom Metazoa; phylum Chordata; class Mammalia; order Carnivora; family Otariidae; genus Eumetopias; species Eumetopias jubatus. The sequence continues at coordinate 111,489,947 of NW_028274818.1, read as the reverse complement.
ATATTCAGAACATTCCATCCCAAAGCAACAGAATACACATTCTTCTCTAGTGCCCACGGAACATTCTCCAGAATTGATCACATCCTAGGTCACAAATCAGGTCTCAACCGGTACCAAAAGATTGGGATCATTCCCTGCATATTTTCAGACAACAATGCCTTGAAAGTAGAACTCAATCACAAGAGGAAAGTCGGAAAGAACTCCAATACATGGAGGCTAAAGAGCATCCTACTAAAGAATGAATGGGTCAACCAGGAAATTAAAGAAGAATTAAAAAAATTCATGGAAACCAATGAAAATGAAAACACAACTGTCCAAAATCTTTGGGATACAGCAAAGGCAGTCCTGAGAGGAAAGTATATAGCAATACAAGCCTTTCTCAAGAAACAAGAAAGATCTCAAATACACAATCTAACCCTACACCAAAAGGAGCTGGAGAAAGAACAGCAAATAAAGCCTAAACCCAGCAGGAGAAGAGAAATAATAAAGATCAGAGCAGAAATCAATGAACTAGAAACCAAAAGAACAGTAGAACAGATCAACGAAACTAGGAGCTGGTTCTTTGAAAGAATTAACAAGATTGAAAAAACCCTGGCCAGACTGATCAAAAAGAAAAGAGAAATGACCCAAATCAACATAATCATGAATGAAAGTGGAGAGATCACAACCAACACCAAAGAAATAGAAACAATTATAAGAACATATGATGAGCAACTCTATGCCAGCAAATTAGATAACCTGGAAGAAATGGGTGCATTCCTAGAGATGTATCAACTACCAAAACTGAACCAGGAAGAAATAGAAAACCTGAACAGACCTATAAGCACTAAGGAAATTGAAGCAGTCATCAGAAATCTCCCAAGAAACAAAAGCTCAGGGCCAGATGGCTTCCCAGGGGAATTCTATCAGACATTTCAAGAAGAATTAATACCTATTCTCCTGAAACTGTTCCAAAAAATAGAAATGGAAGGAAAACATCCGAACTCATTTTATGAGGCCACCATTACCTTGATCCCAAAACCAGACAAAGATCCCATCAAAAAGGAGAATTGAAGACCAATATCATTGAGGAAAATGGATGCAAAAATTCTCACCAAAATACTAGCCAATAGGATCCAACAGTACATTAAAAGGATTATTCACCACGACCAAGTGGGATTTATCCCTGGGCTGCAAGGCTGGTTCAACATCCGCAAATCAATCAACGTGATACAATACATTAACAAAAGAAAGAACAAGAATCATATGATCCTCTCAATAGATGCAGAAAAAGCATTTGACAAAGTACAGCATCCTTTCTTGATCAAAACTCTTCAGAGTATAGGGATAGAGGGTACATACCTCAATATCATAAAAGCCATCTACGAAAAACCTACAGCGAATATCATTCTCAATGGGGAAAAGCTGAGAGCTTTTCCCCTAAGGTCAGGAACGCGGCAAGGATGTCCACTCTCACCACTGCTATTCAACATAGTATTAGAAGTCCTAGCCACAGCAATCAGAGAACAAAAAGAAATCAAATGCATCCAAATCAGCAAAGAGGAAGTCAAACTCTCACTCTTTGCAGATGATATGATACTGTATGTGGAAAACCCAAAAGACTCCACCCCAAAACTGCTAGTACTCATACAGGAATTCAGTCAAGTAGCAGGCTATAAAATCAATGCACACAAATCAGTGGCATTCCTATACACCAACAAGACAGAAGAGAGACAGATCAAGGAGTCGATCCCATTCACAACTGCACCCAAAACCATAAGATACCTAGGAATAAATTTAACCAAAGAGGCAAAGGATCTGTACTCAGAAAACTATAAAATACTCAGGAAAGAAATTGAAGAAGACACAAAGAAATGGAAAAACGTTCCATGCTCATGGATTGGGAGAAACAACATTGTGAAGATGTTAATGCTACGTAGAGCAATCTACACATTCAATGCAATCCCTATCAAAATACCATCCACTTTTTTCAAAGAAATGGAACAAATAATCCTAAAATTTGAATGGAACCAGAAGAGACCCCGAATAGCCAGAGGAATCTTGAAAAAGAAAAGCAAAGCTGGCGGCATCACAATTCCGGACTTCCAGCTCTATTACAAAGCTGTCATCATCAAGACAGTATGGTACTGGCACAAAAACAGACACATAGATCAATGGAACAGAATCGAGAGCCCAGAAATGGACCCTCAACTCTATAGTCAACTTATCTTTGACAAAGCAGGAAAGAATGTCCAGTGGAAAAAAGACAGTCTCTTCAACAAATGGTGTTGGGAAAATTGGACAGCCACATGCAGAAGAATGAAACTGGACCATTTCCTTACACCACACACAAAAATAGACTCCAAATGGTTGAAAGACCTAACCGTGAGACAGGAGTCCATCCAAATCATAAAGGGGCACACAGGTAGCAACCTCTTCGACCTCAGCCGCAGCAACTTCTTCCTAGAAACATCACCAAAGGCACAGGAAGCCAGGGCAAAAATGAACTATTGGGATTTCATCAAGATAAAAAGCTTTTGCACAGCAAAAGAAACAGTCCACAAAACCAAAAGACAACTGACAGAATGGGAGAAAATATTTGCAAATGACCTATCAGATAAAGGGCTAGTATCCAAAATCTATAAAGAACTTATCCAACTCAACACCCAAAGAACAACTAATCCAATCAAGAAATGGGCAGAAGACATGAACAGACATTTTTCCAAAGAAGACAACCAAATGGCCAACAGGCACATGAAAATTGCTCAACATTGCTCGGCATCAGGGAAATCCAAATCAAAACCTCAATGAGATACCACCTCACACCCGTCAGAATGGCTAAAATTAACAAGTCAGGAAACGACAGATGTTGGCGGGGATGTGGAGAAAGGGGAACCCTCCTACACTGTTGGTGGGAATGCAAGCTGGTGCAACCCCCCTGGAAAACAGTATGGAGGTTCCTCAAACAGTTGAAGTTAGAGCTACCATTCGATCCAGCAATTGCACTACTGGGTATTTACCCCAAAGATACAAATGTAGGGACCCGAAGGGGTACATGCACCCCAATGTTTATAGCAGCAATGTCCACAATAGCCAAACTGTGGAAAGAGCCAAGATGTCCATCGACAGATGAATGGATAAAGAAGAAGTGGTATATATACACAATGGAATATTATGTAGCCATCAAAAGGAATGAGATCTTGTCATTTGCAACGACATGGATGGAACTGGAGGGTGTTATGCTGAGTGAAATAAGTCAATCAGAGAAAGACATGTATCATATGACCTCACTGATATGAGGAACTCTTAATCTCAGGAACAAACTGAGGGTTGCTGGAGTGGTCGGGGATGGGAGGGATGGGGTGGCTGGGTGATGGACATTGGGGAAGATATGTGCCACGGTGAGCGCTGTGAATTGTGTAAGACTGTTGAATCACAGATCTGTACTTCTGAAACAAATAACGCAACATATTTTAAGAAAAAAGAAAAAGAAGAAGATAGCAGGAGAGGAAGAATGAAGGGGAGTAAGTCAGAGGGGGAGACGAACCAGGAGAGATGATGGACTCTGAAAAACAAACTGAGGGTTCTAGAGGGGAGGAGGGTAGGGGGATGGGTTAGCCTGGTGATGGGTATTAAAGAGGGCACATTCTGCATGGAGCACTGGGTGTTATGAACAAACAATGAATCATGGAACACTACACCAAAACAAATTATGTAATATATGGTGATTAACATAACAATAAAAAATTTAAAAAAAAAGAAATTGGAAAGACCTCAAATAACCAACCTATCTTTACATCTCAAGGGACTGGAAAAACAACAACAAATTAAGCCCAAAGTTAGCAGAAGGAAGGAAACAATACAGCCCAGAGCAGAAATAAATGAAATGGGAATGATAAAAAAAAAAAAAACTAACCGAAAGCATTGATGAACCTGAGAACTGGTTCTATGAATAAGATAAACAAAATCAACAAACCTTTAGTTAGACTAAGAAAAAAAAAAAAGACTCAAGTAAGGGTGCCTGGGTGGCTCCGTCGTTAAGTGTCTGCCTTCGGGTCAGGTCATGATCCCAGGGTCCTGGGATCGAGTCCCACATTGGGCTCTCTGCTCTGCGGGAAGCCTGCTTCTCCCTCTCCCACTCACACTGCTTGTGTTCCTGCTCTCGCTATGTCTCTCTCTGTCAAATAAATAAATAAAATCTTTAAAAAAAGACTCCAATAAAATTAAGCGTGAAAAAGGAGACATTAGGGGCGCTTGGGTGGCTCAGTCAGTTAAGCGTCTGCCTTCAGCCCAGGTCATGATCCCGTGGTCCTGTGATCGAGTCCCATGTCAGGTTCCTTGCTCAGCACGGAGTCTGCTTGTCTCTCTCCCTCTCCTCTTGTTCCTCCCCCTGCTTGTGCTCTCTCTCTCTCTCTCAAATAAATAAATAAAATATTTTTTTTAAAAAGAAAACAAAAGACATTACAACTGAGACTGCAGAAAAGGGGGATTGTGAAACTAAACAATTACAACCCAAAATCTCAGATAACTTAGAATAAACAGATCCATTCCTAGAAACAAGCAACCTACCAAACTGAATCAGGAATAAATAAAAAATCTGAACAGACCAATAGAGACTAAAGAGATTGAATCAGGAATCAAAAACCTCCCAACACAGGGGGCGCCTGGGTGGCTCAGTCGTTAAGCGTCTGCCTTCAGCTCAGGTCATGATCCCAGAGTCCTGGGATCGAGCCCCACATCGGGCTCCCTGCTCTGCGGGAAGCCTGCTTCGCTTCTCCCTCTCCCACTCCTCCTGCTTGTGTTCCCTCTCTCACTGTGTCTCTCTCTGTCAAATAAATAAAATAAAATCTTTAAAAAAAAAAACAAAAAACCTCCCAACACAGAAACCTCCCCCAGGACAAGACAGCTTCACTGGAGATTCTATCAGACAGTCAAAGAAGAATTAACCCCTGTTCTTCTCAAACTCTTCCAAAAAATTGAGGAGGGAATACTTCCAAAATAAGCTTGTGAGGCTGCCATTTCCCTGATACCAAAGCCAAAGAAGGACTCCACAAGAAAAAAACCTACAGACCAATATTTCTGATGAATCCAGATGCAAAAACTCTTAACAACATATTAGCAAACTGAATTCAAGAACACATAAAAAGGATTATACATCATGAGCAAGTAGGATTTATCCCTGAAATGCAAGGATCATTAAACATACACAAATCAATAAATGTGATACATCACATTAATAAAATGAAAGGAAAAAAATCACATGATCATCTGAATAGATGCAGAAAAAGCACTTGACAAAATACATCATTTAATAAAAACCCTTAGCAGATCCGGTATAGAAGGAACGTACCTCAATGTATTAGAGGCTATACGTTATGAGCCCATGGCTAACAGTATACTCGCTGGTGAAAAATTGAAAGCTTTTACTCAAGGAGCAGGAACAAGATGTGGATGCCCACACACACCACTCTTATTCAGTTTGGTATTAGAAGTCCTTGCCAAAGCAATCAGGCAAGACAAAGAAACAACAGGCATCCAAATCAGGAAGGAAGAAGTGAATCTGTCACTGTTTGCATATAATACGATTTGGTATATAGAAAATCTAAAAGGCTGTTAGAGTTCAGTCACGTTGCAGGATACAGAATAAACTTATGCAAATTATTTACATTCCTATACACTAAGAATGAAACATCTGAAAACGAAATAAAGAAAACTACCCCATTCACAATAGCATCAAAAACAATAAAATATTAGGAATAAATTTAACCAAGGATGTGAAAGTCCAGTACACTGAACTAGAAGACTTTGCTGAAAGAAATCAAAGAAATGCAAAGACAAACAAATGGAAAGACATCCTCTGTTCATGGATCAGAAGAATTTATATTGTTAAAATGTCCTTCCTGAGGAAAAAAGAACAAAGCCATAGTTACCACACTTCCTGACTTCAAACTATACTACAAAGCTTCAGGAATAAAAACAGTATGTTACTGAGAGGAGGAGCAAGATGGCAGAGCAGTAGGAGACCTAAATTTCATCTAGTCACAGGCATTCAGCTAGATGGGGATCAAACCATTCTGAACACCTACAAACTCAACAGGAGACCAAAGAGAAGAATAGCAACAACTCTCTGAATAGAAAAGCGACCACTTTCTGGAAGGTAGGATGTGCAGAGAAGTGAATCCGAGGTGATATTTGGGACGATAGATGGTAGGGGAGGGGGCATTCTTCAGGCACTACTAGCAAGTGATAGAGCAGTGGAGCACAAAATCGGAACTTTTAGAAGTCAGCTCTACTTAGGGATGTCGCTCCAGTGGCTCAGAGGAGGGTGGAGCCCTCGCTGGGACAGTGTGGTCTCAGGACCCTCGGGGTCACAGAAGGACCAGGGGTGCCTGAGGGCAGTAGAGCTCCCAGGTATCGGAGCAGGGAAGCTAGCTACAGAGACAGAGCCAAGGAGTGGGCTCTCAGCTAGGGGTTGCCATAAAATGTGATCCACAGCACAGTCGGGCCGCTGCTCCTCCAGCAGGGACCTAACAAGTGGCAGATGCACGCAGACTCCCCTTCCTCCCCCAGGAGGAGAAGCGCAGGAGTACAATGCAGGAATCTGCTGGGTTTGGAGACACCACACGGGGTTGTGTGCCAGAGATAGAAATGCTACGCTGGTTCACAGGCCGGGTGAGCACAGAGTGAGGCCAGAGACTGGGGAGAGAGGAGTGATTGACTGCTTTTCTCTGGGGGCTCACTGAGGAGTGGGGCCCCAATTTCTCAGCTCCTCTGGGGTGGGGATTGGGAGGCCGCCATTTTCACTCTCATCCTCCAAAGCTGTACTGAGAGCTTGCAGGGAACAAAAGCTCCCGAGAGCAAACCCGAGTAGATTCCTTAGCCCGAACCAGCAAGGGCAGGGCAGTTCAGCCTCCAGCAAAGACATTTGGGAACCACGGCAACAGGTCCCTCCCCCAGAAGATCAGCAAGAACAGCCAGCCAAGACCAAGTTTACCGATCAATGAGAATGGCAGAACTCCAGCACTAGGGGAATACTGCACCTAGAATTCATGGCTTTTTTCCCATGATTCTTTAGTCTTTCAAAGTTAATTTTTTTAATTTTCTTTTTGAAATTTTCTTTTTCCCTTTTTCAATCAACATCTTATCAATTCCTTTTTAAAATAATCTTTTTCACTTTTCATTTTTGGGGTCATATTCTATTCCTTCATAGTAGTTACCCTTATTTTTGTACATATATAAGCTTTTCTTTCTTTAAAATTTTGGGAGGCACTTTCTTCTGATCATAGTTGATCATATTCTGTTTTTCTTTGTTCATTTGTTTTTTATCTTTTCTTTTTCATTTTTTTTCTTTTTACTTTCTTTTCCTCTCTTTTCCCCCACTTTCAGGTCTCTTCTGATTTGTTTAATGTATATTTGTTTGGGATCATTGTTACTCTGTTAGCGTTTTGTTCTCTCATTCATCTATTCTTCTCTGGACAAAATGAGAAGGTGGAAAAAAATCACCCCAGAAAAAAGAACAAGAGGCATTTCCGACTACCAGGGACCTAATCAGTATGGACATTAGTAAGATGTTGGAACTAGAGTTCAGAATGACGATTTTAAAAATACTAGCTGGGCTTGAAAAAAGCATGGAAGTTATTAGAGAAACCCTTCTGGAGAAATAAAAGAACTAAAATCTATCCAGGTCAAAATCAAAAAGGCTATTAATGAGGTGCAATAAAAATTGGAATCTCTAACTGCTAGGATAAATGAGGCAGAAGAGAGAATTAGTAATATAGAAGACCAAATGATGGAAAATAAAAAAGCCCAGAAAAGGAGAGATAAACAACTATTGTATCAGGAGGGCAGAATTTGAGAGATAATTGATACCATAAGATGAAACAATATTAGAATAACTGGGATCCCAGAAGAAGAAGAAGAGAGGGGCAGAAGGTATATTGCAGCAAATTATAGCAGAGAACTTCCCTAATTTGGAGAAAGAAAATGCATCAAAATCCAGGAGGCAGGGAGAACCCCCCTCAAAATCAATAAAAATGGGTCAACACCCCGACCCATTTTTTTAAAGATTTTATTTATTTATTCGACAGAGACAGAGACGGTGAGAGCAGGGACACAAGCAGGGGGAGTGGGAGAAGGAGAAGCAGGCCTCCCGCTGAGCAGGGAGCCCGATTTGGGACTCAATCCCAGGACTGTGGGATCATGACCTCAGCCGAAGGCAGCCTCTTAATGACTGACCCACCCAGGCGCCCCAACCCATTTTTAATAGTAAAACTTACGAGTCTCAGAGACAAAGAGAAAATCCTGAAAGCAGCCTGGGAGAAGAGATCTGTAGCCTACAATGATAGAAGTAGTAGACTGGCAACAGTCCTATCCACAGAGACGTGGCAGGACATAAAGGACTGGCATGATATTTTCAGAGCACTAAAGGAGAAAATTATGCAGCCAAGAATACTGTATCCAGCTAGGTTGTCACTGAAAATACAAGGAGAGATAAAAAGCTTCCAGGACAAACAAAACTAAAAGAAATTACAAACAACAAACCAGTCCTACAAGAAATATTGAAAGAGGTCCTCTAAGCAAAGAGAGAGCCTAAAAGTAACATGGACCAGGAAGGAACAGAGACAATATACTGTAAGAGTCACATTACAGGAAATACAATGGCACAAAATTCATATCTTTCAATAGTTACCCTGAATGTAAATGGGCTAAATCCCCCAATCAAAGGACACAGGCTATCAAATTGGATAAAAAAACAAGACCCATCGATATATTTTCTGCAAGAGAGTCATTATAGACCCAAAGACACCCCCAGATTGAAAGTGAGGGGGTGGAAAACCATTTACCATGCTAATGGACACCGAAAGAAAGCTGGGGTGGCAATCCTTATATCAGACAAATTAGATTTTAAAACAAAGACTCTAATAAGAGATGAGGAAGGACACAGTATCCTACTTAAAAGGTCTATCCAACAAGAAGATCTAACAATTGTAAATATCTATGCCCCGAACATGGGAGCAGCCAATTATATAAGGCAATTAAAAACAAACGCAAAGAAAAACATTGACAACAATACAATAATAATGGGGGACTTTAACACCCCCTTCACTGAAATGGAGAGATCATCTAAGCAAAAGATCACCAAGGAAATAAAGACTTTAAATGACACACTGGACCAAATGGACTTCACAGATGTATTCAGAACATTCCATCCCAAAACAACAGAATACACATTCTTCTCTAGTGCCCATGGAACATGCTGCAGAATAGATCACATCCTAGGTCACAAATCAGGTCTCAACCAGTACCAAAAGATTGGGATCATTCCCTGCATATTTTCAGACCACAATGCTTTGAAACCAGAACTCAATCACAAGAGGATAGTCGGAAGGAACTCAAATACATGGAGGCTAAAGAGCATCCTACTAAAGAATGAAAGGGTCAACGGAAATTAAAGAAGAATTAATGGAAATAAATGAAAATGAAAACACAACTATTCAATATCGTTGGGATGCAACAAAGGCAGTCCTAAGAGGAAAGTATATGGCAATACAAGCCTTTCTCAAGAAACAAGAAAGGTCTCAAATACACAATCTAACCCTACACCTAAAGCAGCTGGAGAAAGAATAGCAAATAAAGCCTAAAACCAACAGGAGAAGAAAAATGATAAAGATCAGAGCAGAAATCAATGAAATAGAAACCAAAAGAACACTAGAACAGATCAATGAAACTAGGAGCTGGTTCTTTGAAAGAATTAACAAGATTGATAAACCCCTGCCAGACTTAGCAAAAAGAAAAGAGAAATAACCCAAATAAATAAAATCATGAATGAAAGAGGAGAGATCACAACCAAAACCAAAGAAATACAAACAATTATAAGAACATTTTATGGGAGGCGGAGCAAGATGGCGGAGGAGTAGGAGAACTAGATTTCTTCTGGTCTCAGGAATTCAACTGAATAAGGATCAAACCATTCTGAACACCTACGAACTCAACAGGAGATCAAAGAGGAGAGTAGCAACAACTCTCTGAACAGAGAAGCGACCACTTACTGGAAGGTAGGACGTGCGGAGAAGTGAATCCGAGGCGATATTCGGGAGGATAGACGGCGGGGGAGGGGCCTCCGCCGGCCGCTTCTGGCAAGTGATAGAGCCGCGGAGCACAAAATCGGACCTTTTAGAAGTTGGCTCGGCTGAGGGACGTCGCTGTAGTGGCTAAGCAGGGAGTGGATTCCTACCGGGACAGTGTGGTCTCAGGACCCTTGGGGTCACAGAAAGACAGGGGGTGCCTGAGTGTGGCAGAGCTCCCAGGTATCTGAGCGGGGAAGCCGGCTGCAGAGACGGAGCCGAGGCGCGGGCTCTCAGCTCGGGGTTGCCATAAACTGTGATCAGCGGCCCAGTCGGGCCACTGCTCCTGCAGCAGGGACCCAACAAGCGGCAGAGCCAGGGAGACTCCCCATCCTACCCTGGGAGGAGCGGTGCGGGAGCGCACCACAGGGATCTGCTGGGTTTGGAGACTCCACACGGGGTCAGATGCCAGAGATAGCAACACTCGGTCACAGGTCGGGTGAGCACGGAGTGCGGCTGGAGACCGGGGACACGGAAGTGACTGCTTTTCTCTGGGGGCACACTGAGGAGCGGGGCCCCGAGTTCTCAGCTCCTCCGGGTGGAGATTGGGAGGCCAGCATTTCTGCCCTGGTCCTCCAAAGCTGTACCAAGAGCTTGCAGGGAACAAAAGCTCCTGAGATCAAACCCGAGCAGCTTGCTTAGCCCGGACCGACAAGGGCGGGGCTTCGGGGCAATTCAGCCTCCGGCAAAGACTTTTGGAAACCACAGCAACAGGCCCCTCCCCAGAAGATCAACACGAACAGCCAGCAAGCCAAGACCAAGTTTACCAATCAAGGAAAATGGGAGAACTCCAGCGCTAGGGGAATACTGCACATAGAATTCATGGCTTTTTTTTACCATGATTCATTAATTCATCAAAGTTAATTTTTGTTAACTGTTTTTTTTTTATTATTCTTTTTTCCCTTTTTCAACCAACATCTTATCAAACCCTTTTTAAAAAAAATTATTTTTCATTTTTAGAGTCATATTTTATCCCTTCATGGTAGTTACCCTTATTTTTGGCATATATATATAGGTTGTTCTCTCTTTAAAATTTTGAGATACAGTTTCTTCTAACAGATCAAAATATACCCTAAATCACTAGTGTATGGCTTTGTTCTAGTCTCCTGCCTGATCACATTCTCTCCCTTTTTCCTTTTTTTTTTTCTTAAATCTTCTTTCTTTTTTCAAACATCTTCTTATCTTATCAAGTCCTTTTATAAAATCTTTTATAATTTTCATCTTTACAGTCATCTTCTATCCCTTCATTGTATCAACCCTTATTTTGTACATATATGTCTTTCTTCATTTAAAATTTTAGGAGGCACTTTTTTGAACAGACCAAAATACGCACAAAATCTAGTATGTGGCACTAATCTATGCACTAGCCTGATCATATTTGATCATATTCTGCTTTTTTTGTATTGTCCTGTTTTTGTTGTTATCTTTTTTTTTCTTTCTTTTTTCTTTCTTTCCCTTTCTTTTCCCCTGGTTTCAGGTCTTTTCTGATTTGTATACAGTATATTTGCTGGGGACGTTGTAAACCTGTTAGCATTTTGTTCTCTCATTCATCTATTCTCCTCTGGACAAAATGACAAGACGAAAGAAATCACCTCAGCAAAAAGAACAAGAGGTAGTACCGTCAGCCAGGGACCTACTCAATACGGACATTAGTACAATGTCAGACCTAGAGTTCAGAATCATGACTTTAAAGATACTAGCTGGGCTTGAAAAAAGCGTGGAAGTTATTAGAGAAACCCTTTCTGGAGAAATAAAAGAACTAAAACCTAACCAAGTCGAAATCAAAAAGGCTATTGATGAGGTGCAATCAAAAATGGGGGCACTAACTGCTAGGATAAATGAGACAGAAGAGAGAATCAGTGATATAGAAGACAAAATGATGGAAAATGAAGAGGCTGAGAAAAAGAGAGAGAAAGAACTACAGGAGCACGAGGGCAGAATTCGAGAGATAAATGATTCGATAAGACAAAACAACATTAGAATAATTGGGATCCCAGAAGAAGAAGAGAGAGAAAGAGGGGCAGAAGGTATATTGGAGCAAATAATAGCAGAGAACTTCTCTAATGTGAGGAAGGAAACAGGCATCAAAATCCAGGAGGCACAGAGAACCCCTCTCAAAATCAATAAAAATAGGTCAACACCCCGACATCTAATAGTAAAACTTACGAGTCTCAGAGACAAAGAGAAAATCCTGAAAGCAGCTCGGGAGAAGAGATATGTTACCTACAATTGTAGAAACATTAGATTGGCAACAGACCTATCCACAGAGACCTGGCAGGCGAGAAAGGACAGGCAAGATATCGTCAGAGCACTAAAAGAGAAAAATATGCAGCCAAGAATACTATATCCAGCTAGGCTGTCATTGAAAATAGAAGGAGAGATAAAAAGATTCCAGAACAAACAAAAACTAAAGGAATTTGCAAATATGAAACCAGCCCTCCAAGACATATTGAAAGGGGGGGCGCCTGGGTGGCTCAGTTGGTTAAGAGACTGCTTCGGCTCAGGTCATGATCTTGGAGTCCCGGGATCGAGTCCCGCATCGGACTCCCTGCTCAGCGGGGAGTCTGCTTCTCCCTCTGACCCTCTTCCCTCTCGTGCTCTCTATCTGTCACTCTCTCTCTCTCAAATAAATAAATAAAATCTTTAAAAAAAAAAGAAATATTGAAAAGGGTCCTCTAAGCAAAGAGAGAGCCTAAAAGCAGCAAAGATCAGAAAGGAACACAGACAAATAAAGCTAACAGTCACTTTACAGGCAATACAATGACACTAAATTCATACCTTTCAATAGTTACCCTGAATGTAAATGGGCTCAATGCCCCAATCAAAAGACACAGGCTATCAGATTGGATTAAAAAACAAGACCCATCCATATGCTGTCTGCAAGAGACTCATTTTAGACGCAAAGACACCCCCAGATTGAAAGTGAGGGGTTGGAAAACCATTTACCATGCTAACGGACATCAAAAGAAAGCTGGGGTGGCAATCCTTATATCAGACAAACTAGATTTTAAAACAAAGACTGTAATAAGAGATGAGGAAGGACACTATATCCTACTTAAAGGGTCTATCCAACAAGAAGATCTAACAATTGTAAATATCTATGCCCCGAACATGGGAGCAGCCAATTATATAAGGCATTTAATAACAAAAGCAAAGAAACACACTGACAACAATACAATAATAGTGGGGGACTTTAACACCCCCCTGACTGAAATGGACAGATCCTCTAAGCAAAAGATGAACAAGGAAATAAAGACTTTAAATGACACACTGGACCAAATGGACTTCACAGACATATTCAAAACATTCCATCCCAAAGCAACGGAATACACATTCTTCTCTAGTGCCCATGGAACATTCTCCAGAATTGATCACATCCTAGGTCACAAATCAGGTCTCAATCGGTACCAAAAGATTGGGATCATTCCCTGCATATCTTCAGACCACAATGCTTTGAAACTAGAACTCAATCACAAGAGGAAAGTCGGAAAGAACTCAAATACATGGAGGCTAAAGAGCATCCTACTAAAGAATGAATGGGTCAACCAGGAAATTAAAGAAGAATTAAAAAAATTCATGGAAACCAATGAAAATGAAAACACAACTGTTCAAAATCTTTGGGTCACATCAAAGGCAGTCCTGAGAGGAAAGTATATAGCAATACAAGCCTTTCTCAAGAAACAAGAAAGGTCTCAAATACACAACCTAACCCTACACCTAAAGGAGCTGGAGAAAGAACAGCAAATAAAGCCTAAACCCAGCAGGAGAAGAGAAATCATAAAGATCAGAGCAGAAATCAATGAACTAGAAACCAAAAGAACAGTAGAACAGATCAACGATACTAGGAGCTGGTTCTTTGAAAGAATTAACAAGATTGATAGACTCCTGGCCGGATTATCAAAAAGAAAAGAGAAATGACCCAAATCAACAAAATCATGAATGAAAGAGGAGAGATCACAACCAACACCAAAGAAATAGAAACAATTATAAGAACATATGATGAGCAACTCTATGCCAGCAAATTAGATAACCTGGAAGAAATGGGTGCATTCCTAGAGATGTATCAACTACCAAAATTGAACCAGGAAGAAATAGAAAACCTGAACAGACCTATAACCACTAAGGAAATTGAAGCAGTCATCAAAAATCTCCCAAGAAACAAAAGCCCAGGGCCAGATGGCTTCCCAGGGGAATTCTATCAGACATTTCAAGAAGAACTAATACCTATTCTCCTGAAACTGTTCCAAAAAATAGAAATGGAAGGAAAACTTCCAAACTCATTTTATGAGGCCACCATTACCTTGACCCAAACCAGACAAAGACCGCATCAAAAAGGAGAATTACAGACCAATATCCTTGATGAACATGGATGCAAAATTTCTCACCAAAATACTAGCCAATAGGATCCAACAGTACATTAAAAGGATTATTCACCACGACCAAGTGGGATTTATCCCTGGGCTGCAAGGCTGGTTCAACATCCGCAAATCAATCAACGTGATTCAATACATTAACAAAAGAAAGGACAAGAAATATATGATCCATTCAATAGATGCAGAAAAAGCATTTGACAAAGTACAGCATCCTTTCTTGATCAAAACTCTTCAGAGTATAGGGTTAGAGGGTACATACCTCAATATCACAAAAGCCTTCTCTGAAAAACCTACAGCGAATATCATTCTCAATGGGGAAAGGCTGAGAGCTTTTCCCCTAAGGTCAGGAACGCGGCAGTGATGTCCACTTTCACCACTGCTATTCAACATAGTATTAGAAGTCCTAGCCACGGCAATCAGACAACAAAAAGAAATCAAAGGCATCCAAATCGGAAAGAGGAAGTCAAACTCTCACTCTTTGCAGATGATATGATACTGTATGTGGAAAACCCAAAAGACTCCACCCCAAAACTGCTAGAACTCATACAGGAATTCAGTAAAGTAGCAGGATATAAAATCAATGCACAGAATTCAGTGGCATTCCTACACACCAACAACAAGACAGAAGAGAGACAAATCAAGGAGTCGATCCCATTCACAATTGCACCCAAAACCATAAGATACCTAGGAATAAATTTAACCAAAGAGGCAAAGGATCTGTACTCAGAAAACTATAAAATACTCAGGAAAGAAATTGAAGAAGACACAAAGAAATGGAAAAACGTTCCATGCTCATGGATTGGGAGAACCAACATTGTGAAGATGTCAATGCTACCTAGAGCAATCTACACATTCAATGCAATCCCCATCAAAATACCATCCACTTTTTTCAAAGAAATGGAACAAATAATCCTAAAATTTGTATGGAACCAGAAGAGACCCCGAATAGCCAGAGGAATATTGAAACAGAAAAGCAAAGCTGGAGGCATCACAATTCCGGACTTCCAGCTCTATTACAAAGCTGTCATCATCAAGACAGTATGGTACTGGCACAAAAACAGACCCACAGATCAATGGAACAGAATCGAGAGCCCAGAAATGGACCCTCAACTCTATAGTCAACTTATCTTTGATAAAGCAGGAAAGAATGTCCAATGGCAAAAAGACAGTCTCTTCAACAAATGGTGTTGGGAAAATTGGACAGCCACATGCAGAAGAATGAAACTGGACCATTTCCTTACACCACACACAAAAATAGACTCCAAATGGTTGAAAGACCTAAACGTGAGACAGGAGTCCATCCAAATCCTAAAGAAGAACACAGGTAGCAACCTCTTTGACCTCAGCCGCAGGAAATTCTTCCTAGAAACATCACCAAAGGCACGGGAAGCCAGGGCAAAAATGAACTCTTGTGATTTCATCAAGATAAAAACCTTTTGCACAGCAAAAGAAACAGTCCACAAAACCAAAAGACAACCGACAGGATGGGAGAAAATATTTGCAAATGACATCTCAGATAAAGGGCTAGTATCCAAAATCTATAAAGAACTTATCCAACTCAACCCCCAAAGAACAAATAATCTAATCATGAAATGGGCAGAAGACACGAACAGACATTTCTCCAAAGAAGACATCCAAATGGCCAACAGGCACATGAAAAAGTGCTCCACATTGCTCGGCATCAGGGAAATCCAAATCAAAAACTCAGTAAGATACCACCTCACACCAGTCAGAATGGCTAAAATTAACAAGTCAGGAAACGACAGATGCTGGCGGGGATGTGGAGAAAGGGGAACCTCCTACACTGTTGGTGGGAATGCAAGCGGGTGCAACCCCCCTGGAAAACAGTATGGAGGTTCCTCAAACAGTTGAAAATAGAGCTACCCTACGATCCAGCAATTGCACTACTGGGTATTTACCCCAAAGATACAAATGTAGGGATCCGAAGGAGTACATTCACCCTGATGTTTATAGCAGCAATGTCCACAATAGCCAAACTGTGGAAAGAGCCAAGATGTCCCTTGAGAGATGAATAGATAATGAAGCAGTGGTATATATACACAATGGAATATTATGCAGCCATCAAAAGGAATGAGATCTTGCCAATTGCAATGATGTGGATGGAATGGGAGGGTGTTATGCTGAGTGAAATAAGTCAATCAGAGAAAGACATGTATCATATGACCTCAGTGACATGAGGAATTCTTAATCTCAGGAAACAAACTCAGTGTTGCTGGAGTGGTCGGGGGTGGGAGGGATGGGGTGGCTGGGTGATAGATATTGGGGAGGGTATGTGCTACGGTGAGCGCTGTGAATTGTACAAGACTGTTGAATCACAGATCTGTACTTCTGAAACAAATAATGCAATATATGTTAAGAAAAAAAAGAGGAATAAGATAGCAGGAGAGGAAGAATGAAGGGGAGTAAGTCTGAGGGGGAGACGAACCATGAGAGATGATGGACTCTGAAAAACAAACTGAGGGTTCTAGAGGGGAGGGGGGTGGGGGGATGGGAAAAAATGAAAATGAAAGCCAATATCACTCAAGAACATAGATGCCAAAATCCTCAACAAATTATAAGGAAACTGAATTCAACAATACATCGGGAGAATCACACAACACAATCAAGTGGGGTTTATTCCAGGGATGCCAGGATGTTTGCACATGTGCACATTAAACATCAGGATACACCATCTTAAAATAATAAAAGATAAAAATCATATGATTGTAACAATAGATGCAGAAAGAGCACTTGACAAGATTCGATATGCATGTATGATAAAAACTATAAACCATCTGGGTATATGGGGAACATAGACCATATTTGAAAAGCTCACAGCTAAAATCATACTCAAGGGTGAAAAGCTGAAAACTTTTCCACTAAGATCAAGAACAAGACAAAGATTTCCACTCTCCTCACTTTCATTCAACATAGTATTGAAAGCCCTAGTCAAAGCATTTAGACCAAAAAAAAGAAAGAAAGATAAAGAAACAAAGAGAGAGAGAGAGAAAGAAAGAAAGAAAGAAAGAAAGAAAGAAAGAAAGAAAGAAAGAAAGAAAGAAAGAAAGAAAGAAAGAAGAAAGAAAGAAAGAAGGAAAGAAGGAAAAAGAAAGAAGAAGAAAGAAAGAAAGAAAGAAAGAAAAGAAAAGATGAAATCCAAATAGGAAAACTGTCACTATTTGCAAATGACATACTATATATAGAAATCCCTAAAGATTCCACCAAAAAACTGTTAGAATAAATAAATTCAGTAAAGCTGCAAGACACAAAGTCAATATACAGAGACCTGGTGCATTTCGTTTTTTTAAGATTTTATTTATTTATTTGACAGAGATAGAGAAACAGCACAAGCAGTGTGAGCAGCAGAAGGGGACGGAGAAGGCGACACCCCACTGAGGAGGGAGCCCAATGAGGTTCTCGATGCCAGGACCCTGGGATTGTGACCTGAGCCAAAGACAGATGCTTAAACTGACTAAGCTACCAGGTGTCCCAACTTGTTGCATTTCTGTATAGTGATGACAAACTTCCACAAAGAGAAAATAAGAAAACAATGCCATTTACAGTTGTATCAAGAAAAAAAAATCTAGGAATAAAAGTAAGAAATGAATCAACCCGCAGTTCTGAGGCATGCAGAATAAGTCCAGGCTTGCAGAACAGTGAAAAAGGAGTGGGAAGCTGCTTGGCTCCTGAAAGCCATTACCTTTATAGGTCTTACTACACTTTCAGACGATGACACATCATCCAACGTTCAAAGGCTCTGTTATAAAGCCAAATATCCAATCCGGGAAGCTCTCTTAAAAAGTTTAAATATGTGTGATAAAGGCCTTATGACCACTGTTGTTTATGTCTACACCATGCAGCTGTGTGATGCGGTTAAAGCACTGAAGGCCCCAGGCTGTACCATCCCAGTGGCTTCCGTGCCCACTGGCTTTCCAGCTGGACAGACTCATTTATTTATTTATTTATTTATTTGAGAGAGAGAATGAGAGATAGCACGAGAGGGAAGAGGGTCAGAGCGAGAAGCAGACTCCCTGCTGAGCAGGGAGCCCGATGTGGGACTCGATCCTGGGACTCCAGGATCATGACCTGAGCCGAAGGCAGTCGCCCAACCAACTGAGCCACCCAGGCGCCCTGGACAGACTCATTTAAAAACACGATTGGAAGAGATCAGATTGGCTGTGGAAAATGGAGTTATGGAAATCGATGTGGTGATTAATAGGACCTTGGTGCTGACCGGCCAGTGGGAAGCCCTGTGTGATGAGATTCGTCAGTTTTGCAAGGCCTGTGGGGGGCTCATCTCAAAACCATCTTAGCTACAGGAGAACGTGGATCTCTTACTCATGTCTATAAAGCCAGTATGATCGCAATGATGGCAGGATCAGACTTTATTAAGACCTCTACTGGAAAAGAAACGGTAAATGCCACTTTCCCAGTAGCTATAGTAATGCTGTGGGCCATTAGAGATTTCTTTTGGAAAACTGGAAACAAGGTAGGTTTAAACCAGCAGGAGGCATCCGCAGTGCCAAGGATTCCCTTGCTTGTCTCTCTCGTGTGAAGGAAGAGCTGGGAGATGAATGGCTGACGCCAGAACTGTTCCGAATAGGTGCCAGTACTCTGGTTTCGGACATCGAGAGGCAGATTTACCATCACGTTTCAGGAAGATAGGTGGCCTATCATGATCTTCTGATGTCTTAAATCTGTGACCAGTTCCGGAAAAGTGCTTTACAGCAACATGTAAAATGTGTTTTTCTATGTAATCGCTAAAATTGTTTAATTAAAACATGACGGAATGAATAGATAACTGACTTTTTTCCCGCCTTAAAACTTTCACTGAATTTAATTCAAAGAATAAAAGAAAAAATCAACGAATCCATACATGGAATTCTTTTCAGGTGCCTCTGAGTGGTCCTAATTACTTGAAGATCTGTTTTGTTAATTTTGTGAAGATTTTCTCCTAAAAATTCTGAATAAAATATTAATCATAGCTTTGACAGCATTAAATACTAAGGGGGGGGGACGTTAAACTGCCCAAGAAACGTGTCTTTAGTGAAAGAAAACGTAGCATCCCTGAGCTGCCGGCCATACTCTGACGAATTCAGGAGTCACTGACTTGGCACTAACTTCCTGCCATGAAAATCTGTCTTTAATTTTTGCAACAGATATGCTCTCTTATTAATTGTTTTGTTAATGAAACTCTTGTCAGTACATGATACTAGGCTATTGCATTTTTTAAATAAAAAAATCTCTGTAGTTTATTTTTTTGGAAAAATAAAATTGTATGGTGCTGGCCTAGAAACAGACACACAGGTCAATGGAATAGAATAGAAAGCTCGGAAAATGATAATCATAGCACTTTTGGCAAAGTTTACTCATTAGAGTCAGTACATTAAAGGTTTATTTAAACTTAGCTCTGATATTATTAACTCTGAATGGGAATTAATATTTATTAATATTAATTAATCAGCTGTTTCAACAGCTGATTCCAATAAATGCTTCTGTTCAAACATGTTTTATATAAATATATATTATAAAATAAGGATGATTTAGAATGCACATTTTTAAGAAAACTTAAAATCACTTTAATAAAACTATCATGGAGAAGGAAATATAGATATCCATCATCACAACTGATAGCATCACAAAAGATGACAATCACACACAATCCGTATTTGATGGAAGGATATAACATGACTTGAGAAGTTCTGCCCAAATGTTTAACCTTTTGGGAGCTATAGATCCAGCTACTCATTTAAAAATCACATGTCAGAGAAGTGTCCTAACAAATAGTATGACATGTAATCAATGAAGTCCACACTGCGTATATTCTTACGGGAAAAATATTTTCTCAAAGGAAAACGCTAAGACAAAAGCGGAGGAAGGAGGAAGAGGAGGGAGAAGGAGAAGCAGAAGCAGAAGCAGAAGAAAGCTGAGAAACTAACCCACACAAGCTATGGTCTTAACTGACGACACAGCAGCAGACAATATGCAGTGCGGAAAGGACTGACTCTTCAGTGAACTGCACTGGAAAACCACACGCTACATGCAGAAGAATGGAACTGCATCACTTTCTTACACAAAAATTTAAATGGATGAATGACTTGAACATAAGACCTGAATCCATAAACCTCTGAGAAGAAAGCACAGGTAGTACGTTTCTGGACATGGTTTTGGCAAAGAGTATTTTAGATCGGACACTAAAAGCAAAGGCAACAAATGCAAAAATAAACAAGTAGAACGACATGAAATTGAAATCTTCTGCACAGCAAAAAAAAAAAAAAATACTAATAAAAAACTTAAAAGGTGGACTACCCAATGAGAAAAAATAACTGCAAATCATATGTGTGAGAAGAGGCTAATATCCAAAATACCCAAAACACTCATACAAATCAAAACAAACAAACAAAAACTTGTATAAAAAATGGGGAGAATATGTGAACGGATACGTTCCAAAGATGGCACCCAGGTGACCAACAGACACAGAAAACGTTGTTCAACATCACAAATCATCGTCAGGGAAACATAAGTCAAACCTGTAATCCGCTATCACCTCACAACTGTTGGGACGGCAATGGTCCCAGAGACAGACACCAGGTGTGGTCAAAGGTGTGTAGACAAGGGGACCCTGTGCACTGTTGGTGGGAATGTACATTGGTACAACCACTGTGACAAACAGTATAGAGGTTCCTGAAAAAATGAACACAACTACCACATGACCCAGGAATTACTCTACTGAGTATTTATCTAGAGAACACAAAAACACTACCTCAAGAAGATAGATGTACTCCGTTGTTCACTGCAGCATTATTCACAATAACCAGACATAGAAACAGAGACCTTGGGAGCATTATGCTAAGTAACTCAGACACAGAAAGACAAATACCAGATGTTCATGGACGTTCCACATGGAAAAATATACTGAACGCATAGATACTGAGAACAGACTGGTGGTTGCCAGATTCGGGGATGGGGGGCACGGAAGGTGGTCAGAGGCACAATGTTCGAGTGATAAAATCCGTAAGTCATGGAACATTCTGTGCAGCATGGAGACTAAAGCTAACCCAGCAGGATGGGGTACAGTTTCCCCCACTATTTGAAAGTACATTGATCTTAGGAAACCTTTCACAGCAGAAATGGTGTAAACCAAGGGAGGAATTACCATTCATTTATACAGAAAAAATAGTGAGCAAGCTCAGACTCCAAAAATGACTTCTCTTTGGCTTTCCTTAGGCCTCAGGACACAAATTCCTAATGGATGGAGATAAAGCACAGCTGATGCTCACAGACACAATTCAAAGCGCTGGGGGCTGGACATGGTGAGCGGTTCCCAGGAAGGAGCTGGTTGTGGTGTTCGCCGCCTCTGCAGTGGCTCCCAGCAAAACAGATGCTGAACGCGATGCTCAGTTTTCGACTTTTTTCATAAGAGGGAAATCCTCTTCAGGTTTCTTCCTGTTACTGAAGCCAGGCAATGACGTAGATCTTTCAAAGAAAGCCAGTGTCTCACCGTGAACTTTTAAAAAGTGGGGAACACTTGTACTTGAAATTTGCTGAGGGAGTAGATGTTAACTGTTCTCCCGGACACACACATCAGCAGATACACCGAGAAAGGCACCTTCCCGAGCGTGCGGAACACAGACAACCTCCTACCCCCAGAAACCTCCTCCTTCCCTTCGCTCAGGACAACCAATCAAAGCTGGGTGTTACACCAATTCCTCCTTTCTCCCATTCCCAGTATCTAACCCATCAGCAAATCCAGTGAGCTCCATCTTCAATGCAACCAGAACATGACTGACCACTTCTTCCAAGGCCACCTGTCTGGTCCACACTGGAGCCCATCTCTTACCTGAGTTCCTGGAAAACCTTCATCATGGCCCTCCGTTGCCCATCCTCAACCCTCTGTCATCTGTTCTCAACACTGTAGTCAGGATGGCCCAGTGAAAAAGGGTCCCATGGGGTCACAACCCTGCAATGGCTTTCTGTCTCCCTCTGTCAGCTCCCTGAGGTCATGTCCTAAGCTGTCTCCTGTGGCCACAGTGTCTTCTTGCTGCTCCTGGCCATACCCGGTGTGCTCCTGCCCCAGGGCCTTTGCACATGTTTTCCCTTCCCTTTAGAATGCTCTTGATGTGATATCACTCACCTTCTTTAGATCTTGACTCAAGGATCACCTTCCTTGTGAGGGCCCACTAGCGCCTATGTGAATAGCAAGTACCACCCCCACCTCCCCTTCAGCACCCCTGCCCTGTCTCATGCTCTGTATTTCCATAGCAGTTATCACAGTCACCAGTCCATCTCAGCAGGGCAGAACCAGAGGCCTACACTGATGGTTTCACCACTGACTCCCTCCTATTTCCTGTTCCAAAGCCCTGGGGAAAAGGTGCCCCAGGGCTCTTGCACAACCAGAATGCGCAGGACCAGGGGGTCCACCTACTGTACCCTGAACACCATCAGGAAAATGAGCCACACGAGGACTCCACCTGCACATGAGACCTGAAACCAGACACCTTCCTCAGTTACAGGTGAGCACACACACTTCCTCCCCTTGCCTGAGGTGCTCATCTGAGAAAGCTGAACAGAGACCCATCCCAGGGTCCAAATCTCCCTCTGGCCAAGGTCCTGGGAAACAGACTTCTCTCCTCCCTGCACCAACCACCTGCGATTAAAGTCCAGAATCCTCCCGTCGTCAGGCAGAGTGGTGAACCTGTCCCTCTTTTCTGTGACGTCATCACAAACCAGGCTTTGCTGCACAGATTTCAGGAAGGAGCCTGCAGCAGGGTCAGCGGACTGCACAGGTTCAGCCTCAGTCTCACACATCAGGTTCCACTTGGAAATAGACCTTCATGGAGACTGGTGTCCTGTGTGGCCTCAGTTCCAAACAGAGGAGCTAAGATTTCAGTTCCACATAAAAAGTGACCTCTTGCACACAGCACAGGAATGTGGAGAGGATTTCTCAGGCTTGTGGCTCTGGAAGAAGTGCTTCTCCCAGCTGAATTCACCGACACGAGGCAGGGGACATCTGCTGTGCCTCCTCTGAGGAAGCAGGGGGCACACTGGGCAAGAATCAATAATGCTGTGTGTGGGCTTCTTCCCACCCACCACCTGGCTGAGCCGAGGGCTCGAGAACGAAACAGGGAACAACGCTCTTATCACATCTGCAGCAGGAGGGCTGGCCAGGGAGTAGAACACGGTCTCTGTCCCTGTAGCAAGCTGGCCTGCCCATCATGACCGACGGTCCACCACCAGGGCATCACAACCTCCCAGCTATCTGATCCGACTACCCTGCCAGGCTCAGACCTGCTGACACAGTGAGTCATAAGACCCAGCAACTTCTTTCCACTCCAGCTCAAGGCTTCTCACAGAGAAGCAAACTCCAGCCTCACAAATGTGCTCATCATTAGCTCTGGAGTTCCCTGGGTGGTGTCTACACTGGCCCACACAGGTGTCCCATCCAGACCACTCCACAAATGCCCTAGGGTTTCAAGCCACTTTCAAGCTGCCCTTAGAAAGGCAGGAATTGGCCTAATTAGGCACACCAGCCAGGTGATACCATGTGCTGGAAACTCGGACAATATCCTCGCTGAACACCGACACTTCCAAGTCCAAGCTACAAATCTTCACTCACTGGATGCTGAGCACCGTGTCAGCACCAATGCTGCTCTTTCAATTCACTTGTCTCCAATTCCGTAAAATCAGAAACCAAGCTCCAGTCACCACTCCATTTTTCCCTTCAGAGAAATAAGGCAAATGACAGAATAAAACACTATGTATGCACAGCACACTTCTATCAAAATATAATCCCTTCATCTTTCTCATACAGGCAGCCCTACATTACCCATATTAATGAGAGATACCACAAGTTCAATCATTATATATATAGGAGACCTTGTGTTTTTCTTTTTGATATTCGTATCTCGAAGTCAATATCTATATTGCTTTCTTAAAATAATAATAATAATAATAATAATAATAATAATAATAATAATAATAATGTGGTCACATAAGGGTCTGGATCTCCATAGCCACACAACATGGCTCTGGTCCAGATAAGGATGAAGACACAACCTCTCAGCCCACGAAGCGAAGCCCTTTTCCTCAGGGATCCCAACACACCTCACGGGTGATGAGTTCCTTTGCTACATGGAGTTGTCCTAGTACAAAGGATGCAGGCACCCTCCAGGATTCCTTCCGTTTTCTTCATAAATTCCCCAGCTCAAGTTGCAAGTGACTCACCGGGTCAAGCTTCCAGAGCCCAGGATGGGCCACCAGGTAAGCAGCTCCCTCGGGGAAGGCTAACAGGGGGTTCAATTTCCTTTGGGAGCACGATGCACCACTCCCCGAGCTCCTAAAGAACCTACACTCCTTCTCCATGTGTCCCTCTCACAAAGGGCACGGCACCCTGTTACAGCTCTGAGGCTGTGTTTTACTTTAAAACATAATTTCTAATATCAGAATGTGGTTCATGGAAGAGGAAAACATGAACACCCACAAAGGATTCTTTTAGTATTTCAGAAGATTGTTCTCCCATTGTTTAATTGAAACAGGAAATAAAAAAGCACAGATAGCCCCTTCCAGTAGCAGGTATGATTCACTTTGGTGATTGGAAGAAGAGCAGGAAATAAAAGAGTAACAGATGTTCTGATGACCTGTCATTTCCACCATCTAAGTTTTGCAACTTCACACACACTCAAAGAAAGAAGCTCAAACAAACGTCTCAGCCTGGCAACTCTGAGACGTCTGAACCGGAGTGACAGGGACAGACGATGACGTCGTGTATGTTGGGTGAGGCTGGTGGCACAGAAGAAGGTGCTCGGCCAGCTCTCCACCTGGGCCTCACCTGTCCTCAGCCAGGAACCTCCTCACAGCCCTCACCTGTCACAACTCTCACACGGGAGACCCACAGCCACCCCTGGAGCCCGCCCTGCCCACACCCTCCTGCTCAATGCACTCAGCTCTCCTCTGAGACCCCTGTGAATTTTACCCAGACGTGGAACTCCCCCATCTGCTGCAGAGCTCCAGGATTCCACCTCTTCTTCCAAAATGACACTGGCCCAAGGCTTTCATGAGAAAGGTGGAAGGCTACCTAATGAATGGTTCACACCTACTTTCCCCTTCTGTCATATTTCTCTGCACTGACCTTCCTACCTGGGCAAACTGTCACATATCAATGGAACATGAAAATGCTCTGAATCTTTCATCACAGCCTTCCGAGGACCCCTTGTGAGGTAAGAAACTAGTGTATCCTACAACAGGGTGTTTTAAAACTATCATCTACAGAATAGTACAGCCAAAATCACTACATTTTTACCCTACACTTCATGAAGCAGAACATTGTCTTTTTCTTTTCTTCTTTTACTTAAATTCCAGTTAGTTAACATGCAGTGTAATATTCGCTTCAGGCGTAGGATTTAGTGATTCCTCACCTGCATATGACACCCAGTGCTCATCCCAACAAGTACCCTCCCTAATACCCATCACCCATTTAACCCTTCCCCCCATGCACCTGCCCTCCAGCAACCCTTGGTTTGTTCTCTAAGGTTGAGTCTGTTTCCTCATTTGCCTCTCTCTTCCCCGCCCCCCGCAACTATGTTCATCTGTTTTCTTTCTGAAGTTCCACATATGAGTGAGATCATAGGAGATTTGTCTTTCCTTACTGATTTTGCTTAGCTTAATCCACTCTAGATCCATCCACATCCTTGGAAATGGTAAGATTACCAATGACATTGTCTTTTTTGGAAAAGTGAAATTACTCTTCCAAATTACTCCTCAACTCATCTGTTTCTCATGTCACTTGAGTGTGGTCTGGTTTACTCCAGCCTCCAGGGCCCACCCGGAGGACCCTCCTGCACCATCCTAACAGACCATTACCACCATCCCCAGGCAGAGGCAGTGCACACTACTGAAGTTGGGGGACGGCTCTGGGGCTTACTGCCACCACACCTGTGCTCTGGGGCACAGGGACACCCTGCTGAACTCAGGGTGCTGCTTAAGGTCCATTACCTGCACTGTCTATGACAGGGGACAGGGGGCATCCCACTGAAATTGCGGGCTGTGTGTCGTCCTTACATGCACTCTTCCTGGGGAACATGGGAAACCATGAAATGTCTACAACCCACCCCACAAAAGCTCAGGTGAGCAAGTGCCCTGGAGTTCACAGGTCTGGGGGATATGGCCAGTTGATGGACTTTGGGCAGAAGAGACTTTCAAGGGGAAAAGAAAACTCATCTGAGTTGGCAGCATTAGCTCACTGCCTGTGGCCTTCTAAGACCCCCACCTCCCACCCAGCCCACACCGTATCCCCGGAACCCCCACCTCAGCCCACAGCACGGACTCACCCAGCCAGGAACTACTCAGGTCAACTCTTTTGGAGCGCCATTTCACCTGCCCCACCTCTGCATCCCTGGGCAGCCCCAGGTCCACCCACAGAGAGGTAGCTCCACCCCCACATGGTGATTGGTCAGGGAGGGTTGTGCCCCGAGCCCACTGGATGCTGCACCTGCCTGTACCATGCAACCCACCCTCACACCAGTGCCTCTCTGTGAGTGCAGGTGGTCCTAGAGGCACCTCCTAGCCCCAACACCTGGCTCAGTGGGGCAGGTATGGGTGGGGTCATGGGTAGGGCCCCCCAGACATCCGACCCCTTTTGCTGACCCCTCTGGCTGCAGACCACCCCCAGAGGTCTGCCCCATCTCCTCCTGCACCAACCCTGCCTACAGAGCTGTTTCTGGCTCCCGGCAAGGTTAGGTGCTCTCAGACCCTCCAAGGCTTGGGCTTTAGGAAATGCCATGGTTTCCCACATTTCCAAGGCAATTTTAAACCCAAAAAGTAATGCTCTAAGCGGGAAGAGCTTCAATTTCTTGTCTCACCCAGGAAGTGGATAGTGCTTCTTAGACCTTCAAAGCATCCTTGTAGGATGAGCCCTTTTGAGCTAGAATATATATACATATGCCTGGTTCTGCAGGGAAATGTCCAGGATGAAGAATAGCCACCCTTCTGTGCTATTGGAGTTGTGAACCAGGAACATTTATTTTTCACTTAAAAAGAAAATATACTGTTACTGTCAATACTAAATGAACAAACCGTTTTAAACAGTTTAGAGAAAAATGAAGAGTTTTATTCAAACCCACCTCAGGACAGCGGCCTGGGAGACACAATCTTCACAAGAAGGGAGTGCTCCAGGGAAGGATCATTTGGGGCAGGTTTATATATTTGTTCTGTGTTGTTTTACATACAGAGTTACACATCATCATGAGGAAGAACATTCCAGAAAGTTACAGACTTTTTCTTATGTTTTCAGTTTGTGCAAGTCAGTATG
The DNA here is from genome assembly GCF_037043125.1 of Eumetopias jubatus. Lineage (NCBI taxonomy): Eukaryota > Metazoa > Chordata > Mammalia > Carnivora > Otariidae > Eumetopias > Eumetopias jubatus. The sequence continues at coordinate 111,462,165 of NW_028274818.1, read as the reverse complement.
ACTTGAATCTTATGGGAACCAGAGAGGTTCTTTTGTTTTTCTTATCTTTATGTTTGCAATGGCATTTTTTGGTTATCTGTTTCTTCTCAAAGCAGATGTACAATATGTGTTTGGGGATGAAACATGGCCCATGCTTTGAGGTTTTACCCAGCTGTTATGAGCTTGGTAAAATGTTAAAGGATATCTTCCATGGGAGCCCAGGATCAGAGCCCATGGATGGTAAAAGGTAAAAATCACCATTATCATTATAATTACACTTAAAGGGAAGAACTTGAGGCAAAACACCTTTAACATTAGTACCAAGAAATCATGTTGAAAAAGAAGACCAAACCTGGGGGCATCACACTGCCTGACTTCAAGCTACATTACAAATGTGATCATCAAGACATCATGGTACTGGCACAAATACAGACACATAGATCAGTGAAACAGAATAGAGAACCCAGAAATGGACCCTTGACTCTATGGTCAACTACTCTTTGATAAAGCGGGAAAGACCATCCAATGGAAAAAAGACAGTCTCTTCAATAAATGGTGCTGGGACAACTGGACAGCCACATGCAGAATAATGAAACTGGATCATTCTCTGACATCATACACAAAGATAAACTCAAAATGGATGAAAGACCTCAAGGTGAGACAGGAATCCATCCAAATCCTAGAGGAGAACACAAGCAGTAACTTCTTTCACAGGGGACACAGCAACTTCTTTCAAGACACATTTCTAAAGGTAAGGGAAACAAAGCAAAAATGAACTTTTGGGAATTCATCAAGATAAAAACCTTTGGCACAGCAAAGGAAACAGTCAACAAAATGAAGAGACAACCCACGGAATGGGAGAAGATATTTGAAAACGACATTACAGATAAAGGGCTGCTATCCATGATCTATAAAGAACTTATCAAACTCACCAACCAAAAAACAAATAATCCAGTCAAGAAATGGGCAGAAGACATGAACAGACATTTCTCCAAGGAAGACATACAAATGGCCAACAGACACATGGAAAAAGGTTCAACATCACTTGCCATCAGGAAAATACAAATCAAAACCACACTGAGATACCACCTTACACCAGCTAGAATGGCAAAAACTTACAAGGCAGGAAACAAGTATTGGCGAGGCTGCAGAGAAAAAGGAACCCTCCTACACTGTTGATGGGGATGCAAACTGGTGCAGTCACTCTGGGACACAGTATGGAGGTTCCTCAAAAAGTTGAAAATAGAGCTAGCCTACGACACAGCAATTGCACTACTGGGTATTTATCCCAAAGATACAGAGGTAGTGAAAAGAAGGAGCACCTGCACCCCAATGTTCATGGCAGCAATGTCTACAATAGCCAAACTGTGGAAGGAGCTGAGATGCCCTTCAACGGAAGAATGGATAAGGAGGATGTGCTTCATGTATACAATGGCATATTCCTCAGCCATCAGAAAGGATGAATACCCACCATTTGCATTGACATAGATGAAACTGGAGGGGATTATGCGAAGTGAAAGAAGCCAAGAAGATAAAGACTATTATCATATGGTTTCACTCATATGTGGAACATAAGGAATAGTGCGGAGGACCAAGGGCAAGGGAGGAAAAAGTGAATGGGAAGATATCAGATAGGGAGAAGAAACATGAGGGACTCTGGACTCCAGGAAGCAAACGGAACGGTTACAGAGGGGTTAAAAACACTGTGACCTTGGGCAAGTTATTGAACCTCAACTACCTGCCTATCTTACTCTTAAAAAAAGAGTATTGGCTCACTTTCAGGTGAATGAAGAGCAGAGTTAATAAAGGAAAAGAGACATAAACTCACACACCAGTTCTGTCACTATACCAGGTGGTTACTGCACTGTCCCTGCTTCTGGTGGAGTGGCCGACTATAGCTCAGCACTGCCTCCAGTGGCGGCAAGCGGCATGGACGTGGCTCTCTGTATTGGGCCCGACAAAGGCTCAGCACTGCCTCCAGTGGCGGCAAGCTGCACTTTCATGCCTTCCTGCATTCCTCACACAGAATCCCTGTCAATCCACTAAATGAGTCTCCTGGGAACATTGTTCCAACTGCTAAATTGAATGGACCCTTTTCAGTGTTTACCATTCATCTTTCTGCACCACTCGATGTGGAACACAGGCTGAGAGGCTTTGTTTCAGGGATTGTCAGGCTCCTCAGGCTGGCAGGCCCGATTCCAGCCAACATGTTTCCATTGCAACTGACGCTGAACAATGGAGCTGCACATGCTGTCTCCTCTGATGTATCCGAAGTGTACTACTGAGCCCTGGCAGAACTTAAGAAATGTATGGGAGTGTGATTGGGGGCAGCAACCACCATCCGCACCAGCACATGTTCATCATGAGTGTTCAGTATGGATTACTGACATAGAGAAGCCAGTCTGAAAAGGGAAAACTTGTCGAAGTCTGAAACTAAAGCACTGTAACGGCATCTAGAAAGCATAAGAATGGGGGGGGTGGAGAGAGAAGGCAAATGAAACATTCTAATGGTCTTACCTACTGAGGAAGAGGGAGGAAGGAAAGCATCTGAAAACCTCTCCTCCTGTGAAGAGACACAGCAGCGGGGGAAAGCAGTTGGACTGGGGACATGGGGGTCCTCTTTCTTCCACATAATGGTTGAGAAATTTGTTTGTAAGTCTTACAGGGACAGTAGGAACCATGAGTGGCGTAGGAGAGAAGAAAATAGAACTTTTTAATTTTTTTAAATTTATTTATTTGACAAAGAGAGACAGCGAGAGAGGGAACACAAGCAGGGGGAGTGGGAGAGGGAGAAGCAGGCTTCCTGCCTAGCAGGGAGCCCGATGTGAAGCTCGATCCCAGGACCCTGTGATCATGACCCGAGCCGAAGGTAGATGCTTAACGACTGAGCCAGCCAGGCGCCCCTAGGACTTCTTAATTAACTAGAACATTTTAAGGGAAGGATAAAGAATCAAACCAGAAAAAAAAAAAAAAACGAAGAGGAAATAGAAGAAAAAACAACAAAGTGAAACAATCAATAACAATTAGATCTAAAGCATAAAATTTAATGAAGCAACTAAAATACTTACAATGAAAGAGCTGAATTCCATTAAATAGGAAAGGAAGACTGCATGTAAAATATATTGTTTATAAAAGCAAGTCTTGGGGCACTGGGTGGCTCAGTCGTTAAGCGTCTGCCTTCAGCTCAAGTCATGATCCCAGGGTCCTGGGATTGAGCCCCACATTGGGCTCCCTGTTCAGCGGGAAGCCTGCTTCTCCCTCTTCCATTCCCCTGCTTGTGTTCCCTCTCTTGCTGTGTCTCTGTCAAATAAAAACATAAAATCTTTTAAAAAAGTAAAAAATAAAAACAAGTCTTAGCAAGTGTAATAAAGATTAAAAATAAAAAGCAAAATATCAGCAAATGCAAATAAAAATAAAGCTGAGGTGGCAATATTAATATCAGAAAGGGTGGAATTTAACTTAACAGCACTAAAAACTAAAAATAAAATAAGCAACCTTAAGAGCACTCATCAGAATAAAGAGGGGCATTTAAATAAAAAGCCATTTAAAAAACCACCATGATAAAGAAGATGTGGTACACATACACACACACACACACACACACACACACACACACACACACACTGGAATATGACTCAGCCATCCAAAAGAATGAAATCTTGACATTCGCAACAACATGGATAGAACTAGAGTGTATTATGCTAAGGGAAAGAAGTGAGTAAGAGAAAGACATATGCCACATGGTCTTACTCATATTTGGAATGTGAGTAAGAAAACAGATGAACATATGGATGGGGCCAGGAGGAAGAAAGAGGGAAATAAACCATAAAAGACTCTTAACCATAGAGAACAAACTGAGGGTTGATGGAGGGAGGTGGGTGGGGAAGGGCTAGATTGGTGACAGGCATGAAGGAGGGCACTTGTTGTGAGGAGCATTGGGGGGTATTATATGTAAGTGCTTAATCACTGAATTTGACTCCAGAAACCAGTATTACACTTAAATATAAATATATATATATAAATAATAATAAAATATATTTTAAATAACCACCATAGTCATTATAAGTTTGATTAACATGGAATAGTGAAAAAATATACAAGGTCCCAAGTGAGAAAGATGTCATAAACCATATATATAGAAAATACTCATTATTAGTATTTATGACACTGGGTAAAACTCTAAAAATAAGTTTAAAAAATAGAGAGAGGATGGGTAACTTTGTGTATTGTTATACCTGTTATAACAGTACAATTTCTGATTAAATAGAACTAGAAAATTGACCAAGGATACCTAGAAAATTTAAATCAATCTCAACTTGAAAGAAAAAAATCTATCATCAATCCTAATAATGATACTAGTAATACAGCCCTTGAAACAGATAGCTTCACAGAGTTAGCTAATCATTAAAAAATAGATTATTCAAATGATTTAAATGAATTCAAGGTATAGAAAAAGATAGAAAATTACATAATTGACTCTATAAAGTCAATATTACCAACAGCGCAAACTGATAAAGATTTTTGTAGTATACAATCTCACTTATAAACATCTAGCATGTTTATAAGTTTATAAGTTAATATTTATAGAACAAAATTTTATTGAAACAAGGCGCAGGGTATCAAAAGCACGCATCATGACCCAGTGAATCCAGGATATGAAAAATCTTCCAACATAAGAATTACATCAAAAAAGGAGACTGCCATAGGATATCAATAGATGCAGAAAACTTGTTGGACAGAATTCATAAGTGGCTTATCTAATAAAACCTTGAAGTACAATCACAATGAGAATACCTTCTTAAAGACGATGGAGTTATTGACCTGAAAATAGAAACCAAACTTGTAAAACGCTAAGAGGTATTTCTGTTAAAATTGGTTTTCTTGCCTACAACTACTACCAGTCATACTGATATTGTTGAATGTTAACAAATGCAATAAGAAAAAAAAATCAGTATGATATTTGGAGAAAATACCAAGTTATTTTTAGTCTGTTATTATTTTTCACTGGGTTTTATAACTAGGAAGCCTAAAGGTTTACAGAAATGCTAGAATTAAGTGACTTTGGCAGCTGTTTGGTTAATATATATTATCCAAAAATAAATATACAAAATTAATTGCTCTATCTTTTTCCTTAATGATACCAATGAGAAATGAAAATGAAGAGAGATACCATGAAAATTTTAAAGGAAAACATTGAAAAATTAAGGATAAGTAAAACACCTATCTAAATAATACTATAAAACTATGTGAAAGATTTGGACCAATGAAAAGATATGCTATGTTCCAAAACAGAATAGTTACTAGAACAAAATTACAAGTTCTCCAAAGTTAATATATAAATTTAATATAAAATAAAATTTTAAAATTCCAATTCAGGGGCACCTGCCTCAGTCATTAAGCATCTGCCTTCGGCTCAGATCATGATCCCAGGGTCATGGGATCGAGCCCCGCATCGGGCTCCCTGCTCCGTGGGAAGCCTGCTTCTCCCTCTCCCTCTCCCACTCCCACTGCTTGTGTTCTCTCTCTCACTGTCTCTCTCCGTCCAATAAATAAATAAAATCTTTTTAAAAAATACCAATTCAGGTACTTAAAATTGGACAAAATGATACTAAAATTTATCTAAAGTACTCTTCTCATAAAATTTTAGAGAATGGTGCCAAAAGGAACAGGGCAGAGGAGATCTTGACTTCACAGATCATAGGGTATACTATAAATTTATACAGTCTACAAGAGACTCAGTTTAGATTTAAAGAGGCACATAAGCTGAAAGTGAAGAAATTAAAAAAAGACAGGTCACAAAAGTGGTCAACAGAAGAAAACAAATATGGTTACACTTACCGCAGACAAAATCGACTTTAAGTCAAAAACTGTCTCAATAGACAAAGAAGGCCCTTATAGGATGGTGAATGGGTCCATTCAACAGGAAAATTGAATAATTATAAATATATTTGCACCTAACCTCAGAGCACCTAAATATGTCAAGCAAATATGGACAGATCTGAAGGGAGAAATAGATAATAATAGTACGGGAGTTCATGACCACACTTTCAACAATGGATAAGCCATCTAGACAGAAAATCAATATGGAAACACTGGACTTCAACTCTACTTTAGACCAAATGGACTGATGGACCCATGCAGGACATTCTATCCAATAGAAAAAGAATGCACATTCTTCCCAAATGCACACGGAGCATTCCCCAGGATCGATGACATTTTAGTTCACAAAACCAGGTTTAACAAATTTCAGAAGATTGAAATCATTTCAACTATCTTTCTCATGACAATGTAGTGAAACTAGAAATAAAAAAAAAAAAACAGGAAGAGAGAAAGAAAGGATTTGGACGATTATCTTACACAACACACAGAAAACAACTCAAAATGGAGGGAACTGAAGGGGAAAAAAATGATCACCTGCCCGAGGTACCCAGGTGAGTCCATCAGGAGCACCAGCAACACAGCAGTCTCCGAAGGGAAGGTAGGAGGTCAATGTCAGACAGGCAATTGGAACAAAGAATGGCTGAAAACTTTGCAAATGTACTGAAAGTCATGAATCTAAATACTCGAGAATTTCCATGTGCTTCAAGCAGGATGCATCACAGAGACCCAGACTGCCAAGAACCAAGAGAAAAAACACTGGAAAAAGTCCAAGAGAAGCAATTCGCAATGTGCAAGGGATCCACAGTAAGATTAGATCAGTTTCCCATCCGAAGCCCTGTAGTCCAGGAGTCAGCAGGATGACAAAATGTGGAAAGGAAAAAGCGGGAAACCTGTCCCTCAAAACTAAGGAGAAAGTGCTAATCCTAGATAAAATCCTGGGGCGTTTGCAAACCTGTACAGGGACACCTGTGCTCCAGGCATCGCCAACGGGCTTCCTCAAGGTTAAAAATGCAAGGACACTAGACAGTAAATCTCAGCCACGTTAAAAAATAACATCGGTAGGGGCGCCTGGGTGGCTGAGTCGGTGAAGCAGCTGCCTTCAGCTGAGGTCATGATCCTGGGGTCCTGGGATCGAGCCCCACGCTGGCTCCCTGCTCTGTGGGGAGCTTGCTTCTCCCTCTCCTCCCTGCTTGTGTTCCCTCTCTCGCTGTCTCTCCTTTTCCCTCTCTCAAAGAAAATCTTTAAAAAAAAAAAATAACATCGGTAAAGAGAACTACATGGGAAATATTTAAAAAAAAGCATTAAAGGCTTTCTGGTTTCTGGTTCTCTCTACTTTCCTACCTAATTAAAAACATGAGTGTGCAGATCACAGTGGAGAGCACGAGTGAGCGGGAAGATGCCGAGCTCACCTCCTCGCATGGACCCGACAACACACACGGAAGGCCGCCCACTCTGGAAAGGACCTGAAGACTGGAGGACAGGCCTTCTGCAGCGGGGGGTTTGAGGAGAGGGCCACATCCACAGGGCAGCGGGGGCTCAGACGAGGTCCGAAGTCAAAACCCGAGCACAAATAGCCACAATCCAAAGGGATGTCAGAGACGCAGAGATCCTCCGTGGGGAGTGAGGCCATCAAGCCCCACATCGGGTACCCCGCGTCTGAGGACCTCCCCAGGAAGACGAACCTGCATAATGTCTGGCTTTGAAAATCTTCACAGCTTATCTTGGGGAGCTTTGAAAATTAGGGGGACATCACTCTGGGAGAGCTGGAGGCTCCCCTCTTACACCACCAGCGTGGTGCGACACCCCATCTAAGACCTAGCATGGGGGCAGCAGTTTGGAGAATCATTGTCTAACATAGCGTGTGTGCTGGAGGGCAAGGATTGGTAGGGGCTTTCTCTGGGAACAGAAGGCCCGGGCCTCAGCACTTTCCGGCCCTCCTTCTGAAGTTACCCTGGTGTTTGCAGGAGCCAATTCTCACGTTTTCCATCTATCTTGCTAGCACTCCACACCCTGCTGGTCCCCTGTGGACCCACCTCCCCAACGCTCCCACCCCAGCAGGTGCCCCTACAAAGTGGATCAGGCCCCACCGTTCCTGGCGGGCACTTTGGCTGGGACCAGCAGTCCTGCAAGGAGACTCCTGTCCAGGGAGGATGGGAGCCAGTGCGACCCAGCAGCGCACACACAGCAGCTGGGGCTGGGCCTCTCAGCTCACTGTGCTGGGAGCAGGGGTCCTGTATCTGATCTGGCAATCCCACCCAGCAAACCCGGCACCTACGGCCAGGCCTCCCAGCAGCCGCACTGGTACAAGCAGGTCCCCAGTTGTGGAGGCCGGTCACTGCCAACAGTTGGCCCGAGGGCAAGCCCTGTCCCTCAGCACTCCTGCAGCACTCATGACAGGGGACACAGGGTCTGGTGACCAGGGTGACAGTGCTGCCTAGTCCCATGGGACACTTTCTGTATAAGACCAGGAGACACAGCCGACCTTATGCACAGAAACAAACACCATATCAGACAAAATGAGGAGACCGAGAAAATGGGGTGTGAGGCTCAAAGCAATGAGGATCTAATTTGATTTTGTCCAGGTAGTTAATGAATTGCCCTAACATAACTTACTGAATAATCCTTTCATCAGTGATTTCAAATCTATAGTCTTATGAAATGTGGGTTTATTTCTGGACTTGCTTTTCTGTGCCATGATCTGTGGTATCTGCTAAATTCCAAGGCTGTCCCTATTCCAACCAGAGCCTCTAAATTCTCAGAAATAGACTTGGCGTTGCCTCAGAGATATGTGTTTGCGGTCTCGTCTCTTACACTAGACTGCGGGTTCCTTGAGGGCAGGGGATCTTATTCTTGCCGGCACCTGAGCAAGTACGGTGCCAGGGAGGAAGGAAGGGCACAGAAGCCTCAAGAGAAGTGGGCACGCTCCAGCACAGGGTGGTCAGATTTAGCAAAAATTGTACTGGTTTTCCAGCCACGGTAGAAGATGACATAAACAAGTAATTTTTGTTTAACTATGTCCCCTACAATATTTGGAACATATCCTAAAAAAGTCATTTGTTACCTGGCTGAGATTCTAAGCAGGGGTCCTGTATTTTATCTGTGATAAAAAGTGCCCCAGTGGGCACTCACACATCTGGTAAACCGGACCATTTCCCTGTTGTTACTCTGCACTTGCTCCTTAAAGAAACTATTAACGGGTACACGAGAGACAAAAGCCTATACACTCAGTCCAAATGTTCCTCGTTTGTGCCAGGCGCCATACCAACTGAAGGGTTATAATGATGGGCAAAATCCAGCCTGGCCCTCGCTTCATGGAGTTTGCCATTTAGTGGGATAGAGGGCCACGAATCACATGATCAAGCTCATTTATTGGAAAAGTATAAGGTGGTACAAGAATGCATTGCAGTGGACTGAATATGGTGGGGTGGGTACTCAACCCCCAAACAAGGAGTAATTGAGTCAGAGCTCATTATGTATCTAGGAGAGAGAATTCCAGGAAAGAGAACAGTATGTGCAAAGGTCCTGAGGTGGGAGGGCCCAGGTGGGAGGATCTGAGGTGAGTGAGGGAGTAAGCGAGAGGGGGCTGTAAAGGCAGGCCGGGGCCCGATCCTATGGGCCCACAGTGAGTTGGGGCAAGTGCAGGTCTTAGCAAGGCATGACTTAATGCTGCTGCGTTTCTGGAGCTGGCTATGGCCACAATACCAGATTGGGTGGTTGGAAGGGGCCGGTGTGGATGGTACCAGGCATCTCTGGGAGGGCGGACAGTGGCCTCACAGGCAATGGATGGGCAAAAGTAGGCTGCACTGCCCTCAGGCACGGTGGAACCACGGTGGAAGGCAGGCAAGGGGAGAGGCATCAATGAGCCCCTGGCACAGCAAGGGCAGACCTCCACCGTCCCTGGGGAGGGGGTGTTAACCTACGGCGAGAAGGGGGAGCCTGACCTAGGGTGGGAAGAGTCAGGGAGCCCAGGAGAAGGTGTGCACACAGGAGGGCTGATGCCAAGATGGCAGAGCCAGCGAGACCCTCGTGCACCCAGCTGCAGAGCTGGGGCAGAGGGGACGCACGCGTCTCCCAGCCTCCCCTCCATGAGCCTCATGGAGATCCTGCAGGTAGGCGGCATTAGCCCCGCCCCACTTTGCAGGGGGGCAACTGCAGTTCAGAGCCTTTCCCAGATGGCAGAGCTGGTACAGGGCAGAGTCGGGATTCGAACTCACATCTGTTGAGCTACTAAGGCCACACTCTGTCCTGTGTGCCAGGAGCCCCCTCCTGTCCCCTGACCCTCACAGCGATGACATAACAAGGTCCAAGATTTAAGATGGAGAGCTCCAATTTCAGCAGGGGAGGAGAGTGGGAAGGTGGGAAGGCCAATTCTCATTTCCTGCAGTTCTGCAAGGTGATCCGCCCGGGAACCTGCACGGCTGGGCCAAGTTAGGGCACCCAGAGTGGACACGGCCACCCTGGCCACATGCTGTGGTCAGTAGAGGAGCTTGAAAATGCTGAGCACCTGCCTGTCCTCCCATTGGTGCTTCCCCCCAGGGGGTTCCCACATGCAGTCAGGTAACGACCCACTGGGACATCAGCTGCTCTCACGCTGGAGGATCTCAGAAATGCCCCCCCCAACCCCGCCCCACTGCACTGCCCAGTATCCCAGCTAATCTGAGTTTTGAACTAAGATCTTTAAAGGCCCAAGACCCCTAAAAATTATTGTCTACCCCCAGCTCTGAAATACAGCTGACCTTCGAACACTGTGGGGGTCAGTGAGGCTGACCCCACATGAAGCCACAGATCCACATATAACTTTTAAGCCCCCCAAAAAACATAGCTACTGATAGCCTACTGTGGACCAGAAGCCCTACCAGCAACATAAACTGTCGATTAGCCCATATTTTGTATGTAGCATATATTACATACTAAGTTCTTACAATAAAATAAACTAGAGAAAAGGAAAGGTTAATAAGAAAATCACAAGGAAGACAAAATGCATTCATAGTATCATACTGTATTCACCAGGGAAAATTTCCACCTCTCAGTGGACCCACAGAGTTCAGGCCCGAGTTGCTCAAGGCTCAAGTATAACTGAAAATAAAACAAGACTAACATGGCACGACTGGGTGGCTCAATCTGAGTGTCTGCCTTCAGCTCAGGTCATGATCCCAGGGTCCTGAGATTGAGCCCCGCGTCGGGCGCCAAGCTCGGTGGGAAGCCTGCTTCTCCCTCTCCCACTCCCCCGCTTGTGTTTCCCCTCTACACAGTGCTCTGGCCTTAGCTGAGTTCCCACGGTTGTACCTCATTCTCCAGAACATGTTCATTCTCCCCAAGGGAGACTTTGTGTGCATTAAACACCCAACTCCCCATGATTTCTCTGGAGAAGGGGCTATCCAAGTCCTTTGTCTATTTTAAAATTAGGTGGTCTTTTTGTTGAGGAGTTGTAAAAGCTCTTTACATATTCTGGACAACAGTCTCTTACTAGATACATAATGTACAAATATTTCCTTCTGGGGGCTGTCTTTTCACTTTCAGGATAGTCACTTCTGATGTACAAAGATTTGTAATTTTTTTTTACATCTTTTTAAGAGCGAGGGAGAGAGAGTGTGTGAGCGGTCGGGGGCAGAGGGAGAGGGAGAGAGACTCACCTGCAGGCCCTACACTCAGCGTGGAGCCTGACATGGGGCTTGATATCATGATCCTGAGATCATGATCTGAGCCAAAATTAAGTTAGGTGCTTAACTGACTGAGCTACCCAGGCGTGCTGAAAAGATTTGTAATTTTGAGGATATGATTTTTTCTTTCTTTTCTAATGCTTTGGTGTCAGAGCTAAAAGCATTGCCAAATCCAAGATTATGAAGATTTATCCCCATTTATTTCTTCTAGAGTTTATAATTTTACCTCTTACATTTAAACCTTTACTTATTTTGAGCTAACGTTTCTATGTGGAATGAGGTAGGGTCCAGTTTCATTCCTCTGCACATGGATAACCAATTGTCCCCCAATGTAATGTTGTCCACCCTTGTCAAAATTCAGTGGACCATAGAAGAACGGGTTTATTTCTGGTCTCAGTTAAATCCCACTGATCTGTATGCATACCTTTTGAAAAGGGTATGCATAAAAATAAAAATTGTTATTTTATATATTTATTTAAAAATTTTTAAATTTAAATTCAATGAATTAACATGTAATGTATTATTTGCTCCAGGGTGAATGCATACCTTTACAACAGTATCACAACTTTTTCTTGACTGTTGCTTTGTATGAGATTTGAACTTTGGAAGTATGACCTTTCACCTTTGATTTTCTTTTTCAAGATTGTTCTGGCTAACTTGTGGTCCCTTGAAATTCCATATGACTGTTAGGATTAGCTTGTGCATTTCTTCCCAAAGGCCTTTGTGAATTTTCTTGGGAACACATTGAATTTCCACATCGCCTTGTGTTCTACTGCCATCTTATCAATAGCATGTCTTTTCATCACCATGGGGTGTCTTCAGAATTATTTAGGTTTCCCTTACTTTCTTTCAGCAATGTTTTGTAACATTCAATGTACAAGATGTGCACCTTGATTACTTCTATACCTAAATATTTGCTTCATGTTGATGTTCCCTAAAATGGAATTGTTTTCTTAAATTCCTTTTCAGATGATTCATTGCTAGTGTATACAAATAAGAGAGATTTTTGTGTATTGATATTTTGTCCTGTAACTGTGCTGAATTAGGTAACCGGCTCTAATCATTTTTTGTTGATTCTTTTGGAAGCTCTATATAAGATGATGTCATCCCTCGTTTCTGAATAGACAGAGTTCTAGTGTTTCCTTTCACATGTGGATGCCTTCTTTCTTGGCTTATCCTTCTGGGTAGAACTTTCAGTACAATACTGAGCAACAGGTGAAAACCAGCATCCCGTCCTTGTTCCTGATTTCAGAGTAGAGCTGTCCATCTTCAGACTTATGCATGGTGTTTCCTAGAGTTTTAATGAGAAAATTACTCCTTATTCCTGCTTTCATGAGTATTTATATCAGCAACAGACATTGGACTTTGGTTAGAACATTTTCTGCATCAATTCATATGACCACATGTTTTTATTTAAAAATTCATTGTGCTGTATAACATTGCTTGTTTCACTCTATTGAATAACCTTTGAGGTGTTTGTGCAGAGCCACTTGCTTAGGGTGCACAGTCTATTTATGAGCTCTTGGTTTTGCAATTCTTCTGATCTAGCTTCTTACATCTATATTAAGAAAGGTACAGGAATGCATTTTGCTGATTTTGTGGGGTTGGTAATAGTGGATAGGGTTAGGGTTAGGAGTTAGGGATTAGGGTGAGGCTTAGGGTCACCCTGTCCTCTGCTGCACAGAACCCATTCTCCTCTGGTAACTAGAGTGATATTTTCGGAACATAACCTTTGGGCCTTTCTGTGGTATGCTCCCCTCATGCCCGTCCTCTCCAGCCTCATCTCTTCCACCACAGCCACCCTTCTGTGGGCCACCCAAGTGTGTGGTCATCCCACATGTGCCCTGGCCCTGACTACAAGCCTTTGCTTTTGCTGTGCCCTCTGCCAGGATCACTCTTCCGTCCCCTTGCCTCATATCTGACTTCTTCCCCCATTGGCTGGGTCTGGACTTGCCCTCTGGTGACCTGACACATGTCTGCTGGTTGAGTGTGGTTATCCCCTATTTCAATGTAGTGCCCGCCTTCCCAGTGTGAGTGATTTACAAACCTTCCTGGTATGGGGCACGCCCAGGGAAGTAGCCTTAGCACCTATGCAAAAACATCAGTTTCAGAGGGGCTCACCACACTTGATAATGGGGGAACTGCTGTCCTCACAGGGCGGAGCAAGTAGTACCCTTAAAGGGGGACCAGCCATGGGACGTGGTTGGATAAGACTTTGAACCCTTGGGGGCCGGGGAGATGTAGACCTGGACCTGGAAGCTTACACCCTTGGATTCAAGCCTGGGGCCTAAGCAAGCCCCCTCTTCTTCTTGGTGTTGACTTTTGCCTTCCCTGTCCACAGGCTGGACCTGATTCCTGATGTGGCAGAGTTTGAGGGTGACCCCTCCTAGGAATACCAGTGGCTTACTGAGCACCTTGTCAGCAGGATGCCCAGCAGTCTTCCAGGGAGGAGCCTACAGGAAGTGGAGACAGGTCTGTGGGGGCCAGCGGCAGCCCACTCAAAGCAAAATGGGACAGGTGGTAGGCCCTGCTGATTCTAGCCCCTCTGTAAGACAAAGAAATGAGGGCTGTGCCCAAAGGTGCTTCCTTCCTGGAAGGTGGGGATGGGATCTGCAGGGGGGCGGCCAGTGGAGGGCACCTGCAGGGTTTGCCCAGGAGCTCAGCACAGGGGAAGTTTTCCAGGCTCCAGCATGCTGACTGTGGGGCTGCATGGGTTTCCAGCCTCCGAAGCCTCAGGCTCCCCTTTGGAAGACAGGCTGCTGATGGCCCCCATCTCTGGGAACAGACATTAGGGAGGTCCTGCTGGCAGATTCCCTCAGGAAGGTCAGGAGGTGGATGTTCCTTAAAGGAGCCCAGGGCCTGCCCCCATGAAGAAGGTGCACACGTCCAAGGCCCCCAACTCTGGTGTCCTGCTGCCAGCCTCTGGCAGTGACCCTCTTCCTGCCCTGTCCACTCCCCCTGTGGATGCGTGGTCTTCCTGGAGCTGTTCCTGCAGATAGCAGAGAAACACTACATGGTGGGGCATGGGGTCACCTACTAGGTTTTCACCAATCAGCCAGCTGCCGGGCCCCGAGTCCCCTTCCAGGTAAGCCGGAGGGTGGTGGTCCTCATGGAGGACACAGGGTCACTTACTACGTCTTCACCGACCAGCTGGTTGCTGTGCCCCGTGGGCCACTCTGGGAGGGCCAGAGGATGGTGGTCGTCGAGGTCCGCGGCATCCTGCTCTGGCAGGATGTGTCCATGTGGCACATAGCGATGATCAGACGCTTCCGTGAGCAGCGCTTCCTCTGTGATGTGGAAGACCTGGTGTGCGTGCACGTGGATGCAGAAATGAAGTTCTGGGAACATGTGGGCATGGAGATCCTGTCTCCCCTCTTTGGCACCGCACACCTCGGTTTCTACTGGGCAGCCCATGAGGACTTTAGCTATGAGCGCTGGACACAGTCCCAACCCACATCCCCAGGTACCAGGGCAACTTTTACTACATGGGGGCCTTTTTTGGGGAACTGGTGGTGGAGTTTCCCCGAATGACCTCGGCCTGTCACCGGGCAATGGTCGTCAACTGGGCCAATGGAATTGAGGCTGTGTGGCCCGATAAGAGCCACCTGAACAGGTACCTGCTGGGACGCAGGCCCACCAAGGTGCTGTCCCCGGAGGACCTGTGGGACCCATGGCTGCTGGGCTGGCCCCCCCATCATTCCCCGGGTCATGAAAAAGCTGAGAACCATGGCTGTGCCCCAGAATCAACAGGCCACCCTGAACTCATGAGGGGCTGTCCCTGGAGGAGCTGTGGGACCTGCAGTATTGGGCTGTCCCCTGAAGGACCTGTGAGACCCACAGCTGATGGGCTGGCCCCTGTCATGGAGAAGCTGAGATTTGAAGAATCCCCAGGATATCTGGACGTCACAAGGGGCTGCCCCCATCTCCATCAGGGGGTGCTGCCTTGAGCAGAGCGGTCAGAGCAGATTCCTACTTCTGTTCCCTTCAAGGAAACTGTGGAGCCCAGCACTGCTTGCACGGGCATGCCAGCGCCCTAACCAGCCCTGCGCACAGGAGGCCTGCCTGGGGCACAAAGTCCTCTCTTTGCGGTCACTACATTTTGATCATTTCCGGGTCCTTTTCAGCTCAGAATGGCTCCAGTTTTATATCGGATGTTTTTCTGTGTCAATGCTAAGCAACCATCTTAAAAAGAACAATTGAGGGAAAAGGTTTTCTCCATGGTTCTAAACAGACATCTCCTGTTGGGGCTGGGAGCAGCCCTGTAGCAGCCATGGAGCCAGAACGGGTGCTGACCAGGTCTTCCCTCCCAGTCCTTACACCTCACTGCAGCCATGGGGCTTCAGGGTCAGGGGTGCGCCGAGCCACCTCCCAGACCCCCAGTGCCCTCACCACCAGAGGCCTTGGCCGTGGCCACTAGCTTGGCCTCCAGGAGCGTGGAGCCCTCTGGGCTATATAAGGCTCCTGACTTGGTTTTAAATGACTATTTCTGTGCTGGTGTTTGTGAAATGTGGGCATTTGCTCTGTCTGGATGCACATCACCTTGGCATTGCTCAGTGCCCACCAGTGGGTTTGCACTTGTGCACTTTCTCTGGACCATCTGCCTGCACTGTGTCTTAGCAAGCACTTACTAAGCTCAGTCACCCAACAAGGGGCAGAGCATGAGAGCGAGAACTAAGAGACAGGCTCCCTGCTCCTGGGCCCTCCAGGGACTCGTGATGGCCCCGACTTCATGACTCATTTCTTTTGTATTGTGGTATAATGGACATACAGCTGATACCATGAAGCGTGTATCAGTGGCAATAAGTATATTCCCTGTTCTGCACCGTCTACCTCCGTCCATCACCACAATGTTTTCATCATCCCAAACTGAACCTCTACCCACGAGACCATAACCCCCATTCCCCTTCCCCAGCCCCGGCACCCAGCAGCTCCTTCCACCTCTGTGAAAGGGAATACTCACAATCCCTCACAAGTGGGGTCGTCCGGTGTCGGTCCTTTAGGGACTGGCTTATTTCACATGGCATAATGGCCTCAAGGTCTGTCCCTGTGAGCCTGAACCTGACCCACTTTCCCCCCATAAGTGTGGCCCAGCCCTCTCCTGTCTGAGCCGAACCTCCTCAGTCCCCTCTGCTCCCCTCACCTTCCTCCTCAGACTGAAGATGATCCCAGCCATTCTGCAGCTTTGAAGATCTATTCAGTCTGGATGCCAGGCACATACCCCGGGAGCCTCGGGCCTTACCTATACCCCATCTGTCCACGTCAGGTGCCCGCCATCCTCCCCCAGCTGACCACCTGCACCTCCCACAGGTGTCCCCATCTCAGGAGAGGGAAACACCAAGTCCAGATCCTTGGAGTCCTCTGGGACTTCTTGCTTGTTACCAACTCTCCCAGCAGTGAAGTGGCTACTGGAAGACATTCAATGTCCAAAACATTTAAAGGCATACATCAGTCTCTGCTGCCTAAGGCAATGGATAACAGTTGGGGCAATAGAAACCAAGCAGAATCACCAGAAGAAAGGCTGAGGAATGAAGAGCTTTAGGGAAGAAATGTCTGGAAGCCTGACTGCCTCTACCTGACCTTCCGGTGCTCCTCAGTTACTCCTGTGCCTCTGGTATCTTCCTGGAACCCTGACATGGCTGTTTTCAGACAGCTCGTCCAGCAGCACCCTCAGTTTCTGGGAGGTGTATTTGCTGGAATCCACAGTGTGTCCTGCTGCCCCACCGGGATCGCTTTTTGAAGGTGCATCGTCCGGGCCATCTGAGGAGCCAAGACTGTAGGTCTGTGACCTATAGGGATTCTGAGCAGACCTGGTGGGTTGGGAGGGCTGCAAGGTCCAGAGGCAGGTTTTCAGAGACCCGACTCGGGTCCCTGGTATCCTACCGGTTTTGAATCAAAGCCCTGAGATCTTTAAATGCCAGCAATATTACAGCATGGGCCAGAAAAGCAAATGTCCCTGTGCACGCAAACCCACCTAAACTATTGGCCATTTCTTGTCACTTGAGCTGAGGTCAAAGGATTGGGAGTTGGGGCTTGAGGAGGGTCCTGGGCCAGACTTTGTATCTGGGGGACAAAGGCCATCCAGACAAGCTTGTGCTGAGCCTGAGGAGGGGGTCTGTGTGGAGACCCCAGATGCAGGCACCGCTGTCCACGGAGGTCCCCTCAGCCTGCCCGAGTGCACCTGCTGCTGGGGGAGAGCCAGCCCCCTCCTCTCTGCCTGAGGGCTCTCTCCTGCACCAGGTGCCTCCTCTCCTGCCAGCCATTGCCATCCTGCAGCTTGGGAGGGTGGCTACCCCGAGTTCCTCTTGCTGCTGGGGGAGCACCTGCCCCCGCCTCTCTGCCTCAGGGTTCTCTCTTGCATCAGGTGCACCTCCTCTCCTGTCAGTCACTGTCAGCCTGCAGCCTCGGAGGGTGGCTACCCTGACAACCTCCAGCCCTGGGGACAGAGCTGGTGTGGGTGAGATGTGGTCTCCCAGCAGGCCTGTGCGCCAGGTCCCCACAGTGCCCCCTCTCCTCCTGCAGGCTCACTGTGCCACATACCCCCTCAGTCTCCCTGGGCCCAAGTCTTCCTCTATTCGCGGACCATCCTTGACCCAGGCTCCACATGCTGGGACTGGGAGCAGGTCGTCTGGACCTTCTGGACTCTCGCTTCCGTGCCTGTGACATGGGCATAGTCTGACCTCACGGACTGCTCAGAGGAGACCCAGCGCAGGAAGAGGCAGGCCACTGCAAGAGAGATGGCTAGTGACCCCAGAAGGAGGACACAGTCCTTGCAAAAAGCACCGGGCTCACAGGACCCAGCGTGGGATGTGGGTGTCAGACCAGGGAGCACAGGGAGTCCTGGAAGGGGTGGCCCTGGCGGGGAAGTCATTGAAGGGTCCCAGAAGAGGCAAAGACAAGGAAGATGACAGGGCAGAGCTTCCCAAGGAGGTTGATGAAAGGATCAGAGAATTGCAGAGACCCTTGGAAAACACAGAGGCCCTGGAGATGTTGGCTGAAACGCAGTCATTTGGTCCAAAAAGTTGGGTCACAACACCCCAGTCGACACTGGAGGATTTACTCTTTGTTGGTTCTAGGAATCAGTAGGTACCTGCCAGGAGAACTCACATTGCATGAAGTCTAGGATATACTTACTTTTCATTACTTTTCAGGACTAGATTTTTCTAGAGGAAGTGCTAAGCATGGGTCTTCCATTCTTTGCATTGTGCAACTGGCCTCTGTTTTCAGGAGCTGATTCTTGGTGCTCATCACCACTGCTAACCCTGAGGACTGCCCCCGTCACCTCCCACAGTGGACATGACCATGTGGGTTGGGGGGTGCTCACTGATGAAGCCCCAGTGCTCAGTACACAGCAGGGACCCCAGATCCTCTGCTGAATGAGGGTGGAAGGAGGGAGGGTTGGAGGGAGGGAGGGAGGGGGAGGGAGGGTTGGAGGGAGGGAATGAATGGGGGAGAGAATGAATGAGGGAGGGAGTAAATCCACAGAAGCTGGGTCCATAAATCAGGAGTCCTTATTTGGGGTGAGGTCCGAGGGCATCACAGCCTGGGCCCTGGATGGTGGCTCAGGGCACGTCCATCTGTCCTCCCAGTGCTGACCTTCCTTCTCCTTGGACCCGCTGTCATCCTGGATCCTCTCCCCCTCCTCCTCAACAATTCTCAATGTTCCCAGGGGCAGGGTGGCAGGAGGGGTGGGTCTTAGGAGGGGCTTCCCGGATCCTGTGCCCCGGATGACACTGGGACAGTAGCTGCAAGGCATTCTATCATGAGGACTGGGACCGTGGATCCCATCCATCTCCTTGGGCATTAGTGTTGTTCCATTCCCTGCTCTCTCCAGCACCGCTGTGATGAACACTCCTGACAATACGTGTGTGAAAAACCGAGCCAGGGTTTCTGGGGCTGAGTCCGAGGCTGAAGTTGGGTGCACCTGTGGCCTGGGATGGATGCTGCTCACTGTTCTCCCAGACAGGGGTGCCTGACACCATTCTCTCCAGGGGACCTCTACTTCCTCAGGTTCTCCCCAGGGCTGCTGGTCCCCAGACCAGGCACCTGCCAGTCTGAGGGTGACCAGCGCTGCCTCCAAAGGGTTTCCTTTGCCAGAGTCCTTCCCCAGGAGCTCCCGCATCTCTGACACATTTTCCCTTCGTGCCTATCCTTCCGCCTTGGACTTGCTTGTGTTTGGTCTCCGTCCCTGTGGAACCCAGTGACTGGGAGCGTGGTTTGGACCAGAGTCAGGTGAAACCTTTCTCTGCCCTTGGGTTGTGAGCAATGCTTTTGCCCTTTGTGGTGTGTTTTCCAGCTTTCTGCACTTCCCTGCTTTCTGTGTGGGTCTCAGGAGGAACCAGCCCTGTCCTGTCTGGGGTCAGGCTGTGGGGTCCCAGCAGGACCAAGGGTCTCGGCCCTGAGTTTGTGCCCATAATTCCTAAAGTGGCCTCTTTGATTACATCTGATGTGTAATCCTTTGGGGATTTCAATATCAAATAAGGTAAATTTTATGACAAATAAACACAGAAGAAAAGGAGTCCCCTTTGAAGTTAGGGGGGCAGACACAAAGGCCCCTATTGTGTGATTCCAATACCAGAAACATCAGGAATAGGTAAAGGAACAGAGAGAGAAAGCAGCTTAGGGGTTGCCGGGGTCTGAGCTGGGGGAGAAATGGGCAGGGAGGGCTTCTGGTTCGGGGACTCATTTGGGGAATGAGATATTCTGCGGCAATGTTCTGGGCTGTGGTGGCACAGCGTTGGGCATGTACTTAATGCTCATGATGTGTTCAATTGAAAAGAAGAAATTTTATTTAAAACAAATAATAAACAGTATATAGGACATGGAAGGATAAAATAACAGTTAAAATGTACCAGAGAGAAAGAACACAGGGGGAGGGGATGAAACAATCGGGCGGGGTCTCGGGTTCCGGCGATGGAACTAAGGGTGATTGTACAAGGAGCTCTCCCTGCAGGGCTGTGGGCTCTGGATGTGGCAGTGGGAGCCCTGCAGCAGCAGGAGTAGGGGCAGGGCTCAGGATAGGGGCAGGGACAGGGGCAGGGACAGAGGTAAGAGCAGGTGCAGAGGGAGGGGCAAGGGGAGGGACAGGGTCAGCAGTAGTGGCAGGTACAGGATCCAGGACAGGAGCAGGGAAAGGATATGGGTCAGGGGCAGGAACAGGAGCCCTGGCAGGGGCAGGGGAAGGGGCAGCGGCTCTGGCAGGAGTATGGACAGGGGCAGGAGCAAGGGTAGGATCTGGGTCAGGGACAGTGGCTCTGGCAGGGCAGGAGCAGGAACAGGGGCAGGGGCAGGAACAAGAGCACAGGCAGGGGCAGGGGCTGGGGCAGAGGCAGAGGCAGGGGTAAGGGAAGGGGCAGGAACTGGGTCAAGATCTGGTTCCGAGGCAGGGGCAGGGGCTGGGGTGGGGGAAGGGGGAGTGGCAGGAACTGTAGCAGGGGCAGGGGCAGGGGCTGGCGCAGGAGGAGGTGCCAGTTCTTCCTGGACAGCGCCAGGCTCTCCGTGGGCAGGTCCCGGGTCATATGCTGGCTCCTGGTTTCCTCCTGAAGTCACTGCAGGCACCAGCCCTCCCTCCAGATCCAGCTCTAGCTCCTCAGGTTGTGGAGCAGCTGTGAGAGGAGAAAAGCTCACCCATATGCCTGCTCTCTGTGGGCCTTTGCAGAGATAGAGCCCAGCCCAGGGCCTCCCAGAGAAGCACAGCCGGGAAGGAACCCTCACGGGGACTTCTCCCCAACTGCAGTCCACCGCTGTGTGCTCTGTGCCCAGTCGTTGCTCCTGGCCCCACACCAACCTCTGGGGGCTCCTCCCTGTGGGGCCAGCACCGACCTGTCCCCACACACCATGAACACCAAGCCCCAGCCTTCTTACCCTCGGCCTCGGCCTCCGTGGGTTCCGGCTGATGGACCACTGTCTGGTGGACAACCACCTGGGACAGTGGTCTGGGTGGTGTAGGAGGTCTTCCCCTACAATCCCCAGCACCTGCTTCTGGGAACCCCTGTGGGGTCACCCCCTCTGTTGAGGAGATGGAGGGCATGTCCACTAGCCTCTTCTCCATGTACTCCTTGGCCTTCTGCAAAGACAGGGACCGGTATCCGTCCCCGAGGCATCACAGCCCTGCCCGGCCATTAGCACTGTCCTCCTGCCCAGTCCCCCTGCTGCTCCCAGATCAGACACACCTGTGCGTGCACAGCCCTGCATCCGGGATGCAGTGACCCATCCCCCCGCATGTCTATCAGGATAAACCTCGGGCAGAACGCGCAGCGACCGCACACCCCATCCCACACAGCCAGGCTTGACCTTGAACATGACCTGCCCACTGGGTATCTGACCCCTCATCAGCCTGCTCCTGCTCGGGGTGGCCCCACCCTCCATGACCCCTCTTTATACACACATACACACACAGACGCACACCCCCATCCACACACGTGCACCCAACACACACTCACACACAAACACACACACACACACACACATGTGCACACACACACACAGACACACACAGGGAGGGCACCTGGGTCTACACAGGTCATCAGAG
This sequence comes from Eumetopias jubatus, assembly GCF_037043125.1. Lineage (NCBI taxonomy): Eukaryota > Metazoa > Chordata > Mammalia > Carnivora > Otariidae > Eumetopias > Eumetopias jubatus. The sequence continues at coordinate 111,440,118 of NW_028274818.1, read as the reverse complement.
TGAGTGGGGCTGGGTGACCGGCTCTGGGCCTCCTGCTGTCACCTTTCTGTCCTTCCGGCCAAATGGCCAGAGGCTGTGGGGAGCCCTGACATTAAATCCCCAGCGGGGGACAGCATCTGCAGGGCGCGCTTTTTTCCACCTGTGGCCTCCAGACCTCGGCAGGCAACATGCGAACATCTCGGTTTGAAGATCTCCAATGAAATGAGCTGGGCAGGGGGCTGTCTGTGGAATGTGGGTCCCTTGTTATCACGGTTCCAAATTCTGTTGGGCTCTGTTGTCAGGGAAGTGAGGTCACCACTGCCTGGGGAACCCTTACAACTTCCTCACACAAGAGTCCCCAGAGTGCCCCCCTCCACCAGCTGCTCAATGCTCATCCTCCCCCCATGCCCCATCCACACAGTGACACCCACACAGCCCACCCACAGCCCCCAGGAGGCCTGGGTGCAGCTGGTGTCTCTGCTGTGAGGGCACAGATCTGGGTTCACACCTGTTTCCTGTGCGTGCCCAGATCTGTGACCCTGGACAGACCCTGTGACTCTCAGGGCCTCCCCAGGCTCCCCATGTGCACATTGGAGTATTCTGGCTTCTACTTCTAGTTACACCATTGGGGTTAGGACCTCTACACATGTTCCATACCTGCCTTCACAGGAGGCTGGTGCATACTTGCAAAGCAAGGATGAGCCAGGAGCTGGACTTGGCATAGAACACAGCTCAGAGGGGCTTGCGTCTGCTCTGGGGTCCAGGCAAAGCCACCCCCCTCCTGCTTGTGTCCCAGCCCCCGTGGGAAGGTAGTAATGAACTGATTCTGACCTTGTCCTCTCACAACACAGACTTCCAGAGGCTCCCATTAGGGTTAGGCTCAGGTCCCAGGGCCTCGTCTGTGCCCGTGTGCTGGGCAGTCCCCACAGTGGCCCCTGGCACCCCTGGGTCCTGGTCACACATCCCTGTGGAATCCCCTCCCCTCCAGGGTGGATGGCCTGTGTGACGGCGCTCTCAGGATTGGAATGGCACAAAATGCCAGGATGTCATTTCAAGCTGGTGGAAGAAAGTCTATGACTTCTCCTGGTTCCCTCCCTCCTGTGTTCATTCTCTGTCTCCTTCTCTGTCTCTGTGTCTGTGTCTCTCACAGGAGCAGGATCTGTGGGTTCCATGGGCGATGTGAGAAACCTCAGAACCCTCCCTTGTCCACGTTTCCATCTCCGGTCCAGGTGCTCCATTCCTTCCTAAGGCCTCCTCACCCTGACCGGAGCAGTGATTCTGGATCCTCTTCCACATGGGGACCCTGAGGCTGCCACAAGGAGGGCCCTGACCTTGGTCCCCAGACTGGTGGCCCTGTGCTCTGCCACGTTCTACGTACCCCGGTCATCAGCCCCCCAAGCCCCAAGTCTGTCCTCTGCTGAGAAGGACCTCGAGGGGGTAGAAAGCATTTCCCCAGCACTGGGAGCACAGTGGGTCAGGGATGGAGATCCAAGGCCAACAGGCTCTTCTACAAGCCTGTGGGACCCTTGGGACACTGCATCTCTGCAGCCCAAGTGACAGAAGAGTAAGCTGAGGCCTTTTGGGCTGTAGCCCCACTGGACTTGGGGGTGGGTATCTCTTCCTACTCCCAAGTGCCCAGGGTGGTGGTGGACACCGGAACCCAGACCCTGTCTTCCCCCAGTTCCCTGGCAAACCCCTGGGCCCCTTGGGGACCCCTGAGCATCAGCCTGGCTTCTCTCCCCTCCCCATGCTCTGGATCTGGGTCCTTGCCAGGAGTCCTGATGCCCTGCCCTATGGCCCAGCTGTCTCCAACCTATTTCTTCTTTCCTGTTGTCCTCCATGTCACTCCCTGGGTGTCCTCCCCTTCTGACCCCCAGCTGGGCAGTCAGAGTGGTGTGTGTGGGTGGGTGTGCAGGTGCGCATGCCTCTACGTCCATCGGATGCCAAGGTCATGTCCCCACATGGGGCGGGGTGGGTAGCTATCCCCGAGGATCTGAGGGGCTCTCACCCACAAAGCGAACCTCATGGGAGGGTTCGGGCTGACCTAGGACTGGAGAGCAGCCCTGCTCCTTGGGCTCTGCTCCCCTCCTTTGTCTTGGGCCTGCCTCTCTTGACCCATGTTCCCAACTGTCCCTGAGGGTTGGACATGGAAACGCTTGAACGTGTCTGCTTCCCTGGGGAAGGTGGGGGACAGGTGCACCAGGCACACAGGCCTCCCTACCGAGAGGGCCAGCCAGGTGTGTCATGGCCAGGTGTGCAAAGGAGACCTGCACAGAGCACCTGTACAGTGACCCAGCCCTGCGGCGGATGTACACGAGACCCATGGCTGTGCACCTAAAGGGTCCCCCTGTTCCCTCACCACCGCCAACTGCTCTGTGGCCCCAAAGTCCACCGGGCTCTACAACCACGGCCTGTGCAAGGTCAGGTGGGTACGATATCTGGGGACGCACAGGTCATTCAATATCCCCCACTGAGCTGGAATGCATTCCAGTCTGCAGGAATGCAAACTCCCTCTCAGGGCCCAGCTAAGTGCAGGGCTGGGCCGGAGGACCTGGAGGCACCAGTGGAGGCTGACTCAGGACAGGGAGAAGATCAGTCTGCCCCTTCCACTTCTCCTCTCCTCCTTTTGCCTTCTCTTCCTGGCAGGACCTGGGACGATGTCCAGCCTGTCCCTGGCTGCAGCCCTGGCTGGATTCAGAGGGGCAGGAAGGAAGCTGGTGTGGAGGGGCCCACCAGCAGGATTCCCATGTAGAGGGGGCCGTTACTATAATGAGGAACCACGTGGGCATTCAGGGATTTCAGCCCTTAGTAGACATGCGCAGTGGCCCCAGGACTCGGCGCCTGCCCCATCCTTCACCCTCTACAAGGCCCTGCATCCTCCCCAGCGCAGTCCTTGTCCACAGCCAGTCCTCCCTCTGGCCCCAGGAAATCCTGCTGCTCCAGGGGCTGGGAAACCTTTACAAGCTGGAGCTGAGCCAGCCCAATAGGGCCTGTTTCCTGGTCCTGCAGCCCCACAGTGAGGAGAGGTGAGGCCAGGCAGGAGTGGGGAGAGGGCAGAGTGGACTCTCCCTGGGGACCATGGCTGCCTGGTCAGCACAGACCCTGCTGTGTGCCGGCCACTAGGGCACCCAGACTCCTGCTCCCGAGCAGGCTCCGTGAGGGAGACTAGAGTGTGGCCCCTGCTAGCTCACATGGTGTCACTCTGTCCTGTATCTACAGCCTGTCCCACCAGCTGGACTCCCCTCCTAGTCGGCCAGCTCACCTTCAGGGTCAAGAACAGGCCATCATGAAGGTCAGGGGCCAGTGCTTGGCTGGGCAGGCAGGGGAGGGCTAGCTCTGGGCTCAGGGAGTCTCTGGCTGGGCTAGCAGGGGCTCTGGAGGGCTGGCCTTCCAGATTCTCTGCTGATCAGCCCTGGATTAGGGTTAAGGCGAGGGTGAGGGTGAGGGTGAGGTGTGAGGTTTAGGGTGAGGGTCGGGTGAGGTTTACGGTTAGGGTTAGTGTTAGGGTTTAGGGTTAGGGTTAGGTTTAGCGTTAGGAGATGATGGCTCCTGATACTCCAGTAAAGATATATAAGACCTACTGGATATTCAGTTGAAGGGCATGTGACCTCCTGAAAGTTATGTGAGCTGAGAAAGTGTGACACTCAGTTAGAAAGTTAGTAGGAGAATGAAGCTCATTTGACAATCTGAAAACTCATAAAACTCAGGAAGAAGCTATGAGGTGTCCTGACACGCAGGCAGGCAAGGGACAACCTCTTGATGCTCAGATTATCTGGTGGAGAACTTACACTCAGGGAGAGGAGGGCACACTGCCCTTCATGCAGGTGGAGGTGTGACCTCCTCACACTCCTACAGGAAGGTAAAACTTCTTAACATGCAGGTATGTGAGGTGAGCATTTGTCATCCTCCCGTTGGTGAGATGCCGTCTCCTGACAATCAGAAAAATTGAAACCTCAGGATATTCAGGTGATTGTGGTGAGAACACCTGACCCTCAGGTATAGGAGACACATCTTCCTGCATGTAGGTCCCAGAGAGGAGCCCTGGAGACACTCAGGTAGGAAACACCAGACCCTGTGATACTCAGCAGTGAATAGAAAAGTGGGCTTTGTAGTCGTAAATTAGAGAAATTCAAAGTGGCTCTTTGAAAAGTGTGCTGATAGTATGTACTTGGAAGAGGGAAAGACAATTTGCCCTACACAGGGTTAAGGATCAATTAATCTGGTGAGCCCGACACCCTGTGACCATTGACATGCTGCATCATCTTGACACAGAGGGACAGACTGCCCCTCAGCCCATGATTTGGAACAGGAACTGTGGTTGCAGCTTGCATGAGGGGCAGACCCTGACACTGCACAAAACTGGATCCTCAGATGATACGGAATCTTTGAAGGGTAACTGGGAATGCAGATCCTGGCCTTGGGACAGAGGGAGGGGGCTGCACATGAGCCCCCATCACCCGAGGGGTGCAGAGGAGCCTGTACAGAAAGCTGGCATCTTGTTTCAGCCTGGACCGGTTAAGCTAAAGGGCTCCTGCCTGGCCTGACTATTGGGGTGGGGGAGGGGGGATGTAGCCATGCTGATTGGTCAGGAGGCCACAGAGCTGTGTGAGGTCACTGGGCTTCCAGGCCAGGCTGGGGCAGGAGTATGATAGAGATGCTTCCAACTGCCGTTCTGCTGGCCTTGGCAGTGTCTGTGGTTGCCAAAGATAACGCCACGTGTGAATAAGTGTCAGGGACACCTCCGGGGGGTGGAAAGAGTGTCTTTTGAATAGCAAGCCCCACCCAGACTCCCTCTGTCCAGGGCTAGGAAGGAGGCCAAGCTTGGGCCTTAGTAGTGCCCTGGGTCTCACGGGTGTGACCCACATCCCCAACTCTGACCATCCTTGCTCCCAGCTTCATCAGCCGAGAGACCCCAGGGCTGACCCCCGGGCTCCTATGCCTCCCGTAGCACAGACGCTGGGGTCCTTCCCTCACCTAGAGACTGACCTCACTGCCTCTTGCACATCAAGTCCCAATTTTTAGAAACCGCTTTCTTCCCACAGATACTGAGGTGCCCCAACTGTGGCTGACCCCAAAGACCCCAGGGTATTGTCATGGCTTTCTTCTAGGGTCCCGCCTCCACCTAGACTCTGACAGCCCCCAAGGTACCCCCAAAATCTTGTGGCCTCGCCCCAGTTCCCAGAACTTCCACCCCTGGAGCCCCACTGCTTCCCACACCTGGGATCATTGGACCTGCCTTGGCTACTCTCCCTCCTCCTGCCACCATCCAAACCCACACTGCAGCCCCAAGACCCCTGTGGCTGTTCTCTGAGTCTCCTGCCCAAAATTGGCTCTAAAGACCTCAAGCCATTACACCTCTCTCTCACCTCCTCTAGCCTCCCCCCTGCCTCGGGATCTCCCATATTTCTAGGGCCCTTATCATCGGTCCTGCTTCCTATGGCGACTTCTTTTTTGCCTTGGGGCTACACCCACAAGACCCCAGAACCCATACTCCTCAAAACCAGTTCCTGAAGCCTGCAGCTTCCTGCTTCCCTACCGCCCTGACAGCGCCTCTCCTCAGCAGCTCCCCCTCGGACCCTCCACGTTCCCGGTTGCCCCCTTTGCCCAGCCCCCTAGCCCTGATTCCCCCATCGTGCAGGTGCGAGGACAGGCTGTGCCTCTTCTTGGTTTGAACTGTGCCCCTGGTCTCTCCTCAGTGCCCCCTGTGGGTTACAGTTCAGGCAGAACCCACCGGGAAGTGGCCGTATCGTCGGAGGGCAGGATGCAACCATCGGGGCCTGGCCCTGGATGGTCAGCCTCCAGGTATTCATGTCCCACAATAACTGAAGGTACCATGCGTGCGGAGGCACCTTGCTGAACTCCCATTGGCTGCTTACTGCTGCCCACTGCTTCGTCTCCAAAAAGTCCGTGTGGGAGCGCATGGAGGGAGGTCTTCAGAAAGGCTCTTCCCAGAAAGAGACATTCTCCAGGGCTCCCTGTGCACAGTCTCCCTGGGGCTCTGGGCCATGTGGCAACCAGGCCATGAGTGGGTGGGCCCAGGAACTTGCTGAGGGAGGGCTCTGAGGATCATGGTCACCAGAGGTTTCTGTCGAGCCCGTCCTTTCTGAGGATGACCTGGCTTGCCTCTGTGCCCACAGAAAAGTATATGACTGGAGACTGATTTTTGGAGCAAGGGAAACTATGTATGGGAACGATAAGGCAGCGAAGCCGCCTCAACAGGAGAGATATGTCGAGAAAATCATCATTCATGAGAAATACATCCCCAGTTTATAGCACAATGACATCGCTCTCATGAAGATCACCCCTCCCATTCCCTGTGGGCAATTCATCGGAAGGGGCCGCCTGCCCCAATTTAGGGCAGGCCAACCTGGAGTTCCCCAGGCCTGCTGGGTGGCTGCCTGGGGATTCTTGAAAGAGAAAGGTGAGTATGGGAGGGGTTCTCACAGTGGTAGGGGCACTGCTGGTCATTCCCTCAGTGGTCTCTGCAGTGCATGGGCCATATGTGGTGCCTAGTGGTGATGTCCACCAGATTCCGGGACACTGTCCCCTTTTAGAGTGGGAGAAACTGGCAGCCGAGTCCCCTGTCCACAACCTCACCACTGATGGCTTGTGTGGTCGCTGGGTGGAAGGGTGCATGCAGCACCAGGAGAACCTGGGCATTTTTTGGAATGGGGTATCGGCTGTGGCTCTATCTGGGGCCTGGAACCCCAGTTGCTACCTTCTGGAAATGGGGGATTGTCCCCTGAAATGGCACTTGGAGAAGAGCTCGAGATGGGGTTTTGTGGTTGCGGGCCAACTCCTCTCCTCTCTGGACATCCATTTCCCCAACTGTCAGTGGAAGGGCCATGTCACGTGCTCTCTGAGCTCTGAGACCCCAGAGCCCAGCCCTCTAGACCTCAGTGAACCTCTGCTCCCCACCGTCGCTGGTCACAATGCGAGAATCCACCCTCCCCACCCGAGTGACTACGATTTCTCTGCAGAGAGGGGACAGGGTTCTTGGCAGGCTAGCATGCCTGGGGCCAGGGCAGCAACGGTTTGATGAGTAGGTTAGGCATTTCAGCTTTCCATAGCTGACCACATGGACTTTTTACCCAGTCACATTGGGAATGAGAAGAGAGACTGAAAACTCTTCTGTCCCTTGATAATGGAAAACTGAGGGCTCCTAATTCAAGGCACTTCAGTCATTTGGGGTTCAAAACTCAGCCTATTCTGGTGACAAAACCCTGGTAGTTTCAGTATGCTTCCTGTAACTCTTCTTCCCTCGCTCAGGGCTGCCCCCCTTCTCTGATTGGGTTGCTTCTCCTCCCGGGCACACCCGTTTTCACTGGCCTTTGCTGGCCCTTCCCTCCCCGACCTGGGGTATCAACCTCTATCTGGCTATTGATGTCCATAGCTCTGCTGAGGCCTCTAGAGCATTCTTCTTGTCCCACCCCCGGCCTACCCTGCTCTGCCCACCCACGCAAACAGGTGCGCAGTGTCCCAGGGTTCTTGGAGTCCCTGGGGGGCTGATCTCAGCGTTCCCATCTACACTCCCAACCCTACCACCACCTTTGCTGTCCTATCTCTCAAAAGGATTATAGGCTCCCAGCTACACCCTGGACATCAAACAAGGCCTCTTTTGTTCTAGAATCCTCCTCAACTTAGTGGGATTTCTACCATCTTCTGGTGAATCCCTCCCCCACTGGTAAGGCCAAGTCTTAAAGAAATCCCCAGCCTCCAAATTTCTGTGACATTCTTGCAGACCTTCCTTTTTCTACCTCCTCCTTGAGCCCATATGCTTCTGGGGTAATCCTCCTTTTCCATTGAATTTCAGGTTCTTGTGGACTTTTTAGCATTTAAAGCCAAGGTGTTGGGATTGAGAAAACCCTGTTCTCTTCCAGGTCATCTGGCTCTTCCATAGATCTAAAAGGTCACCACAAGCAACCAGGCTTGTTGTGGTGGTCATTTCCATGTCACCCCTGCCGTGGGGACAGTGCAAGTACAAAACTAACCCTGCTTGGGTGGTATGCAAAGTTGACCTGAAGGGCCTGGAGACACAGTCCAAGCCACACAAACACACAGTCTGAATGCTGTGTGCCTAGCTCCATCCACTTTCCTCCACTTGGTTCTGGCTTCCCACTTGGCCTCCACTGCCATGTTCCAAGTGTGATCCGCCACCTCTCCACCCGGATGCAGGCGATTTCAGACCCACCCACCAGGCTGTGGCTGGGCTGTGGGTGCGGCCGTGGTGGGGGGAGGCCACTTGATGAAGAGGGGATAGCTGCCCCTATAGCCAGGTGTGAGGTTGGCTGATGGAATCATAGCCTGGGCTGGGCCTTTCTTAACCCAAAGGTCATGATGGAGCCTCTGGGGCTGTACAGGATGTTCTGACCTGCCTTCCGGTTATTCCAACCACCCATGCCCCTGACCGATCTGTGTGTGTGGAGGCCATCCTGCAGCTCCTCCTTCTCTGTAACTTCAAAACGGATGGGAGGCATGTGGGGAGGACTCATCTGCCCAGCTCCAGCAGATCCTGTCCAGAACTGAGCTAAGGTGTTAACGGCAGATGAAAAGCAATGAGGGGGACTTAGAGCCGTACTGTGGGGAAATGAAATGTGTGTCCTGGATTTGAGTGTAGAGAGGAAAACCTTGGTCCGAATCCAAGCCACACCACATCCCTACAAGAGTGTTTGGGCAAGTGGTGCTCCAAGCTCTTGATTCGAGGCAAGATGAGTAACAGCGCTTAACACAGGGGGTGACTGTGGGGTGTAAATGAGGTGACACATCCTGGCTGTAGCTGTGAATAATCATCTGGCATCAACACACATTCCTGCAGCCACATCTGCTCATCCTCCATGCACTGCACCTCCTCTTCACCTGCATATGCCTCCAACACTCCGCATGCTTCACAAGTGTCTGAGGAGAAGCCAGGGGCATTGACCTTCATGGATTTTAGGTTGAAGTAGAGCATTTCAAGTCGATGGGGGTTCCGTGGAGGGAGGAGGCAGGTCTTTCCCAAAACATGTCTTCTGTGATTGCTGACCACCAAGCCGCCTTGCTGTAGCCTACAGGATCGCACCTACACTGCAGGAGGCCCATGGGAACCTCATCGAACTCGAATTTGTAACTCCACAGAGTGGTACAATGGGTGCATTTGTCCAACCAATGGGTGTGCAGGGTACCCTGAAGGCAAGATCGACACCTGTCAGGTAACTTTCCTTTGGGCGCCCCTTTCCCTGTCAACACCTCTTTTGTGAATCCCTGAACTCCACTCCCTCCAGGGACCTGCTTCAGTGACCCTTTCCCTGGTCCCATCTCATAGCAGTGAGGATGGGAGGTGATACCTGGGGCCCCTACAAAGAACCAGTCACCACACAGAGAGCTTTATCCCACCGTGACACAGAGATCATATCACCCGAACACCACCCTAGAAGAGAAGGCTTACCTCTCCTCACCAGAATACAAAACCTTCCAATCCACTTGTACACACATGCCCATGCATGCATAAAGCTTCACACATGGACACATGGGTGGCTTATCTTCCCTCCTCACTGCAAGGAGACCCGTGACAATCCATCCCCTTCTCACATCCACCTGAAGCTGTTGATACCAACTCAAAGTTTACCACCACCACTTGTGTTCATGGCAGCAAGAAGCCATGGGACTGAAGAAACTGTCCTTCCAGAGCCTATGGCCCTTCTGGGCAGGGGAAAAGTGGCTCAGACAGAGAGTGCCTTCTGTGACCTTCTGGGCAGGGGGACAGCGGCGGGCCTCTCATGTGCAGAGACAACGTGGCAAACACCTATGTGGTCATGGGAGTCACAAGCTGGGGGTAGACTGTGACTGAACTAAGTGTCCTGGAGTCTACATGGCCAACTGGCCCTACCTGAACTGGACTGCTTCCAAGATTGGTTCTAATGCCTTGCACATGGCTCAATCGCCCACCCCTCCCCATCAGACTTTTCAAGAAATCCCGGCCTGACAACCCTCTGCCCGCCCTTCTGCTCGCCCTCCTTGGTACTTCCAACACCCTCCTTGACCTCCTCCCAGCCCCCCTGCATCTCGACCTCGACCTTGACCCAAACCCCCGGCGCCAACTCCAGCCCCACCCCCACTCCCACCTGCTCCCTCACCTATCACTAAAGCTCCCCAAGTACTTTATGTTGCCAAGCAACTACAGCAAATCACAGAGATCTTGAAGGGGAAGACCTTTTCTAATGAAAAGGGGTATTACGAAATGGAGACCACAGATCTCCCAGAACAGACCGCTGCCTCCTGATCTGACCCCACTCCAAACAGACGCAGTGAGCACTTTACTCCCAAGAAAACAAAGATGAAATCAATAAATATAAACATAAATTTATCTATCTATCTATCTATCTATCTAATCTATGAAGGGATGATTTCTGGACTTCTTCCTACCTGCCCTCCCCAACATAATCCAAACTCACCCCCAGCAAATCTGTCTTCCCTCTGTCACCCTCAAATAGGGTGGAAATGCTTGTGTGTCAGGGGTCATTGTGGTTTCCTAAATCTAGATTTTTGAAGTTGGAACAAGGCGATCTGTGGTGACAGGCCGGTATGGTCTGGATCTCACACTCAGAGTCTCTGCTTATTAAATCAGTGCAGTTGGGCCCTACAGCACTTCTGTGAGGTGAGCTGACTCAGAAGGAGGGATGTGGGTCTGAGTCCATTGGAGAATGACCCCAGTCTGAAGTTTTGTAGCGTGGCCATCTGATGCTCAGTCCACATGGCCAACCCCAGGCAGGAGTCTGCCCTCAACCAGAATTGCTTATGTCCATCTGTGATGTCCTGAGAAAGAGATCTCAATGGCCTCAGGTCAACTGCCCACTCTGGTCAGGGCCCAGATCAAGCCTAAATGATGGATTAGCCTCTTGAGAAATAAAGATGGCAGGCTCCAGAAAGAAACCCCTGGGCTCCTGGCTGGGCCGTTGCTGCAACAAGCAACAGTCTCATACCTGGTCACCTGTTCACTGTGTGCACATGTTTCAAGTGCAATATGGTCCTATGTTTTGGTTGCAAAGATAGATGGCATAGGGTACAGGAGCATGAGGGAGGAACTTTGGGTGAGCAAGGCCAAGGACCCTGACTTTTCCTGCTGGGGCTGCAACAGGGAATGATGAAGCAGGCATGAGTATTTTCACGATTCGTCAGTCTACCTGGGTTCAAATAAACCCCCTACTTTACCCCTCATCAGCTATGTGGCTTTGGGAATATGGCCAGAGGGTTGTGTGACAATGAAAGTAGGACAGATGTGAAGTTTTCAGAGCAGAGCGTGACAGTCCATACATGCTTATAGATGAGTGCTCTAGAGCCACCTGGTGATGAGATGCTGGGTAACCTTATACTTATGCAGGGGCACTCGGGTGTATTTTGTCTGTGCCCTTATGAGCCCTGGAATGCCTAGGCTACCTAAGGGGACTTGCAAATTAATCTGGGTGGCCCATGACTCTGTAGTGTATTAACATTGATAAAATAAAAAAAACAAATTTTATCTGTCTTCACTGAGAGCCAACATTTCTAAGATTAGAGTTGGCATGTCCATGATTCCTTTCGTTGGCTTTTGTCTGTCTCTTCTAAAGTCAGTTTCTTAATCTCCCTAATGGGTATATAAGCTTTGTACCCTGGTGTCAGACACCAGGAACCCTCTAAACACTGGACAAAACTCAATGTCAGTCACAGAGTGAGACAAACCCCAAGCCATAGGCCACACAGTCCAAAGAGCAGAAACACCCATGGCAGCAACTCAGGACCTGCCCTCACCCTTCCTGGGCAGTCCTGAACCCTGAGCTTGCAGGTGGGAATGGTGTGGCAAGATGTGCTCAGGCTAGGGAGTAGGGGTGGGTGCGGAGGATTTGGGACAAATTTGGAGGAGCTATAGTACCAGTGGTTTCTTTCCACTTACAGATCATCCCTCCTCCTCAGAGCTTCCCAGGATCCAGAACGGATTCTCCTGGCACTCTCTCCTTTCACATGCTCAAATAATTGTCCTTAGTTTTTCCCTTCTCTCCTCATTGGGCCTGTCATCTGTCGCTGACACTTGGGTCTCCTTCCTGGGGAGACAGGGCTTATGCTCAGGGAGCGCTGATGGGAGGCCATGGATTGGGTAGAGCCTGCAGAATCCAACTGATGGTGTCTTGTGTATCTTCCGAAACTTTCCATGCCCACGAATAGATTTACGTATAATATTCTTCTTATTTAGTCACTGTTCATACTATTCTGACTTCCTGTTTCATTTAGCAAATTAGAGTTATTTTCCTATTAGTACACAGGGACTCACCTTCTCAAATTACATTGTGTGGTAGGCGTACTTACGAGATATAGTGCCACATTGCCTTCCTGGGAGGGGTTATCTAGCCCCCTGCTTTAGCTTTCCCTCAATGTACTCATTTCCCCACATATAAGCCAATACTGGTTTAAATCAAATTCACTGATTTTTGCAAAATGAATAGATGTTCCAATTGTCATTTTTTTTTAAATTATGAATGAAGTTGTTGACAAGTGAAGTGAGACTCTCTGATCTGCCTTCATATCCCTGTGGATACTCTAACCCTGAAAATGGCTTACAGGTCCCGGAGCAGATACTGCTGCACACAGAGACAAGAAGAACAGGGGAAAACTGGACAGGCTGTACAATGAGCCAGCACCAAGGGGCATCTAGGCAACTGAGGGATATGCTCACTGTTTCTCTGTGGGATGGTTTAGGCAAATGATAAGTATTTTCTTAAAACCAGAATTCATAATGACTTTTATTGCTAGGAACAGTAACAAGATGGTTTGACGGTGGCTAAACCTGTGCACGTGGTAAAAGCCTGAATCCTGAGCATTCGGGAATAACAGTCCTAAGATGTGTATAGGCACAAGTTCTAATTGCGAATTTGATCCATATGAGAAAACTTTTTTTAAGATTTATTTATTTATTTATTTGAGAGATAGCATGAGAGAGAGCATGAGCAGAGAGAAGATGCAGAGGCAGAGGGAGAAGCGGGCTCCCCACTGAGCAGGAAACCCGATGTGGGACTTGATCCATGGACCCTAAGATCATGAGCTGACCAAAGCAGACGTTTAACCGACTGAGCCACTCACGCACCCCCAATATAAGAAATCTTATATTTACAAGGAAAACCAGATCCCAATAAATATAATTTTAGTATATTTTAAATGGAAGTGGAAAAAATGGAGGTAGTTCTTCTTTAATGCGTAGAAAACTCATCAAGAAACAAAAATTAGCCTAATGGAGTTTTCTGCAGAAACTATATTCTTGGTAAAGAATCGTCAGTGACCTGCTTCTGGCCACAATAGTTGGGCCTGTGTACTTCTCTTGGGTAGGTATTCAGATAGTGGAATGGCTGGGTTATATGGCAGATGTAAGTTTTGACATATGAATGCACCCGGGAAACCAGCACCACAATCAACATAGTGAACCTGCCCATCACTCCAAAGGCTTCCTTGGGGTACTCCGTAATCCCTCCAGCCCCTTCCCTCCCCGGCCCTAGCAACTTCTACTCTGTTTCTCTCACTGTGATCTGTTTGCATTTTAAAAAAATTAATAAATGCAATCATACAGCGAGTGCTTTTTTTTTTTTTTTTTTTTGGTCTAGCTTCTTTCACTCAGCATAATCATTTTGAGGTTTATCCATGTGACAGTGTATTCCAGTCCTTGTGGACTGGACAGTCCTTGCGTCTCGTCCTTGTTGCCACCCAGCGCTCCACTATGTGACTGCCCCACCACTTGGTTCTCTAACCAGGTGATGGATTTTACAGTTTTAGGTCAGTAGAAATAAAGCAGCTATGAGCATTTGTACACAAGTCTTTGTATGGCATATGCTTTCATGTTTCCTGGCTAAGTACCTACACGCAGGATCATATGGTACGTGTATGGTGAGCACTTTTAAAACCTGCCAAAACCTGTCTTCAAGGCAGTTTCAACACTCTACATCCCCGTCAGCAGTATCTGAGGGTTCGAGTTCCTCCAGCTCCTTGCCAACACTTGGTGTGCTCCGTCTTTTCGATTTAATTTAATCTTTAAAAACAATTTAAAAGATTTTATTTATTTATTTGAGAGAGAGTGAGCACACGCGAGCACAAGCAGGGGGAAGAGCAGAGGGACAGGGAGAAGCAGACTCCCCGCTGAGCAAGGGAGCCCGACATGGGGCTTGATCCCAGGACCCGGGGATCCTGACCTGAGCGGAAGGCAGTCGCTTAACCACTGAGCCACCAAGGCGCCCTGAATTTTAGCCATTCTTATAGGTGTGTAATAATATGTCATGTGTGGGGTTTTTATCCACAAGTGTAGTCTATATATATATTTAAAGCATTCGAAATGAATATTGTTAAGATTTATCATGAGGTAATAGGGCAGTAACTTTTGACAGCAACAAAATGTGGGAGTGCACATAGGGAAAGGAGGAGGTAGAAATAAGTATAAAATTAAATTCATTCAAACAGAATTTGGATTTTTCAAGCATCACAAACATCAATGGAAAACATCTGAAAGACATAACAATAGCCACAGCCATAGAACAATTTCTCCATTAAGCCAGGTCTCTACTATATAAAGATATTCCAAAGTATCCAAACTCCCAGAGCTGCCCTGTCTGCTGAAGTTACTACACCCAAACAGAACACTTTATATTTAAAACAAAATCCTCAGGGTGTGCAACTGGCTCAGTCAGTAGAGTGTGTGACACTTGATCTTGGGGTCCTGAGTTCAAGCCCCATGTTACATTGTAGAGATTCCTCTTTAATAAGATACTAAAAAACCCAAATTTAGCACAAGTCAACAATTTGCCCACAGTCAGTTCATCCTCCACTTTTAGGGTGATGATAGGTTTGCTCTTCACAAGAAGCATCATGTGCCACCTTATTGACCTTAATACGGTTTGTTTATTTCCAATATATGCTTTGATCTTGCCCCACTAATTCTTTCTCCCCAAAGCTCTAGAGAACCCCAGTTTGGATCTGCATGCTCAGGGAGAATTCATTCATGTCCATGATATTTTCATAAAGAAGAAGAGAGACAATGCAGAGCCCAGGGGTGAACCTACCCAGCCAGCCCTTGCATCTCTCCTGGCTGGGTTGAGCTATCACTGAACTGACTTTGTTAGGCAAATGTGTGCCACTGTGCCAAAGAGATGCTAAATTCCATGCTCAGACAGATTCGGGAGTGTGGCTAGGGTCAAATGATTTCTCAGGCTGTATATGCCAGGAATAGAAAATTGGTTGATTTAATTTTGGATTGTTTAATTTCTGAGATAAGAATCCAAACTTCAATAACTTTTCCTTGAGTAACATGACTTAAGTGTATTAAAGCAGTCAAAATGTTCTCTCGTGAATATAGTATGGTCATTGTGACGTGGCTCTAGTAATGATGAGCAGGCTGTCCTATCATTGCAGCCCTACTTCATCCCTCAGTCACTGAAACACTATTACTCTTCCTAAAGGTACATACTGTACACACAGACACAGCATTGTGAAGACCACTTTGTTGAATATAGGCCACTTCCAAAATTACAGTCAACATTCCTAAAAGCAATAAAACAAATCATTCTACACATTGCTTCTTTAGTGCAAAGCCTTTGAAAATAACCTTATTCAGAAAAGTGGTGCTCTGCATTTGGCTAGGTATTACTCTAGTCATGCGACATCCATCTATAAGAAGGTAAGGAAGGAACAAATTAATAGTGGAAATATAAAAATTTGAAAATTATATTTGGATCCTATGAGTTTAAGCAAATGTTAGCTGACAGCTGCAACAGACCAAGATTTAATGAACATTCCAATCATTTCCAACCTTATACTGTTCTTTGTAAAGGAAATAAATTCTCTAATACCACTGCTATCTCCTCTAGGTAAATTGTTTAGTGTGAGTCTATCCAAGGCCTGTGATTGCAACCTCCTAACTCTGCCGCACGTGCCCAGGCACTCTGAGAGCTATACAGGACAGGGTGCACTTGAAAAAGTTCAAACAGCACTTCTCTGTGAGGTCTTGTTCAGAAGACCACAGAATCCACCAGAAGTGAACTTCCAAAACATTTTTCCACACTAAGATGATAAACGGAACTCACGTGATCACAAATTCTACAGAGGCCACAAAATGTTAGAATAAACTGGCCTTTAGCGTTAGTGATTCATTAATACCTAAAATCTGTTTTTGTGTCTTAGTAAAATTAGCATTACTTCATCTGATAAAGGAATAAATCTACTTATAAAACTGGACTTTTGAGTAGATTCAGAGCTTCTTTCTCAGATTTTCTTCTTAAGTCAGCAAACCCATGTGAGGTAAAGAGGAAGCACCTAGATAGTTTGAAAATATTTTCTTTAGCTGTCTGCTAAATTAACTGATTAATTCATATGCAATGCAGGAGCACTGTATCAGTTCACACCAGACTGAGAAGGCACTGAGAAATCTGACAAGAGCAAAACCAGGAGTGTTCCCACTCTTATTTTCTGTATAGTGAACATCAAATTTTAGATACATATAATAAATGTATACTACACCATGAGCATCTTTAGCAGAGGTGTTGAAGGAGATATTATAACACTGTTTTAAACCACAAATGCTAGGGGTGCCTGGTTGGCTCAATGGGTTGAGTGTCTAGCTCTTGGTTTTGGCTCGGGTCATGAGCTCAGGGTCATGGGGTCAAGCCCCCCCACGGAGCCCCACATTGGGTCCCGCACTCAGTGGGGAGTCTGCTTGAGATTTTCTCCCTCCCTCTGCCCTTACCCCCACAGCCCGCCCCCCATGCTCACATGTGTGCTCTCTCTCTCTCTCAAATACATAAATCTTAAGAAAATAAACTGTGAATGCTAAATACCCTATTTCAAATACTCTAATTTATGAATTAATATCTATGATGTAACAATGGCACTTTACCACAGTGATTGGAGAACAGTCCACTTTTTTGCCAATTTTATGAATAATTTCCTTAACTGTACAATGACATAACACTTACATGCCTTTTTAGAAAATGTACTGTACACAGTTATAAGACTATAGAACTAAGCTTAATCATACTTTAATTAGAAAAATCACGTTTGTATTATGTTTCTGTTAAAGGAAAAACTGTGTTACTCTAATACTTTTAATGTAATGACTTTGGTTCAAGATTATGAAAAATTTGAATAACTTCTCTCAAGACCATTTCATTTCAAATTTATACAACTAGTTTAGTCAGCTGACCAGAAAGAAAGGAAATAAAAGGAAAATGTTTGCCCAGATGAGGTAGAGAATGTTCACACGAATTCAATGCATAGTTCTCTTGGTTGTTCTGTTTCATCCTTAACTGGGCCCAAACCAATTTTAAATCCGAGCTTAAATGAGCTTCTTCAATTCTTCTTCCAATAAGGCTCTGTGATTCCCATCTCCGGGTCAGGGAGTACTCACGTCTCTGCAGAGTACTTTGTCTTTGGTTCCATGCTGCTCGTCCAAGGACCACCAACACAGCCATTTTGAGAAGGGGATGTAATCACTCTGCTGTTTTTACTCACAGGCAACACTGATTTCTGATTAGGCTTGCCGCCGTCATATCCAGTGGTAATGTCCTGTGTATGCAACACAACAAGTATCCCATAAATTTTGGATATTCTTTTGGAGAATAAAAACTGTGAAGCCTTTCAAATACACTTTTGATGTTAGTTGGATCACAACACAAGAAATAAGAAATCTTTGAAATATGATAACCATATTTTTCATGAATCGTAATCAGTTGCTCTTTCAATGTTACATTCATGGTTTCTAAGTAAGACCATCACAGAACAACAGCGGCAGTACTCAACTCATCATTATGCAAAGGGAAGTTCCACACAGAAAACCAACGAACTCTTCAAATGCAAAAGGACTTCTTTCCCATTTTCCAGGAGGCCTTTGTCCCCCTGCTAGTTTTTTTTTTTTTTTTAAGATTTTATTTGAGAGCGAGAGACAGAGAGAGCATGATGGGGCTGGGGGGGGGGCAGAAGGAGAGGGAGAAGCAGACTCCCCCCAGAGGATGTAGCTGACGATGCGGGGCTCAATCCCGGAACCCTGGGATCATGACCTGAGTCAAAGGCAGACGTTTAACTGACTGAGCCACCCAGGCGCCCCATCCTGTTCCCCTCCAGTTTTATTGAGAAATAATTGATATACATTGCTGTATAAGTTTAAGGTGTGCAGCAGGGTGGTTTGATTTATATTGATTGTGAAATGATCACCACAGTAGATTCAGCCAACATCCATCTTCTCAATATGGATACAACAAAAAGAAAAGACAAGAAAAGAAAGGAGAGACATGTTTTCCGTGGGATAAAAACTCCTAGGGCTTACTCCCTCCTTGTATCTTGCTGCAGTCATCAGGTTGCACCAGAGACCTCCCTGACCATCCCGTCCAATGTCCATCCCCTAGCCAAGCTGCTGATGTGACAGCGTTCCCGTGGCCAGTCTCCCGAAGTGGTCGCTGCCATCAGGATCTGTGGCTAGCACTATCTGGGCATTGTTGTCTCTGCCAGTCTCACAGAAAGTTCCAGCACTGAATCTTCTCCTTCAGGCTTTGGGCATTTAACCGTAGACAATTTGCTCTTTTGTTTGGGGTTGTTTAGTTGTTTAGTTAAAAGGATACAATCCAGGAAGAGACAGATGGAAGAGATGAATAGGGCAAAGTATGTGGGGGAATGGCTGTGGAGCTTCGCGTTCTCTCAAGACCCCCACCCTCCCAGCACTGCCATGAGCTCACCAACCTGGAAATCCTGTGGTTTCCATGTGCATTTCCCTAAAGGCTAGTGATGTTAAGCATATTTTCATGTGCCAACTGCCATTGACATATCTTCTCTGGTGGTCTGTTCAAATCTTTTGCCTTTTTAAAATTTTTCATTGTCTTTTTATTTTAGAGTTTTGAGAGTTCTTTTTATATACCGAAAATAAGTCCTCTATCAGATATATGCTTTGTAAATATTTTCTCCCAGTCTATGGCTTTTTTTAATTCTCTAAATAATGTCTTTTTACATTTTGATTAAGTTCAATTAATGTGTTCTTTTGTAGATCATTCTTTTGGTGTCGTATCTAAGACATTTTTGCTTAACGTAAGGTCTCAAAGATTTTCTTTGATGTTTACTTCTAGAAGTTTGAGAGTCTTAGGTTTTACATTTAGGTCTATGGTCCCTTTGAGTTAATTTTTATTTATGGTAAACTATGGATTGATGCTCGTTTTTCTGTATGTGTATATCTAGTTGTTGAAAAGACTCTTCTTTCTCTACTGTGGCTTCATATCTCTGAAGAAAATCAGTTGTCCTCATATGTATGGTTCTACTTTTGAGCTCTGTTTTGTTCCTTTGAACAAGTTTACTTGACACTATTTCCACACTATCTTACTATGTACAGCTTACAAGAGGTCTTGAAATTAGGTAGTGTGCATCTTTCAAATGTTTTTTCAAAGCCGTTTTGGCTATTTTAGGTCCTTAGCATTTCCATGTGAATTTTAGAATCACCTTATTGATTTATAAAACAAATCCTGCTGGAACTTTTATTGTGATTATGTTGAATCTATAGATAATTTTTTTAAAAAAAGATTTTTTATTTTAAGTAATCAACATGGGGCTTGAACTTACTACCTCAAGGTCAAGAGTCACACGCTGTACTGACTGAGCCAGACAGGAGGCCCAATTCTATAGATCAATTTGAGGAGACATGACATCTCAACAATATCGAGTCCTCTGAACTATTAACGCAGTGTATCTTTCCAACAAAATCTATTTAAGACTTGTTTAATTTCCCCTGGCAATGTTTTAGTCTAAGTATGCAGGTCATTTGTCAATATTTTGTCAAAATTATTCCTAAGGATTTCATCTTTTGATATTATTATAAATGTTATTTAATTTCAATTTTCAACTATTCATTGCTAGTATATACAGATATAATTATTTTCTGTGTATTAATTATGCATCCTGAAACCTTGGTGAACTCACTTATTGATTCTAGCAGACTTTTTTTTTTTTTTTAAGTAAGCTCCATGCCCAGCATGGAGCCCAATGTGGGGCTTGAACTCATGACCCTGAGATCAAGAACTGAGCTGAGATCAAGAGTGGGAAGCTCAACCAACTGAGCCTTCCAGGTGTCCCTCTAGCAGCCTTTAATTATTGAAGTATCGCTGACACAATGTTACGTTAGTTTCAGGTGGACAACAAAGTGATTCGACAAGTCTGTATGTTGTGCTCATCACAAGTGTAGTTGCCATCTCTCGCCATGTGATACTATCACAGTATCACTGACTGTATTCGCTGTGCTGTACCTTTCATCCCCATGACTTACTTATCCCATAACTGGAAGCCTGTATCTCCCACTTCTCTTCACTCATTTTGCCCTGCCTCCTACCCCCACCCCTCTGGCAACCATCAGTTCGCTCTCTGTATTTATGGGTCTGTTTCTGCCTTTTGTTTTTGATTCCACATGTAAGTGACATCATATGTTATTTGTCTTTCTCTGACTTATTTCACTTAGCATAATACCTTCTACGTCCATCCATGTTGTTGCAGATGTCAAGATCCCATTACTTTTTATGGCAGAATAACATTCCAATGTGTTTATACACCATGTCTTTATCCATTCATCAGTCAGTGGACACTTGTGGTGCTTCCATATCCTGGCTATTGTAAATAAAGCTGCAATAAACATGGGGGGGGCATATATCTTTTTGTTTTCTTCAGGTAAATACCCAGTAGTGGAATTACTGGATCACATGTTATTTCTAATTTTTTGAGGAATGTCTGTACTAGTTTCCACAGTATACCAATTTACATTCGCACCCACAGTGCACAAAGGTTCCCTTTTCTCCACATCCTTGCCAAAATTTGTTATTTCTTGTCTTTCTGATTTTAACTATTCGGACAGGTGTGAGGTGACATTTCATTATGGTTTTGATTTGCATTTCCCTGGTCATTAGTGATATAGAGCATATTTTCATGTGTCTGTTTTCCATCTCTAGTAGGCTTTTTGTAGATCCCTTTGGGTTTCTATATAGAAAAGCAAGTCATCTGTGAATAAGAGGGTTTTATATAATTTTTTCCCAAACTGGATGCCCGTCTGCCTTCATCCTTCCTCTTTTCCTTCCTGCCTTCTTCAATTGGCCAGACCTTCAGAGCAATGTTGACTGCAGGGTTGAGAGTGGAATACTTGTCTTGTGTCTGATCTGAAGGGCATATAATTAAGCCTTTCATCCCTAAGTACGATGTTAGTAGTGAAGTTAAGTGTTGAGCATGATTTTTCTTCACAGATATCCTTTATTAGGTTGAGGATATTCCCTTCTACCCCTACTTTGCTAGGATATTTTTATTTATCTTTTCAATATCAAGAATGAGTGTTGGATTTTGTCAGAAAATTTTCTGCATCTATTGAAGTGGTCAGGGAGTTTTTCTGTTTTATTTTGTTAATCTGGTGAATTATACTGACCTCTTTTTCTAAATAAACTTTTATTTCAGAATTTTAGATTTACAGTAAAGTTGCAAAGTTGTACAGAGTTCCCACATGCCCTTCACCCAGTTTCAACTGTGTTGAAACAGTTGATAGGTTCCCCTGGGTTCGACAGTTGATAGGTTCCCCTGTCGTTAAATCTTATATTACCAAGGTATGTATGTCAAAATTAATAAATCAACATTTGTACATTATTATTAGCTAAACTCCAGAGTTTATTAATATTTTTCCAGTTTTTCCATGATAGTCATTTTCCTGTTCCAAGGTCCGATCCAGGGTACCACATTCTTTCTATGTTTCAAGTCTCGTTAATCTCTTGTGGTCTGTGATAGTTGCTCAGTGTTCCTTTGCCTTTATATGGCCTTGACAGTTTTGAGGAATACTGATTAGATGTGTTGTAGAATGTCACTTAATATGAATTGTTTTATGGTTTTTTCATGGTTATTGAGATTATGAGTTTTTCAAAGAATTCCATGGAGATGAAGTACCCTTCTCCTCACTCCTATGGGGGAGTCCATGGCGTACACATGACATCAGGGATGAAACTAAACCTTGGCCCCTTGGGCAGGGTAGTGTTTTCCAGGTTTATTCACAGTTCCCTCTCCATCCTTTATTCTTTGAAATTGAATTGCTCTGTTTAGCGCACACTAGGGGGTGGTGTTGATGAAGTGTCAGCTCCTGCGAGGTGTAGTATCTACATATACTACTTAGAATTCTTCTGGGGCGCCTGGGTGGTGCAGTTGGTTGGGCGTCCGACTCTTGGTATGGGCTCAGTTCGTGATCTCAGGGTCGTGGATTCGGGCACCTCGTCAGGCTCTGTGCTCAGAGGGGAGTCTGCCTGAGGATTCTCTCCCTCTGCCCCTCCCACTTGTGCTCTCTCTCTCTAAAATAAATAGATAAATCTTAAAAAAATTATAATTCTTCTGTAGGGAGTATTTGCCTCTTTCCCACTATTTATTATTTTTGCAGTATAGACTCACATATATTTGATACTTTGGATGATATTCCAATACTGTATTATTTAATTTGTTGTTTACATTGTTCTACCTTTGGCCATTGGGAGTGCTTTCACATGGCTACTGTGTCTGTTTCATGTGACCCTATCATTTTTTTAAATATATCTTTACTTTCATATTATAAAATGCTCCAGGCTTATCTGGTATTTTCCCTAACTCAGTCCTGCATTTCTCTAAGATGACCTAGTTCCTTTCATTGGAGAATGTTAATTGGAAACCAAGATCTAGACAAAAGGCATGCTTGTTGCTCCTGAGATGTCATTGCTTTTAGGCCCCCTGAGGTAGATAAGACAAAACCAGGCAATACAGGCATGGATCCTAACCCACGTGGACATGCATGCCTGTACTGATTCTGTATCTATCCATCTGCATATATATTAAACAGGAGTTCATACTGCTGTTTCCAACCCATATCCAGTACCACAGGGTTCATTTTATCCTTCACTTCTTGCTTATACTGAATAATTTTTGAATGTTTAACTCTTTTCCTTTTTAAGATTTTATTGACTGATTTGACAGAGAGAGCACAAGCAGGGGAAGGGGAAGAGGGAGAAGCAGGCTTCCCATTGAGCAGGGAGTCCCACGTGGGGCTCCATTCCAGGACCCTGGGATCATGACTTGAGGCAGATGCTTAACTGACTGAGCCACCCAGGTGCCCCAATTTTTGAATGTTTAATAAACATTACATTCCTGGAATAAACTCCACTATTATTATAGTGTATTACCCTTTTCATATCTTACTGGATTTCATTTGCTAAAATTAAAAATAAACCGGTGCGTTTATGTTCATGAAGAATATCGGTCTGTAGTTTCATTTTCCTGCAACATCTTTGTGTTAGTCTCACTATCAGGATAATGTTGGCTACATAAAATTAATTGGGAAGTGTGTTCCATATTTAAGCTATTGGGAAGAGTTAGTGTAAAATTCATATTATTTCTTCCTTGCATGGTAGACTTTGCCAGTAAAGCTATCTGGACCTTGATTTCACTTTGTGGAAGGGCATGTACATGGGCAGGAGACTCCGGGGCGCTTAGTTCAGGCACAGCCACCCCCAGCTTGTGACTCCCACGACCACATAGGTGTTTGCCATGTTGTCTCTGCACATGAGAGGCCCGCTGCTGTCCCCCTGCCCAGAAGGACACAGAAGTCACTCTCTGTCTGAGCCACATTTCCCCTGCCCAGAAGGGCCATAGGCTCTGGAAGGACAGTTTCTTCAGTCACATGGCTTCTTGCTGCCATGAACACAAGTGGTGGTGGTAAACCTTGAGTTGGTATCAACAGCTTCAGGTGGATGTGAGAAGGGGATGAATTGTCATGGGTCTTCTTGCAGTGAGGAGGGAAGATCAGCGATCCATGAGTCCACGTATGAGGCCTTATGCATTCATGGGCATGTGTGTACAAGTGGATTTGAAGGTTTTGTATTCTCGTGAGGAGAGGTAAGCATTCTCTTCCAGGGTGGTGTTCGGGTGGTATGATCTCTGTGTCACGGTGGGATAAAGCGCTCTGTGTGGTGGTGACTGGTTCTTTGTAGGGGCCCGAGGTATCACCTCCCATCCTCACTGCTACAAGATGAGACCAGGGAAAGGGTCACTGAAGCAGGGCGCTGGAGTGAGTGGAGTTCAGGGATTCACAAAATATGTGTTGACAGGGAAAGGGGCACCTGGAGGGAAGTTACCTGGCAGGTGTCGATCTTGCCTTCAGGGTACCCTGCACACACATTGGTTGAACAAATGCGCCCGTTGTACCACTGGGTGGAGTTACAAAGTCGAGGTTGATGAGGTTCACACGGGCCTCCTGCAGTGTAGGTGCGATCCTGTAGGCTACAGCCAGGCAGCTCGGTGGTCAGCGATCACAGAAGACATGTTTTGGGAAAGACCTGCCTCCTCCCTCCACGGAACCCCCATCATCCTGAAATGCTCTACTTCAACCTAAAATCCATGAAGGACAATGCCCCTGGCCTCTCCTCAGACACTTGTGAAGGATGTGGGGTGTTGGAGGCATATGCAGGTGAAGAGAATGGGCAGTGCATGGAGGATAAGCAGATGTGGCTGCAGGAATGTGTGTTGATGCCAGATGATTATTCACAGCTACAGCCAGGATGTGTCACCTCATTTACACCCCACAGTCACTCCCTGTGTTAAGCGCTGTGACTGACCTTGCCTCCAATAAAGAGCTTGGAGCACCACATGCCCAAACATGCTGGTAGGGATGTGGCGTGGCTTGGATTCGGACCAAGGTTTTCCTCTCTACACTCAAATCCAGGACACACATTTCATTTCCCCACAGTACGGCTCTAAGTCCCCCTCATTGCTTCTTATCCCCCGTTAAACCCCTCAGCTCAGTTCTGGACAGGATCTGCTGGGGCTGGGCAGATGAGTCCTCCCCGCATGCCTCCCATCCGTTTTGAAGTTACAGAGAAGGAGCAGCTGCAGGATGGCCTCCACACACACAGATCTGTCAGGGGCATGGGTGGTTGGAATAACCGGAAGGCAGGTCAGAACCTCCTGTACAGCCCCAGAGGCTCCATCATGACCTTTGGGTTAAGAAAGGCCCAGCCCAGGCGATGATTCCATCAGCCAACCTCACACCTGGCTATAGGGGCAGCTATCCCCTCTTCATCAAGTGGCCTCCCCCCACCACGGCCGCACCCACAGCCCAGCCACAGCCTGGTGGGTGGGTCTGAAATCGCCTGCATCCGGGTGGAGAGGTGGCGGATTACACTTGGAACATGGCAGTGTAGGCCAAGTGGGAAGCCAGAACCAAGTGGAGCAAATGGATGGAGCTAGGCACACAGCATTCAGACTGTGTTTGTGTGTCTTGGACTGCGTCTCCAGGCCCTTCAGGTCAACTTTGAACACCACCCAAGCAGGCTTAGTTTTGTCCTTGCACTGTTCCCAAGGCAGGGGTGACATGGAAATGACCACCACAAGAAGCCTGGTCGCTTATGGTATAATTTTAGATCTATGGAAGAGCCAGATGACCTGGAAGAGAACAGGGTTTTCTCAATCCCAACACCTTGGCTTTAAATGCTGAAAAGTCCACAAGAACTTGAAATTCAATAGAAAAGGAGGACTACCCCAGAAACATATGGCCTCAAGGAGGAGGTAGAAAAAGGAAGGTCTGCAAGAATGTCACAGAAATTTGGAGGCTGGAGATTTCTTTAAGACGTGGACTTACCAGTGGGGTTGGATTCACCAGAAGATGGTAGAAATCCCACTAAGTTGAGGAGGATTCTAGAAAAAAAGAGGCCTGTGTGATGTCCAGGGTGTAGCTGGGAGCCTATAATCCTTTTGAGAAATAGGACAGCAAAGGTGGTGGCAGGGGTGGTTTGTAGATGGGAACCCTGAGATCAGCCACCCCCCAGGGACTCCAAGAACCCTGGGACACTGCACAGATGTTTGGGTGGGTGGGCAGAGCAGGGTAGGCCGGGAGGTTGGGAGAAGAAGAATGCTCTAGAGGCCTCAGCAGAGCTATGGACATCAATAGGCAGACAGAGGTTGAAACCCCAGGTCAGGGAGGGAAGGGCCAGCAGAGGCCAGAGAAAACAGGGGTGCCCGGGAGGAGAAGCAACCCAATCAGAGAAGGGGGGCAGCCTTGAGAGAGGGAAGAAGAGTTACAGGAAGCATACTGAAACTACCAGGGTTTTGTCAGCAGAAAATGCTGAATTTTGAACCCCAAATGACTGAAGTGCCTTGAATTAGGAGCCCTCAGTTTTCCATTATCAAGGGACAGAAGAGCTTTCAGTCTCTCTTCTCATCCCCAATGTGACTGGGTAAAAAGTCCATGTGGTCACCTGTGGAAAGCTGAAAGGCCTAACCTACTCGTCAAAACCTTGCTGCCCACTGCTGGCCTGCCAAGAACCCTGTCCTCTCTCTGCAGAGAATACGAAGTCACTTGGATGGGGAGGGTGGATTCTCGCATTGTGTCCAGTGAGGGTGGTGAGCAGAGGTTCACTGAGGTCTAGAGGGCTGGGCTCTGGGGTCTCAGAGCTCAGAGACCACGTGACATGGCCCTTGCACTCGCAGATGGGGAAATGGATGTCCAGAGAGGAGAGGAGTTGGCCCGCCACCACAAAACCCCATCTCGAGCTCTTCTCCAAGTGCCGTGTCAAGGGACAATCCCCCATTTCCAGAAGTTAGCAACTGGGGTTCCAGGCCCCAGATAGAGCCACAGCCCATACCCCATTCGAAAAATGCCCAGGTTCTCCTGGGGCTGCATGCACCCTTCCACCCAGCGACCACATGAGCCATCAGTGGTGAGGTTGTGGACAGGGGAATCGGCTGCCAGTTTCTCCTGCTCTAAAAGGGGATAGTGTCCCCCATTCTGGTGGACATCACCATTAGGCACCACATATGGCCCCTGCACTTCAGAGATCACTGAGGGAATGACCAGCAGTGTCCCTACCCCTGTGAGAGCCCCTCCCATACTCACCTTTCTCTTTCAAGAATCCCCAGCCAGCCACCCAGCAGGCCTGGGGAACTCGAGGTGGGCCTGCCCTAAATTGGGTCAGGCAGCCCGTTCCGATGAATTGCCCACAGGGAACGGGAGGGGTGATCTTCATGAGAGCGATGTCATTGTGCTATAAACTGGGGATGTATTTCTCATGAATGATGATTTTCTCGACATCTCTCTCCTGTTGAGGTGGCTTCGCTGCCTTATCGTTCCCATACGTAAATTCCCTTGCTCCAAAAATCAGTCTCCAGTCATATACATTTCTGTGGGCACAGAGGCAAGCCAGGTCATCCTCAGAAAGGACGGGCTCGACAGAAACCTCTGGTGATCATGATCCTCAGAGCCCTCCCTCAGCAAGGGCCTGGGCCCACCCACTCTCGGTCTGGTTGCCACAAGGCCCAGAGCCCCAGGGAGACTGCGCACAGAGAGCCCTGGAGAATGTCCCTTTCTGGGAAGAGCCTTTCTGAAGACCTCCCTCCACGCGCTCCCACACGTAATAAGCTGTGGGCAGCCGTAAGCAGCCAATGGGAGTTCAGCAAGGTGCCTCTGCACGCATAGTACCTTCGGTTATTATGGGACATGAATACCTGGAGGCTGACCATCCAGGGCCAGGCCCCGATTTTGCATCCTGCCCTCCGGCGATATGGCCACTTCCCGGTGGGTTCTGCCTGAACCCTAACCCACAGGGGGGTACTGGGGATAGACCAGGGGCACAGTTCAAACCAAGAAGAGGCACAGCCTGTCCTCGCACCTGCACGATGGGGAAACAGGGCTAGAGGGCTGAGCAAAGTGGGGCAATCGGGAGTGTGGAGGGTCCGAGGGGGAGCTGCTGAGGAGGGGCGCTGTCAGGGCGGTAGGGAAGCAGGAAGCTGCAGGCTTCAGGAACTGGTTTTGAGGAGTATGAGTTCTGGGGTCTTGTGGGTGTAGCCCCAAGGCGAAGTAAGAAGGCGCCAAAGGAAGCAGGACCGATGATAAGGGCCCTAGAAATAGGGGAGATCCCGAGGCAGAGGGGGAGGCTAGAGGTGGAGAGAGAGAGGTGTAATGGCTTGAGGTCTTTAGAGCCAATTTTGGGCGGGAGACTAAGAAAAGAGCCACAGGTGTCTTGGGGCTGCAGTGTGGGGTTAAATGGTGGCAGGACGAGGGAGAGTAGCCAAGGCAGGTCCAGTGATCCCAGGTGTGGGGAACAGCGGGGGCCAGGGGTGGAAGTTCTGGGAACTGGGGAGAGGCAACAAGAGTTTGGGGGTCCCTTGGGTGCTGTCACAATCTAAGGTGGAGGCGGGACCTTAGAAGAATGCCATGACAATACCCTGGGGTCTTTGGGGTCAGCCAAAGGTGGGGCACCTCAGTATCTGTGGGAAGAAAGGGGTTTCTAAAAATTGGGACTTGATGTGCAAGAGGCAGTGAGGTCAGTCTCTAGGTGATGGAAGGACCCCAACGTCTGTGCTACAGGAGGCATAAGAGCCCAGAGGTCAGCCCTGGTGTATCTCGGCTGATGAAGCTGGGAGCAAGGATGGTCTGAGTTGGGGATGTGGGTCACACCCGTGAGACCCAGGGCACTACTAAGGCCCAAGCTTGGCCTCCTGCCTAGCCCTGGACAGAGGGCGTCTGGGTGGGGCTTGCTATTCAGAAGACATTCTTTCCACCCCCCGGAGGAGTCCCTGACACTTACTCACACGTGGCGTTATCTTTGGCAACCCCAGACACTGCCAAGGCCAGCAGAATGGCAGTTGGCAGCATCTCTATCATACTCCTGTCCCAGCCTGGCCTGGAAGCCCAGTAACCTCACAAAGCTCTGTGACCTCTGGACCAATCAGCATGGCTACATCCCCCCAAGCCCCCCAATAGTCAGGCCAGGCAGGAGCCCATTAGCTTAACCGGTTCAGGCCAAAACAAGATGCCAGCTTTCTGTACAGGCTCCTCTGCACCCCTCGGGTGATGGGGGCTCATGTGCAGGCCCTCCCTCTGTCCCAAGGCCAGGATCTTCATTCCCAGTTACCCTTCGAAGGTTCAGTATCATCTGAGGATCCAGTTTTGTGCAGTGTCAGGGTCTGCCCCTCATGCAAGCTGCAACCACAGTTCCTGTTCCAAATCATGTGTTGAGGGGCAGCTCTGTCCCTCTGTGTCAAGATGATGCAACATGTCAATGGTCACAGGGTGTCTGGCTCACCAGATTAATCGATCATTACCACTGTGTAGGGCAAATTGTCTTTCCCTTTTCCAAGTACATATTATCAGCACACTTTTCAAAGACCCACTTTGAATTTCTCTAATTTAGGACTACAAAGCCCATCTTTCTATTCATTGCTAGGTATCACAGCGTCTGTGATCTCAGGTCTCACTCCTACCTGAGTGTCTCCAGGTCTCCTCTCTGGGACCTACATGCAGGAAGATGTGTCTCCTATACCTGAGGGTCAGGATTTCTCACCACAAACACCTGAATATCCTGAGGATTCATTTTTTCTGATTGTCAGGGGACGGCATCGCAACGACGGGAGGATGACAAATGCTTACCTCACATCCCTGCATGTTAAGAGGTTTCACCTTCCTGAGGCACCTGGGTGGCTCAGTCGTTAAGTGTCTGCCTTCGGCTCAGCTCATGGTCCCAGGGTCCTGGGATCGAGCCCCGCATCGGGCTCCCTGCTCTGCGGGAAGCCTGCTTCTCCCTCTCCCACTCCCCCTGCTTGTGTTCCTTCTCTTGCTGTGTCTCTCTCTCTGTCAAATAAATAAATCAATCTTAAAAAAAGAGGTTTCACCTTCCTGTAAGAGTGGAAGGAGGTCACACCTCCACCTGCATGAAGGGCAGTGTTCCCTAACCCTAACGCAAACCATAACCCTAACTCGTACCCTAACCCTAACCCGTACCCTAACCCTAACCCGTACCCTAACCCTAAACCTAACCCCTAACCCGTACCCTAACCCTAACCCGTACCCTAACCCGTACCCTAACCTGTACCGTAACTCTAACCCTAACCATGGGTCAACTAGAGAAAAGAGGAAATCCCAGGAAGTTTGGGGTTCATGAGAAATTTGACCTCCAGTCCTGACATGAAGATGACACTGTGCCAAATGGACCTGCTGCTTTCTCTGAACACTGACATCCTGTGAAAAGCTGCATCACTGACTCACAGGCTGATGTTCAAAACCTTGAGTCTCCTAGATCCAGAGCAGATAAATGCTGTCAGGTGGGGATAAGTAGGTCCTCCGACCTATGGCCTGCACACCTGCTTCCATTTCTGGGAGAAGGGGAAACACACACTTGTTTTTAAGTAGTCATTATCTTCATTCTAAAGTAGACCAATGACCTTGACCTTTTTGGAAAAGCGAAATGACTCTTCCAAATGAAGACCTCAACTCCTCTGTTCCTCATGCAACCTGAGTGCGACCAGGTTTACCCAGGCTCCAAGCCCCACCTGGAGGATCCTCCTGGACCATCTTGACAGCCCATGACCAGCATCCCCAGGGGCACAATGCTGAATTTGGGGGATGACTCTGGGGCTTCTTGCCACCACACCTGTGCCTGGGGAAGCAGGAACCTGGAGGACCCTCCCAGATGATCCTGATGGACCGTTACCACCATCCCTGAGGACATGGGGCACAATGCTGAAGTTGGAGGACTGCTCTGGGGTTTCTTGCCACCACACCTGTGCCTGGGGGGGAGCGGGAACCTGGAGGGCCCTCCCAGACAATCCCAACGGACCATTAGCACCATCCCTGGGGAACATGGGGCACAATGCTGAAATTGGGGAATGGCTCCGGGGCTTCTTTCTACCGCATCTGTGCCTAGGGGAGCAGGAACCTGAAGGACCCTCCCAGACAATCATAACGGACCATTACCACCATTCCCCTGAGGACATGGGGCACAATGCTGAAGTTGGAGGATGGCTCTGGGGCTTGTTGCCACCACACCTGTGCCTGGGGGAACAGGAATCTGGAGGACCCTCCCAGACGATCCTGATGGACCATTACCACCATCCCTGAGGATGTAGGGCACAATGCTAAGTTGGAGTCCCTTGGTCCTGAAACCAGCAGGAACGGAGCTCCAAGGGCAGAAAGGAGACTCCAGGAGGATTTCCATCCAGGGAAAGGGGGTCCACTGGAAGGCACAGAAGCAGCAAGCCCCACCGACCCGCAGGCCATTTGAACAGGATCACCTCCTGCACTTACTTAGCACGTTGTCCGTCTTCGTGTGTGGACAGTGACTGGCCCACTCAGGGCTGGTGCACCTCCAGACGAGGGCTAGAAACTTTTCAGTGCTTGCTCATGGGTCAGAGCACCAACGCCCAAAGAAGCAGAGGATATCCCTCTTTCTCTGGAGCTGGGGAAGGCAGCCACCATCCTGGAGCAGGACCGGGTCCAGGAGTGTGTTCTTTCTGAAGCCACTGCCTTCGGTGGGTGTTGCTATGCTTAAAAAAGGCCCACTCACCCCAGAGTCAGGAGCAGTGACAGGCTGTCTCCAACCCTAGCCCAGGACCACGACCCGAAACCATCCTGTCTTTGGGAGGACAGGTCTCTTTCAGGAGCCAGGGAGGGGACTGGCCCTTCTCCCCTCCCCAGGTCCAGGATGCCCGGGACCTGCAAGAGCTCTTCATCTGAGGAGGAGTCATGGAGAACAAGTGTATCTCGTCAGCCCAGCAAGTGAAATAACCAAACCCCAATGCTCAGGTTCTAACAGAAGCAGAATTTCAATGTACTGTTTGGGGGAACCTCCTCCCCTCTTATGTGGCCTTGGGGGACCCCAAGGAAAGTCTTCTTTGTTCTCCTTCTCTCAGAGAGAGGAGCTGGCCCCAAGTCCCGGGGTCCCCACCATGTCCCAGTGCTGAGGAAGAGCCACACGCAGGGGCCTGGTGTCAGGAGTGTGGTTGGTCACTGCTCCTGGGCTCCCAGCCAGGGGCCTGGCTGCTGCATGGAAGAGCTGAATTGCTTTTGGGGGAAGGAGTGCTCACTGACGACACCGCTCACCATCCCCCTCTGCACTCTGCAATCCAGGCTCTCTGCCCAGCTTACGTCAATCACCAGCACTCCACATGTTCCTGCCATGGGAGGGATCATTCAGCATCACACAGAGGAGGAGAGTGAGGGACATCTGGGGATGTCAGCCATTGCACAGAGGAGGAGAGCGAGGCTCAGAGAGGGGAGGTAAATGGCTCCAGTCCTAGAGCTGGTCAGCAGAGAAGCTGGAAAGCCAGCCCTCCAGAGCCCCTGCTAGACCAGCCAGAGACTCCCTGAGTTGAAAGTGAGCCCTCCCCTGCCTGACCAGCCACGCACTGGCCCCTGACCTTCATGATGGCCTGTTCTTGACCTTGAAGGTGAGCTGGCTGACTAGGAGGGGGAGTTCAGCTGGTGGGACAGGCTGTAGCTACAGGACAGAGTGACACATCTGAGCTAGCAGGAGCCACACTCTGGTCTCCCTCCTGGAGCCTGACCCGGAGCTGGAATCTGGGTGCCCTAGGGGCCAGCACACAACAGGGTCTGCACTGACCAGGGATCCATGGGCCCCAGGGAGAGTCCACTCTGCCCTCTCCCCGCTCCTGCCTGGCCTCACCTCTACTCACTGTGGGGCTGTAGGTCCCAGAACCAAGCCCCATAGGGATGGTTCGGTTCCAGCTTATAATGATTTCACAGCCCGTGGAGCCCCTGGGGCCGGAGGGAGGACTGGCTGTGGACCAGGACTGGGCTGGGGAGGATGCAGCGCCTTGTGGAGAGTGAAGGATGGGGCAGGGGCCGAGTCCTGGGGCCACTGCGCATGTCTAAAAAGGGCTGAAATCCCTGAATGCCCATGGGGTCCCTCATTACAGTAACGACCCCCTTCACACTCGGGCATCCTGCTGGTGGGCCCCTCCTCCCCGGTCTCCTTCCCGCCTCTCTGACTCCAGCCAGGGCTGCAGCCAGGGACAGGCTGGACCTCTGTCCCAGCTCCTGCCAGGAAGACAAGGCAGAAGGAGGAGAGGAGAAAGGGAAGGGGCAGACTGATCTTCTCCCTGTCCTGAGTTGGCCTCCACTGATGCCTCCAGGTCCTCTGGCCCAGCCCTGCACTTAGCTGGACCCTGAGAGGGAGTCTGCATTCCAGGCCAGCTGGGTGGGTGGGGGGGTATTCAATGACCTGTGTGTCCCCAGATGTCCTACCCACCTGGCCTTGCACCCTAAGGCCTGCCGCCCAGGGTGGGTGTGATTGCGGGGCCCAGTGGACTTTGGGGCCATAGAGCAGTTGGCTGTGGTGAGGGGATGTGGGGGACCGGTCGGGTGCAGAGCCATGGGGCTCATGTCCATGCGCTGCAGGGCTGGTTCACCATACAGGTGCTGCCTGCAGGTCTCCTTTGTACACCTGGCCATGACACACCTGGTTGGCCCTCTCGGTGGGGAGGCTTGTGTGCCTGGTGCACCTGTCCCCCACCTACCCCTGGAGGAGGGGCCACATTCGAGTGTTTCCATGTCCAACCCTCAGGGACAGTTGGGAACATGGGTCAAGAGAGGCAGGCACTGACCCAAGACAAATGAGGGCTGCAGAGCCCAAGGAGCAGGGCTGCTCTCCAGTCCTAGACCAGCCCGAACCCTCCCATGAGGTTCGCTTTGGGGGTGAGAGCCCCTCAGATCCTCGGGGATAGCTACCCACCATGTCCCATGTGGGGACATGACCTTGGCATCCGATGGACGTAGAGGCATGCGCACCTGCAAACCCACCCACACACACCACTCTGACTGCCCAGCTTGGGGTCAGAAGGGGAGGACACCCTGGGAACGAGGTGGGGACAAGGGGGAAAGAAGAAAGAGGATGGAGACGGCTGGGCCATGGGGCAGGGCATCAGGACTCCTGGCAAGGACCCAGATCCAGAGCATGGGGAGGGGAGACAGGCCAGGCTGATGGTCAGGGGTCCCCAAGAAGCCCAGGGGGTTGCCAGGGCACTGGGAAAAGACAGGGTCTGGGTTCCGGTGTCCACCACCACCCTGGGCACTTGGGAATAGGAAGAGATACCCACCCCCAAGTCCGGAGGGCTATAGCACAAAAGGCCTCAGCTTACTCTGCTGTCACTTGGGCTGCAGAGATGCAGTGTCCCAAGGGTCCCACAGGCTTGTAGAAGAGCCTGTTGGCCTTGGATCTCCATCCCCGACCCCCTGTGATCCCAGTGCTGGGAAAATGTTTTCTACCCCCTCGAGGTCCTTCTCAGCAGAGGACAGACTCGGGGCTTGGGGGGCTTAGGACCTGGGTACACAGAACGTGGCAGAGCACTGGGCCACCAGTCTGGAGACCAAGGTCAGGGCCCTCCTTGTTGCAGCCTCAGGGTCCCCATGTGGAAGAGGATCCAGAATCACTGCTCCGGTCAGGTTGAGGAGGCCTTAGGAAGGAATGGGGCACCAGGACCGGAGAGGGAAACGGGGACAAGGGAGGCTTCTGAGGTTTCTCACATCGCCCATGGAACCCACAGATCTGCTCCTGTGAGAGACACAGACACAGAGACAGAGAAGGAGACAGAGAATGAACACAGGACAGAGCGAACCAGTAGAAGTCACAGACTCCATCAGCTTGGAAATGACATCCCGGCATTTTGTGCCATTCCTTTCCTGAGAGCGCCGTCACACAGGCCATCCACCCTGGAGGGGAGTGGATTCCACAGGGATGTGTGACCAGGATTCAGGGGTGCCAGGGGCCACTGTGGGGACTGCACAGCACACGGGCACAGATGAGGCCCAGGGACCTGAGCCTAACCCTAACGGGAGCCCCTGGAAGTCTGTGTTGTGAGAGGACAAGGTCAGAATCAGTTCATTACTACCTTCCCACGGGGGCTGGGACACAGGCAGGAGGGGGGTGGCTTTGCCTGGACCCCAGAGCAGACTCAAGCCCCTCTGAGCTGTGTTCCATGCCAAGCCCAGCCCCTGGCTCATCCTTGCATTGCCAAGTATGCACCAGCCTCCTGTGATAGCAGGCACAGAACATGTGTAGAGGTCCTACCCCTGATGGCGTCCCTAGAAGTAGAAGCTGGAATACCCCGATGTGCAGATGGGGAGCCTGGGGAGGCCCTGAGAGGCACAGGGTCTGTCCAGGGTCACAGCTCTGGGCACGCACAGGAACCAGGTCTGAACCCAGCTCTGTGCCATCACAGCAGAGACACCAGCTGCACCCAGGCCTCCCGGGGGCTGTGGGTGGGCTGTGTGGGTGTCACTGTGTGGATGGGGCATGGGGGGAGGGTGAGCATTGAGCAGCGGGGGAGGGAGGCCCTCGGGGGGCTCTTGTATGAGGAGGAATTTGGGTAAGGGGACCCCAGGCAGTGGTGACTTCACTTCCCTGACAACAGAGCCCAACAGAATTTGGAACCCTGGTAACCAGGCACCCACATTCCACAGACAGCCCCCTGCCCAGCTCATTTCGTTGGAGATCCTCAAACCAAGATGTTCGCATGTTACCTGCCGAGGTCCGGAGGCTGCAGGCGGAAGAAAGCGCGCCCTGCAGACGCTGTCCCCCGCTGGGGATTTCCTGTCAGGGCTCCCCATGACCTCTGGCCATTGGCCTGAAGCACAGAAAGGTGACACCAGGAGGCCCAGAGCCAGCCACCCAGCCCCACTTGCTCTGATGACCTGTGTAGCCCCAGGGGCCCTCCCTGTGTGTGTGTGTGTGTGTGTGTGTGTGAGTGCACGTGTGTGGATGGGGTGTGTGTCTGTATGTGAGTGTGTGTGTAAAGAGGGGTCATGCGAGGTGGGGCCACCCCGAGCAGGAGCAGGCTGATGAGGGTCAGATACCCAGTGGGCAGGTCATGTTCAAGGTCAAGGCTGGCTGTGTGGGATGGGGTGTGCGGGCGCTGCCCCTTCCGCCCAAAGTTTATCCCGATAGCCCTGCAGGGATGGGTCACTGCATCCCGGGTGCAGGGCTGTGCACGCACAGGTGTGTCTGATCTGGGAGCAGCAGGGGGACTGGGCAGGAGGACAGTGCTAATGGCCGGGCAGGGCTGTGATTCCTCGGGGCCGGCTACCGGTCCCTGTCTTTGCAGAAGGCCACGGAGGACATGGAGAGGAGGCTGCTGGACACGCCCTCCATCTCCTCGACAGAGGGGGTGACCCCACAGGGGTCCCCCGGAGCAGATGCTGGGGATTGTAGGGAAGACCTCCTACACCACCCAGACCACTGTCCCAGGTGGTTGTCCACCGGACAGTGGTCCAGAAGCCAGAGCCCACGGAGGCCAAGGCCGAGGGTGAGAAGGCTGGGGCTGGGTGTTTGTGGTGTGTGGGAATGGGTCGCTCCTGGCCCCACAGGGAGGAGTCCCCAGAGGCTGGTTGGGGCCAGGAGCAAGACTGGGCTCAGAGCACACAGCGGGTGGACTGCAGTCGGGGAGATGTCCCTGTGAGGGTTCCTTCCCGGCTGTGGCTTCTCTGGGAGGCCCTGAGCTGGGCTCTCTCTCTGCAAAGGCCCATGGAGAGCAGGCACAGAGGTGAGCTTTTCTCTTTTCACAGCTGCTCCACCCTCTGAGGAGCTAGAGCTGGCTCCCACTCCATCAGCAGCTCTGGGGGGAGGGGTGGTGCCTACAGCGACTTCAGGAGCACACCAGGAGCCGGCAGGTAACCAAGCACCTGCCCACGGAGAGCCTGGCATGGACCAGGAAGAACTGGCACCTGCTCCTACCCCAGCCCCTGCCACAGTTCCTGCCCCGGCCAGAGCCGCTCTCCCTGCCCCTGCCCCTGCCCCTGGCCCTGCTCTTACACCCATCCCTGCCCCTATCCTAACCCCTGCCCGTACTCCTGCTCCTGCAGGGCTCCCAGAGCCACATCCAGAGCCCACAGCCCTGCAGGGAGAGCTCCTTGTACCATCACCGGACCCCGACCCCTCGCCAGAGTGTTTCATCCCCTTAGTTCCATTGCCGGACCCTGACGCCTCATCACAGTGTTTCATCCCCTCCCCCGATGTTCTTTCTCTCTGGTTCATATTAACTGTTATTTTATCTTTTCATGTTCTGTATACTGTTTATTATTTGTTTTAAATAAAATTACTTCTTTTCAATTGAACATGTCATGAGCATTAAGTACATGCCCAATGCTGTGCCACCACACCCCAGAACATTGCCACAGAATATCTCATTCCCCAAAGGAGTCCCCGAACCAGAAGGCCTCCCTGCCCATTTCTCCCCCAGCTCAGACCCTGGCAACCCCTACACTGCTTTCTCTCTCTGTTCTTTTACCTGTTCTGGATGATTCCATAAGTGGAATCACGCAGTAAGGGCCTTTGTGTCTGCCCACCTGTTTTCAAAAGAGACTTGATTTCTCCTGTGTTTACTTGACATAGAATTTCTCTTATTTGATATTGAAATCCCCGATGGATTACACATCACATGTAATCATAGAGGCCACTTTAGGAATTATGGGCACAATCTCGGGGCCGAGACCCCTGTTCCTGCTGGGACACCACAGCCTGACCCCAAACAGGAAACGGCTGGTTCCTCCTGTGGCCCACACAGAAACCAGGGAAATGCAGAAAGCTGGAAGACACACCACAAAGGGCAAAGGCACTGCTCACAACCCAAGGCCAGAGAAAGGTTTCACCTGACTCTGGTCCAAACCACGCTCCAAGTCACTGGGTTCCACAGGGACGGAGACCAAACACATGTAAGTGCAAGGCGGAAGGATAGGCATGCCGGGAATACGTGTGAGAGATGTGGAGCTCCCGGGTAAGGACTCCGGCAAAGGAAACCCTATGGAGGCAGCGCTGGTCACCCTCAGACCGGCAGGTGTCTGGTCTGGGGAGAACGTGAGGAAGCGGAGGTCCAATGCAGGTCCCCTGGAGAGAACGGTGTCAGGCACCCCTGTCTGGGAGAACAGTGAGCAGCACCCATCCCAGGCCACAGGTGCACCCATCACCTGGCATGCTCAGCCTCGGACTCACCCTCGGAAACTCTGGCTCGGTTTTTCACAGATGTATTTTCAGGGGTGTTCATCACACCAGTGGTGGAGAGAGCAGGGAATGGAACAGCACTAATGCCCAAGGAGATGGATGGGATCCACGGTCCCAGTCCTCATGACAGAATGCCCTGCAGCTACTGTCACATTGTCGTTTGGGGCACAGGATCCGGGAAGCCCCTCCTGAGACCCCCTCCTGCCACCCTGCCCCTGGGAACATTGAGAATTGTTTGAGGAGGAGGGGGAGAGGATCCAGGATGACAGCGGGTCCAAGGAGAAGGAAGGTCAGCACTGGGAGGACAGACGGACATGTCCTGAGCTACCATCCAGGGCCCGGGCTGTGATGCCCTTGGACCTTACCCCAAATAATGGCTCCCGAGGTATGGATCCAGCTTCTGTGGTTTCATTCCCTCCCTCCCTGCATCATTTATTCACTCCCTCATTCATTCCCCCCTCTCTCTCCTTCCCCTCCACCCCTCCCTCCCATCCTCCCTGCCTCCCTTCTACCCCTCCCATCCTCCCTTCCCTCCTCCCTCTCTCCCCTCCCTCTCCAGATCCTGCCTCCCTTCCAACCTCCCTTCCCTCCTCCCTCTCTCTTTCCCTCTCTCCCATCCTCCCTCATTCAGCAGAGGATCTGGGGTCCCTGCTGTGTACTGAGCACTGGGGCTTCATCAGTGAGCACCCCCCAAACCACATGGTCACGTCCACTGTGGGAGGTGACGGGGGCAGTCCTCAGGGCTAGCAGTGGTGATGAGCACCAGGAATCTGCTCCTGAAAACAGGTCAATTGCACAAAGAAAAGAATGGAGAGACCCATCCTTAGCACTTCCTCTAGAAAAATCTAGTCCTGAAAAGTGATGAAAAGTAAGTATATCCTAGACTTCATGCGATGTGAGTTCTAATGGCAGGTACGCACTAAATCCTAGAACCAACAAAGAGTAAATCATCCAGTGTCGACTGGGGTGTTGTGACCCAACTTTTCTGACCAAATGACAGCCTTTCAGCCAACATCTCCAAGGCCTCTGAGTTTTCCCAAGGGCCTCTGTGATACTTTGGTCCTTCCATCGACCTCCTTGGGAAGCTCTGTCCTGTCATCTTCCTTGTCTCCTGCCTCTTCTGGGACCCTTCTGTGGCTTCCCCCTCCCCCCACCAGGGCCGCCCTCACCAGGATTCCCCATGCCCCTTGGCTGGGCGCCGGGATCCCACACTGGGCCCCATGAGCCCAGTGCCTTGTGCAAGTCCCGTGTGCTCCCTCTGGGGTCACTTGGCATCTCCCTTGCAGCGGACTGCGTCTTCCTGCACTGGGTCTCCTCTGAGCAGTCTATGAGGCTGCACTGTGCCCATGTCACGGGCACAGAAGCGAGAGTCCAGAAGGTCCAGATGACCTGCTCCCAGTCTCAGCATGTGGAGCCTGGGCAGAGTGTGGTCCCTGAGCAGAGGAGGACTTGGGCCCAGGGAGCCTGAGGGAGGATGTGGCACAGTGAGCCCACAGGAGGAGAGTGAGCAATGTATGGGCCTGGTGCTCAGACCTGCTGGGAGACCACATCGCACTGGCTCTGTCCTCAGGGCTGGAGGTTGTCAGGGTATACACCCTCCCAGGCTGCAGGCTGGCAGGGACTGGCAGGAGAGGAGGCACCTGGTGCGGGACAGAGCTCTCAGGCAGAGAGGAGGGGGCAGGTGTTCCCCTAGCAGCTGGAGGAACTCAGGGTAGCCACCCTCCCAGGCTGCAGGCTGGCAGGGACTGGCAGGAGGAGGCGCACCTGGCGCAGGAGTGAGCCCTCTGCAGAGAGGAGGGGGCAGGTGCTCCCCCAGCAGCTGGAGGAACTCGAGGTAGCCACCCTCCCAGGCCGCAGGCTGGCAGGAGAGGAAGCACCTGGTGCAGGAGAGAGCCCTCAGGCAGAGAGGAGGGGGCAGGTGCTCCCCCAGCAGCAGGGACACTTGGGCAGGCTGAGGGGGCATCAGTGGACAGCAGTGCCTGCAGCTGGGGTCTCCACACAGACCCTCTCCTGAGGCTCAGCACAAGCTTGTCCGATGGCCTTTGTCCCCCAAATACAAAGTCTGGCCCAGGACGCCCCCCCTCAAGCCCCAACTCCTAATCCTTTATACTCAGCTCAAGTGACAAGAAACGGCCAATAGTTTAGGTGGTGTTGGGTGCATAGGGACATTTGTTTTTGTGGCCCATGCTGTACTGTTACTGGCATTTTAAAGATCTCAGGGCTTTGATTCGAAAACGGTAGGATGCCGGGGACCCCAGACAGCTTTCTGGAAACCTGCCTCTGGGCCTTGCAGCCCTCCCATCCCACCAGTTCTGCTCAGAATCCCTCCAGGCCACAGACCCACAGTCTTGGGTCCTCAGATGGCCCAGATAATGTGCCTTGTCTTGATCGCCAAAAGCGATCCTGGTGGGGCTGCAGGACACACTGCAGATTCCACCAAATCCCCCTCCCAGAAAGTGAGGGTACCACCGGACCAGCTGTCCAAAAACTGACAGGTCAGGGTTCCAAGAAGACACCAGAGGCACCGGAGTAACTGAGGAGCATCTGAAGGCCAGGTAGGGACAGTGAGAATCTCCAGTTTTGCCTAGGGGCAGCTCCCGTCCCCCTAAACCCTCAGTGAGATGGCTTTCCTGGGGGATTGTGGGGGACCACGCCTGGAAGACCCACGGCTCCACTGTTAGAGGTCACCGACTTGATCAGTGCACGGTTGGGGAAACCTGGCCACACCCTGAAGAATTTCTAGAAACAGTAGCCATCTCAGTGGTAGCTGACCTGGGAGGTCAACCTTCCAGCTGCCTGAGGTGGGATCGAGCCACAGACGAGCACACTAGCCAGAATGGAAGAAGGAGAACAAGTTCTTCATTTCATAGTTTCTAAGTCACCGGTTTGTTCCTATGGTCAGTATACTTTGCATCCTGGGAAATCTCTGCCTGTCTCAGGTCATGAAAATATTCTCCTCATGTTCTCTGTTGGAGAAGTTCTTGAAAAATCTCTGGTTTATAGGTAAAAGTCATCCGGAAGGGACTTTGGTTGGCACAGCCATGCTGGGAAAAGGATGGATTTTCCCCAAAATACTAAACATAGAACTCCTGTATGATCCCACTATCAGGTAGACCTTTTCAGGAAATGAAGTCAGTTTCTCGAAGTAAGATCTGCACTCTCCCACCCAATCTCCCTGAGGAGGGGCGGCCACGCTTAGCAACCCTCCCCTTGAGGCAGGTGCCTCCCTGGACAAGGAGCTACCCCAGGGCTGGGAGGTCTCCACAGCAGCACACCCAATATCCTGGATACTAGGAGACAGAGTACAGCACCAGGCCAGTGAGGGTCAGGACACACTAACCCAAATATGGCACCTTGGCAAATTAAAGATAGAAGCTAAAAGAACTTTTGCATAGAGCAGAAGCAAGAAGGTCTCTCTGACACCCAGCCATCAGCCCTTCTTCCCTTAAGCAGGTCAGAATACTCCCATGTGGAACTTTCTCTCCCTGGACCACAGGGATGACGTGCTTATCACCAGAGTCAAGGAATTTAGGACCACGGGGTCTATAGGAACACACCTGGATAAACGAACCCTTATCTTCCTAGTTAACTTCTTTACCATTTATGAGCCCTAGTCCAAACCCCTGTGTCTGTCAATTCTTCACACACTTACTGCTTCTTTGTCTAAAAGGGAGAAGAGCTGTCTGCTCCAGTCACCTCTGCTGGTCATCATGGTCTTGTGAGGCTCCCACCAAAACAATCAATATATTTTGCTTGCTTTTCTCCTGTTCATCTGTCTTTGTCAATTTCCAGACTCAGCCAGGGACCTTAAGAGGGTAGAGGAAAACTTTTTCCTCTCTTGCAACACTGTGGGGTGGGGGGTGGGGAGT
Source organism: Eumetopias jubatus (assembly GCF_037043125.1). Taxonomy (NCBI): domain Eukaryota; kingdom Metazoa; phylum Chordata; class Mammalia; order Carnivora; family Otariidae; genus Eumetopias; species Eumetopias jubatus. The sequence continues at coordinate 111,398,495 of NW_028274818.1, read as the reverse complement.
CAGAAAACGCCATCCCATCTTCCTGGCTTTGGTGAAAACGGACCTCTACTGGGAAGCAGCACAGGACAGTGCATGGCTGGAGGAGCCAGAGAGAGGCACGTGGAACACGTAGGAGCTACCGGGCCCCCAGCCAGGGGACTTGGCCCCAGTGACAAGTCCAGGGTGTGATTATGACTATTATAATGGAAGCATCCCGAACATCAGACCTTCCCCATGCCAGGCTTCATGATTGCTGCTCGTTGTAGTTGCTACTGTTGGTTTAGTGACTTTTCGGAACTAAGTCAAGTTTGTATTCTTTGCTGTGTGTATGGCTATTGAATCCCTGTGCTGTTAACTTAGTGGTCAGCCAGTGGCTGGGCAGAGAAGTCACCCCTGTTTCCGAGCTATGGGCTACAGATTGGAGGTCCCCACAACCTCTTCAGGTTTGAATAATCTGCTCCAGTGGCTCATGGAACTCAGAGAAACATGTTACTTACTAGATGACCAATTCATTGAAAGGACAGAACTCAGGGCCAGGCAGCTGGAAGCGAGGAGCAGGGCAAGGTGTATAGAAGCAGCTCAGAGCTTCCCTGCTCTCTGAAAGAGGACTTTGCCCACCTCCACTCTGACCTTCGTCTATACTTCCTAACTGAGGACGTCCTTCCTTCTGACTCATCTGTTAACTCGAGTGAAAGACCCGGTGGGCACCAAAACGACTCCTCAAGTACTAACCACTGCTGCCGTCCTGGTGATTCTTGGGCACAGCCATGAATCTCAGCTTCTTCATGATGGGGGGCAGCCCAGCAGCTGTGGGTCCCTCAGGTCCTCTGGGGACAGCACCTTAATGGGCTTATGATCTAGCAGGTACCTGTTCGGGTGGCTCTCGTCGTGCCACACAGCCTTGATCCCATTGGCCAGGTTGACCCCCATTGTCTGGTGACAGGCCAAGGTCAGTTGGTGAACCTCTACCACCACCCCCCAGAAAAGGCCCCCTTGTAGTCAAACTCGCCCTTGTCCCTGGGGATGTGTGCCTGGGACTGTGGCCAATGCTCGTAGCTGAAGTCCTTGTGGGCCGCCTGGTAGAAACCGGGGTGCAGGGTGCCGAAGAGGGGGGACAGGGTCTCCATACTCACGTGGTCGCAGAACTTCATGTCCACCTCTGTGCACACCAGGAGTCCACCTCACGGAGGAATTGTGGAGTTAATCTTAGAAAATAGATTGTAAGCCCTAAGGAGTGATTGTGGAAGCAGCTGAAACATCAGCAGCGTTCCCGTTCTCAGGCTACTGACCACAATGGCCTGGTAGGAGCAGGATCCCATGATCCCCAGGGGCAGGGCCTAGGTTAGGAGCCAGGAAAGAATGTAACCCTCCGTGCTCCCTTCCTGCACCTGGCGTTTGCTAGCACAAACATCCCGCTCTTCCCCGATCCCATGACGGCCTCCCTGCGTGCCTGCGCGTACGGGAGAGTGCAGGCCTGCTTCACAGCTTCGGGATACTTGCCATCCCTTTGTCCTCCTTTCCCATGCTTTGAGGCGTCTGCCCTTGCTTTTCTGATAAAAAGGGACATAAAAGCGATGTGCAGAACCCAGCTGCTGCTGCCCTACTTGCAGAGGCAGCCCTGCATGGCCGCTCAGATTGGTGTCTGAGAACTTTATGTCAGCGCGCGATGACGGGAAGAGCTGCTTACAGAAGCGGCGGATCATCACGTGCTCTGCGTGGACACGTCCTCCCAGCGCGGGATGCGGGGAACCTCGAGGACCACCACCCTCTGGCCTTCCCGGGGGGGAACATGGGGCCCGGCGGGCAACTGATTGGTGAAGACGTAGTAGGTGACCCTGTGTCCCACCATGAAGAGCTTCTCAACTGTCTGCAGGAACATCTCCAGGAAGACCATGTATCCACAGGGACAGCGGACAGGGCTGGAGGAGGGTCACTGCCAGAGGCTGGCGGCAGGACCCCAAAACGTGGGCCATGAACGTGTGCACTTTCTTCAAGGGGGCAGGCCCTCGGCTGCTTTAAGCAACAGCCAACCTCCTGGCCTGGCCTGAGCGCATCTGCTGGTGGGGCCTCCCTACCTTTGGCTCCCAGAGATGGGAGCCATCAGGACCCCATCTTACAAAGGGGAACCTGAGGCTTAGAGGCTAGAAACCCATGCAGCTGATTCTACCCAGTCTGTAGGGCACAGAAACAAGGGCTGTGCCCAAAGGTGCTCAACTCATGGCAGGTGGGGACAGAACCTGCAGGGGGTCAGCCAGGGGAGGGGACGTGCAGGGTTTGCCAGGGAGCTCAGCACAGGGGGAGTGTTCTTGGCTCCAGCATGCTGACTGTTGGGCTTCATGGGTCACAGGGTCACCTGTGACCTCAAGATTGCCAAAACAATCTTGAAAAAGAAAATCAAAGGTGAAAGGTCATCCTTCCAAAGTTCAAATATTAATACAAACCAACAGTAAATAAAACATTTTGATACTGTCATAAAGGTATGCATTCACCCTGAAACAAATAATACATTATACACTAATTGAATTTAAATTTAAAATATTTTTTTAATTTTTTATTGTTATGTTAATCACCATATATTACATAATTTGTTTTGGTGTACTGTTCCATGATTCATTGTTTGTTCATAACACCCAGTGCTCCATGCAGAACGTGCCCTCCTCAATACCCATCACCAGGCTAACCCATCCCCCCACCCTCCTCCCCTCCAGAAACCTCAGTTTGTTTTTCAGAGTCCATCATCTCTCCTGGTTCGTCTCCCCCTCTGACTTACTCCCCTTCATTCTTCCTCTCCTGCTATCTTCTTCTTTTTCTTTTTTCTTAAAATATGTTGCGTTATTTGTTTCAGAAGTGCAGATCTGTGATTCAACAGTCTTACACAATTCACAGTGCTCACCGTAGCACATACCCTCCCCAATGTCTATCACCCAGCCACCCCATCCCTCCCACCCCCCACCACTCCAGCAACCCTCAGTTTGTTCCTGAGATTACGAATTCCTCATATCAGTGAAGTCATATGATACATGTCTTTCTCTGATTGACTTATTTCACTCAGCATAACACCCTCCAGTTCCATCCACGTCATTGCAAATGGCAAGATCTCATTCCTTTTGATGGCTGCATAATATTCCATTGTGTATATATACCACTTCTTCTTTATCCATTCATTTGTCGATGGACATCTTGGCTCTTTCCACAGTTCGGCTATTGTGGACATTGCTGCTATAAACATTGGGGTACATGTACCCCTTCGGGTCCCTACATTTGTATCTTTGGGGTAAATACCCAGTAATGCAATTGCTGGATCGAATGGTAGCTCTAATTTCAACTGTTTGAGGAACCTCCATACTGTTTTCCAGAGGGGTTGCACCAGCTTGCATTCCCACCAACAGTGTAGGAGGGTTCCCCTTTCTCCACATCCCCACCAACATCTGTCATTCCCTGACTTGTTAATTTTAGCCATTCTGACGGGTGTGAGGTGGTATCTCATTGAGGTTTTGATTTGGATTTCCCTGATGCCGAGCGATGTTGAGCACCTTTTCATGTGCCTGTTGGCCATTTGGATGTCTTCTTTGGAAAAATGTCTGTTCATGTCTTCTGCCCATTTCTTGATTGGATTATTTGTTCTTTGGGTGTTGAGTTTGATAAGTTCTTTATAGATTTTGGATACTAGCCCTTTATCTGTCATTTGCAAATATTTTCTTCCATTCTGTCGGTTGTCTTCTGGTTTTGTGGACTGTTTCCTTTGCTGTGCAAAAGCTTTTTATCTGGATGAAATCCCAATAGTTCATTTTTGCCCTGGCTTCCTGTGCCTTTGGTGATGTTTCTAGGAAGAAGTTGCTGCGGCTGAGGTCGAAGAGGTTGCTACCTGTGTTCTCCTTTAGGATTTGGATGGAATCCTGTCTCACGGTTAGGTCTTTCAACCATTTGGAATCTATTTTTGTGTGTGGTGTAAGGAAATGGTCCAGTTTCATTCTTCTGCATGTGGCTGTCCAATTTTCCCAACACCATTTGTTGAAGAGACTGTCTTTTTTCCACTGGACATTCTTTCCTGGTTTGTCAAAGATAAGTTGACCATAGAGTTGAGGGTCCATTTCTGGGCTCTCGATTCTGTTCCATTGATCTATGTGTCTGTTTTTGTGCCAGTACCATACTGTCTTGATGATGACAGCTTTGTAATAGAGCTGGAAGTCCGGAATTGTGATGCCGCCAGCTTTGCTTTTCTTTTTCAAGATTCCTCTGGCTATTCGGGGTCTCTTCTGGTTCCATACAAATTTTAGGATTATTTGTTCCATTTCCTTGAAAAAAGTGGATGGTATTTTGATGGGGATTGCATTGAATGTGTAGATTGCTCTAGGTAGCATTGACATCTTCACAATGTTGATTCTCCCAATCCATGAGCATGGAACGTTTTTCCATTTCTTTGTGTCTTCTTCAATTTCTTTCCTGAGTATTTTATAGTTTTCTGAGTACAGATCCTTTGCCTCTTTGGTTAAATTTATTCCTAGGTATCTTATGGTTTTGGGTGCAATTGTGAATGGGATCGACTCCTTGATTTGTCTCTCTTCTGTCTTGTTGTTGGTGTATAGGAATGCCACTGATTTCTGTGCATTGATTTTATACCCTGCTGCTTGACTGAATTCCTGTATGAGTTCCAGCAGTTTTGGGGTGGAGTCTTTTGGGTTTTCCACATAAAGTATCATATCATCTGCAAAGAGTGAGAGTTTGACTTCCTCTTTGCCGATTTGCATGCCTTTGATTTCTTTTTGTTGTCTGATTGCTGTGGCTAGGACTTCTAATACTATGTTGAACAGCAGTGGTGAGAGTGGACATCCCTGCCGCATTCCTGACCTTAGGGGAAAACCTCTCAGCTTTTCCCCATTGAGAATGATATTCGCTGTAGGTTTTTCATAGATGGCTTTTATGATATTGAGGTATGTACCCTCTATCCCTATACTCTGAAGAGTTTTGATCAAGAAAGGATGCTGTACTTTGTCAAATGCTTTTTCTGCATCTATTGAGAGGATCATATGATTCTTGTTCTTTCTTTTGTTAATGTATTGTATCACGTTCATTGATTTGCGGATGTTGAACCAGCCTTGCAGCCCAGGGATAAATCCCACTTGGTCGTGGTGAATAATCCTTTTAATGTACTGTTGGATCCTATTGGCTAGTATTTTGGTGAGAATTTTTGCATCCATGTTCATCAAGGATATTGGTAATTCTCCTTTTTGATTGGATCTTTGTCTGGTTTTGGAATCAAGGTAATGGTGGCCTCATAAAATGAATTTGGAAGTTTTCCTTCCATTTCTATTTTTTGGAACAGTTTCAGGAGAATAGGTATTAATTCTTCTTTAAATGTCTGATAGAATTCCCCTGGGAAGCCATCTGGCCCTGGGCTTTTGTTTGTTGGGAGATTTTTGATGACTGCTTCAATTTCATTAGTGGTTATAGGTCTGTTCAGGTTTTCTATTTCTTCCTGGTTCAGTTTTGGTAGTTGATACATCTCTAGGAATGCACCCATTTCTTCCAGGTTATCTAATTTGCTGGCATAGAGTTGCTCATCATATGTTCTTATAATTGTTTGTATTTCTTTGGTGTTGGTTGTGATCTCTCCTCTTTCATTCATGATTTTGTTGATTTGGGTCATTTCTCTTTTCTTTTTGATCAGTCTGGCCAGGAGTTTATCAATCTTGTTAATTCTTTCAAAGAACCAGCTCCTAGTTTCGTTGATCTGTTCTACTGTTCTTTTGGTTTCTATTTCATTGATTTCTGCTCTGATCTTTCTTATTTCTCTTCTCCTGCTGGGTTTAGGCTTTCTTTGCTGTTCTTTCTCCAGCTCCTTTAGGTGTAGGGTTAGGTTGTGTATTTGAGACCTTTCTTGTTTCTTGAGAAAGGCTTGTATTGCTATATACTTTCCTCTCAGGACTGCCTTTGCTGTATCCCAAAGATTTTGGACAGTTGTGTTTTCATTTTCATTGGTTTCCATGAATTTTTTTAATTCTTCTTTAATTTCCTGGTTGACCCATTCATTCTTTAGTAGGATGCTCTTTAGCCTCCATGTATTTGAGTTCTTTCCGACTTTCCTCTTGTGGTTGAGTTCTAGTTTCAAAGCATTGTGGTCTGAAAATATGCAGGGAATCTCCCAATCTTTTGGTACCGGTTGAGACCTGATTTGTGACCTAGGATGTGATCAATTCTGGAGAATGTTCCATGGGCACTAGAGAAGAATGTGTATTCCGTTGCTTTGGGATGGAATGTTCTGAATATGTCTGTGAAGTCCATTTGGTCCAGTGTGTCATTTAAAGTCTTTATATCCTTGATGATCTTTTGCTTAGATGATCTGTCCATTTCAGTCAGGGGGGTGTTAAAGTCCCCCACTATTATTGTATTGTTGTCAATGTGTTTCTTTGCTTTTGTTATTAATTGCCTTATATAATTGGCTGCTCCCATGTTCGGGGCATAGATATTTACAATTGTTAGATCTTCTTGTTGGATAGACCCTTTAAGTAGGATATAGTGTCCTTCCTCATCTCTTATTACAGTCTTTGTTTTAAAATCTAGTTTGTCTGATATAAGGATTGCCACCCCAGCTTTCTTTTGGTGTCCATTAGCATGGTAAATGGTTTTCCACCCCCTCACTTTCAATCTGGGGGTGTCTTTGGGTCTAAAATGAGTCTCTTGCAGACAGCATATGGATGGGTCTTGTTTTTTAATCCAATCTGATAGCCTGTGTCTTTTGATTGGGGCATTGAGCCCATTTACATTCAGGGTAACTATTGAAAGGTATGAATTTAGTGCCATTGTATTGCCTGTAAGGTGACTGTTACTGTATGTTGTCTGTGTTCCTTTCTGATCTTTGCTGCTTTTAGGCTCTCTCTTTGCTTAGAGGACCCCTTTCAATATTTCTTGGAGGGCTGGTTTCCTGTTTGCAAATTCCTTTAGTTTTTGTTTGTTCTGGAAGCTTTTTATCTCTCCTTCTATTTTCAATGACAGCCTAGCTGGATATAGTATTCTTGGCTGCATATTTTTCTCGTTTAGTGCTCTGAAGATATCTTGCCAGTCCTTTCTGGCCTGCCAGGTCTCTGTGGATAGGTCTGTTGCCAATCTAATATTTTTACCATTGTAGGTTACATATCTCTTCTCCCGAGCTGCTTTCAGGATTTTCTCTTTGTCTCTGAGACTCGTAAGTTTTACTATTAGATGTCGGGGTGTTGACCTATTATTATTGATTTTGAGAGGGGTTCTCTGTGCCTCCTGGATTTTGATGCCTGTTTCCTTCCTCACATTAGGGAAGTTCTCTGCTATTATTTGCTCCAATATACCTTCTGCCCCTCTCTCTCTTTGTTCTTCTTCTGGGATCCCAATTATTCTAATGTTGTTTCGTCTTATCGAATCACTTATCTCTCGAATTCTGTCCTCATGATCCTGTAGTTTTTCTCCCTCTTTTTCTCAGCCTCTTTACTTTCCATCATTTGGTCTTCTATATCACTGATTCTCTCTTCTGCCTCATTTATCCTAGCAGTTAGTGCCCCCATTTTTGATTGCACCTCATCAATAGCCTTTTTGATTTCAACTTGGTTAGATTTTAGTTCTTTTATTTCTCCAGAAAGGGTTTCTCTAATAACTTCCACGCTTTTTTCAAGCCCAGCTAGTATCTTTAAAGTCATGATTCTGAACTCTAGGTCTGACATCGTACTAATGTCCGTATTGAGTAGGTCCCTGGCTGACGGTACTACCTCTTGTTGTTTTTGCTGAGGTGATTTTTTTCGTCTTGTCATTTTGTCCAGAGGAGAATAGATGAATGAGAGAACAAAATGCTAACAGGTTTACAACATCCCCAGCAAATATAGTGTATACAAATCCGAAAAGACCTGAAACCAGGGGAAAAGAAAGGGAAAGAAAGAAAAAAGAAAGAGAAAAAAAAAAAGAAAAAAAGGTAAAAACAAAAACAGAACAATACAAAAAAAGCCGAATGTGATCAAATATGATCAGGCTAGTGCATAGATCAGTGCCACACACTAGATTTTGGGTGTATTTTGGTCTGTTAGAAAAAAGTGCCTCCTAAAATTTTAAACGAAGAAAGACATATATGTACAAAATAAGGGTTGATACAATGAAGGGATAGAAGATGACTGTAAAGATGAAAATTATAATAGATTTTATAAAAGGACTTGATAAGATAAGAAGTTGTTTGAAAAAAGAAAGAAGATTTAAAAAAAAAAAGAAAGAAAAAAGGAAGAGAATGTGATCAGGCAGGAGACTAGAACAGAGCCATACACTAGTGATTTAGGGTATATTTTTATCTGTTAGAAGAAACTGTATCTCAAAATTTTAAAGAGAGAACAACTTATATATATATGCCAAAAATAAGGCTAACTCCTATGAAGGGATAAAATATGACTCTAAAAATGAAAAATAAAAAATATTTTGTTTTTTTTTTAAAAGAGATTGATAAGATGTTGGTTGAAAAAGGGAAAAAGATAAAGAAAAAAAAACAGTTAACAAAAATTAACTTTGATGAACTAATGAATCATGGTAAAAAAAAAAGCCATGAAATCTATGTGCAGTATTCCCATAGCAGTGGAGTTCTCCCGTTCTCTTTGATTGGTAAACTTGGTCTTGGCTTGCTGGCTGTTCGTGCTGATCTTCTGGGGGAGGGGCCTGTTGCCGTGGTTTCCACATGTCTTTGCCGGAGGCTGAATTGCCCCGCCCTTGTCGGTCCGGGCTAAGCAAGCTGCTCGGGTTTGATCTCAAGAGCTTTTGTTCCCTGCAAGCTCTCCGTACAACCTTGGAGGACCAGGGCAAAAATGGTGGCCTCCCAATCTCTGCTCAGAGGAGCTGAGAACTTGGGGCCCTGCTCCTCAGTGCGCCCCCAGAGAAAAGCAGTCACTCCCTTGTCCCTGGTCTCTGGCAGCACTCCGTGCTCACCCGGCCTGTGACCGAGCGTTTGTATCTGTGGCACCCGACCCTGTGTGGAGTCCCCAAACCCAGCAGATCCCTGCGGTGCGTTCCCACGCCCCTCTTCCCTGGGAAGGAAGGGGAGTCTCCCCGGATCTGCCGCCTCTTGGGTCCCTGCTGCAGGAGCAGTGGCCCGACTGGGTCGCGGATCACAGTTTATGGCAACCCCGAGGTGAGAGCCCGCGCCTCGGCTCCGTCTCTGCAGCCGGCTTCCCCGCTCCGATACCTGGGAGCTCTGGCGCACTCAGGCCCCCCCGGTCTTTCTGTGATCCCGAGGGTCCTGAGACCCCACTGTCCCGCGAGGGTTCCACCCCCGCTTAGCCACTGGAGCGACGTCCCTCAGCGGAGTCGACTTCTAAAAGGTCCGATTTTGTGCTCCGCGGCTCTATTACTTGCCAGAAGCGGCCGGCAGAGGCCCCTCCCCCGCCGCCTATCCTCCCGAATATCGCCTCGGATTCACTTCTCCGCACGTCCTACCTTCCAGAAAGTGGTCGCTTCTCTGTTCAGAGAGTTGTTGCTACTCTCCTCTTTGATCTCCTGTTGAGTTCGTAGGTGTTCAGAATGGTTTGATCCCTATTCAGCTGAATTCCTGAGACCAGACGAAATCTAGGTCTCCTACTCCTCCGCCGTCTTGCTCCGCCCCCCTAAATTTAAACCATTTTTAAAAATAAAGAAATAAAACAATTTTTTTAAAAAACATATGCATACAGATCAGTGGGATTTAACTGAGAGCCCAGAAATAAACCCCTTCATCTATGGTCCACTGAATTTTGACAAGGGTGGACAACATTACACTGGGGGAGAGAAGGGTCTTTTCAACAAAGGGTGCTAGACAATTGGCTATCCGTGTACAGAGGAATGAATTGGACCCTTACCTCACACCACATATAAACATTAACTCAAAATACATTAAAGGCTTAAATGTAAGAGGTAACACTATAAACTCTAGAAGAAATAAGTGGGGATAAATCTTCATAAACTTGGATCTAGCAATGTTATTAGATCTGACACCAAAGCGTAAGAAAGGAAAGGAAAACATAGATAAAATAATATCCTCAAAATTAAAAACCTCTTCTGGGTGCCTGGGTGGCTCAGTTGGTTAAGCGTCCGACTCTTAATTTTGGCTCAGATCATGATCTCGGGGTCATGAGATCGAGCCCACGTCAGGCTCCACACTGAGTGTGGGGCCTGCTTAAGGTTCTCTCTCCTTCTCCCTCTGCCCCTGACCACTCGCACACTCACTCACTCTTAAAAAAGAAATGTAAAAAAAAAAAGTTAAAAATCTTTGTACATCGTAAGATACTATCTGGAAAGTGAACAGATAGCCCGCCGAATGGAAGAAAATATTTGTACATTATGTATCTAATAAGAGTCTGTTGCCCAGAACATGTAAAGAGCGTTTACAAGTCCTCAGCAAAGAGACGACCCATTTCTTAAAATAGACAAAAGACTTGGATAGACCTTTCTCCAAAGAAATCATACAAATGGTGAAGAGCACATGAGTAGATGTTAAACATCCTTAGTCTTTATGGAAATGAAGATTTAAACCAGTTAGATGTCCTTTTACACACAAGAGAATCTCTATAATCAAGGAAACTAAAATAACAAATTTTGGAAAGGATGTTGAGAAACGGAAACCCTTACACCTTGCTTGTGAAAAATGGTGCAGTCTATGTATAAAATATTTTGGCATTTAGGCAAATAGATCAAAGTAGAATGACCGTATGGTTCAACAATTATACTCCTAGATACATACCCCAAAATTGAAAGGAGAAGTACCCTTATTCAGCGCAGCATTTGTCACCGCAGCCAAAAGGGGGAAGCAACCCAAGTGTCCACTGACAGACCAATGGATAAACGAAACGCGGTGTACACACCACGGAGCACGATTCAGCCTTAAAAACGAAGGGGGCTCCGACACAGGCGACACCACGCATGAAGCGGGAAGTCATCACGCTGAGCGACATCAGCCAGTCACAGAAGGACAGACGCCCTGTGGTCCCACTTACAGGAAGTGTCCCGAGACACACAGTACAACGTGGCTGCCGGGGCCGAGGGGAAGGGGACGGGGAGCTGGCGTCCCCCGCAGACAGAGCCGCCCTCGGGGAGAAGGAAGAAGTTCTGGAGAACGACGTGCCCCCGCGGGACCCCAGCTACGGCCGGGAACTGCGCACCGGACACGTTCTGAGGGGTCGGTGGCGGGTCCGCGGGACGGCGCCCCGTCGGGGGTAACACGCCCTGAGGCACCCCGCGGGCGGCGAGGACACGCGGCTGGGGTCTGAGTGCGGAGAGGGAGGGGCTGCGCTGCGCGGGCGGGTTTCCCGCAGAGTCGGCTCCTCTTCAAACCGCCACGTCCGCGCGGCCCCGAGAAGCCGAGCCGCCGACGTTCGTGCCGCAGGCGGAGCCCCGCCCCGACCCCGACGGTGCGGCCGCGGGGAGGACCCGCAGGGCCGAGGCCCGGGGAGCGCGAGCGCCGCGGCGGGGGTCCTTGGAACACCTGTCCTCGGCCCGGAGGAGGAGGGCTGAGCGCGCATGCCCCGCACGGGTCGCGGGGCGGGACTCGGGCGCCTCCCGGCGGGAGGTGGGGGCAGTGCAGGATGCGGTGCACTCAGTTCCGTGGAGGCACCTGTCCCTTCTGGGGTCCAGCTGAACCCATTACATTTGGGAAATTCGAACTGAAATGGAGTCCAATTATCCCCTGACTTCTCCAGAAATAGAAACTATTAATTAGAAACCGTATGGAATTAAGTGAAATGCAGACACAGGCTTTACAACTTACACCAAAATTCATTTAAAATTGTAGATAAATTTAAAATGTAAAACTATCAAAATAAAGGGGGCGCCTGGGTGGCTCAGTCGGTGAAGCGGCTGCCTGAGGCTCAGGTCGTGATCCCAGGGTCCTGGGATCGAGCCCCGCGTCGGGCTCCTTGCTCACCAGGGAGCCTGCTTCTCCCCTGCCTGCTGTTCCCCCTGCTTGTGCTTGCTCTCTCTCTCTCTCTCTGTCAAATAAATAAATAAAATCTTTCAAAAAACAAAAAGTAAAAAAAAGAAAATCCACATGGTCTTGGGTTCAGTGATGAGCTTTAACACACAACACCAAAAGCCAATCCACAAATGAAAAAAATTGATAACATGAACTTCCTAAAATTAAAACGTTTGCGGGGCGCCTGGGTGGTTCAGTCGTTAAGCGTCTGCCTTCAGCTCAGGTCATGATCTCAGGATCCTGGGATCGAGCCCTACATCGGGCTCCCTGCTCAGCGGGGAGCCTGCTTCTCCCTCTCCCACTCCCCCTGCTTGTGTTCCCTCTCCCACTCCCCCTGCTTGTGTTCCCTCTCTCGCTGTGTCTCTCTCTGTCAAATAAATAAATAAAATCTTAAAAAAAAAAAAAAACTTTTGCTCTGTGAAAGACCTTGCTCAGAAAACTAAAAGACAAGCCAAGAACTGGGAGGAAATATTTGCAAAGCGCAAATCTGGTAAAAGATTTGTATTCAAAAAATACAAAAGACTATCAGAACTCAATGATAAGGAAACAAACATCCTAATTGATAATGGGTAAGGATCTGAACAGATGCCTGGACAAAGAAGATATTCAGATACAAAATAAGCATACAAAATTATGTTTGACATCATCATTAGGAAAGTACAAATTTAAACAACAGTGAGACAGCCAGTACTGCACACCTATCACAAATACTAAACTCCAAAAACAAGAACACCAATTGCTGGAAGGTGAGGAATGGCAGCAACTGTCCCTTCAGAAGACATTTTGGCCATTTTTTCCAAACCTAAGTTAGTCTCATGTTAAGATCCAACAATTGCACTTCTAGTATTTAGCAACTGCTTTGAAAAACTATTTCCGAACAAAAACTCACATGCAGTTATGCAAGGTAGCTCTATTCGTAATGGTTACAAACTTAAAGAAACCAGGATGTCCTTCCATAAATGAATCCATAAGCAAACTAAGTGCATCCATGTGAAGGAAGCAGAATATGCCATGCAAAATATACCTCTTTGGCACAAGGGATATTTGGGCTGATTAATTTTAAGAAACGCCAGACATGGGAGAATCTCTGAAAACTGGGTAAAAGTTGCCATTTGGTGAGTGAAATGTACGCTTATAAAGGAACGCCCCATTTGTAAGCCTGTCTCCCTCTGTATCAGGAACAGAATTACTAAATCTCAAGAAACTCTTACCAAAAGAGAAGGCACAGACTTAAAGCTGTGTAACAACCATACCCTCGTTTCCTGTGCTCACCTGAGAACGTCCCTTAACTGGCCTTCCCACCACCCAAACTCTTTTGGTCTTTAGCTGAAGATAAAATTTAGGGTGAGAGCTGGGCCACTTCAAGGAATCACTCCATTTTCCTGGGTATCTCCCATGAATACAGGACATATGCATGATATTAAACTTTGACTTGTTTTTCTCCTGTTAATCTTTTCAGCAATAAAAAGAAATGAACCATCACGCCATACAATCACACGGATGAACTTGACATGTATTTTTCTAAGTGAAAGAATCCAGTCTGAAAAGGCTGCACACTGAGTGACCCGATTTGTAGGAGATTCTGGAAAAGGCAAAACTAGAGATGATATAAGGATCTGGGAGTGAATTCCGTGATATTTTCATGATTTATACCTGCCACTATGCATTTGTCAAAACCCAAACCTTTTGGGGCACCTGGCTGGCTCAGTCGGTGGAGCGTGCAACTCTTGATCTTGGGGTTGTGAATTCGGGCCCCATGTTGGGTGTGGAGATTACTTAAAAATAAAATCTTTTAAAAACACAAACATTTCTACATCCCAAAGAGTAAATAATAATCTACTGAAAGTAAGTTGTTTAGGATGTGGGAGTGTCACAGGATGGTGTGGGGGCCAAGGGCAGGCTGCCCCAAATCTGCCACTTTGACATATAGATCATTTTAATTAAAAGTTACTTAAGAGACAGCCTATGCAATGAGGACACTTAGACCCTCCTCTGTCCCCCTGGAAAGGAAATCAATCTCCCGTGTGAAGATGTCCCTGTACCGGGAGGTAAAGAGATTTCGACATCACCAGAAATGGGAGATTTGGAGCCCATAAGGCTGTATAAACAACCCTTGTTACTTTTTACTAATTTACGACCCCAGCCCAAATTTTGTTTAGAATTCCTTACTAATTGAAGCTCCCAAGGTTAAGTTTTCTTTGTCCTGTGATTTCATCACAGGTGTAGTTTCTCTTTGTCCAAAAAGTATAAAACCTGGCTTCCTTGGTCATTTCTTTAGACCTCAGGTTCATTATTGGGTCTCCATGTGCACATCATTGCACTTTAGGTTTTTTTCTCCCATTTATCTGTCTCATGTCAATTTCTTTCTTCATCCCGTGGTAAGAACCTTGGACCAAGGAAAATTTCTTCCTCCCCTTCAGTGGAATACAGAACGTGACACATGATCTAACTGTATTAGAAACATATGGGGGAAAAAACCCTCCCTGTAGGTTTTATGACAAAAGGTGCTGACCTAAGTAACTTTGGAAATGAATGGAATCTGTAGATTAAAGAAAAAATGTACTGTACGTATACAATGGACTCTATTTGATAAAGTTCTCTGCCATCAGAGTGGTAGCTAACAGTTCTGAAAACACCACATCTGTAATCTGGAATGGAGCAATGAATTAAATAAAGGGCCGGTGGTGAGAGCCAGGTTTGTCACTGTTAGAGTAGGAAGTTACAGATCAGCAAAGGGAGAAGATCACAATCTCCATGTTGTGGCGGACCAGGTTGGAGACATCAGTCTAAACTCGTCCTTAGCTTAATATGGACGCAGACGGTTCCACATAGAAATCTTTATCATTAGGTGTGTCGACACAGGTGGGAATACAGGCATATATTGCCTTGCATTGTCCGCTGAGCATGGACATTTAGCTCCCACGTGTAAGACTTTAATACCATTCTCTACTAACCAGAGCTCCTTAAAGAACTTGCTGACACTAGAACTTGGACAGTAAGTATAGGAGCCAGGATAATCTTGACGTATCAGAGAGTAAGGAAGTACCAAGAAAAGAGCCACAGAGATGGAATGATGTCAATGGAAAGCAGGAGCCAATGGAAAGTGCTCTCCATCACCAAAGGAGGAATGAGCCAGCGACCAAACACTGTCGTGCTGGAACATAACCTACCCTGGTGTCTGCGCTGGTAAAAATAAATGAATCATTTTAAGATTTTATTTATTTATTTGAGAGGGAGAGAGAGTGCATAAGCAGAGGGGAGAGACAGAGGGAGAAGGAGAAGAAGACCCCCCACTGAGCAGGGAGCCCGACGTGGGGCTCGATCCCAGGACTCTGAGATCATGACCTCAGCTGAAGGTAAACACTTAACTGACTGAGACACCCAGGTGCCCCCAAATAAACGATTTTTTAAAAAGAAACCACACGGCCAAAATGGAGTCACTTATGTCAAGAGACCCAAGCCAGCAAACCAAGACTTACTACCTGACCTAACTGCAGTTCCACACACCCTCACCTCCACGTAAACTTTAACCGGTCAACCTGGAAAATGAACTGAATGGCCCCTTCTGTTCCCCTTAGGAGGGGGACATTGCCTAAAATAGTGCATCCTTTTCTAGTAATTTCTTTTTTTCAATTCCCTCTCTGCCTTTAAAATCCTTCCCCTCCCCGCAGCTCAAAGGAGCCCCTTTCTTTTTGATAAACGGGATGCTGCCTGCCTCATGAATTGGTCAATGAAGCCAATGGGATTGGGATCTTTTAAATTACTTTGTTGCCTTTTTATTAACAAATTACATAGCTTTTTATAAGCGGGATTGCATAGACCTCTCCTATAAGAATTCCAACTAATAGATGTAGATAACCATTCATCAAGTAAATGGAGCTAACTCTCCTCTCCTAAAGTGGGGGCTCAGGGCTGTTGTCTTCCTGCACATGGGAAAGAGTAACTTCCTGGTGGGGAAGCCTGACCAATGCTGCCCCAGCCAGGTGACCAACGTTAACAGGGACAGTGACAAGGGTTCCCTTGTTGTAAAGTAATGACAAAGCACTTTACCTCCCTGATCTGCTTCCTCAAAACCCATAACCCCAGTCTAATCAGGAGGAAAACAAGTAAATCCCAATGGGGGACTTTCTACAAAATGCCTGACCGGTCCTCCTCAACCCTGCCAAGGTCACTGAAACAAAGCAAGTCTGAGAAACTGTCACAGCCAAGGAGAGCCTAAAGACACATGATGAGCACATGTCACGTGGTGCCCTGCATGGGATCCTGGAGCGAGAAAAGGTAGAACAGAGGGAACCTGAATAAAATACGGACTCCCGCTAAAAACAACATATCAATATTTGTTCACTAATTGTGACAATTTTGTAGAAAACTAGAAAAAGAGGAGAAATTAGGGGCGCCTGGGTGGCTCAGTCAGTTAAGCATCTGCCTTCGGCTCAGGTCATGACCCCGGGGTCCTGGGATCGAGCCCCATGTCGGGCTCCCTGCTCCGTGGGAGCCTGCTTCTCCCTCTCCCTGCTGCTCACCCTGCTTGTGCTCTCTCTCGCTCGCTCACTCTGTCAAATACATAAATAAGACCTTTAAAAAAAAACAGACATTAAAGGTAAATAAGGGAAACCTTTTGCATCGGACTGGAAGCCTAGAGGAAATGGGTGATTTCCTAATAAAAATGCACAATAATAAAATGGACCCTGAAATAAGGAAAAAACAGGCAGACCAATTAGCCATCCAGGGCCTCATCCTCCTGCTGCTTCTCCTTTCACTGTTCTGGGGTTTTCCTCTCCTAGGACAGAAAAGGAACAGGGACAGAACTGTTCTGGAGCTGCCCTTAGACCCGACCCCACTCACTGTCTTCCTCTCCCCCAGCCATACCCTGCTCAGCGAGGACACTGTGCACGGGGAGTCTCAGGGATTGTGGATCCTGATGTGTCACCCAGTTCTTTTTTGGATGGCAAGAGACTGGACACACTTACTAAAGTAAAAGAAGTTAATATATTTTAATGGTAGAAATACCTTAATACCTGCAAGAGACAAGAGTGGGTTTGGGCCTGGCAGGCCCAAAGGCTCACACTCTCACAGTGTGACCTAGACCCTCTCCAACCCTCCATCCTGCTAAGTGCCCTGGGGTGGCCCCATTCATAGGCACAGTCTCTCTCACTGCATCTGGGGCCTCCCACAACTCCAGGCTGACACCCACTCACCATCCATTCTACTGGGAAGGGTTTCTCTTTCCCTTGGGTTCCATGAAGTCATGGCTTTAAGTGTCTTTGGCCCGGCTTGGGTCACACTCTCATCCTTGAAGCCATCAGAGCACCCAGAAAATAGAGCAGGGGGTTGGGTAGACTTGGATCATACACCCATCTCTGAAGTGGGTGGAAAGTGGGGTCTGCCCTCTGGAACTGTCTGGATGGTAGGCAGGTGACATGGGGTTCCCAAAGGCAAGCTGAGGTGCTGGACTTGGACGTGAGAAGAGATGCCAGGCTGGGAAAGCAGCAGATTCCGCATCACTGGTGACTGACTGCACGGCTTTGGAATCTGAAGCCCAAGGAAGGAAGGGGTCACTTCGTTAGGGTCACGGGCTGCAGCCGCGCATCCAGTGCTCTTGCTGTTTTCCCATGACGGCAAGGCGCTCTCCTACTTGCTGAAGAAGCAACTTTGCTGTTGGTAGGAAACTCAAGGCTCCTGCCTTGGATATTGGGTCCTCGCACCTCAGAGACTGGAAGGCACACAGACCTCACTCTTCTCCCTGGGAGGAAGGAGCCCCGGAGTCACACCTGCCCCCCACATTAATCGCTCCTCCCCAGAGAACAAACTGGCTCATTCTCCAGTCTCTTCTCTCTCCTTTATGAAGAACAGAGAGCAAATGTGAGGATGATAAGGAAAGTATCGCTCATTGAAACAGGGGGAGGCTCAAGGATTATTCCACACCACAAATCCACACATGGCAGACTTTCTGGGGGCCACAGTCCCTGAATCATGCATGTGACTCTCTGAAACCAGGCAGCCTCACTGAGAAACTGCCTGCTGGGAGGCACAGTTACTCCCATAACCTTAATTCTTAACAAATACGTATGTCAAAGGTTTACATCACAATCGGGAGGCCAAAGGATTGCAGGGTCAGTCTGCCGAATGGCTGTATGGCTGTTGTGGACGGGGCCACATCCAACATTTGGAGGGTTAAGAGACTGTGATGGAGGAAGCCCTTGTCTCAACCACACAGACGTTGGGAATGGAAACATCCCGTGGGGCTGTCTACACTGCCCATGGGCCTGTTACACTGCCAGGAGCACAGTCAGCTCAGTAATGGCTGTGGGGGTTGTCAGGACCCTTTCTGGCCTGAGCGGGAGGGCCACAGATGCCTCCCTGGATGGTCAGAGGCCAAGGGCTGTCCTGTCTACTACCTGTTTCCTGCCGATCACTCAGATGGGACGAAGGATCTAGCCAGCACTGGGGGGGCCCCCAACAGCCCGCAAGAAGGCTGTACATGGGGGCGGGCAGGCCACGGCAGTCAGTCCTATATGAATCCATTCGTGTCTACAGAGTGCCCTTGTGGGGTGGGGCCGTGCTGGAACTTGTAGCTGCCCAGGCAGAGTGGGGCCAGCAGCACCCTCCCCAGGTGGGAGGGCGGAAGAACCCTGTATAACCTCTGAGGCCCCCTATAACCCCTGACTGGGGATGAGTTGGATCTCAAACTGTCAGGAATCAGGTGGACATTTCACTTTTCTTCTGTCTGAGCCCAGGAGTGAAGGGCTGAAAACCAATGCTCCAGCTCACCTCTGACTCGTGTGTGACCCTGGGTGAGTCCTGTCTACCCTGGAGGCCCAGGGAGTTGGAGGAGGGGGAAGAAAGCCAATTACGCTTACACCTAACCCCGATCCAGACCCTGGCCCTGACCCCAGCCCATGACCCTCACCCCAACCCACCCAGATTCTCAGGCTGATCCACACTTGCATCATGAACAGGCCCAAATCAGTTTTAGGGGGTTATTTTCTCCAGAGAGCTGCTCAGCTCTGCACTCCTGCCCACATGCCCGTGGAGGTGGCCCTGCCTCCTGAGGATGCACAGGTTGCTGACTCCCACACCTCTTGCATACATCACCCAGCAGCATGGTGGGGTTTGTTTTGATGTTTTGTTAAGTTTTATTTTAATCCAAGGACTTTGATTCATACCAAATGTCACTGTAGAAACAATAGCAGAATCCAAAGTCTGGGTGATCAATATTACTCAGGCAGCAAACTCGTCAATCACAGGATTGTTTTAAAGCAGGTCCCAGTTGTGTTGCATGGTTGGGACTTCTTTTGGGGGTTTGTTTTTTTTTAACACTGTTCTTAAAGTTTTGCAACAAACCTTTGATTTGTATCAAATATAATTAAAAATTAACAAATGAGTACATTGTATCAAAAAGTACGAAGATCTACATTTCATGCACATACTCGTATATATGTATATATGTATATATTTTACATGCACACATAACTTATTCAAACTACGGCCACTGCTTGACTGGTCCAGATGCAGACAACTGGTTAATGCATTTCAAATTTGGCAACTCACTATGAGATCTCAGTGGAAACATATGATAGCTGAGAAGAGACGATACAGAAACAAAACCCAAAGTCAGGAAAACAAGACACAGTATCTCTTCCCCCACTCCCTGTAGTTTTCACCAATTCCAGTGTCTAGAAGAATCCAGACAGACTGGTGAGGCCGTGTGGGGCTAGAACAGTGATTCTCCACCCAACATGGCCTGGGAAGCAGCTGCGGTTCTGCACAGAATGGATACATTCACAATAACATGGGCCAGAGATGAAACATCGGTATCAAAATACACATCCTTCTGCTTTGCAACAGGAACAGAGCTATCTCATGCAGAGTCTGAGATACCATTCCAGTTATTATTTCCTATTGTGGTAAAATACTCTGTAATCTTAAAGTTTCAGAGTATTGTGCCTTCCAGTAAGGAGATTCTATAAAATGGTTTGGTCACAATCATGCTGAAACCCTAGAACAGGTGGTGGTCTTACATGATTTATTGCTATTGAATGTGTGTCTTTTGTTGCATAGCCCTGTGGGTTAACGACATCCACTCACTGGGACACACCTCCACACAGAGAAACGCACACACACGTCACAGGCCAAGTTTCTTTAAGGTGAGTCATGGGGCAACAGCCAATGGGAACACTCAAATGATCCAGCGAAGAGATCATCTGACATTTCCAAACACGGAGGATGCACCAAAATCTAATCATCTAAATATTCCTTTTGTTCACGAAACAAAGGGTCTCCCGACATTTTATGCACAGTCTCCTACCTACGGCGTTTCCCTTTTGACAGTGGCCATGAGGTTGGATTTCCCTTTCGCTTCCTGCTTTCCCGTGTCTTGTGCCACAGTGCTGGGCTTCAGATGGCTCCTACCTGAGCCTCAGCCGCCAAGCTTCTTGCCCCATCGCTTCCTCCGAGTTTTGGCCTCATTTCAGTCGGGCCGTCCCAAGTGCCTGCACCTGCACAGACACAGGCCCTCCCTCCTGCCCGCCGGGTCCATCTCCACTCCCCCACCTCTCCCTCTTCCCACGACCTCTCCGTCTCTTTGGCCTTATCTGAAAAGAAACTTTCACGACAACAGATACCACGCCCTCTTTGGCAGGCATCCCGTCCCTGAGAGTCAGACGTAGAACAGACTGAAAACACCCCATACAAGGACACGCTCTACACTGCTCTGTGGCTTCCCAGGAAACCCTTGCACTCGTGGGAGGAAAACAGGGAAATGGTCGCTTCGTTTCCAACTACAACCGTCCCACTGGATGTTATATGAGTGTTCTCCATGGACACCAGCTTTCTACTTGGTTGATATTTGGAACTGGAAACAGTTCCAAGGATTCACCCACGCTTCACACAGGCTTCACGTCACCGCCCCCAGGAGCCTGGCACAAGAGGGCTCGGAAGTCAGGCACTTGGTCGAGAGCAGCAGAAGCCAGGGGAGCTGGGGGGCACCTAGGCTGGACGCAAGAGCATCTCCTCGCACAAGACACACACACCCACCCACCCACACACCAAAGAGCTGAGAGCTTCCTACAGGTTGGATTTTTTTTAAGTTCTGTTACTATTTCCTTCCCCATTTTTCTGTTTTCCTCTTCTTTCTAGATCAAGTATATGGAATTGACAAAAGAGGGAAGGGTGTTTCAATTAAAAACCAAAACCAACAGCAAGAATGTTTTCCAGATTTGGTCCCTGTCAAGGTTGACAGCATCTGGGAGAGGACAGAGAGTGTGTGAGAGTATTTCAGGTGTCCACCTGCTGTTTCAGGTACAAGAGCCACGCCGGATGTGTTTGTGTTTGTGGGCGCCGACAAGAATGCACGGAGCCACAGGCCAGGCTCCCAAGGCTACTGCTGTTGACCATCAACTGTCTTATCTGGCCAGGCGTGTAAACATGCCGGGCTCCGTACCACACACGTGGATAAAGGATGGTCTCTACTGGATCCAGACCTCCTAAAAGTGGCCCCGAGCACACCCCCCAGATGCTGGGAGCCATCACACAGGATTCAGACTGACAGGGTCCCACTCAGCACATGCAGCGACTTCCCGTGTAGGGTCTGTGGTACGAGACCCAGGCAGGCAGCATACAAGGGGACAGAGAGAGCCACATCCCTCTCTGAAAGGGCTTTAGGAATTGGTCCAGCGCGAAAGAGGAGGTGGGGGCGGAGGGGTGGGGGGAACCATGGGGCCTCCCCCCAGCTGGCCCCAAAGGTGCGGCCCCTCCTCCCAGGGGCTGCTGCCCCTGCACGTCCCTGGGAGGCCAGCGTGGATGATAAAACTCATCGGCTGGAACGCGCCCACTGAGCAGGCATGCAGCGGAGGTGCGGCTAGCACCAGTGGTCTTGGTCGGGGTGGTGGTAGCTATGCCGAACCCGGCCGCCCGAGCTGAGCCCCAGAGTGCAGTGGTAGCCGTTGGGCACGCGGCGGAGGGGGTGCGACTGGGCGGTCAGGGAGGACACATAGGAAGTCCGGGAGGAGCGGCCTGAGTTGGTGGCCACAGCCTCCTCGAAGGTAAGCGTGTCCTCGGGCTGGGTGCGGGCAGTGTCCTCACTGTCCAGACGCTGCCCCAAGTAAGGGTCAGAGCCGATCGTAGAGCCGGCGGCCAGGGACTGGCTGAGGGGGTCTCTCTGGTGCAGAGCGTTGTGTTAGGAAAGACCACGGCTAAGCCGGCCCGGGGAAAAGGTGGGGAGGCTGGTCTGTGCCCCAGCAAAGTGGACAGGCGAAGAGTTGGCCATCTTGTAGGTGACACTGGGACGGGGGGTCAGCGGAGTCTGGGGGAGCTGCCCCCGCCCACCACGGCCAGGGGTGCTAGCACCGGATGTTGGCAACAAGGGGCTCCCATTCACTGAACCACCACCCTACAAGAAATTAGAACAGAGAAAAAAAAATCAAAGTCCCAGACCAGAGGCCAATGCAGGTGAGAACCATGGAGGTGGGGGGTGAGGCATGGAGAGAGGCAGGCACCCTGGGAGGGGACCCGTAGGGTGTGTGGTGGAGGGGGGAAAGCCGCTGGTGCCGGTAGGCCTGGGGAGGTGGTTGGGGACCAGTGGGGAACAAAGGGACAGGCACAGCTCGGGGAGAAGGGAGACCAGAGGCCAGTCCAGGGCAGTTGGGAGGGGAGGATCGGGCTGGTGCGGGAGGAATGGAGCAAGGAGGGGGGGAGCGCAGACTCGGGCCTGGGAACCAGGACATGAAGGAGGATTCGGAGCATGGTGGGGGGGGCTCGTAAGGAGGGGCAGTGAGGGGGTCCTGTCTTACCGGTCTTGGGGGTCCTGGCTCCTGCCCAGCTGTTGGTGACGTGGGGTGGCTGCTGAGGGAGGGTTTGGGCTGCGAGGGCTCCCGGCCCCCAAAGCGGTCACAGGAGTAGAAACGCTGCTTCTCCGAGGAAGAGGAAGAGGGCTGCCTCCGCTCTTGGGACCGGCCCCGCTCCTGTCTGCACTGCGTCCGGCAGCCTGTGGGCCCCTCTCGCGGGGGTGGGCCTGGCCCTGCAGCACTGCTGGGTGCTGGCCAGGAAGAGCAGAAGTCAGCACAGTGAGCCAGGTGGGGAGACAGACCCCTGGCCCAGATCCGGTCCCCAGGGCCAGCAGGGGGACCCAGGGGGAGAGCTGAGGTGCATGGGTGATCCTGCCTGGTCCCCAGACCTGGGACTCACAGCCCCCTACTCAGGGCCGTTTGAATGGTGGAGGCACAGAAAGGAATGCCTCAGGCCCTGGCCATAGGAGGGACCCCCGCACGCACCGCCATCTGTGTCTGCGGACAGGCTGGGCCCCTTCTCCAAGGACCTCTGCTTCCTGTCCCTGCGGCGATGGCAGTGGTGGTGGTGATGGGGCACAGCCTGGCTGGCTGGGGCACAGTCCAGGGCAGTGTTGCAGAGATGAGCCACGTGGGGACGCTGGGGCACCAGTGTGGAGATGGAGCGCTTCATGGGGCTGGCGTTGGGGGCCGGCTGCGGGTGGGATGTGGGTTAACACACAGTCTGAGAGAGGGGCCTGGGGCAGGCTCCAGGGCGGCACTGCAGGCCTGGGGCTCAGGAACCACCAGGCCCCTCCCTCTCCCCAGAAAGCTCTTCCCCACCCAGGCCCACCCTTTCTCCCAGAGCACGCTGCACAAGGTGCTGTCCGTCTCTGCCAGCGGGGCCCAGAGAGCTGTTGGCCTCAGTGTCCCTGGGGGACAGGGAGGATGCCAGGAAGAGGGAGGCTGCGGGCCTGGCTGGGAGAACCCTGAGGGCTGGCTGCGTGTGATGGCTCTGCTGGGCCAGGGCCATGGGGCTCCTGCCCTGGGCTGAAATCGGGACCTGCGGAAAGGGGCCCTCCCAGGGGAGCTGACCCACAGCCTCCACTCGGCGTCCTCAAGCTGGTCGCCCAGCGGGCCAGGCTCGGGAAGGGGAAGAGGGCGGGAGCCACCACCAATGGGAGGCAGAGACAAGATTAGAGAATGAAGTCATTTGGAATGTGCAGAAGCAGGAACCACAAAAGGAGGCAGGGACAGGGCCAGCCGCAGGCAAACACTGAGGGTCCCCGGCTGGAGGACATGCCCCTCTAAAGCCCCTCACCATCCCAGGAAGTGAAAGCAGGGCCCCCTGACACAGCCTCAGGTCTGCAGGCCCCTCTCTGAGTCCTTGTGAATGGGCCCACAGCCCCCTTGCCCTGGAGCTTCCTGCTCGGTACTCAAAGCATCCCCGAAGGAGCAGGGGATGGAGGTGGTGCCGCCTCCAGAGTCCAGAGAAAGAACAGGGCAGGTCAGGCACCTGGGTGGCTCGGTTGGTTAAGCGACTGCCTTCAGCTCAGGTCATGACCCTGGAGTTCCAGGATCGAGTCCCGCATCGGGCTCCCTGCTCAGCAGGGAGTCTGCTTCTCCCTCTGACCCTCCCCCCTCTCATGTGCTCTCTCTCTCAAATAAAATAAATAAAATCTTTAAAAGAAAAAAAGAACAGGGCAGGTCCTCCCCAGAGCATCGATGGGGGAAAGGGAGGACCAAGCTGTGAGGCACCGTGTGCATGGCGGGGGGGCCGGGGGGGGCAATGCAGGCTGGCGTGGGAGAGGGGTGTCCTAGAGAGAGGGAGAGTCTGGGTCAGGGACCCTGGGCTGGGAGATGGAAGCCCCAGGGCCACCGCAGGAGGCTGAGCACCGGTGGGTGGTGGGGATTCCTGGCAGGCCTCCGAGGACTCTGGCTGCACCTCTTGAGACCATCGTCCTGGGAGCTCCCAACGGAGCTGACAGTGTCCAGGCCGCCGTGCAGGTAGGGAGCCCTCACGCGGGACACAAGCCCTCCCCAAGCCAGGTCTCCTCATCCCCCACGCCCCCACCCTCCCATGACCCTGGCCCTCCCAGGCCACCCACCTGAGTCTCTGCAGCCGGGCGAGGCATGGAGGCCGCGCGTCCCTGGCTCTCCAGTCCGGGTTGGGGCTCCCCGTCCGGACCTCTCAGGGCCATGCTCTGCATCTGGACGTCCACAGCCTGGGCACACAGCAGCCCGCAGTCACACCGGCCCCCACCCCACTCTCACCTTCCCCCCATCCTGGGCTCCCCGCCACACTCCTGCCATCTCCCACCATCCCTGTCTCACCCCAATCCTTATCTCATCCCCCATCCCCAGCCTGGCTCCCCAGCCCTGGGAGCCCTCCCCGGTTTTCCTGGCTGCACCACTGGGATCTCTGTAGAGTGGCCACGCTCCAGGGGTGTCCTTGCCTCATAGGGTACCTCCTGGGTCCTCTGAGTACCCCAGGAAACAGACTCCTTGATGCCACTCTCCTGGGTTTGTCTGTAGAGAAGAGAGGATTGTGCTGTTGCCTCAGAGGTCTGTGCGCCATGGAATGCCCACCAAGGACCTGGCTCCAACCTCCAGGAACCTATACTGGCCCCTTCTACTCTGGGTTAGAAGCAGCCCAGACGCGTGAGGCCCTTCAAGTACAGGCTCTCAAGTGGCCACACAGCAAGGGATGTGGACCCAGTGCCAGGGCTCAGAGCAGATGGACAGAGAGGGCCCCCGGACATGAGCCCGAGGGAGGTCTGGGCCCACTGCTTCCTGATCTAGGGACACCTGACAGGTTCCTCGGCCCTAGACAGGGCTGCCCAGGAGTAGTGGGAGGCCACATGTGCACAGCATGCATGACACAGAGTGTGGACATCCTGTCTACGCGGGTGCACAGCAGGCCCTGACCACTACGTTAGGGGCAGTGTAGTACTCAGGGAAACCTACCTGATTAACCG
Organism: Eumetopias jubatus; assembly: GCF_037043125.1. NCBI lineage: Eukaryota > Metazoa > Chordata > Mammalia > Carnivora > Otariidae > Eumetopias > Eumetopias jubatus. Next base: position 111,372,834 of record NW_028274818.1, on the reverse strand, counting down.
TCCAAGACCCACAACCAGGCTGCAGAAAAGAACGTCCAAACATGTACAGATGAGGAGGAAATCAGGAGCCCTAAACATGCAGGCTGTGCCCAGTCCGGTACCAGGCCCCACACCTTAGCCCTTGCTGGATGAGGCAGAGCACAGACCCCCCTCTTTGGACTCAGCCAATGATTTCCTTTAGCCAATAGGGTGTTAGCAGACCTGGGACCCTGCCGGCCCTGAGGGGGTGGCTGAGAGGAGCCTGCCTGCTACCACCCCCCAGCGACACATGGTGCAAGACAGGTAGGTGACTGTTAGTTCGCAACACTTGGTTTTGGGTGGTTCATTACCAAGAATTATTGTGGCAAGAGTTAGGGGTTAGGTAACAAGGACGTTACCAATTTGTCTACAAAATACAGTTCCTTCAGAAATCACTACTGGAGTGGAGATCTGAGAAAAAATGTCTTAGAGGAGTTGGGAAGACTAGACACACACAGGCCATCAACAGAATGGGGTCGAAACAAATCATTTCTCAACGGGCAGTGAGGAAGCAGAGGCAGAGGCCCCTCACCAGAAAGGGAAGTGGGCACGCACAATGGGAGGTGACAGTGGGAACCACCGACTGTCTGAATCCACTGACCTCAGTGCCATCAGAGGCACCCATGTAACGTTTCGGGAATTAGCTTTGGAGTCCACCATGGACCGCTCCAGCAGCCCGCCTGGACTAGCTTTCAGGCAGCATCTGCAGGGAACCATTTGGGGGGAGGTGGGCACGGGGTGGAACAGAGAGGCCAGTCTCCCAGAGTGGTGATGGGACCTGAGGGCTCCATGTCCTGCAGCACAGCCTACAGGGAGCCCCTCTGGGAGGGGGAGAAACCAGGAGTCCTGCCTCCTCCATGCACCTCGCACCCTGGCCAGGTACTCACACGGCCCCGCCGTTGCTGAGGGACGCAGAGTTCTTCTGCCGAAGGAAAACCCGGGCTCCTCGGAGCACAGCCGGCTGTGTCTGCTCCAGCGTGGCCTTCAGAGGGGGGAACAGGGACGCAGGGCCCATCTGTAGAAGGGACGCAGGGAAGACGAAGAGCTCTAAGGGCACAGACAGGTGTGCCAGAAAGCTGGCCTGACCCCACAGCATGGGTTGGTGCTCCTTCTGCCCTGCCCCAGCCCTACACAGGAGGTAGGTAGGGGCTTACCCCCAACCTGGCCTGTGAGTGACATCAGGAAAGTCATTTCACTCCTCGGAGCTTCAGTTTCCCTACCTAAAATCTGGGGGCCTCATCCAATTACAAATGGTAAAAAGATTTCATCTCATAATCAACTTGGATTGATGGGTAGAGGCTGCATGAGCCCCAGACTGAGCAGAATTCTAAGGACATTTCAGGGCTCAGGGGGTGGCGGGGGGCACTGATGGGGGTCTGCAACAGACAGGGGAACGGGGGATGTGGTGTGGGCATCAGATACTTCCCATCCCACGATGGGTGAATGTCACTGTAAGCTCCGAACACCAGGCAACTTTCTAGACAGAGTCTACGTATGGTCACTGATGGTTTGGCTGCGTGGGAAAGTTTTTACCTTTGAAGGATGACATCGGGAAGATGGGGCCCCAAACCAGCCCAGTCAGAGTCATGAGTGGAAGAAATCATGACCCTGGACCCATCAGTTTGAATTTCTCCGGTCCCTGCCAATGTGCACGGTAATCAGGTTCTCCTCGAACCTCCCCAAACAACCTCCTCAAATATTCTTCAAACTTCTTTCTTCTACCACTTAAAAAAGTGGTATCTCCAGGGAACATGTCCTCAAGCCCCTTGTCTACTGCTCCTGAACACTAGGTCTCCAAGTCAGGGGGCCCCCAGTACCAGCAAGAGACCAGCCGTTGGAAAGCATGCAGGCTGTATGGGGTTTCTGACTTTGGGGCCGGAGAGTGAGGCTACAGTAGGAACCTCTCATCTTCCTTTTCCCGCCGTGCAATCCCCAGGAAGGATGTGGGTTTCCTCTGCCGTCAAAACAACTGATGGGTGCCAGAGTCTGAGGTTTCCTTCTTGGAAATCCTGGAACTTGGTACCTGGGACAGGCCTCCCGTGACCTGGTGAATCTGGTCTCTGGGGGTCTTGTTCTGTTTGTAGAAGTCAAGTATCATCAGAGCTGCATACACCTTTCCTACGGTCATCTCATCGGCTGGAGGGAGAGAAAACAGAGGGTGGGGTGTGGAGGAGGAAGGGGAGGTGGGGGGCAAGGGAACAGCCTCCACCACAGGGACTCCTGGACATGCTCAGGGAAGGGCACAGGGCTTGGCCGAAGTTGCATCTTTGGACACTGAGCAGGTGTCCTCTGGAGCTGTACTGACTCTCCACAGGGCCCTCCATCTCCTCCCAATGAAGTGGATGCGGGGTTTAATCTTTAAGCACCTCATCTCTAACTGTAGGAGTCTCCCTGCTGTTCTCTGGATTTTTTTAAGTATACACCCCCACCAGGAATGTGGGTGACTGTGGTCAACAGAATAAAGCCCAGGGAATCCCTTCCCACAGTCCCTATGCACCCACTGGTAAGACCGTTCTCCCTGCAGGTGGAAACTAAGTCTAGACTATTGACGAGGTCACCCTGTCCCAGGCCTCCTGGCTCTGCCTCTGGGTGGGACACAAAAGGGGGGTGAACAAGGAGAAATTCTTGCCCTCACTTACGTTTATGGGGTGGCACCAGTAAATCCAGGGTCTTCTGGGGCAGATTGGCCCACACAGAGGAAATCTCCTTCCTCAACTCTGCATCACACTGATGCTGCTTGGTGCCAGCTGGGGCAGGACAAGGGTGTGGAGGGGAAGAGAGATGTTAGGAGCTGTCTCACGGGCCCCCTGGGGGAGCCGGCAGGGAGAGGTGTGGTGTGAGGGGAAATGGGGCAAGGACAGTGCCAGGAGAAAGGGCAGAGCGGGGAGAAGCACGGCCATGGCGGCTGTCAGAGCGTCCCTGATGGGCACGTGCAGAGACAGAGGCCTGTGTGCGTGGGCCCTGGGAGTGGAGAAGGGATATGGTGGCGGTCCAGCTGTTCATCCAGCCATTCAAAACTATCAAGTGAGCACCCTCCCGTGCCAGGGACTATTCTAGGTGATGGAACAAAAGCAAAGGAGCCGCCTTTGTGGCACCATGTGGCTTGACTCAACAATAAAGTGGCAGTAAGTTCAAAACCTAGTGTGTTGGGTGCAGAAAAAGCTTAAGTAGGGAGGGATGAGAAATATTAGGAGGGCTGAAATTTTGGACAGGGTAGTCAGGAAAGGTCTCATGGGAAGGTGGTGTGTGTGTAAGACCCCGAAGGCAGAAAAGGACCAGGGGTGCAAAGGCCTTGGTGTGTCACACAACCAGCCAGGAAGGCAAGGCTCACTGAGCAGGGCGTGGGGGTGAGGGGTTGCAGGGAGCAGATGTTGAGATAGGAAGCAGCAGAGGGTGATAAGCAGAGGGATAAAATACTCTGATTGATCTTTTTTTAGCATCAGGTTTACTATGGTATAATGTACATACAATGAAATCCACCCTTTTCAGTTATCCCGTTCTATGAACTTTGGTAAATGCATAAAGCCACACATCCACCCCACAATCGAGTCGTGGTATATGGCCCCGCTGCCAAAGTCCCTCTGTGCTCCCTTTGTAGCTGACCCCTTGGCCTCCTCTCACCCCGTCCCATCCCTAGTGTGTTTTCTGTCTCGGTCTGTTTTGCCTTCTCCAGAATGCCCCACAAACAACGTCATCGGGTGTATTGGCTTTTGAGTAGGACTTCTCCACTCAGCGTGGTGCCTTTGAGATTCAGTCCACGTTGTTGAGTGTGTAAGTAGCCTGTTTCTTTTGATTGCGGAGTACTACCTTGTGGTATGGATAGACCCCAATTTGTTTATCCATGCACCAGTTGTGAACATTTGAGTTGCTTACATTTTGAGGTGATTTTGAAATAAAGCTGTGAACATTTGCATATATGTTTTTGTGCAGATGTATGTTTTCTTTCCTTCCCACTTAGGAGTGGGCTGGCTGGGCCGTATGGTAAGGAACTGCCAAGGATCACAAGAATTCCACATTATGCATTCTCACCAGGACTTAATATTGTCATTTAGAAAAGCATTTTAGTCGTGTTAATAACCATGTAGTGTTATCTTACTATGGCTTCATTTTGGATTTCTCCCATCCAAGTACTAACCAGGCCCGACCCTGCTTAGCTTCCGAGATCAGACGAGATCGGGCACGTTCAGGGTGGTATGGCCGTAGACTTCATTTTGGATTTCTCTAATGATTAATGATATTGAGCATCTTTATAGGTGTTTCTTTGCCTTCCATATATATATTTTGGTGACAGGTCTATTCGAATCCTTTGCCCATTTTTATTAGGTTGTTTATTTTCTTATTACTGAGTTGTGACAGACCTTTATCTATTCTGGAAACTGATCCTATATCAGATACATGGTTCAAAAATATCTTCACCAATGCTTTAGCTTTGTCTTCTCATTTTCTTAAATGTCTTTTTGAAGAGCAAAAGTTTTTAATGTTGATAAAGTTCAATTTTTCTTTTATGGCTCATGCTTTTGGTGTCTTCAAAAATCTTTGCCAAACTCAAAATTGCCAAAATCTCTCTCCTGTGTTTCCTTCTAGAGGTTTTATAATTTTACATTTTACATTTATGTCTATGATCAATTTCAAGTTAATTTTTGTAGGAGGTAAAAGGTATGTGCTATGGACTGAATTGTGTGCTGCCCCCATTCACATGTTGAAGCCGGAACCCTCATTGTGACTGTATAAGGCCGAGAAGGAGGCAATTAGGTGAAATGAGGTCAGAAGGGTGGGACCCTGACCCAGAGAGTTAGTGTCCTTATGAGAAGAGACACCAGAAAATTCGTTCACTCTCTGTATGCACTCAGGGAAAGACCATGTGAGCACACAGTGAGAAGGTGACCACCCTACAAACCAAGAGAACAGGCCCAGGAATGAAACTTACCTTCCTGGCACCTTGATTTGGACTTTCAGCCTCCAGACTGTGAGAAATCAATTTCTGTGTTTAAGCCACTCAGTTGTGGTACTTTGTTATTGGCAGCCCAAGCAGACTAAGACACTAAATGTCAAGATTTTTCCCTTTTTTGGGCGCCTGGGTGGCTCAGTTGGTTAAGCGACTGCCTTCGGCTCAGGTCATGATCCTGGAGTCCCGGGATCGAGTCCCGCATCGGGCTCCCCGCTCAGCGGGGAGTCTGCTTCTCCCTCTGACCCTCTCCCCTCTCATGCTCTATCTCATTCTCTCTCTCAAATAAATAAATAAAATCTTTAAAAAAAAAAGATTTTTCCCTTTTTTGGATAGTTGTCTAAATTTTTCAAGTACCATTTATTGAAAAAAATTATCTTTTCTTCATTAATTGCCTTTACAACTTCATCAAAAATCCATTGGCAATGTAAGTACGAGTCTCTATTGTGTTCCACTGACCCATGTCTCTGTCCTGTCACCAACACAATACGCCTCAATTGACATGCTTTATAGAAAGTCTTTGATTCAGGTAGAGTAAGTTTTCTTTGTTCTCTTTTCAAAATTGTTTGTTATTCAAGTTCTTTTGCTTTTCTAGATACATTTTAGAATTCGTTTGTACATTTCTATCTAAACCCCTGTTGGGATTTTGATTGGGTGAACATTTATTCTATTGATGAATGTGGGAAGAACTGACATCATGACAATATGGAATCTTCCAATGCATGAAGATGATGCCGTGCTTAATTTTTAGATCTTCTTTGCTTCTTTCAATGTTTTGAAATTTGCAACATACAGATCTCACATATATACTTTTTAGAGTTATCCAACAACAAAGAAGTACTTCATGTTTTTGGTGTGATTTTAACGGAACTTTTTCCCATTTCAATTGTTAATTGCTAATATATAGAAATACATTTGCTTCTTGCACACTGACCTTGTATCCTGTGACCTTGCTCTATACTTGTGGATGGTTTTAGTTACTTTTTTTAATGGCTTAAAACAACAGAAATTTATTATCTCAGTTCTGGAGGCCAGAAGCTCAAGGTCAAGGTTTCAGCATGACCGTGCCTCCTCCAAATGTTCTAGTGAAGAATTCTTCCTTGCCCGTTTCTAGATGTTGGTGGCTCCCAGCCATCCTTGGCATTCCTTGGCCCGTAGATGCCTCCATTTTATTCACTTTTTCTTAGAGTCTTTCAAATTTTCTCCATAATCATGTCAATTGTGAATACAGGCAGTTTTATTTCTTCCTTTCCAATTGGTATGCCTCCTATTTCTTTTTCTTAACTCATTACAATGGCTAGGACCTAACATATGATGTTGAACAAGAATGGTGACAGCAGACATCCTTCCTTTGTTCTTGATCGTAGGGGAAAAGGAGTTAGTCTTTGTTAAGTGTGTCATTCGCTGAAGGTTTTTCATAGATATCCTTGATCAGATGGAGGGGGCTTCCTTCAGTTTCTACTCTATGCAGAATTTTTTAAATCATGAATAGATACTGAATTTTTGTGAAATGCTTTTTCTGCATCTATTGAGTTGATCATATAGTTCTACTTCTTTGATAAATTATATTGATTGATTTTTTATACTTGAACTCAACTTGCATTCCTGGGATAAACCCTACTTTTGTCATCAAGCAAACAGATATATATATACAGCCAGACTCAGTCTGAGAAAACTGGGTGGAATATTTTTGTGTCTACAGTCATGAGGGATACTGATCTGTCACTTTCTTTTCCTATAATGTCTTTGTCTCATCTTGGTGTCGGAGCAATGTCAGCACAATATGGTCAGTTGAGAAATATCCTCTTTTTCTCTATTTTCTGGAAGAGTTTATATAGACCTGGCATTATATTCCCCTTAAGTGTTTGGTGGACCTCACCTATGGAGCTAACTGGGTTGGGGATTTTCTTTGTTGGAAGGCTTTTAACTCTAAGTGCAGGTACCTTATATCCTGATATAAGCTGTGCAGGTGGCCGAGGCACCCTATGGGTATATATACCTATATATAACTATATCTATGCCTCCCATAGGCAATAAATACCTATGTTATTTATTGTATCCAAATTGAGAAGATGGAGGTTGGCTGAACCTACTGTGGTAATCATTTCACAATCGATGTAAATCAAACCACCCTGCAGCACACCTTAAACTTATACAGCAATGTATGTCAGTTATTTCTCAATAAAACTGGAGGGGAACAGGATGGGGTGCCTGCTTGGCTCAGTCAGTTAAACGTCTGCCTTCAGCTCAGGTCATGATCCCAGGGTTCCGGGATCGAGCCCCGCATCGTCAGCTCCCTCCTCCGCGGGGAGTCTGCTTCTCCCTCTCCTTCTGCCCCCCCCATCATGTTCTGTCCCTCCCTCTCTAATAAAATCTTTAAAAAAAAAAAACTAGGGGGGAACAAAGGCCTCCTGGAAAATGGGAAAGAAGTCCTTTTGCATTTGAAGAGTTGGTTGGTTTTCTGTGTGGAACTTCCCTTTGCATAATGACAAGTGGAGTACTGCCACTGTTGTTCTGAGATGGTCTTACTTGGAAACCATGAATGTAACATTGAAACAGCAACTGATTACGATTCATGAAAAATATGGTTATCATATTTCAAAGATTTCTTATTTCTTGTGTTGTGATCCAACTAACATCAAAAGTGTATTTGAAAGGCTTCACAGGTTTTATTCTCCAAAAGAATATCCAAAATTTTATGGGATACTTGTTGTTTTGCGTATACAGGACATACCACTGGATATGACGGCGGCAAGCCTAATCAGAAATCAGTGTTGCCTGTGAGTAAAAACGGCAGAGTGATTACATCCCCTTCTGAAAATGGCTGTGTTGGTGGTCCTTGGACGAGCAGCACGGAACCAAAGACAAAGTACTCTGCAGAGACGTGAGTACTCCCTGACCCGGAGATGGGAGTGACAGAGCCTTATTGGAAGAAGAATTGAAGAAGCTCATTTAAGCTCGGATTTAAAATTCATGTGGGCCCAGTTAAGGATGAAACAGAACAACCAAGAGAACTATGCATTGAATTCGTGTGAACATTCTCTACCTCATCTGGGCAAATATTTTCCTTTTATTTCCTTTCTTTCTGGTCAGCTGACTAAACTAGTTGTATAAATTTGAAATGAAATGGTCTTGAGAGAAGTTATTCAAATTTTTCATAATCTTGAACCAAAGTCATTACATTAAAAGTATTAGAGTAACACAGTTTTTCCTTTAACAGAAACATAATACAAACGTGATTTTTCTAATTAAAGTATGATTAAGCTTAGTTCTATAGTCTTATAACTGTGTACAGTACATTTTCTAAAAAGGCTTGTAAGTGTTATGTAATTGTACAGTTAGTTAAGGAAAGTATTCATAAAATTGGCAAAAAAGTGGACTGTTCTCCAATCACTGTGGTAAAGTGCCATTGTTACATCATAGATATTAATTCATAAATTAGAGTATTTGAGGGCGCCTGGGTGGCTCAGTCGCTTTGTTAAGCGACTGCCTTCGGCTCAGGTCATGATCCTGGAGTCCCGGGATCGAGTCCCATGTCGGGCTCCCCACTCAGCAGGGAGTCTGCTTCTCTCTCTGACCCTCTTCCCTCTCATGTTCTCTGTCTCTCATTCTCTCTCTCAAATAAATAAATAAAATCTTAAAAAAAATAAAAAATAAATTAGAGTATTTGAAATAGGGTATTTAGCATGTGCAGTTTATTTTTTTAAGATTTATTTATCTGAGAGAGAGAGCGCACGTGTGAGCATGAGGGGCGGGCAGCGGGGGTAAGGGCAGAGGAAGGGAGAAAATCTCAAGCAGACTCCCCACTGAGTGCGGGACCCAATGTGGGGCTCCATGGGGGGGCTTGACCCCACGACCCCGAACTCATGACCCGAGCCAAAACCAAGAGCCAGACGCTCAACCCATTGAGCCACCCAGGAGCCCCTAGCATTTGTGATTTAAAACAGTGTTATAATATCTCCTTCAACACCTCTGCTAAAGATGCTCGTGGTGTAGTATACATTTATTATATGTATCTACAATTTTGATGTTCACTATACAGAAAGTAGAGTGGGAACACTCCTGGTTTTGCTCTTGTCAGATTTCTCAGTGCCTTCTCAGGGTCTGGTGTGAACTGACACAGTGTTCCTGCATTGAGTATGAATCAATCAGTTAATTTGCAGACAGCTAAAGAAAATATTTTCAAACTACATACGTGCTTCCTCTTTACCTCAGATGGGTTTGCTGATTTAAGAAGAAAATCTGAGAAAGAAGCTCTGAATCTATTCAAAAGTCCAGTTTTATAAGTAGATTTATTCCTTTGTCAGATGAAGTAATGCTAATTTTACTAAGACACAAAAACAGATTTTAGGTATTAATGAATCACTAACCCTAAAGGTCAGTTTATTCTAACATTTTGTGGCCTCTGTAGAATTTGTGATCACGTGAGTTCCGTTTATCATTTTCAGTGTGGAAAAATGTTTTGGAAGTTCACTTCTGGTGGATTCTGTGGTCTTCTGAACAAGACCTCACAGAGAAGTGCTGTTTGATCTTTTTCAAGTGCACCCTGTCCTGTATAGCTCTCAGAGTGCCTGGGCACGTGCGGCAGAGTTAGGAGGTAGCAATCACAGGCCTTGGAAAGACTCACACTAAACAATTTACCTAGAGGAGATAACAGTGGTATTAGAGAATTTATTTCCTTTAAAAAGAACAGTATAAGGTTGGAAATGATTGGAATGCTCATTAAATCTTGGTCTGTTGCAGCTGTCAGCTAACATTTGCTTAAACTCATAGGATCCAAATACAATTTTCAAATTTTTATGTTTCCACTATTAATTTGTTCCTTCCTTACTTTCTTATAGATGGATCTCACATGACTAGAGTAATAGCTAGCCAAATGCAGAGCACCACTTTTCTGAATAAGGTTGTTTTCAAAGGCTTTGCACTAAAGAAGCAATGTGTAGAATGATTTGTTTTATTTGCTTTTAGGAATGTTGACTGTAATTTTGGAAGTGGCCTATGTTCAACAAAGTGGTCTTGACAATGCTGTGTCTGTGTGTACAGTATGTACCTTTAGGAAGAGTAATAGTGTTTCAGTGGCTGAGGGATGAAGTAGGGCTGCAATGATAGGACAGCCTGCTCATCATCACTAGAGCCACGTCACAATGACCGTACTGTATTCACGAGAGAACATTTTGACTGCTTTAATACACTTAAGTCATGTTCCTCAAGGAAAAGTTATTGAAGTTTGGATTCTTATCTCAGAAATTAAAAATTCCAAAATTAAATTAACCAATTTTATATTCCTGGCATATACAGCCTGAGGAATCATTTGACCCTAGCCACACTCCCGAATCTGTCTGAGCATGGAATTTAGCATCTCTTTGGCACAGTGGCACACATTTGCCTAACAAAGTCAGTTCAGTGATAGCTCAACCCAGCCAGGAGAGATGCAAGGGCTGGCCGGGTAGGTCCCACCCCTGGGCTCTGCATTGTCTCTCTTCTTCTTTATGAAAATATCATGGACATGAACGAATTCTCCCTGAGCATGCAGATCCAAACTGGGGTTCTCTAGAGCTTTGGGGAGAGAGAATTAGTGGGGCAAGATCAAAGCATACATTGGAAATAAACAAACCGTATAAAGGTCAATAAGGTGGCACATGATGCTTCTTGTGAAGAGCAAACCTATCATCACCCTAAAAGTGGAGGATGAACTGACTGTGGGCAAGTTGTTGACTTGTGCTAAATTTGGGTTTCTTTAGTATCTTTTTAAAGAGTAATCTCTACAATGTAACATGGGGCTTGAACTCAGGACCCCAAGATCAAGTGTCCCACACTCTACTGACTGAACCAGTCACGCACCCTGAGGATTTTGTTTTAAATATAAAGTGTTCTATTTGGTGTAGTAACTTCAGCAGACAGGGCAGCTCTGGGAGTTTGGATACTTTGGAATATCTTTATATAGTAGAGACCTGGCTTAATGGAGAAATTGTTCTATGACTGTTGCTATTGGTATGTCTTTCAGATGTTTTCCATTGATGTTTGTGATGGCCTGAAAAATCCAAATTCTGTTTGAATGAATTTAATTTCATGCTTATTTCTACCTCCTCCTTTCCCTATGTGCACTCCCACATTTTGTTGCTGTCAAAAGTTACTGCCCTATTACCTCATGATAAATCTTAACAATATTCATTTCGAATGCTTTAAATATATATATAGACTACACTTGTGGATAAAAACCCCACACATGACATTTTATTACACACCTATAAGAATGGCTAAAATTCGGGGCACCTTGGTGGCTCAGTTGGTTGAGCGACTGCCTTCGGCTCAGGTCAGGATCCCCGGGTCCTGGGATCAAGCCCCATGTCGGGCTCCCTTGCTCAGCACGGAGTCTGCTTCTCCCTGTCCCTCTGCCCCTCCCCCTGCTTGTGCTCGCTTGTGCTCACTCTCTCTCAAATAAATAAATAAAATCTTTTAAATTGTTTTTAAAGATTAAATTAAATCAAAAAGACGGAGCACACCAAGTGTTGGCAAGGAGCTGGAGGAACTGGAACTCTCAGATACTGCTGACGGGGTGGTAGAGTGATGAAACTGCCTTGAAGACACGTTTTGGCAGGTTTTAAAAGTGCTCACCATACACGTACCATATGATCCTGCGTGTAGGTACTTAGCCAGGAAATATGAAAGCATATGCCATACAAAGACTTGTGTACAAATGCTCATAGCTGCTTTATTTCTAACGACCTAAAACTGTAAAGTCCATCACCTGGTTAACAGAACCAAGTGGTGGGGCAGTCACATAGTGGAGCGCTGGGTGGCAACAAGGACGAGACGCAAGGACTGTCCAGTCCACAAGGACTGCGACACACTGCCACATGGATAAACCTCAAAATGTTTACGCTGAGTGAAAGAAGCTAGACCAAAAAAAAAAAAAAAAAACAAAACACCCGCTGTATGATTGCATTTATTAAAATTGTTTTTTAAATGCAAATGGATACACAGTGAAAGAAACAGAGCAGAAGTTGCTAGGGCCGGGGAGGGAAGGGGCTGGAGGGATTACAGAGTACCCCAAGGAAGCCTTTGGAGTGATGGACAGATTCTCTATGTTGATTGTGGTGCTGGTTTCCTGGGTGCATTCATATGTCAAAACTTACACCTGCCATATAACCCAGCCATTCCACTCTCTGAATACCTACCCAAGAGAAGTACACAGGCCCAAATATAGTGGCCAGAAGCAGGTCACGGACGATTCTTTACCAAGAATATAGTTTCAGCAGAAAACTCCATTAGGCTAATTTCTGTTGCTTGATGAGTTTTCTACACATTAAAGATGAACTACCTCCATGTTTTCCACTTCCATTTAAAATGTAGTAAAATTATATTCATTGGGATCAGTTTTTTCCTTGTAAACATAAGATTTCTTATATTGGGGGTGCCTGAGTGGCTGAGTCAGATAAACGTCCACCTTCGGCTCAGGTCATGAACTTAGGGTCCAGGGATCAAGTCCCACATCGGGCTTCCTGCTCAGTGGGGAGCCTGCTTCTCCCTCTGCCTCTGCGTCTTCTCTCTGCTCATGCTCTCTCATGCTATCTCTCTCTCTCAAATAAATAAATAAATAAATCTTAAAAAAATATTTCTCATATGGATCAAATTCGCAATTAGTACTTCTGCCTACACACATCTTAGGTCTCTTATTCCCGAATGCTCAGGAGTCAGGCTTTTACCACATGCACGGTTTAGCCACCGTCAAATCATCTTGTTACGGTTCCTAGCAATAAAAGTCATTATGAATTCTGCTTTTTAGAAAAATACTTATCATTTGCCTAAACCATCCCACAGAGAAACAGTGAGCATATCCTTCAGTTGCCTAGATGCCCCTTGGTGCTGGCTCATTGTACAGCCTGTCCAGTTTTCCCCTGTTCTTCTTGTCTCTGTGTGCAGCAGTATCTGCTCTGGGACCTGTAAGCCTTTTTAGGGTTAGAGTATCCACAGGGATATGAAGGCAGATCAGAGACTCACTTAACTTGTCAACAACTTCATTCATAATTTAAAAAAAAAAAAAGAAAATTAGAACATCTATTAGTTTTGCAAAAATCAGTGAATTTGATATAAACCAGTATTGGCTTATATGTGGGGAAATGAGTACATTGAGGGAAAGCTAAAGCAGTGGGCTAGATAACCCCTCCCAGGAAGGAAATGTGGCAGTATATCTCGTAAGTACCCCACCGTACAACGTAATTGTGAGAAGGTGAGTCCCTGTGTGCTAATACGAAAATACTCTAATTTGCTAAATGAAACAGGAAGTCAGAGTACTATGAACAGTGAATAAGAAGGGTGTTATACGTAAATCTATTCGTGGGCATGGAAAGTTTCGGAAGATACACAAGAGACCATCAATCGGATTCTGCAGGCTCTACCCAATCCATGGCCTCCCATCAGCGCTCCCTGAGCATAAGCCCTGTCTCCCCAGGAAGGAGACCCAAGTGTCAGCGACAGATGACAGGCCCAATGAGGAGAGAAGGGAAAAGCTAAGGACAAGGATTTGAGCATGTGAAAGGAGAGAGTGCCAGGAGAATCCGTTCTGGATCCTGGGAAACTCTGAGGAGGAGGGATTGATCTGTAAGTGGAAAGAAACCACTGGTACTAGAGCTCCTCCAAATTTGTCCCAAATCCTCCGCACCCACCCCTACTCCCTAGCCTGAGCACATCTTGCCACAGCATTCCCACCTGCAAGCTCCGGGTTCAGGACTGTCCAGGAAGGGTGAGGGCAGGTCCTGAGTTGCTGCCATGGCTCTTTCTGCTCTTTGGACCATGTGGCCTATGGCTTGGGGTTTGTCTCACTCTGTGACTGACATTGAGTTTTGTTCAGTGTTTAGAGGGTACCTGGTGTCTGACACCAGGGCACAAAGCTTATATACCCAGTAGGGAGATTAAGAAACTGACTTTAGAAGAGACAGACCAAAGCCCACGAAAGGAATCATGGACATGCCAACTCTAATCTTAGTAATGTTGGCTCTCAGTGAAGGCAGATAAAATTTGGTTCTTTTATTTTATCAAATGTTAATACACCACAGAGCCATGGGCCACCCAGATCAATTTGCATGTCCCCTTAGGTAGCCTAGGCATTCCAGGGCTCATAAGGGCACAGACGATATACACCCGAGTGCCCCTGCATAAGTATAAGGTTACCCAGCATCGCATCACCAGCTGGCTCTAGAGCCCACATCTATAAGCATGTATGGCGTGTCACGCTCTGCTCTGAAAGCTTCACATCTGTCCTAATTTCATTGTCACACAACCCTACGGCCATATTCCCAAGGCCACATAGCTGATGAGGGGTAAAGCAGGGGGTGTGTTTGAACCCAGACAGACTGACGAATCCTGAAAATACTCATGCCTGCTTCATCAGTCCCTGTTGCAACCCCAGCAGGAAAAGACAGGGTCCTTGGTCTTCCTCACCCAAAGTTCCTCCCTCATGCTCCTGTACCCTCTGCCATCTGTCTTTGCAACCAGACCATAGGACCATCTTGCACTTGAAACGTGCACACAGTGAACAGGTGAACAGGTATGAGACTGTTGCTTGTTGCAGCAACTGCACAGCCAGGAGCCCGGGGGTTTCTTTCTGGAGCCTGCCATCTTTAATTCTCAAGTGGCTAATCCAGCATTTAGGCTTGATCTGGGCCCTGACCAGAGTAGGCAGTTGACCTGAGGTCATCGAGATCTCTTTCTCAGGATGTCACAGATGGACATAAGCAATTCTGGTTGAGGGCAGACTCCTGCCTGGGGTTGGCCATGTGGACTGAGCATCAGATGGCCACGCTACAAAACTTCAGACTGGGGTCATTCTCCAATGGACTCAGACCCACACCCCTCCTTCTGAGTCAGCTCACCTCACAGAAGTGCTCCAGGGCCCACCTGCACTGATTTAATAAGCAGAGACTCCAAGTGTGAGATCCAGACCATACCTGGTCTGTCACCCCAGATCGCCTTGTTCCAACTTCAAAAATCAAGATTTAGGAAACCACAATAGCCACTGACATACAAGCAATTCCACCTTGTTGGAGGGTGACAGAGGGAGGACAGATTTGCTGGGGGAGGGTTTGGATTGAGTCGGGGAGGGCAGGTAGGAAGAAGTCCAAAAAGCATCTCTTCATAGATATATATAAATATATTTTATATTTATATTTATATTTATATTTATTTATTTCATCTTTGTTTTCTTGGGAGTAAAGGGCTCACTGGGTCTGTTGGAAGTGGGGTCAGATCAGGAGGCGGTGGTCAGTTCTGGGAGATCTGTGGTCTCCATTTCATAATACTCCTTTGCATTAGAAAAGGTCTTCCCCTTCAAGATCTCTGTAAGTTGCTGTAGTCGCTTGGCAAAAGAAAGTACTTGGGGAGCTTTAGTGAAAGGTGGGGGAGCAGGTGGGGGTGGGGGTGGGGGTGGGGGTGGGGTTGGGGCCGGGGGTTGGGGTTGAGGTTGAGGTCGAGATGCAGGGGGGCTGGGAGGAGGTCGAGGAGGCCGTTGGATGTACCAAGGAGGGCGAGCAGAAGGGCGGGCAGAGCGTTGTGTAGCCGGGATTGCTTGAGAAGTCAGATGGGGAGGGGTGGGCAGTTGAGCCATGTGCAAGGCATTAGAACCGATCTTGGAAGCAATCCAGTTCAGATAGGGCCAGGTGGCCGTGTAGACTCCGGGGCGCTTAGCTCGGGCACAGCCTACTCCCCAGCTTGTGACTCCCACGACTACATAGGTGTTTGCCACGTTGTCTCTGCACATGAGAGGCCCGCCGCTGTCCCCCTGCCCAGAAGGACACAGAAGTCACTCTCTGAGCCACTTTTCCCCTGCCCAGAAGGGCCATAGGCTCTGGAAGGACAGTTTCTTCAGTCCCATGGCTTCTTGCTGCCATGAACACAAGTGGTGGTGGTAAACTTTGAGTTGGTATCAACAGCTTCAGGTGGATGTGAGAAGGGGATGGATTGTCACAGGTCTCCTTGCAGTGAGGAGGGAAGATAAGTGACCCATGTGTCCATGTATGAGGCTTTATGCATGCATGGGCATGTGTGTACAAGTGGATTGGAAGGTTCTGTATTCTGGTGAGGAGAGGTAAGCCTTCTCTTCCAGGGTGGTGTTCGGGTGGTATGATCTCTGTGTCACGGTGGGATAAAGCTCTGTGTGGTGACTGGTTCTTTGTTGGGGCCCCAGGTGTCACCTCCCATCATCACTGCTACGAGATGGGACCAGGGAAAGGGTCACTGAAGCAGGGCCCTGGAGGGAGTGGAGTTCAGGGATTCAGAAAGGGGTGTTGACAGGGAAAGGGGCGCCCGAAGGGAAGTTACCTGGCAGGTGTCGATCTTGCCTTCAGGGTGCCCTGCACACACATTGGTTGAATGAATACGCCCGTTGTACCACTGACTGGAGTTACATAAGTCGAGGTCGATGAGGTTCACACGGGCCTCCTGCAGTGTAGGTGCGATCCTGTAGGCTACAGACAGGCTGCTCTGTGGTCAGCGATCACAGAAGACATGTTTTGGGAAAGCCCTGCCCCCTCCCTCCACGGAACCCCCATCATCCTGAAATGCTGTACTTCAACCTAAAATCCATGAAAGTCAATGCCCCTGGCCTCTCCTCAGATAATTCTGAAGGATGTGGGGTGGTGGAGGCATATGCAGGTGAAGAGGAGGGGCAGTGCATGGAGGATGAGCAGATGTGGCTGCAGGAATGTGTGTTGATGCCAGATGATTATTCACAGCTACAGCCAGGATGTGTCACCTCATTTACACCCCAGAGTGACCCCCTGTGTTAAGCGCTGTGACTGACCTTGCCTCCAATCAAGAGCTTGGAGCACCACTTGCCCAGACATCCTGGTAGGGATGCGGTGTGGCTTGCATTAGGACCAAGGTTTTCCTCTCTACACTCGAATCCAGGACACACATTTCATTTCCCCACAGTATGGCTCTAAGTCACCGTCATTGCTTCTTATCCCCCGTTAAACCCCTCAGCTCAGTTCTGGACAGGATCTGCTGGAGTTGGGCAGATGAGTCCCTCCCCGCATACCTCCCATCCGTTTTGAAGTTACAGAGAAGGAGGAGCTGCAGGATGGCCTCCACACACACAGATCTGTCAGGGGCATGGGTGGTTGGAATAACCGGAAGGCAGGTCAGAACATCCTGTACAGCCCCAGAGGCTCCATCATGACCTTTGGGTTAAGAAAGGCCCAGCCCAGGCGATGATTCCATCAGCCAACCTCACAGCTGGCTATAGGGGCAGCTATCCCCTCTTCATCAAGTGGCCTCCCCCCACCACGGCCGCACCCACAGCCCAGCCACAGCCTGGTGGGTGGGTCTGACATCGCCTGCATCCGGGTGGAGAGGTGGCGGATCACACTTGGAACATGGCAGTGTAGGCCAAGTGGGAAGCCAGAACCAAGTGGAGCAAAGTGGATGGAGCTAGGCACACAGCGTTCAGACTGTGTGTTTGTGTGGCTTGGACTGCGTCTCCAGGCCCTTCAGGTCAACTTTGAACACCACCCAAGCAGGGTTAGTTTTGTCCTTGCACTGTCCCCACGGCAGGGGTGACATGGAAATGACCCCCACAACAAGCCTGGTCGCTTGTGGTGACCTTTTAGATCTATGGAAGAGCCAGATGACCTGGAAGAGAACAGGGTTTTCTCAATCCCAACACCTTGGCTTTAAATGCTAAAAAGTCCACAAGAACCTGAAATTCAATGGAAAAGGAGGACTACCCCACAAGCATATGGGCTCAAGGAGGAGGTAGAAAAAGGAAGGTCTGCAGGAATGTCACAGAAATTTGGAGGCTGGGGATTTCTTTAAGACTTGGCCTTACCAGTGGGGGAGGGATTCACCAGAAGATGGTAGAAATCCCACTAAGTTGAGGAGGATTCTAGAACAAAAGAGGCCTGTGTGATGTCCAGGGTGTAGCTGGGAGCCTATAATCCTTTTGAGAGATAGGACAGCAAAGGTGGTGGCAGGGGTGGTTTGTAGATGGGAACCCTGAGATCAGCCCCCCCCCAGGGACTCCAAGAACCCTGGGACAGTGCACCCATGTTTGCATGGGTGGGCAGAGCAGGGTAGGCCGGGGGTGGGACAAGAAGAATGCTCTAGAGGCCTCAGCAGAGCTATGGACATCAATAGGCAGACAGAGGTTGATACCCCAGGTCAGGGAGGGAAGGGCCAGCAGAGGCCAGTGAAAACAGGGGTGCCCGGGAGGAGAAGCAACCCAATCAGAGAAGGGGGGCACCCTTGAGCGAGGGAAGAAGAGTTACAGGAAGCATACTGAAACTACCAGGGTTTTGTCAGCAGAAAATGCTGAGTTTTGAACCCCAAATGACTGAAGTGCCTTGAATTAGGAGCCCTCAGTTTTCCATTATCAAGGGACAGAAGAGCTTTCAGTCTCTCTTCTCATCCCCAATGTGACTGGGTAAAAAGTCCATGTGGTCACCTGTGCAAAGCTGAAAGGCCTAACCTACCCGTCAAACCCTTGCTGCCCACTGCTGGCCTGCCAAGAACCCTGTCCCCACTCTGCAGAGAAAATGAAGTCACTCGGATGGGGAGGGTGGATTCTCGCATTGTGACCAGCGACGGTGGGGAGCAGAGGTTCACTGAGGTCTAGAGGGCTGGGCTCTGGGGTCTCAGAGCTCAGAGAGCACGTGACATGGCCCTTCCACTCACAGATGGGAAATGGATGTCCAGAGAGGAGAGGAGTTGGCCCGCAACCACAAAACCCCAACTCGAGCTCTTCTCCAAGTGCCATTTCAGGGGACAATCCCCCATTTCCAGAAGGTAGCAACTAGGGTTCCAGGCTCCAGATAGAGCCATAGCCCATACCCCATTCGAAAAATGCCCAGGTTCTCCTGGGGCTGCATGCACCCTTCCACCCAACGATCACACGAGCCATCAGTGGTGAGGCTGTGGACAGGGGAATCGGCTGCCAGTTTCTCCTGCTCTAAAAGGGGACAGTGTCCCGCATTCTGGTGGACATCACCACTAGGCACCGCATATGGCCCCTGCACTTCAGAGACCACTGAGGGGATGACCAGCAGTGTCCCTACCCCTGTGAGAACCCCTCCCATACTCACCTTTCTCTTTCAAGAATCCCCAGCCAGCCACCCAGCAGGCCTGGGGAACTCTAGGTGGGCCCGCCCTAAATTGGGGCAGGCAGCCTGTTCCAATGAATTGCCCACAGGGAACGGGAGGGGTGATCTTCATGAGAGCGATGTCATTGTGCTCTAAACTGGGGATGTATTTCTCATGAATGATGATTTTCTCGACATATCTCTCCTGTTGAGGCGGCTTCGCTGGCTTATCGTTCCCATACACGATTTCCCTTGCTCCAAAAATCAGTCTCCAGTCATATACATTTCTGTGGGCACAGAGGCAAGCCAGGTCATCCTCAGAAAGGACGGGCTCGACAGAAACCTCTGGTGACCATGATCCTCAGAGCCCTCCCTCAGCAAGGGCCTGGGCCCACCCACTCTCGGTCTGGTTGCCACAAGGCCCAGAGCCCCAGGGAGACTGTGCACATGGAGCCCTGGAGAATGTCCTTTCTGGGAAGAGCCTTTCTGAAGACCTCCCTCCACGCGCTCCCACACGTACTTTTTGGAGACGAAGCAGTGGGCAGCAGTAAGCAGCCAATGGGAGTTCAGCAAGGTGCCTCCGCACGCATGGTACCTTCGGTTATTCTGGGACGTGAAGACCTGGAGGCTGACCATCCAGGGCCAGGCCCCGATGGTTGCATCCTGCCCTCCGACGATACGGCCACTTCCCAGTGGGTTCTGCCTGAACCGTAACCCACAGGGGGCACTGGGGAGAGACCAGGGGCACAGTTCAAACCAAGAAGAGGCACAGCCTGTCCTCGCAGCTGCACGATGGGGGAATCAGGGCTAGAGGGCTGGGCAAAGTGTGGCAACCGGGAGTGTGGAGGGTCCGAGGGGGAGCTGCTGAGGAGAGGCGCTGTCAGGGCGGTAAGGAAGCAGGAAGCTGCAGGCTTCAGGAACTGGTTTTGAGGAGTATGAGTTCTGGGGTCTTGTGGGTGTAGCCCCAAGGCGAGGAAAGAAGGTGCCATAGGAAGCAGGACTGATGATAAGGGCCCTAGAAATATGGGAGATCCCGAGGCAGAAGAGGAAGCTAGAGGTGGAGAGAGAGAGTTGTAATGGCTTGAGGTCTTTAGAGCCAATTCTGGGCGGGAGACTCAGGAAACAGCCACAGGGGTCTTGGGGCTGCAGTGTGGGGAGCAGCGGGGGTCCAGGGGTGGAAGTTCTGGGAACTGGGGAGAGGCCACAAGAGTTTGGGGGTACCCTGGGGGCTGTCAGAGTCTAAGGTGGTGACGGGACCCTAGAAGAAAGCCATGACAATACCCTGGGATCTTTGGAGTCAGCCACAGGTGGGGGCACCTCAGTATCTCTGGGAAGAAAGGGGTTTCTAAAAATTGGGACTTGATGTGCAAGAGGCAGTGAGGTCAGTCTCTAGGTGAGGGAAGGACCCCAGCGTCTGTGCTACGGGAGGCATAGGAGCCCGGGGTCAGCCCTGGGGTCTCTCGGCTGATGAAGCTGGGAGCAAGGATGGTCTGACTTGGGGATGTGGGTCACACCCGTGAGACCCCGGGGACTACTAAGGCCCAGGCTTGGCCTCCTTCCTAGTCCTGGACAGAGGGAGACTGGGTGGGGCTTGCTATTCAGAAGACACTCTTTCCACCCCCCGGAGGTGTCCCTGACACTTACTCACACGTGGCGTTATCTTTGGCAACCACAGACACTGCCAAGGCCAGCAGAACGGCAGTTGGCAGCATCTCTACCATACTCCTGCCCCAGCCTGGCCTGGAAGCCCAGTGACCTCACACAGCTCTGTGGCCTCCTGACCAATCAGCATGGCTACATCCCCCTCCCCCACCCCAATAGTCAGGCCAGGCAGGAGCCCTTAAGCTTAACCGGTTCAGGCTGAAACAACATCCCAGGTTTCTGTACAGGCTCCTCTGCGCCCCTCGGGTGATGGGGGCTCATGTGCAGCCCCCTCCCTCTGTCCCAAGGCCAGGATCTGCATTCTCAGTTACCCTTCGAAGGTTCCGTATCATCTGAGGATCCAGTCTTGTCCAGTGTCAGGGTCTGCCCCTCATGCAAGCTGCAACCACAGTTCCTGTTCCAAATCATGGGCTGAGGGGCAGTCTGTCCCTCTGTGTCAAGATGATGCAGCATGTCAAGGTCACAGGGTGTCGGGCTCACCAGATTAATCGATCCTTAACCCTGTGTAGGGCAAATTGTCTTTCCCTCTTCCAAGTACATACTATCAGCACACTTTTCAAAGAGCCACTTTGAATTTCTCTAATTTAGGACTACAAAGCCCACCTTTCTATTCACTGCTGAGTATCACAGGGTCTGGGGTTTCCTACCTGAGTGTCTCCAGGTCTCCTCTCTGGGACCTACATGCAGGAAGATGTGTCTCCTATACCTGAGGGTCAGGAATTCTCACCACAATAACCTGAATATCCTGAGGATTCATTTTTCTGATTGTCAGGAGACGGCATCTCACCGACGGGAGGATGACAAATGCTCACCTCACATACCTGCATGTTAAGAAGTTTCACCTTCCTGTAGGAGTGTGAGGAGGTCACACCTCCAGCTGCATGAAGGGCAGTGTGCCCTCCTCTCCCTGAGTGTAAGTTCTCCACCAGACCATCTGAGCATCAACAGGTTGTCCCTTGCCTACCTGTGTGTCAGGACACCTCATAGCTTCTTCCTGAGTGTTATGAGTTTTCAGATTGTCAAATGAGCTTTATTCTCCTACTAACTTCGCTAACTGAATGTCACACTTTCTCAGCTCACATAACTTTCAGGAGGTCACATGCCCTTCAACTGAATATCCAGTAGGTCTTATATATCTTTACCTGAGTATCAGGAGCCATCATCTCCTAACGCTAAACCTAACCCCTACCCCTAACCCTAGCCCTAACCCTAACCCTTACCCCCACCCTAACCTTTAACCCCTAACCCTCACCCTCACCGTAACCCTCACCCTAACCCTAACCCCTCACCCTCACCCTAACCCTAAACCCCCCCTAACCCAGGGCTGATCAGCAGAGAATGTGGAAAGCCAGCCCTCCAGAGCCCCTGCTAGCCCAGCCAGAGACTCCCTGAGCCCAGAGCGAGCCCTCCCCTGCCTGCCCAGCCACCCACTGGCCCCTGACCTTCATGTCCTGTTCTTGAGCATGAAGGCGAGCTGGCCGACTAGGAGGGGGAGTCCAGCTGGTGGGACAGGCTGTAGCTAAAGGACAGAGTGACACATCTGAGCTAGCAGGGGCCACACTCTGGTCTCCCTCCCGGAGCCAGACCAGGAGCTGGAATCTGGGTGCCCTAGGGGCCAGCACACAACAGGGTCTGCACTGACCAGGGATCCATGGGCCCCAGGGAGAGTGCACTCTGCCCCCTCCCCGCTCCTGCCTGGCCTCACCTCTCCTCACTGTGGGGCTGCAGGACCCGGAACCAGGCCCCATAGTGACGGCTCCGTTCCAGCTTGTAATGATTTCACAGCCCATGGAGCCCCTGGGGCTGGAGGGAGGACTGGCTGTGGACAAGGACTGGGCTGGGGAGGATGCAGGGCCTTGTGGAGAGTGAAGGATGGGGCAGGGGCCGAGTCCTGGGGCCACTGCGCATGTCTACAAAGGGCTGAAATCCCTGAATGCCCACGGGGTCCCTCATTACAGTAACGACCCCCTTCACACTCGGGCATCCTGCTGGTGGGCCCCTCCACCCCGGCCTCCTTCCCGCCCCTCTGACTCCAGCCGGGGCTGCAGCCAGAGACAGGCTGGACCCCTCTGTCCCGGCTCCTGCCAGGAAGACAAGGCAGAAGGAGGAGAAGAGAAGGGGAAGGGACAGACTGATCTTCTCCCTGTCCTGAGTCGGCCTCCACTGATGCCTCCAGGTCCTCTGGCCCAGCCCTGCACTTAGCTGGACCCTGAGAGGGAGTCTGCATTCCAGGACAGCTGGGTGGGGGGGTATTCAATGACCTGTGCATCCCCAGATGTCCTACCCACCTGGCCTTGCACCCTAAGGCCTGCCGCCCAGGGTGGGTGTGATTGCGGGGCCCAGTGGACTTTGGGGCCACAGAGCAGTTGGCTGTGGTGAGGGGATGTGGGGGACCGGTCAGGTGCAGAGCCATGGGTCTCGTGTACATCCGCCCCAGGGCTTGTTCACTGTACAGATGCTGTGTGCAGGTCTCCTTTGCACACCTGGCCATGACACACCTGGCTGGCCCTCTCGGTGGGGAGGTCTGGGTGCCTGGTGCACCTGTCCCCCACCTACCCCTGGAGGAGCGGCCATGTTCAAGCGTTTCCATGTCCAACCCTCAGGGACAGTTGGGAACCTGGGTCAAGAGAGGCAGGGACTGGCCCAGGACAAATGAGGGGTGCAGAGCCCAAGGAGCAGGGCTGCTCTCCAGTCCTGGGCCAGCCCCAACCCTCCCATGAGGTTCGCTTTGGGGGTGAGACCCCCTCATATCCTCGGGGAGAGCTACCCACCCCGTCCCATGTGGGGACATGACCTTGGCATCCCCAGGCATGTAGAGGCATGTGCACCTGCACACCCACCAACACACACCACTCTGACTGCCCAGCTAGGGGTCAGAAGGGGAGGACACCCTGGGAGCGAGGTGGGGACAAGGGGGAAAGAAGAAAGAGGTTGGAGACAGCTGGGCCATGGGGCAGGGCATCAGGACTCCTGGCAAGGACCCGGATCCAGAGCATGGGGAGGGGAGACAGGCCAGGCTGATGGTCAGGGGTCCCCAAGAAGCCCGGGGGGTTGCCAGGGCACTGGGAAAAGACAGGGTCTGGGTTCCAGTGTCCACCACCATCCTGGGCACTTGGGAGTAGGAAGATACCCACCCCCAAATCCAGAGCCCAAAAGGCCTCAGCTTCCTCTGCTGTCACTTGGGCTGCAGAGATGTAGTGTCCCAAGGGTGCCACAGTCTTATAGAAGTGCCTCTCGGCCTTGGATCTCCATCCCCGACCCCCTGTGATCCCAGTCTTGGGAAAATGTTTTCTAACCCCTCGAGGTCCTTCTCAGCAGAGGACAGACTCGGGGCTTGGGGGGCTGAGGACCTGGCTACGCAGAACGTGGCAGAGCACAGGGCCACCAGTCTGAAGACCAAGGTCAGGGCCCTACTTGTTGCAGCCTCAGGGTCCCCATGTGGAAGAGAATCCAGAATCACTGCTCCGGTCAGGTTGAGGAGGCCTTAGGAAGGAATGGGGCACCAGGACTGGAGAGGGAAACGGGGACAAGGGAGGCTTCTGCGGTTTCTCACATCGCCCATGGAACCCACAGGTCTGCTCCTGTGAGAGACACAGACACAGAGACAGAGAAGGGGACAGAGAATGAACCCAGGACAGAGGGAACCAGGAGAAGTCACAGACTCCATCAGCTTAGAAATGACATCCCGGCATTTTGTGCCATTCTGTTCCTGACAGGGCCGTCACATTGGCCATCCACCCTGGAGGGCAGGGGATTCCACAGAGATGTGTGACCAGGACTCAGGGGTGCCAGGAGCCACTGTGGGGTCGCCCCAGCACATGGGCACACAGGAGGCCCATGGACCTGAGCCTAACAGTAATGGGAGCCCCTGGAAGTCTGTGTTGGGAGAGGTCAAGGTCAGAATCAGTTCATTACTACCTTCCCACAGGGGCTGGGACACAGGCAGGTGTGGGGTGGCTTTGCCTGGACCCCAGAGCAGAGCCAAGCCCCTCTGAGCTGTGTTCCATGACAAGCGCAGCACCTGGCTCATCCTTGCATTGCCAAGTATGCACCAGCCTCCTGTGATAGCAGGCACGGAACATGTGTATAGGTCCTACCCCTGATGGCATCCCTAGAACTAGAAGCCAGAATACCCCGATGTGCAGATGGGGAGCCTGGGGAGGCCCTGAGAGGCACGGGGTCTGTCCAGGGTCACAGCTCTGGGCACATGCAGGAGCCTGGTCTGAACCCAGCTCTGTGCCCTCACAGTGGGGACACCGGCCACACCCAGGCCTCCCAGGGGCTGTGGGTGGGCTGTGTGGGTGTCACTGTGTGGATGGGGCATGGGGGGAGGGTGAGCATTGAGCAGCGGGGGAGGGAGGCCCTTGGGGGGCTCTTGTGTGAGGAGGAAGTTGGGTAAGGGGACCCCAGGCAGTGGTGACCTCACTTCCCTGACAACAGAGCCCAACAGAATTTGGAACCCCGGTAACCAGGCACCCACATTCCACAGACAGCCCCCTGCCCAGCTCATTTCATTGGAGATCCTCAAACCAAGATGTGTGCATGTTGCCTGCCGAGGTCCGGAGGCTGCAGGCAGAAGAAAGCGCGCCCTGCAGACGCTGTCCCCCGCTGGGGATTTCCTGTCAGGGCTCCCCACCGCCTCTGGCCATTCCGCTGGAAGAACAGAAAGGTGACAGCAGGAGGCCCAGAGCCGGCCACCCAGCCCCACTCACTCTGATGACCTGTGTAGCCCCAGGTGCCCTCCGTGTGTGTGTGTGTGTGTGTGTGTGTGTGTGTGTGTGTGTGTGTGTAAAGAGGGGTCATGCGGGGTGGGGCCACCCCGAGCAGGAGCAGGCTGATGAGGGTCAGATACCCGGTGGGCACTTCATGTTCAAGGTCAAGGCTGGCTGTGTGGGATGGGGTGTGCGGGCGCTGCCCCTTCTGCCCGAGGTTTATCCCGATAGCCCTGCAGGGATGGGTCACTGCATCCCGGGTGCAGGGCTGTGCACGCACAGGTGTGTGTCTGATCTGGGAGCAGCAGGGGTACTGGGCAGGAGGACAGTGCGGATGGCCGGGCAGGGCTGTGATGCCTCGGGGCCGGCTACCGGTCCCTGTCTTTGCAGAAGGCCACAGAGGACATGGAGAGGCAGCTGGCAGACATGCCCTCCTCCCTGACAGAGGGGTTGACCCCACAGGCATCCCGAGAATGCTGCTGGGGAATTGCCAGGCAAGACCTCCGACACCACGTGGACCACCATCCCAGGTGGTTGTTCACCGGACAGTGGTCCAGGAGCCAGAGCCCACGGAGGCCAAGGCCGAAGGTGAGAAGGCCGGGGCTGGGTGTTTGTGGTGTGTGGGGACGGGTTGGTGCTGGCCCCACAGGGAGGAGCCCCCAGAGGCTGGTGTGGGGCCAGGAGCAACGACTGGGCACAGAGCACACAACGGGTGGACTGCAGTTGGAGAGACATCCCCGTGAGGAGTCCTTCCCGGCTGTGGCTTCTCTGGGAGACCCTGGGCTGGGCTCTGTCTCTGCAAAGGCCCATGGAGAGCAGGCACGGGGTAAGCTTTTCTCCTCTCACAGCTGCTCCACCACCTGAGGAGCTAGAGCCGGATCTGGAGGGAGGGCTGGTGCCTGCAGTGACTTCAGGAGGAGACCCGGAGCCGGCAGGTGACCCGGCACATGACCACGGAGAGCCTGGCACTGTCCAGGAAGAACTGGCACCTGCTCCTGCGCCAGCACCTGCCCCTGCTACAGTTCCTGCCACTCCCCCTTCCCCCACCCCAGCCCCTGCCCCTGCCTCGGAACCAGAACCTGACCCGGCTCCTGCCCCTTCCCTTACCCCTGCCCCAGCCCCTGCCCCTGCCTGTGCTCTTGTTCCTGCCGCTGCCAGAGCCACTGTCCCTGACCCAGATCCTACCCTTGCTCCTGCCCCTGTCCGTACTCCTGCCAGAGCCACTGCCCTTTCCCCTGCCCCTGCCAGGGGTCCTGTTCCTGCCCCTGACCCAGTTCCTGTCCCTGCTCCTGCCCTGGATCCTGCACCTGCCACTACTGCTGACCCTGTCCCTCCCCTTGCCCCTGCCCCTGCCCCTGCTCTTACCTCTGGCCTTGCCCCTGTCCCTGCCCCTATCCTGAGCCCTGCCCCTACTCCTGCTCCTGCAGGGCTCCCACGGCCACATCCAGAGCCCACAGCCCTGCAGGGAGAGCTCCTTGTACAATCACCCTTAGTTCCATCGCCGGAACCCGAGACCCTGCCCCAGTGTTTCATCCCCTCCCCCCGTGTTCTTTCTCTCTGGTACATATTAACTGTTACTTTATCCTTCCATGTCCTATATACTGTTTATTATTTGTTTTAAATAAAATTACTTGTTTTCAATTGAACACATCATGAGCATTAAGTACATGCCCAACGCTGTGCCACCACACCCCAGAACATTGCCGCAGAATATCTCATTCCCCAAAGGAGTCCCCGAACCAGAAGCCCTCCTTGCCCGTTTCTCCTGCAGCCCAGACCCCGGTGACCCCTAAGCTGCTTTCTCTCTCTGTTCCTTTACCTATTCCTGATGTTTCTGGTATTGGAATCACACAATAGGGGCCTTTGTGTCTGCCCCCCTAACTTCAAAGGGGACTCGTTTTCTTCTGTGTTTATTTGTCATAAAATTTCCCTTATTTGATATTGAAATCCCCGATGGATTACACATCAGATGTAATCATAGAGGCCACTTTAGGAATTATGGGCACAATCTCAGGGCCGAGAACCCTGGTCCTGCTGGGACACCACAGCCTGACCCCAGACAGGACACTGCTCGTTCCTCCTGTGACCCACACAGAAACCAGGGAAATGCAGAAAGCTGGAAGACACACCACAAAGGGCAAAAGCAT
Source organism: Eumetopias jubatus (assembly GCF_037043125.1). NCBI lineage: Eukaryota > Metazoa > Chordata > Mammalia > Carnivora > Otariidae > Eumetopias > Eumetopias jubatus. The sequence goes on along the minus strand of NW_028274818.1, from coordinate 111,345,278 downwards.
TGCTCACAACCCAAGGCCACAGAAAGGTTTCACCTGACTCTGGTCCAACCACGCTCCCAGTCACTAGGTTCCACAGGGACGGAGACCAAACACATGCAAGTCCAAGGCGGAAGGATAGGCACGCAGGGAATATGTGTCAGAGATGCGGGAGCTCCTGGGGAAGGACTCCGGCAAAGGAAACCCTATGGAGGCAGCGCTGGTCACCCTCAGACTGGCAGGTGTCTGGTCTGGGGACCAGCAGCCCTGGGGAGAACATGAGGAAGTAGAGGTCCCCTGGAGAGAACGGTGACAGGCACCCTTGTCTGGGAGAACAGTGAGCAGCACCCATCCCAGGCCACAGGGGCACCCATCCTCAGCCTCGGACTCAGCCCCGGAAACTCTGGCTCGGTTTTTCACACACCTATTGTCAGGAGTGTTCATCACAGCGGTGCTGGAGAGAGCAGGGAATGGAACAGCACTAATGCCCAAGGAGATGGATGGGATCCACGGTCCCAGTCCTCATGACAGAATGCCCTGCAGCTACTGTCACATTGTCGTTTGGGGCACAGGATCCGGGAAGCCCCTCCTGAGACCCCCTCCTGCCACCCTGCCCCTGGGAACATTGAGAATTGTTTGAGGAGGAGGGGGAGAGGATCCAGGATGACAGCGGGTCCAAGCAGAAGGAAGGTCAGCACTGGGAGGACAGATGGACGTGCCCTGAGCCACCATCCAGGGCCCAGGCTGTGATGCCCTCGGACCTCACCCCAAATAAGGACTCCTGATTTATGGACCCAGCTTCTGTGGTTTTACTCCCTCCCTCATTCATTCTCTCCCTCATTCATTCCCCACCTCCAACCCTCACCTCCCTCCCCCTCCCTCCCTCCCTCCTTCCTCCCTCATTCAGCAGAGGATCTGGGGTCCCTGCTGTGTACTGAGCACTGGGGCTACATCAGTGAGCACCCCCCAACCCACATGGTCACGTCCACTGTGGGAGGTGATGGGGGCAGTCCTCAGGGTTAGCAGTGGAGATGAGCACCAGGAATCGGCTCCTGAAAACACAGGCCAGTTGCACAAAGAAAAGAATGGAGAGACCCATGCTTAGCACTTTCTCTAGAAAAATCTAGTCCTGAAAAGTGATGAAAAGTAAGTATACCCTAGACTTCATGCAATGTGAGTTCTACTGGCAGGTACCTACTGATTCCTAGAACCAACAAAGAGTAAATCATCCAGTGTCGACTGCGGTGTTGTGACCCAGGTTTTCTGACCAAATGACACGTTTCAGCCAACATCTCCAGGGCCTCTGAGTTTTCCCAAGGGTCTCTGCGATTCTCTGATCCTTCCATCAACCTCCTTGGGAAGCTCTGTCCTGTCGTCTTCCTTGTCTCCTGCCTCTTCTGGGACCCTTCCGTGGCCTCCCCGCCAGGGCCACCCCCACCAGGACTCCCTGTGCCCCCTGGCCTGACGCCCACATCCCATGCTGGGTCCTGTGAGTCCGGTGCTTTTTGCAAGGACTGTGTGCTCCCTCTGGGGTCACTTGGCATCTCCCTTGCAGTGGCCTGCCTCTTCCTGCGCTGAGCACTCTGTGAGGCCAGACTGTACCCATGTCATGGGCATGGAAGCGAGAGTCCAGAAGGTCCAGACGACCTGCTCCCAGTCCCAGCGTGTGGAGCCTGGGTCAAGGATGGTCCGCGAGCAGAAGAAGACTTGGGCCCAGGGAGACTGAGGGAGGATGTGGCACAGTGAGTCTGCAGGAGGAGAGGGAGCACGGTGGGGACCTGGTGCTCAGACCTGCTGGGAGACCACATCTCACCCACAGCAGCTCTGTCCCCAGGGCTGGAGGTGGTCAGGGTAGCCACCCTCCGAGGCTCTAGGCTGACAGTGACTGGCAGGAGAGGAGGTGCACCTGATGCAGGAGAGAACCCTCAGGCAGAGAGGAGGGGGCAGGTGCTCCCCCAGCAGCTGGAGGAACTCGGGGTAGCCACCCTCCCAGGGTGCAGGATGGCAGTGGCTGGCAGGGGAGGAGGCACCTGGTGTAGGAGAGAGCCCTCAGGCAGAGAGGAGGGGGCAGGCTCTCCCCCAGCAGCAGGTGCACTGGGGCAGGCTGAGGGGGCCTCCGTGGACAGCAGTGCCTGCAGCTGGGGTCTCCACACAGACCCCCTCCTCAGGCTCAGCACGAGCTTGTCTGGATGGCCTTTGTCCCCCAGATACAAAGTCTGGCCCAGGACCCTCCTCAAGCCCTGACTCCCAATCCTTTGACCTCAGCTCAAGTGACAAGAAATGGCCAATAGTTTAGGTGGGGTTGGGTGCACAGGGACATTTGCTTCTCTGGCCCATGCTGTAACATTGCTGGCATTTTAAAGATCTCAGGGCTTTGATTCAAAAACGGTAGGATGCCGGGGACCCCAGTCGGCTTTCGGGAAACCTGCCTCTGGACCTTGCAGCCCTCCCAACCCACCAGGTCTGCTCAGAATCCCTCCAGGTCACAGACCCACAGTCTTGGCTCCTCAGATGGCCCGGACGATGCACCTTCAAAAAGCGATCCCGGTGGGGCAGCAGGACACACTGTGGATTCCAGCAAATACACCTCCCAGAAACTGAGGGTGCTGCTGGACGAGCTGTCTGAAAACAGCCATGCCAGGGTTCCAGGAAGATACCAGAGGCACAGGAGTAACTGAGGAGCATCTGAAGGTCAGGTAGGGGCAGTCAGAGCTTCCAGACCCTTCTTCCCTAAAGCTCCTCATTCCTCAGCCTTTCTTCCGGTGATTCTGCCTGGTTTCTATTTGCCCCAACTGTTATCCATTGCCTTAGGCAGCAGAGACTCACGTATGCCTTTAAATGTTTTGGACATTGAATGTCCTCCAGTAGCCACTTCACTGCTGGGAGAGTTGGTAGCAAGCAAGAAGTCCCAGAGGACTCCAAGGGTCTGGACTTGGTGTTTCCCTCTCCTGAGATGGGGACACCTGTGGGAGGTGCAGGTGGTCAGCTGGGGGAGGGAGGTAGGCACCTGACATAGACAGATGGGGTATAGGTGAGGCCCGAGGCCCCCGGGGTATGTGCCTGGCATCCGGACTGAACAGGTCTTCAAAGCTGCAGACTGGCTGGGATCATCTTCAGGCTGAGGAGGAAGGTGAGGGGAGCAGAGGGGACTGAGGAGGTTCGGCTCAGACAGGAGAGGGCTGAGCCACACTTTTGGGGGGAAAGTGGTGAGGTTCAGGCTCACAGGGACAGACCTCGAGGCCATTATGCCATGTGAAATAAGCCAGTCCCTAACGGACCGACACCGGAGGACCCCACTTGTGAGGGATGGAGAGCACTCCCATTCACAGAGGTGGAAGGAGCTGCTGGGTGCCAGGGTTGGAGAAAGGGAATGGGGGGTTAGGGTCTCGTGGGTAGAGGTTCAGTTGGGGATGATGAAAACATTGTGGCGATGGATGGAGGCAGCAGGTGCAGAACAGTGAATGTACTTATTGCCACTGAATTGTACCTTGAAATGTGCTTGACAGTATCAGTTGTATGTCCATTATACCAATAGGAAAGTAGTGAGTCAGGAGGATGGGGCCATCGCGAGTCCCTGGAGGGCCCAGGAGCAGGGAGCCTGTATCTTAGTTCTCGCTCTCATGCTCTGCCCCTTGTTGGTGACTGAGCTCACAGTAGGCATCAGTAAGTGCTTGCTAAGACACCGTGCAGGCAGATGGTCCAGAAAGAGTGCACAAGTGCAAACCCACTGGTGGGCACTGAGGAATCCCAAGGAGATGCGCATCCAGACGGAGCGAGTGCCCACATTTCACAAACACCAGCGCGGAAATAGTCATTTAAAACCAAGGCAGGAACCATAAATAACCCAGAGGGCTCCATGCTCTGGATGCCGAGCTAGCGGCCACAGCCAAGGCCTCTGGTGCTCAGGGGACTGGGGGTCTGAGAGGTGGCTCGGCGCACCCCTGACCCTGAAGCCCCTTGGCCGCGGTGAGGTGTAAGGACTGGGAGGGAAGACCCGGCCAGCACCTGTTCTGGTTCCATGGCTGCTACAGGACTGCTCCCAGCCCCACCAGGCGGTGTCTATTTAGAACCAGGGAGAAAACCTTTTCCCTCAATTGTTCTTTTTAAAGATGGTTGCTCAGCATTGACACAGAAAAACATGTGACATAAAACTGGAGTTGTTCACAGCTGCAAATGACCCAGAAGTGATCAAAATGTAGTGACCAAAAGAGAGGAACTTGTGCCCCCAGGAAGGCCTCCTGTGCGCAGGGGTGGCTGGAGCGCTGGCGTGCCCGTGCAAGCAGTGCTGGGCTCCACAATTTCCCTTAAGGGGACAGAAGTAGGAACCTGCTCTGATGGCTCCGCTCAAGGCAGCACCCCCTGATGGAGATGGGGGCAGCCCCTCACAAGTTCTGGGTGCCCTAGTGATTCTTGGGCATGGCCCGAATCTCAGCTTCTTCATGACAGGAGCAGCCCAGCAGTTGCAGGCCCCATAGGTCCTCTGGAGATAGCACCTTGGTGGGCTTGTGGTCCCAGCAGGTACCTGTTCAGGTGGCTCTCGTCGTGCCATATGCCCTCCATCCCACTGGCCAGGTCGGCTCCCATCGCCTGGTGACAGGCCAAGGTCATTCAGTGAACCTCCGCCACCGACCCCACAAAAAGGCCTGCATGTAGTCAATGTTGCCCTGGTCCCTGGGGATGTGGGTCTGGGACTGTGGCCGGCACTCATAGCTGAAGTCCTCACGGGCCGCCCAGTAGAAACTGGGGTAAAGGGTGCCAAAGAGGGGGAACAGGATCTCCACACCCATGTGGTCACAGAACTTCAGGTCTGCGTCCGCGCACACCAAGTCGTCCACCTCATGGAGGAAGTGCTGTTCCCAGAAGCAGCTGATCATTGCCATGCGCTGCACGGACACATCCTGCCAGTGCGGGGCACCGCAGACCTCGAGGACCACCACCCTCCGGCCCTCCCGGAGGGGCACACGGGACCCAGCAGCCGGCTGGTTGGTGAAGACATAGTAGGTGACCCTGTGTCCCACCATGAAGTGCGTCTCCGCTGGCTGCAGGAACAGCTCCAGGAAGACCATGCATCCACAGGGACAGGGGACAGGGCTGGAGGAGGGTCACTGCTAGAGGCTGGCAGCAAGACCCCAAAGCTGGGGGCTGTGCACATGTGCACCTTCTTCAAGGGGGCAGGCCCTGGGCTGCTTTAAGCAACAGCCATTCTCCTGGCCTACCCTGAGGGAATCTGCCAGCAGGGCCTCCCTATGTTCTGCTCCCAGAGATGGGGGCCATCAGCACCTCATCTTACAAAGGGAAGCCTAAGGCTTAGGAGGTTGGAAACCCATGCAGCCCCACATGGGCTCCAGCATGCTGGAGCCAGGAACACTCCCCCTGTGCTGAGCTCCTGGGCAAACCCACAAGTCCTGCCCCACCTGCCAAGAGTTGAGCACCTTGGGGCACAGCCCTTGTTTCTGTGCCCTACAGACTGGATAGAACCAGCAGGGGCAGCCACCTGCCCCACTTTGTTTTGAGTGGGCGGTCGCTGGCCCCCACAGAGCTGTCTCCACCTCCTGTAGGGTCCTCCCTGGAAGGCAACGGGCATCCTGCTGACAAGGTCCTCAGTAAACCACTGGTATTCCTAGGAGGGGTCACCCTCGAACTCCCCCAGCTCAGGTCCAGCCCGTGGGCAGGGAAGGGGAAGGAGGACCCCTGGAAGAAGAGGGGGCTTGCTTAGACCCCAGCCTTGAATCCAAGGGTGTGAGCTTCCGGGTCCAGGTCTACATCTCCCCGGTCCTAAGAAGTTGGGAGTCTTGTCCAGCTGCCTCACATGGCTGGACCCCACCATGAGGAAAGCAGCTTCCCCATCATCAGGCAAGTGTGGTGAGCCCCTAGGAGACTGATTTTTTTGCGTAGGCACTAAGGCTACTTCCCTGTACCTGCCCCATACGCGGCAGGTTAGTAAATTGCTCACAAAGGGAAGGGGGGCACTGCATTTAAATAGGGTACAAGCACATACACCCAGCAGGCATGAGTCAGGTCATCAGGGGGCCAACTGAGACCCAGTCACTGAGGAGAAAAACCAGACATGAAACGGGGGGGGGGGCATGAGTGCCCCTGGCAGAAGGCACAGCCAATGCAAAGGCTTGGAGTCAAGCCGGAGGCACGTGTGGGACAACCACACACCTGGGTGGCCCCCAGAGGGGCGGGCCGTGGTGGGAGAGGTGAGGCTGGAAGGACGGGCAGGAGGGGAGCCGACCACAGAGAGGCCCAAAGGTTATGTTCCAAAAAGATCACTCTGATTACTGGACAAGAGTGGGCTCCATGCAGCGGAGAACAGGGAGACACTAACCCTAACAACCCTAACCCTAACCCTAACCCTAACCCTAACCCTAACCCTAACCCTAACCCTAACCCTAACCCTAACCCTAACCCTAACCCTAACCCTAACCCTAACCCTAACCCTAAAACCCTAACCCTAACCCTAACCCCAACCCTAAGCCCAACCCCTAACCCCTATCCTAACCACTAACACCAGCCCCAATGAAATCATCACAAAATCAGCAAAATGCATTCCTGTACCTTTCTTAAAATGGATGTAAGAAGCCAGATCAGAAAAATTGCAAAACCAAGAGCTCATAACTATATTGTGCACCCTAAGCAAGTGACTCTTCACAAACACCTCAAAGGTTATTCAATAGAGTGAAACCAGCAATGTTATACACTGCAATGAATTTTTAAATAAAAACATGTGGTCATATGAATTGATGCAGAAAAGTTCTAACCGAAGTCCAATGTCTGTTGCTGACATAAACACTCATGAAAGCAGGAATAAGGGGTAATTTTTTTCAGTAAATCTCTAGTAAACACTATGCTCAAGTTTGAAGATGGACAGCTGTACTCTGAAGTCAGGAACAAGGACGGGATGCTGGTTTTCACAGGACAGATGCCGTGTGGTCCGACTTATACGAAGTATCCAGAGACACCAAGTAGAATGTGGCCGCAGGGGCCGAGGGGAAAGGGAAATGAGGAGTTGGTGCACACAGAGTCCCCCTCCCGGAGAAGGAAGAAGTTCTGGAAAATGATGTACAACCGTGGGAACTCAGCTAAGGCCCGAGAACTGTGCACCTGAAATGTTTTAAGGGGTCAATGTTACTATGTTTCGTCACAGTGAAAAAATGAATGAGGGACCAATGCAGGCCACCACGTGGATGGACACTGCGAAAACAGCCCCAGCGACGGAAGCCAGACAGAAAAGGCCGCTCAGACTGGGGCCATCTGTGCTCCTTAAACCCATCAGGGTTGTGCAAAGAAGGGAAAGTCTCGGAGCGGTTCCAGAAAAAGAAAACTGGATCTGAATGGAAAAGGCCATTTCGGATGTGGGGCAGGTGGTGGCAGTGGAAGTGGGCCTGTGGTCTGGGTTATAATGTGGAGAGTGTAATGGTTTCCTCATTTACGGGTATGTGGTGGTTCCGCGGGACAGTGTCCCTGTTTGGGGTAACACGCCCTGAAGCACCCCGTGTGAAGTGGTAAATGTGGTAAGGAGACGACAGCCGGGGTCTGAGTGTGGAGGTAAAGCGTATTTGCGCTGCGGTGACCGGTTGACCGCACTCTGAAATCACCGCAGAGTCCACGACTCTTCAAACCGCCACGGCGGCACCAGGTCACGGAAGCAGAGACGACACCAGACTGTGACGGAGGCCGCGCCCTCCCAGACCCGGTTCCCCCACCGCGGAGAGCCCACCGGCCCTTGAAGGAGGCCACGTGGTAGCGAGAGACTCGCGGGAGGATTCAGTCAGCAGCCCCCGTGTCTCGGGTGCAGCAGAAGCAGTGGGATCTGGAATTCCCATTCTCCACAACCCTCCCCCAAAACCTGGTTAGAACTGTGAAAATGCAAGACGGGCACCTCAGGAACGTGGACTGGGGACGCCAGCGGGGAGGCCGGAGCGGGGAGCCCGCCGCTCAGGGTCAGGGACGGGAACGGCCGTCAAGTACAAAAACCAACATGAGAAGCCTCCACGGGAGAGACTCATCAGTTACAGACCCCAAAGGGGAAGACGTAGGTTTCACTTGCTATAAGAAATCCGCGCTCCCTGCGGGGAAACCTCCGTCACCGCGAACCCTGCTTTTCTCCAGTGGACTTTCCTTCAAGACGACCGTCCCAACTTCCTCCTCCTTCTCCACGAAATAAAGTTCATCTCCCTTGTTTCTTGCACTTGCCCGTGAGGTGGCCGGAGCTGGCTTGCCCCGGACGGCAAGTCTCTGCTGTCCTCAAATAAACCCATTTTGCCGGTAAAATACCTGGCAGTTTTGGTTTAAGGTTACCAGAACTAACAAATCCAATGAACTCGCAAGGAACGGAATCAATACACAAAAACCTCTTGCATTTCCATGTGCTCATGACGAACCATCAGAGATAAAGTCGGAGAACAATGTCACTTACAACAGCATCAAAACGAACAAAACGCCCAGGAGTAAATTTAACCAAGGAGCTGAAAGACCTTCTCCTAAACCTGTAGGACACTGGCGGCAGCCATCGAGGGAGACACACAAGGAAGACACCCTTGAGCTCCTGGAAGAACCGACACCGTGAAAATGTCTACTCCCCCCAAAGCCGTCCACGCAGTCGTACCGAGCTTCCAGCGGCGTCTTCACAGACACAGAACCGACAACCCTGAAGCGGGTGTGGCCGCGGGAGCAGCGCCGCGGCGCGTCCGCTCCCTGACCGCAGACTCTGCCGGAGGAGCCCCAGGAACCGGATCCGGGGGCGCGTAAACACAGACGCGGGGCCCGGGAGCAGATCCGAGCCCGGAAAGGGGAGCCCCGACAGCCCCGCGCACAGCGCCTCCCGAGGCGTCCGCGTGCGTGCACAAAAGGCCACGAAAACCCCACCGTCTACACAGCGCGCCCTTCCTCCTCCCCGCGGTCCTGTGAGCACGGACCGCCTCGGCTAATCCCCGCTCGGGCGGCTTCACCTCCTCTTCCCCTCCCGCGGCGAGTCCTGACTCGGTGTGGACGCGGCCCCAGGTCCTCTGGAAGCGGGCCCCGAGGAGGCCGGGCTCCTGTCGGTGGGGAAGCGACCCACGTCCTCCACAGCGAGTCCCGGGGAGGCCGGCTTGTGTCGGCGCGCACGCGGATCCACATCCTCCCGAAGCTCGCACGACGGGTCCCGGAGCCCCCACCAAGGCACGAGGCCAGCCGAACGCGCGTGCGCGCGACACCGGGGCGCTGGGCTCGCGCTCCCCCTGCAGGCGGTGGAGGCGGTGCAGGACACGCTGGGCTCACAGGTCGGTGGAGACAGCGCCCCCTCCCGGGGACCTGCGGAATCCATTACGTTTTGGAAGTTGAAACTGAAGGGGAGCCCAGTGTCCCCCAACTTCTCCAAAAATAGTTAAGGAACAATCAATTGCAAACCATATGAAATGAAATGTAGACACTAACTTTACGACATGCACCAAAATTCACTCGAAAATGTGGATAAATTTAAAATGCAAACACAAAAACCGATCCACAAAAGAGAAAAATTGATAACACGGACTTAGTAAAATTAAAACCTCTACTCTGGAAAACCTTGTTCAAAGAACCAAAAGACAAGCCGCAAGCTGGGAGAACATATTTGCAAACCGTGTATCTGATAAAGGATTTGTATTCAGATTGTACTCTGATCCTAAACCCTAGTTCCCTCGAAGTCTTCTACCCCTAGGTTGGAACCCCCAAGCTCCAGTTACTCCATCACCCTCCAAGTTCTGGACCCACTAGCTCCACACACACCACCCACGGAACCTCCTAAACCGTCCCCTACAAACACACACCAGCTCACCCCCTCATCCACTGACTCCCCAAAGACTTTTCCCCTCAGACCCAATAACACTCATTCGCTCTTCTTCCCACCTCCTCACACTAAAGCACTCAAAAAACGAAGGGTTTGAAACCAAAAAGCCACATGCCATAACCCTAAAGCCATACACCATTAAACAAAAAATCATAAAGTCATAATCTATAAACCATACACCATGAACTCTAACCAGATACCATAAGTCATAGGCATAAACTATAACCATGATCCACACATCATGAACCAAAACCAGAACCCATAATCATAACCCTAACCAACATAAATATCCATGGAAACACTGTTCACAATTGGAAAATGGTACAAAATATGCAAACATGCCACAAAGGGTAAATGAATATATGACATGGGGTAGATCCATAAACTGAAATGTTCTTCCACCATATCAAGGAATGAAGTAAAATTGTACAGCTGCTGTGGCACACTGAATGGCAGTTCCTCAAAATCTTAGAAATAGGATAAATTACTATACCTCAGGGCATGTACCCAAAATATTTTAGAGCATGGACTCTCTGTATTTTTTCCCCCAAATTCATTAGGCACAATAGCCAAAAGGCTGAACTGACCAAAGTGTCCACTGAAGGATGGATGAGTAATGTATACACAATGGAATATTATTCAGCCATGCGAAGAACTAAAGTACTGATTCATATCACAATATGGATGAACCTTCAACTCACTATGACAAGGGCAACAGACCAATCGCAGAAAAGAATATTATAAGATTCTATTTGTCTGGGGTATCCAAAATAATCAAATTCACCTACAAAAAGTAAGATAAGGTTGCCAGGCAGAAGGGACAGGGGAATGGGGAGTTAATGTTTAATAAACAGACCCAGACTTTCACTGGGTCAAAATTTAAACATTCTTGAGGTGGAAGGTGGTGATTTTTGCATAAAAATGGGAACATACTTAGTGGCATACAAGTGTAGACTTAAAGTCTCTTATTTTTTTTAATCTTTTAGGGGCGCCTGGGTGGCTCGATCGTTAAGCGTCTGCCTTCGGCTCAGGTCATGATCCCAGGGTCCTGGGATCGAGCCCCGCGTCGGGCTCCCTGCTCCGCGGGAAGCCTGCTTCTCCCTCTCCCACTCCCCCTGCTTGTGTTCCCTCTCTCGCTGTGTCTCTCTCTGTCAAATAAATAAATAAAATCTTAAAAAAAAAAAACTTTTAAATGGTTGTTATTATACCTCGTAAACTGAATCACAAAGTCATGACTGAAGTACTAAAACATGTTATAACATGAATGAAGACTGAAAACAAACTAAATTACAGAGCCATCCAGAAAAGCCTACCCAGATTGGAGCCCTTCGTGACGTTTAAATCAATCATGCTTGTGAAGTGAGTGGAAGTCTCGGGAACAGTAAAGTGGATTACAAGAGAAGTCACTGTCACGCAGTTCAGGCAGGTGGTGACAGTTGAAGTGGCCTCTGGATTGGACTATAATGAGGAAATCATAATGATTTCCCCATTTGTGAGCTCTATGAGAATTCCTGGGGAAGGTGTCCCTGTTTTGAGTAAAAAACACACAAGTATGTCATATGAAGTGGGAGCTGTGTGAAACAACTACAGAAATCTGAAAGCAGAAATAGAGTATTTCTACTGCTATGGCAGATTTTCTGTACATCGGAAATTCATGGAAACTAAATTACTTCTCAAAACGACCATATCAGGAACACACCAGAAAAGCATAAAACACATCAAACTTCGTGGTGGAGGCCAAACCTTACCAGGACACAGTTCACAAGATACAATGGATTACTAAGGGACGCTGCGGAACAGTTATATTAGTGGCCACTACGCTGTGGGTGTTGTGGATGACCTAGGATATGGTAGAAGCATGACATTTTGGATTCCCAATCATCCACATCACTCCACCAAGAAAAAAAAAGTTAAATAAACAAATTCAGTGAAATTGCAGGATACGGAATCAAGATACAAAAATTATTAGAGTGGACAATCTCATAATAAACCATCACAAGGAGAAATTAAGAAAACGGGAAAAAACTTTACTACAGGCATGAAAAGCCTGTGCATTGAAAACTATACTATAGGCATTGATAAAGACACTGAAAAAGGTGCACCTGGGTGGCTCAGTCAGTTACACATCTGACTCTTGATTTCGGCTCATGATCATGATCTCAGAGTCGTGAGATTGAGCCTCGTGTAGGGCTCTGCGCTGGGCATAGAGCCTGCTTAAGATTCTCTCTCTCTCTCTTCCTCTGCCCCCTCCCACTCCCTCTCAAAAAAGAAATTGAAAAACACAAATAAATGGAAAGATGTGCTCATGGATTATAAAAATGAATATTATAAAATTGTCCATTTTACCCAAACTGATGTACAGATTCAGTGCAATCCTGATCAATATTTCAGTGCCACTTTGCACAGAACTGGAACAATCCCAAAACATGTACAAAACCACAGAGGATCTCAAAGAGCCAAAGCAATCTGTACAAAGAAGAGCAAAGCAGGAGGCATCACATTCTCTGATCTCAAACTACATCACAAAGTTATAGTAACCAAAACAGTATGGTACGGGCTAAGACACAGAAGGACCAAGGGAGCAGAATGGAGGGTCCAGAAACAAGCCCATACATGTGTGGTCAATTAATTGATAGCAAAGGAGCCAAGAATACACAATGGTGAAAGAACAGTCTCTTCGATGAGTCGTGCTGGGAAAACTGGACAGCCTCAAGCAGAACACCACCAGACCCGTACCTTAACCCACACACAAAAACTACTGAAAAGCCCACAGCAGAGTTGAGAGGAAGGGGGGACACCAGTACTGAACGCGGGGCTGCCCTGAAGCCAGTGAGCCCCAGGGCCTTGACAGGATTCATTCTCAGTAAGGACGTTGGTGGGGCCTGCAGTGGTTCGGATCTCCACCTGAGCTCTTTCGATGAAGTACCAGCAAAGACAACATCGGGCTCAGGTATCTCCTGGTCATGTTTCCAACTCTGGAATGGCTTTACAAGGGGACGAGAGAGTGTGCTTCAGAACCTTCCTCAGTGAGGGAAGTTAGGAGGGAGATTGAAAGGGTTAAACCCCAAGGAGCTTTTCCTGCAAGGGCCCCTGTGGAAAGAGGCAAGGACAGGACAGCAGGGAAATGAATGACCACAGCCCAGCAAGTGCCTCCCTTGAACACGGGCAAGGCTCTGTTCTGAGAGCACCACATCAGGGGGCTGCTTCCCTCAGTCCTGCCTGAGGGTGCTGTCCTGGAGAGGGGTGGTCCCAAGTATTCACATGCATCTCATGGTTGAGGGCCAGAGTCCTGAGGGGGAACCCCTTGCCCAGCTTGTGTCTCCAGTTGACACTGTGGTCATCAGACACATCAGAGGTTACCTGCAAAGGGAGACTCCCATGAAGACTTCTGAGAGGTGGGCCAGAGCAGGATAAAATGGGCTGGCAGGGAAGGTGCACACCTTACCCCAAAACACCATCTCTAGGTGTTTTAGGTCTAGAGTCTTAGGGGGGCTTCCAGCTGCTGAACCCAATCCCCTCCCCTGCTCACCCTGACCCCCTGTCCTAGCAACTGTCTCCTCAGCCTTCACAGTGAAACCAAGACAAGTTCCTTAACACATCAGGCATTCAAGGAATTCTCATCGACCACTGGTGGGCCTCCAGCTGCATGGTGCCAAGCAGGCATCAAGGAGGTTACCATAGCAGCAGGGAGGTGGGGGGGGGGCGCGTACTGGGCTGGACTAGTTCCAATATTCAATTTTTAACATCTCCTGAATTAAAAATGGCACAGGTCCCAGCCAGTTACTGGGGTTAGAGAGACAAAAAACAAAAACAAAAACACCCTCTGCGCAGAAGGAGCACTGGGGGGCGCCACTGACCCTAGGCCCACCACTGACCATAGAGCCCTGTACGCTGACCCTGACCTCTGAGCGCACTTAACAGCCAGCCCAGCCCCAGAACACCTAGGCCTGGGGTCTTTCACCATGGGGGGCATCTTTCCTCAAAATCACAGGGCTACAGTGCCCTCACCACCCACTGCAGCCCTGAAGTGCCCAGAAAGACCCTTGGAAGTAAATGCTGACTTTGTGAGACTGGTTAAGTGTTTTCCCGAAACAAGTGGTTGAAGCTAAAGATGTCTTCATGCTGCCATAGATGGGCCCACAGTGGGGAGTGGTCAGAACTACGGACAACTTTGCTGCCCTCCACCTCCCTGGGCTGATGCCCCTCATTCACCTGGTCATGGAATTTCTTGGCATCTGTTAGTGGCAGAAAGAGGTGGGATTGGGGTTGGGGGGGCCCTCTGGGGGTCATTTCAGCACCATGGACATCTCTCTACATCAGCGCCATACACCCTAGTGGCTCTGCTCTTCATACTGGATCCCCTCGGAAATTACAATTGGGACCAGATGCTGTTAGTTCCCTGTTCCAGCCTCCATGCCAGTGCCCCATCTGCTCGTGCTGAGGCCATGTACAATGTCACAGACAGGAGGCCAGCCCTGGAGCTGATCCCCACTTGGCAGCAACAGGAGACAGGACGTACGCTATGGGAGGGGAGCTTACAGGAGGGTCTCAGCTACAAGCCGAATGTTTGAGTTGCTGCTCCATGAGTCAGGACTCATTTTCTGCAAAACTTACTTGTGGGGGCAGGCTTCTGTCAACTCCGATTTTCAGAAATATCTAATTGGATTTGATGTCAACTAATGTAATATGAAAGGACCTTATTTGATCTTATTAACTTTGATGTGGCTGAATTAGCAAACATGGGCCCTATTTACAAAATGCACCAGGTTGCCAATGAGGAGACAGCTTGAGGTCAGAAAGTACCACATCAGGAAGCCGGGTCCCCAGGGTCATTCCTTTGCAAACTGGGAAGACCTGGGTTGTAGTTTGCAGGGACCACTGATACCTTTGCTCCTTGGAAGGTGAAAAGGATGCAAGCTTGAGTTACGGCTGACAAGCACATGATACAGAGGCCTGGGCAACCCCAGGTCCCATCGGGGCTTTGGCACACAAGTCCGCAAGACCAAACCATGGATCATTGAACAATAAAGCAATAAGTTCCACAGGGAAGTATCCCTGACACCACCTGCCCCATCTACTGGCTTTTTTTGGTTTCTTGGACCTGCTTCTCACAGTTTCCCCACTTCTTGCTCATGTCACCGCTGCCAGCCTGCCTCTCCTGCAAGAGCAACAACCTCCTACCTTCCATGTTCTATGCTCCAGCCATCCTGTGGCTTAACTTTATAGAGCAGAGAGCAGAAGAGAACACGCAGCCATGAGCCAGTGCCTGAGGGCTGCACCTGTGTGCAAAGCCATGCCATCACTGGGACTGTCTGGACGTGGTGAGGCTCCTTAGGGCTCCTGGATGTGTGGGTTATCCACACACCTGTCACACGGTCACATGGAGCACCTGGCTGTGCCTAACTCTTGTTAGCCAAAAGATTTGATCTTACGGAGGCTATAGCCCGACACATCAGGTGACATTCACTCTCCTGATGTTAATGCCCATGAGGAACAGTTGTTATCTGGACCGGCCCAGATCTTTTGTCTGACTCAGAGAGGGAGAAGAATGCCGGGTCTGTTTGCTGGGACCAGTCGCCTCCATAATTGCATGCTCCCTGAAAGGAAGACAGGAAGTCTCCTTCCACCTCTGGAATATGAGTGTGAGCTTCCTGAGGGAGAGCAGTCCACACAACTGACCCTTTATTTGGAAAAGGAATATGGGTTCAGGTGAAGCAATTAGATATCTACTAAGGTGGTATCTTTATTCCAAATATTAGTCAGGTGGTTTTTTTCCTTAGGAATATTAATATTATTGTTAATAGCTTTAAAAAAGGAATAATCCAGCAGCATGGCACTGACTAAATAAATAACAGAACAGTATGGAGATTTTGCAAACTAATTATTTGTATAAGAACGTGCTTGTATCATGGTACTTACTGAAATGAATATAAATATGCCCACAGAAGACATGTTACAATTGTGGAGCAAGTCCAGGCTGGCCCAGGATTCTGAGGACAAGTGGCAATGACATCGAAAAAGGCCAGGTTTCCATGGGTCACTTCCATCTCGCCCAAACCTACATGTGTTTCTTGAGAGCAGGTGAACACAGGAAAACTATATAAGAAGGGAAAGAACTCACCTGTGGGCATTAAGACCACTAGAACTTTGTTCTCCCGCAAAAGATCTAAGCATCCTAAGAAGAGCTAACCAGGGCCAGGATCAAACACTTCAGAACCTGCCCGACAGGAGGCGCTCAACAAACGACTGCTGAATTCATACACCTGCTCCTGTATGGAGGCTGTGTGAGGGACCTCACTGCACTTCACTGAGAATGCCAGCCCTCTAACAAGGTATACAGTGATTGATTATGGAATTGAACAAATTCATTTTAAAAGGCAGCCCAAAAGAGTGTCTTTAAAAAGAACATACAAAACCTGTCACATTCGTCATCATACAGATCAACTTTTGGGCAACACAGCCATTTAATTAATTTAATTAGCATTCGTGAGATGTCAATTATTAGCAGATGACAACTGGAAAGGAATATTGTCCCAGACGTGCATGTTTATTTATGTGCCCACCCATGGGTATAAACATCTCTCTAAATAATGTGAAACATAGAAAACATGAGCTGCCAAATCATTTCTAGAAGTCAAAAAACAGCTAGTGATGACAGAGGAGAAGACAAACTATCATCCTCTATACACAAGGGACATGCTTGGCTGATGTAATGGCACAAAGTGGGTGAAAAAGAGAGAGTAACTTCTACTGACTTACCCAGGAATACCTGATTCAGGTGTTCCCCACTTGAAAAGCATGTGAGGCAGGTGACTTCAGGGCTGGTGTGCATCTGGGAACAGAGCAGGCATCAGCTAGCATGGAGGAACCAGGCCCGGCCAGGGCGACATGGGGGCTGCTCTCTGGAGCTCGCAGGGGGGCACCAGTACCCCTGAGACTTCACTGAGGTCCCAGCCTCCTGCATGGAATTAACCCCTCAAGCCAGACTCCTCAGATGCAGCTCTCAAGACAGAGGCAGGCTGTGTCTGTGTCCTCCAGAGCACGTGGAGGAGCTGCAGCTGAAGGCGGTAGTGAAGAGACGGCTTCGTCTCCTCCAAAGCCAGACAAGCTGTCCCAGAGGTCATGGGCCACAGAGGCTCATCGACCAAATTAGTATGCTGGAATCACAGGGCTCTTTGAATAAGCTGAAACGGCACCGAGCGAAGCAGATGGGATGAGATAGGAGGAACACATCACCTGAGCCCAGGGGTGCAAACCTTCGTGTGTCCAGTCTCCCTCTGCCACATTAGCCTTTCCTGCCTGTGGAGCCAGAGTGCGAGTCTGAGCAGGAGTTCCACAGCTGGAAGGGCCCAGGGCCAACGGCACACGCTGGCTCCAACAGACGGGAATGGGGCCAAGGACGCCTGGTCACAGCGCACCTGCACAGCCCTGGGTGCTCCGATGAACACCCGGCCTACTTTGTACCCGAAATATACGCCAACCAAGGCTACTGAGGAAGATTCGGGGTTTGGAGACATGACTGCAGGGAACAGGGAGCAGGTTCATCTGGGAATTCTGAAGGCAGTGTCTATGGAAGGCGGAGAAAGAGCAGGAGACAGCGGGGGATGAGGCTGGAGATACAACACCTGTACGGTCTGAATGCGCACGTGCCCCCAAAACTCGTGTGTTAGAATCCCAACACCCAGGATGATAGTGTTAGGAGTTGGGGCCTTTGGGAGGTGGTTAGGACAGGGGGACGGAGCCTTCATGGATGGGAGTAGGGCCCTTGTAAAAGAGACCCCACAAGGCCTCCTCACCCCCGCACCAAGTGAGGACATGCAAGGAGGTGCTATCTGTGAACCAGGAAACATGCTCTCACCAAACACCTCACCTGTGGGCATCTTGATCTTGGACCCACTGCTCACTGAGGGCAGACAGGGTGCACCAGCAGCTGTCTCCTGTCCCCATGGAGAGAAGATTGAGAGCTCATGCAGACCCCTGCTCAATTCATGGTCTGGGGGCAGGGTCTGCATTGCATGGACTCACAGTCAGGCCCCAGCCCAAGCCAGACCCTGCTCTCTACTGTCCTGGGATGTGTCACCCTGAGCCAGGATGCCCCTATGCCAACACCCCACAGAACACGCAGATGATGAAGTGGGGTCTCCACGGCCCAGGACAAATGGTATGGTTGCATCGCTCCCCTCCTCAACCTGGTCTTGGAAAATTCTCAAGCATCCTGGATGTGTGCAGCATGCAGGGCCCAAGCATCAGAGCCAGCATGGCATGCATGGAAGGGCAGGCAGCACTGCCTGAGGACTTGGAGCTTAGCAAGGTGATCCCATGCTGCGGTCCTGAGAGATTCTCCAAGGGTCAGGACACCCTTGAGAAGCAGAGAGAAACAGGAACCAGTGTCTGCCCTGTGCAGACGTGGAAGGGGCTCACCTAGCGATGTGATCCCACATGCAAGGTACAGAGAGGAGACAGGCTTTCAGAACGAGCTTCTGAAGCAGCTCTCTCACCTTGCAGGCCCTGGTCCCATGCCCTGCAAGGACACTGCTCCCTGCACCACGGCAAAGGGGAAGAAGGCCAGGAGGCTTCTCTGGTCAGACCCGACTGGCCCCTTCTGGACACAGTGCCACACTGCCCTGCCTCAGGTCCTATGTGTCTTCCAGGGGCACCTGGCGGACTCCTCTAGGGGCCTCCAGCTTCACTGTGCACATAGCCTCCAGAGAAAGAGCATTCTGCTTCAAGGAGAACAGAGAATTACCTGATGCTGGGAGAAGAGTTAATTTCTGGGTCTAAAATTTACAAACAAAGCCCCTCTCTTTGTGAAGGCAGATTAGCAACAGAATACCTTCCATTTCACTGTCTGTGTGTAAATGATTTGTCCTGCAGTCAATCTATTCTTTACAAAGGGACTGAGAGGGGTTGCCTCATTGTTTCTGGGCTCCAGGCTGTGCCAACAATAGGAAGGAGCCCGTGAAGGAACATTCTCGGAGACCAAACTGACAGGTGGTGATGTTCTTGGGGGTGACGGCTATCAGGGGTCTTTGAGGGCACCCCCAGGCCCCTGGGTCAGAGGAACAGCTTTCGTGGGACTCTCCCAGGACACGGCCTGCTGGTGGGGATGGGGAAGACCCTGCCCGTGAAATCACCTAGCCTCTTGCTTAGGGACCCTGGATTTCCCACCACTCAGAAGGTGATGAAATGAACCAAAGGTGTTAAAACTGGGAAACAAGCTAGCCCACAGCAGCTAATCCAGGAGAGGGAAACTAAGGGGGTCAACTTCAGGAACAAGCCGTCTTGCAAAGAAAGGTTTCAGAGAGACCCAGCGTAGCTTGGCTCCTAGCTCCTCCCTGGCCTCCTGCACACGCATGAACCAAGAGCTCTTACTTCTTTTAGGGAGGATGAGCGTGGGAGAAACCACACCTGGAGAGCTTCTCGTCTGGGGTGGGTGAGGCCTCGCCGGCGGCCCTAGATGGGAACGCCGCCGGCCCCAGCCCTCTCTGGGGATGGGCCCCGCCCCAGCAGCTCGGGGTGGGGGCAGAGCCCAGAGGTTAGCAGAGGTTGATAGGGCAAGAAGCTCCACGGCGGCAAGGATGCCTTATTTCAGTATTGTGGAAAACCGGGTTATTTACTCGTTTTTCTCTTTTCTGAATGCTTTGTAATTCGTTTTCTTTGCAAAAGGAAAAGAAACAAGCAAAACAAGTCCTCATAGGAAGGAAGGGAGGGAAGGAGAGAGAAGAGGGATGCCCTCGCCAAAGGGCTGTGCACAGCTGTGCATCGATGCAGACAGTAGAGGCTGGGCTGCTGGACACGGAGAAGGAAGCTTTGTTGCTGACAACGAGCCCTAAACGCTGGTTTTCTCCGTTACCTTGTTGAATTCATGGTAATTACCTGGCCACAGAACCTAGATTACATAATCTACAAAATGATTTCCAGAGCTTCCCTCGGTCGCATCAATTTTCTTATGGTAGCCAAATATTTCAAAGCTGGGGAGCCAGGGGGCTGTGTGTCTAAGAGACCCTGCACTTCTCTCATACGCTGTCCCCCAGTAGAATTTTCCGTCTTGGGCCTGGAGCCCCTCAGCCATCCCAAGCCTCCCCTTGGACCCAGGGCCATTTCTGGGAGGAGAAGGGCAGACTCACAGCCTCTCCTTGGAGCCGACCAGTACCCTTGGGGCAGCAAGGAACCGAGGCCAGGCTCAACCAACTGGCCACTTAGAAGAACTGGCCTCAGATGACATGAACAGACATTTTTCCAAAGAAGACATCCAAATGGCCAACAGGCACATGAAAAAGTGCTCAACATCGCTCGGCATCAGGGAAATCCAAATCAAAACCTCAATGAGATACCACCTCACACCAGTCAGAATGGCTAAAATTAACAAGTCAGGGAACGACAGATGTTGGCGGGGATGCGGAGAAAGGGGAACCATCCTACACTGTTGGTGGGAATGCAAGCTGGTGCAACCCCTCTGGAAAACAGTATGGAGGTTCCTCAAACAGTTGAAAATAGAGCTACATATGATCCAGCAATTGCACTACTGGGTATTTACCCCAAAGATACAAATGTAGGGACCCGAAGGGGTACGTGCACCCCAATGTTTATAGCAGCAATGTCCACCATAGCCAAACTGTGGAAAGAGCCAAGATGTCCATCGACCGATGAATGGATAAAGAAGAGGTGGTATATATACACAATGGAATATTATGCAGCCATCAAAAGGAATGAGATCTTGCCATTTGCAACGACATGGATGGAACTGGAGGGTGTTATGCTGAGTGAAATAAGTCAATCAGAGAAAGACATGTATCATATGACCTCACTGATATGAGGAATTCTTAATCTCAGGAAACAAACTGAGTGTTGCTGGAGTGGTGGGGGGTGGGAGGGATGGGGTGGCTGGGTGATAGACATTGGGGAGGGTATGTGCTACGGTGAGCGCTGTGAATTGTGCAAGACTGTTAAATCACAGATCTGCACTTCTGAAACAAATAACACAACATATTTTAAGAAAAAAGAAAAAGAACAAGATAGCAGGAGAGGAAGAATGAAGGGGAGTAAGTCAGAGGGGGAGACGAACCAGGAGAGATGATGGACTCTGAAAAACAGACTGAGGGTTCTAGAGGGGAGGGGGGTAGGGGGATGGGTTAGCCTGGTGATGGGTATTGAGGAGGGCACATTCTGCATGGAGCACTGGGTGTTATGAACAAACAATGACTCATGGAACACTACACCAAAACAAATTATGTAATATATGGTGATTAACATAACAATAAAAAAATTAAAAGGAAAAAAAATAAATAAAAAAAAAAAGAAGAACTGGCCTCACCTACAGCCATGTGCCTGGGTCCCTGTGGCATAGCAGTCAGCCGTGGATGGAAGACATGCCTGGGGTCTGCACTCTGCCCACATATGCCCTGCTCTCAGGCTATCTGCACAGCCACATGGTCAGGCTGAGATGCAGAGACAGTGACCCCTACCACATTCTCCCCAAAGCAGGGCTCGGAGATCGGCCCGAGTAGGAGTCACAGAAGGCACTGCCCACAGAAGACCCAGTCTCTGGTCCTACCACTGCACTAATTTTGTAGGTCTCGGGCTGCCCTTCCCCCCTCAGGCCTCAGTTTCTCCATCTGTACAACAAGGACTGAGACATTTGCAGGAAAAGGGTAGGGCCCAATGGGCAGGGGTGACCCACCATCTCTGGCCCAACATGTCCTTCTATAACTCAGGACATCACTTGAAAAGTAGCTCCAGACCAGAGCAGAAGAACAGCTACAAGACTTTCCAGGTGGACAGGGATCGTTTGTCCCCCTTTGCTCCTGGGACCCCAGTGGTTCTACCAAGGCGCTAGGGGTCAGCCACTCAGGAGAAAAACCACTCCTCAAACAGAAGCAAGCCCTTTCCCTTGGCCCTTCCCTCACACTGATGTGGGAAGAAGTCTCTGCACAGCCACCCATGTTTGTAACAGAACCTGTGGACAGGTAATAGAGTAAGTCTCCATTCCAAAAACATTAGCGATCCCTTCATTCAAAACTCACAGCCAATTTAAAAACAAAGAGAGAGAAAGAGCGAGAGAGAGAAAGAGAGAGAGGAAGGAAGGAAGGAAGGAAGGAAGGAAAGAAAGAAAGAAAGAAAGAAAGAAAGAAAGAAAGAAAGAAAGAAAGAAAGAAAGAAAGAAAAAGAAAGAAAGAAAGAAAGAAAGAAAGAAAGAAAGAAAGAAAGAAAAAAAGAAAGAAAGAAAGAAAGAAAAAGAAAGAAAGAAAGAAAGAAAAAAGAAAGAAAGAAAGAAAAAGAAAGAAAGAAAGAAAGAAAGAAAAAAAGAAAGAAAGAAAGAAAGAAAGAAAGAAAGAAAAAGAAAGAAAGAAAGAAAGAAAGAAAGAAAGAAAGAAAAAAAAAGAAAGAAAGAAAGAAAGAAAGAAAAAGAAAGAAAGAAAGAAAAAAGAAAGAAAGAAAGAAAGAAAGAAAAAAAGAAAGAAAGAAAGAAAGAAAGAAAAAGAAAGAAAGAAAGAAAGAAAGAAAGAAAGAAAGAAAGAAAGAAGAAAGAAAATCATAGCCACTTGTTCATCACCAAAGGATGAGAACCAGGGTTGAGCACCTCAGGTCAGGCCTGGGGGTCCCTGCAAATAGGTGGGACAGCTAACAATTGTTTCCCTCTTGAAAGGGTCGTAGGGTAGGCAGAGGGTAACTAAAACGTGCACGAAGATGCGCCACCCAGTGGCTGAGTCCTGCTTAGCTGGAGGTGTCCAGGGTCACCTGCTGGCCTGGCAAAGCCCTGGGGACACTACTGGAGGCCAGACTGGATCCCTGCCCCCACACCATGCTGCTGGGAGAAGCCAGGTATTTGGAGATTCAGTTACACTCTGGGATGATGAATGCCATTGACGTAGACTAAAGCTGTAAGTGGGCTCCCAGCAGGCGGGGACACCCGAATGGCTTAGGGCTATGGGTTCTAATGGTGCTGGGCCATAGAGATAGGCCCAGGAGAAGCAGGGCCAGTCCCCGATGCTTCCTCTGCCTGCCTTTGAAGCGAGTCCAAGGATCCGTACAGATTTCCCACTGATCCCTGTTCCAGGGCAGATACTTTGGTATCAGCTCTGCAAATGGCATCTGCCCAGACCAACACTGAGCACCACGTTTACAGGACCTCTTTGCATTTGGGGAAACCAGTGGTGAGCAGATCTGCACATGGGTCGGCCTTTCTGTAGGTGGCCCAGCGTATGTGCAGATAGGCCAGCTTATCCACAAAGAGGCCCCTGTATCTGCACACGGAACAGTCTGCAAAGAAAACGACTGTCTGCTTATGGGCCTCTACCTAGACACACGTGCAGTTTTGGAAGAGAGTGTTAGCAACGAGGACTCTCGTCCCTGGCCAAGAGGGCCCTACGATATGCCTCCCCTTCTCGGAGCCTGCCACAGCATGTCCTTTGGCCTGGTACCTTCAGAGTGTCCTCCCTGGCCATCCCATCAGTTACGCTATTGGCCCAAAGCTTGGACACCTGTAAGGCATGTCCCATTTGCTCCAGGCTGACAGTGTGACACGGCCTTGTGTTTTAAGATGTGCTGGGGATTTGTTTTAATCAGGTATGGTAAAATGACAGACATGGAAGCAAATGCCTTCCTTGAAGGAACAGCTTATCACTCACAATTCCCGAGAACAAAAGGCATGCCACTTCACCACGCGGGGCCACCCAGGGAAGCACGGGTTGCTCAGGAAGCAGAAGGAATGGTGGGCAGGGCCTGGCCCAGAGCCTCTATTGTGGTTTTCATGGGAGGGAAGGGGTGAGGCAGAGTCAGCAGCTGAGCAGGCTTAGGGGTTGGGTAGTTTGAAGAATCTTGGCGGGCTCTGGGCCATAGGGTGGCTGGTTCTTAACCCGCATGGGCGGCAGAGGCCAGGCAGTGGGTGGCGCCTCTCCTGCCTCCCAGACAATGCCATCTGCTGTGTTATCTCAGAGAAGTGGGGCTCCTGTTCTCGCGTGGGGATGGCTCTGTTCCTGGGCTCCTTGGTGCTCTGGGCACTCAGGCTGAGCAGCCATCCCGCAGCCATCTTCACTTTCTCATTTTCTCACCTCATCTCATTATTTAAATGAGAGCATTATGCAAATATCATGCAAGAATAGAGTTCAACATATAGTCTGCTCTCATCCGCACAGGTGCAGATTTCAATTCAGAGGGTCAGAATCAATCTAGGTTCCTTCTTCCAGCAACGCTAAATGTTTTTGGAATCCCAGACAAAGGAACAGAGCAACTCCAAGATTTCCATGGCAGTTCCCTTCAAAGCCAAGCTTCTCCAGCCCCGGCACAGACTCAGCCTCCTTTGCAGAGGCTGCTATGGACGCAGAACCCACCGGAGGCTCTCCCTTCCTGGGAGCTGGGATGTGTGCCCAACACGGTCAGACAGTCACCCACCCTGACTGGCCTGAGGGAGAGAGGGCACCCAGGTCGTGGTAGGAGGAGAACATCGGAGAAGGGCTGGGGTTAAGGAGCAGGCGGTGCAGAAAATAATGTCAATGACCGTTCTTGGGCAGGAAATTATGCTCCAGTGGCACCATTGGAATGGCCGAAGGGTGTTGAAGTGGAAAGCGGAGAAACATACTTTGAGCATCTCTGTTGCAAATCAAGTTCTCATACCAAGAGTAAAACATAAAGTGGAATGTGTAAAGATACCACCCTCATATTTTCTGTGCAGACCTCCTTGCTCACAGTGGGTGTCTGGCCAGGCCACCCAGGGTACTGCCGGCTCAGGGACCACGCAGACTGGCCCACACAGGCACCGGAGGGCAAGGTAGGCAGGTGGTTGCCCTCTATGTCCACTGGCCATGACGGGGGCAGTGTCACAAGGGAACTTACTTTTTAAGGAGGCTACTGATTTTGTTTTCCTTTGAGTTATTTTTCTGGGAGCTTTTATATAATTCCAGTCCTTGGGATTGCACCATTTCTCTTAAATGACCCTTGGCACTGCCATTTGTCTGATGGAATCATAACATGTTCCACAGCTGTTTGGAGACTGATACTATTATTCCTGCTCAACCAGTGGGTAAACCAAGTCACAAGCTTCTCCCGCCTCCCAGAAAATGCTAAGTCCCGAGCTAGGGTCCCAGGGGTCCTGGTCTTGGTGGGGGATCAAGCATCTGGGTAGGCCAGGAGGGAGGGAAGTGAGGGGGAGATGGCCAGTTCCCTTTTTGGACCGTCAGCGTCCCTCCACGGTCTCCCACCGCCCTCTCCAGGGCCGGTTGATCCAAGGACCTGCCAAATACATTCAGGTCACGTCTGCCATCACCACATTCGCCATCTGAACAAAGAAGCCCCAGTTAGCATTGGGAAAATGCCCTGTTCTGTGGGCTTCCGAGCCTCGGGTGTGCCTTTCCTTCTCCCTGGCGTCAGAAGACTCATGCCCCTGGTTGGTGCCAACCTGCTTCCCAAGCCCCTTGCCCGTCCTGGGGCCGGTGGAAGCCCTTCTCTTGGCCGACCCTGGAAGATCTCCACAGACGGTGACCGCTGTCACCTGGGATCACCCACACCCAGCCCCACTGCCAAGCCCACCACACACTCTCCTTACAGCACAGAGGAGGTGCTTTGCTGCCATTTCAGAACTTTGGGGAGCTTGTCTTTCTTCCAAGATTGTTGCTCCTGTTCTAGCAGACTAGCTTCCATGTACTCTTGTGCCACTTTTTCAAGCCTTAATTATGGAATGGGGCTTCCTAAATGAAATAGGTTGGATGCTGGGGTGTAATTCTCAGAGCAGTTTAGGCATGAAGAGAGTCCTGCAGGTAAAGGGTTCTCTGATCGGAGGAACACTGTCTCTGTGTCTCTTGTACATGAAAGGTCTGTGTCTCCTCTTGGTGATGGAAAGGGCATCTGCATGTACAGATGAGGCCTCTTTGTACCAGGACAGCCCCACAGAAGCTGCAGGGCCTGGGTCTGGCCAGCCCCCAGGCGACACTACATAGAGACACACCAGCTTGGCAGACCCTCAATCTCTGGGGAGCAGAGTGGTGGGGGGGCTGCAGCCAAGATCCGAGGACCTCAAATCCCCACCCAGTGCTCTCCCTGTGGCCCCTCCAACAGGCTTCTGTTTACATGGCTCCAGAACCAGACCCACCTGCCACACTACCCCTCCTGTGGCATAGCCACTCCCTGCAGGTTGGGGACCCCAGAATGCCCTCTCCCTGAGCCCATTATCCTTGGGTTTGAACCCCATCCTGTTGAGCTCTGGTTCCTGGGCATTCCTCTCCTAGACCCCCTCTGAGCACCCACTTTTTCGAGGAAAGGGTGAGGGGGACTCTTTCCTTGTCTCCAGGTCCATCTCCCACTGAGCCTTGGAGGGTTTACCTGGAGGGGGCTTGTGTGTTCTAGAATGGAACCCCAGGCCTCCTACTAACAAGTGCAGGCAGCTCCTTTCCCAGCAGGCCAGGTGCTCTCTAACGGCAGGGACCCTCCCAGCTCCCCCCTGAGTCCCAGGGCCTGCTTGAGGGCTCCGCACTGAGTAAATGCTCTTGAAAGGAGCAAAGAGGTGGTGCTCCTGCAAGACCCACGAAAGACAGGAAGCCATCCCTTGTTACATGGAACACTCATAACCCTACAGGGCTAATATCGTGCCCCTGGGGCCATTTGGAAGGGATGCCGAATTCAGGGACATCCTGCTGTCTCAGACATGGACTAGTGAAGAAAGGGTTTCAGAACATTCTTGTCCTAGATACCTGGAACTCACCAAGTTGGAGCTGCCAGGCCATGCCCACCTGCAGTCAGCCTGGGAAAAGGGAAGGGCCCCGTCCTTGGCAACGACAGTGAGGTATGTGCACTGGCTATTTCTGGAAGGTCAGCAAAACAAATTCATTCTTTATGTAATGGAGAGTACTGCTTTGCACACAGTGACACTAGGTGGTCTGAGCTCAGGGTCCCAGGAGGTAGGCTCCAGGCTGAGACAGAGGCCAGACTGACCATAAGGGTGAGTGTCTGATGCTCCCTGAGGAAAGCTATGTCTGGTCCAGGGGTGAAAAGCCCCCAACAGGAGGGGAAACCCCATATGTACAGTGACCGTGTGGCCTAGATCAGGACCCCGAAGGGCACCCGTGCCCATGTTCTCTGCAAACTCTTGGTGGTTCTGGTGACCCCCACCCTGTCTCTGCTTCCTGCTCCGGATATAATTTCTACCACAGGGTCACATATGCACCGAAGAGGGATGCAGGTACCCTGAAACGGAGGGCGGCTCTCAAGCAGGGGCTGGTAGATGGGCAGTGGCTTCCTGAAACCCACTGTGCCATGTGACCTCCCTGCCACAGCTGACTGGCAGGGCCGGCTGTGCCCATCAGAGACTCTGGGCCACAAGCCTTGACCAGAGGTGGAGCAGACTGTCCGTCACACCCTTGGCAGGACTTGTCCTGGGTGCTCTCTGGGCCTGGGGAACCATCCATGCCCATGTGAACACAGAAGTGGGTCAGACGGTGCAAACCCTGGGTTTGGCGTCCTCTGAGGAGAGGAGAGGCCCAAGCTGAACTGGGCAGCCCAGCGTCAGCTACACAGATCGTCTTCATTCTTCTCATCTCCTAGACCACTTGGGGGGAGAGGGCGGGGGGAGGTGGG
This sequence comes from Eumetopias jubatus, assembly GCF_037043125.1. NCBI lineage: Eukaryota > Metazoa > Chordata > Mammalia > Carnivora > Otariidae > Eumetopias > Eumetopias jubatus. The sequence goes on along the minus strand of NW_028274818.1, from coordinate 111,317,926 downwards.
ATGGGGTATGAAGATGCTCTCCTGTTCCCTTGCTGATGCACATCTGAACACGCACACATACGTGATCCATAACGCCCCGGCACCCCTGTACGTGGTGTGCCCACAAGGGCAGATGAGGGCCAAGGGTGTTGGGAAGCTGGCTGTGGAGAAGGGCAACACCGGGGGGCATCCCAGACTCTGCCCACCCTTCCCGGCTCCACTCTCCCAAGGCTCAAAATGTCCCTTATCCGACCAGTGTGTTTGTCCACACTCTCAAACATGACAATCTTGGCAGGTCTCTGCCACTGAGAACAATGTGAAACAAAGCTAAGGGGAATGGAGACAAAGGACAGTCTGCAGAGACCTCGCCCAGCTACTTCTCAGAGCATCTGCAAAGCTGTGGGCCAGCCAACCCCAACGCTTCATATCAACCATCTCAAATTTGAATGGGCTTGTTGTGCACAAGAGACTTCTAGACATCTTCCTTTTTAAATGCCACTCCCCATTTCCCTGGAGGGCAGCTCAAGTGCTGAGATGGAGGTTTCTTTCTTCAAAGCTCCTGGGGAGAGCTGCTTACAAGGTTTTGGCAAAGAAACAACATGGTTTTTGGCAATAAACTGTGTTTTCGGAGCCTCCACAAGGGTATCTGTCCTGTTAAAAGTAGTCAGAGCAGTTTTCATGATCCAACCCAAATACATAAACCAAGAACTCTCCACGAGGGGGCAGGTTTAGTTTTCCCTTCCTTCCAGGAGGCAGGAAGCATCTGGCTGGCTGGCGTATTCCATCAGGTACAGCAGGGGGCCGTGAAGGAGCAGATTCTGGGGAGCTGATAAGGCCTGGAGGAGAAAGGAGTTCTGTATCTGCAGGTGATAAAACCAGAGAAGAGAAGCCCCAGTCCTTCTTACCACTCTCGTCCCTGCCAACCACCCACCTCCCATGGTGGAGGGCCCAAGGCCTGCTTGGATCCTCGCTCCAGGAGCAGTGAGTGGTGGGCAGGGAGGCCAGTGCAGGTTATCACAGCTGGGCCATGAAACGTACAAGTTCCCGAGATTCCAATAATAAGAGGAGCAGGGCTAAGGGGCCTTGGGCTTTAGATCACTCACATTTGAAAAGACAGTGTGACCACATGCGTGCATGTATGTTTCCGTGCTCATGTGAGTGCCCAACCAGCCTCCAGCTTGCAGTCTGTCTTGCAAGCAGCCTTCTGGAAACGAATGCTGAGCTATCTGCATGGACAGGTCTGGGGCCCCAGGGCTCCCTGGGGCTCTGAACCAGGCGTGCAGATGCTAATCCACATTTTGTTAGAGAGAAATGACTCATGGGGGCCATCTGTTCCCAGTTTTCTTTTGGAAAAGGACAGTGGGGAGAAAGGGGCCCTGTCACCCCATGTTCTCGTTCTCCCCAAGTGTCTGTTCTCCTGACCCAGGAAATGGGGCTCTGGCTGCTGAAAAGCCACTTGGTTGGTGTCTCACTCCTGCTTGGGTAAGTCATCCACTGGCCACTCTGACCCTGACTTCCAGAAGCCTGGGTACTTTTCCTTCTCGAGCATCTTCCACCATAAAAACAAAACGAAACAAAACAAAAATTAAAAATTTAACGTTTTCACCCTGAAAGATGGTGGGCCTCAGGAGCTAGACCTGCTGCCTACTGGGGATGCCCCCCTGCTCTGAATGCTGTGTCGAGGCCCCCACAGCACACACCTGTTTGCATTGATCTCCTATCAGTGCTGTAACACATGACACAAACTCAGCGGCTCATAATAGAAGTTTATTATCTTACAGTTCTGGACGTCAAGAAGCCAGCAAGGGTCCACTAGTCTGAAATCAAGGTGTTGGGCAGGCCTGCGTTCCCTCTGGAGGCTCTAAGAGAGACTCAGCTTTCCTGCCTTTTCCAACCTGGGGGATTATCAAGGATACTATCCCTGGTTTAAGGTCAGCTTGTTAGCAGGCTTATTTCCATCACCACCTTCACTCCTCTTTACCATGTAAGATATCCCATTCACTGGCTTTGACGACGGGGATGTTGACACCTTGAGGGGCACTGTTCTTCCTACCTGACCGCTCAAATGTTCAACAGCGTCTGTTACGCAGACACAGACTGAGCCCCCATTATGTGTCAGATGCTCTGTCTCTGGGGACAATCACAGAGCGAAGCCAGGCATAACCCTGCTCTCAGGACTGTGCTTTGGGATATTTCCCAAATAAAGCTATGGTTACATCTAGGGGAAGGGAGAAGAGCCAGGTGCCAGGAGAGACTGTGGAAGTCAGGCTGGATCTGGGTTGTGGGGCTTCCTGGAGAAGTCACGTCCAAGCCACCCTCTGGAGGAGCCCGAGGTGGGTGGCGGGGCTCAGGGGCAGGTGTGTCAGGCCAAGGAAACAGGTGTGCTGAGTCCTGTCCCTCTGCTATACCTCCAGCCCCAACACCTTCACTTGAGCCCTCCTGCTCCGTCCTGGGTCCTGCCTGGCTCTGTCCCACATCTGCCGGCCCAAAACTGGCATGCTGTGTCTACCCTTCCCCCCTCCCTGCGGTGATGGCGCTCCAAGTCCTGCATGAGCCATGGCTGCAGCCTCTGTCTTCCCTACCTGCCCAGTGCCCCGTGGGCTGCTTTGCTCCGGCCAGGCCTGGTCTAGGCCACAGCCAGCCCACAGTTGCTCTGTGCTCCTGTCCCAGCTCTGGTCTGGAGAGTCACTTTCCTGGTTCTTGAGTTAAATTTTCATGGACTTAAGGCATTTAATTTCATGTCTGCCAATGAATAATTTTGAGAATTATATTAATTTCTGAGTACAGTTTTGTGCAGAGCCTTTCCAAACCTCAATATCTGGTGTTCTACTTTTCATTTTAAAATCTTCTGTCACTGAAATTGGCTCTTCCTCTCTGAGCCAGTCACCACTTAGGGCAGTCAATTAAATTTCTTGTCACCGAGACGTATTCGGTTTTGGTTTGGTTGAACAGATAGTTTACTCTTTCATTGCTTTTTGGCTGCAGAGTGTTGTATGTGTGTCTTCTATTTTGGAACTTACTCGGGCTTGGGGGTGCAAGTGGCATAAGGCCATTCCCCCAGGGATTGAAGCTGCATTCGACTGGAATGTGCACCCAACCCCTACTGGCAGAGGGTACTTTTGTCCCCACCCTGAGAGGACAGCTGCCTCCTGAGAGGACCCCACTGGGCGGCTACTCCACACTGCACCAAGGCTGTTCGGACACACTGGCTGGGCTGCCACTTGAGGAGACTGGGGGTGGGAGCGTGGGGGTCACCTCCACAGGGCCCCGTCGGGGGGAAGCATGGCACTCACTCAGGAGTGGTGCCCACTGATGCCACAGGGACTCCCTGCCAGGAAGAGGGTGCTCCCTGTGGGCCAGCAGAGGGTCCACTCTGCAGGAAGAAGCTTCACTGGGGCAGTGGCAGGAGCAGAACGCCTGGTGGTCTCGGCCCTTGCACCTGTCACCCCACAAAGGGCCTGTGCTGAGCACCATACTCCTTTCAGGCAGCCCGAAGGACCCCTGACCTGTTCGTGGTTTTACTGCCGCCGACATCACACCGAGTGGCTGGTCATCATGTGGTTGTACATTATTAGCTCTCGAATAGAGAGCTAATGTTGCTTTTAAGCTATTATGAACTAATTATTGAGGTAATGAGCGGTTGTGCACTTTTTTCCGATCTTTTTTTCTGAATTTAAAAATTTTACCTTTAATTGAAAATCTTCCTGGAAGAACTATTTTGTTGGCTCAGAATCACAGCCTTTGATTATCAATAGAAAAAATGGCACCATGGCCGCATTGCGCCTCTGGGATTATCGTATGTCCTCATATAATTACAGCACCGTTTTTTAATTAATCATTATTATTCACGTGGTTGTGACTGTGCAAATATTATTACGCCTGGGCATCCTATAATTACATTATTTCTTAAATAGATATTTTGCTTTCCCCACCTTTAATAATTGCCCTGCTTTTCACTGGCTTCAATCTTTCACTACCTCACCTCAGATCTCTTCGGCACTGCCTCTCTCTGCAAGCGCAGATCTCAGGTCATCTCTCCTTTCCTAACTGGGAGCTACTCTCCTGGAATGAGGATAGTCCCCTTCTAGGCTGCAATCTGGGCTTATCATCCTAGCAGTGTTCTTTTTGCTTACCTGCACTGGATCTCATTTCTTCCTATTTTTTCTTCTTCTGGTTCATAGAGGACACTCTCAAATGGCCTCTTGCAAAAGGGTTCAATTGTGGACACCCAGCTTGTTTGCCCCTTGGACTTGGATGGTGGTGCCACTGTCTAGAAGACACTTTCCCTTCTAGTCTCTGATGGAGTTGAGATGCCCAGTCCCAGACTTGACCCATTTAGTGTCCTGGACGTTTCTTTACTGAGCCCTGGGAGCAAGTCTTTCTGAAGCCCATTGACTCTATAAATTCAAGTTGTTCTAGAATAGGGACATTTCAGATATTATTTCTTCTCTTGCTCTGTTTTGTAATACCAAATAATCTGATGTTGAGTATATATACACACATGTGTGCATGCACACACACACTTTGCACACTTTGGATACACCCAAGTTGCAGTAACCAAAGGTACATCAACTCCAGATGCGTGAAGTGCAGACACTGTCACTAGGCCCTCCATCCATAAATCCCTTTGGAAATAACAGACGGACTTCAGGAAACATGACGTGGTTCCTCACTTCTTTCAGGTCAGTCTCAGCCACCCCCTGTGTGTTTGCCACTCAGACCCACACAGACAGCAAAGCATGCAGGCATGCTGCCTCCCCACCTCCAAGGATAAATCCATGTGGCATTTCACAAGAATGAATAATGGAAGAAAATGGAAGGAGGGAACTGGCCAGAAAAGATGAACATGGAGCAAAGAAAGGAAAAGTGACGATGAAGAAAGAAAGTTCGAGTGGAACATGAAGGGAGTCACGGAGCAAAGCTGACCAGGGGTGGGGGGGGTGCGGGCCGTGGGGGCTCCCCTGCCTGAAGGACTAGCACCCAGACGATCTCGGTGAAGGTGACTCACCAGCATAAATGAGAGAAGGAGGCTGATGTTGCAGGGGATGTGATGCCAGCAAAAGCCTTCATTTGAGAGGAACCCTCAGAGGAAAAGCATTCGGTGACATCTGTCAGAGATGGCAAGGCAGACCAGATTCAGGGCCGCCGATGGACTTAGAGGGACCACTGCAATAGCAGTTTACAGGGGGTGGAGATTCAGATCCACTCCAGACACAGCCATGGAGTAGGTGGGGCCAATGAGCAGAAAGTTACCAGCAGGAAACAGCAGGTGAGGGTGGTTCTGACTAAACCGGATTCTTGCTCAGGCCAAGGTGGTCAGACATTACCTGGGTGTGGGGCAGAATGGGGAAGCTGACCAGATATCCAAGGTGACCGGACATCAAGGATGAGGGGTTCTGGTTAAACTAACTTAGCAGAGTTCTTGATAAAACTGCACAAGGAAATGCACAGGCGAGCCCAGAAGGGTCAGGAGCCTGACTAAAGAGTCTAGTCAAAGAATCTTTGCCAGGACTCTTACAGATATTTGAAACATTGAAAGCGAAGGATAAAATGTTGGAAATGGATATAAACTTAGAAACATTGAATAGGACAATTCTGCAAGGCATAGAAAAGATGCCTACTACAAATATTAAGTCATATGAGAGGGCGCCTGGGTGGCTCAGTTGGTTGAGCGACTGCCTTCGGCTCAGGTCATGATCCTAGAGTCCCGGGATCGAGTCCCGCATCGGGCTCCCTGCTCGGCAGGGAGTCTGCTTCTCCCTCTGACCCTCCCTCCTCTTGTGCTCGCTCTCTTTCATTCTCTCTCTCAAATAAATAAATAAAATCTTTAAAAAATAATAAATAAATCATATGAGAAGCCAAACACTGTTCCAACTACTAAATAAGCTTTTATTTTATTTTTTTTATTTTTTTTTAAGATTTTATTCATTTGACAGAGAGAGACACAGTGAGAGACGGAACACAAGCAGGGGGAGTGGGAGAGGGAGAAGCAGGCTTTCTGCTGAGCAGGGAGCCCGATGCGGGGCTCGATCCCAGGACCCCAGGATCATGACCTGAGCCGAAGGCAGACACTTAACGACTGAGCTACCCAGGCACCCCCCAAATAAGCTTTTAAGAAAGTAGTAAAATGGACGCCTGGGTGGCTCAGTCGGTTAAGCGGCTGCCTTCGGCCCGGGTCATGATCCCAGGGTCCTGGGATCGAGTCCCACATCAGGCTCCTTGCTCAGCGGGGAGCCTGCTTCTGCCTCTCTCTCTCCCTCTGCTTGTGCTCTCTCTGTCAAATAAATAAAATCTTTAAAAAAAAAAGAAAGTAGTAAAATAATGTAATTCTCAATGTTTCTGACATTTAAAATTATAATATGCTAAATAAATATTAGTTTTATGACTTATTTCATTTTCCAATACATTTATAACTGAGAGTAAGACTTTTTAATGTTTTGACAAAAATGTTTAATGGCCAAACAATCATAACTTCTCCCATGGATCATCAAGATCATTTTGCTAGCTGTAGGTCGCATGGTCATTTTCATACCTCACACTACAGCAAAAAAGGAAGACAACTTTGTGTGTGTATTTAAAAGATAACAATTTTAAGGAAGGCCATATTGTAATACTCACACAGACCTAAAAAGACATGCAATAAAGATTTTATTCTTATAATCAGTGAAGGAAACAAGCAGATTGCAATGGCTTCAAATAAAAGTAAGGACATCAACATGGTGAGCTAAGAGTTTTCTGCCATCTCCCCGCAAAGAACTTCAATTTAGAGAATCACCCTGGGACAAGGGAGACTTGGAGAAGTCCAGGTGTCCGGCGGAGAAGTTCCAGACACCATTAAAGTAAAAGTATTAAAGATAACTACAGCTACAATAACTTGTTAACGTATACACTATCTAAAAAGAGGTAAATTGTGACATCAAAAGCATGAACTGTGTGTGTGGAGCGGAGTAAAAGGGCAGAGTTTTTGTGTAAAATCAGAGTTATCACTGTAAAATAGACAGTTACATCTATAAGATGTTCTACGTAACCTTCAGAGTAGCCACAGAGCAAAAACCTAAAGAACATACACAAATGATAAGGAGAGGGAAATCAAAGCAATCCACTATGGAAAACCATCAATTGACAAAGGAATACAATAGCAGAAGATGGTATAAATAAGTCCTTGCCTATCAATGATTACTTTAAATATAAATAGATTAAATTTTCCAATAAAAAGGCATAGAGGGGCCAAATGGGGGGGGGGATGAGACCCAACTATGTGCTGCCCCCCATATGAACTTCAAGGACACACATAATCTCAAAGTGAAGGGAGGAAAAAAGATTCCACACAAGTAGAAACCAAAGGACAGCAAGGGTAGTGATACCTGTATCAGGCAATCTAGACTTTAGGTAAAAACCTGTAAAGAAAGAGTTTATCATATAATGGTAAAGGGGTCAATTTTTCAAGAGGATATAACAATTTAAAATATATGTGCACTCAGCATCATACATACGCCAAAATGGCATATTTGGGGGTGGTATGTTCTGCTCCTCTTCAAGTGAGCAACGGAAGTAACTCATCATGAACAAAGGCATCACATCACAAAGTATGTTGGTATTATAGCCTATCATAACATTAGAAGAGCAAGACATCCAGCTCAAGTAGAGGCAGTGGATTTGCCCTTCGTCCACCGTTTTGTTCTATTCAGACCATCAGGGGATTGAATGAGGCCAACTCCCCACAGTGCGGAGGCTGATCTTCTTTCCCCAATCTACCAATTCAAATGCTAATGTCTTCCAGAAACACCATAGACACACCCGGAGATAACGTTTTACCATCTCTCTGGGCCTAGCACACGGCCTGGCCCAAACAAGATGCTCAGCAAGTCTTTCTGATAACAATTCTCGGTAAACTAGGAATAGCATGGAACTTCCTCAACTTGATAGAGGCTATCTATATGAAGCCTACAGCTAACATACTTAATGGCAAGAAACTATAATCTTTCCAACTAGGATCAGGAACAAGGCGAGAATGTCCTTTCTTACCACTTCTCTTAAATATTGTACTACAAGTCCTTGCTAATGAAATAAGGTAAGCAAAGGAAAGAAAAGGTATACAAAGTGAGAAGGAAGACCTATAACTTTTGTCTTTGTTCCCAGGTGACATGATTGTCCATGTAGAAAATCTAAAAGTATAGACAAAAAAATCCTGGAATTAGTAACTGATTATAGCGAGGCTGCAGGATACGAAGTTAATCTAAAGAAGTCACTTTCCTATACAAGAGCAATGAGTAAATGGAATATGGAATTAAAAAGATAATGCCATTTACATTAGCACTCAAAAAATGAAATACTTAGGCATAAATCTAACAAAATTTGTACAAGATGTCTATGTGGACAACTACAGCACTCTGATGAAAGAAATTTTAAAAAACTAAATAAGAGCTATTCCATGTTCAAGTATAGAAAGACTCATTACTGTCAAGACGTCACTTCTTCCCAACTTAATGTGTAGATTCACTGCAATCCCAATCAAAATTCCAGCAAGGTATTTGATGGGGACCGACAAAAGTGATTATGACATTTATATGGCGAGGCAAAAGACCCAGAACAGCCTATACAATACTAGAAAACAAGAACACATTTGGAGGACCGATGGTATCCAATTTCAAGACTTCTTAGAAAGCTGCCCGGATCAGGATAGTGTGGTGTTGGTGAAAGAACAGACAAACAGGTAACTGAAACAGAACAGAGAACCCTGAAATGGACCCCCATATAAATATAGTCAATTACTCTTTGGCAAAGGAGCAAAGGTGGTACAAAGGGATATCTGTACACATGTGTTCCTTGCAGCATTATTTACAATAGCCAAGACATGGGAACAAAATAAACAACGGATAAAGAAAATGTGAGACACACACACACACACAAATATTATTCAGTCATACAAAAGAAGGAAATTCTGCCACTTGAGGCAACATGGATGAATCTGGAAGACATTAGGCTAAGTGAAATAAGTCAGACAGAGAAAGACAAATACTATGTGGTATCTTTTATATGTGGGATCTGAAAAATGTCAAATTCATAGAAACAGTTTAGAACAGAGGCTATCAGGGGCTGTGGGGTGGAGGAAATGGAGAGATGGCTGCCAAAAGGCACAAGGTTGCAGTTATGTACAATGAAAAAGTACATTACGTGCAGCATAATGGATACAGTTAGTAAGACCATGTTGTATACTGGGAATTAGCCAAGAGTAAATTTCAGGAACTCTCAGCTTACACAAAGGTAACTATGTGAGGAAATGGTATGTGAATTAGATTGACTGTGGTAATCATTTGTGTTGTACATCTTAAATATATACAATTATTATTAAAAAATAATTTTTAAAACCCAGCTTTCTGGGCCAAGTACCCAGGGGACTAAAAGCAGGAGCATAAGCTCAGCTTAAGACCTAGAGATTCCTACTTGATATGGACTGTTTAAAACTACTTTCCCATTAAATTTTTCTATGACAATATTTTTTGTGAAGAATCAAAAGACTCTTGTTCAGTCTTGCTGTTCAGAAGTGTTAGCCGAGGTGGCGAACATGAGATTCAGTGAGGAAAATGCGAGAAGCCATCTGCGAGGGCTCATATCTCATTCTGCTTTTGCATAAATGATGCTGAGGCCCCTTCATCTCCCTGCTGTCAGCACTGACGGCACATCCCCCCCTAGGTGACTAAACCAACCCAGCGAGAGCTCTATCACGGCTTGTCATGTTTAGCAGGGCGAAACTTCAAGGTCCCAGCGTCCTAGTCACGGAATGCAAAGTTAGCTCTTTTCCAAGCTTTAGAGTGAAGCAGGCAGGCCATTTTTTTTCTGTACAGGAAACGTTATGCTTTATTATTCCACACTTAAGTTTATCAAAAATTTACATGCAACACCAAGATTAAAATGAGTCGAAGATCTACCAACATTATATTGGCATCAGATACCTCCACATCTTAGAGTAAGTTCCAAGACCACCTAGCGTATGCTAAAAGATGAAGAATTTCTCCCAGCATTTGCGATCACCACCCTTAGGCCATTATTAGCAGTTGGAGTCGTCAGTAGAAAGGAAATTAAACAGAGTAAAACTTTTCTATCTTTGAATGCATTCTTATCCTTCATTGACAAAGATGACTGACAAGTTCAGGGATGATGAGCAGGGGGTGGAGGGATGTTGGGAAGAAGGGGGTCAGTTTCAAGGAATGCCTTACTGGAGGCAGGCCATTTTAGTTGTGCACCAAATGTAAGTCTTCCTGGCAGGAAGGAGCAAAGAGCACACAGTCTTGGGGAATTTCTATAGAAAGCCTTCCACTCCATGGTGGCTTGGGGTCAGGGAGGACTCTGCAGCCACAGTGACTGGCCATCGGCTAAAAACCACTCACGAGAAGGCCCTTCTCAAGAGTGAGAGTCAATCTCTTTTGGGAACATGGGGAAGAGGGCCCTACTCCAGGCTCTTGCGATATTTAGCTTGGGCTCCAGCCTATGTCCAAGGAGGAAGTAAACGTAGGGTGGGTCCACACCAGAACGTGGGTGTGGTAGGCTGAATCGGGGCCCCCAAAGGTGCCCACATCCCCAGTGGCAAGAACCTGTGACCATGTGACCTCGCAGGCATCCGTAGATGAGATGAAGATAAGCATCTGAATTACCTGGGAAGGACCTCCTGAGGGGAGGCAAGATCAAAACAGAGGCGAAAGTCATGTGACACCATAAGCAGAGACAGAAGGTGGCTTTGAACATGGAGGAAGGGGCAGCCAGCAGCCTCTAGATGCTGGAAGGAGCAAGACAGTCTCTCCCGGGGGACCAGCCCTGCTGGCACCTTGAGTTTAGCCCCGTGAAACTCACCTACACTTTGGATCTCTGAAACTTCAAGAGAATAACTCCGTACTGTTTTAAGCCACTGACTTCGTGGTCCTTACGCAGTGGCAGGGAGAGAGGCCCTGGGCTTGGCCACCCCTCACCCAACCCTCGGGAGGCCAGGACTAATGACTTATGTGTCCCTGGAGGTCAGGTGGTGGAACAAACAGATGTGCCACCAAAGGGCAAACCTGTGCTCAGCACAAACACGTGTGGGGTTGGGTTTCTGCCTCCTGAGGACACCACTGGACCCATGGTGGCCAGAGCTTTCCTCTCTGGGCTGTGTGTGAGGACCACGGCAGAGATGGGTGCTTGTTGCAGCCACACCCATCCAGGGAAAATGTGTGACAGCAACGAAGCAGTACCGATGGCAGAAGCACCCCTCCTAAGAATTTTACCGATCTAGAAGTTGTCTTCCTTAAAGTTAGGTATCTAGTATTAATTGCTCCATTAGGGATTCTTTGGGAGCAGGGATTAAAAAATAAATTTATTTTATCAGTTACCTCTTTGAATCTATTACAGCCCCATCTGAGGGTCCCTAACTTCTAGAGATGGCTCAGGCAGCACCCCAGATTTGAATAGGCGTGCTCCCCAGACCCACAATACACACCTGCAGCACGACTGCAGCCAGACCTGCTCAGGAAAGGGCCTCTGAACACAGGCAGAGTCCCTCTGTCCTCTACACACAGTCAAGGTCCCCTGCATATCCACACAGTTTGACCACATGACATTAAGAAGCTATTTTCACCCAGCAAAGGACACGTGTGGAGAAGTCATTTTTAAGCACGGCCGTTCTGAGTGCAGCTGTGCAGAGTTTCTAGCGAACTCTATAATTTGTGGACACAGATGCCCATTAGAATAGAGCTGCTTTAAAGTTACCTTTAGGGAGTATGTCAGAGGGGGAGACGAACCATGAGAGATGATGGACTCTGAAAAACAAACTGAGGGTTCTAGAGGGGAGGGGGGTAGGGGGATGGGTTAGCCTGGTGATGGGTATTGAGGAGGGCACGTTCTGCATGGAGCACTGGGTGTTATGCACAGACAATGAATCATGGAACACTGCACCAAAAACTAATGATGTAATATATGGTGATTAACATAACAATAAAAAAAATTAAAAATAAAGTTACCTTTAAAGAGTACACTCACTGGTTTGCTTAAAATTGGAGTCCAGTTAGGGAGCTACCTGGGTCCGCCCTGAGACTCTGAAAGGGACACATTACAGAGGAGAGAGTGGACACTGAATCTGGGAGAAGAGCTGGGCAGGGCTACTCTTGAACAAGAACGTGGTCATGATCTCAAAAAAATAATAAATTCTTCATTCACTCAGTTCACTCAGTGTACCCAGCACATGCTTACCAAGTACCCACCACATACCCCATGTTATGGCAACAGAAAATCAGTGACAGCCTTCCTCCAGCTCATGTTCTGGTGGGGAGACCGAAACAAATTAACCCTATGATGTAAGAGAATAAATGCAGTGAAGATTGTAAAGCTGGTGGGGGTGGGGGGCAGGAGGGGCTTTAGCTCTCTCGTGGGGGTGGTTGAGGTCAGGCTGTGTGAGGAGGGGTCACTTAATTGACGGGAAGGAGCCAGCCGAGTGCAGATCTGGGGAAAGAGCACCCACTAGAGGCATAGCACACGCAAAGGCCGTGAGGTGGGAATTGCATGGTGAGCTTGAGGAGCAGTAAGGAGAGCTGCTGGACAAGGGGACCAAGTAGGGCAGGGGAGGTTGGAGCTCAAAGCCCCAGGTGGGCAACTGTGGCAGACACTGCAGGCCTGACGTCAGCACCTCAGGGTGAGCATCTCCACAGTGTTGAGAACAATTTTGCAGCAGTGAAAGTAGGGCAATTGCTTCCCAATGTGGATGGGGAACTCACCATGAGCTGGGACTGTCCTGAGTACCTAACAGAGAACTTCTCATATGACTTCCCTGTAGGAGGCACAAAGGCAACCCCATTTTATAGAGGAGGGGAGTGGGGATGAGGAAGGTCAAATGATTTTCCCACAGTTCCTCAGTTAACAAGTGGTGACATCAGGATCTGAACCCACATTTGCTGTTACACACTGCGCAATACCACCTACACCTTGGTTCACACACTGCTAGTGATGAGAAGCCCTTCACCTTGCCCCTTGCCACCCCGATGGGGAGCCGAGTGTCTGCCTTATGGGAGAGCCTTCCTCCCGGAGCTCTGCCACAGTGTACCCTCAGACACGGTGTGAGCTGCTTGTGGCCAGACAGGCACGTGTAGCTGCGCAGACCCTCGAGCTGCAGAACTCCCTGGGAGGCAGGACCTCTGCTTTGCCCAGTTCTGGGGGCGCCCTCCATGGAGGACACTGTGTGATGCTGCCTTCTGAGCTTTGGGATGCAGTGACCCGTGCCCACCACAGCTGGGAGCAGGAGGGGAAGCGGAGCTGAGCGTTGATTCCCTTGCAGGGCCGTCCATCTCAGTGGATTTTTGCCTCAGGCACCCTCCAGCCTCTCAGCTTGGCCAGAATGAGTGGCCTGCGATGAGCAGTGTTGGGTCCCTGGCCCCCCAGGTGAGCTCACCTCGGACAGTGATGGTCCAGGACGAATGTATGGTGCACCCAGAGGTCAAGGGACAGCTGTGGGTGGAGGGGATGCTGAAGAGCCATCTTCCCTGTAAGAGAGGACATAGGAAGACCCCTCTCCTGCCCACCCTCCTTCGCCCCCCGGGAGACTGCTGTGTCCAGCAGCACGCCAAGAGGACTGCACACCCCAGGGCCACGCACAGCAGAGCTGGACCGCTAATCACACTGTGGGTCTCAGCTCCCACATCTGGCCATACTTCTCATCACTGCTCACACCAGCAGCAATGAGACACACGGTCCCCGGCACCGGGAGGCTTCCAAACTGCCAAGGGCTAATTTTGAAGTTAAATATGATCAGAAACAGCAGAAACAGGACTGACTCAGAGATTCACAGAAAGCAGGGAAACAAAAGGCTTCCAGTGGGTACCTTAACGTTTACAACACTGTTCATCCATCAGAACTGCTGATGGAGAGGCTGCTGGATTTCTTCTGGGCGCTGGGGTACAGCCAGTGGTAAGGCAGCCTTGAACACCTCACCCTGATGGGGATTACCAGGCCCCAAGGAGTGAGATCACACGCCCACGCTCATGACTCAGGCTGACTCACAGTTAAGGTACGGGCAAACCTGCACACACACCTAGCGCAGTCCCAGGGGTCATGTCACCCAGGACCTACTGGGGACGGAGGGCCCCAAAGCCAATGAGATGGGCCAGTAGAGACCAGCTTCCCAAGAAGTCATGTCAGAGCTGCTGATGCTGGAATTGAAGGTCACTCTCGAGGAGCTGAGAGAGAACCTTCAAGAGCCCACGGGTGGTTCCTGGGGGCCCACTCTTCTCCCAGAAATGTGTCCTCTGGATTGGGTACAAACCCACATTCCACTTGCTTCCCCCTGGCCATCACCCCGCATCCACAGCTGGAGCTGCCATCAGCGCCCTTGACCTGAGGCTGCCCTGCCCTGGCCCAGTTGACAGCCTCCAGGGCGGAAGGAGCCTCGTCGTGGGTGTTCATCTTCTTCCTCGGCATCCTGGGGAAACTGCACGTCTCACCTCATCTCTGAACTGCCCCGACGCCTGCAGAAAGCCCAAGTGGTGGTTATGGTGGCAGAGAGAATGCAGAGGGTCCAAAAGATGAATCCCTCATCTGGGGTCATGCAGGTGCAAACAGAAGGAGCTAAAATGCCCAGTATATTCATCCAAGGAAGATTCTCCCTCAGAACCGGAGAGCCATGACTGCAACCCCCAACTCTGTTCAAGAATGTAAATCGATGACATTTATTTAGTACCATTTCTTGAGTACTCACTATGAACTAATTGTTGCTTCACACACTTTCTATCAGTTACTGTAGTATAATCGGCCCCCACCCCCCACTGGCCTCACGAAGCGGGTGCTGCTGTAGCTCACACAGACGAAGAGCCTGGAGTTCTGAGAGCTGATGTATCTCACTGAGGCCTGACCCACCTCTGATGTGGACTCCAGGGCTGGGTGTGGGCCTCCCAGGCTTGCAGGGCCCACCGAGGGCCAAGCCCTGGGTCTGACCCAGGTTATCACAGGAGTATGAGCCAGAAGTGTCAGGCCCTCCAGGACCCATGGAGCTAAGCCCAGCAATCACTGAACATGATGAAGGTACTGGAGTTAATATCTAAGTGATAGAGACCGGGTCTAGAAGAGAGAAGTAATCTAAAGTCAGAAAGAATTATAAGAGGAGAAAAGGCAAACGGCAGCAGAATCTGAGGAGGAATGGGCTGCTTCCTGAACTGCCCCAGACAGGGTGGCCGGAGCCTCCCCACATCTGTGCACCCCAGGAATGGGCTCAAAGGACAAATCCAGGGCCATGGAGAGCTGAGGCGTCTCCCGAATCAGCAAAGAAGACACCTTAGTGAAGGTGCACGGCAGGCGGGGGGGGCTTGTTCTAGCCAGGTTCACCGGCCGATGGAGGCGGAGCCTGGAGTCAACCCCACCTCTTTCGGAGTTACTGACCACCTGAGGCAGTGTCCTCCCCGTCTGATAAAGGAC
This sequence comes from Eumetopias jubatus, assembly GCF_037043125.1. Taxonomy (NCBI): domain Eukaryota; kingdom Metazoa; phylum Chordata; class Mammalia; order Carnivora; family Otariidae; genus Eumetopias; species Eumetopias jubatus. The sequence goes on along the minus strand of NW_028274818.1, from coordinate 111,302,521 downwards.
GACTAACTCTCCTTCCTTCTTTAGATCACAGGAGTGGTGGGAATATACACCACCCTTCCTCAGGATGATGACACACATGCACACAAGGTGTCTAGGTAAACCAGGTGTCCCAGTAGAGGGGAGCGGAAGGAATCCTTTCTCCAGAGAAAAGGAGACACCTGTTTCCGGCCAGTCTTCCCGGGCATCTCTCCTGCTGGGACTGGAGTCAATAAGGGTGAAGCAGGTAGATGTCCAGAGCAGGCGAGCGGACAAGCTGAGTCTGAGAGCTGCCTGGAGAGGCCTTGCCAGTGCCCTCTGTGCAGGGATGTCAGCCCACCTGCTCGCACAGGACTGTCCCTTATCTGGGGCCACAGGGCTCATGGCCCATTTCCACCCGCACCACACACCTTTCACCTCATTTCCTCAGCTTCCCCCCTCCAACCAGCTGTCAGGAGGCCTTCCTATCTGCCCCTTGGCTGAGCATTTGCACAGACAAATCTCCTGGGGCCAGCCCTGGGGCTCTCCCAGACCCTACCCTTTGTGAGCGCCCACAGCAGCTTTCCCGCCGAAATGCTGCAGGAACCCCTGGCAGCTCCATACCAACAGGCTGCAGGGAAGGGTTGGGTCCCGTGTCCTTCTCTGTCTTGCTTCCGACCTACATCTGCGACTAACCAGATGGTGACCAAAGGTCCGTGAGGACAGAGATGTCCATGGAAATGGGATGGGATTCAGGAAGCCTGAGCAAGAGAGGGCATCACACTCGAAGGGAAAAATACCACCTTCCACAAACATTCAGGACAGTGAACTGCTTGTCGCCCCAACTTGCTGTTAGGGTGGAGCAAGGGCCTGGCAGGAAGTGAGCGGATGGGAGATGTCCGTGGGAACACCCAAGAGCCCAACTTCCTCCTGCTTAGCCCTTCTCCCGATCGGATGTATTAGAGACCACGGCGTGGCCTCCCTCCTACACCCTTCATGACCTGCTTCCCACCGTGGTAATTGAAACTTGTAACTTGGCCTTGATCAATAAAGGCAGTGGAGAAGATTTACACATTCAATTTTCACAAGAGGGCAGAAACAAGCAGGGATCTCTGCAGAGCTTTATCTGGACCCCTTCTAAAGGAAACAAGGGGTCTGGGAGCAGCATCAGAGGCAAGAGATGAGCAATTTCCTTTTCCCTGTGGGATTTATGCTAGCAAGTTTGCAAATTGAAAATGCATCCGCTACCACCAGTCTTTACAGCACTCGACTGCAAAGTGGGATGTTCGTCCTGTCGCTATTTTAAAACCGGTCTCAGGGTTGGGAGTACCTGCCCGAAATCGTCTTGGACTTAATTTTGCATGACGATGTGACAAAGCGTGTCAGGAGGAGAAAAGAAGAAAATGCTGGCAAAGGAGAAGAGGCCCTAAGAGGGACCCAGAGCCAGTCTGGGCCCCGAGAAGCATAAAGCATGGGGCTGGAGGCGGAAGCCAGACAGGAGTGGGTGTGGACGTGCTATCCGGAGAGACCACAGGGAAGCCGAGGCGTGAGAGGAGGCACAAGGCTGTGATTACAGCCCTTGGGGCCCTGTAGGGACGTGGCCTTGTGGAGGCTGCTCCTTTGCTGGGGTGACATTTGCCCTGAGCGTGATCTTTCTGCGGCTCAGCCCACGGCCAAGCACCTCCCCACCCCTTCCTTCCCTTCTCCCCATGATGTCTGGCACAGATGAGGAACCAAGGAAGTGAGGGCATATGGTCAGCCTGTAATAAAACCCGGGGCCAACGCGACGGTTTCCTAGGGCACACTCACACGTAGGCACACACACGCTTACACACACTCACGCATGCCCACACACAGAAACACACTCACACTCACATTCATGCCCACCCTCCACAGGCACACACACTCACTCACACACATCTGGATCTGGCCACAGCCTGGACTCGGCTCATGGGCTGACGTGGACCCTGCCACGGGGTGAGGGCTGGGTTGGCAGTCTGGGCCACTCAGATGTCCCGGCCCTGAGCCTGGTCCAGCTGAGACCCTCGAAGGTGTCCTGCCTCATGCAGCCCATTTCAAATTACAGCTGCTGTGATCTCCAAGAAACCAGTTTTTTAAAAAGCTAAGCTACTTACTTTTCATGCTTTTGTGAAATTCCGTAACACAGAGCAAATCAGACTTGGTTTTCAGCAGCATTTTCTCCCTGCAGAAAGATGCCCAGCCCCCCGGCACCTGTCACTGTTTCTTCTGACGGGGAGCACAGCTGGATGGTGCTGGAGCCTCACTGCCCAGCACGGTGGCAGGCCGTCCCTGATGGCCACATGAGCACGTGGTGGCTGCTCCCAGTGCGTCCTCTCAGCCGTGTTTCAGCTGACGTGAGCCGTCCTCCATAAGGGTCAGAAAGTGGGGAAAGTTTCGTGTCCAAACCTGTAGTCTGTTGGGTTCAGTTTTGGGGGAAGTGTCTCCATCCCTTCCTTCCCCTACATGTGTACTTGCACTAAGCCAATCACTCACGGTGGCTGCCTCTCTCACATGCAGAAGCCGTGCTGGCCCTGAGGACGCGTGGTAAACACGGTGACCGCATGGCCAGGCCACCGCTCCGGTCAGTGTGGGACCTGGCTCAGAGCAAGGCCACGCATTCCTGGGAGGCGGCAGAATCCTGCAGAGCGGTCAAAACCAGAGGCTGGGGGTCCCAGCTCTGCTGTTCACCCACCACAGGGTCCCCGACTGCACCAGCCCGTCCAGGCAGCACGGCTAATGCCAAGCCCCTAGGACTTTGTGAAAACCGAGGGACGGGCCACACTCAGCAAGTGGCAGTGTCACCAGCCCATAGAGGCACTCGGAGAGGAGCTCCAGTGGAGACTCGGGCTCCAAGTGGTAAGTGGCTGAGACACTAAGAGGGTTCCTGTCTGAGCTGGCCTGGCTGGGCCCTCAGCCTAAAGCACCCAACTCCAAGGAGCACCCCAGCCTCCAGGCTCCTCCCACCTAGAGAAGCGGGTCTGGCTCCTTCCTGAGGCCACTGTGGCTGTCTCCTCCCACCACACATGCTGGGGAAACACAGTCAAAAGCGTCACCTGCAGAGGGAAAGAGCAGTTGGGACCACAGCACTCATGGCCATGGCCATGTGACAATGAGGGAGGAGCCTGAATTGGGCAGTCCAGCGCCATTCCAACAGCCTTGTGCTCCGCCCTCTGACCCGTGGGCCTCTGACCAGCAGCAGGCCCAGTGACCTGCCCCCCCACCAGCTGTGCCGGCTGAACGGGCCCCCAACAGCCCCTGCGGGTGAAGCAGGCGTGGTGGGTAGTTGGGACCCTCCCTCCCGGGTCCTCCCCGTCCCGACCCACAGCTAGGTGAGCTGCATCTGGAGGGACTGGAGCACGGAGGGTCTCCCCAGGCACTCATGGATGGGAAACCAGAGGATGGGGTCTGTTACGGCCCCTAGGAAATGTAAACTGCCCGTTCCAAAGTTTGGTTTCCAGGAGAAGTGGGCTTGCTCATGTGTTCCTCAGTTCCTCGTTTCTTCACTTAGTGTGTTTATCTACACCAGACTCTCAGGTCATGCAGGGATTGTGGTAAAGCCCCCAAACTCTCTCAGGGTCCTGCTCCTGCCCTAGGCTGCAGATGCCCCTTGTTACTGACAAGAAGCCCTCACCAGGTGGTCCGGGTGGCCACTTTGCTCAAAGTGCAAGCTCAACTGTCATCAGACACCTCTGCTCAGGGGGACCTGGCCCCACACATGAGATGATCACCTGCCCACCATTCCACAGACAGTGAGAGGTCAAATTACGGACTGATTGCTTGGGAAGAAATGGCTCCCTCCCAACAGACCCCTGTGAGTGACCATTAGAAGGAAAGTGGCCCCCAGGAGCCTTGGTGGTCTTTCCAGCCAGAGGGTGGAACCCCAGTTGTCTGTGTCAGCCCGCAAAGCAAAGGCCTTCACTGTGGAGAGAGCAAGGCTGGTGTTTTGAATACACCTAATCGCGTCGTCTCCTGCTGGGCGGCCAGTCTCCCAGCTCTGGTCCTGGAGCAGCCCTCTGGAGAGGCCCGTGCATGCTTTTTAGCTGGCTGCAGTCAGTACCATCACGGTACAGAGGCAGAAGGGTCTGTCCTCCCTCTGCCTGGTGCAAGCATGCAGTATGTGTGTGTGTGTCAGAGTGTGGGGGAGGGTGGCAGCACCCCAGCCCGCAGGAAGGCCAGCCCAGCCGGGAGAGCCCCTGCTGCAGACCCCATGAGGTCCTCCAGAGCGGGCCTGGCTCTCACTTAGCATGTTTCTTCCCAAATCCTTCTCTCTGATTTTATCCTACAGAGGACCTGAGCTTTTACATCAAAATCCAAGAAGCTATTCCTTTGTCCTTACTTTCTGCTGACATAGCTGTTTCCTAAGGCACCCAGCCCAACTGCTTGAAAAGAAGGAAGAGCGAAGGGGTGGAGCAGTAGCTGGTGGGTAAAAGGAGGAGGAAACTTGGATTAAATCTTAAGCCAGGTTGCCTGGAGATTATACCGTGTCTGATGATCCCTGCCTTTCTGATTGGCTCATTCTGCTCTCTTGTTTGCTTTGTAGCTTATCCTGGGATGGGATTCGGGTGTCCCCACCTCGTCCCTGATGAGAGGAGCCGAGAGCTCTCAGCATCTGAAGCCCAGGCTGGGGTCAGCTGTGGGTCTGAGCAGGGGCCCTCCCTTGCCTGGTGCTGGATGTGCAGCAGGATGGGGTGGGAGGGGGCAGGGCTGTGACCCTGCTGCCCTGAGTTCAGACAGCCGCTCCAGCCTCTCTGGTGCCTGGTCTAGAGGCTGGGCCCTCAGCATGAAGCTCATAACTCCAAGGAGCGCCCCAGCCTCCAGGCTCCTCCCACATGGGTAAGACTGGTCTGGCTCTTCTTGGCTGCAGCAGCCCACAGACTGGAGACCTGGTGAGTCAGTGCATCAGCCGCTTCTTCTCCCCATGTACAGCTCTGCCCTGCAAACCCAGAGCTGTGGACACCAGGGGAAGCATCAGGGTCCTTGGCCTGCCCGGGTCAGGTGTGATTGTCCAGGCCCCGAGCTCAGACTCGGCACCTCAGGCAAGCAAGGCAGGATGCCACCGAGAAGGCCAGCTGGGCCCCGCCAAAGCCACCACCCTGTCCATGGACCCGCAGAGCCCCAGGACAGCAGAGAGGTCACCTGAGGAGGGGCCAGTCCCTGGGCACCGCTGGTTCCACTGGGGTCTCCACATCAGCCTGGATCGAGGAATCAGATTCTTCCTACAAAAGCCTTGGTGGGACTGGCTGGCCCTTGGTGTCTTGGGAGATAAAAGAGGCAAATCCTGCCAGTTATTTATTTCCCTCAAATACAAAGAGAATGAGACCCATCAGCACGTGGAGCGGACTACAAAGTTTGTGTCCCCTCCCCCCGCCCCCACCAAGGAGGTGCTTTTGTTTTGCTGCAGGGAGGAGTTTGTGCTCGTCAGAGGGTGGCCAAATACCGGCTCTGCTGACCCGAACGCTGGAGGGTCTCCCGGGACCGGGGTCAGACACTGTCAGCCCCACACGGCCTGTGGGAGCAATGGGCAGGGGCCAAGGGTCTGCTCTCCGGTGTTTCCTTCTGAGCCCCCTGTCTGCTCAAGAGCTCTCTGTATGCCTGATGCAGAGTCTCCACAACGCTTGGGGTTCTGACCCAGGCATCCGGGCCTGTGGCAGGCTCTGCTGCCTCCCAGAGGCCCTGTCCTGTCCAAGTCCCCCTGGGGTCACCTTCCTGCAGACTAGCACTTGGATCCTCCCCTCTCCATTGCTGATGGAAACTGGCCACCAACAAGTCCAGCAGGAGTCCTGATTGGCTTTTGGGGAGCAGAGGCCCGAGTGGGACCTGGAGAGGGGGCAGGAGGCCCCCAGGAGAGAGGCAGCCGGACATATGCGCTCTGGGGCTACAGAGGAAACGACTCCTACCTGCTGCCCCAGAGCTCCCAAGGCCCATCTCTGGCCTTGTTCTGGAAGTCACACCCAGTGGAGGCTGCAGCTGCCTCTGGCCAAGGGCATGTGTGTGCCTCTGCATGTGTCTGTGTGTGTGCGTGTGTCTGTGCGTCTGCGAGTGTCTGTGCGTCTGCGTGTGTCTGTGCGTCTGCGTGTCTGTGCATCTGCGAGTGTCTGTGCGTCTGCGAGTGTGTGCGTCTGCGTGTGTCTGTGCATCTGCGAGTGTCTGTGCATCTGTGCGTCTGCGAGTGTCTGTGCGTCTGCGTGTGTCTGTGCCTCTGCATGAGTCTGTGCGTCTGCGAGTGTCTGTGCATCTGCGTGTGTCTGTGCGTCTGTGCGTCTGCGTGTGTCTGTGCGTCTGCGAGTGTCTGTGCGTCTGCGAGAGTCTGTGCATCTGTGCGTCTGCGAGTGTCTGTGCGTCTGCGTGTGTCTGTGCATCTGCGAGTGTCTGTACGTCTGCCAGTGTCTGCCTCTGCATGAGTCTGTGCGTCTGCGAGTGTCTGTGCGTCTGCGTGTGTCTGTGCGTCTGTGCGTCTGCGAGTGTCTGTTCGTCTGCGAGTGTCTGTGCGTCTGCGTGTGTGTGTGTGTGTGTGTGTCTGTGTCTCTGCCTGTGTGTTTGTCCATCCGCCTGTGTCTGTGTGTCTGCGTGTGTCCGTGTGTCTGTGTGTGTCTGTGCGTGTGCGTCTGCGCGTCTGCGAGTGTCTGTGCGTCTGCGTGTGTCTGTGTCTCTGACCTGTGTGCGCCTGTGTGTCTGTTTGCCTGTGTCTGTGTGTCTGCGTGTGTCTGTGTCTGTGCGTGTCTGTGCGTCTGCGAGTGTCTGTGCGTCTGCGTGTGTCTGTGTCTCTGACCTGTGTGCGCCTGTGTGTCCGTTTGCCTGTGTCTGTGCGTCTGCGTGTGTCTGTGTCTGTGCGTGTCTGTGCGTCTGCGAGTGTCTGTGCGTCTGCGTGTGTCTGTGTCTCTGTCCTGTGTGTGCCTGTGTGTCCGTCCGCCTGTGTCTGTGTCTACTTGTTCACGGGACAATCAGAAACCACAGAGCTCAGGCCCTTCTCCGTCTGGCCTGCTGTTGAGGCCACAGGGAGGTCAGTGTCTTGGAAAACGAGCCCCACAGGACCTCTGACTCAGAGCCACTTCCTCCTGCCCCCGCCCGCCCCCATGGCTGGGAACACAGGCGCCCACAACTCAGACTCACAGCCTGACTCACCCACCTGCTTGTCTCTAGCTGGATCGGGTCCTGGGAAGGGTGGTCGAGGACACAGGGAAGAGCTGTGAGGAGGCGGGTCCCATGGTCTCTCAGGGCCTGCAAGGAACGGACCCCTGCAAAGCCCTCTCTGCCTAACGCCCAGACAGCCGGGAGGAGAGGGGTGACTGATGGCTCCCCAGATGGACACACACACAGCCATGGCTTCACATCTGCTGCTCCTGGTGTGAGTGTCTCATCTTTAATTTCCCCCTCACTTTCGTTATGGTGATTTTTCATTGACAGGTTTTTAGTGTATTTGAAAGTATTAGCCTCTATTTTATAGTTAGAGTTCTTTATAGCATATTTAAGAAACGCCTACTCCAAGGTCCCAAATAATTCACTGACACTTTGCAGGCAAAGTTTTTAAGAACACCCCTGATTTTAAACCCTGGGTCCACGTGGAGCTGATTCTGCGTATGTTGGGAAGTAAGGGCCCTATTTCTTTTCTCACACCTAGTGATTTCTCTGTTCTTGCAGGAAGGAAAACCCCACAGGAGAACAGGGCAGTCGGATCCAAAAAGATCCTTGGAGAAGGACAAAGGGCTCCCAGCCCAGACATCCACCCTGGGCAGGGCCTAATGTCTTGGGAGATGTGAAATTCTCCAGAATGATTCCAGAGTGGGGTTGGATTGATTTCAACCCACTGTAATCCAAAGACTAAACATGAGAAGCCCTTTCTTCCGGGGGCAAGTGTGCGGTTTTCACAATCCGCTCCATGCCATGGATGCCAGACTTTGGTGGTTCTTCTTTTTCCTTCCACCGACAAGGTCACGGTAGGAGGCTGTGGGCCCCAAGCTGAAGAGAGGTATGTGTGTGTTTCTGTATATGTATGCATGTGTGTCTGTGTGTCTAACATGTGTGTGCATCTGTGTGCATGTGTGTGCGCATGTGTGCGTGTGTGCCACTGTGTCTCTGTGTGTCTGTGTGTGCATGTGTGTACCTCTGTGTCTGTGTGTGCATGTCTCTGTGTGTGCACGTGTGCACCTGTGTCCCTGTGTGCATGCGTGTGTGCATGTGTGCCCCTGTGTCTCTGTGTGTCTGTGTGTGTGCATGTGTGTATCTCTGTGTCTGTGTGTGCATCTCTGTGTGTGTGCATTTGTGTACCTGTGTCTCTGTGTCTCTGTGTGTGCACGTGTGCACCTGTGTCCCTGTGTGCATGTGTGTGTGCATGTGTGCCCCTGTGTCTCTGTGTGTCTGTGTGTGTGCATGTGTGTATCTCTGTCTCTGTGTGTGTGCATTTGTGTACCTGTGTCTCTGTGTGTCTGTGTGTGCACGTGTGCACCTGTGTCCCTGTGTGCATGCGTGTGTGCATGTGTGCCCCTGTGTCTCTGTGTGTCTGTGTGTGTGCATGTGTGTATCTCTGTCTCTGTGTGTGTGCATTTGTGTACCTGTGTCTCTGTGTGTCTCTGTGTGTGCACGTGTGTACCTGTGTGTCTCTGTGTGCGTACCTCTGTGTTGTGCATCTGGGTCTTTGTCTGTGTGACAAAGCTGCTGGCGGGAGGATTTTCCACTCCAGACCTGGTTAGGCCCATTCTCCATGAGTGTGGAGACACCGGGCCCCACATCTGTGTGCCCGGGGGAGTGGGTGAGGGTGGGGAGCCAGAGGGCAGACCCGGGGGGCCTCACGTGGGGCATCTGCTCCCAGAGCCACACTATTTTCCCTTTGGAGGAAGATTCTACCTCCCCAGCCGGGAATTCAGTTCTGGGGAGCTTCACCTTGGGTTGAAACCAGAATCTTCTCTGTTTTAGAGGCAGGAGCAGGTCCCAGGCCCGGGCAACGAGCAGCCTGTTTCACACACGCTGTAGCGTCTGCCCCACCTGGATCCTCCCCAGCTCCTCAGCAGGCCTGGGAGTCCATCAGCAACAGCAGCTCCCCTCCCTCAGGCACCCTCTCTCCTCCAGGACAGCCTCACAGCCCCGTCCACCCCCTCAGAGCCCCCTCCACTGTTGCTCAGGCAGGACGGTCCATGGCACTGTCCCTTCCCTTCCCTCCTCCCCTGCGCCCCGCCTTCGATGGCTCGGAAGAGGCCCACATCTAGCTCTGCCATCTCCAGCCGCTCACCCTCCTCTCTTGGGTGGGACACACAGCACCTGCTACAACAGGGTAGCCTTGGGAGCAGGTCCCCAGGGAGAGGGTGTCCAGGCACCCATCCCCAGGACCCGGGCGAGACCCCAAAGTACATGAGGCAGAGAGAAGAGATGTCTGAGTTAATGGTTGTGAGCCCACAGCATAATCTTTGTCCCTTGTGCCATTGAAACCCCTCCCCCCAGAAAGCCCCTCTCCACACACAGGCTGGAAGCGCTTCCTAATGAACTGTTTACTGCGAACACCTTTCACTTTCAACCTCAGCCCTGGAATTTAACCTGGTATTTGAAGCAACAGTACAGAGAGGGGGAGCTCTGTTAGCCAGCAGGACACTGACAAGATCAAATTAAGTCATGCATTTTAACTCCCTTGCCTGACTGGGCTCGCCGCTGGAGGAAGGGAGTGAGAACCTGCAGCTTTCCGCAGTTTGTCTGCACACTCCAGAGTTTTACTGATCAAACGCCACAGAACCGTGACCATGAAGGGTGCCCCAAGCAAGTCATTACAGGTGGAGATCCTGAATGCCCATCTTTGGCAAATACAGACAGAAGCTGCCAGGCGGAAGAGGTTTGTTTCTACAAAAGGGGAATTAATTTCATTTAGGGGGTTCTCACTGATAGACCCCAGGGCAGGGGATGCCTCTGGCCGCCCAGCAGGACCATCCCACATGTGGCCCCGAGAGAATGTGCTCAATGCCCCAGAACTGTTCATTTCAAAAAGGCTAAGAGAAAATTTTATGTTATGTGAGGTTTTTTACCACAATTTTTTTAAATGTAATAAGTAAAAAAAAAAAAAAAAAGCTGCTACAGAATGATAAGGTTTGAAAACCAATCTTTATATTATGTACGTATTTTAATAGCATCAAATAGGCTTCCTCTTTAAAGACACCACATCTAGGATGGTGGTCACCCTTGGGGAGGGGTGGAGGTGAAGCGGAGATCAGTGAGGAGGGCTCCAGGGGCGGAGGTATGTCAGCTGCACCTGCAGTGACCAGAACCTACAGCCAGCCCCAGGTCCCTGTCCTGTCCGGGGGCACGTAACGCAGAAGTGGCCCTGCCCCTTGGGCCAGGGGTGTGGGGCACGCCTAGGAGGGAGGGACATCACCCTACCCATGTTCCTATGCCAGTTTGAGGTGAAGACCCCACAAAGGATGTGGGCAGAGACTGCCTGTCTCCTTGACACTGCACCCCTTCATCTCCCCACAGTGTTCTAGAGGTGATTTTCAGATGAACCTGGAAGGCGTGGGCAGCACGCACATAAGCGGGAGGCTTGGACATGTTGTAAGATAAGATCGGCAAAAATTCTCCTGCGTGGAGCTCCAGGCTGATCCCAGACTGGATTGACAGGCTCACTGTCGGGGTCTTCCACCCATCCCCTCTCCTCTGGTGCTGGAGCTCAAGCCCAGTTTCCCCTCTGGCTTCCCACTCATGGGACAGGAAGACCCACTGGGGAAGGCCCATGGTTCCCTGTAGTGAAGTGAACATGGGCTGCTGAAGTTGCCCCTGGTCAACAAGCCCTGCAGCGCTCCTGTGGTCATAGTCCCAGGCTGGGGCTTCCCAGGCTCCCGGAGGACAAAGCCGGCAGGGTGGTGCTCCACAAGCACAGACATTGCTGGGCGTCCATGCCCTTCTCGATTCTCCAAGAGGGGATGTGGCGGCACTCCGGACTCACCCACCACTGGGCAGGCCACTTGACCCCATGGGCTGCAGATGCTTGCCTTCTGCAGAATGTGCTGAGGCGCTCCCCTTTGGGGATTAAAGGCCCTGGGTAACCCTCATAGGCGATCAATAAATGCATCGGGAACCTCTCCAGTGAGAGACGGTCCTTTACTGTTCAGCATCCCTTGGGCCCTACTACAGAGGCCCCGAAAAGGTGGGTATAAGGGCACCTCCAGTTTTCAACGTAGCCACTGCATAAGGCTCAGCAAAAGGGCTTCGACATCTTTTGGGACCAGCACCTGCTTGGTGAACACTCCATCATCTGCATCCAATCAAGTCGGTCCCCACTGCTGACCCAGGAAGATGGGGTCGGGAAGCTGCCACTAGGCAGCCTCAGACAGCACACCTTCATCTGGTCCATGGGATCCTGCCTCTGTTTGTCAGGTCAAAGGGCCCCAAATGGTGTGCTCTGTCACCCCTTCCCTCTCCCCAGACCCAAAGAAGCTGAAGGGCTACCCTCTACCTATCCTCCGGGACCTGGGTGCGGGCCACCTCGGCTTGAGGTTGCCACCTGCTGTCTCTACTCGTCTATCTTCCAAGCCCTGCACCACTGAGGGAACCACAGGGAAGCCAGAACCTGGTACTTGTCACAGGGTGGTTAGGGGCGGGAATCAGGAGCAACTCAAGCCTGCTCAGAATGAGAGCCACACTCAGGTACCAAAAGGAGAGACGGAGGGTCAAGGATGCATCAGGAGGGCTGCATGGAGCGAGAGGCTTGAGCAGGGTCAGCTGGGGTGGGAGGGAGGATAGGGTTGCTCCCAGGTGGAGAGGGCCAGTGACAGAGACACACGTGATCATGACCCAGACCAGGGAGCTGACCCGCCCTCATCATGACCACGTAGCCAAGGGATGTGAGCTCAACCGAGCCTCGGTTGTCTTGTCTGTAAACTGCCTCGGGACGAGTGCCGAGTGCCCCTCGGCACACACTCAGAGCTGTTGTTCACTGAGCAGTCAACAGACCACAGGCTCCATGCTCCTGGGCAGGAGAATGGAGACATCATGATGGGTACTGTTTCTTATTAGAATTCCAAAACTCTCCAAGTAATAGATGGCTCAGCCACCCCATATGTCTATGTAATAAGTTATCTCCAAACTTGATGGGGAACTCAACTGAGTCCACTCAGGCTGCTGGAACAGAACATCACAGCCTGGGTGGTTTACAAACAACAGACATTTATTTACCACAGTCTGGAGGCTGGATATCCAAGATCAAGGAACCGGCAGGCTTGGTGTCGGGTGAGGTTCGCCGACCGTGACTCCTTGTGTGTCACCCGGCGTGGTGGAAGGGGTGAGGGCGCTTTCTGGGGCCTATGTTATAAAAGTGCTAAGCTCCACCCCATGACCTAATCACCCCAAAGGCCTCACCTCCTAACAGCATCACACTAAGGATTGGGTCTCAAGATTTGAATTTAGGGAGACACAAACATCAGGTCTGTGGCAGACCTCTTTTCTCTCATCAATACACTGGGTGCGGAATCTATTTACAAAGTGGATTACTGTGGGCCAGGCCAGGCTCAATTAAGTGCCCCCTGCCTTCTCTCCTAGTTCTGACACGAAGCCAGGATGACAAATGTTGTGCCTGAGGATCCAGCGTGGGGACATTCTGCACATCGGTCGCCTCCCTTTCTAGGAAGACTGCTCCTCACTGGGGCATGGGGCACAGGGACCTCCCACACCCCTGCCTGCCTGGCCCCTTACCATTCCCAGGAGGTCCAGGTGGTGGCTCTGGCTCAGGGCAGGATCCTGCCATTAGTGAGAGCTGCTTCTTACCTTGCCCCTTCCTCCCTGGGCCCCCATCTGGACCTGTGATCCAGGGAGGAAAGGCACCTGGAGCTCCAAGGACCTGTGGTCCAGAAGGTGAGCTGAGTGGAGAGATGTGGCCTGCGTCTCGGCCGTGTGCAGACCCAAACCTGGGAAGGATTCAAAACAGTAAAAATCCCTTTTTATTTTTCTCCTTGCATTTACTTCTGGAATTCCTTACACAGCAGCTTAGGAATGGGTCAACATTCCAACTGACTGCCATCTTCTCCTGGTGTGGTGACATTCATGATACCATCTAGGTACCCCAAGAGGACATCTAGAAATGTGGTGCTGAGCAGAAATTCTAGACTTGGGTGCCTTAGAATCTAGCTCTGAACCAGCCAGGTGTCTTGGAGCAATTTTCCCAGGTCCTCTGTAGGTCTGTTTCCTCGGGTATAGAGTGCAAATTCTAGAAGCAAATCTAAAGCATGAAGCAGTGCCCAGCACATTCTAAGCTTCTCCTCAGTGAATGTCAGGCATCAGATGAGGGAAGGGAGGCCATTAGCTTGAGAGCCAATTAGTATCTTTCCATCAAGGAGCTCAGACACAAAGTCTGATGAAAAAGGCACAGTAACTGTGGACTTCAATGACACACTTCCACTCGACGACAGAGGAACTAGGCTGAGGATCCAAAGGAAATACAGGATTTGAACAACACTATAAGCCACCTTAACCTGTGTGCAACTGCAGAGCCCTTGGCCAACAGAAGAATACACAGTCTTTTCAAGCACACAGGGAACATTCTGCAAGACAAACCATATGTTAGGCAACAAAACAAGTCTCAATACATTTAAAGGGATCGCAATCATACAAAGTAGATTGTACATCCACAAGAGAATTAAAGTAGACATCAATAACTGACGGAAACCTAAACATTCACAAAAATGTGGAAATCTAACAACATATTCCTATTTAACCAAATGGATCAGAGAAGAAATCATGAAGGAAATTAGAAAATACTTTGAGATGATAGACTTTACAAGAAAACTGCAAACCAAATCCCCTAAGCACATAGATGCAAAAACCTTCCACAAAACACTAGCAAACCAAATCTAGCAACAGACAAGAAGGGTGTATACAAGGACCCAGCAAGATTTACCCTAGAAATGCATGATTGATTCTACATCCAAAATTCAATCAGTGTAGCACACCATCTTGGTAGACAAGAACAGAAACCACACTCAGAAGAAAACGTAGAGGAAATCTTCGTAGCCTTCAGTTAGGCAATGAGAAATCACACTGCATCAGAATTAAAATCTTTCACACTGCAACCAGTACCATCAATAAAGCAAAAAGACAACCCATAGAAAGGGAGAAAATATTAGCAAATCAAACACCTGATAATGGACTTGTATCCTGAATGCATAAGAGACACTTAGAACTTGGTAACAAAAAGCAAGTAACCCAATTTAAAACTGGAAAAAGGTTTTGAATAGGCATTTCTTGAAAGAAGATGTACAAAGGGCCAAGAGCACATGAAAAGATGCTGAACCTTGTTAGTTATTAGGGAAATGCAAATCAAAACCAGGCTGAACTACATCTTCCCACTCTGAAGTGAGATGGCTACTCTTCGAACAAGAGGACGTCGTTGATGTTGGCAAAGACGGAGATGTTGGAGCCCTCCTATGTGGCTGGTGGGGTAGGACACTGGTGCAGCTGCTGTGGGATACAACAGGGCTACGGCGGAGCCACCATACGACCCTGCTATTCCGCTCTTCGGTAGGTGCCCAAGAGCAGTGAAAGCCCGTGTTCCGGTAACAACCCACACACAGATGTCTCTGGCAGCGCTCTCCATGAAGCTGAGGAATAAAAGCAACTCAGTATCTATGAACTGATGAGTGGATACAGCCACATAATAGAATGGTACTTGGCCCTCAAAAGGAATTAAGTACTTAAAGAAAGGAGTGAAGGGCTGGCACCTACTACAACATGGCCAGACCTTAAAACACTACGCTCAGCGGAAGAGGCCAGTCACAGAAGACACCCATTACATGTCCGCATTTAGAGGAAACATCTAGAAGAGACAAATCTGTGGACACAAAACGTAGATTAGTTAGCCTGCTTAGGGTCTGGGGGAAGGGTTTACTGGGGGCAGGGAGCAGCTAAAAGGTTTGGAGTTTCCTTTTGAGGTGAAGAAAATGTTCTAAAATTGTCTGTGGTGATGGTTGCACTTATCTCTGAGTGCACTAAAAACCACTGAATTGTGCACTTCAAATGGGAAATGGATGAATTGTGTGGAATGTCAATTATAACTCAATAAAGCTGTTTAAAAAAATAAAGGTGTTGTATAATGACTGCCTTCCAAAGAGTACAGTATAAAAGGGGGGGATAAATAACTTTACAGTGGAGAAATCAGACAGACAGGACCTCGGCCACGTGGCCAAGGTCATGTCCAGAATGAGGAGTCATGTTGACAGCATGGACCCTGACAGGGCGCAGTGAGAATGCTGCTT
The DNA here is from genome assembly GCF_037043125.1 of Eumetopias jubatus. Taxonomy (NCBI): domain Eukaryota; kingdom Metazoa; phylum Chordata; class Mammalia; order Carnivora; family Otariidae; genus Eumetopias; species Eumetopias jubatus. The sequence goes on along the minus strand of NW_028274818.1, from coordinate 111,287,327 downwards.
CACTGCTGTGGTCTGCCTCCCCAAAACCCACACCCAGCATAATCCTAAGAAGAACATCAGACAAATTCTGACTGAGGTACAATCAGAATACCTGACCATCCTCCTTAAAACTGTGAGGATCACCAAAAAGTGGGAAGAGTCTGAGAACCTGTCACAGCCAAGAGACCTCTAAGGAGATATGATGACTAATGGAAGGTGGTATTTTGGATGGGATCCTGGGACAGAAAAATGACATTAAGGAAAAAGCAAGGAAATCTGAATAAAGTGTGGACTTTAGGTAATAATAGTGTATCAATATTGGTTAATTAATTGTGACAAATAGGCCATATTAAAGTAAGATATTAATAATAGAGGAGCCTGGATGTGAAGTACATGAGAAATTACTGTCACTATTTTCTCTAAATCTAAAAACATTCAAAATTTAAAATTTTCTTTAAAAGACATTTTTTAAATAAAGGCAGGGCTCCCTGATGTCAATAAGTCCCATGAAAATGCATTCATTAATGATCAGGAAAAAGCACCCTCAATGCACCTGCACGCACACGCACGCACTTAACACAAGCACAGGGAAGAGCCCAGAAGCTGATTCTGGCATCACAACGGACAGGATCCAAAAAGCAATTACATTGCCAAGTGTTAGGCTAATACAATTATTGAAATTGCCAGTCAAAAGCAGTTAATGAAATACTTAAGACAGATTGACCTAAAGGTTGATTTAAAATTAACCTGACACGTGCATACTATCTAAATAATGACTCTCTCCTATGATCTAGCCCCTCATTAAACTCACATTTCTTTGGGATAAATTATACATTTTGCACCATGATTGGGTAGAACAATCCACATTCACTCTCCCACTGATGAAGGTGAAGGAGCTAAAGGAAAGTGAATGTGCCCTGCCTTCCCTGGTGTGGTGCCATCTGCCACTGTAACCAACCACCTTCCCTCCCATATTCCCTCAGTAAATGCTGAGAGCCCATTATAATTGTATCGGCGAAGGACTCCAAGCCACTGGTGTGCATCTGAAGCTCTTTCTAAAGGGAAGTTGGGCAGGGGGGTGACCTGTGGCACTAGGGTCTTGCAGATGCACTGTAGGCAGGGAAGAGAAAGGCATACCTCCCTCATGTAGGCACCTCACCCATGATGTGGATGCACCCAGCTCATTCCTCTAAAGGTGAGGAAACCCGGTGATGAAGAAAAGGGGCTTGTTAGAAACCCGTCACCAAGCCTGTGGCCAGAGCAGGAGCAGAAGCTCCATAGGTCACGCTTTCCTTACTCAGCACCTTCTCTTTCTTTCATGATTTCTTACTGGAACTCATGGTGAGGTGTGTTGGTCTACAGCGTAATGCAGGAGTACTCCACGCTCCTGAGGCCTCACCCAGGGTTTGGCCCAGTCTCAGTGAGCAGCTTTAGCGTGTTCCTGTATCCCCAGGCAGCTGCCTGTCACTGGCGGAGCTCAGATTCTGTGTAGTGGCTGCCACCCCTCCCTCCAAGGGCCATGTTCCTGGCAGGAAGACCTCAGCTAGTGTCTGGGACACGGGCGCTGGGTCCTCGTTCGATGTAAGCCCTGGAGTTACCTTCATAACATCTTTTAAAATGGGTCCCCCGCTGGGCATTTTTATGAGACAATTTCCCCTTAAAATTGTTCAGACTCAGTAATAACGTTAGGAGAGTGGGAACACACAGGATGCTACAAAATGGTCTATTACTGAGAGGATTTTAACGTTCTAATGAGGAAAACCACTCATTGTCATGTTTTCATCCCACGTCCTGTTTTTATTTTATTTTTATTTTTTTTAAGATTTTATGTATTTATTGACAGAGAGAGAGAGAGAGAGCGAGAAACAGAGTACAAGCAGGGGGAGCTGCAGGTAGAGGGAGAGGGAGAAGCAGACCCCCCACCGAGCAGGGAGCCCGATGCGGGGCTCGATCCCAGGACCCCGGGATCACGACCTGAGCCGAAGGCAGACGCCCAACCACTGAGCCACCCAGGCGCCCGCTACGTCCTGTTTTTATATCCATCCTGACAATCTCTGCCTTTTAACTGAAAAACTTGGGGGCGCCTGGGTGGCTCAGTCAGTTGGGCATCTGCCTTTGGCCCAGGTCATGATCCCAGGGTCCTGGGATCGAGTCCCGCATCGGGCTCCCTGCTCAGTGGGGAGTCTGCTTCTCCCTCTCCCTCTGCCTCTCCCCCCGGCGTGTGCTCTCTCTCACTCACTCTCTCAAATAAATAAAATCTTTAAAAAAAAAAGAAAACCTTGGTCCACTAACACTCAAAATAAATATTAATCAAGATGTCAGGATAGTAGTTACAAGCACAGGCTGTTTAGCAATCTTGAACAAAAAGTTGGAGGCTTCACACTACCTGATTTAAAAATGCACTACAAAGCTATAGTAATCAAAACACCATGGCACTGGCATAAAAACAGACATACAGACCAATGGAGTAGAGTAGAGAGCTCAGAAATAACTCCTTGCATATGGTAAAGTGACCTTTGACAAAGGTGCAAGAACACACAATGGGGAAAGAATACTCTCTTCAACAAAAAGTGTTGGGAAAACTGGTTTTCCACACACAAAAGAATGAAATTGGACCCTTAACTCACTCCCTATGTAAAAATCAACTCAAAATGGATTAAAAACTTAAATTTAAGACCTGAAACCATAACATTATTAGGAGAAAATAAAGAGGAAAAGCTCCTTGAAAGATTGGTCTGTATAATGCTTCTTTTGGATATGACCCCAAAAGCACAGGCAACAAAAGCAAAAATAGACAAATGGAATTCATTCAAACTGAAAGCCTTCTGCACAGCGCAGGAAAACATCAAGTGCAGAGACAGCCAGAGACTGGGAGGGAATATTTGTAAATCATACATCTGATAAGAGGTTAATATTGAAAATATAAGGAACTTGTACAACTCAATAGCAAGAAACAAACAACTCAATTAAAAATAAGCAAAGGATTCAAATAGACACTTCGCAAAGGAAGACATACAAATGGTCAACAGACACATGAAAAGATGCTCAATGTCACTAATCATCAGGGAAATGCAAATCAAAACCACAATAATACATCACCTCACATACATTAGAATGGTTATGAAAAAACCCTAAAGATCGCAAGTGTTGGCGAAGATGTGGAATGCACTGCTGGTGGGAATGCAGATGGGTGCAGCCACTGTGGAAAAGCCACTGAGTATGGAGCTTCCTCAAAAATTAACCATAGGACCAAGTACCTTTGGGAGGTGATTAGGTCATGAGGAAGGAGTCCTCATGAATGGAATCAGTGTCTTTACAGAAGAGGCTCCAGAGAGCTCCCTGCTCCCCGCCCCCCACCATGGGAGGACGCAGAGAGGGTGTTGGCCATGAAGCAGGAAGAGCCTTCACCAGAACATGACCATGCTGGCGCCTTGATCTTGGACGTCCAGCCTCCAGAACTGTGGGAAATAAATCTCTGTTCCTTATAAGCCACCCAGGCCTTACAGCATCCCAAATGGACTAAGACAAATTCCCTACTCATTTTTCTTTTATTTCTTCCAACAGTTTTTGAGTTTTCAGCATACAGATCCTGTATCTGTAAGATTTATTCCAAAGTATGTTATGATTTTTGCTATTCGTTTGTGGCAGTTTAGAAGTTTCCATTTCCAATCACTTATTGCTAGTGTATAGAAATACAAATGATTTTTGTATGTTGACTTTATATCCTATGACCTTGTTATACTCATTTATGAATTCTACTAGTCTTTTGGGTTTTATTTCTTCAGTATTTTCTACATAGACATCATGTCATCTGTGAAAAAAAGATAGTTTTATTTCTTCCTCTCCAATCTGTATGCTTTTTATTTTTCTTGCTGTTTCACACTAGCTAAAAATTCCAGCATGATGTTGAATACGAAATATGAGAATGGACATCTTTGCCTTGGTCCTGATTCACAAAGAAAGCACTCAGGGGCGCCTGGGTGGCTCAGTTGGTTAAGCGACTGCCTTCGGCTCGGGTCATGATCCTGGAGTCCCGGGATCGAGTCCCGCATCGGGCTCCCTGCTCAGCGGGGAGTCTGCTTCTCCCTCTGACCCTCTTCCCTCTCGTGCTATCTCTCATTCTCTCTCTCTCTCTCAAATAAATAAATAAAAATCTTAAAAAACAAAAGCACTCAGCCATTCACTATTGATGTTAACTATAGATTTTTTTTGTAGATGCCTATATCATTTTAAAGAAGTTCTACTTTGGTGGACTTTTTGTTTAATTATGAATGGATATAGAATTTCCTCAGATGTGTTTTATGCATGTCATACCATTTTCTTATCCATCTTTAACTCTTCATATCCCACTTACAATTAACATTTTACTACTTCAAGTACAATGTGGAAATATTGCAACCACATTGGGCCACACCTCCACCCTTTGTGTTGTAGTAAGTGTGTATGTATGTACTACATCTACAGACCTTATAGAGCTCAGAAAAAAAAAATTACAGCTTATTTTAAAAACTTAATTTTTCTAGAGCAGTTTGGGGCTCACAGCAAAATTCAGAGTAAGGACCTGAGATGTCTCATATGTCCCCTGCCCTCCCACATGCACAGCCTCCTCTCTTAGAAGCACCCCCCCCCAAAGAGGTGCATTTGTTATCATTGAGGAACCTACACTGGCCCATCATCACCACCTAAAGTTCACAGTTTACACTAGTTGTACATTCTGGGAACTTGGACAAATGTACAACACGTATTCATGATTGCAGTGCCACACAGTAGTTTCAGTGCCCTAAAGATCCTGTACTTCACCTGTTCATCCCTCTGTACCCCCAATGATATTATAGTTTTGACTTTAAGTTATGTGTATTATACAAAAGTTAAGAGGAGCAAGCAAAATAAAATGAGTAACCTTTTACATTTACCTATATATTTACCACTTCTGAGGCTACTTATTCCATTCTGAGAATCTACGTTTCCTTTTTCTGCTATAATGTCCTTCATCCCAAAGAGCTTCCTTTAGCATCTTCTGTTGTAGAGTTTTTTGGTGATAATTTCTCTAAGCTTTCTAAAATCCAGAAAAAGCTGTACTGCAACGGTCACTCTTAAAGGATATGTTTGCTGGATATGGGGAGATATACAGGAATATACGGGACACAGGGAAACATACGGGACATAAGGGATATGGGGGTCATAGGGGGACAGAAGGGGACATACGGGGAGATAGGGGATATATGGGGACATATGAGGACATAGGAGATGTAAGGGATATAGGGGGACATAGGGGCTATAGGGGACATGAGGGACATAGGAAATATAGGGCTCTGGATTGAAAGGTCTTTTTTGTTTGTTTTCTACACTTTAACTTTGGTGTCTCATTCTCTTCTGATCCCCATAGAGTCTGATAAGAAGTTGGCTATTGATCAGATCATTATCCCCTCTAGGTACAGTGTCACTTTTCCTCTTGTTGCTTTCGATATTTGCTTTTTGGAGTTGGTAACCATCTGTTTGATTCTGATGCATCTCTGTAGGATTGTCTTTATTCTGCTTCGTACTAGCTACCTTATATTTGCAAATATCTGCAAATATCCATCATCTGGGTGGTTCCAGCCACTATTTCTTCAAATATTTTTGTCTACCATCCTCCCTGTCCTTTCCTCCTTTGAAGCCAACCACATGTACATTAGAGTTTGATCTTATTAAGAGTGCCTGAAACTCTGTTATTCACCCACCTTTTCCCCTTCTGTTTTCACCTTAGACCATTTCTACTGTTCTATTCAAGTCCATTATTTACTCTGTCATCTCTATGTAGCTGTCAATCCATGTAGTGAATTTGTTATTGTATTGTTGAATTCTAAATTTTTTTCAACTGTTCCGATTTTTCTGCCAAGATTTCCTACTTTTCATTTTTTTGCAAGCATGGTAATTTGTCTCCATTGAGGATATTTATGACAACTGCTTTAAATTCTTTCTTTAATACTTCTGTTTTCAGCCAAAATGAAGTTAACAGGGAAAAATTCGCCCTTCTGTCTATAAAACTAAAACTCGGGGGGTGGTGAGATATACAACGGTAGTTTTCAGACCGTGGGCCTCGGGCAGCACAGGACAGTGATCCTTGGGACATGCAGCTGACAAGGTGAGCCCTGAGTTGGTGCTGCTGCCTGCAGAGAGAGATTTCGGGCTTTAGCACGGGGGGAGAAGCTGGTGGTCTCTCTGGGTGAAGAGATGGCCCTGGGAGTCCTGGAAGGCTGATGTGACTCACGCTTACCTGGAAGACCACCAGAGAAGAGAGAACTGTGACAGGAGGGAAAGAGCTTCACAGATTCTTGGTGGGTCCCATTGAGTCTTCAACTGAACACTGACCCCATGTGCAGATAGATGTAAGGGAACTACCCAAAGGTACAGAATAAAAAACCAAACAAGAATGAGAAGAAATAACCCTTAGAGCTCACGCAGAACAAGGAATGGTTTGTGTTCCAACCAGGTCACATGTGGCTCAGGAAAGCCTCATAACCCAGAGGAGACTGTGTGGAGGATTCAGAATGGCATTACCTCAGGAGTAGAGCACGATCAGCCTGAGACTGAAAGTGACTCAGATCCCAACTCACAATGCTTAAAATCAAATACAATTATGTCAAGTTGTTTCAAAGTCACACAACTCTATCCCGGAAATAAAGCTCAAGAATAGTTTTAGAAATACAAACCTATCCAGGAGCCAACAAGGAAAAATACACAGTGTCTAACACCTAAAGGGAAATCACCAGGTATACAAAAAAAGCAGGAAAACACATCATGTGATGAAAAAAATCAGCCAGTTGAAACTGACCCACAAATGGCACAGATGAAGTAATTCATGGACAAATATAGAATGTTGTTACTGTCACTGTATTCTCTGTGCTCAAGAAGCTAGCGAAGACACTGATGATGTTCAGTAGAGACAGGGAAGAAATGAAAAAGACTCAAATCAGACTTTCAGGGGCAAATCCTAGATGTCCGTGATGAAAATTCACCAATGAGATTAAGAGCGGATCAGGCATTGACAAAGAAAAGGTTAATGAACTTGAAGACATTTAATAGAAACCATCCAAAATGAAATATGGAGAAAAACAGACCAAAAAAAAATGAGCAGAAAGTTAACTGGGGGATGACTTCAAATGGCCTAAAATACATGTCATCAGAGTCCCAGAAAGAGAAGGAAAAGAAGAAAACAGGACCAAATATTTGAAGAAATCATGACTGAATATCTGTATATCCAAGATGCCTAATGAACCCCAAGCCCAAGAAGCCTGAAGAAGGCATATCATAATTAAATTGCCTAAATAGGGTGATAACAAGATAATCTTAAAATCAGATAAAGAGACATGCTACATACAAAGGAGCAGAGGGAAGGGCGAGGGCAGATTCCTTATTGGAGATAGGGCAATGGAGGAGAGTGGAACACGGCCCATAAGCACTAAGAGAGAAAACTACTAATTCATGATTCTGTACCGAGCAACAAATGGCGTAAAGAAGGTAAAACATCAACTTTCTCAGACCTACAGAGGCTACAATAATTCATCATCTCCAGCATATCAGCACTAAGAGATGTTAAGGAAGTCCTTCAGGCAGAAAGAAGATGACACCACATGGAGACCTGATATAAAGAAAGGGGTGGACAGGGCAACACCACCATGAAGACTGGATGGGGGATGGAGCCATAGTGCTGTGAGGTTACTAAACTGTCATGAAGGACTGTGATGTTATTTGAAGATGGATGAAGGTAAGACCGTGCACTACAGGGGCGCCTGCGTGGCTCAGTCGTTAAGCGTCTGCCTTCGGCTCAGGTCATGATCCCAGGGTCCTGGGATCCAGCCCCACATCGGGCTCCCTGCTCCGCGGGAAGCCTGCTTCTCTCTCTCCCACTCCCCCTGCTTGTGTTCCCTCTCTCGCTGTGTCTCTCTCTGTCAAATAAATAAATAAAATCTTTAAAAAAAAAAAAGTGCACTACAAACCCTAAAGCACGCTTGTGAGCATGCACACACACACAGTTATAGGGAACCAGCAAAAATGTGATTAAATGGAATCGTAAAAAATACTCAAATTATCCGAAAGAAGGCAGATTAAGAGGAAAAAGGTAAATGAAAACCAGATGGACAGTAAAAAACAAATAGGAAGATCACAGATTTAAGGCTGACTCTTATCAACAGTAGCAGTCGATGAAAATGCTCCACAAACGCCAATCAAGAGGTATAATTTGTCAGACTGAATGAGAAAGCAAGACTCAACTATGCGCTGCCTACCTCACATCCACTTTAAATATAAAAACACATATAAAAGTAAAGAGATTGAAAAAATCGATCACTAACACAAGAGAGCTGGACTCACTGTTTCTTAGGAGATAAAGTAGATTTCAGAGCAATGAACCAGGGATCGTGCAGCTCCAAAAGTGTCAGTTACGCAGAAGACATAACGCTAAAGGTCTCTGCACCGTCACCTAGCTTCACGGTCCTCGAAGTGCAAGCCCCATCTGCTGTCTCAACACCTGGGGCCTCCTGGGTTCTCTCTCAATTCATGTTCCTTTCTCTGAGGAATGTGTCCCATTTACTCGTTCTTTTGCATATTGGGTAGTAATTTTGAGTTGTGTCCACATTATGAATGTGGTCTGGAGGAGATTCTGGATTCTGTTTTTTTTTTTTAATTTAAATTCAATTAATTAGCATATAATGTATTATTGGTTTAAGGATTCTGTTATTTTTTGCCAGTGATGTGTCTTGTTTGGTTGAGCTGGTGGTGATGGAAGCTGAACTAACTCAGCTCCCCAAGGCTGCAGCTCCGGCCTCAGCTTGGGTCTCGTCCCTGGCTGGCTGCTTCTGGAATGCTCTGCACATGTGGTCCACTCAGTCAGAAGGGTGGGCAGGCAGGCGTGCAGGCTCCCTGTACATTTCTTCCCCTTCTGGAATCCCATGCCCTGCAGTGGCCAAGCTCCCCGCAGTCCTACTGTTTTCATTCTCCAGGTGGCAAAGACCCGTTTGCCCCACAGAGGCCTCCCGCACCACCACTGCCCGTGGCCCATCTTGAGGCCGAAAGGAGAAGTCTCTTCATACAACTTCCTGCTGCTGCTGTTCACTCCCCAGTGCCCTCAAAAGGCTCCTGTTTGCACTCTGTACAGATTTCCTCTCTGTTTTCTGTGAAGAACTGAGTGTGGCGTGATCTTACAAAATCATCACAGGAAGCAGAAGCAGCAATTACCCATCCACTTTTAGACCGCCTTCTGCATGAACCTTACATCCGTTGAGTCACACTTGGGGAAAGTGTACGAGTCATCTGCTTCAGAGGTCACGATGGTTTCACTGCACGGGTGAGACACAGGGACACTGCAGCCCCATGAAAAGCAGAATTCGCTGGACGCGTTAACTGGACAAGGGCTGGACACCACAGAGAGAAGACAGGGGCAGAGCGCACCTGCCAGGTGCCCTTCCATTTCAAATTCCTCGTCTCAACACAACAGCCAGCTCTTGCCAAGGGCCCATCCCCCTACCATGCCGACCTGAAGAGTCTCTGCCAGGAACTACCTTACTCTCCGCTCCACCTCATGGCCGCTCCCTGGTCCAGCCCCCTGCTCAGCTCCCTGCTGCCTCTGTTCCCCTCCACACACACCCCCAATCAGTGCCCGTCGCACAGCTCTCCCTGCTCCCTCCGGCCCCGGGTGCAGCCCCTCCAGGCCCGACCCCCATCCTATCTCATCCATCAGGACTATCTCAGTGTTCCTTCCCCCAAGAAGCCTGCCCTGACCCCCCAGTTTCAGTTAGGGGCCCTCTGCTCTCCTTATACTGCTGTTGTCTTCGTCAGCTCTGGAAATCTCAGACCAAGGGGGCCCCTAGTGAGGCAGGCTTCCCGCCCGGTTCCAATCAGCACCTGCACAGGTGGGGGCTGCAGAGAGGCTCCACAGCTCTGCAGTGGTCAGAGAGGGGTCCCCTGGCTCTGCTCTCCCCCCACAGCCCTCGATTTGGCCTAGCCTGGCCTGGGGCAACCCGGGCTCTGCCCATGTGGCCAGGCACAAGTGCGGATTGGGGTTAATGGGCTGGAGGCTCAGGGTCCCCCTGGGCCTCACAGCCTTGCAGAGGTGAAAGCAGGTGTGGACCCCCCCCCTTAGAGACTTTCTCAGCCTTCCCTTGAGGAGGGCCCAGCCCCTGGGGCAGGGAAACTCTGGGGGGAGGGATGGCCTGAGCTCCTGGTGTTCCTGGCCTTCAGGGTCCACCCTGAAATGAACAGAGTAGGGCCCACGGGAGGCCTGGGTGCAGAGCCTGCTCCGTCACCCCTGACCTCGGAGCTCAGCAGCTTCCTTGTCTCTAGTGGAGGCTTGACGGTACTGGGCCCCACAGACCACAAGGGGTTGCCCAATGGTCTCCCTGAGCTGCCTGAGTGACACAGTGGGAGGGGGCGCCCGGGCTGAGAGCCAAGTGCCTCCGGCTCCGCCGGCCCTGCCACAGCCCTGGGACATCAGGGCCTCAGGACACGAGTTTAGCGGGAGTGCTTGCCACCCCACGACAGGTGGGACGTTCTGGCAGAGGCCGCTCAACAGCTTGGCCAGCTGGCCGCATGGCTCCTGAGTGAGGAGGGGCCAGGCTGGTGGGACGCAGACGCTCCTGGAACGCTGTAAGCTGGGCCTTGGCTCCCACCTCCATACCCCTGCCCTCTCAGGAGCAGCCATGGGGCCCAAGGACTCTCTCCCGTTCCTAACACTTGACTTTGCTCTTGTTCAAAGCTGAGGGACCATGGATCAATGCCATGGGAAACGTGGGGCTTTGTGAGGGCGAGTGGGTCCACCCACCCTCCAGAATGAATGCGGCACGTATGTGTTCACGGGACATCTTTGTTTTACCCGGCCCACACCTGCTGGCTGTGAGTCTCAGGGAAGGAGCAACACCTGGGCATCCCTGGCACCCTCCAGATAGACACAGCCCCCTGTCCGCACCTTACTCCCCACCTCCCCCCGTCCCCTGACCTCTTCCTCCTCCCCCTCCCCCCTTGCCCCCTGTCCCCACGCCCTCCCCCCGCCCCCCCAGGCCCCCAGCCCTCCAGGCCCCCTCCCCCCGGCTTCTCTAAGGACAGGGTCACCTGGGTCACCAGAACAGCTCATGTCTCACTACAATTTCTAGGCTGTGGTCTTGACTCATCCTATCTCTGCTTCTTGACTCACTGCCCTGTGACCTGCTGGAAAAACAACAGTCTCAGCCCTGGATTAGCCCCTGGTCCCTGGGCTTCTTCCTGATGCTCTCCCCAGGCATCTAAACAGCCCAGACAGTGTGCATCCATCATCTCTTTAAATATTTTTTGAGAAGAGCTGATTTTAAAAACATAAGTCATGCCCGTTTTGGCCAAATGCAATGATTCCTCCCAGACTGAGAAATAAAAATAATTCTGTTGCAGGGCACCTGGGTGGCTCAGTCGTTGAGCGTCTGCCTTCGGCTCAGGTCATGGTCCCGGGGTCCTGGGATCGAGCCCCGCGTCGGGCTCCCTGCTCCGCGGGAAGCCTGCTTCTCCCTCTCCCACTCCCCCGGCTTGTGTTCCCTCTCTCGCTGTGTCTCTGTCTGTCAAGTAAATAAATAAAATCTTAAAAAAATAAATAAATAATTCTGTTGCAGGACACCTGGGTGGCTCAGTGGGTTAAGTATCTGCCTTCAGCTCAGGTCATGATCCCAGGGTCCTGGGATAGAGCCCCGCATCGGGCTCCCTGCTCAGCGGGGAGTCGGCCCCTCCCTCTCATCTGCCTGCCGCTCAGCCTGCTTGTGCGCTCTAACAAATAAACAAATAAACTAATAATTCTGTTGCAATGAAAGCAGCGCTGAGGCAGATCTGAGCCGTAGTTACTGTGAGCCGCCCCCGCTGGGCTACAGAGAGCAATGCACACAGCTGCTGCCCCTATATGCCAGGCCTGGATTGTGGGAAGAGAAAAAAAACAGACAGACGAGAACTGACAAGGGGAAAGGGTTGGCCAGGGAGGTCCACGCAGGCGGCCACGGGGCAGAGGAGGGAGGACAAAGGACAAAGGCTTCGGTACGGGGACCTCAGGGGTGGGGGGCAACCCATCCCTGTGGACACTGGCCTGTGCCAGGGCTGTGCCCAGATACAGGGGCGCCAGCAGTTGCTTTTGCTGCAGTGACGTGACCGGCAGGAAAACAGAGTGGGAAATGAACCTCAGTCAGTGTGGTCCAGGGACCCCCACTCAAAGGCCAGACCTGCAGGCGGTGCCCGCGGCACCCACTCAGGTGCCCACGGCCACAGGGCCTCGCCACAGCCCTATTACCATAAGCGATAATGCAGAGGTGTGATAAAAGCCATCTGTCATTCATAAAATGCGACGTCGCCTTTTTGCAAAGCCGTAAGCCATCCTGGGGCTCAGCCAAGAAATGGCCTATAAAATCCTGAGTAATGACCTCAAAGCATACTTTCCAATATAAAGAATATTCTAGGCAGCTGTTTCTAGGATTTATCTGTGTGCAGTAATTTTATACCCAAAACGATTACCGGGCTCAGTGTCTGATGCCGCTCTTCAGCAGCAGCCCCCCCCAACAGCAGTAAAGGCATCTAGAACGTGTTCCACAGTCCTGGGAGCACAGGATCCCGTCCCTGGGTGACAAGTGGCAGTGTGTGCTCATGTGCCGTGCCCTCTGCCATCGGATGCCTCTGCACGCAGGGGCCTGGGGGAATGCTGGCTGTCTTTGGGATCGCCAAGTTACCAGGGAGGAGGAGCTCAGCCTTGTCCTGACGGTGTTTCTATGGTAACGCAAGAACAGCAGGTTTTGTCTGGGCTGGACGAGGGCAGGCATCCTCCCTGGCAAGGGCCGTAGGGGACCCTTCTGACCACATGCCCCGGGGCAGAGCCCGAAGTGTGCAGAGGACAGGGAGCCTCAGGAGGAGGGGCCCGCCCGAACCTGCTCGGGGCCCCACCTGGAGCTTGCCACTGAAGGTCAAGGGATGCTGAAGGCCACAAAGCTGGTGAGTGACAGAGCTTGAACTCCACCGCAGATGGACTCCTTCCCGGGGCAGCTGTCTTCCCAGAGAAGCCAAGGCTTGCCTGAGCACACTGGGGGATCAGGGAGGGTGCGGCCGTGCCTGCCTTGGACACCACTCTGTAGCCAGAGGGTGCCTCAGAATGCCCCAGGAAGTGCTTTCTCTGCCCACCTTACATGAGGGTCCCTTCTGTTTGAGGGTGAGGGGCTGCCACCAGGCCAGCAAGAATCTCTGCATGCTTCACTCTCTTGAGCCACGGCTAGCTCCTGGTTGAAGGAGCAGGGACGGCTCTGAGGCTCTGCGTCCGTTCAGGCCACGTCTCTGGAAGGAGAGCGCAGTGCTGTCTAGGGCTCTGCAGCCTGGGCTCCCAAGGACAGAGAAGCAGCCGGCGGTGAGGAGAGGCCGCGATACCTGCCAGGGTGAAGACAAACACACTGTGGCTGAAATGGGCACTGCACGGAACCAATCAGCCAAATCTGTAACAGCAAAATCCGTATCGGCTCCCGTCAGACGGAATGTGATTTTAATAATACTGGGTGTGAAGCTTTATTGTGGGCCCGCAGCACTGAGGTTATAGCGAGCCACCACCGGGCGCCGATGCTCACCCGGCGGATGAACAGGCCACAGCGGCTATTTAGTGGAATAATCGTGCCTCCACTTGCCTGAAGTCTCAGTCCTTGAGGGCCTGTTTTGATTTACACTGGGACATATGAACTATTTTAACTGGAGGTCGGGTCCCTGGGGTCCCAAGCTAGGTCAAGCATCTGTACCCACCACAGGAGGTTTTAAGGCAAAGGGCACTATGACCTTGGGGACCTTAGGGCAGGCGACACTCCAGTGGTTAAGATGAGGCCCGATTTGTAGTTTACACTCATGTGGCCCCAGTCCCACACTCCTGCCCCTAAGCAGCCATCTGTACCAGGCTGACAGGGCTGGACAGCACAGCAGAGCTGCTGCTGAGCTGGGGTTCCAGCAGGGGCGGGTGGGGACCTGCAGCACCAGGAGCCAAGCCAGAGGTGGCTCCCACTAGACCAGGCCAACTGCGCCATTATAGTCATTATGGGGAACTAAAGCATAGGTCTCTCTGGGGTGAGAATGTTCCAGAACCAACCATGGGGATGGTTGCATGCATCTATGAACACACTAAAACCACGGAATCAGCGACCTCGTGCTATGTGAATCACAACTCGAGAAGGCTGTTTGAGTGAAGGAGCGAACTGGGAAAGGGAATGAATCAGTGCTCACGGCCAGGTGTCGGATTCTGGGGACCGTGGCCGGCACCAGGGCCACCTCTGGGAGGCTGAGCAGCTTGCCTAACCCGGCGAGCCCCATTTGCTCTCCTGCGAAAGGGTGCTATTAACACCGGCAGGCCCTGGGCTGCCCCGGCATGGGATGTTTGAAAGGTAAGCGAGATGATAGAACTTGAGTCTGTAGCACAGCCCGATACATGTTGTCTGAGTGCTTCTCTATTATTAGATTTCCTGAACCAATGGGGGTTTCAGCAACGTTCAGCGGCTCCTTCTCAGCTAGAGGGAGGGGTCTGACTGGAAACGGGAACCGTAGGCACAGATGTCCCTGGTGCTCCTTCGTGAGTTATGCCTCACCCCAGACTGGCCCTCCCACCACCCTCCCGGCAGTGGAGGGCTCACTTGGAGGCCCCTCTCCCCTACTGCTCCCTCCAAGTGGAAAATGAGATTAGCCTGACAGATGGGCTGACTCTAGACAAGCCAAAGGAAGTGGGAGTCTGTGGGCTCCATGAATCATGGGCGACTGAGCCAGGCAGCTGAGGGCCATGGAGCCCTGAGGTCAAGGTCATCATGAAGATGCCTGAGGACAGGGACTCAGGCCTTGATGCTGCTTGCTGGCCAGATGCAAATGGACACCGGGTGGAAATGCTGCTCCGTCCATGCACATGAGCCTGATATGGTCCAGGCCCTGGGAGGGAGCCCTGGCAAGAGCTCTGGTTCTCAGAGGCACCCTCTTGTCCTGCATGAAATGAGGGAAACAAGGGAGTAGATAATACTGAGAAGAGACTTCTGCAGGGCCGGTGGTAAAGGGAACATCCCTGTGTAATCACAGCGCAGGGGGAAACCAGTAGTCTCTGTATTCCAGGCCTGATGCTTGGCATTTGTGCAGACCTGGCTTTTGTATTAACACCTGCAGGCCAGAGCCTAGAGGCTCCTTGACACCTGCCACCTCACCTCTCCACCACGTGGGGCATCCCTCTACCTAGGTGGGGTGTTGTCCGGCGTGGCCCCGCTCTCCCCAGGTTCCTGGGATGGTGTGCACCAGTAGGTCCCACTTCAGAGGTACTGTGGTTAAATGGGGTATCCTCACTGTGTCAGAATAACAGCAGGACCTACGTGACCTTCTACACTTTGCAGTTGTGAAAACGGAACCCCAGAGCAAGAAAGGGGCTGTCCAAGGTCACACAGGGGCCTCACACAGGCAGGGACTTAAGCTCCCACTGTCAGTGTGTTTTCATTTTTTTCTTCTCTGAATACACATTTTTATCGAAGCGTGGCTTACACTGATAAAAGCTTCATAATCTGAATACACTTATGTACTTCACACTCAGATCAAGAAATAAAAAGATCCCACAAACTTACAAATACCCACTCTCACTGACAGGACTGAAGAATCCCAGTTGCTGATACCTGGTATTGGCAATCTCTCAATTTTAGGCATTTGATTCATTGTGTGTCTATTACACTATACAGTTGACCTTGAATGACACAGGGGTTGGAGCACAAACCCCCCTCGCAACCGGAAATCCATGTGTAACTTCTGACTCCCCTAAAACTTAACTACTAATAGCTTACAACTGACCAGGAGCCTTCCTGACAACAGTTGATTAACACATATTCTGCATATGTATTATATATTGTATTCCTACAATAAAGCTAGAGGAAAAAAATGTTACCAAGAAATCATAAGGAAGAGGAAATACATTTCAAGTATTGTACTGTATTTCTTTTGAGAAAAGAAAAAAAAAACCCTCGTGTAAGTGGACCATGCAGTTTGAACCCGTGTTGTTCATGGGTCAGCTGCAGTTTTCATTTTCCTTGCTCTGATGCACAACAAATGCTCAACTTCCCAGTGATTAGTTTTCCTACATTCTCACATATGCATTAGGCTACAATTTTCCCTCAGTTCCAGCCTTACCTGCACCTCTGCATTCTGAGCTCTGCCTGGGAGAGCTGCAGAGGGTAGCCTGGGCCTTGGATCTGACAAGGAAGTGCACATCCCTGGGCCCCCATTCCACCACTAGAGATGCAGGTGTCCATTCAGTGAGACTCCTGTCAGGAGGAGTGTCTCCTGGCCCGGCTCTCTCCTGGGAGCCCAGGGACTCCTCAAGCTTGCCACCATCCCAACTCCACATCCCGAAATGGAGTTTGGGACACATCCCAACTCCACTGCTTGCCCCATGAGTCCAAGGAAGGGGAAACAATCTTGTCGTGAGGATTAGGGCTCCAGACTGTCCCTGCTCCCAGATGGGTCAGAAAACGCCACTGAGGGGAGCTGCCAAGGGGCTGGGTCTGCTAGATGTGTCCATCAGTCCATCCTTGGCTGTGAGACTCAGGTAACAGCCCATTGCCCTTGCCTCTCAGGGTCCAGGCTGATTAGATCCAATTCCAGGGGCACCCAGTGCACCAACTGGTCAGGGGGGCTGACCCTAGACCCCACTATCTGTCCTTTAAGAAGTGACCAAAGGGTGGCCGTGTCATTCATGGGCAGTGACACACCTCCAGCCCCTTCACCTGCTCTGCACTGAGCAGCCTGAGGCCAACTAGGGGCCCCACACACATCTGGTGCCTGCCCTGTCATTAGAACCGAAGACTGGTCTTACAGTCTGCTGGCATTCTGGAGTGAGTTGTCTCCATGCTGGCCTCTGCCCTGGGAGTTTCTACATGTTGTACACATTTCTGAAAAAGTCTATGAAGTAGTAGGTACTGTTATTACACCCACTGCAGAGATGGGGAAACTGAGGCACAGAGTGACTGACTGCTGAGTTCTGAACTCCTGCAGCCTGACCCCAAGCCCGTAGGAGCTGCCCTACTGCGGCCCTGACACTTGAGGCTGTGGAAGCCCAGATTCTTGTGGGGCTGCTTCTCTGGCACCTGAATCCTCCTTCCAGTCCCCCACCTCACTCCACTTAACCCAGAGACCCCAAGAAGATGCAGCAGCACAGCCGCCAGAGAACGGGGCTGGTATCCTTGCAAATCAGGTTTTGATTACAATCCTTGTCAGGAGATCTGGGCACTGGAGTGTAATGCAGCCTGACAACTACCTTCCCATTATAGAGTCTCCATGTCTCCGATTCCTGGCAAATGACAGGCTGGCACAGGCAGGGCCCAAGACGTGCCGGGCTAGTGACACAAACATTAATCAGGGTGGACACACCAATCCACAGCAGGACCCTGTCCATGGCACCTGTCAGCATGGTCCTGCGTGGGCCACTGGCTGGGCCTGAATGCTCAGCTGGCGGCTGTGCCTGGAACTTCCTCCCAGACCCTGGGCCTGCACTGAGGTTGCTCCCTTCCACAGAGGGACAGGGTCCTCTCTGAAGACAGGAGAGCAACGGAGGGAGTCTGGGGAAGAGTGCTGACCTTCCAGAGGGTGGCCGCACAGGGGAAGGAGCAGCATGGAGGGTGGGGAGCCCGTGGTCCAGCCTGGGGAACAATCCGAGAGCCCCAGCTGCAGCCCAGAGGCCACAGGACTACATGGGAGCTACACCCTTGGAAGGCTCACTTCCCTTCGTGCTCAGCCCTCCGAGTCTGCCCAGTAGGGTTGGCTTATGAGGGTCCAAAGGTCACTAGGCTCTGAGTTTTAGCTAATTCTGGGGCTGGTCTCCTAAGGGAAGGCCCAGCCATAAGGCAGTAAGGTCTGCTTCCTAAACGTGCCATAACCCCTCCCCTCCAACCCCCTCCCTGTGCGTGCCTTATGTCATCCAAAGTCCGCCTGCTTTCCTGAACCTCCCTGACTCCCAGATTTTTCTGCGCATTTGTTTGAATTGGAATATTTTTGCTATACTCGTCTACAAACTTGTCTCTGTGAACATCACACCATGGACACATTCCACTGTCTTCAAATATTCTTCACAAACATGACTCCTAGGGACAAAATGATATTCACCAGGACTGTGTCAGGATCCATCTCCTTGCTGGTAGGGTACTCACCCGGCTTCCAATGTTTCACTATAATGAATTAAACCTCTCACTGCACACAGCTTGGGCGGGGACTCCAGTTACCGTCCTAGGATAGATTCCTGAGGTAGGAATGCTAGGCCAAACAGCATGCCCGTTGACCTCAAGGCTGCATGCGTGCATGTGTGAATGTGTGTGACAATCTCAAACCTAGGCAGAAGTTGCAAGTGCAGTGCAAGTTTTTTTTCTGACTGCTCTAAAAATAAATTGCTGACTGGGAGGCTCCATCACTCCCCAATTTTCCCACAAACCTGGACACCGTGCTGCATCAGGATAGCACATTAAAATCAAACCAGGAAATGGGCACTGATGCTTCGCTAACCCTGGTATACTGCGTTAACTTAATCCTCAGCTCCACCCACGTTTTGCCACTGGTCCAATGTTGCCGTTAGAGCAAAAGGGTCCAGTTTGGACCACGTGCCAGCTTCTTCACCCTTCCTCCTTAGTCAGGAGGAGCTTAGTCTCATCTTGACTCTCATGATCTTGGTGCATTTGAAGATTACAGGTCAGCTCTTTTGTGGAGCATCTGTCCATTTGGGTTTATCTGATGTCCCTTCAGGATTAGATGCATCTCTGACAGGAAGGCTGCACAAGGGACTGTCCGCACCACACATCAGGTGACAATCTGTCCTATTACCATCAATGTTCCTTTTCATCACTTGATTACACTAGTGGACACCAGGACTCTCCACTGATTTCCTACTAAAATGTACCATTTCTCATGGAACTTTGAACTTATTTGTGTATTTCTTTACATCAGCTTAATGTGTGGTTTCTATTACATTCAATCTGTCCCTAATTTTACTTTTGATACTGCAATTGTCCTGGAATTAGCAGATGGGACCCTTCACATGGGATTCTGTGGTATCTGACGTGTTCCCATCACTCTGAGAGCAATTCCTCACTGACTTGCAGAGTCTGATAGTCCCTGCTCATCTTTCTCTGATCCAGCACTGAAATGAGCTGTCGGTCCAAAAAGTCCTTGTTTCTTTCAGTGAAAATGGTATTCAGGCCAATCCCTCGGGATGCCCCCACACTGCCTTGACCACTGCAGCTGTGAGCGATGACCTACCACGCTGGCCACACTCCCACTGGACGCCCCCTTGTCCTGCCCTGACCCCTGAGCTCAGCCCCCAAAGAGAGTGGCCCTGAATTCTTCAGGAAGGGACCGAACAAGAAAGGGAAGCAGAATAAGAGGGACCATCTCAATGTCTTTTGTTAATTAAGGATGAAGAAAATTTGTATCATTCCATCACCACCACCCGAACTTGGAAATGCCTCATTTACCAACAGTGCATATAATCCCCTTAAAATCAGTAAGTTTCTGATCTAAACCTGCTTTATTTGATCAATAATGATGCTAAGCATTTTTCCATGTTTACTATTATCATTTCTGTGTCTGTCTTTCATGTCTTTTGTCCGTTTTTCAGTTGATACAATCATTTCTAAGAAATTCTTATATATGAGGGGAGTATATCTATAAATTTTTGTAACTACCCTCTCACTTTTTCATATTTTTGTTGTTGCCAATTCTATTTTTTGTGTGCTCACATATTTTCAAAAAAAATGTCATTTTTACCTTAGAGGTGATAAACATTCTTCTGTTTAGTCTTCTTGTTCTTTTGTGGTTTTATTTTGAAATCAAATCTGTTTAGAATTTATCATATTCTAAGGGGATATAAGAAGATCTAATCTTTATAAGTTTATTTCCTGGTCC
Source organism: Eumetopias jubatus (assembly GCF_037043125.1). Lineage (NCBI taxonomy): Eukaryota > Metazoa > Chordata > Mammalia > Carnivora > Otariidae > Eumetopias > Eumetopias jubatus. Next base: position 111,267,443 of record NW_028274818.1, on the reverse strand, counting down.
CATATCACTGATTGAATACTTTCTTGACTACTGGTGATACTATTAGCATTTAGTAGATTATTACATGAATTCGATTCTTTTCAGAGCAGTCTGTGCTTTTCCACTGATATAGATGGTAGCTCTTGCACCACATTTTGAGTGATTGTAGCTTTGTACTATGGCTTAAGAGCTGACAAAGAATCTGTCCTAGATATTCTTCTCTTAAGATGCTTGTGGTTCTTCGTGTTCACTTATTCTTCCAGATAAGCTTTGACTCACATTAGCAGGTTTAGAAGATCTAGGTATAATTGTTTCACCTTACATGAAATCTTTAACACCCAGAAGAATGAATCTACCTGCCAGTCCGTCTTTGCCTTCAAGTGATGTGTGTTTCTCCTTCACTCAGACTGTTTTAATAACCTCAGTGAGACTGTGATCATTTTCCACATTAAGCCTCTGCCCTTCCAAATAATTCCTGAGTTGTTACTACTGAGATTGGGCCTCAGTCTGTCCCTATCACATTTTCCAAATTACTACTGACTTTCTATAGGACACGTGCTCATTTTACACATTTTGTTGCCATTGTTCTTACCACATATTTCCCCCTTACTTCCTGCCTCCTGCCCACACCTGGCTCTATGGCCGACACCTTTGCTCAGGTCTGCTGGTGCCAGCCACGTGGCAGGAGAGGTCCTGACAGGAAGGGCCCACCATGGCGGCCGCAGGGGAGAGTTCCCCAGAACTCGTCCAGGCAGCCCTGCCCTCTGAGGTCCCCAGAGCGGGCAGGGATCCTCTTCTGCCAATAACACACCCACACCCACCCATAGTCCCTCTGCTCTTTGCTCACTGGAAATACCCCTGTGGTCTGTGACAACTCACCCACGTTCCAGCTTCCTGTGCTATGGGCAATTACTTCATTTCTTCTTTATATATTTCTTAACCTTCCAGTGTCCCAGCAAGAAGCAAAGGCAGGGAACAGCACCAAACACCATCCTAGCCTGCCATCTCTTAGGGGGAGAGCCCTAGAAACAACTGAGGTCCTCCCCACACTCGCTAAAGTAGCAAATAAGCACAAACGAAGGCCGAGCACAAATGCTTCCCCTCCTTCCATGAAGATCGTGCTCAGTGGCAGTCGGAGCGATGCTGAATGACTACCATCCCTCACTCATCCCTCAGGACCACCGAGCCTGGGCTCCCACAGTCAGCCTGTGGCCGTGGTATCACGCACCCCTCCCTGCACAGGGGCAGCCCATGCAGAGGCCTGGGCTCCAGGGTCCCAGGGCCCTCTGGGAGCTGTCTTTCCTCTGATCTGCAACTGGGAGGCTTCCCCAAAATCCATCTCTTGGTCAAGTGGATCTGGTCTCCGGCAGTTGTTTCCTGAAGATCTGGGTTAGAGAATGGAGGAATCCTTGGTGAAATCTGCATTGTGTCTTTTTCTCCAAGGACACCTCCAAAGACATTTTAAAAATACATGTGGAAAAAACGCAGGTTTTCAGAAATAGCAAACTAACAAAATAAACTGCACATTTCCTCTTTTCTGTATAAAACAGAAAACATGTGGTTATTTTTAGCTCCTGGAGCTCCACTAGGAATGAATGGGGTGCCAGTGCATACACAGAGAGGTCCTTTTTTAATCAGCTGCTCCAGCCCCGCAAAGATGAGAGCCTTCGGAAAGGACGCATGTAAGCAAAGCATCGTTCTCACTGATGTCAGTGCCGGTCCAAGCAGGAACGCACCAGCAACAATGAATGGACACGTGCTCCGGGAACCCCTCTTCTTCTTAGGCTGGATGAACCCAGCTAAGGTCTTGTAGCTCCTAGACTCAGTTTCCCCATGTGTAAAATCAGGATAGCGAAACTAAGACCTTAGGTTTATAATGAGTATTTAATAAGAAAATGTGCCCAAAGTGTCTGGCACACTCAATAAATGGCAATTTTTACTATGATTGTTACCATCAGTGTTTACCTTTAGATTTTGGTGTCTATGTGATAAATCACCTCTGCAGGAACCAGTGGTCTGGAGACTCACTCTTCCTTGGGGGAACTGACCACACATCTCCTTCCCCTTGCCCACAGGAGGTCCAGGAAGAAGGGTGGCTTTGAGGATTTCACGAAGCAAGTATCAAGGACTTTGAAAGAGCTCCTGATGACCAAAGCTGGAATGATCCGAGGAAAAATTAATGGTTTTGAATATGACCTGAATTAATTAATAATGACAGTGTTAGATAATCACCCATAGGCCAAAACATCTAGGAGTCCATACTGATACAAATAAATATCCAAATACATACATAAATGTGGAAGAAGGAACAGTGTTTTCCTACAGAAAAGCTCTTATTAATAAACGTAGAAGGGATGAAGGAAGTAAAATGTCACCACTAGGCAAACACCACCATAATAATTGTTTCCAGCCACTAGGCAAACATCTGAGGAGAAACGGGGCATCGGCACAGCCTGGCAGCATCTCCCCCAAGATATGGACCAATGCCCCAGGTGGGTGGTGTTAAGCAGCAGTTGCTCTGCACATATTTTTAGACTGGAACTTCTCAAAAGCACTCTCCCTGCACCCCTTCCTCCACCTAGTTTTTTCTTGGTAAGAGTCTGGTTTACTGCTAACTTCAGGATGATTCTGATGTACAATACACCAAATCCTTGAAACAAAGGGTTTCAAGAACTGAAGCCTTGCAATGAGGCTGAACGGAAACATGTCAAGGGCAGCAGCTGCAACCACACATTTCAGCATCTGACCCACCGCTGACCCCGGGTCCCCAGGAAGGGCTCAGGGCGATGGCCCCTTTCTCATGACAAGTGAGGTCATGGTGGACTGAGAACGGACAGGCTAAACCTGCACAGTAAAGACTGAGCCCGGTGCCCACACCCACCCAGTTTCCCCAGAGGAGCTGGGAGAAAGGGACATGAGAGACAGCCTCCACGGGATCCACACATGCAGAGAGGGGGACAAAGGAGAGAAGCAATTTAAGAAACTCCACGAATATAAACCCCCTTAGGTATTTTCTGGAAACACCGTAACAAGGACTAGAGATGCTTTTCTCTTATTTTTAGATGAGGGTTGATGTTTCTCTGCAAGACAAGGGGTCCCAGATCCATGCAGGTGAGAGCTTTTTGAGGTCTTCTGGTGCAGACAGGATGCCCATTTGCATCCCTTCCAGTCCCCCTGTCAACAGTGGATATTATAATGTTTTAATCTCTACTCCTCTGGTAAGAGAAAAGGAATCTTGTTTCAATTTGCATTTATTTGATGGCTTACGCAGGGGAACCTTCTCTCTCAGGTCAAGTGGTCATTTACGTTCCCTCGTGTGTGAAACACTGTCCAAGTCTTTCTATGTCATTGTCAGAGTTTTCTCTCTCAAAGCTCTTTACTCATTAAGGATCCTAAATTTTTTTTAAAGATTTTGTTTGAGACAGTGAGAGGAGAAAGAGTGAGCACGAGTCAGGGAGGAGCAGGCTCCCCACTGGGCAGGGAGCCCAATGTGGTGCTCGATCCCAGGACCCTGAGATCACGACCTGAGCCGAAGGCAGACACTTAACTGATTGAGCCACCCAGGCGCCCCAAGGGCCCTAAATTTTTTGTGTAAATATTGAATATATGGTCACATCATGTCATTGCTCTGTTCTTTGCCTACTGCTTGTGCAGTATTTTAACTAGATATATGAATCCTTCCTATTTTCTCCCTGGGGTCCTGTTCTGAGGTAGAAGGCCACATTCAGGGACACACGAACACAGGTGTTTTGAGAGCCCAGCCTATGGACTGAAGGACACAAATGAGCAAAAGCAGACATGGTAGGAGGGAAGACTCGCAGGCTCACCGGAGCAGGGCTGAGGCAGGAATGAGAATGCTGTGGGCACTGATCACTCACTCTTCCAGTTCCCACTTCCTGCCAAAGCTGTTCTGGGACTGAGGATTCAGCGGGAGGGAAGCAAGACAGACAGCACTTGCTCTGGAGGGATTCAGTTTGGTGCAGGGAGGAAAAGCATTCAACCCTCTTGAGGTCTCCGGCTTGGCCTGAGAATCAGCGGGAGAAAGGGGCACCTGGGTGGCTCAGTTGGTTAAGCGACTGCCTTCAGCTCAGGTCATGGTCCCAGGGTCCTGGGATCGAGCCCCGCATCGGGCTCCCTGCTCGGCGGGAAGCCTGCTTCTCCCTCTGACCCTCCCCCTGCTTGTGTTCCCTCTCTCGCTGTCTCTCTCTGTGTCAATTAAATAAATAAATAAAATCTTAAAAAAAAAGAAATTATAGAATCAGCGGGAGAAAAATGCAAAAGTTTATTTAATATAAGTTTTCCACAACATGGGAGCCCTCATAAGGGGAATGGGGACCCAGAGAAATGGCATAACCAAGATGTTTCATGCCAGTGTGAACAAAGAGGAAATTGTGGGAAAGTATCCAAAATGCCTGGATGGGAGTTATCCTAACAAGGTCTCAGAACTCTCTTGGCCTGGACTCCCAACCCCTTGGCAAGGCCACTTCCTTTCTCCTGGGGCAGGGATGGTACCTTTCCCCGGGTCTGTCTCTTGCTCTCAGGAAGAAAAGGGGAGATAAGGATGTTCTTCTTGTACCTGCTGTTTTCCGAGTCTCTTTTGCTCAAATATCCTTATGCCAAAGTGGGCAGGTGGAGGAGATGGGGTGGGGGGCAGGTGGAGGGGGGGCACTCCTGCAGGCAGCAGTCGTTTCATCTCTGTCACCATGTCCTACCTGTCTATTAACAGTGCCTGGGAAAGTCTGAGGTTGTGTGGCATCTAAAGAAAAGACACTCCCCCACCATCTCTGCCCAGGGTGCCGAAGGCCAACACCAAAGCAAACATGGCTCAGGGCAGGGGGGTGATGGTGGGTGGTTGCTGAGCTTCTGCTTCTGGGCTAGGTGCTCACCCCACTAGGACCTGAGGTCAGGGGACCCCACTGAGAGCCTCACTTACTCTAGGAGACAAGCACTTGTGGCCTCTGAATGCCATGCTGTCTTTGGATCTAAATGCAGTAGATGCTGTGTCCTACCTACATTTCCAGCTGACCATCTACCATTTGTATGCACCTCAGCTCCAGGTCTTTCACTCCCAACACCCAGCTTCTGAATACGTGACAGAGGGTTGCCCTCTGGCCACCAGAACCCCCTTCCCCTAAGCTCCTGGAGGGATAGAACTGTCTGGGGATCACAACCCTTAACTAGTCATTGACAGGAAGGGGTAGGAACCTGAACGCCGCTAGACAGGGACACCTGTGAGCTGTGACCTGCAGTCTCCAGAGTCCCTCCATGAGATGGGAGCCCAAGTCACTCCCCGCTCCCACCACCACCCCCCATCTGCCTCCCCTCCCACCCCATGTCTCCCAGTGAACACACCCTTTATATCCCTTTCAAAAATTCCTCGTATCAGAGTCTGCAACTGAAACCCCAGACTGAGACACCCACCCACATTCACTTGCCAGTATCCGAATTCTCTTCACCAAAAGCTATCAGAGTGAGCAGACAGTGGTGATGGAAAATTCGAGACAGCTTAGGTGAACAAAGCGGCCACTCCCTGAATCCGTAAGACGACGATGCTCAAAAACATCCTGTGGACCAAGGAAAGGGATCCAGTTACAAAAACAGAAAAAGGAGGTTGCAAACCAAAGTGTATGGTGTGATTCCATTTTCCAGGGGGGAGAAAGCATTTGTATAGGACTGTGTGGTAAAGAACTTAACCTTGCCCAAAGAGAGGCTTGGCCTTGCCCTCAGTTCCTGAGGGGGGATTGCTAAGCCCTACAATGCCTTTGTTAGCCTGGGGCCCCTGGGCCCCACGAGAAAGTCTGTGACTTGGGTGGGGGTCTCGAGGCACCCTCCAGAGGGGCTAGAGACAGATCAGGCACAAGAGCAGCAGATGATGGAGCCCCAGGAAAGACTGTGGATGCTGAGCTCCAGTGAGGACACGGGGATGCCAGGAAGGAGAGCCGTCTGCAGACAGCTGGGAGCTCCGAGTCTGGACTCTGCCCTGTGTGCCTTCTCCTTGGGTTATTTTAACCTGTATCCCTTTGCTGTAGTAAACCAGAGCCATGAGTACATCGGCTCTCAGTGAGCTCTGAGTGGCCTACTGGGGACCCTGCACTTGCAGTTGTGCACACGGACTGCTCCCTCCAACCCTGCAATAATGGTAACTCCACATACTTGACTGCGTTTGTGAGACTGGAAAACCATCCAGAAGCACGCTGACAGTAAATACCTCTGGGTGCACCCCACGTACATGCGTGTCCGCGTCTATTTGCGTGTGTCTGTATGTAAGCACCTGCAACAGTCCTACCTCTGCTCTACCACTCACGTGGCTGCGGGCTCGGTGGAAAGCAGTAGACCACTTTCCACTGTGAGCTCAGCCGGCACACCTCGGTTTGCTCCTAAATCTGTTTATGCTGCTTGTTCACATTCTCCCTATTGCACAGCTTGTTTGAGATTACGTAAACCAACTACCTGTCAATGTAAAAATGAAAGAAAGTTGTTTCTATGAAGACCAAGATAAATGATTTGGAGAACCAAGATAAAGGCAAGTTGAAGTCGCTTTAAAATTGATTTTGAATTAGGTACAGGCAAGATAACTCTTAAAACAGAAAATAATTTTTGAATATTTGGAAGAATTCTGGTCCTAGATTTCTTTACAAATACACTTGATTTCTCAGTTCACTTCAGAAAATTACTGAAACTGCTCATCTTAGGAGGGCAAATTAAGGATATGGTTTATATTAAAAACGAAGACTAAAAACCCAGTCCTCAGACCGGTGCTTACTCAGAGTCTTCGGGCCCGTGTAGAAACATCCAGAGTGGCGACTGGAGCTAGAACCGGCCATCTGGGGACGGTGGCCAGCGGTGCGGTGGCCTCTGGGCAGGGTACTGACCAGCAAGGGATGAGGGGACTTTCTGGAGCAATGAAACTGTTACGCACCTTGACCGATGTTCTACATTTGTCAAAACTTACCAACATGAGGTGTTAAAACCTGAAGGTTTCACTGTATGAAATGTATATCTCAATAAACTTATGTCTATTGTTCTTTATTGTTTATGGTTAAAAATTAATGCACAGCTACAAATTTTAAGTTAAAAATATATGTAAAGTATGTTTGCTTTTTTTATTACCTATTTTCACCAGCTTTTATAAATAACTGACAGATCCTGCTGGCTTCAGAAAGTATTCCTTCTGTTACTTTCACAATGAAGAAATAAATGTATTTTAAAGATTTATTTATTTATTTTAGAGACACATAGAGAGAGAAAGTGTGCACAAGCGTAGGGGGGAGGGGCAGAGGGAGAGGGAGAGAGAAAATCTCAAGCCGACTCCGTGCTAAGCATGGAGCCCAATGAGGGGTCTGACCCCACGACCCTGAGATCATGACCTGAACCGAAATCAAGAGATGGACACTGAACCAACTGAGCCACCCAGGCGCCCCAGGAATAAATGTATTTTAAATAAAATAAAATAAAATTTAATAATTTTCATCAGTATCAGGGGTAGAGGCAGGATCCTAACCAGCCACCTTAGAGTAAGAACTTTTCCACTTAGAAATCTGACTGAAGTTGAGGGCACATAAAGGTCCTGGAGAGCTGCCTAAAATACAGAAAATGTCCCGTCTTTTAGAATTCTAACATGGTAGAGAAAACCCTCCCTTCATGAAGGGTGACCGGTGCCCAGGATCCAGGAGGGGAGCCTGCCTGGCCCCAGCTCTCTAACAGGACACCCAGGGCCATGACATAACTCCTGGAAGGCCACCCAGGTAGGCCTCCTTGCTGGGCAGGGGGTCACCACTGTTAGCAGTGGTGATGATGTGAATACAAATAAGATGATGTTATTAAACACTGTTTATCTGAAGAGACGTTTTCACCCTTGTACCTGCTCCAATCAGACGTGTGGCCTCTGACAGCAGATGGTCTGCAGTGATGATCACAGAAGCAAATGGGTGCCGTGAAGCCCCCTCCCTCCCCTCTGCATCTGCCTCAGACTTTCCTTCTCATCTTTCCCTCAGAAAGGAGCGGCAGAGACGCAACACCAGGCTGACAATGATTGCAGCTTTCTCTTAAGGAGGACTGCAGGGAAGGACCCAGGGCAGGCTTAACACGGCCAGAAACACTTGCAGTTCACATGCATGGTACTGACTTCTGGAGGGAGTCCTGTGCACGAGACAGTCAGTGCTTTCTCTGAAAGCCCAGGCGTGATACAGGGGGTGAAGGCCACTTGCAAGTGAGGCAATGAGCCCAGGGGCAGATGGCTGCAGCCCTGGAGGCTGGGGTGGCCCTCCTGGGTCTGGGACCCTGGCGCATCTGTGGCAGGGACACTGCTCTGCCCTTGGGCCCTCAGAGGCCCAGGCTGACCCACACTTACAGGGAGCAGAGGATGGAGCCCAGGCTAGTGTTCTGGGCAGCTGAAGGCAATGCTCTCCCAGGGGTCACTTCCCATCCTCCATCTCCCAGAGAGGAGGCTTCTAGCCACTGTGAGACTCTGCCCACCCTGGAGTTTAGACTCTACTGGGGGTCCTGCGAGATCTGAGGGGACTGGCTCACTCTTTTCAGGAGTGGAGACAGGAAGACCCCTCAAGTGGGCTCCCCGGGGGAGACAGACTGAGTTCCTGACCTTGGCCTGAGAGCCCAGTCCTGCCTGCAGGGCTGATTCTGGCCTCACCCCAGGACCCAGGAGGTGCCTGAAGGGAATGCAGTGACGTTTTCACCAAATCCCAGTGAAGAACGACACTTCACTAATTGATGGGATAAAGGAACAAACTGCTGAGAGGTGCTGGGTGCAGGCCCCCGTCCTTTGGGGTGGGGGTCACTCGTGCTGGTGTAAGACCCTCCCCACCAATGTCAGCGCTCAGCATAGACTCAGCATAGACCCAGCATAGCTGTGCCTGCTCTTGGCCATCTGCTGATACCAGGCCCGGCTCTGAGGCCTGCAGTCCTGTCCCTCTGCAGCTGCTCTGGGCTGCGCTCACACGGCGTTAATCCATACGCTTCCAGGATCCCAGGGTCAGGGACCAGGGAAAGCAAGGAGGTCCGTGTGTCGAGATGTCTGGAGACAGCAGACCAGTGGTGCCCTAAGAGGGACCCCCTTTGGAGATTCAGGTCGGGAGGGCACCAGCAAGCTCCTGCCACTTATGTGCGTGGGGTGGGGGTAAAACACAGGCACCCAGACTACCTACAAACTTTCTTCAAGCTAACACCTTATGGGAGGTGACTCGGCACAAGCCCCTACAGACTGCCACACAGGGACCCCGTGCCCGCAGGCCAGCCTGGGAAAGAGCAGCTACAGGGTGCTCTCCCTCCCTCCCAGGCAGCTGGGGCCTCTTGTCTGGACACACCACTCGGCAGAGGCCACTCTCTCATTACAGCATTTGCAGGAACACACTCCTTCCAAGGGAGTAGGTCATGCACAGTGGACACGGAGGGACGGTAGCTACTACATCGGACCAGGTCCCTTTTCAGTGTTGGCATCGCCAGGATTACAGCCTTGTCAGAGGGGCTTCTATCTAGTTTTCAAATTACTGGTGGTCACTTCGTATTAAGGGTAATCTTCCAATTTGAAGAGAAGACTTGGAATACATATGCAAGATTCAGGTAGGACTTTGAATACGCGCCCTGTGAGTCTGCACGGCTGAGGTGCAGGGGCTTGTGGCCTGACTCTGGCCATGTCCAGACAAGCCTGACTGCTGTGGGCAGCACTTAGCCTGGTATCAAAGAAGTCAGCCTCTCCAGAGGGAGGAGGAATGTGTGTAGGGCTGTGGTTTTGTCTTAGCATTCCTGAGTCTAGACATGGGATAAGACCTTGGGATGATTCTCAGGGTCTGGAAGGAAAGCCAAGGGCATGCAATGTGAACAGTGTGTGCAGGAATGTGGGCGGGCAGCAGGGACTGTGACTGTACAGCAATGCACCTGTGCCTCTGTGGACCTTCTCAGCCATCACCACCTCTGAGGAGGCCAGATGGCCAAACCCTGTGCACAGTTCCTCAATCCTCACACAGTGGAGGCCTTTTAGACTGAAAGAAACTGCAGAAACTCATTTTCAGCTTGGTGGCCTCGTGTCCCACTGAGGGCAACCCTGTATGCAGGGGAGCATCCCCACTGGGCAGGCCCACTGGCCCACGTCCTGTGCACGGTCCAGTTTCCTTTCCCAGACACTGCAGGGTCCCCATCCTCTGCAAGAGAAACCCCCAAATCAGAGGGCAGTGGAAACAGCAGGGAAAGGGGTTCTGCTGTCTACCTACACCAAGTGGCATGAACCAATGTGCAGTGTTACATACGATTTACACAACCCTGAGCGTCAAAAGGCCCCATGATGATTCTTTCTTGACCAAGATGCCCTGACCTAGGCTACAAGAGGTCACCTGATTTCTTTCCAAAACATCCTAAGTGAACATTACAGCATTTCTCCATGTATTTTAATGTCCAGGTATTCCCACCACACCCCATTTCTGTGATTTGTGGTGAGCTCTGCTTAGGAAATTTTCTCCTTGGGGCGCCTGTGTGGCTCAGCTGGTTAAGCATTTGACTCTTGATTTCAGCTCAGGTCACGATCTCAGGATTGTGAGATAGAGCCCCGCTTTGGGCTCTGCACTGGGCATGGAGCCTGCTTAAAATCCTCTTCCCCTCCCTCTCTCTCTCTGCCCCTCCTTCCCCCACCCTCCCTCTCTTTAAAAAAAAAAAAAAGAAAAAATCCTCCTTAAGCTCATGGAGGGACCTAGGGCTCCCTGGGAATCACATGGGATGTCCTCCTTTAAGACTGCATTGTACGTATCAGTAGCTCATTTCCTTCTCCTGCTGAATAACAGCCTGTTGTATGGATAGAACACAGTTTGGCCATTCTCTACATGGGCAGGGGGGCTGTTTTCAAGTTTGGTTACTATGAACAAAGTTGTTGTAAACATTTCTGTACAAGTCTTTTTCAGACATGGATCCGAAATGTCATTTCTCATGGATAAATACCTAAGAGTATATACCTAATACCTAAGAGGAGAATTACTGGCTCACAGGGTAGGTATGTACTTAATTCTGTAAGAAATTGCCAGAACCTTTCCCAGAGTGGCTCTACCATTTTACACACCACATCCCTATCTGTGCTGGGTGTCTAGTGGCATCTTATTATAGTGAGCCTAATTTACATTGCAGCGAAGTCCAATTTATCAGTAAGACAAACAAGCTGGAAGCTTAAGACGCTACACGTAGACTCACCAAAAGATGCGGCGGCTTCCCCTGCAAATAATTTACCCAAGAGAAAAGAACACATATGTCCACACAAAAGCCTGAACAGGAGTGTTCACAACAGCCCAAACCTGAAACACCCATATGCTCATCAGCAGGATGGCTAGAAAACTTGGATGACAGCACTCAGCAATACAAAGGGGCCGGCTGATAGCAAAGACGTGCTGAGTGAATAAACCACTAACCAGTACATGCTATATGATTCCACATATATGAAATTACAGAAAGTGAGGCCAGATGCTTGGTTCTGGGACCTGTTCTGAAATCATAAGCTGTACTGCAGTTGTGTTATTAACCTAGCCCCACCTTCTCTTCTTTTGTTTCCTTAAGTCCTGTGCATGACTCATCATTAACTTTGCTCTTGTCACTCTACCCTGTTAGCACACTGATTATAAGAATCTGATGAAAAACAGATGATAACATTTTTCTTAAAACTCTCTGATGTATACCAGGTCCCAGATGGTGCTTCACTGTCAGGAAGAATGTGTACCTTCAGTGGTTTCAAGACTGCCCCCTCAAGTTTCAAGAAGCCCACAAACTTCCCTTCACATACTCAACACTCCCAACCACTCATATGTAAACTGCCCCTAGATTCAACAAAACAAGGCAGCTTTGGGAATGACCCCCTGCCTCCCTTCCGATAACAAAGCCTGCTGTGCTTCAAAGCCACTGTCTCAGTCATTGGCTTACTGTGCATCAGGTGCATGAACAACAGGACAAATCCCCACGGGGAAGGGAGGAGGATCAGAGGTGCCTGGGCCTGGGGTGTGAGGGGCCGGTTGGGAAGGAGCACACGGCCACATCTCCGGTGAGGGAGAGGTTCCAGATCTCTACTGTGGTCATGGTCACATGGGCGCTCACACGTGCCGAAGGTCGTGAAAACGTACACCCAAAGTGGTCGCGTTTTATTTTACGTAAGTCATACCTCAATAGAGCTGATCTTTAAGAAGATGCAAATACTGTTTCTGGCTCCACATATCTTCCTTAAGTGATGCCCCTCTTCTACAGCAGCACCACCAACCAAGTCACACCTTTGCCTCGCGTCTACCATCTCGGAGACTGCCTCGACAACAGAGACACCCTCTTCCTTCTCCGTGGTTGCCTGCTTTGCCACTCTTCCTGTACTGAACATGGCAGAAACTTCAGGAAACCACATGCGCTCACGCATTTCACTCAGCCGGTCAGGCAACAAGTGTTTCTTGTGTCTGTTAGTTCCAGGCACTGTGCTGAGAGAGACTGAAGTGTAAATAAGACACAATGTGCACCCTGTATCTTACAAGAGGCAGGGAGACACAAGGGAAATCAGCACAGAATGGCATCAGTAAGTAGCTGTGCAAGTCCAAGTCCTGGGGCACAGTATGCCCACAAAGGGGGGATCCGTGTCCTCTCCAGGGTCAGGTCCAAAGAGATGCCACGTGAGGTGGGTCCCACAGTGCCGGCGGAGGAACGAGGGCGCCCATGAAAGGGCATCAGAGAGAGGAGGAGTATGGAGACGGCACGACGAGCAGACCTGGACTATGGGGAGACCCGTCCCTGAGGGCGAGCTGGGGCTCAAGGTGCCGGCCCGGGGCAGCACACACCCCCCTCGCACATCCGGACGCTGTCCGCAGCTGTGGCCTCTGACACCTCATTTCTCTGACGTGGGGATATAAACGTACAGGTTCCCGACTTTAAAACCGGTCACATACTGGAGCGTGTCCACCTGCCGCGACCTGCCGACCGCAGCTGCTCCTCCAGACAATAATGGAGAAGCAAAGCGGTAACAAGTTCCCGATTTACCTGTAACACCCAACTCTGGGCCGGGGGGGCGGGGTCACACACGATTTGTAAAGGTTTAATCCTGCAGGGGACAACTATAAAAAGACGAAAAAGGATTACTTAGAACGCTAATCCGAACTCGCGAGGAGCAATACCAGAAACTACACCGGGTTCATGCCCCTCGAGGACGTACTTTTCTCCACCCAGCCGCTTCTAAGGAGGCGTCATTAAGACCGAATTCCAGCACGGCACGCACGACACCCGCCCGGGGAAGGCGCCCAGAGGAGCGTGGGCGAGAACGTCGCTCGGCCTCCTCCGCACACGCAGACGGCCGTCCACAGCGGGCACGGCGCTCACGCCCGCCGCCTCCGCACGCCAGGGGCTCAGCCCGCGCGCCCGCGCCCGCGCCCCCGTCCGCTCCCGCCCGGGGAAGGCTCGTCAGCCGGCCTCCTGCGCCGGCAGCGGGAGGGGCAGGCTCCGGGGACGGCCGCCGGAGAGCCGGGCGCTGCTCAGGCCGGCGGGGAGGGAGTCGTGGCTGGGGAGGAGAGCTGCCGCGTCCGCGGGGGGCTGGGCGCTGGGCGCTGCGGCGGGCGTCACCTCCTCGCGAGGTGACAGGCCGGGGACGCGGGGGTTCCGTCGCCTCTCGATGGCGTCGCAGGCCTGCGCGGACCCGAGGCCCAAAGGCCCAGGCGCGGCCGCGCACGGCCCGCACCACGAAATACCTGCGGGGGAGGAACCCGCGGGCGAGGTGGGCGACACACGCTGGGGGCCAGGGGGCCAGCCTCGCTCCTCCGCCCGCTTGGCTGCCTCAGTCGCGGGCCGCCAGGCCGCGCCCGCGCAGGGCCGTCTTCCTCGCCTTCGCTCCCCAGGCGCGTTGGGGTCTCTCGCTGAGCGGCCGCGTGCCCCGGGCAACTCAAGTCAGGACTTTTGGCCCGCCCAGGTCGGAGGCCCACGCTGTACCTGCGTTCTCCGCCTGCAGAGGGCCCACCCCTCAGCTCGGCCGGCGACCATGTTGCCCCGCGGACCCCACTGTCTCCGTCTGGGCACGCAGGAGCACCGCCCCTCACTCCCCGTCCCTAACGTCTTGTAGCGGCCATGCTGTGCGGCTCTGCGCGTGCGCCGGGCCCCTCGCCCCTTCAGCTTCCGCTAGTCGTGCGCGGCTCCGGGACCACGCTCTGCGCGTGCGCAGAGCTTCTTCCTCCCAGCCTGTCCCGGACGCCGAGCGGCGCTGTGCGCGGCTCTGCGCGTGCGCCGAGCCGCACCTGATCCCGGCGGTTTACGTGGCAGTATGTTGGGCCGCTGCGGCACTGCGCTCTCTCTGCGCGTGCGCGGTCTGATAGCCGTCTTGGCGTCTGGGTGTGCGCGTCTAAGTGAGAGCGCTCACACACACGGTGCTTGCAGTTTTTTATTTTTAGCGTAAGGTTTCTCCAACAGAGACGTCACGAGTATTATGTTTTCCCTAAATAAACATTAATTTTTTTTTTTTTAGAAAAAGATTTATTTATTTGAGAGAGAGCATGAGTTGGTGGAGGAGCAGAGGTAGAGGCTCCAAGCAAACGCTCGCCTGAGCCCGGAGCCCAGTTCCATCTCACAGCCCATGAGATCATGACCTAAGCTGAAACTAAGTCAGATGCTTAACCTACTGCACCACCCAGGTGCCCCACACTAATGCTCTTTTTTGAACATACCTTTGACGGGTCACTTTAATGTCCTCCTGGTGGCCTCCGTACCACTGATCATCTTGGCTCATTTAGGTTCTAAAAACCCGAGGCCAAGGAAGGTCTTTGCTGCCTTGTGGGGTCTTTGTATTGTTAGCTGGGGAGGTCGTTTCTCCCAGGGGGTCTCGGCGGCCAGGAGCCCCTCCTGGACTTTGTGGGGTCAGGAACCTGGGGAGTGGGCGGAGACCCCTCAGGGCAAGTTCACTGACTGCTCAGCACCAGAAGGCACTGTGGGAAAGTTCCACTTTTAGGTGGGGAAACTGGTCCTGGGGTGTGAACTAGGGGTGTCCCAGAGATGCCTGCTTGGCCAGAGTTAAGTCCTCACCACCTTTGCTCCAACCCCAGCCCTGAGAACTTGCCCTCCAAAGGGCAGCCTTTCTTTGATGGCCCTGGTGGATGCATGGTGATTCGCAGTCCAGGAAGTGGGTGGGAGAGGCTGGGTCAGAAAAGCCAGAGAGCATGGCGCTGTGCGGGGTTCAGAAGGGCCAGTGTCAATCGGGGAGGGGGGGATGCTAAGTTAACCTGCACAATAATGGGGAGAGAAGGTACGGGCCATGGCCAGACTCTGTGCAGTCTGGGGCTGAGGGGTCAGAGTGACACCTCCTTTTCCCTTTGGGTGGGAGATGGCCTGGGTGGGGCTGCAGCAACTCCTCCTGTTCAGAGTTTGCCCACCTTGAAGGTGCCCCAGAGCTACCTCACACCCCACGCCCCCTGAGGTGCCCACGCATCTCACCGCTTGTATTTCTTGAGACTTGGGGGCTGTGACGATGGGATGCTTGGGTGTTGGGATGGGGAGGGGGTGGGAGGTACGTCTTGTCCTAATCACCGTATATGCAGGAGTGATGTATTAGTTAGTACAAGACAATGAAAACAAAGGCCAGAGGATCACAGCCAGGCTGCACCCCAGTGCTTGGAATGAGAAGGAGCAGTTTAGGCCCAGGCTGAAATGTAGGCAGGGAGGGAGGACCTCCAGGAGGAAGGCAGGGGACCTGACACCTCCAGGGTGGGGAGGGGTGAGGGCGACTTGGACCTGGCAGATTGAAGGGGGCCAGGCAGCCAAAGCAAAGTCCACATAGGCAGATTTGAATGTGTCCTGCATTACAGATGAGAGCAATATTAGACCAACATAGATATGTTATCCATCCCAGAATGTCGCCTGGAATTTCTATTATAATTTGGTTTTAGATTATATATTTCTGCTTGATCTGTCTCTTTCTCTTAAAAATGGAATACAACATGGCAATTCTGGCGATCTCTGTCCTGGCTCATCAAGATTTTAGTGCACTAAGATTTTATTGGCTAATTAGAATTAATCGTAATTCTGGGATACTTAATAATGCCCTTATGCAATTTTCCCTGTTGCCCATGGAGAATGAGATGAAGCGCATGTGGCGCAGACGGGATCTGTTCCTCATCGGCCACTCTAATGGGGTCACATAAAGTAGCCCTGGGCGCGAAGGCCCAGTCCCTGAACTGCCTCCGCAGCCCTTCCAGAAGCTCCACACTCAATTCTGGGGAGTTGAAAGCACTTTAGAGATCAAGGGAATAATGACAGACATAGATGAGACAGCTCGCAGAATCTGCTAGCATGATCTTTTTAAGATCCATCAGCAACAATGTCAAGCCCAGATGGCTTGGTCCTGAGTTCCCTCATCATCAATATACCTTTTATCCTGGTTCCTCTGAATTATTTGTGCAGAAAACTGGTTTTGCCTAGCTGGGAAGGCCTGTTTATATGCACATTTCTTTTTAGACAACCCCTCTATTGTCACAGATTTTTTTCCTATCTATTTTTTTTTTTTTTTTAAGATTTTATCCATTTGACAGAGAGAGACACAGCGAGAGAGGGAACACAAGCTCGGAGAGGGAGAAGCAGGCCTCCTGCCGAGCAAGGAGCCCGATATGGGGCTCGAACCCAGGACCCTGGGATCATGACCTGAGCCGAAGGCAGACGCTTAACGACTGAGCCACCCAGGCGCCCCTTTCCTATCTATTTTTGAGTAATTCCTGGGAATAACATAGAAGAGGCATTAGAAATGACTGTCTCCTGGATGCAGGTCCGTTTTTCCTCCACTGCACTCTCCTACAATGAGGTGAGAGTGGAAACTGCTATACGTTTAGATGAAATTTCTTTGGGAAATAGTTTCTATTTTATCAGTAATTCTCTGGCTTTTTTTGGGGGGGTACCTCTGGCTAATATTGTAAACCAATATTCATAACGCTACCTAAGAGCTTTGGGATAAATGGATTGTAATGGAGAAAAGCTGTTCTCCAGTGCACATTAGAAGCAGGCCTTGGCAAATAAGGGCACAGAGAAGATGCTAACAAACAAGAGGGATGGCCCCCAGGGCCAAAGACAGCATCTGAAAACAAGACAGGCATGAACACATATCTGCAGCGGGACAGCACCAGGGCCTCCCCGGAGAAGAACTGGGCTGTGCTAGCTGATCCCCACGCATCTAGGAGCCGTCAGTCTGTCCCGTCCGTCCTCGACAACATGAAGATCTTGGTGCCCTGCCCGGCCCTCTGCCTCTTCAGCTCCTCTCAAATAGCTGTTTTTATATCGCAAAGCGGATAAGATGTCTCTTTTGTTCCATAACCATAACTAAGTCTCTCTAGGTCTTGGGTATCTGTGTGGTAGTGTGTTTAGGGGCCAGTATAGCAGTACCCCCCCCACCCCTCTGCAGGCCCAGAAGCATGAGCCTGAGCCAATGGGAAGGAAACATCGCCAGCGCTAAGGCCAAATACTTTTTCCGTATAAGCCATTTTTTTCTTTAAAATCATGCCACATTTAAATTTCTTTACACTAATAACTTTATCTCTCAAAATTATAATTGCTGTTCTTTTCGTACAAGAGATTAAATAAGGTCGACATATCACAGTCTCCTTCTCAGCCGTCTCTAGGAGGCTGGTTCTTTCCGGGGACCCCATCCCTTCCCTCACCATCCAGAATCTCCGGGACCCTGGCCTGTGGCTACTGCCATCCCTGAGCCGTCCCTTCCTTCCCACAGCCCTGCTGCCCTGGTCTGGGACCTGCTCTGCTCCACATCTGCATTCACAAGGGAGCTGAGAGGTTGCTGCGGCAGGAGCTGAGAAGTGCCAACCGGGCTTACCACTTGCACCCCAGTGGTCTGGTCTTTCTGGAGACATCTGGGGAAACACGGGCTCATGGGCACTCCTGAGGGGGGAGAAGGCTGGTCCTGGGGGCATGCCACCAATCCCTGCCCATGACCCAGTGTGGGTGGCGAGGGTTACTTCTGCAAATGCCGAGACCAGGCTGGGCTGTTCACACCCCCAGAGTAGAGATGGAGGACTTTGAGGGTTTTGTGGGGCAGGAGTATTTGCCCAGGCTGCTTCTGAATAGAGCCTCCCACCCCCCCGGAATACACAGGGATTGTGTTTGTGACATGCGTGCAACTCACAATGCCCCAGGGTAATCCCAAAGATGTAAAGGGGGGTATGGTCAGGGGAAGTCTGTGCAGCTAGTGACAGTCCCTACAGGCCACTGGCCCCAGCCAGCCTCCTCTTGGGACTAGCCCAGGAGACTGCACAGCTGTGCACGGTGGGGCCTCCTGATCACTTGTGGCTTTTCCTTGGAGTAAAGAGGCAGCCTATACGGCCCCGTTCGAGTCCTATCAGCAGCTGCAGGAACTTTCCCCACCAACTCTCCACCATCCACATGGGCAGCCTTGCTTTCAGGCTATAATTAAGGAAAAAATAAACATTACTGGAGACATTGCAGGATGGGACACTTGCTGCTCTCTTCTGAAGCTGTAAACGTGATGGATGACCCATTGTTGGATGATTCTGAAAGATGAACCAGCTTACGAATTTCAACAGAACCTAAAATATCATCAATGAGCACAGTCAGCTTAATGGTTCATAAACCAGCTGCTTAATTGTTGTGACACAGAAGGTCGAGAAAGATTGCCTGGCATTTTTCCAAAAGAGTTTAGCCGAGTACATGGATTTCCTCAGTAGCCTTCTGGTTCTTTTTCCTTCGTGACCTACAGCCAGTGCTCTGGAGAGTTCCGGAACTGCCTTCTATGCAGGACATGCTTTTCTTGGGCAGCAGCATGGCTGTGCATTTGGGAGCCAAGTGCAGGTGACCGGGCTGGCCAGGGCTCAGCTCACATGGAGCTCAGGGCCCTGTGGGCAGGTGACACAGTCCATCAGAGGGCACAGAAGTCACAGGTGCCTGTGAGGGTACAGCACCCCCTGGGCACAGACTCTACCAGGATCCAAAGGCTGGTCGCAGAGAGCAGTGATTAAGAGAATGGGCTTGGGACAGGACAGATATGCCATGCACCTGCTGCACGAACTTAGGCAGGGGTGATGACACCCACTTCAGGGGGCCATCAAGAGGTACAACATAATGAGATGCCTCGTGTGAGGAGTGTGCCTAATCCCAGCCCGTGGGCAGGTGGCAGCTACGCATGTCCCTCTTCCAGGCTCCTCTGGCTACCGCTGCCCCCTGGTTCTGTTTCTGTTCAAACCTCAGCATGACAAGCAGCACAAAAAGAAGGCCTGTGATGGGAGGGCAGGGTCTGCAGGGCAGAAAACCCTGGTCCAGGTCTTACCTGGTGAGCACAGCCCAGGGCTTACCTGATTCCAACAGGTGAGCAGCCAGGTGTGGAACCATGTTGCTCCACTGATTTTTCTAAACGGACAAGATCGGAAAGGTAGGACTTTACATTTGCTAGGTGGGGGAGGGGTGCTTGTGAGTGAAGGATGGGGAAAGTCAGGGTACATGGAGTCAGAACCAAAAACAGGTACTGTGGATTTCTTGAAACATGGGAAAGGTGCGTCCTGAATATCAAAGCAGTGCGGTCAGAGTGATCAGCAGTTCTCCTTGGACAGCAGCCTGGGGACTAAGAGCCACTACAAAAACTGGGACATGGCAGAGAGTGCTGATACAGGCTCTGAGCAATGTTATACTGTAGGGGAGACAGCCCTGTAATAATCGCAGAGGTGGCCACTGGTGTTTATTATTCCCTATGATTTGGTTCAGCTGCATAAACAGAAAGCCAAAATAACACGGGCTAAAATAAGCCCGAAATGCATTCTCTTTCTGGGGAAGGGAGCCTGGAGGTTGGCATTCCGTGCTTGCATGAAATTTGCCGTGGGTCTACTAGCGAGCAGGAATTCCTCCTTCTGTTTTCCCTTCCACAGTGGCTGCCGGAGCTCCAGCCTTCAAATCTGGTCACGCCCTGTCTTCAAGGAGGTCTCCAGAAGCTCTCAGACACCATTCCTGCTTATACACTGTCATCTCCAACCTAGTTACCCACCTGCACTGACTGCAAGGGAGTCTGGGAAATGCATCAGTAATTCAGGTGGGAGAACTGTCACGAAGAAGAAAGGAAGAATCGATATTGGTTGTGATGTTGTAACATAATAAAAAACATATGTTTTGGTCTTCATGTCCAGCTCCTAGCCAGAGCTCCTAAAAACTTCGTACTTTCCTAAGTGATGGTGCCCGGAGCATCTTTTGGTCTGATATTTGGACTCTGACCCCAGTTCCCAGCACAAAGCTCCTTTGAATTTCCTTTGAATGTTCCCGGAACATTTTTTTGTTGTTCCAGTGAGGTGGCTTTTGGTGGGTCCTGGATAGTCATCAGAAAGACCAAACCTTAATCAGAAGCTTGGGATTTTCAGCCCCATGCCCTATTCTCCAGAGAGGGAAATGGAGTGACTAATCCACCATGCCTGCATGCTGAGCCTCCATAAAAAACCCAATAGTATAGGGTTTGGAGCACTTCCAGGTTGGTGAACACATCCACCTGCAGGGAGAGGGGTTAGGGTTACCCCTTCTGAGCCCAGCCACCAACCTGATCTATGACTTTTAAAAAATTTGTTTAGGGCCACCTGGGTGGCTCAGTCAGTTAAGCGTCTGACTCTTGGCTTCAGCTCAGGGTCGTGAGATCAAACCCCACGTGGGGCTCTGCACGGGGCATGGAGTCTGCTTTTAAGATGCTCTCCCTCTCCCACTGCCCCTCCTTTCTCTCTCTCACTCTCTCTCAAAAAAATAAAAATTAAAAAAATTAAAAATGTATTTAAACCGAGGACTCTGAAATCCTTTATCAAATTGTGCTTTTGGCATGGGAGTCCGACATAAGGCGCTTCCCACCATCTTGCTCCCTGTGCTAACGTGCAGTTGGGCTGTGTTACTCAGCTGTTGGGAAACAATTAAACCTAAATTATTTGTTGCCCTTTTATTCAGGAAGAGCCTATGAAATGTGAATTCTAATGGCAAAGTTTTGATCATCAAAGCTGTTCACTTACAGCAAATTTTCAGGTCTCAACAGACCTCCTTCATGACGGGATGGCCTGCTTCTGACACCCATTCTCATCTCAGCTGGGCCCATCGGAGGTCCCTCAAAGAAACGCACACCATGTGCGTGATGAAGCGCAGACTTGAGGGGATCAAAGGGAAGTGGAAAGAAATATCTGCAGAATAATGTTTTTCTCCTGGGTCCCTACTCAGTTGCCGAGCAGGACTCCCACCTGCCTGTGGGGGCTGAGCTCTGTCACGGCCCGAGGACAGTGCCGGGGTGGTGCTCGGCCTCAGAACTGTCACCTGGGCTTCCCACACAGGAGCACCTGAGTGCAGCCCCGAGGGGCTGGAGGGGTGCAAACACGGCCCACACGGAGCTGCCTCAGAGCTGGTGGGGAGGCTGATGGGGCAGCGAGCTCCTTCGTCAGTGCAGATCTGATGAGAATGCCTTCCTAGAGGTTATACACGTGGGGGACCAGAGCGGCCCACGTCACATAGCAGATCTTATTCTTGCTGAGATGGGCCGTTTGTGGAAGATCTATCCTCCTCGGACCTGCCTGCCCCCCCATCGAACAAGCCCCTTCAGGGAACCCCAGGCGCGTTCAAGCTTGAGAGCCACAGCATCTGAGGAGTGGCAGAGGTCGCTGGAGGTCGGGAGGCTGCACCACAGCGTCTGAGGAGTGACAGAGGTCGCTGGAGGTCGGGAGGCTGCACCACAGCGTCTGAGGAGTGACAGAGGTCGCTGGAGGTCGGGAGGCTGCACCACAGCGTCTGAGGAGTGACAGAGGTCGCTGGAGATCGGGAGGCTGCACCACAGCGTCTGAGGAGTGACAGAGGTCGCTGGAGGTCGGGGGCTGCACCTGTTCTAGCCATGGGTGACTCAGGCAAGTCCCTTTGCCCGTCTGTCCTCATCTGTTTTAGTCCGTTTTCGCTTCTCTAATAAAAAATACCACAGCCTGGGTGGCTTGTAAACACCAACATCTATTTCTCGAAGTTCTGGAGGCCCAAGATCAAGGGGTGGCCTGCTTCTGACACCCATTCTCATCCCAACTGGGATGGAAGTGGGGGAGCTCTCTGGGTCCCTTCCTAAAGGCACTAATCCCCTCCAAACACCAGCACATGGGTGTTAAGAGTCACCATGTGAATTTTGGGGGCACATGAGCATTCAGTCCAATGCACCACCTAAGCCTCAAATTTATCTGATGTGAACCAGGGTAACATCTCTCTTACATGGTATAGAACTAAAGATTCTCCTCGTTCCAAGTAACAAAGATCAAAGCCAAACTAAACCAGACAAAATACAAGTTAAAACATAATCATTTTATTAGCTTGGGTCATTGAAAACTTCCTAGAGCTCCAAACCACGACCCTGGGCCCTCCCTGTGCATCCGCCTCACTCAGGAAGCGCCTCGCAGAGGGCAGCAAGGCAGCCCCGGGCTTGTGTCACCCTTGGAGCTGGTGACCTCTGTCCCCAGACGTGTGTTCACATCAGCCCGGGAGATGGTCTCACCCTGGACCAGGCGTGTGCCCAGAGGGACCAGGGGCTCTGATGGGCCAGGCTCAGGCAGGAGCTGCCCCCACGAGGTGGCCCCAGACCCCACCAAGTGGCAGGGACAAAAGAGACAGTGTCCCGGCGGAGCTCACCCAGGGCTGCGAAGGATGCAGCTGTTCTCAGCACTGCACGTTCTCCGCACGGGAGAATTGGAGGGATTTGCCGCTCCCTCGGAGCCCTCAGGCCCCGCTGACGGGCCTGGCCACGTTCACAGGTCTGCAGGGCACTGGCACTCCCAGGACTCATGGGTCTGAACGGGAGGTGCTGGAGCAAAGACTCTCACGCCCCATTCTGTTCTATTGGCTCCTCAGTGGGTGTCCGGTCCCTGCTGGATTTGGGGGTGGGCATCGGGGTGTGGAGGCAGAGACCTCCCACAAGGGGATGCGTTGCTCTTTCTCCTGAAGCCTGCCGGAGAGGTTGCACTGGCAGCCGCTGGAGAAGGATTCGTTGAGCAATCTTTTATTCTGCAAAGTAAAAATAAAAAGCCCAGGTCCCTGTTTACAGGAAGGCAAAGAAATCATAGTTATCAAAGACAGCAAAGTAGGCATTTAATTCGATACGAGGTGTATACTTAAAGTGTCTGAATGTTTCCTGACGGAAGCATTTTCAAAGGCATTTCTCCCAGCTGCTGATTCTGTTGGCCAGCCACACAAGGAGCTAACACCCACCTTGGAGGAGGGTCCGGAGGGACGGTCCACAAGGATGCGGGAGTAGGAGAGCTTCGCTGCCCAGCACCACCCCTACAGGAGTGAGGAGGCATGGCCTCCGTTGGCAGCAATGCCGGTTGGGGGCCATCTTCGTGGGCCAGCTAGGGCCCCCCAGCACTGGGTTTCATCAGCAGGCACCTCGATCCTCTGGGAGGCAGATTCCCGGGGCTCAGGGAGTGAATCTGTCACCGGCCCAACGTGCTCCCTGCACTGCCACCCACATGGGCACCTTTTCGTGAGGCCTGAGCCATTTGCAAGGACTCTGTGCTGTGTGCTCTGAACAGACACTGTCGCCAATGGGGACTGGGGTTTCTTGGACGACATGCGCCCCTCATTTACAATGCCTTCAACTCATGGGATCCTGGGAGCCAGGGCTCCAAGGCAAAGCTGGGTGGACCACCAGCTCCTCATCAGCGAACTGAGCAATCAGTTCTCAGCCTAACTGAACCTAACTGGATTCCGACAGCAGGTTTCCTTAGAGGAAGCTGTGCTCCCTCTGCCTCCCCACCATTAGAGATGATGATGTTCTCCCAGCTGTGAGGTTAATTTGTGGGGGGCTCTAGGCTCTGGAGCCTGAGCACACATAGACAGCAGTTGTCTGGAGGTTCATTCTATGGCTGGACAACCTTCCTGTGCCCCAGACAGAGCTCCCCCTCTAAGGGACTAGAGATATTGCTTCTGGCCATTTGCCACGTGCCTCTTAGGACCCCCCACCCCCATCTGCCCTCCACCTCCGACCCACCCTCTTACAGGACATGGGCTGCAGGCAGGAGACATGGGGAGTTTGCTCACTCGGTGCTGGCCTGCCCATCAGCAGCACCCCAAGTAGGGGCTCCCACCATCCAGAGTTCAGGGACATGGGCTGCAGGCAGGAGACATGGGGAGTTTGCTGTCCATCAGCAGCAACCCCACGGGGGCAGCGCTTCACTCCCAACTGCACTGCAAACTCCAGTGGGGTTTGGCACTTCCCTGGTCCCGGCAGTCGGACCATGTGGACCAGATCCATGGGGTCTCTGTGACTGGCCGCCCTTGCACCAGCCCTGTGGGGCAGGTGGACACGTCCTGGCCTGGAGCACAGAGCCAGGGTGGGCAGAAGGAACAAGTTGTAGGGTGCCTCCCCATGGCCTTGGGTGTCACCCACCCCCCCCCCCGGTCCTGCTGTCCACAGTTGTGCAGGAGCATCCCTCAGTGTGGCCACGTGTGAAGCCCACAGGCCCTGCACGAGCCCTGAGTGGTTGCAAGACAAGCAGACATCGCAGAGACCTGGCCTGTGTTGGGGGCCTGGCCTGAGGCTCACAGGGCAAGTGGTTGAGGAGGTGGGGATTGGGGTGTGCTGGCCTCTAATTTGGCATACACTGGAGAATTTCCTCTCTACAGGCTGCGGATGCAGTAATGCCACTGAGGAAATGACCCACATTAAGCAGCTTCTGTGAAAGAGCATGGAACGCTTCCTCACAGGTCTGCGGGTTAGCACGAGTTTGGGGGTGCGGGCATGTGCTTGGGTCTGGGTCTGCTCTATGTCTCTCATTCTTCTGGGTCCGTGGTGGCAGCAGGAGCTCAAGAAGAGAAACCCGACCCCTCAAGCACATTGCAGGGCTGGCTGACATCACACCCACCAAATTCCCACTGAAAGATGGGGTCCTGCTGTGGAGGCCAAGGGCAGGAATGGTGCCCTAGTCTGGGCAGCTGTGAGCCTCACCTCCGTGCCGGCTGCAATCGTGTGCACGGAGCAGCTAGGGTGTTGGTGAACACACCCTGCACGAGACCCTGCGTTCCCAGATCTCTGCCTCCAAGGTTGAGTTCAGACTCCCTGAAGCAATGCCGAGCCCCTTGAGCACAGCCCCCACTAGCCCCAGGGTCCTGCACAACGCATTCTACCAACCCCAACAGAAGTGCAGCCCCAGCTCGGCACTTCTGTGCATTTGTGCTGACAGATACCACGTCTCCTTCCATCTCCACCTGGAAATGTTCTACTAACCCTTCAGGCTGGGTTAAATCAGCAAAGTGTGTTTGGGGAGGGCATCATCCTGAGCTCTAGCCCTCCTGGCAGAAACGCTGGGAGGAAGGTCCCGTGGGAGGGTGCTGAGTTCCAGTCCCTGGGAGGGGAGGGGGAGTTCTAACAGAAAGGCATGGAGTAGGTGGTCTGGGGACTCCTGCCCTGAGGCTTCACACTTGCCTGGCTCTGTGTAGGAAGGAGGACGGGGAAAGTGGATTCCAGTGGTCAAGGGATCTTCCTACTGGGCACCTGCCCAGGGGTCAGAGGCTGTTCTGCTCCTGGGCAGGAACCAGAGCCCAGGTGAAGGGGACCACACTCAGGGGTTTGGGTCCCATCCCAGCTACTCACCGGACTCTGCTAGCCCTGAGTTCCCCCTCTCAGGGACCAGGTCAGGTAGAGAAACAATATCTACACCCACTGATGCTGAGGAGGGAAAACAGAATTGGCATTTGTGAGCGCTTACTGTATGCTTGATTCTATCCTGGGTAACAGCACAGTCCAGGCTCCGACGCATATCCGCCCTGTGACCCTGGAAAAACCATCTTAGTTTCCCCAAGCCTCTGTCTGCTCATTCTTAGAATGGGCAGAATAGTCCTTCCTGGCTGGGTGATTGGGAGCATGACATGAGACAGTCCCTCTCTGGATCCAGCTTGGCAAGCCCAGCCCACAGAAGCAACGCTGCAACATTTAGAGCCCTCCACATCTCCAAGAGTCCTCAAGAATCTCTCTGGGATTATGCCTCCTGACCAAACAGGAAGTTAAACAACCATAGACTGAGAGAGCCTGCCCCCACCCAGGTACCGAGGTCAAGGTGAGGCAGCTCCCAAGACAGCTCTTCTGGGGGCATCTACATTCGGTGCCCATATGTGCTGGGCCTTGCCGCCCTGCCTTGGAGAGACTAGGCTCTGCTCCCTCCCAGAGTCCGAGGCAAGTCTCCAGAGTCTGGTTGCTGCCAACATTGTGGGTGGGAGCTCCTGATCCTGTGTCGTGGCCTGGCCAGGCCACACATTGTCCGTTATCGGGCCTGTCTTGCCAGAGAAAGTGCTCAAGGCCCGACCAGCCGGTCCTCCCAAAGCAGGGTCCACTTGGAGGGACTGCCCGTGTCGTCAGACAGGTGTGCCCAATGTGAAGGGATGGCTGGCATCCGGCGAGGTCGGGGTCTCTAATGGGTCCCTTAGATCCTGCAGAGGTGTAGGGGCATCCCTGGCACCACCAGAAGGGGGTGAGGAGAGGCCTGGGGGGGATTCGGAGCCCCCACCCTTGGCAACCCCCTAGTAACTCCGTTGTGATGTTTCATCTGCTTTTATTTTAAAAAATCCCCTAAAAACAGAATATAAAATCACTGAATCTGAAACACTTTAACAATCCAGAGGATTATTTCAAAGGGAAAATAGACTTGAGTTGCCCCCTGCCTTAGGGGGAGACCCTGCCTGTGAAGTCTTTAAATGGAGCCTTGTTGAAAGCAAGAACCCTTAAGTCAGTCCAGCCCTCTCCTGATGCCCCAGAGAATAGGTGTGCCTGTCCCCTCGCTGCTCCGGCCGCCCCTTCCCCCAGAGCACCCAGGCTGTGTGGGGGGATCCTGTGCATTAGGCAGTCGTCAGATGCCTCCTGCCGAGGGCTGCAATTTCCTCACTGTGTGGGTTCCAGCCCGGCTTTTAATAGCACCCACACCATTACCAGGAGGAGGAAATGGGCCCACTTACTCTGTGCGGATAAGCATTCCATTAATGTTCTAAGAATTCCATTAACGTTCTCTCTGACCTTTGCTAATTCCAGTATCATTAGCAGTGCATACGTTTCAAAATCTCCTTAATGCCAAAAAGCAGTAATGGGTGTCTGCTATGCTTGCTTAATGAGCCATAAAATGAACCAGTGGGTGATGTGTTTCTTGCCATCAAGCCCCTGGTTAAGTAATGGCCAGGCCGGTGGAATGAGGCTATGCATCTTGTCACCAGACAACAGCTCAAGGCACTGGCTTTTCTAATCACAATTGATTAAAAGGTAAAAATATTTATATGCACACATCTTATTTTCCATTATCCTAAAAATCTTTTCTCAGTAATTAGTTTCTCCATCATCATTCTGAGAGGATGTTAACATCGTTGATCTTTGTTTCTTGAATTACGATAAATCCTCACGGGAGGATCCCCCAGAGGCTGGGCCTTCCTCCCCAGGACTGGCTCCCACCTCCTTCCCCGAGGCCCTAACTCCCCCTGTCAGCTCCCCTGCTCAGACCTGGCTGTGCTGCCCTCCTGCCGGTCAGGGTCCCACACACCAGGCCCTTGTCTCTGGTGTTCACAAAACCTGTATCTTCTTGTTAAGAAGGAATGTGAGAAAAACACACACCCTGAAGTCCTTTAACTCTACCATCTTTTTTTTTTTTTACATTTGCTCACATCAGATAGCATGTTTAGTATGTGCAGACATTTTAAGTGGTTTCTTAGTGCCCATATAATACTGTTTTAACATATAATCGACACTATTTTCTCAAGATCTAAGTCATTTTGAAAACTGTTATTGTAAGCAATTGCATCATATTCCAATAACCCCATACGTCAAATTCACCTTCCACCCCTTGAACGCTGAAATATTTGTCCCCTGGTATATATCCTTCAACAGGTAACGCCACATATATCTTTAAGAAGGGAGGTTTGCCTTTTTGTTGCTGTTGTTATGTGTTTGTTTGCTTGTTTCTTCAGTTGAGTCATTTCTTTGTGGGGTCAGTGGTGATGAAGAGCTTTATGGGTCTAGCTTTTCAAAAAGGTGGTGCCGACCTACAGGGTGGGATCCCTCAGGACGGAGCCAAGTGACAGGCCCTGGAACAGGCTCTGGGCTCAGCCGGGTCCCCTCCCCTTTGTTCTCACGCCTGTGTTTTATGAACTCCTCCCGGGCAGCAGTACAGCCCCTCCCCTTTGCATGGCCAGGACCCAGGGACTTGCTTCCAATGATGGCTGGCTCTTCCTCAAGATTGGGTAGTAAAGGCTGTACCTCCTGTGCCTTTCTCTCTCCCCCTCCTTCGCCCTCGGCTTGCTCCCCCTGGCGAAGCCCCCATCCTGTTGTGAGCGGCTGATAGAGACCCACGTGGCAGGGAACTGAGGGCAGCATCTCCAGGGCCCTGGGGCTCCCACGGGGGCACTGAACTTTCAGCATGAGGCATAACCTCCTCCAGAGGCCAAGCTGTGGCCAGGCCGGGGTTGGGGCCGGTCTGTCTTCCTGGACCGGAGGTCTGCAGGGGGAATCCTGACGGAGCACCGCCCCCCCCCAACTCCAAGACCCCCGTCAGGAGCCACAATCGGATGGTACCTTGATCCCAGACGGAGGCAGCATTGGAGACACTTCCTCTGGGCTACTCAGCCCTGGCTTCATTCTGTAAGCAGAGCCTGAGCACTCCCCACCTCCCCTGTCAGGCTGGTGTGAGGGGACAAGTGAGCCTCAGAGAGCCAGCACACAGTAGGAGCTCAATACATGTCAGCCACCAGCCTCCCCAGCCCATGCATTTATCCCCTGGGGCCTGACGACTTTGCATGCCCCTCTTCCACATCAGACTGTGGACACCTGTCCACTCTCCTGGCACCTGTGGGCACTCGGACATGCCTGTTCAGTTAACAAAGGGGTGTGTGGACCAGAGGGTCCATCAAAGACCTCCATGTAAGGGCAAGGCCACCGTCCGCCCCAGAGGACTGTTTCCAAGGGTCAGGGCTGGGAGGCCACAGTGTAGCCAAAGGTGCGTGGAGCCGGTGGGTATGGGGACCACCAGAGGTTTTGCCTGCTGTCCGCTCACAGCGTCTCCTCTGTTCTCCTTCCAAGGGCCTGGAGCCAGATGATGCACTGGAGATGGAGAGGGGAAGAGAAGCGGGGTGTGGACGCTGGGGTGTGCCAGGGCAGGCTCACTGGGCTTAGCCGCCTCGGACCCGCCGCCCTAATGCTCCAACAGGCGAGGCCGGGTTGCTGCCCCTGGGGCTTACTCACCTCAACGTAGCTGCTCCAGGAAAGGCGCCAATGCCCACCCTTCTGGGTGGGGCTGGGGCCTCTCGATCCTTGCAGAGAAGCCCCATCCCCAGGCCTATGCACAGACACACACACACACACACCAACACACACGTGCCCTCGAATATACATGCCTACATGCCTGCATGCACATACGTGTGTGTGCACATGTGCACAGAAGACTGCATTCTTCATCCCTCGGCATCTCCTAAAAGGGTTCGTCCTAATTTCCTGCGACAGGACGGTGACAGGTGTGCAGCCTCCGAGGTCTCAGGGCTGCCTGGGAGACGCCCCTCTGTGCAGTTGGGGACCTGCAGGGGACTGCCTATTCTCACCGCTCCCCTGCCCATCAGAACCCCAGAACCTGGGCTCACTCCCCGACTGACTTTGGGCACCTGCCGGCTGGCTGGCCTCAGTTTACCCGCTTGTGCTGTGAGCAGATGGACCAGAGCATCACTGGGGTCGTTTCAGCTCTGGCGGTGCAGGACTCACCCCCACGCTACCCAAATCCTGGCCAGTTTTTCCTGCATCCCTGTGGTTTTCTGACAAAGAGGGGCAGGCTAGCACTTGAAATGTTCTCACCTCTTGCTATTTTTGCAAGAGGCCTGAACGCAATTGTTAAAAATAGAAATAATGAGGGAAGGCAGAAGCTTCTGACCTTGAGTCACGAGGCCAGGACAGGTTCCCGGTATCCTTCCCGGCTCGTGATGATAGATGATGGTCGCGCTGCATGTGTCCTTAGCTAATTTATCCTTGGCCTAGAGAGAGAGAAAGTTTTCTGCCTGCTTTTTCTTGGGGGTGGGGGTGGGGGGACTGGAAAAGTGCTTTAGGCCCAGTAGCTTTGCCTGCTCTGTTTTAAGTGCCTGGTAGTGCTGGGAGGAGCTTGTCCCAGGTGCTCTGAGTCATCATGCCACCTGTGCTGGCCAGAAGCCAGCGAGGCCCCCAGACATCTGGCTGTGTGCCAGGAATGACCCCCCCCCCATATTCTTGTTCCCTTGAGGCAACCCGCCCCCCTGCCAAGGGACTGTGGAGGCTAGGGATCCTCCAGCACCCTTGTGAGGCTGTGTGTCATTGAAACAAGAGCCAGCCTCCCAGATGTCCCACACAAAGGCTGTGTAGGGCAGGGCCCAGGAGGTGGCGGGACCCCAGGATCTTGCTACCGCAGGCCTGGCATCTCTTGAAGATAAGGGAGAGTTTGCCTCTGGAAGGGCCCTTGGCATCTCCTACCCAGGAGGATTCAGAACACCAGCTTCTTTCCACTCTCACCTTGCACACATGGCTGCCCCTTGCCCCCTTCTGTCACCTCTCCCAGACAAGAGGAGCCCCCCCACACCCCCAGGAGCCATAGAGAGAGGCAGGGGGTCTTCAGAGAAGCTGGCATCCACCACCCACAGCACCTGGATCTGAGCTGAGACGCTGTCCCCATCCAGGACCTAAGTCTGCACAGATTTAGAGCTCCTTTTTTAAAATCCAGGACGCTGCTCAAAGCTCACGGTTGTACCTCTGCCTTAAGGTGCTGAGACAGGGAGAGAGTCAGTGAGAAACAAACCAAAGGACTTTCTTGCAACTTGTGGTGTGGAGAAGGGCACGTGGGCGTGGCTGGGGGTGTGGGTCCACATAGGAGGGCAGGTGGGGAACCCTGGCCAGAGTGAGTGCATTGGGTGTATTTTGGAGATGGGGTGGGCATGTTTCACTTTTTGCCTTTTACAAATTACTCCAAAGCAGGTTCTGGATCAATCCCAGGAGCTATGGGATGATGGCTGATTGCGCCTGTCTGCTGTGACCAAGGGGACACTTTGGCATGGATGTTCCCCACCGTCCTGTCTCCCTGGCTTTGTGTATTTCAAGAGTCACAGTGTGTTTGCTGCTGAAGTGGGGAGGGTGTGTGTGTGTGCACAAGTTTATACACACGTGTGTACACTCATACGTACACATAATGTACACGTGCACAGGTACAGAGCACATATGCGTGTGTGTCTGAGTGTGCACACACGTGCACCACACGTTTGCCTGTGTGTGCATGTGTGAACATGGCTGTATGCACCTACATATGTCACATGTATATGCATTTGTGTGCACATGCCCAGGCGCATGTCCATGTGTGCGTGTGGGCCTGCCCAGATACTCAGCTGCACTCTCTGCCCTCCCCACTGGGCTCGCCCAGAGCTGACGGTTGGCTGGTAAGTCTTGCTGAGGCCCAGTCCTTGGCTGGCACTCCCTGCTGCTGGGGTAGAGCGGCTCTCTTAGTCCTTACTCAACAGGAATTGAACCTCCAATCTGGGATTCTCAGGGTTTCCTCTGGTCAGCCAGGAAGATGACAATAAGGAAAGGCCCCGCCAGGCTTTAACAGTGTTCCAGTGGTGTAGCCCAGTGAGAGGGACCCAGGAGTCTTGCTTTAAAAACTGGCATCAGCTACCCAAGATGGACAGGGAGGCGGGTGCCAGGTGCCTTCCGGTAGGCAGGGCTGACATACAGTAGGCTCCAGTTATCACCCCAGTTCTGACGCTTCCAGAATCAGTGCATGCAGGGCCATTCTGTTAGCACATCCAGGCTCCACAGGAAAGAAAAGGAAGAAAGACATCCACTGATGCCCAGAATAGAAAATCAGTTGAGTCACCCTAGGCCAGAAGCAGGTGGTTAAATGAAGGAAGAGGCCCCAGGTCCAGAAGGGGCCAGGCGTCTGCAACCTGGCCTCAGCGGAGACAGCTCTGCTTTGTGCTTTGTGCCTGACCAGCCTCGCAGTCCTACTGCTACCTCGGTTGTACAGGTGCAAGCACATGCTACCCGCTTGCCCACACTGAGCCTTCCCCGCTCTCCCGAGGCCCCAGCAGTGCCCTGAGCCAGGAGGGCCACACTCCGGTCCTGACACCTCCCCCACCATCCAGGCCCCGTGCTCTAAGTTACACACAGCCATTTATCTGCGCTCCAGAGGGGCCAAGTCTAACCTGGAAAAGCAAAGCTTCTCACATACATGGCGCTGGCCTCTTTCTCGGCTGGTGGCCACTCCCTCGGCCTCAGGGGTCCCTAGGAGGCTGCAAGGCTGTGTCTCCCCACCCAACTCAAAGGCTGATCCCACCCAGCCGGAGAGTCCTTTGGGTGGACTGTGCCAGAAGAAAGAGGGGCGTTAGGGCAGGACAGACTGACCCCAGCCAGGGTGGTCTGCCGTCTGCGAGCCCACCGGATGTGAGGCCTCAAATACTGCTCACCAAGCGGGCAGGACGGTGGCAGGCCCAGGCAGGGGTCAACCCACTTCTATTTTACTGATGGATTTGGACTGTGGAGGAGCTGAAACCCTAGCGCATTTCCTACACCACTCCTGCTATGGACTGGACGCTTGTGTCCACTCCCCCCCACCCATTCATATATTGAAACCTGACACCCGGTGGGATGGTGTTAGGGGGTGGGAACTTTGGGGTGGAGCCCCGAAGGATGGGATTAGAGCCCTTATAAGAAGAGACCCCAGAGAGCTCTTTTGTCCATTCGAAGACACAGATGGCCATCTAGTGTCCAGGAAGCAAGTCCTCACCAGACATCAAATATGGGGGTTGGTGCCTTGATCTTGGATGTCCAGCCACCAGCCACCCGAGTGGACTCGGACACCTTCTTAGGCATCCTGCCTGCAGCCGGGCCAGCCCATGAGCACCGTGCCGGGTCTGTGGGCAGACCGGGAGCCACAAGGAGCTACAGACAGTGGTGGCAACCACACCTGCAGGGCCGGGTCTCGCCACCTGGTTTACTGACAAAACCATGAGGGAAGGCGGAGCTCGGGGCCAGAGGATGGAAGGAGGATGGGCAGTCTGCTTCTTTCACCTTCAATGATTTTAGTCCATGAGTGCTTAAAATAACACCAGCCATATCCCAAATACTCACTTTGTCCCTGGTTCAGCAAGCAGGATTGGGTCCATGGTGCAGGCTTGGCCCCGTGCCTGGGCGGGGGGCGGGGGGACTGTTCCTCCCCCTCTGGTGTCTCCCTGGTCGGGGGGGGAGCAATATTGGATCCCAAAGGCCAGAGTCCAGTGGTCATCTCTCAGGAAGTCAGGAATGCATGTCCACAGGTCACACCTGAGCCTCTGCCGCCCCTGCAGTGCTGGCCTGTTGCCTTCGCCAAGCCCAAAATCAGGCCAGAGCAATTCCAGACTCCTAGGCAGCCTGCCCTGGGCAGGCCACACCCCACCAATCCTGGGGCTCCCCTAAGCCCATCTGCAGAGTGAGGTATGTTGGCAGGGCAGGAGAACCCAACACTGGAGCAGAGCACCTGGCCCCGCCGGGGTCAGCTCTGCTGTGGAGCCACTGTGGGCACCCAGGATGCTTCCACCCTTTGGCTCCTGCATCTCCACTTCGCATTTTACCATTTGCATTGTCCAAATTGCCAAGGTCTCTCAGAACATTAAAATCTTTGCACCTGTATTCTCAAAGGAGGGGCCAGCCACACTGAAGAGTGAGTCGTGGGTGGGGGAGGCAGACCATGGAAGAAGGCTTGCATTTTCCAGGGAGGGGTCAAAGGCAGTCTGGGCACCCCCTGGGGTCCCCCAAGGGCTGGGGATAGGGGCTTTCTAAAGGGTACCCCGTGTCCCCCCAGCTTGTCCAAGACTCCTCCTTGGCTCCCAGGAGAAAATAAAGACTGCCCTGAGGGCACTAGCATGGACCGTGGTCAGATCCCATCTGGGGGACAGCAACCTGGAGCAGGCTCTGCTCAGAGGGACGGACGAGAGGTCACCTGGCCACCGGGTGGGGAGGGCAGTCTGGGAGGTTCAGGGCGGCATGCCAGCAGGGGTCCCTGGGGTGCTGACCCTGAGATCCGTGTAACAAAAGTGCTCCAAAGGAAAGTGAGCTACCTCAACGCTTGGCTGTCCTCCAGCCTGGGTGACAGGGACATGGGCTTGGCCCCCAAGTGAGACCCCTTCGAGAAGCTTCTGGACACCCCACACACATCTGTCCCAATCCCTATTTCTACTGCAGTCCGTCTGCCTCCCTGCTTCTAGATCGTCTTCATCCTGCAGCTTGTCATGCCTTGCTTGCCCTGGCTGAGGCTCCTGAGTCTTTTCCTCTGTTCCTCAACCCAGCAGTACAGTGTGGGCCCTGGAAGCTGGCTCCTCTCAGGGGGCCGAGCTCTCCTTCAAGCTGGTGACTGAGGAGCCAAAGCTGAATTTTGGGGTATTCAAGTCATTCCTCTTTGGACCAAATGCAGTGATCTCCCTGGACTGAGAAATCTTTTTAAATCCTGTTGCAGTGCCAGGAGGCTCGGGAGCAGATCTGAGCCACAGTTAAGGGATCCCTGGGAGACAGGCACCCATCCAGCAGGGGCCCAGGGGAGAGACGGAGGAGAATGGGGTTTTTGGCCTTGACGGCTAGACACAGATCTGAATTGGAGGAGCTCAACAAACTCTGATTTTTGTCTTCTGGAAAAGAGAACAGGTTGGCCAGGGAGGTCCACGCAGGCGGCCACGGGGCAGAGGAGGGAGGACAAAGGACAAAGGCTTCGGTACGGGGACCTCAGGGGTGGGGGGCAACCCATCCCTGTGGACACTGGCCTGTGCCAGGGCTGTGCCCAGATACAGGGGCGCCAACAGTTGCTTTTGCTGCAGTGACGTGACCGGCAGGAAAACAGAGTGGGAAATGAACCTCAGTCAGTGTGGTCCAGGGACCCCCACTCAAAGGCCAGACCTGCAGGCGGTGCCCGCGGCACCCACTCAGGTGCCCACGGCCACAGGGCCTCGCCACAGCCCTATTACCATAAGCGATAATGCAGAGGTGTGATAAAAGCCATCTGTCATTCATAAAATGCGACGTCGCCTTTTTGCAAAGCCGTAAGCCATCCTGGGGCTCAGCCAAGAAATGGCCTATAAAATCCTGAGTAATGACCTCAGAGCATACTTTCCAATATAAAGAATATTCTAGGCAGCTGTTTCTAGGATTTATCTGTGTGCAGTAATTTTATACCCAAAACGATTACCGGGCTCAGTGTCTGATGCCGCTCTTCAGCAGCAACCCCCCCAACAGCAGTAAAGGCATCTAGAACGTGTTCCACAGTCCTGGGAGCACAGGATCCCGTCCCTGGGTGACAAGTGGCAGTGTGTGC
Source organism: Eumetopias jubatus (assembly GCF_037043125.1). NCBI lineage: Eukaryota > Metazoa > Chordata > Mammalia > Carnivora > Otariidae > Eumetopias > Eumetopias jubatus. The sequence goes on along the minus strand of NW_028274818.1, from coordinate 111,232,176 downwards.
TCATGTGCCGTGCCCTCTGCCATCGGAGGCCTCTGCACGCAGGGGCCTGGGGGAATGCTGGCTGTCTTTGGGATCGCCAAGTTACCAGGGAGGAGGAGCTCAGCCTTGTCCTGACAGTGTTTCTATGGTAACGCAAGAACAGCAGGTTTTGTCTGGGTTGGACGAGGGCAGGCATCCTCCCTGGCAAGGGCCGTAGGGGACCCTTCTGACCACATGCCCCGGGGCAGAGCCCGAAGTGTGCAGAGGACAGGGAGCCTCAGGAGGAGGGGCCCGCCCGAACCTGCTCGGGGCCCCACCTGGGGCTCGCACCCAACAAACAGAGGAGACTTGGAACTCTCATGATTTGGCTGAGGAGGTTGTCAGCACTGGCCATGGGGGTCAAAACTCCTCTTCGCACAACTGCTCCCCCAGGGAGAACTTGACAGGGTATCAGCTTGAAACTTGTGCCTCAGACCTAGAAAATCGAGGGCTCTGTATAAGTTTTGCTGTAATTCAGTTTCTCACTTGAATCTTGCATTTGCCTCCAAATATCAGAACTTAGTTTTCTAAATCTGCAATTTCATCTCTAATCGGCAAACCTGTAGATTACATTATGCACAAAATAATGTTCGATGAATGCATTTTAATTTCACAAAATGCCTCTTTCTAAAATTATTCCCCTTGACCCAGGAAAAGACAGAATGATGTCACTGGCAACTTGGAGATAAGAATGTTTTGCAAGTGCTATCAATTTTGCCTTTCTACATTCAGGTTAGGGAACACTGATGGACATCGGAGTGAGGTCCTCAATTGTTGAGAGGAAGGAGACAGTCTAACTGATAACATGTTCAGTTGCTCTGTCCCCGTCCTTCCCCAGACCCTCCCCTTAGCAGGGGCCCCAGAAGAATCGGTGGTCCCAAAGCAGCGCCCCAAGTGCCTTGCAGTCCGGATCTGGAGGCATCTGCCTTGTAATGTCTGTGCTGCCCGCCGAGAACCAGAACTGGGCCAATCCAGCAACAGTATCCAGCCAGCCTGGGACCCACAAAAGCTGTACAAGAGCTTCTGGGGGAGCCCCTACCTGTCTGCACGCTCTGCCCAGGTGCCAGTCAACTTCTCCATCTGCCTGCTCACATGGCCCCTCGCGGGAGCCTCCTAAGCTCTCGGGGCAGTGAGGATCTCACACCCCCAGATTCTTACGACTCTGTGTCTCCCCTGTCTGCTTTCCGTGAGGCCCGAGCCTCCGTGGAACCGAGAACACTGCATGGGCTTCCTTGTGGCTCCCACATGGGTGCGCTCAGCTGAAAGCCTTCATTTAGAACAGAGAGCCAGAGGCAGCCACTTGTGTTTCTTGAGAATTTTCTGCGCTATGAACCCTGGCCACTTAGAGTGCTGGCTCCCCACTTGGACACGTGGATTCTACCCTCCAGCACCCTTCCCACAGCCCTGGGAGGAGGAAGGGTGCTCCTGTCCACTGTCATTCAGGGCAGAAGCCAGGCTCAGAAATCCAAGCAATGTTGCGTGCCTCATTGAGTGGGATGCGACCGCAGCTGGATACAGATCTGGCTAATCTGACCCGGAGCCCCGCCTCTGCTGACCCACCAGGGCAAAGAAGAGTGGCTCCAAGTGTATGGACTGACCCACATGGGAATGGAGCACTCTGTGAGCACCAGCGATGTTGTGTGCATGGCGCCAGGTGCTTCCAAGACAGCTGCCAATTGAATCCTTGCCATAAACCTCCCTTTCGCAGCAGGGAAACTGAGGGCCCAGAAATGCATCCACACGCTCACCATCACTTTGCCAGCGAGGGATGGACCAAGCTGGACCCAGGTCTGTAGGGCTTCCTGCTCTACCCCCTGGCACCAGCTGTGCCCACAGTCTCCCTCCGACCACCCTGTCCTGGGGCTCAGTCCCCAGCCCCAACACATATGCAGCTGTGGGAGGGCAGTGTAGGACTCTGCAGGCCTCTGCTTCCTCATAAAGAGTGGTAGCAGTACCTCGACTTTGTCAGGGTGATTCGCCATGTGGCCACTCTTGGTGGCCATCGGCTGGCCCCACCACCAGCTCCTCTATCCTTCCAGGGCTCCCATCTGGACTGGTGACGTGGCCCCCATGGGGGTCTGCCCCCTTATTTTCAAAGGCCAGTGTCTGCAGGGTAAGGACACCCTCCCACCCCTAAGGCCGGATGTGGTGACCTCTAGGAGCAGGGGTCACTTTGGCCAGAGCAGACATCAGCCTGGTCCCGGCCCCGTTGACCTACCAGGGTTTTTCCAACAGACTCCTCCCAGATCTTCAAACACGTCTTCCTTCTCTTCTTCAGGGGCTGACAATGTGGACTCTGGGATTCTCCACAGGACCACGCATTACCTGCTAGCATCCTACTGGTCGCTAAGCGTGTTTCCCATGACCAAAGGGTGGCACACCATGAGAATCTTCTGGGACTAGAACGTGTGCTCTTCCAAGGAGCTGGGGGAAAAGCCCTGGGCCGCCGCCTGCATGTGAACTGGGGTCCTTGCTGGGAGGTGCAGTCTCAGACTGGTCCCTTGACGCTGGTTTTGCCCTGTGATTAGGAATTACAGCTGCTTTTTGCTTCAGTGACACCAAGTGAGTCCGCTGAGGGCCGTTTGGTTAACGTCAGCGAGAACATTTTTATACTTGTAACCGGTAATACGCCAATAACTGGTTTTTAAGAACTACATATTGAGTATCTAAACTATGAGCCACTCTGCCCCTGCAGCTAAGACGGGTGTGTGCTCCCTGCCTCCTGCCCCATGAATCTCTACATTCGCTCTGTTTTCCATCAAGGAAAGTGTGATTATTTTATAAATTCTAGGGCATCGTTTTATCATACAAGATCATGACTGCAAGCTCACTTTCCTCCACAATTCAGTAGACACAAGGTATTGTCATGGCCTCTCAAGAATGCCTTGCTGGGTTGAGATGCTTCCTTCTGTAGACGGTGGTGGGAAGCTCAGGTCTGGCCCTGCCTGGTTCAGAGCAGTGGTACGGACACACAGCGAATCTTTTCATCATGTTCCTTCCTAGGTGGATGAACATAAAGTGATGTGACTAAACCTATGGCATGGAAATGGAAATTCAGACCTCACATAAATGATGTCAGGTGGCAACAGGCAGAACAAGGAAGCAGGGTGAGGGGTGGCAAGTAAGGGCATGAAGATCTAAAAGAAATGAGGGATCAAGCCCACAGACATCTGGGCAAAGAGTCCTTCAACAGCACATGCAAAGGCCCTGGGGTAGGCACCTGCTTGCCTAGGAAGTAGAGGAGAGAGAAGTATAAGACAAGTCAGAGAGTGGGGTAGAGGCAGGTCCTGGATAGTCTTGCAGGCCATGGGCAGTGCTTTGGATGGAGAGTAACTGAAGGACTTGGGGCGAAAACTGACCTGTTCTATTTGTCTTAATAAGATCGCTCTGATGTCCTGTGCAGCATGCAGTGGGGCTGGGGAGGGCAGGGCAAGGAGGGAAGCCAGTAAAACCAGGGAAGAGAATGTCCCAACAGTCCAGGCAATTGACACCGGCTTCAATCAGCCGTGGAGGTGGTAAGGACATGTTTTGAAAACTGCATTAACAGGATTTATGTCCGGGTTGATTCCAAGATTTCTGGGCCCAGGCAAGTATTTGACCAGGAGGAGTGTTGGGGTGCTGGGGGACGGCTGGGGGCAGAGGGCAGATTTTGGTCTTGGGCATGCTGGGTTTGAGATTTTCATCGGTAATCCAAGCGGAGAAAGCCAGTTCGGCATTCGTTCTGCAGACACCGATGACATTTAGTGGGACTGGAGGAGACACCAGGCAGGCATGGAGACAGGGGTCCTGGGACTGAGCTCGTGTCTCCAGGTGCAGGAGGCAGGCAATTGGACTGCCCAACGAGGGCGGCAGAGAAGGAGCAGTGGCGGTAGGAGGGGACCCTCTCTTGGAGGGTAGCAGTGGCTGGAGCAGGGGAGATGGGGGAAAAAGGAGCCTGGAAGTCCCAAGCCCATGACGACATGGCCACATGTGTGTTTCAGAAGCACTTCCTCATTGAACGCAGTGTTTATAACAAACCTCTGGTGAGTGGGATGAAGCAGCAGGTTCCACAGGCACCCCAGCCAGAGAGACGCAATTTCTTACTGTTTGAGGTTTGCCGGGCATGTCAGCACTAAGTGCTGAATTTTACAAAGTGGATTTTCAGCAACTGTCGAACGATCAGAGGATTTTCTCCTTCATCTGTGAAGTGAACGGAGTCGGGTGCCCGTGGCTTAGAGGTGGAATGGCCTTATCTGGTGGACATCAGTGTCAGGATTGTCTGAAATGGCCAGTGACTTTCCACCCTTTTCCTCTACTTTGGAGCGATTTCTGTAACATGCCAGGTGTCTGTTCCTCAAATGTCTGATAAAGGTCAGGCAACACGGGCCTGACCTCTATGTTGAGGGATAAATATTTTATCATTTTTCAACTTCTCCATCGATGATGGGTCTAGCCCCATTTTCTAGACCTTTGTTTGAACTCTTCTTCAAAAACGCCTCTTCGGTTTGCATCAAGCTGATCTTGTGGCACCATCTCCCCCGTCAGGGACTTCCAAGCCTGTCCCCCTCACAGCCCTGCGCCTCCCTCCAGAGCCCTCATCTGCATCCCCTTCTGTCCCTCGCTCTGGCCTCTGTTCACTGGCTCTCCTGCTGGCCTTCCTAGCCACCTCCAGCACTGCTCACTTTCTAATGCATTTGCTTTTGGTTTGTTCTGCGTTAATTCGTCCCTTCTTTACTTGGGACTTTTAAAATTGCTCTTCTTTTAGTTTCTTGGACCAAAACCTCAGTTCACATACGTGTGGTCATTATTGTGTTCTAGTGAGTGGGGTCATCACCCCAACTTCCCTCTGAGCGCCCCTCTGGTGGCCTCCTGAACGTTTTATTGGGTGCTGTTCTCATTTGCTTTCATTTTTAAATAGTGTGTCATTTCCCTTCTGCTTTCCTTCATGACCCCCAAATTATATATATGAGTTTTTATTTGTGGTATTAATTTCCAGGTAGAAATAGTTTTAAAGCTTAGCTCTTGTTTTTATTAAACTGTGTTGTGTTCAATGAACAGACTGAAGAGCATGTATGCGTGTTTCTGCAGGAATGTGTATATGCACACACAGTGACCAGACTGTAGATTAACCGCTTTTGCAATTTCTTAACATTTCCCTTATGGTCAAAAGATGGTCAGTTTTGTGGCTCTTTGTGAATGATAGAATATAAATCATGCATTTGAGCAATCCAAAATGTCCAAAATAAAGTCAAGTTTTTTATTGTGTTATTTGTTCATTTTTGGCTTTTTGACCTGTTGCTTTAAATTAGAACAAAGAAGCTCTATTTTTCAAAGACCCCTCAGGCTATGGCCTTGTGGCTGAGGAATGAATGAGCCAGAGGCCCCACCTTGTCCACTGAATGCTTCCCCACTCCCCCTGTTCCAAGTCACCCCAGGAGTCCCTCAAAGCCAGCACAGAGGACAGTGGTCTCAACTCATCTTCTCCCGGGGGGCCAATCTCTCCTGGGAAGTTCTGCTAGCCAGGCCTGTTACCCCATCACCCCTGCCCGCCAAGTCCAGTTCCACTTTCTCTGGTGCTAGCAGACAAGGGTTAAAAGTGCACACCCCACGATGCCTGGACACAGGTGCGCCGTGAAGACCACGACCTGCTCCTCCTCCCTGCTGCCTGTCCACCCCCAGCTCCCAGAATAGCCTGTGGTCAAGGCTGGCCTGTGGTCAACCGCCCCAGAAGCCTCCCTGCTGGGTCCTGGATGAGTAATCCTTAGGAAAACATCGAAGGGTCTGAGACATGTAGGTGCCAGGACTTAGTGGGTGGGTCCCTCTGGGCCTCCCTCCTGGGCCCTTCTGGAATGTTCTCCAGCCATTTGGCCAGGAAAACCAGTCATCTTCCGCTGATAGGCCTGCAGCTCCCAGGACAGTCTTTCTCCAGCAGCTCTGCCTCCTCACCCGGTTGTGCAAACCCCAAGGGTCTTCCCCACCCTCGTCCTTGAGGTGGGGGCTCCATGTCACAGATGATGCTGTCCTGGCTCCTCCATCCCTCACTCAACAGTCACCATTATGCGTCTCCTACACTGCCGCTCTTCCTGGGCCTCACCTCCGGTCACCTAAAGGAGCCCTGTATTAATGGCGGCTTCTCAGCCAGGCCAGCTGGTGGCTTCGCACACCCAGGGGAGGTTTAGGGTGAGAGGCTCGCCTCCGCTGTGCTTTAACCAGGACTGAGGAGTGACCAGCAGACTTCTCTGCTGCCCTAAGCACTTTAGAGCAAGCGGCGCCTCCCCATGCTGCCTGTCCCCAGGGACCCAGCCACAAAGAACCCAAAAAGACCTTACATCTACATCCTGTACCCAGGCTGCTTGCTCCCTCTCTGCCTGGAAAACCCCTCCCTCCACAATCCACCAGGGAACGCCGTCCCCACCACTGCAGCCCAGTATTTTTGTGATTTCCATGGATGAATGGATTGAACCAAATCAAATTACTCCTCAGAGCACAGTATAAAGGGACCCGGCAGAAAAATCTGGCCAAGGGTTTTCATGCTCCGTCCCTGTAGCACGTGCTCTTTTCAAAGGCCATTTCCTGTGTGTACCTAAGCCTGCTAAGGCCTGACCTTGAGTTGGATGGTGGCTTGTGGTCTGCTCTGAGCCCCTGCTCTGCACCAGGGCAGAGCTGTGAACAAGGCACGGTGGGAGGCTCCTACATAGTGGGGCATATGCATTTTAGGGGAGACAAGCCATAAACAAGAACAGAAGATGTTAACTCCAGATAGTGGCGGGTGTTGCTAGGAAAATAGAGTAGTCAGAGATTGAGGAAAGGGGGTGAGGATACTTCAAAACCATCTGGTCAGCGAGACAATGCCTCTTCAAGGTGGTGGTTGAGGTGAACCAAGACCTAGGCAAGAGAGCCATCCAATGGTGAACAGGAGTCCAACTAACACCTCAGATCCCCGAGGAATCCATCGGGGGAGGGGCAGGAATAAGTGCCCTGTGAGCCCCAGTGAGGCCCCCTACATGATGTCTATGATTCATGGGGTCAGGTCACCCCACGGCCACCCTGAGGACACAGGCCAGGGAAGGGCTGAGGGGGCCAGAGACTGCAGAACCCCAAGGCCAAGGGAGATATTGTGGGGCTCATGGTTCTGCTCCCCCAGTGGAAGGGGGAGGGGCTTACTCACCAACCTCCATCTCTGCTTGGACATCATCTCCTTGGCCTCTCTGGGTAACTTTGCCCAGTTACCTCTTCTGCACACAAATGGTGCAGTGTGGGAGGGAGGGGAGCTCCATCTCCAGGTCAGACCCACCTTCACACCCTGCCCCCTCCAACCTCCAGCTCCAACTCCAGAAGGGCCCGGTGACCATTTCATTTACTTCCAATGGCTTCAGAGACCCTTACTTCACTGACCAGCTGGGCTGGGACTCCTCTCCTTCACCAAGCATCTAGTGGATGCCTACTGCATGTTAGGGCCTGGGCCAGACCTGGAGATTCAATACTGAGTCTCAGGGATGAGGAGGGAACTGAAGTCCAGAGAGTGCAGTGAGATGCCCAGGCAGCACAGAAAGTGGACATGAAAGCAGGGGCTCCCTCCTAGGCCCCCCACCAGAGACTGCTTTCCCTCTCAGTCCTGCCAGAGGCTGAAAACAATTTGCAGCGCCTGGAGGGCATGGGGCAGACAGCCTGTTTGCTTGGCGATGGGTATGTTTGGACTGCCTTCCCCGGCCAGGTTCACTTAACCCTTCTCACCAGGACTTTAGACTGACGTCCACATTAATATTCCCTATTGGGGGCTGGGGGCCCAGAAGTTGTGTGGGCCCAAAAGACGGAAGAGGCCACGTAGAAGGGCCACGCCCCTGGGTCTGGGTGGCTGATTTTCCATATCTAGAGAAGCAAATGAGACACACACACACACACACGCACACGCACACGCACACGCACACACACTCAAAAGCCTGGGAGGTGCGGCCTCCGCAAACACCAGGTACCTCTCTGTGCCAAGCGTATCCTAGCACGGGGGCGCTCGCGCCATCAGAGTTAAGGCGCAGGCGTGTCCCCTTGGGGTGGGGTGGGGCCCCCCAGCCGGGTGCAGGAGCTGCTCTGGCATCCCCTCCGGATTTGCTATTCGGGCGAAATACTGAGCTCCTCTCGTCTTTCCGGCGGCGGCGCCCCGTCGTCCCGGGGCGCGCGGGGGGCCTCCCGAGGCGGGGGGCGGGGGGCACAAGATCGCCACCCGGCGGGGAGCTCATCCGGCGGCGCAGACGCCCAGCGGCTCCGGGGAGGGATTTGGCCTGGGCTCTGGCCCTCGGCTCATCTGGGGAGGAGCCTGGAGGCTGCAGCTGGCGGCGGCCGGCCCCGGGCGGGCGGAGGTCCTACGTACGGCGGCCTGGCCGGAGAGCCCCCCTAGACATCGCCCGCGCGCGCTCCCGGTGCTGCAGGAGCCGGCTCGCCGCGCCCGAGCCCCCCGGCCTTCGTCTCTCGGGTCTCTCCGTCTTCGCTCGGCCACCGAGGAAAGAAGGCGCCCTCTCCTTAGCGGGCCCAGAGCTGCAGAAGCAACGCGGGGCGCGGCCGAGGGGAGGAGAAAGGAGAAGGAGCGGAGTCGGCTCGGGCCTGGCCGTGACTCGCGGGGCTGCGTCTCCGCCAATCTGCGGGCGCTGACGCGGGGGGCGGCTCCGCGGCTCTCAGATATCTGCCGGCCCGGGCGCGGGGCGCCGAGAGGCTCGGCCGCTGCGCTCGGGGGACGGCCGCTGCACCTGCCCGGAGACCTCCCCGGCCGCGCCGTGCGCCCCCCAACCCCGTACCCGCCCCCTCCTTGTCCCCGCGGCCCAGCGCCCTGCTCCCCCTCCAGGTCCCCGCCTCCGGACCGCAGCGTGAGAGAGACGAGCCTTGCTCGAAGGAGCCGCCCCTTCTCCGCCTGGCCAGCCCGGCGCCTGGCGCGGCCCACGGAGCCGCGGAGAGGACTGCGCCGCGCCGCGCCATCTCCACCGCCACCCCCAGGCAGCCGCGCCCTGGCCTAGATGGGCCGCAGCGTCGGGCCCCTGCGCGCCGGATGAGCGCAGAGACCACCAGCCGGCCGCTGAGTGCGCGGGGCCTCACCCGGCTGCGCACCCGGCTCCGCGGACGAGGGCCGCTAGGCCCGGCCGCTGAGGGCGCGGCCACTCCGGAGAGGCGAGAGGGAACGGCCCCGAGATGGCCCGGCGAGCGGGCTCTTTGGCGGTGGGCGCCCTACACGTGGTGCGGGCCGGGGGACAGCCCTGGAGCTGGTAGCTGTCCGACGCCAGATGGACCTTGACCTGTGCCTCGGCACTGCGTTCGTGCCAAGCCAAGACTAGCTGGGGCACGGGCGGAGCGCGCTCTAGGAGGTCGCCCGGAGCCCAGGCCGCGCTCGCCGGCGCGGCCATGAAGATGATCCTGGTGCGCAGGTTCCGCGTGCTCATCCTGATGGTGTTCCTGGTGGCTTGCGCGCTGCACATCGTGCTGGACTTGCTGCCCAAACTGGAGCGGCGCGCCGTGCGGCCCTCGGGGGAACCCGGTTGCTCGTGCGCGCAACCCGCGGTCGAGGCGGCGGCGCCTGGCTGGGCCAAGGCGCGGGGCCGCCCGGGGGAGCCCCCGGCCGCCTCGTCCGCGGCCGGCGACGCAGGCTGGCCCAACAAACACACGCTGCGTATCCTGCAGGACTTTAGCTCCGACCCTTCCTCCAACCTCACATCCCACTCGCTGGAGAAACTGCCGGCCGCAGCCGAACCGGCCGAAGGCGCCTTGCAGGGGCAGGAACCCGGCAGTCCCCGGGCCCGCGATCCCGCGCACCGGCCACTGCTCGGAGATCCCGGACCCCGTCGGTCGGCGCCGCCCCCTGGCCCGAGCGGGGACAGCTCTCTCCTGGCTAGGCTCTTTGAACACCCACTCTACCAGGTGTCGGTTCCACCGCTGTCGGAGGACGACGTCCTCTTCAATGTGAACAGCGACATCAGGTTCAACCCCAAGGCGGCAGCTGAGAATCCTGACTGGTGAGTGAGGCGAGAGGCAGCTCAGGGTGGGTGCTGCCAGGCCCCAAACCCTCAAGCAGCCATCAACCTGTGCTCCCCTTCACAGGAAATGCCCTTGCACATCCCAGGCATTGTTTAAAGAGGCCCAGGGGCTCGGGAACCCCCAGGGGGCATGGACCCCCCCCATGGCAGAGTTCCCAACCCCCACGCCCCCTCCCCCCCCCCCAGGGGAGCTTTGTGAGGCAGGAGAGGATGCTGCCTCTTGCTCAGGGCAGTGCCTTTGTCTCCAGAATGACTGCCTCCTTGAGAAGGGCTGCTGGGTGGTTTGGGAGCTACTCCCTGTGGAGTCGAGGGAGGGTCAGTGCTGACTCTATAAGAGAGCAGTGCTGGCCTGCGAGGTCCAGGTCGCTGGCTCTGGAAACTAAGTCAGGCAATGCATGCACCAGCCAGCAAAGGAGTGAATGAGAGAGACTGCCCCTAACCTTTCCCTGGGGAGCTGCTGGCCACCGAGCTTTCAGATACCCGGCAACATTTCTCCAGTGGACACATCAGGAAAGTCTGCAGAAGCCTAATGAGCCTTGTAAGCCAGTTGCTGAGAACAAAATTAGCAGAGGGGCGTGCTGGCCCCAATGAGGCATAACAAAAGGGTTCTCCCAGCTGGGGTGCAAACAGCAGCTGCCCTTGGAATGCTGCCAGCCCCGTTGGGTGACAGCTTCATAAAAGGTGAGAAGCATCCTCAGGAGCATCTCCTTAAGCTGTGCCGGTTTAAACCCTTCCCCCCAGGCCCTCCACGGCCACACAGTTCAGAATAAGCAGATTCTGCAGCCTGGAGTAGTGAAATATTAACTAGCAGCAAGGCCAGAATAAATAGCTACCCAAGCAACTCGGGGGTGGGGGGGGGTGGGAGGCGGCTTCCCACAACATCTTATACAAACCCTTTCTACCCTGAAATTTGACTAGGCCCAGGCTTTTCTGTCTAAATACACCACGGTGTTTGGTGGCATCTGAGCTTTTTCTGCTGGCCAGGTTCAAGGAAATGCTCAGAAACTTGAGAATCAGAGCAGTGGCCCAGGCTTGGGGCTCTTCACAGGAAGGACAGAGCCCAGGACTGTGGGGTCATTGCTGTGGCCCTGGTGGGACAGGGCTTGGGGCCAGAAGGGCCTCATTTGCAGGTGTGTTAGAGCTAAGACAAATTCCACTTTCCCTCCAGCCCAGCAGCAGATAGGCTCTGTCCTCCCGCAGACTGGCCCCTTGACTCCAGAGATGTAAGGACAGGCCACATGGGCAGCAGGTCCTCACGTCGGGCCTCCGCAGGAGTGAGTGCCTGCCTCTTTCCTCTCTCCCCACCCAGGACTGCTCTCATTAAAATCAAATTTAGCTTCTTGCATCATTTCTACCCTTGGTTGCTGGAACCAAAGCAGAGTGCCCAGGGAAGGTTTCTGACAGGCAGGATGTGTCTCTGATGTGCACACAATTTGTGGTCAAAGAAGGCTCGCTTGTCTGTCCCCAGGAAGAGCTGACAGCCTCTCATACCCCAAGCTGACGTCACACTTGCCGGGCTGTTTTCGTGACCCCAGGACAGGCTCGGTAGGGCCTGGCACTGAAGTTCTGGGCTTGGTCTTGATTTAGTTAGAGCTGTCTGGGCGTCTCCTGAGGGTAAGTAAGAATTACAGTTTAGATATGTTATTAGTTAGTACAACAACAGCCACAGGAGAAGTCCGCAAAGTCCTGTTTGGGCAGAGGCATCTTTGAACAAATCTGCATTTGTTTGGATCCAAAGTTAAAACCTTGGCATTGGCACCAACGCCAAGTTGGTATTCACGCAGTTTTTCCACTCCCTTCTTTCCCTGCTGACTCCGGGTCCCCTTCATTTTCTGTAGGCCACGTGAAGGTGCTGAAAATGACGAATTCTTGCCCACGGGGGAGGTGGCAGTGGACTCCTACCCCAACTGGCTTAAGTTCCACATCGGCATTAACCGGTATGAGCTCTACTCCAGACATAACCCAGCAATCGAAGCCCTCCTGCGTGACCTCAGTGCTCAGAAGATAACCAGTGTCGGTAGGTGCCCTCCCTGAGCCTTCCGACGGGGTCAGGTGTGCTGGGGGCTTGGCTTTCCTTTGCAGGAGAGCTGGGAAGCCGTTGCTCCTTGCTGGAACCTTACTTCCTGGAGTGATTGATACGGGCAGCCTTCTCGAGGGACAAGCTTGCAGGGCCTCGAAGGGAGAGGAGGGACACCCTCGATGCCGTCAGTGGTTCCGGGGCTACCGCCTGCTTTCGCAAGGCTAGCGAGGGAGGGAGGGGTGCCGCACAGCCGTTCCTGTGGCATTCTGCTTACCCACCTGAGGAGGGGCACTTTCTAGGCTACAGGGTAAAGAAGGGGCATGCGCCCCTGATGGCTGGGCCCCCTCCCTCAACGCAGCAGGGAGACCCAGGGCTGAGCTCAGAGACCAGCTTTGCACCAGAGCTCTGCCAGGTGCTCCTGCCATTTCCTGTGCCCAGGGAGTGACCAGGGCTCAGCTCTGTCTCGGGTGGAGGCCCATACGCTTAGTAATTCAGAGGCAACATGGCTGAATACTCTGGGATCTGCTGAATTTCAGGACAAAAAAAGGCATCCAATTACTGATTTCAGGGAAATGTGTCAGGAGCAGCATGGCGGTTTGCTGCCACCGTCCCCAGGCCTGGAGGCCATTGTTTGTGAAGGTCCGCATTAGTCACTAGTGGCTCCGAGGGGCGGTGAGGGATGGGCTGAGGCCCTGGGGTGGAAAAAACAGTCCTGGGGGCTTTGCAGGAAGCTAGCCTGGGGACACACAGCTGGGAAGGGGTGGAGGGAGGGCCAGTTGGGAGCAACGTGGGTGTCGGTCCCCACCCAGTGCTGTGGAGTAGGCAGTTCCAGACACTGTCTTCTTGGTGTGCCCCTAAGCAACACCGAGGCTGAAAGGGGCCCGGTATCCTGGGGGTCCGTCCAGCTGATGACACAAGGGAGTGAGGGTGACAAGTGGGTTTTCCAGAGGTCTTTAAGGGCTGTTTTTGGCTCTTTCTGCCCAGTACTGAGCTGTTTGCTGGGCATCTGCCTTGCTGTGTAGCTTTTCTCTAGCATGTGATTGCTCACCTTTGTGAAAGGGATCGCGCAGGAAAAAGCTGGTGTTTCTTCTCTTAGCTGGCTGCACAGGAGGAGTCTGAGCACCTCCCCAGACCCCAGCCCGACCTCGGCCCTCCCCGTGAGAAGCTCAGCCTCTCTCCTGCCCCTTGCAGGTGTCAGAGGCTTCAGGTGGTGCTGGGAAGCAGTCTGTGTGCACGACAGAGATTGTCCTGTGGACAGCCACGTCCAGGGTGCCCCTTTCACTCCTGAGGGTAGACGAGGCCATTGAAGAGGTATCCAGGGCCTTGACCGACTCGTTCACCCATTCAGTAGATTTCCTCGGACATCTCCTGCACTTCAGGCCCCTTTCTGGGTAGTGGGTTGCGGGTGAATTCTGCTACAGCTGACCTGAGAGGCCCGGGGCCGGGGGGGGGGGGCAGGAAACGGACACACAATGAGGAAGAATAAATGCTTTGAACACTATTCACATAGAATCTAGGAGGGTTTAGAAAGGAGGTGACCTCCATCTAGAAGGAGGGGTATGGAGCACCTTCTATGAGAAAAGACGTCTGACCAGGGGCTTAAATGAAGTGTAGGCATTTGTCATAAAAGGGGGCATGGAGTGCTGGGCTTTCTAGGAAAATGAGAACAATGTTTTAAAAATTAGAAATGGTTTTAGGGAAGTACAATGTTAAGAGATCCTGCTCTGCTGCTGTCCGCGGCACCCCCCTCTGCCTCGGTTTCCCCATCTGTCAAATGGGATTGTGGCTGCTCAGGTACATTGCATGTGTTCTGATAAGATGGTGCATATGACCAAGCTTGTAAATATTAACCACTTTTTTGCACCGTGTGCTTGCAGCGTCCCCACTCAAGTGCAGGGTCTGGGGTGTAGGAAGGGCTGCTGGGATTTCGAAGGCTGGCCAAGCTCGCCATATCCCCCAGGGAACAAACAGCCTCCAGCTCTCCCTGGACAGCCACTCTGTGCAGAGGACAGGGCCCAGCAGCTCGGGGAGCACCTACAGAGAGAAGGCAGGCGGCTGGGGCTCGCAGGCACATTGCCCACCCTAGGCGTCCCCCCTCCCTCTTCCCCCAGGGGCCTGGCCTGGAGGCGCCTCCCACCCACTTTGGTCTGACTGCCCGGGGCAGGGGTGCCTAGGCTGCCTGAGCACGGTGGACCGAGCCTGTGCCTGGGGATCCTACCCCAGGGTTCTGCCATGGTCGTGCCTGGTGGTGTGAGTGGGAATGAGTCTTCGCACGTCTGTCTCCGGTGGGCTGTCTGTGCTGCTGTCACCCACTCCCAGACTGCTCTGGCCGAGCTGGTCCTTCCCAGTCCCTGTGCGGTACCCGATCAGTGCGGGAAGGTTGCCTGATGCATCCGGTGTGTGGTGTGAGTCTGGCCCTGGCGTGACTCTGGGCAAGTGGATTAATCTCTAGTGCTCCGGGTTCTCACGTGGGTTCTAGAAAGAGGGTTCCAACCTAGGGCCTGTAATCTCTGGCTTGCCAATCTGAAATCCAAATGTAACTTGTTCAGGAAAATCTGACTCAACCTGAACTTATATGGGAACAAAACCTAAATTGACAAAGCTATTTATAAATCCTTATTTTTCTCGCTTGGAGCGAATATTCACATGTTCCTCTGAGGAAATTACGGGGTTCTGCCCAGACCCATTTGGGCTGTTACATAATATGTGGGATATACACATTACCTGTGCCTTTTGTCATCTGAAATTTTTGAAATCCATGAGTACTTCTGTCTTCAGAGATTTTAATGAAGGTCATGGACCTGTTTGGGACACAGCTATGTCTTGGGCTATTGAGAGGCTTCAGTGAGTAAATAAGAGAGAGGTAAAAACAGAGCCTAAGCAGTGTCCCTGCCCATAGGTGTCTGTGTGGGGGAAGGGTTTCAGGGGCAGGCCAGAGCCTCCTTGACCACAGCAACCTGTGCGGGACAGGCCAGTGGAAGGCCTCAGCCGGCACTTGGCCCCACTGTCCCTGCTGCTTTGGTGAGCTCCCAGGTGAGTTCACGCTTGTGAAAAGGCCCTGGTCCACAGGGAGCCGCAGGAGAGGGGCTGGCCCTGGGCCAGGCTGCAGGCATCCCTTGGAGATGCGTGCTTTCTGGGCCACGTCTGCCCCGACATCCAGTTGGATGTTTTGACTGAGACCCCAACCCCCTGCTTGAGGTAGCAGCCCCTGGTGGGCCCTTGGCTTAGCAGAGCCAGCTGGGCAGGTTTGGCAATGGAGGCCCTAGCTAGGAAGTGTCTGCAGGCAGCCCCTGCACCTAGCAGTGCTGTGACCCAGAGCTGGACACAGCCTTTGAAGGACACACCGGATGCATCAGGCAACCTTCCCGCACTGATCGGTTCTCGTGGAGAAGCCTGGATGGCAGCCCCTTGATAGGAGCCCAGGCCTAACTCAGCATCAAGGTTCAGCCGTGCCATCCTCCTGAGTGTGAAATGGGAGAGAGACATAGAAGTCACACTGACCCACTGTGGTGGGGTAAGGAAGTGTCTAAGTTTCAAGAGCTGGAGGTCCAACCCACTTCCAACACCCCTTCTGTAAACAGGGAAACTGAGACCTCCAAGATGCGAGGGAGGGTGCCTTACGAGTCCCTGCCCCCAGCTCAGATCTCTGTTCCCTAGCTGTCCAGCTGTGGTGGTCCCTTTAATCTTCAAGGTGTGCATCCACTATTAAATGCGAGCCCAGAAACGTTGTTGGAATGGGGAACGGTTCCTGCAAGGTTCCCAGAGCTTCCCGTCGGAAGGGTTCCATTAACACTCCCCGTTCAGAACCACTTGATCCACTTCATGAAGCACGTGTGGCCTTCGGTACAGCTGCTGTGGCCGACAGAGATTTATTTATAGCCAGGCTCCTGGCTGCTTGGTAACGGCCGTTCACTGCCTTTAAAGACGCTCGGGACGTTATCTACCTCTATTCAGCTTGAAATCAGGCATGCAGCGCCTTCGGCTCGGGCCAGTGATAATTAAATTGCTATCGTGCACAATTACGGATGCAAAGAATAAATGACACAATTAACTGCTCTGTACTTGGAATTGCTTAAAAAGGAAAAGAAGTCACACTACCATGGAGAGGGTTCAGACAGCCTCTGGCTGAAAGACGCCACCATTACTCCATCCAGGTTGGGACACAGCTGCGGTGGGTGCCTGAACAAAGGAGGACCGCTCCGCAGGACCCAAGTCCTGGGCGCTAATTGATCTAGCTAGGATCCAGGACGAATTGGCTTCCAGGAACAAAGGCTGCGGCTGGGGCAGCCCAGGGTGGGCAGCTGCCTGAGGGCCTGGGGGGCCACCCTGTCTAAATGGTCAGAGGTGGGCTCCTTGGGAAGACAGTTCCAGCCCCAGAGAGGTCACAGTCCCCCTCCTGCCCTGCGCGGTTGCCGTGGGTCCCAGTCTCCAGGTCCTGGCTCTCTGACCTGGAGACTGACAACTGAAAATGCTCAATACACCGGAGCACCTCAGGTCATGTGGGAGGAAGGATGCAGACCACCTCGAAGGAAGGTTGCCGGCAAGGCACCACAGAAGGTGGCAAATAGCTGAGCCCCTCCTCAGGTTTCCTTCCAGCCATCTGGTCCAAGATCAAGGACAAAAGCCCAGGCAAATGCCCCGGCACCTGCTTTCTCCATCTTGAGCAGACAGTAGCTGGGGCTTCCAGGATCCAACAGGCCTGTATTCCGCTGGTATTCCTTCTAGTTCCAGGGAGTGCTGGTTTCCAGCTGGGGCAGGGCTGTACTTTCTCTTTTAAGTCAATTTAATTATCATAATAAAAGTGAGCTATCTTAAAGAGCTTGGCTACGCAGCGGGCAGCAGCGGAGACTGGGGGCAGTTATAGCTCCAACGTGTCCTGGGCGTGCATGTGAGGGACTGAAGTTTGGTGGAGGCCTGCCAGGGTCTCACAGCAAGTGGGCAGGAGGAC
Source organism: Eumetopias jubatus (assembly GCF_037043125.1). Taxonomy (NCBI): domain Eukaryota; kingdom Metazoa; phylum Chordata; class Mammalia; order Carnivora; family Otariidae; genus Eumetopias; species Eumetopias jubatus. The sequence continues at coordinate 111,215,198 of NW_028274818.1, read as the reverse complement.
CCTGGCCCTTAGAGCCTCCTTCAGCCCCTCACTCAGAGCAGCCCCCTCAATGCCCGCCCCGGGGCGCCCACCGATGACGGACAGGTGGACACGCAGCATGCTGCTCTCCCTCGATGCCCAAGGGCAGGAAAAGGGGCTCTGCATGGCGCCCAGGGGTCTAGGCCACTGGTTAGATCCCACTCCTGCCAGGGGATGAGGCGTGCGGGGTGGGCAGGGAAGAAGAGCTGACCTAAGTGCTCCTGGCATCATATCCCTCAGATCTGAGCCACCCTGGGCCTTAAAGCAAGGCAGTGGCTGGGAAAGTATTCAGGCCACTTGCCTGACCATGATCCCGAAGGACAAACATGGATCCCAAGTCCCAGAGGCCCCCACGGGTGGCCTGGCAGTGCCTTACACATGGGTGTGTTTGTGTGGGCCACCGATCTCTTCAGTAGAATTAGTTCCTTTAAAAGTCAGGAGGTGGCTCACCAAAATATGGGTTGAGGTTTCTTGTTAGAAATGGGGAACCTGGTGGTGCTGACCCTGGTTTCCATGGGAAACAACTTGCTGAGTGACCCAGGTCATTTGTCCCTGCTGGCACTGAGGTGTGTGACACAGGATGAGCTAAAGGCAGAGCCCAGCGCCTTGTGTGTCCCACCACTCACGCCTCCTCGGTGTGGCAGTGTTGGGGTCCCCGGCCAGGATGGCACCCCTTTTCCTTTCAGGGCTATCTCTCTCCTCCCAGGGAGGATGCTTCCTAGGAGGGTCCTAAGAGATGCAGTTCCCGTTCTGGTTCTTCTGAGGGGGGCTGTGTTCTGGGGAAAGACAGAAAAACCCCACAGTGTCCAAGTGTCTTAGTGGTCATGGAATTTATAGCATCCACGACCATTAGAATAAAGTATAGGGTGTTCTGTCAGTGTATATTAGCATGTATAATTACTGATGCATGTCATTAATGATCACTAGTCAATGCTAATTCATACCATATATTAATGCATAGCTGGGGGATATGGCTCTCGAGGATAGCAGGAAAGACAGAGCTGACATCCGTGGTCTGAGTGGTGGGACATGCCCGTGGGAGGCGAGCTGGGGAGAGGAGAGTGTGTACAAGAGGCGCCGTCACTGGGGCTTGAGCCAAGCTGCCAGTTCGGTGCCCCTCGTGTGTTAGTGATTTGATGGCAATAAGGCCCAGATTTGGGTGGGGCCGTGAGGATGGAGAGAAGGTGGTGGCCCATGGGGCTTGTTCAGGGTGTCTTCTGGGGACGTGCCACTGGATGTGTGCCAGGACAACCCTGGCCTTAGCCTGTTCTCGAGCCCACGGTGGGCTTGCTGCTCAGTCAGGTGCCCCTCAGGGCTGAGGTTGGCCAGGTTTTGACAGGCCTCTGTCCCCTGAGAAACATGGAGACCCAACCGGGCGAGGGCACGTCCACCGCCTCTCACATGGGGCCCTTGCTGCACACCTGGGCTTCTCTCGGAAGTTTGCTTCTGCTCCCACCCCTCTCTCCCACACGCGGGGGCAAGATTCCTCAAGTCTGGCTTCAGGAAGAAACCCCAAACTCACACCCTCCTCCTCGAGGCCTGGTTAGTGTCCCGGCTCTGCCACCGGGGCCCTCAGCCCTGACCATCTCCCCAGGCTCATCTGCAGCAGCAGAGCAGGGCCACCCACTCCAAGCACAGACTTGTGGGGGCGTCCGCCTCTCCCCCATCCCAGACGAACACCTGGCCTTTGCCATGACTTCAGGCAGTTTGCATGTGGGTTTTTGCCGACCATACCTGATTTTCAAGCAGAACTCCAAGTGTCTTCCAGCGGTCTATCCCAGCTTGGCAGAGTGAATGGTGGACCCTGGTGGGAAGGCACATGTCCCCAGACAAGAGAAAGGTGGTGTCCAGGGCAGGTAGCAAAAGCCTGGCCTTTCCAGAGTTCTTAGTCACCTTGGAGTCTAAGGCCCATTAATTTCTAGTTACTTGCTTGGTCCGTGGAGAGGAGCTGGTAATGCAGTGGAAAACACAGGTCAGCAGTGCATTGAGATTCACTTCCAGAACAAGAATGACTAAACTGACCAGATTTGCATAATAATTTATTATTCAAGAAAACCAGGATTACAGGCCCTGGAAAGAGCTGATGTGCTGTCCCCGATTGGCCTGGGAAGGAATAATTAAATCCAGTAACCCCAGTTATTACATGGAAATGGGGATACCGAATAGGGCTTAATCAGGCCACTAATTTTCTTAATGATCACTTCTGTTTTCATCTTATTAAAAATGTAATAAATGTTCATTGTTGAAATTTAGAAAGCACAGATAAGGGAAAAAAGGAAACTGAAATCATCTGTGGTTCTACTCTTGGGGGGTAAGCACTGGGCTGTAGCTTCTTACTGTGCATCCAGGTTTTCCCATGCACTTACATACACACCTTCCAAAGAAGGCAGCTCACAGAGTGTAAATGCTTCCTAAGCTGCTTTGTTTAACAATAAAATAATGAGCGGTTTGCTGCATCATTAGAGAGTCTTTGGTACCGTTAAGAGGGCTACCTAGTGTTCCCTCACGTGGGATTCCCGTGCATTGTGCTTCTGCCCGCAGGATTGGGCATTTTTAGGTTATTTCCAGTGTTTGGGAGGGAAGTGGAATTAGGAGGGGGGTTTGTTTTCCTGCGGAGGGCTCACGATGGGAGAGCGTCAGACAGACCCAAGTCACACACCGGGGTCTGGGGGAACTGTGCCTTCAGCTCCGCCTCCTGGACCCCAAGACCAGGGCGCTCCCAAGGCAGCCAGGCTCTCCTGGCCACAGACGTTGCAGAGGAAGGAACTAGCAAGTGGCTGGGCTGGGAACCCAGGAGTGGGGCCGGACCTGGGCCCTTACAGAGGCCATGAAAGCCACCGAAGACATTCAGGGAGCTCAGAACTCCTGGTTCTTCTTCACACTCCTGTGGCGGTCTGCCGTCTTGAATGTGCCATGGGCCCTGCGCCACTCTAGATGCTCCACGAGCATTACCCACTTGATGGTGACAGCAGCCCTGCTTTGTAATGTGATGTGGTTGACCTGTAGCACTGCATTGTCCTTATTTGTCCTGACCTTCACCACAGCCCCATGAAGGAGGCTGGGCAGGCCTCCGTGCCCCAACTAACACGGGGGAAACCAAGATGAGGGAGAGTGGAGGCTCCTTCTAGGGCACCCGGCCATAGGAAGCTGAGCAGAGACTCCAGCCTCAGGGCTCCTTCATACAAAAGCCCCCGAGCATGGTGCCCCTCTAATGTGGTGCACCTCCAGTATGGTGCACCTCCAGTTTGGCACACCCCTGGTATGGAACACCCCCGGTATGGCGCACGCCCGGTGTGGCGCACCCCCGTATGGCACCCCTCAGTCATCCCTACTCACCTGGCCTTGACCTTCACTTCCATGCACGTTCCTCCCCATTCATCCACTGCTCCCAACTGGAATCCAAGAGTCAACCTAGGTTCCTCTCTTCCCTCCACGCCCCACACCTACTCCACTAAATGGTTCCTTGGACCGCCTAATATTTGTTAATTCTTCCATTTTCCCCATCTCTGCCATCCAAGCCACCGTCATCTGCTATGACTGCCTTAGCACCTTCCATCCTTGTAGCCAGCCCCCTAGGCACTGGGGGACAGCATCTACCTGGCTCCTGGCTATTCTGCTGCCCAGGGCTGACCACTCCCTATGGGAGGGTCAGACTGTCTGAGAGATTCTGCCCCCAGCCCCAGCACCTAAATATCTGGTGGGAGTATTTCTCAGCATCATTGCTGGGAACCCCAGACTTCCCAGGCAGAATGGGCACCCTCAGCCACATCGAGAGGCCCACGTGGGGCCGTGGGACCAGAGTGGGAGCTGGCCTCACTAGCCCACAGAGGGAGGAGTCTGAGGGCAGCAAGTGACCCCGTGTCTCTTTCCCTCTCCCTTGCAGCCATGAAGTCGGGGGGCACGCAGCTCAAGCTCATCATGACGTTCCAGAATTATGGGCAAGCACTGTTCAAACCCATGAAGTAAGTGCCGGGGGCTGGTTGGGACTGGGTGCCAAGGGCAGAGATGGGTCTGTGCTAGAGTGCACAGGCACCAAATTTCTGGTGGAAAACGCAGTGTTTCCTCCCAGACGTGTTTTGGGGTGAGCTGCGGGTGACCACTCTGGGCTTTCTCCCCATCAAGGCAAGCGAGCAACACAGAGGTCCTGCACCCTCACCTCCTCTCCCTGGCCTCCCCGGTCCTCTCCCTCCCCACCTTCATCCAGTGGCAGATCATTCCTACCCCAGCGAGCATAAGTGGGTTTTTTTGTTTGTTTTTTTTTAAAGATTTTATTTATTTATTTGACAGAGAGAGACACAGCGGGAGAGGGAACACAAGCAGGGGGAGTGGGAGAGGGAGAAGCAGGCCCCCTGCGGAGCAGGGAGCCCGATGCGGGGCTCGATCCCAGGACCCCGGGACCATGACCTGAGCCGAAGGCAGACGCTTAACGACTGACCCAGGTGCCCAGCGAGCATAAGTGTTTTAAACAAGGAACCCAGATATGGACACCAAAGAATGCTCCTAAAGGAGGTGACTTTTGCCTCTCCTGCACAGCTCAGGGATCTGCAGACTTTTTCTATAAAGGGCCAGCTGATAGGTATTTTAAGTTTTGTAGGCCATATGGTCTGTGTCTCAGCTACTCAGGTCTGCTGTCCTAGCTCAAAAGCAGCCAAACAAAATGTAAGTGAACAGGCATGGGTGTCTGTCAGTAAAGCTTTATTTATAAAACTCGCAGTGGACTGGATTGACCACCCCCACCCACTGTAGTTTCCTGTTGCATAAAATGGAAACCATGCTCCCAGAATAACAATTAAGGCATTCATTGGCATATGAACATTTGTGGGATGGTGGAGAAGGGGTATATGAAAGCCAGGCCGACCCGAGAAAGTTCACGGGGAGCATCCATGTTTTTGATATCCACTCTGATGGTGCGGGGGCTTGGGTCACCCATTTGGTCCAAGGTGGCTCCTCCATCTCTTGTTAACCCCAACAAGGCCGTTTGTGCACTGGCAAGACAGAGTTCATTGCATTTAAAGTGGGGGTTGCACCTCCAAGTGCCCACGAGGACCATGCAAGTTGTGTGAGCCTGATGCTGGTGGTTGGGGGCGGGCGGATTGCGAGCTGCCAGGCCTGGGCTCCACCGGAAGGGGCAGCTGCCTTGTGTTCACCAGATCTTGGCCATCGGTCCTGATACCCAGTTTTCAGGATAAGCTAGAAATACAACTATCTTTTCCTGCTTAATTTTCAAATTTCAAAAATGATGGTAACTAATTGGGAAGCATTCCAAATACCTTGGAGGCCAAACAAAATACAGCTGCTAGTTTGTAACTTGTGACCGAAGGTATGATTTTGTGTCCAGGGTGTTTTGGGGCCTCTTGCTCCCTTTCCTTGGGACAGATGTCCCGCCAGGGGTTTCCCGGAGGGTCCCCTTGGCCTGTGTGTGATCTGGGGCTGCCCGGAGCAGGTGGGCAAGATGAAGGACACCAGGACAGAGTGAAAGCCTCGGGCTGCCGGGATCTGGTGCAAATGCCCCACGCCGAGGCGCGGCGAAGCCACCCCTGTTGCTGTCGGGGGTCCGTGAGCACAGGCACCCCCTTCCCTGTGTCTGTGCAGAAAGGGAAGTTCCCATCTCCTTCAGGAGAATCGGTATAGGAAACAGGGCTGTGGTGGGCTTGCCTGTCTCAGGAAGATGGCTGGATGCAGGAGTGTGGACAACCAGTGTGGTTCATGCAGCCCCCGACTCAGGAGGGATGATTGGGGAGGGGTCCACACAGCTGGAGGGTATGCAGCCTGGGGGCGGGTGAGGGCTCCCCGTGCAACATTCTGGAAGGAAATGAGGCCTGGGATGGGCCTGGGCTCCTCGTGGAACTTCCCAGCCTCCTTGGGCTTCTTTGTGGTTTTGGCCCCTCTGTTGAGGGGAGACAGTTGAGAGGTTGTGGCCTCTCACAGGGGAGCTGAGGCAGAAGGGCTACTTCCAGTCCCTCGATGCCACAAGGGTGCTCTTCCCGTCCTTCCGTGGGATTACCTGTGTGAACACCTGTGGAGGGGATGCCCGGTGTGGGTTGTAAGTGCAGCAGTACTGGTAACGTTGCCTGAGAGGCTGCCGTGTGCAGGCGCTGCCGCCCCAGCCTTTCAGGAGCGGGCTCTGTGCCCAGGGTTCACACAGCTGCTGTTTCATCTTCAAAACGCCTCCGGGGGTTACAGGAAGTATTATTACTCTTGCTGTTGTTCTGCCGCATAAAGATGAGGAAGCCAGGGTTCAGAGAAGTAGCGAAGATTGCCCAAGTTTGAGCCCAAAGTCCAGGGTGCCCTGCCTCCCCCTCCCCCCCCCTCACTGCCCCGGCCTCTCCCCCTTCCCCTCTACCCAGTCTCCCCCCATCAGCCACCGCCCTGGCCGGGCCGGCCTCAGCAGCCACGGTGGAGGCACCACCTGTGGTCATGGGAGCAGCTGAATGTACAGATCTGGCACGGTGGGACAGCCAGGCTCCTGGGTCCCTGGAAGGCTCACTTCTCTCCTGACCTCTCGGCCCCCAGCCCCTTTATAGCAGGACGAATGCCTGGTCCTGCTTGTCCAGGGCTGAGAGCCTCTGGGCAGTTGGAGAGCCTGAGACCAGAAAGGGCAAGCACATGCTCAGGCCTGACGGCTAGACTGCCAGAGCCAGGGCCGTGGTCGGTGTCCTGAGGTCACCAGGCTCCAGCGTGCAGCGTGTTCCTGGGCAGCCGACCCCTACCGGGCAGGGTGGGCACAGCCTGGGGGCTTACAGGCTGTCTCCGTTGTCCTTCTTGCTGCTTCTGCTGGGCTGGATCCAGGTGTTCCTTGGCACCCTCTGCTGACCATGTCCTGAGTCTGGTATTGATTGGGGTCCTGTGGCCAGCAGCTTCCACTCCGCTGAGGACCCCGGGGCCCGGGCCCAGGACCTGAGGAGGCTGCACGCGCCATTCCCACCCCCCGGTGCCTGTGGTCTGAATATGAAAGCAGCTGTGGTTTGTGACCATAGCAATAAAAAATTAAAATCCATGATTAATAGTTCTTTTTAAGGAAAACTTTTTTCTGTGAGCTCCTAATAGCTTTGTAAGTTGTCATTAGAAGATTCTGAATTAGTTAGATGGTAGTACTTTTCCTCCGAGATCTTGAAGGATAGAAGTTCAGAGGTTCTAGAAGAGGAATGGCCAGTGAGACGGGAGGGTGGAGCCTGGGGGACCTGCTGAGTGTGATTTGTGTGCAGTGGTGGTGACTCCTTGAAGTTTAATGGTTAGATATTTTTAAAAGTCACTGGAAAACATATGCTTAGCACATTAGTCCGCAAGTTTCTGGACATTCTTGATTTAGGGTTAAAGTAAGAAAAATCTCTAACAGCTTCATCAAGATGTAATTCACGTATCATACAGTTCGCCCACTTAAAGCCTACGACTCAGTAGCTTTTACTATATTCACAGAAATGCGCGTCCATCACCACCACCCATGTGAGAGCTTTCTGGGGTCTCCAGAAAGGGCCCTGTCCAATGTTGCCAACACTCCCCAGGTCCCCCTGGACCACCACCAAGCCATCTTCTGTCTCTATGGATTCACCTACTGTGGAATTTCATATAAATACGTTATGGTACGTGTTCTTTGTAACTCGCCTCTTTCACTGAGGATCACGTACTCTGGGTTCATCCACGTTGTGGCAAGGTGTTCAGCGCTCCACTCCTTTTTACTGCCAGGGGATATTGCATGGTGTGGATAGGCCGTATGTTATTTATACTGCCACCAGGTAATGGGCGCTGGGGTTATCTCCACTCCGGGGCTGTGACAGTTAGCGCTGCCATGAACATTCACGTACAGGCTTTTGCGTCGACATGTGTTTTCGTTTCTTTTGGGTCTATACCTAGGACTGGAACTGCTGGAATCTGATAACGACTGAACTTAACCGTTTGAGGGGCTGCCAGACTGTTCTCCACAGGGGCTGCACCACTTACATCCCTGGCCCGCACCTGTTACTACCTGTCTGCTCCCCCTGTTTGATTCTGGCCCCGCTGTGGGTGTGAAGTGGTGTCTCCTTGTGGTTTTGACCTGCATTTTTCTAATGACTAATGATGTTGAGTGTCTTTTCAGGTCCTTGTTGGCCATTTGTGTATCTTGTTTGGAGAAATGCCTCTTCAGATCTGCCATTTTTTAGTTGGGTTGTCCTTTTGTTAGTAGTTGTAAGAGTTCTGTATGCACTCTTTATGCCCCAAGTTTCTCGAAGGCAGCCGTGAGGAGCTGGTGGTCTAGCAACGTGGGGTGGGGTTGGTTGGACACACCAGAGAATATGGGCTCTTTGCAACAAATTTCAGCTTGCTTCTTGAAAAGCGGCCTTCCAGGCAGGCCCAGGATGGCAGCTGTGACCACCTCCCGGCAGAAACATTCACAGCCATTCCACAAAGGCTCACGGAGCCCCTGGGCCTGGTCTTGTGCCTCTGCAGACCCCGCTCTCCTGCTGCTCAGGTGGGACCAAGAGCCGTGTGTGTCGCCCCAGCACTGCGGCCCTGGCCGGGGGGCCGACCTCAACGGTGGCGCTCTCTGTGTGTGCACAGAGCAAACGAGCGGGTGCGCAGACGGCGGTAGACATGGGCATGTGAGCAGCTACCCTCACCTCTGAGTATGACCAGGGCCGGCTAGTGCCTGGTGGGTGGGCTGGAGAGCTTCTCAGAAGGGACCTCCAGCTGAGGCCTGAGGATGAGGTCCCATCACTCCAGGCCAGGGGACCGAGGGTTAGAAGGGGTGAATGTTGGACTCCCTTCAGGGAGCATCAGCCAGCTCGAAAGGCCACCCCTGCTGCTGGCAGAGGGGTGCAGGTGGGGAGAGAGGAGAGGGCTTTATCGGGTGTCAGATGAGAGGTGACAATATGGACTCAGGCTTAGGGTGACTTAAGGGTTCTACCTGGGTTGGGGGGACCTGGCAGAGAGGAGTAAGTGGCAGCCTGGAGCCTTGAGGAGAGGATGGGCCTGCATTGAGGGCCACCTGCCACTTTCTTGCCCTGTGATGCTACAGACCCCCTTGTCCTCTCTGGGCCTCAGCTTCCTTAAGCGGTCAGAGGCTGGATTCCGTGACACCGAGCGTCCCTCTCTCTCTCGGGAGGAAAGGGAGTTGATGCCCGGCATGAGCTGAGTGGTAGGTTTGTTTGGTGGGAGACCCAGGGAGTGACCTGCAGTTTCCTCCCCAGGGTTAATTTGGGCTCTATCTACAATTATTTCTGGGCACTCCGGGGTTTGGGGTTTTGACTTGCAAATGTCACGGGGAAGATGAGTATTTGGTGCGGCTGCAGGCAGGTCAGAAATGGAGTACAGACGCACTTCTGCTGGGGTCACCCAGCGCCCGGTGAGGCCGGTGTGAGGGTCCTGTCATAACCAGCACTGCCGAGCTGCCCCGCAGCGTTGGAGCCCAACAGTGAAGCAGACACCAGGGGCTGAAACTCCTCCTGTGCCATGTGGGGTTTGGGATCGAAAGTGTCTTCAGAGGCCGTGAGGAAGGGGAAATATCCTGACCACATGGTAGCTTTTCAGGGAAAACCGACTTCAGCAGCAAGAATGACGATACTGATGGTTATGATTGCCGGTGCTCTGCAGGTCTAGCCTTGCTTGGGGAAAAAAAAGAGGAAAACGAGAAAAACCCCACAGGTCAGGCTCAACAAAGTCTGAGGTAGGTCATTTTGAATCTGGCTTAATGACTGTCATCCAAGGCTTAGGGAAATCTAGGGGGAAGACAGAAGGTTCTCCAAAGGAAGCTCCCTATGGCTGGCCTAAAGGTGGACAGAGTTGAGGCCATGGGTGTGGAATTGGAGCCCTGCACCAAGCCCAGCACAAGGGTATCTCAGACACCCTAAGGGGGCCACTGTTACCCCACGGACCTCATCAGGGAGGAGCAGACCAAAGCTCAGGGTGGTAGGGGACATGCCCGAGGGCACCAAGGTCACCCAAGGTCACTGGCCGTCAGGAGGTGGGCCATGCAGATAACTGACCTCGGTGCGGCCCGGGTGCCATCTGTACCACTCAGATCTCAAGGCGGGCGTGCACCGGCGCGGGACCACAAGCGTCCCGATACTGTTCAAATGTAGTTACTTTCTTAATTCCACAGTTGATAATAACAATTGCATTCTACACCTGCATATACACACACCTGTATGAGTGTCCTGGGGCCATAACAAGGCATCACAAACTGGGCAGTCTGAAACAACAGAAATTTATTCTCAGTTCTGGGGCCAGAAGCGTGAGTTCAGGGGTCAGGGCCGCGCTCGCTCTGAGGGCTCCAGGGGAGGGTCCCTCCTGCTTCGTCCAGCTCCTGGCGGTGATGCTGGGCTGGTGACTGCGTCACCCCAACCTCTGCCTCTGTGGCCGCGTGGCCTCCTCCCTGCGTGCATGTCCACGCTCCCCTCTTCTGTGAGGACACCACCCTGCTCCAGGCTGACCTCCCCTTACCCATCACACCCGCAGAGTCCCTGCTTCCGAGTAAGCTCACGTTCACAGGGACCAAGGCTAGGACTTGGACGTACCTTTGGGAGCACGGTTCAACCTGTTAGAGCCCCCAGGTAACAAGGTCTCCATGTTCACCGACACCTCTTCTCAGCCCTGGGGTTGACAAAGGTACTGAAGGCTCTTCATCAGTTCACCCTCCAACCCCCCAACCTCCTTCTCTGTGTGTTGAGAGATGACATGAGGTCAAGAGCAAATATCCTAGGTATTGCTAAAATCCAGTTCCTGCACACAGATGGCCCGACCTTGTTCTTTTGTGCGTGGAACCCTCTGCTCTTTTCCATGCCAGGCGCCTTGTGCTCAGTGCCGCGTCTGCAAGATGCCGCTAGCTGCGGTTCAAGTCGTGTTCCGTTGTGTGAATGCATCCCAGGCCATCTGCCTCCTCTCCTGTTGATGGGCATGCAGGTTGTTTCCAGTTTGGGGATATTATTGATAAAGCTGCTGTGACCATTCTTGTACTTTCGGAAGTGGGATATACCCAGAGCGAAGTGTTTGGTCACAGGGTGGGGTGGTCATTGGCAGCAGTAGGTCCTGCAAGAGCTGTCCAAAGGCCATTCGGTGGTCTGTACTCCAGCAGCCTGGGGTGAGGTTCCCAGGACGGAGCCTGGTGCCTGGGCTTGATGCTGAAGTCCGTGCTTGCCGTGGGGCTGGCTGCACAGGGTCCTCACAGGCAGGGGAGAGGCTGTCCACACAGCCTGGAGAGGCCACAGGTGGCAAATGTGCCGATCCCAAGGTCCCCTTGCCTAGGTGGGCAGGAGGTTTCCTGCTGCCCCGCTCTAGGCTGCTGGGTCTGGGAGGACCGCTGGATGGCGTTGAGGCCACCGGTGTCCGCACATCTCCACGCGGTGCTGACACGCGCCAGTGGCGATTGTCTCCGTCGGGGAGTGGGCCCCCACGTCTCCCACCACATGCTTCTCTTCCCCCTTCTCCTTGTCTTCACATGGCTGCAGAAAGAATGTGTGTCCGAGGCTGCCATGCTGAGTTTTTATTTGCCTCAAGAAGGCCATTTCCTCGTCTTTGTGTTTTGGGTTTTCACTCTCTGCTCTGGCCAGCTCCGGAGCAGGTGACGGGGGGAGCTGATGGTTACGTGGTTTGCACCAAGTCAACTGACCTTTCCAACCACAGGAGTAGACTTTATTTTTATTGTCAACTCTCCTTCAAGGAGGAAGAAACTGAGGATCCAGAGGGTTTAAATATCAACAGAGAGTGGGCAGCCAGCCAGGGCTCCAGTCCAGTGCCTTGGACCCCAGGTCCTGGTCCTTCAGGCAGCATCAGGCTGAGGAAGGGCCATCTTGGGAGTCCTGGAGTCCACCTTGCTGGGACCCGGGTGTCTGCAGGGAGGCACCTGCCGATGGGGGTGCCTCCCAGCCTGTGAATTTCCAGAGGCACCACACATGGTGAAGAGGTCTTCGTACTCGGATTTGTCTCCTGTCTGCTGTTTAGGTGTGTTGATGGTGCATGGGCCAGGGCCTCCAGCCCAGCATGTCCCGTGCGCCTTGATTTCCCTGTTTTCCACCGGCCCAAGCATTGGCCCAGTGGCCGGGCTGCAGCTCAGCCTCATGTTCTGTGCATGCTGCAGAACGTGCAAACTGGCCGTCTGCGTTTGTTTCCTCTTGCAAAGAACAGAAACGTGCGTGTGTGTGTGTGTGAGAGAGAGAGAGAGAGAGAGAAACCATCTGCAAACAGCTGTTTGGGGCCCAGGAATTCCTAGCAGCTGAGGTGCATGCACAGAGGCAGCTGTAGAAAAATGTGCAGGCTGAGACGGTATTTCTAAATGCAGAAACCCCAGCCTCCCTCATGCACTGACCAAGTGTGGTCCACCAGGCAGAGTGTGTACCATGGGGAGAGCAGGGCCCCCTCCCCGTGACCCAGGCACTGCTCTGGGCTGCAAGCCAGGTGCCTCCCCAATGAGCTGAGGGCCCAAGGGGACATGGAGCTGGTGCGTCCCTTGTGGGGCAAGCAGGTTCAGCTGGGAGACTCTGGAACTTAACATCGACTTTCCCGGGGGTGCTGGGGCCCCGCAGGGGGCCATGCACTGGAGACCACTAACCAACCATTGACCTTCAGGCCTTCTGCATGACCCATGTCCCACCGGGGGCTTGACTCCCAGACAGACACCCTGCTCGGGGGGCCATCTTCCTCCATGAACACTGCTGTCCTGAGGCCCAGAAGTGAACCAGGAGGGCTCTGGTAGGCTGCTGAGACCCTGCTGGCATTGAACATATTCGGATCCCAGAGGCCTGAGGGTGGGCACCAGGCTGTGTGGGCACCAAGTGAGGCTCTGAAAAGAGATGATCCTAAGAAGGATTCGCTGATCGTACGAGAACCTGTGGTCTTGCCCTGTCTTATGCTCATTGTGCTGGGCGCCTGGCACAGAGCTGAAACAGCTCCCAGGGGTGACGGACCTGGACACAGACCCAGGCAGGACCACGTGTCGAGGCCATACAAGGTGGGAGGGCAGGAACGAAGGGGCCTTGCCTGCCAAACCACCTTGAAGAAGACCTTTGAGCTGGGTCTGGCAGGGTGAATAGGAGTTCTTCCTGGGTGCAGGAAGAGTTCTAGGCACATGCCGTACATACTAAGGCTTAGGGAAATAAAAAAGATTTTGAGAACCAGTGAGTGAGCTGTCAGGAGTTTCAAGGATTTGTCATTCTGCTGGTAAATAATTCATGTTTTGTCTCCACTGGTACCCTGACCCAGGCCCCAAAGGCAAACTGATTGCCCAATAGACAGTCACCGGGTGTGGAGCCAGCAGAGGCCTGGGCCTGACCAGAGGTGAACAAGGACCCCTTTGTGTCCATGCTCAGCTCGGGCCCATCTCCAAGCCCGCTTCCCACCCTCGTTCTGACTGGCTTCCAGGAGCTCCAGCATCCTCCCCCGTAGGGAACCAGGCCAGCATCCTTGGTCAGACTTGACCCACTCAACAAGAAGCTGCCGGAACCCCATGTCCCTGCTGCTGCTGCTGAGCTGAGTTTTCTAAGGCCCAGTGATGAGTTCATCATTCTCCTGCATCCCCACTGGCCTGGCACAGTCTCCAGACTAACTCCTTGGTGCCGACTTCAGGCCACTGCACAAGAGGAATAAGGCCCAGCCTGGCAGGGAGCTTAACTTCTAGGGAGGAGTCAGTAGACGCATAACATTTCAGAGGGTACCTCCCATGGAGAGGGTTCCAGCTGAGCAACACAGCAGAGATGCTTTAGCGACAGGCCTCTCCACTGGTGCTTGTGGATTCCTCCCCCAGGTACTGGGAAAGCACCTACTACACGCAGGCAGTGCTCCCGGCCACGTGTCAGAGGTTGGCATGTACACTGAGGTCTGAACAGCAAGGTGAGAACCAGACATGGGAAGGTCTAGGGCAGAGCATCCCAGCGATGGTCTACCTGTGGTTGAGCTGAGGACCCCGAACGGGCCAGCTCCGCTGCCGTCCCTCTAACAGGAGCCAAGGGTGGATTTTACCCAGTGGAGAGGTATGGTGCTCCCGCAGGTCAACCTCAAGAACACCTGGACAAGAAAGCAAGATTTCAGGGCAGTCAGCTCATTTCCTGTGGGGCTCCCTGAGTGCCACAGCTGGGGGACCAGGACAGGCGAGGAGCCCGCGGATGGTGAGCAGATGCAGCCATCGCGGCCAGCCCTGACAAAGCAAGGGAGACAGCAAGGAACAGCCTCCTCAGCCAGGCTGAGGAGGGGGCGGATCTCGTGACCTGGGCTTCAACAGATGAGAAGGAGTTGGCCAAGAGAGGCACTGGGGAAGGACAGTTCAGGGTGGCTGGACCCCAGAGTGTGTGGGGGAGCCTACGGGACGGCTGTGCAGGCCCTCAGGGGCAGTGGCAGGACTTCAGGGGAGCTGTGCAGTGAGGCGGGCCGTGCGGCCATCGATGTGCTTCTAAGCAAGCTCGCAGGCCGGTGTGGGCAATGGGCAGGAGACGCGGGTGTAGAGGCTGTCCCTGTGAGGACAAGAACAGCCAGGTCCAGGATGCTGGTAGTGCGGGGGGACAGAGGCCAGGGTTCCGAGCAACCTAGCACTGCTGGACATCTCCAGAGCAGCCTGCTGACACTGTCAGCCTCCCACCAGGGCCCTGAGTCGCGGAAACCCTCGAGAAATGGCCTGATTGCCCCGGTGCGGGGAGCAGGTGCAGGGAGCAGACGGCCACTGGGGAATGGCTCGAACCCCCAGGGGTCTGAGTGCCAGGCGGAGACCAGTCAGTTTCTACAGACGCTCCACCCTCCGGGAGGCTCTGAGACCCTGGGGCCTGGCTCCAAGCAGGGGTCTCTCCAGCTGGCTGCAGAGGGGTGAGTGGAGAGGGCGCCAGGGTGGCCATCCAAGGGATGGAGAGCAAGCCCAGTGCAAGAGCGTGTGTGCACGGGCACATGGGAGGCCAAGACTAGCACTCGTCCCCCCAGTCAAGGTTCAGAGGGTATGGGACCAGCTTCTCTCTGGCTTGAAGCTGGTTGTCGGCTTAGGTCCCTGTGGGCCATGGCTTCTGTTGGAGCAGCAACCAGGCTCCCATCCAGACGGGCACCAGTTTGACACTGAGGGGTCCAGCATTCAGGGGGTAAAAACTAGCAAGCACTTCGTTGTCAGGAGGTGCCCACTGAGTGTTCGATCCAAGTACGCCCCCCACATGCACACAGGCACACACACACACACAGTTACGGTGACAGGGATCGGAGCTTTACCTGTTGTCTGCTCTCCTCTAGACCATGAGATGAGCTCCACGGGGCACGCCTCAGGTGTTAGTTTTCCCCAGCCCTGTAGCTGCAACACTAGTCACGTAGTAGGCACGTGAGTGAATGAATGAATGGATGGATGAAGAATCTGATGATGGTGTTTAATGTGCACAGCCCACCGGTGAGGGGTGTGTGGAGCTCCTGAGGGCTCAGAGCGGCTCCTGGTGTCTGGGTCACCAGATGGGCCACACATGGTCTCCACTCCAAGGAACAGAACCCTAGCAGGCTGTCCTGGCCACTGTGGGCCAGTGCACACACAGCATCCCGAGGTGCAGAGCTCTGGTGCTCCAGATCCGGGGCAGGCGGAGATCCCTGATGTGGGGTGTGGACAGGTCCCTTGAGCGACCTGTAGGCAGGGTCTGAGCACGTAGGGGCTCTTCCAGTGCTGTGCTGCATCCCCCGGGGGGCCTCTGGTGTGTGGCTGTGGAGCACTCAGCTTGCGTGCTTTCCGTTTCTGGGGGTGATGAGCAGATGCTACACTGCATACGGCCTTTTACCCTGTAGGCCCTCAGCTGCAGGGCACTTGGGTTGTCTCCAGCTTCATGGGTTAGAGTCAGAAAAAACATGGACCTTATCAATGAAAAAACAAATTAAGTAACAACCAGAAGCAGACTTTCGAGAAACTCAGAGACACACAGCCCAGAGGAGGCCAAGCAGCTGGGGCTCCAGCGGCCCAGAGCAGCCCGCATCTGCCCGGCGGCACCATTGAAAGACAGCTGTCCACCCTGAGTTCCACCGCACCAAGAACGCATTGGATTTAATCAGCTTGAGAAGAGACAACAGGAGAAGCAGACTTGGGGACAGAGTGGGGCTCTCTCGATCTGCAGGAGGCTGTGGCCAGGAGCACCATATGGGGCCTTGGAGAAGGGTCTCCTCCCACAGCAACCCCAGCTTTGCTGCCCTGGGGTCCACTGCAAGCTTTTCCCCTGGGATCCTGGTGTCTCCACACACAACTTTGAGGACACAGGGACCTGCTCTGCCCCTGGCCAGCAGAGCCCACGGGAAAGATGGCTTTGGCGCTGCCCACTTGGAGAAGGCAGCACATCCTTACAAGAGGGCCATAAGCCCCGGGAGCTGGCTCAGACGAGCACGTGAGGACGACTGTCTCCGCACTGCGTCCACGGAGGGGGCCCCAGAGTCTCAGCGTAGGGATCGCTGCCCACAGGCACAAAACTGCAGAGCTGCATGACACTGGCACCGTGGCCCCAAGGGAGTGTTGCTCCGTGGCTCTGTGTGTGACCCTTGTGGCCCGGCATGGGCGCTCATGCCGGCTCGCACTCTCCACGGTCCCAAAGCAGCTGAGGTCACTCCAGCCTCCCCGAGCACCCCGTCGATTTACCGTCAGCCAAGCCTGCCCACGGAAGTGAACCACCCTCTCCTGCTCCCACTTGGCAGCTGGGAATTCCTTTGCTTAACAAAATAAAAAGGAAAGGAAATGATTAACAATTCCAAAGCAGTTGCAGAGAACCTGGCAAGAAAACGAATATATGGTAAAAATGTCATAAACCCTTCCGAGAGTGTGGTTCTGCACCTGCACCTGCTTTACCCCCGTGGTACAGATGGGGAAGCTGAAGTCCGCGCGCGGAGCAGCCAGGCTGGACCCATCTCCCCCCCTTTCTGGCCAGCTGCCCGGCTCTCTGTGGCATCCGCTTCCCTGGCGGCTTCTGGCAAAGATGATCCCCTTTGTTTAAAGGCAAGTCATTTTTTCCAAAAATGTTCTCCCAAACAGCAGATATCAAGGGTGTCCTGTGTTTTTCTCTGGTTATCATGGTCTCCGGGGTGTCTGCCAGTAAGTGGGCCGTCATTCTAATTGTCTTGAAAGAGAGGGAAGATTAAAAGGAGGGAAGGAAAATACCATTTTCATTTTCCTTGTGCTGGGGAAGCAAATGGAAGTCAGGGACTTCTCTCAAGTCTGGCTCTTTCTTACACGACAAAAGGGAGTTTTGCAGACTGAAGATCTCCTTAAACAAGCCTGGAGAATGAGCTGGAATGCCCCCACCCTCTGGATGAGTTTGTTTTTCTGACTGGAGGAAAAACTACATCAGAGCAGTCACTTTGGTGCTGAATGGTCAGTCCACGGTTTAGTGGATCGGGAACATGGTGCCATCTCCTCTTGCTATCACCTGTTAAAAAACGGTGAACCACAGGGCCTTAAAAACACAAAGACGTGCACAGCTGTGTTTTCAGAGCTGCTGGAGAAGATTCATTCGTCCCCATCTAATGTCGTTCCTTACTCATGCCCATGAATGCTGGATGAACTGGCAGAAGGGCATTTGAAACACAGTGGATCTTAAACTTTCCAACGAATTGTTTTCCCCCGGTACTTTTGAAATCAAGTCTAAGTCATTGCAAGTATTCTTAAATGGAAATAACTTCAGGCTTTCTTTACAGTTACACATCTTTGAATCACTTTTTATGGTAAAGATTTATTTATTTGAGAGAGTGGGCACGCGTGCACATGCGAGCACAGAGGGAGAGGGGCGGAGGGAATCCCAAGCAGACTCCCTGCTGAGCATGGAGCCCAACAAAGGCCTCGATCCCATGACCCTGAGATCACAACCGGAGCCGAAATCAAGAGTTTGAGCCACCCAGGCGCCCCACTTTGAATCACTTTTAGATTGGTTTTCACTAAATTGGCCGTTTTTCCACCCAAACAAACCGATGTGTGACTTTTCTCTTGTGTGGCTCACCTTGAAGAGACCTGTGGGAGAGCAGGAGCCGCGGGTCTGGAGGCTCCCCGTGGTCACCTGCATGGCGGCAAGGCACCTATGCTGAAGCCCTGGTGGCCGAGGCTCACGGTGTCACCTTCAGGAACATGTGCAGGTGTGTGCCTCAGTAACACGTTGCCAGGAGGAAAACCCGTCCACCAGCCGTGGTTGTTATGAGGCCCGTGGCCATCAGAGAAATTTTGCCAAAACCAGAAAACAGGTTGGTAGGCAGCCCCGCCCTGGGCCCTGTCTTGGCTTCGTGTCTCCTGCCCCATGGCTTCTGGACAGGAGGGCTCAGCAGCCAAGCTCAGAAAACTCCCCAGCCTGCATGATGCCAAGGGTCTCTGCCAGGGGCCGGCTCTGCGAGGGCTCAGGCCCCCTCCACAGGTCAGGGAGCCCCAAGAGTCTGTGGCACTCCAGAAGCGGCCACGTGGGGCCAGCGTCCTGGCTCAGCATGGCAACAACAGGCCAGATCTGCGTCCCTGGGCTGGAGGCCACCACCCCTGTCCTGCACGGCCAAGGCGCCAGCACCGTGGAGGGCCCTGAGAGAGTGGCAGGGAGAGTGTTCATGGTGGCTGCACCCTGCCGGCTCTCAGTGGCGGGCAGCGGCTTCCAAAGCTGGTGTGAGCCATGGAAATGAACACATCGCACCAGAAGCACCAGGCACTGGCCACCACTTGCCAGAGCCAAGGCCTTCGCCAGAGCTGCCCACCTGCTGGGCACACACCACATCCTCCACCAAGACCGGCTTGGACCCTGCCAGACAGCACCCCAAGTCAGGCAGTGTCGGCTAAGGGCATGGTCACGGTCTGGGTGGCCATCTCAACAGGTTAAAGTCCTGTGAACGTGCAGGTCCCTCCCTCGGCCACCTCCTCGAACTGGGCGCTTGGCCAGGTGTCTGGTGTACAGACAAGACCAGAGCCGGGTGACCGAGCCCTGCTCCCACTGCACCTCCGAGGGTGTCCTCCCTGCCAGGTCCCTCAGAGGCCAGTGCACCCGCCTGTCTTCACAACTGGACTAGAAGTTCTTGTAACCGTCACACCTCCAAATTCTTGTGGAACAGGCGTGCTTTCTGGGGGCCAAGTTCATGTGAGTGCGTCTTCTGCTCGGCGCACATTATGCAGGGTCTCCCAGCCCCATGACGAGTCTCCTGGGGCCTCCCCACTCTTCCCGGCCTTTCTGTTGCCCTCACTCTTGAAGTTTCTCTGGCGTGCAGGCGCCGCAGGTGTGGTGAGCACGGATGGGCCCGGCGGGCACTGATTGGGGTGATGACCATGGCTCCTCTGCAGCCACAGAGCCCCGCAGAGGCTTCTGCAGCTGACAACATGGGTCAGATCCAGAGAGCCTGGATGGATGAACAGGTGCCAGAGGTTTTGAATATCACGAGCATGTTTTACCAAACAAGCAGATCCCCCATACCCACATGGGGCCGGAATTAGCAGGAAATACTCAGTGGGCCTTAAGGGCTGAAAGGTCATGCTGAAGTAGCTGCCAGGGAGAGGCCCTTCTCTCCCCTTCCAGAACATCTGCCGAAACCCTGATATCAAACAGCTTAATATACTCTTTAATGACAAGGTGGTTGTTTTCTGCTATGTGAGTGATGGGAAAATTATCCAGGATAGAAAGGCTAATTTTTGCTTCTGCACCTTCATTTGGTGAGTCAGGGATCTGCTGTGTGTTCAGGAGGAAAGGGAAAGCATTCACCTTATCTGGTGTTTGGCCTCCCTGAGGTTATCCCTGGACATGGGAACCAGGGAACCCGGGATATCAAACCCTGGTCCTGGGAACCTGGATTAGCCAGCTGGGGCCTGAATGCACCCTCCTGTGTCCTTGTGGGAGGGGAGCAGAGACACCAGAGACAGTGATGGGTGATGGGACCGCCCGGATGAAGCTACTTACGCGGTCAGGTGATGGGCTGATCTGTCCCACAGCCTGTAGTTGGCTAACTCCTGCCTCAGCCTTTGAGTGGGGCTGAGTCTGTTCTTTAGAAAAGATGGTCACGGGGGCCCAGCCCACCCCCCACCCCGCCTCCCACGTCAGAGCCTTTCTGGGGCACCGTGAGGCGGAAGCAGGGCCGTGGATCCACGTGCACAGCCCTGAGTCAGGCCTTCCACGCGCAAGCTGAGACCCCTCTGACTGGCTCCGATCTGGCTGTGGATGGGGACCCTTCACAGGCTGTCATGGAGGTGCAGGGAGTGAATCCACATACACTGCTTAGCTCATAGTAAGAGCTGCATACTGTTGGCTTTTCTTCCCCCACAGGCTTCGGTAAAAAGCTGCCAATTTCCTCTATTTTTAACCAAGCACAAGTTTTCTGTTTTCCCACAACTTAAAGAACGTAGAGATGTTAATAGTGACAGTGGGAACTGGGCGGGGGTGGGGGGGGGCGTGCTTGTAAAGGAGGAAGGGAGGGGTCCCACTGTGTTGAGGGCCAGTTCGGGTGCGGAAATCACAGCTGTTGGGAGCCAGGACCGCTCTGAGGACTCAGGGACTGTGCCTGCCGCCAGACCTCTAAGCCTGCACTCAGCCTCCCCGAGTCCCCAAGGAACCTGGCACCTGACCCGGCTCTGGGTCCCTCGGGCAGTCCTGGGACCTAGACCTTGGGGGACCCTGAAGAAAGAACCCATTTCTAGCTGTGTGATTCTGCACATGCCTTTTCCCCTTTGCCGACCTCAGACTCCCTTGTCACTAAAATGGGGACACGGATCGGAGCCTGGAGGGACGCCTGTGGTACTTACTGGGTTCTGCCTCTCTTTGGCTTCTGCGAAAACCTTCTCTCAAAATGTTCTGCATCAGTTCTTCGAAGTGTCATAAATGTAGCAGTGATGGCATGACCAGATCTGCGGAAATAGACCGGATTGCATAACCGTTCCAAGGTTGCTAAATCACCGTGTCCTCCCTGCTGCTTTGGGGTTGCCAAAGGTTCTAGACGAGTTCCCTGTGCTGCCGCGGCAGACCACCACAAAGTTAGTGGCGTAAAGCAACATGAACATATTCTGCAGTTTTGGAGGTCGGGAATCTAAAAGGGACCTGCAGGCTGTGTCCCTTCTGGAGGCTCTGGGAGACCATGTACTTCCTTGCAGAGGAAGGCAGCCAGCCTCTAGAAGCTGGAGGAGGTGAGGAAACAGATTCTCTCCCAGAACCTCTCTCTTCGAAGCCACGACTGTGGCTCTTCAGTCGTTAGATCTCCCTCTGCTTCCTTTTTATAAGGACCATTGGGATGACATTACCGCCCACCCCAGACGATACAGGATAATGTCCCCATCTCTAGATCCCTGACTTAATCACATCTGCAAAGTTCCTTTGGCCCTTTCAGGAAATTCAGACCGTAGATTTCCTACGAGAGTTCAACACGGTAGTCATTCTCACTTCAGTATAAAAATGCATCATCAGCCCTTATTGTGCTTATTTCCCAGCAAAGCGAAGTCACTCTAAAGGAAGAGGGTTTGGGTGTGGTCAGCCCTGGGGAGGAGGGAGAGAGGGAGGCCCCAGGAACCGGTCCTGAGCAGCCCCTTGCCAGGGTTTAGCGGGCCTGGGCTTAAGGGTGTTGGGGTGCTCAGTGTACCCCTGGGGCTGCCCTCCACTGCCTGCTTTCTCTTGGCCTGTGGGGCCCAGTGCGGTTTTCTGTGAGGTTTGGGGGCCTTCCTAGAGAGCAGGACCAAAACCTTCCCCGGGATCCAGGCCTCCTGAATTCTCCAGGCTCTGCCTGTCTTCCTGCTCTGACCCTCAGTCGCTGCTGCCAAAGCCTTTCCCTGAAACCGTGTCCTTGCCTGTGGTTTGTGCCTGATTCCTCAGCTGCTGTTTTCTGAGGAACGTGAGCGTACACTTTTCCATTTCCCTGCTGCTCAGGCCTTCCCACGGGCAGGTGGGGCTCGCTCAGACCTCAGAGGCCATTGGGGTGGGGCCCCCAGGCTCTGAATGCTCCCTGTGTGGGGGCAGTGACCCCCCTGGGGCGTGTGGCCAGACTAGGAGGCCCCTCCTGTCCGTGTGCCCCTGGGAGGGGCTGCCACCCGGCCCCCGGCCCTCTCAGTCCCCAGGAGAGGACCTCAACTTGCTGGCCCTGTGCTCCTAGGTACACAGTGTTCCAGGAAACACTCGTCCCCAGCCACCCGGTCTCCCCACCCCTCATCAGGGCAGGCACAGGCTCTGGGTGCTGAGCCAACCCCAGGGTGTCTGATAGCTTCTTCTTTCCACATTTCCATACCCCACACCCCAGGAAGAAGCCCAGAGCTCCGGGCAGGCCACGCCCTTCACCTGCCCTCCGCAGATGGGCCCAGCTTCCTCCACGACACCTGGAGGAAGGGGAGGCTGCCAGGTGACTGGGTTCAACTGAGTTCAGTCTCCCGCTGGGTGCAGTGAGCTCAGTACTTTTCCAGAGTGTTTTCCTCAAACGGCTGGGTCAGCAGCAGCACCTTCTGCTCTCCAGCGCCACCCAGGATGTGGCAGGAAGCAAGCCGACCTCCGCACAGAGGGGACCAACCATGTCCCATCTCCTCCCAGTCCCCCCTGCGCTGCCCTGCTCCCCACACAGACACCCCCATGTTGTCCCCTGCTCTGCGGCCCAGCCCTGAGAAGAGCCCACATACCCCCTGCAGTGAGTAAGCCCAGCTCTCAGACCCCCTGAATGCTCCTCTCAGGTGTCGATTGGCTGGTCAGGACATCCTGCAGGAGTTAAGCTAATGGTTCGTGTCGTGTCACCAGACCATGCAGGTGGGTGACCGGCCAGGTGGACCCTGCACTTCTCCCTCTGTCACTGGTGGTGCACAGCTGGAAGATTTCCACTACCCTTGTTCCCTTGTTGATTTGGGCACAGACCTTCAGCAGGGAGCCAGCCTCGTCCTTCCTGAGCACCCTTACCGGTTAGTCCTGGGCCTACTTCGAGCTCCCCACTTGTGTGTGTGAGTCCTGACCACTCTGATGACAGGAGCTGGGGTCAGCCGGCCACACCCAGAGCCCAGAACTATCCCCGTTCTACAGCTGGGGAAGCTGAGGGTCCAGAGGTCTAACACACTCACTCAGCCCTGCCCACTGGCCTTGGGGAGCCAGGTCTGCCCAGTGCTGACCTAGGCACCTTCACTCCAGCCCACAGGCACTCTGTCTAAAACAAATGAGTGGGGAGGCCCACACTGGAGCCCACCTTCCCACCCACATGACCCCCTCCCCTTTGGGTGTTTCCTGAGTTCCCAGCTCCACCCTTATCAGGACAGGTTAAGTGGGGCCCCTTCCCCAAGTTGTTCACAGCCTATAGGAGCCTTGAAACCACTCACAGCCATGTCACACATCTTGAGGACTGCCCAAAGAACACAGAGATCCCAGGAGCACCTCGGAGCCTCTCAGGAGTGAAGGCAGTCACTGAGCACACAGACAAAAAGCACCTCATCACCACTTCCCTGCACTTCCGGGGTCACTCTGGGGAGGGGCATTTGGAAGCTGAGACAGCCAAGCAGAAGGCCTGTATATGGCCTCGGGGTGGAGGAAAGAGCTGCCCTATTGTGTGAACAGCTAGAAGACAGAGGTCACTGGAAAGCCCCGAGGTGGGAGATGTGAGGGAACCAGGAACTGTTCTGGAACCGGGTCACAGAGCTTCTGGGAAGCGTTTTTACTCTTCCCGGAGTAGCAGGGCTCAGAGCCACCTGCTTTCCAGGTGGGTGACCTGATCAGAGGAGTGGGCTAGAGTGAGGGAGAAGGGAACAAAGGCCAAAGAGTTGGCAAATAGAAAGTCTCAGTAGGTAACATCACAGATAAAGCAAATGCACATGGTGATAATGGTGGTGATGATGGTGATGATGATGATGGTGGTGGTGGTGATGATGGTGATGATGATGGTGATGATGGTGATAGTGGTGGTGGTGGTGGTGGTGATGGTGGTGATGGTGGTGGTGGTGGTGGTGATGATGGTGGTGATGGTGGTGATGGTGGTGATGATGATGGTGGTGGTGATAATGATGATGGTGGTGATGGTGATTATGGTGATGATGATGGTGGTGATGATGATGGTGATGATGGTGGTGGTGGTGACTGATGGTGATGGTGGTGGTGATGGTGATGGTGGTGGTGATGGTGATGGTGATGATAGTAGTGATGGTGATGATGGTGATGATGATGGTGCTGGTGGTGATGATGGCGGTAATGATGGTGAGGATGGTGGTGATGGTGATGGTGGTGAAGGTGATGGTGATGATGGTGATGCTGGTGGTGGTGGTGGTGATGGTGATGATGGTGATGGTGATGATGATGGTGATGTGATGATGGTGGTGATGGTGATGGTGATGATGGTGATGCTGGTGGAGGTGATGATGGTGATGGTGATGATGGTGATGGTGATGATGATGGTGGTGGTGATGATGGTGATGATGGTGATGATGGTGGAGGTGATGATGGTGATGGTGATGATGGTGATGATGGTGGTGGTGGTGGTGGTGATGGTGGTGATGGTGATGGTGATGGTGGTGGTGGTGATGATGGTGGTGATGATGGTGATGGTGATGATGGTGGTGGTGGTGATGGTGATGGTGATGGTGGTGATGACGGTGATGGTGATGGTGGTGATGACGGTGATGGTGATGGTGGTGATGATGATGGTGATGATGGTGGTGGTGATAATGATGATGGTGGTGATGGTGATGATGGTTATGATGATGGTGGTGATGATGGTGGTGATGATGATGGTGATGATGGTGGTGGTGGTGATGGTGGTGACTGATGGTAATGGTGGTGGTGATGGTGATGGTGATGATAGTAGTGATGGTGATGATGGTGATGGTGGTGATGGTGATGATGGTGATGGTGCTGGTGATGGTGATGATAGTGATGATGATGGTGATGTGATGATGGTGGTGATGATGTTGATGATGACGGTGATGATGGTGGTGATGGTGGTGATGGTGGTGGTGATGATGATGGTGGTGATGATGGTGGTGATGGTGATGATGGTGGTGACGATGATGATGGTGGAGGTGGTGCTGATGAATGTGATGGAGGTGATGGAGATGATGGTGATGGTGGTAGAAATTGAAGAAATGAGGGTGGGAAGAGCTCAAGGCTGCAGACCGATTTGCACCCATACCCTGTCCTTCCTCCATCAGTTCATTTGTTTATTGACCACCTGTTCTAAAGCAGGCACTTGGCTCTACACTCCTGCCCCCAGGCCCTGCAAACAGTGGTCTAATGTAGCAGTACCAAGTTCCTCAGCAGAAGGCCAATGCCAAGGAAGGCTTGCCAGGTTGCCAGGGGAAGCCCATGGGGGTTGAGGCCAATCTTGGGAAGGATGGAGGAAGCAAGCACAGGTGGAGAGCGCAGCACAGGCAAAGGTGCAGAGGTGGAAGTGTGCTGGGTGCTGGGTCTAGGAGAGGTTTGGTGGAGGTGGCAGGGGTGAGAGAGAGAGGAGGGCAGAGCAGAAGAGGGGCAGGAGTCTCTGGTGGCAGTAGTCCTGGGTTGGGTGTGGGCAGTCCTAACTGGCGGGTGCCCTGATGGACACTGGAAAATGGATCACCTCCTGTAGGCTTCAGAAGTGTGTCCCACCGGTGACCCCAAGAAAGCTTCCCAGATTCTCTCGCATCTTTCAGGGGGACTCTGTCTGGGCAGGTGGACTGGTAGATGGCTGAGAGCAGGCTGAGGGACAGTTGTATAGCCTGAACTTAGTCCCCAGCTCATGCCCCAGGGAAGTCATCTCGTTCTGTGTGGGCTGATTGCTGCCCCCGGCCCCTCCGTCATCCACACGCCCTGGGCTCAGGCAAGGGGCTGCCTTTTGCCATCCACCCTTCTGGAAAACCTGTTTGGCTGGTGTTATGGACCTGGTTGGTGGTGGGCTGATCAGTGTTTAGTAGCCAGCTCCTTTGTGAGGGAAGAGCCTGACTGGAAGAGTTTGCCCATCCTGTGGTGCAAATACTTCCTCACCGGCTGACTTCAAGCTCTCAGCATGAGGTCACTAAAGGTGGCGTTGGGGACACGCATCACCTCATGATATGGTTTGCACCTGCAGAGGCAAGAGGTGTCAGCAGCCTCAGGAGCAAACAGTAGGATGTCATAAAATAAGCGGGAAGTGATGAGGTTTAAATGTTTATTGCTTTTTAAATGTAACTTACGTAGTTGTATGTTTGTATAAGCTGATTTTCAAGGATGACTTTAACAACCGGCTCACAATAGTCTTAGGAGTTTGACAGCCTGTTTTTGCCGGCCAGTACAACCCACCAGCACCCTTTCACCGGAGGGTTTTGACAGTGATAAACCCTTTGTTTCATCCCCTGTTCTGTAGGCAAACGAGGGAGCAGGAGACACCCCCTGACTTCTTTTATTTCTCTGACTATGAGAGGCACAACGCAGAGATCGCTGCCTTCCACCTGGACAGGTGAGTCCTCCTGTCTGCACCCTAGGTCTGAGCGCCATATGTGGGTGGGCCCTCCCCCCACACCCAGCCGAGGGGGTCCTGTCATTAGCCCCATTGTACAGAGGAGGGGAAACTGAGGCATGGTGAGCCCACAGCCCATGCTGGTGACCATTCCTCTGCAGCACAGAGGTGGTGTTTGCCCTGGTGATGTTATAACCCAGACAGACATTCCCTGCTGTGGGCCCACACCTAGGATGGTGCCAGACAGGAGATCCTCCGGAGCAGCTAGTGACCAGGGTGGACGTGACCCATTGGGAATAACGGAAAAGAAGATAGGGAAGGAGTAGGAGGGCTGGGAATTTTAATGCAGAGTGTTTCAGGATGTAAACTCTGGGGCCATGGTAAGACCGAGGGACACACGTCTCCACACCTGCTCCCCCATCACCCATCTTCTGGGACAGCTCTGCCAGGCAGAATGTGAATTCCTTTGTGGTCTCCACACGGTCCCTTGCTGCTGGGGAGCTGGGCAGGTGGTGATGGGTGACCGTGTGGGTGAGCCTCTCAGCAGCTCCCCTGCTCACCCAGAGCTTTGTGCCCTCCAGGGCTAGTCATGGGCCTGGCTCTGGGATCAGTTCCCAGAATCC
The DNA here is from genome assembly GCF_037043125.1 of Eumetopias jubatus. NCBI lineage: Eukaryota > Metazoa > Chordata > Mammalia > Carnivora > Otariidae > Eumetopias > Eumetopias jubatus. Next base: position 111,188,304 of record NW_028274818.1, on the reverse strand, counting down.
AGGGGGTGGGGGACCCCGACTCAGAATGCAGAGAGAGAGGTATTCATTCCATTTCAGCCTGGAGCGGGCCAGGGTATGGAGGTTAGACCCTTTCCCTGTCACTTTCCCGCCAGGATCCTGGACTTCCGCCGGGTCCCCCCCGTGGCCGGCAGGATGGTCAACATGACAAAGGAGATCCGGGATGTGACAAGGGACAAGAAGCTGTGGAGAACCTTCTTCATCTCCCCAGGTAACCTGCACCTGGGAGGCCCCTCTCCAGGCTTCCCACACACAGTCACCATGAGCCTGCTTACCTTTCCAAAATAGAAGAAAGAAACTGGAAAGAATTCTTGTATAATCCAGCCCACTTCTTGACCACAGGAGGGGTGCCCATTCCACGTCGGGTGCATCTGCATCATAATTTTAAAAGGGTGCCAGAAATGGCCATGTTATCATCATTGACTCAATCCCCTGGTCTGGGCATACAGGTTTTTTTTTAATCTACCATTTATTTGTTTCAAAAGGCAAAATGAGTTCATTTTTGGAAACTCCCAGCCTCTCTGGAGAGTCTCCTCCAGGAGGTCCGGCTGGAGAAATCTCTGTTCTCTGAACTTTCCCGGATTAAGAAACACCCCAGCAAGACCCTCACGTAGTGACAGGGACCGGGCCGCCTCCCCTTCCTCAGCTCTGCAGCTGGAGCGGGAGTGGAGCGGCGGCCCTGCCTGGTCCTCAGTGGTCAGCGTGGGGGCCTTGCATGTGCCCTGTGCTGTCGAGAGAGAGGTGCTGATGTTTATGAAAACCTTTAGGACTTCATATCCTTAATCTCAAGTGCAGACACAAACTGTAAGTCATACTGACCGAACCACCTGCCCCAGGTGCTTTGAACTCTGGTGTTCAAGGCTCCATGATAGCCTGTCTGTCCGTCTCTCTGTCCCTGTGAGTACCTCCCTTGAGCCAGGCCCTATGCTGAGCTGCCACCAGGCTTGCTCTGCCTGAGTGTGGGGAACACCTTCTCCCTCACAGGAATTTTGCCCTTATATGCGGTTCTTGGGGGTGTCCCAGCGATGCCTGAGCAGTGGCGTGCAGGGATGAGCATGGACCCACCCTGGGATAGAGACCCTCCCGGTGGTGAGGGCCTGTCCGCAGGAATGCCGTGGCCACACCGTGTGCCCATCTCTGTTAGTTCATGAACATGGGACCCACACAAGGCCCTTGATTGGCTGCATCTGGAGAGGCCCTGGACCTGGCTTCTGGTGGTTGTTCAGGGTGCATGTTTTCTTAAAAGCATTCACAGATTTGTCAGAGTCAAGCCCCACGACTTAGTGAGGCTTCATTTCTGTCATCCGAGGCTCAACACATCCGATAGCCTCCTCCTCTCAGAGCCCGTTAATCGAAGGAAAGTACGACAGAAATCCCCCAAGAGGCAGGAGGGAGGTGCCCCGACTCCATGTGCCCGCAGCGTGTCCAGCCCATGACCAGAAACCAAAGGGGAGGGGTCCTTGAGGGCCTCTCGGTCAGCCTCGTCTAAGCCTGTCCGCAGCTGCAGGTTGCACACCCCCAGGGATAGGGAGCTCTTTGGCTCCTGTTGACACAGCCTGAACTTCTGGAAAGGTCCTTCTTCTCCAAGGCTGGAAACCTGCCTCCTCGACTCTGGGTTCTTGAGCTCTCTGCTGGAATCCCCCTGAGACATCGAGCTCCTCCTCCACCTCTGCCCGTCAGGGCCTCCGGGATCTCTTGTCCTCTGCCTGGGTGCCTCCAGCCTCCCCTGCCACCCCTCGGAGGTCAGGCTGGGCCACGCCCACAGGACACGCGGGCTGTGTGGCCGCTCCTCGTCAGTTGGTTCTGCAGTTTTTATTGCAGCATTTCTGGTGAGGTTGTTCAGTGTTCAAAAATGAAGATAAAATGTGCCCGTGCCCCCACACCCACCACCCGGTTTATCAGTTGCCAGTGTCCTTCCACGGCAGGTGGACGCTCTCCATTTCTGTCCTGGACTAGTTCTGAGGCTCACAGAACCCACGGAGACACTGGCGTAGGGTCGGCAGAGAGGGGCCAGACGACTGTTGCTGCTGAGAGCGCATCGTGCGTGTGGCCACTCAGGCTGGATAACGTCCCCTCAGGCAGAAACGAGCCCGTTCCCGTGTGGGCAGCCCCCAGACCCTCGGCGGGCCTGCTCCTGCCAGTGGGGCCTGCAGGGAGGTCTCCCACAGGGGGCGCCCGTCGCACGGCGGGAAGGTTCTGGGCAATGCTACCACAGCAAAGGGACACGAGCGTTACTGAGCACCGGCTGTATGCCAGGAACTGCTGTGTACCTGTGATGGGGGTCCTCGTTTGATTCTGAGGCAGGACTGTGGGGGCAGATGGTTTCCTCATCCCCATTTTTCAGTGATTCTACTGAGCTGTGATTGACATGCCTTAAGTAGTATCCAAGCGCAACGTCCCCCGAGTGTTGATAAGCGGAGAAACCGTGGACTGGTCCGTCCTCCCCGGTCCCATCCTGCCCCGTCTCCCCCACGATGACGCAATCTGTTCTCTGTCTCTGAGGGTTACTTTGCTTTTTCTATAGTTTTGTACAAGTAGGGGGTGGCACACGGTGTGTGCTTTTGTCTGTCTTCTGGCGCTCGACAGCACCATCCTGAGATTCACCCGTGCGGTCGTGTTGCTGTTTATATCAGAGTCCCGTTGCTCCGGGTGGACGCACTGCAGTTTGCTCATCCAGTCGTCTGTTGATGGGCCCCAGACAGAGGGGACTTGGTAACTTGCCCAAAATGAGGGGAAGGAGCTGGGGTTTGAAGTGTCAAGAAAAACAAACGGATCAAAAAGTTTCTCTGTTTTGCTTTCTTGGTGCAGAGGGGCCTCCCCTCGGAGCCCGCTCCTGGGTCTGCAGGTGCTCACCAGGGCACATGGCAGCCTTGCTGGGGGCTCTCAGAGAAGGGGCCATGCAGCCACCAGCGTCCAGAACCCCATGACTGATGTCCCACAGGTGGTGGGTGAAGGCTTGTGGATTCCTTTTTATAAACAAAAGACAGAGTCGGTTACTAGTCTAAGCAGGTTAAGACACGTGTCTGTCCCACTTTGGTGGTATAGCGTGCCTTCCGTGCACTGGAGTTGTCAGCCACTATGGCGTGTTCCCGGGCGCCCTGTGGAGATCTCGGTGATGCCTGCGTTTGGTGCCACGATTGCCGGGATCTTGTGTCTCACCGCTCAGACGGCTGGACCCCCGTTCCCGGCTCCGGACGGCATTCCCAGCTGTGCCTGCAACTCCGACATGCAGCCCCACTCTGTCAGCCGGATCTCTTCCCGAAAGCCCGCAGAGATGTGTGGTTTTTTCTAAAGCGACCGGGTGGCAGGAGCCCCCTTGACCCCATTCTAGAAAACAAAGTCTGTTCAGACTCATTTGCAGGCTTTTTGCTCTGCCTGCACTTCTAGCACCATCCACTTGCAACGTTGCTGCAGAGGCCGAACTCTGCTCGAGAGCCAGGCGCACGGTGGACATCCCTCCCACCTCCAGAGGCCTGAGTGGTTCTGTCTGGGGTCAGTCGTAAGAGGGGAAAGTCCCAGCAGCCGGGGAGGAGCTTGGCGCCAGCCAGGAGCCGGAGGGCTGTGTACGAGGTGGAGACGGCCCTCCTGCCCAGCCCAGCCCGGGGCCAGCAGCTGGTGGGAGGCCTGGTGAGCTGGGAGGCGGGCCGAGCTCAGGCAAGCTGCGGTCTTTCTGTGTGGTAGAGGCAGGCCCCAGGCAATACGGAGAATGGCGTCAGGATGTGGCGCTCGCTCTCAGGAGAGCGGCTAAGTGCCCCCCGCCGCTCAGCCGCGCGGAGGCAGGCTGGGCCAGAACCCAGCTGTGCTGAGCCCCAGGCAGGTACCTGAAAGGCTCCTCACAGGTGGAGGGTCCTTGTGCAGAGTCACATGCTTGCCGACTCCACAGAGACTGGGTCCTTCCTCAGCCCGTCTCCCCCCAAGGTCTCAGGTGTTGGAGGAGGTGGCCCCAGGGTGACAGGGAAGGCAGGTTTTCCCCCGCCGACCACCTCGATTGTCCTCACCGAGATGGAAAAGGGCTGGCGCTCCTTCTTCCCCCTCGCCCACTCCTGCCCAAGCGCAGGGTTGGGCTAATGGCCACTCCCCTGCACTGGCCCCTGACTCGCTGCCAGGCATCTGACTCGACCTGGTCACCTTGTTTAACACCCAGCCCATGAGCCCTCATTCAAGTGGGGACACTGAGGCACGAGGAGGTGAAGCCCCGTACCAAGGCTGCACCCTGGGAAGCTTTCTGGGCCCCACCCTGGCTATTCTTTTAGAAACCAGATTTGGATCTCCCATGAGGAAAACGCTGTGCGCTCACAACATACCCTTCTCTCTGTGCATGAATCCATCGCAAGCCAGCTTCGGCTCTGAGACTGCAAAGCCCAGGGCTCCAGCCAACAGGAGCAGATAAAGATTTTCGAGCGGCCACCTCGGTTGAGGCTATGTTGTGCATCAGTGGGATGCTGATAGACTGGGTCAACACACAGGCGAGATCACAGACGATCTTTTCCCGGATTGTCCTCCAGGGCTGGCTCTGGGATCACGAGGTCCAGGGAGGGAGAGAGGCAGGTGGTCCAGGCGGGGACTCGCTGTGCTCGGGCAGCACGGTGGGAGCCCCTGGGCCGCCTTCCCGTGTCCTCCAGATGGTGCTCACCAGACATGGAGACTCTGAGTGGTCAGGAGACCCCTCGTCTGGGAAACTGGCCATTTGCACAGTTGGCAAGGGGCCTGTGCCTGGTGCCTGCCGTTCTGACTGCCATAACCCTACGTATGCAGACACACAAAGTAACTGAACATGAGAACATGAATTCCGTCGGTAAATACACAAGTGCCATCGCATCCCGGACCAGCAAGGGAAAACTGGCTGGGGCCTCCAGGAGCAAATCAGCAAACTGAGCCGCAGGAGACGCATGCTTTATTAAATGACTCGTGTAGATTTGAGTCACATACCATAAAACTCACCGTCTTTTTTTGGTAACAGAACGACCAAGGCATTTTATTCTTTTTCTTTAAGTAATGTGCCTGTACATCGTGGTTAAATTGAGTTCAATTTACCCTGCTTTATTTTTTATGGAACTCATCATTTTGAAGTGTGGACTTCTGTGGTTTCTAGTACATTCATGACATGCCGCATCACCACCAATTCCAGAATGTTCTCCTCACCCATCAGCAGCCGCCCCAGCACCCCTGAGCCATTGCACACACACACAGTGCAACAGCATGTGGCTTCTCTCACTGAGCATCATGTTTTTATGGTTCGTCCACGGTGTAGGCATTCCTCCTGTGGGTGAACAGGGCGCCATTTTAGGGAGGGACACCCCTGGGGGGACACAAGGTTTGTGTGCACTCTTCGGCCAGTGTGAACAGAGCTGCTGGGACCCTCTGTGTCCAGTGCCGAGTGGACGGGTGCTCGCTTCTCTTGAGTGTAGAATTGCTGCATCGTGTGGTCCTTCTGCGCCAAACTTTTGGAGGAGCCACCAAACTGGCTTCCACAGCGGCAGCACCGGCTTACGTCCCACCAGTGCTGAATTGGCTCCCATGTCTCCACACCCTCAGCAATACCCCTTAGTGTCTGTTCTCTTGACCGAAACCAGCCTGGTGGGCAAGAAACAGTGTCTCCCTGTGGTTTCGGCTTGCACTCCCCTAATGCCCAAGGTGTGGAGCATCTTTCTCATGTCCTTTTTGGCCATTTCTGTATTTTCTTTGGGGAAATATCTGTTGAGCTCCTTGGCTCATTTATGAGTTGGGCTATTTATCTTTTTATTATTGGGTTGTACGAGTTCTTCATATGGGCTACATGCTAGATCCTTGTCAGAGATATGATTTGCAAGCATCCTCTCCCGCTGTGGAGTGCTACACTTTCTTCATGGTGAGAATGCCTTTTTTAAGCCACTGAGCATTGGCTCTAGAACTTCAGTAGATGCTAGTGGGAGATCCCAACCCCAGCTCCCACTGTGTGGCCTCGGGCAGGTCAGCCCCCCTCTCTGGGCCTCGGCATTCTGTACCACAGGTTGCAGCAATTTGTGAGATCTGGTGTGAAAAAGTGGGTGAGCCCAGCCCGTCGGACAGACGGGGTGGACGGGGGCCCATCGGACGGATGGTGTGGACGGGGGCCGGGCCCAGGACAGATGTGTGGGGAGGGCTGGCGTGGAGGGTGTTGTTCCCCGCTCACCAGTGTGCCCGTCTGCCACCAGCCAACAACATCTGCTTCTATGGCGAGTGTTCCTACTACTGCTCCACGGAACATGCCCTGTGTGGGAAGCCGGACCAGATAGAGGGCTCACTGGCGGCCTTCCTGCCAGACCTGTCCCTCGCCAAGAGGAAGACGTGGCGGAACCCCTGGCGGCGCTCGTACCACAAGCGCAAGAAGGCAGAGTGAGTGTCGGGCGGGCACCCCCCACGCGTGGCCCACATCCTCCTTATTCTGACATCACGGGGTCTGAGAGGCTCCTGCCCACTTTGCTCAGAGGGGCCTCGGGCCTGTGGACGGCCACAGGGTATAAGGAGTATGAAGGAAGGGAGGCACACCCAGCTTCGCCTGCCCCCAGTGTGGGCGAGACCACCCCTTCCTGAGTAGATGGCGGGAAGGGCTGCCGGACTCTGTGAACCAGATGCGTCCCCCCAGGGGTGCTGACCGGCCCACTGCAGTCTGGAAACAGCCTCTCGGGGTTGGAACTCCGCTTTCACGCCTTCTTGTCCCTCATGCAAAAGAGATGGCCCCTCTGAGCCTGGGAGTGTGGTGTCCAGGCCCTAACAGGGACCCTCCAGAAACCTGGCACCTGGGGCTAACGGCAGCCTCCAGACATGGCTCGATCACCTGCCAGCCCCTTACTCCTGTTAATGCAGCCTTAGCTGGCAGCACTGTTCTGTGGTGACACCTCTCTCCACCCCCAGTCTTCGCTGCAGTAATCCTGCTGTGCTGAGCTGGTTTGGGCCTCCCTGTCCACACAGAGGGGGAAACTGGCCTTCTCACACTGGCTCCCCTGCAGGTGGGAAGTGGACCCCGACTACTGTGAGGAGGTGAAGCAGACACCCCCCTATGACAGCAGCCATCGTGTCCTGGACATCATGGACATGACCATTTTTGACTTCCTCATGGGTATGTCGGCAGCCCCAGCCTGCACCGGGAGCTCCCAGCCTGCACCGGGAGCTCCCACCCTGCGTTTGACCCAGCTGTGGCCAAGCACCTGCTCTGCTCTGTCGCTTTGGCTCCAGGGTCAGACGTGGGGAGCGGGGGACAGCCCTGAATTTTCAGCTTGCTTCTCTCCACAGGGAACATGGACCGCCACCACTATGAGACTTTTGAGAAGTTTGGGAACGAGACATTTATCATCCACTTAGACAATGGAAGAGGGTGAGCCATGTTCTTGCTCTTCCAGACCCGGGAGGGCAGGGCTCCGAGTGGGGGATGGTGGCCGTCCCCCAAGGACGCTGTGTGTGTGATGCGGGGCGCTGGCCCCTAGCCTCCAGCTCCTGTCGGCAGGAAGCGCCTGTAGTGTTACTCTTCCTGGTCCTCAGGGTCACCCTGTGTGCTGGGTCCTGCTATGTCCTCGTATTGCCCTGGGGAAACTGAGGCGCAGAGTCTGCTTGCGCAGAAGGGCAGAGCCGTGAGGTGCACTTTACCCCTCACGTGGTCATGTGGGACGGCCTAGCTAGGACAAATGGCCCTCCCTGCCCCACAAAGAGGGCCTATGGCCCCCGCTGGCTGGCCCCTGGGCAGTCCTGGGCCACCTAGGAGAGACGTCTGCCTGAGGGGTGTGCATGCAGGGACCTGCCATTCCTAAGAGGTTAACGCCTCAGACAAGTCAGCATCGGGCACCCGACAGTCGGTGTGTGCGGGCCGTGCTGTCGAAGACAGCAGCGGGGCTGGACCCTGGGCTGACTCACCCTGGTGCCTTCTCCACTCAGCCTGCCTCAGACCCCGCATCTGTGAGCTTCTGTCCAGTGCAGCGGCCAGAACACCAGGCTGCTTTCAGGGACCTCCCTTGTCCCAGGCCCTGCGTCTGGAGACAGCAGGGACCAGGCCACGCTGTACAGGGTCTTGGGGACACACTGCCCAGTCGTCCATAGCTGTGGCACTCCAGCAGGGCACACACGAGGTGCTGCTCGTTCTCGGGTCCCCCGTGGGGTGCATGTTGCAGGCTCTGCACACAGGTGTCCTGCTACATGTTGCACCCCCAATAATTCTGCGTTTCTTTGGCAGGTTTGGGAAATATTCCCATGATGAGCTGTCCATTCTGGTGCCTTTACAGCAGTGCTGCAGGTATGGCCTCTCCCTCTGCGCCCCCCCCCGCCCCGCCCGGGAGCCCCCAGCCCAGCCACAGATCGGGCAGAGGCCCCCAAGCCCCACTCCCACGGCACAGCACCCCGAGCCTGAGCAGCTCGAGCTCCAGCATCCGCAGCCCTTCCCGGCACATAGCTCATGCCGGTTGTAACGGCCCGTCTCACAGATGAACTTGCTGAGGCTCAGACAGCCGTCCTGACCCGCCAGCACTCCGTGCCACTCGCTGCGACCCTCTGTGGGGCTCCCCACCCAACTTTTTCCCTTTAGGGTTGGGGCAACGGGCCATGGGGCAGAACCAGCTGCACCCTGCCGGGGCAGGTGTGTGGGGCTGAGCCGGGCTCGGTCTCCCAGACGCGTGGGCCACCCCTCCCCGCCCTGCGTCTGCCTGGAGTCTCGGGTCCCTGCGGGCACCGCCAAGCCTCCCATGGCCGCCTGCTCTGCCAGGCAGGACCCTCACCGTGGTGCCTCTGAGAGGCAGGGGCCGGAGCAGGCCAGGGACCAACCTGCAGCCACCCCCCACTTAGAGCTGGCCTTCCCCTGTCCCCAGTTCCCGGAGGCTGGGGCCTGACGTCTTTCTCCCTGTAGGGTCAGGAAGTCCACCTACCTTCGGCTGCAGCTCCTGGCCAAGGAGGAGTACCGGCTGAGCCTGATGATGGCCGAGTCCCTGCGCAAGGACCGGGTGGCCCCCATCCTGTACCGGCCACACCTAGAGGCCCTGGACCGGCGGCTGCGCATCGTGCTGCAGGCCATCAGGGACTGCGTGGAGAAGGGTGGGCCCCACAGCGTGGTGGAGGATGACCTGGACCCGGAGCACAGAGTGCCCCCCGGCAGGTAGTGACCGAGAGCCGCCGGCCTGCCGTGGAGGAGGGACGGGCGCGTCCACGCTGTGAATTCAGTGACTTCAGGAATGGACGGGCCACTCCTGGAGTCAGGAACCGCGGGAATGTGAGCTCCTTTGGCAGTGGGCCCGACGGGACTCACTGTATTCGCTTTCGAGACCGCAGAAGGTTGGGGAGGGGCGCTCTGTGCTCATGGACGAGGCAGCCTGGCGGCAGGGGCAACCCACCCTTTTTGTATGGAAAGGAAGCCTTTATTTACTATTTTGTATTTATACATGGTGTCTATGTATATAAATAGTGACACCGATGCAGACCCCACACCATCTACCAAATGCATACATGGGGGCTGTGCCCCTGGGGCTGGACTGCCCCGCCAAGTGCACCCACACTCTGGACCTAACTTGAGACAAACTCACATCTCTCCTCCCTTCCGGCGGCCCTGCAGCCAGATGGCTGGCAGCCCCGGCTTGGGCACAGGAGGCTCCCCATGGCGTCACAGGCTGGTTGACAGACTCCCGGCTTCAGAGTGACGTCAACGACCACGTCTTCCGTTTCTCAGAGCCGCCCAGCAGCACCTGTGACTTCCCTTGGCGGCCGAGGGTGCTGCTCGCCTTCTGACTGTGCTTTGATAGCTGGTGTAAATACATCACAGAGGCTCCTCCAAGGGCCTCAGCAACAGGCTTAAATTTGCGGCATTTTTGTGGAATAGTTTGCAATGTGGTAAACGTGCAATAAAACTAGAGCAAATGTACGTTGGGGTCCGGGCCCCTTACGCCCTGAGCTCAGCTGCCACCCACCCGCCCTCCACAGAAGTAAGGCCATAACCAAAGCTCAGCTTTCGAGGTGCCACAGGTAGCCTGGGGCCGTGGCTGGGAAGGAGGAGGTGGGGAAGCCACCTGTCCCACTCTTGGTGTGGGAGGTGCTGACAGAGCTGGGTGGGGGTCCCCGAAGACACGGGCCGGTCCCAGAGGGTAATGTCGCGTCTACACAGACCTGCCACCTGTGGGCACACCGGCTTTGCCCAGTGGAGCTGGGACAGGTCCAGCCCTGCTGGCCGCAGGGCCTGAGTCCTCCTCTGGGAGCCCTGCCTGGAGGCTCCCCAAGACCGTTGCCCACATGGGGTGTAGCGTGGGCACGGGGGACCGCGATAGGCCAGCCCCTGGGCTTCCAAGAGGAGGAAGCTGCTGAGGGCTGACATAAATCCCGGAGAATCCCTGGGATCAGAGAGGGCTGGAAGTCAGAGCCCCCGGTGCCTCCGGGGCTCCCAGCCCTCTGCTGCCCCAGGACCACTGCTTGCCGTGCACCTTGCAGAGCCGCCAACATAAATTATTAGTGGTCTCTAAAGCAAGACTGCCAAGGTTGATTTTCTTTTCCTCATTTCGCAGGCGGGGACACTAAGGTTCAGTGAGGGGCTGACACTCGTCCCCAAAGTCAGTTCAGGTCTCCAGAATGGCCAAGCCATTGGCTACAGGGCGGGAGGCCTCCCCTCCGTCCCCGAACCCCACCTGGGGCTGTGCTCAGGGTGCGGCCCACAACGGAACTATCAAGGAGCCTCAGACTACAAAGGAAGTAAGTGGGGGGTGGCCCCCAAAGCCGGCCCCGCTCAGTCTCCCACCAGACACTGGCTTCCCGCCCAGCACTCACCCGGTGACCCCACTGGCTGGGTCGTCCCTGCCCCTTCTTGCCAGGGGCTGGCACCTGCGTACCTCGGGCCTCACCCACCACCTTCCCGGTCTCCTGCTGTGCCCCTCCCTCCTCCCAGGCCGCGCAGAGAGAACAGAGTGACTCCGAGGGCCGGTGCTGCTGCCCCCACCCCTCCAGGCCCCTGGTCCATTTGCCACTGGTCCAGTGGAGCTTTGCAGGGCAGAGAGGGTGACACATGGCCAACTCATACGTACGGCTCCAAAAACAGGGACGGTGCAGGGACAAAGGAAATGGAGACACCGGGCAGGGCCACATGCAAAGACGTGTCTCCCAAGTTCCTGGGTTGAGGCCCGACCCCCAGTGTGACTGCATTTGGAGATGGGCCTTTAAGGAGGAGATTCAGGTTGAAGGAGGTCAAGAGGTGGGGCCCAATCCCCTAGGACCGGTGTCCTTGTAGGAGGAGAAAGCAACACTGCATATCTCCCCCTGCACATGCAGGCGCCAGGCCACGCGGGGACGGGCCACGCAGGGACGGGCCATGCGGGGACAGGCAGGAGACCTCCCCAGGAACCAGCCCTGCACCCGCTCTTTGGAGTCCAGCCTTTGGATGGACGGCGAGAGAAGAAACGTCCGCGTGTTGGCTGCCCGGCATGTGGGCTTCTGATACAGCGCCTGGGGTACAGCAGGAGATCCACATTCGGTCTCTTCCCTGGGGTTCCGACACAAGAACTCCCGGGTCTTTGGGAGCTGCCTGAGCAAAGACAGAAGGAGAAAAGTGGGGGCAGGCCAGTCACGGGGGTGACCAGGAAGAGCACCGTAAGCAAGCGCGGGGTTGTCACCCAGATTCAAATCGGAACCTGTCTCTGGAACCTGGAGTCATGGGTCCCCCTCCTCGTCCACAGCGGACACACCCTTACACACGGAGGTGACCTTTATCGATGCGAACGTCCCGCACAGAAGGGGGACTTCCACTCTGCTTCAGAGCATCTCCCGTGTCTGCCGTTTCTCAAAATAACCAGCTCAAAATAATCCTTAGGCCAAAGAGGCATATTTGGGGTGACATAGCTGCCACCCTTCAAGAACCAGGCACCATGGCACATTGTGTTGAAGGAAGGCCAGCGTGGGGCTGTGGCCGTGGGTACCAGAGACCTCCGTGTGGACCCGGGCTCCGTGCAGACACAGCCTGGAACGTGGTGATTCACAGACGAGAAGCAGGAGGTCAGTGGGTCAGAAATTACTAAGGAAGCGTGGGCCTGGGATTCTTGCCGATGCAGGCCAGGGTGACCAGACACCACCAGGAGGTGCAGGATGGGGACCGGATCAGACATCAAGGGCGGGCGGGGCTCTCACTAAACTGACTTAAAAGGATTCTTGCTAAAATTGGCCAAAGCAAAGCTGACACGGAGGTCCCAAAGGCTGAGGGCTGGTCGGGGGAAGAAGGCAGGTCAGGTAGAAAGGAGACTCCTCACACCCAGTACCCAGGGCTTGACAACTGGGATATAATGGGCAGCGATGCTGGAAGCCACAGGGGGGTGGAGTGATTCCCTCCATGGCCACCAAGGAGCCCACTGCCCCTGGGCGAGGACACAGGTCCTGAACAGCCCGTGCCCAGGAGGGTGCTGCGGTCATTGGGCCCCGTGCTACCAGGGAGAAAATAGAGAAAGAGGGAAAGCGGGAGGACCCCAGCCAGGTGACGGAGGAGCATTCGTGCCACCCTGGCTCACTGGGCGGAGCGTGGCGTGGGTGGGCCACGGCCAGGAGGACACAGAACAAAGAGGAACCAGCTCTTTCTGCAGAAGGGGGCATGGCACAAGCTGTAGTGGGTCAAGAGCACCTGCCGGGAACCAAGCAGACAGGAAATGCCGTTCTGTCCAGAGGGTCAGCTAACTCAGGAGAGGAAGTATAGTTACCAGAACCCAGGACTCAGCTCGGTATGGCATTCAGAGACATAATCAACATGATTTCTCCAAAGAAAGAAAGGGTGGTATAACTGAGTCGGAATGGAGTCGGGGATGCTGTCTGAGAGCTAATCCTCTCTTGCAGGGCAGAAAGTTGATTGGCATTAAACTTAAAAAATGTTCAACATCTGCCTGTCCGTCAGAAGCACAGAGGTAACGCAGAAGCAGACGAGAAGACAGCCAGGGGAACATGGAATGTGATTTCTCAGGGACGCGGTGACGGGAGCAGGAGGAAAGGGGGGTCTGCCGCTCTCCACACCCCGATCCTGGTGCTATTAAGGCTTCACAAGGCGCGTTCCCCAGTTACGTTGGCAGAGTTCGGCATGTGGGTGAAGATGCAGGGGAGGAGGTGGGGTCAGAGCCTGGGCTGCAGGCCAAAGGATCACCACCCACCCACCCCCGAGAGAAATCCCCGCCCAACTGCACCCATTCAAAGCCGTCACACTGAGGCCCAGACCCAAGAAATTATTTTCCTGAGTCCAGCACTGTGGTGTTCGGGGCCCAGATCTGCCTGACCTCTAGACGCAAGAGACCCCTCTTTCTGTCTTCAAATCAAACCAGACCATTCCCTGAAGCACCCATAGCTGTGGACAGAGAACACACCCAACACCCAGACCAGCATGCCCCTGGGGCTCCAGGGCAACCTTGTGGGATGGAGAGAGGCCGGACCCGAGGGAGCCAGTCCCGAACAAAGAGAAGAAGAAAGGGCTTTCCATTAAACTCCTCTTGGTGCAAGTCAGCTGTCCAGGGACGCTTACAAAGCCTGCCGGGTCCACGAACCAGACAACATTTTGGCAGAGGTGCCTGGGGGAAAGTGCGGGCAAGAACTCAAACAAAACCACCCCTCAGGAGGCCTGGGAACTGGTTCTGGAGACTCAAAGGGCAGGTAGGAGGGGAGGCAGCACCCTGCCTGAGGCCGCAAGCTCTGGGCTCAGACCACTACCCAAAGTAAAATAAGTAAGTAAACAAACAAACCAACATATAAACCTCAGCCCCTGCGGGCCACAGGGGGCAAAATGTGTGCAGTGGGGCTTTGGCAATGCAGGTGGGTGGGCACCCCCTCATTTCCCAGCCCCCTACCCAGAGGTCTGAGATGCACAAAGGACAAGGGATACCCCCCCATGGCCCAAGAGAAGGATGACAAAGGCACCTCATGGACTGCAGTCCCTCCCAGGTGCACCCCCGTGGCTCCCCAGACCACCTGGGAGCCAACTGAATGAACAGACCGCTGGGGCCAGAGCCTCAAAGGCCAAGCCCCCAGGCAGAGGATGCCTTTGGCAGGCTCCCAGGTGGTCCAGCCTCAATGCCGCACCCAAGTGGCTTCCACCTGCCACTCAGATCACAGACTCACCCTCACATATCCCTCCCAAATCCTGGCCAGTTTCTAAGGAAAGCTCCTCTGCTCGTCACTGCACCCCACCCGGAGGGACCTTAACAGAAGAGTCAAGCAAAGAAGGTCTCAAGCAGCCTCTGCCTGGGTGTGAGGTGTGGTGAGTGGTGAAGGAAGATAGGCGAGCAGAATCCCAAAGCCCCCCATGTGGGGAGGAGGTCCCCATATGCACGGAGGGGTCTTTCTTACTCTTCTTGGAGCTGGCATTTGGAAGGAAAGGTTCAGAGCCGGCTGGGACTTGCCCACCTGGGAGCTGGGAACAGTGTCCACTCTGTCTCAGAGGGGTGAAGACAGCTCCTGGCCTGGCAGTTTTAACGGGGCAATGGGGTGAAGCTGTTAAAGAGGTAAGCTAACAGGTGGGGTTCGGTGGGGTACACACTGGTGCCTCAGCCCAGAACAGGCTAGGTTGCTGTGTCCACCTGAGGCCCCTGGTGTGGCCATCCCTGTGGGTCCCAGGGCTCTAGGAGGCAACTTCTCCTCACCACGCTGACTGCTGTAGCCAGATATGTCCTGCGGCCACCGTCATCCTGGAAAGGTCCCCCCCTGGGGGGGTGGGGAGGGGGCACCAGGAACACTGCCCAAGACTGGTCCACTTGCACCATCTAGAGGAGAGCCCGAGAAAAGCAAAAGCCACTCCGCAGGGCCCAATGAGCCCCTTCAGGAGCCCCGTGGTCCTCAGGACCAGAATCCAGGACCTCCAAAGCAGAGGGGACATGGGGACCCTCAGCTGCCTGGCACGCGGGTCCCTCAGCCAGGCAGGCCATCAGCAAGCCCCAACCAGGCCAGCTGGTCCTACCGTGTCCAGGCCTGGAGTGGCCCCAGGCAAAGGGCCCATCAGGCTCGCTCTTCATTGTCCCACCAGGATCAGCACAGTGCCTGCCACTCAAACACTACCCTAGAACGAATGCGTCGTTCTTCAATGGCAAGTGAGTGGAAGCTCTGTGCACCAAGATACACATCCAGACACAGAAGACATTTGGGGCTCATGCGGAAGGCAGTGGAGGCTGGAGAGGCACCCCCTCTGTGGTGCCACAGGGCCTTTGCACAGCCTCCCAGCCTGGAGCTCTCTGCCCCACACCAACCATATTTTGTTAATTCCTATTCTGAGCGCTGCTCAAGCATTCCAGCAGTGGAGGGGAGTTTCCTGGTGCTTCTCCTGGCCATCTCAGTGTGTCCTATCATGGGTACAGACTGTCCTTTCCTCTTTCTGGGATCCTCTGCTTCCCCACTAGGCTGGGAGCAACGCGAGGAACAGGAGTGCTTTCCGCTCTGCCCAGTTCCTGGCTTGTGGTAAGTCCTCACTGAACACTGCGGATGAACAACCTGGCATGGCTCAGTCCCCGCCGACCTCACCACTTGTCTCATGCACTGAACTTGTAACATTCCTCCGAGGCACCTCCTTTCCCCGCCCTGAGCCCTGGCGCCCAGCTGGCCGGCTCTACACCTGGGTCCTCATCTCCATGGTGCTCTGGCACTTGCTGATTCTCTACCCCATGCTGTCCCCGCCACTGGAGTCAAGGGTTCCCACTTCCCATGGGCCCCCTGTGGTCCACGCCTCCTGGTAATCACACCCCTGCAAGCCCCTCAGTGTTGCACCAGGTTGGTCTCTGAGACCAGTAGACATACAGGTCCCTGCCAAAACTAGGTCCCGGAAGACCCTGGGCCCCTGCCTCTCCTTCTCTCAGATCTCCTGTGCAGGGGAAGTTACCTGCCTTGGTGTGAGTGGCTGGATGGAGGGGCCCATGTGGTGAGGACCGGAGGCCCCCGGGGCCAGCAGCTGGTACCAGCACACGAGGCAGGCGGAAGGCTGCTTGGAGGGGGGCTTCCAACCCGCCAAGCTTTCAGAAGACCCACCCCCGGCCGCAGAGAGAGAGAGAGCCTGAGCTGGAAGTTGTCGGCTCAGCCACACCCAAACCCAACTCTCCGAAAGCCTGCGAGACAGACACGTTGGCAGAGGGAGCACCACAGACTCCAGCAGAACAAGCCATCTCGTTGAATGTGTCTACTGATTTTACACAAGAAGCAGGATTCCACCAGGGGTGTCACAAAGTGCGTCACGGGGTGTGGGACCAAATGCCCACCCCAAGCAAAGGAGCCCAGCTGGTAGCTCGGAGGGGAGGCTGCCTCCACGTCATGCTCTTATGACATTAAGTGTTTTCCATCAGCCCTTGGAAGTGACACGTGGGAGACAGCATGGTTTTTGGTAATGAGAGCTCTTAATTAGAAGTGGCTTCAAACTTGGGCTCTGATCATCACCAGCTGTGCGACGCAGGGCCTGGGATTATTGTCATCTATTTCTCCACGGGCTGGTATGTGGCCTTTCCAAGGGAAGGGACCATTTTCAGGGGAAGGGCCAGCTCACACGGAGGTGTAAGGTGCTAAATGTGCCAGGCACGACCCGGGCCTTGAGATGATGGCTCCCCTGAGAGTCTCTGGGCTACTCCAGCTCAGGGTTCCCCTCTTCGTGAGGTTCAGGTTTGGAGTGGCCACCGGAGCCTCCACCAAGATGTGGAAGGCTGGAGTGAGGTGGCCATGTTGTTTCCTGCTTGTCCATCATCTGTGTGACAGGCTTCAAGGTCCTTCTTGCAGCCCAGTACACAGGGTCCCCTGATGCTGGCTGACCTCGCTGGCCAGGACAGAGCTCCAGGTCCATCACATCTGCTCCCACTGCTTCTGCCGGGCCGTGCGGCTCCTGGGAGGGCAAGCCTCAGAACCCAGGCTCTCCGAGGAGGCACCTGAAGCTTGACGGAAAGCCGTGGGGGAAAGGGTGAGGACAAGAACAGGGACTGGCAGAGAAGACCCCTGCTGAGCAGAGGTGATGTGTTTCTCTCTTTGGCACAGACTGCTCTGCCTCAAATCTCATTCTCACCACTTGACATCTTGGGTCTCCAAGACCACTGCAGATTATTGAATTAAACTTTTTTATTTTGAGATAATTGTAGATTCCATGCAGTTGTAAGAAATAAAACAGAGGTCCCCTGTACCCTTTACCCAGTTTCCCCCCATGGTGACATCTTGTATAACGCACAATCCCACGACCAAGACCTTGACATTGACACAGCACACGCAGAGCGTGGCAAGGTCGCAAGGACCCCTCATGTCATCCTGTTATCGCTGCAACCACTTCTCCCCTGCCCGCACCTCCTCCCAGCTCCAGGAAACCACTGTGTTCCCCATTTTATCATATTGTCTTTTCAAGAATGTCTGTAGATGGCAGCATGGAGTATGTAACCCTTGAGGCTGGCTTTTGCGCTGAGTTGGAGATCCATCCAGGCTGCTGCTGTATCAGTGGTTGGTTACTTTGCATTGCTGAGGTGTCCCCTGGTGTAGAGGGGATGGAAGCTTGTTTAGCCATTTCCCCGTGGAAGGACGTCTGAGCAAGTCCCAGTTTGGGGATGTGACCAAAAAAACTGTATGAGTGTGTGTGCACAGGTGTTCTGTGACTTTAACTTTCCATTTCTCTGGGATAAATGCCCCAGAGTGTAATTGCTGGTTAACACTGTGGTCACATGTTTAATTTTTAAAGAAACTGCCAAAATGTTTTCAAGAGGCCCTGTACCATTTTGTGTTCCCACAGTCCAGCAAATATAATTTTGACATCTGACAGAGAGGACAACACGGAGCCACTGAATGTGTTGGAGCCCCAGTGTGCTTCTGATCCTCAGCAGAAGGCAGCCGTGGTGCCCAAGCAGAAGGGCCACTGCACAGCCTCCCGGGTGGTGCTGGGGGAACCTGGCTGCACCAAGTCAGGCCTGCCCACCCTTCCTCACCAAGGGTGGTGGGTAGCATCAAGCCCTCATGGGGCCAACTGGCTGGACTGAACACAGGTCATTTCTGAGCTCAAGGTTGTGCTTTGAAGGGAGAATTTTCTGGAAAAAGACTATCCAGACTTGCTGACCTCAGGCAGATTCACAGACATGGGTCAGTTCAGAATTCTGCAGATTATTCATGGAAATGCCTTTGGTGGCACATCCACTGTGAAACAGACACTACCCCCCCCCCGCCCCCGCCCCCTGCCACACCCTGCCTGGCAAGATCCCACCTCATTCTTTTTCCTAAAATTCCCATACCTTGTCTTCTCTTCCGCATGCATCTACCCATACAAGGAACCACAGCTTTGGAGCTAGAAGGGACGAGTAAAGTAGTGGCTAAGCGGTGAAGTGCGCTCCCAGGACTGAAAGCCCTGTGCCCCAGACACTCAGGGGCTCCCTTACAGGCTGGCTGGGACCTGGAGGAGGCACCCTTCTGGGCAGTTAGGGACAGCGCCGCTGGGACTCAGGGCCTTGGAGGAAATGCTGGACCCTGTGTCTCTGACGGGGCTCTGATCCAGTGCTCCAGGCAGGGACACACCAGCAGGGCCCAAACTATCCTGCCTGGACTCTGCTGCTCTGGGGCAGGAGGTGGGGCCGAGCCTGGTAGTGGGGGAGGCAACAGTCGCAGCCCTGTCTGTGGCCTGGCTCATGGCTCTGTTCTGGCCACCCAAGAGTCCACTCTGGGATCCGGCGCCAGGGAAGAACCTAGTGTCTCCGTGCGCGCCCAGGGCGCACAGACCCCCGAGCTCTGAGGAAACATCCGCCAGTGCAGGGAGCCCACGGGGAGCCCCAGCTCCGGCTCGGGGGCGGGGAGGCAGGTGGGAGGGATACCCAGCGACCCTGCCTCGAAATGTGGGGCCCCGCGCTGGGAGCGCGGCGACGCACACCCGGGCGGCAGCGGGAGGAGGGGGGGTGGCGCCCCGCCTGTCAGACCACCCAGCGCGCCACTCCCTCCTCCCTCGGTCCGCGGGCGGTCAGAGGGTCACCCAGAGCCCCGCTCAGCTCCCCTCAGCCGCTTTCCTGCTGGCTGGGGCCTCCCCCACGCTGGGATTGGATGCGAGAGAACGGGGTGGGCGCGGGTGGGGGACCCCAGAAGCCCAGGTTCCCAGCTCGGGCGTAGAACAGCCCGCAGTGCAGACGCTGCTGGCCCGCGCCCCGGAGGACCTCAGCAAAGACCTGGCGGGCTGGCGGGCGGCGCGGAGGAGGTGGCAAAGACAGCGGTGGTCCCCGCGGGCGCCGGGTGCGCCAAGATGTTTGACAGCTCACAGTATCCCTACAATTGCTTCAATTACGACGGCGACGACTACCCAGCCGGCAGCTCGGATGAGGAGAAGCGGCTCACGCGGCCGGCGTACAGGTGACCGCGGGGTGCGTGGTGGGAGCCGGCGGGCCGGGGACCCTCCTCCTCAAGGACCTCCTGGGACGGAGGGAGGGCTTTCTTCTCCGGAGGGCGGGGTGGGGGGTGGGATTCAGAGAAGGGACACGTTCCTCTGCATGCTCTCTCAACCTCCCTGAGGAAACTCCCAAGTGTGAAGATGAGCTTCTTGGGTCTGGGCCGAAGCGGGGAGCGGGGAACTCCAGAGTTCTCGCTCCCAAAAAACCCCTTCCCGCCGGCACCTCCCACACGCCACGGAGCCCTGGGCGCGGAGGAGTTGTGCGCTTCTAGAGGGGCTCCTGGCTGCAGGGGATTCCAGACACCGCGGCGTCCCCTCTTCCGCCCCGCGTGGCCCCATGCGCCCCTATTTGCAGCTACATCGCGCTGATCGCCATGGCCATTCAGCAGAGCCCCTCGGGCAGGGTGACCCTGTCCGGCATCTACGACTTCATCATGCGCAAGTTCCCCTACTACCGAGCCAACCAGCGCGCCTGGCAGAACTCCATCCGCCACAACCTGTCCCTCAACAGCTGCTTTGTCAAGGTGAGACCCCGCCCCGGCCCCGCTCCCCGGAATGGCCCCCGAGTGTCCCAAGCTTGGGGGCTCCTGGGCCAAGTCACCTTGATTGGGCGCGGGGGAGGATTTTGCGGCAGCAGTTGCTGGAAAGTTCTTTTTTGGCAAATTTAGTGCCTCCAGCGTGCTCCATGAGCAACGCCACACACCGCAAGGACAGGGACCTATCCAGTGCTTGTCTGGGAGTCCTAAGTGAGCCCAGACGCGGAGAGGGGTGGGCAGGAGCGCACCGGGGGCCAGCCCCTCGCGGAGCCCCTCCCTCTCCCACAGGTGCCTCGGACGGAAGGCCACGAGAAGGGCAAGGGCAACTACTGGACGTTCGCGGGCGGCTGCGAGTCGCTGCTGGACCTCTTCGAGAATGGCAACTACCGGCGGCGGCGCCGGCGCCGTGGCCCCAAGCGGGAGGGGGCGGGGGAGGCGCGGGCGGGGGGCGTAGAGGGGCCTCCGGGGCCGCCTGAGCCAGCCCCTCACCGCCAGCCCCCGGGCCCTGTTAGCCGCGCTGCCACGGGGAAGGAGGAGCCCAGGGGCATCAAGTTCAGCATTGACTACATCCTGTCCTCGCCCGACCCTTTTCCAGGGCTCAAGTATCCCTACGGCCCCCAGGAGGGCAGAAACTCCCGGCTGGAAACCCAGCAAATGAACCTCCACCTTTGGACAGTATGAGTCAGGGCTGGCACCCAGTTAGTCTGGGGTCTTCCAGGTGATTGCAACCCCACCTCGAACCAAGAAGCAAGGTTTTGCCACATCCTACTAACTTCCACAAAAGCGTCCCTGCTCGGTGCTGAAAACCACCCTGGGCTGGAGAGACAGGAGGTCAGTCTTCGGGCTTCATCCTTCCGAGAAAGTTCCCTTGCAAGAAGACCCACGGGGTCCTGCTTGACTGAAGCATTTGCTCTGGATTCACTGAATGATCCTTCTCTGAGGAACAGGAACACAGGTTTAGGGCCACGTTCACTTAGACCCAAGGTAGCATTTCATCCCTCCATAATCTGAGAATTGGCTGCATAGACAGCCACACCCTGGAAGGCGGCCGGTGCGCTCGGTCTACAGTTGGCGAAGTGGGTGGGCATCTTCCCTAGAGCTAAAAGTGATACTAATAAAGTGCAAACAGTGAAGTCAGATATCAGTTGATCCCATGACTGTCGCCCCGAGGTTTTTGACTGTGGCCCTGCTACGGATGATGTGATCGAAAGAGTAAGTGTGAGCAGAATAGTCGATGATTGCTTGAGAAATCCTGTGCACTTTTTTATACAGGAAAGAAGGCAGGAAGGAGGGAGGAGCAAGAGGGAGGAGGGAGGGGTTCAACTCTGGGACAACATGGGGCAGAGCACACTTTTCTTGGTTCTTCTGAGCAGGCAGCATGCTTCTACCGGGGCACGTTCCACCCAGCTGGTTTCCCGAGGAGGCAGACATTCCGTAGCAGGGGGCCGATGGATCCCTGCTACACTGTGAGGTGCACAATTAGGAGAGCACAATGACAAGCATTAGGGGCGGGTACACTCCATCCGAAATGTAAATGATTTAATTACTGTGTGGAGATGCGCATTTTAAAAAACACAATTATGCACAGTGAAACTATTTGACCAACCTTATCATTTTTCACCAGCCCAGTTTTGTGGAGTTAATTGCCTTCCATGACTTAATTTGAACATTAGTATGGATTACACCTAATCTGATCCACTAGGTGACAATGATTGGCTAATTTTATAAACAACAAAAACACACCCAAGGAGGCTGACTGTCTCGACTGGGAACTACATCGTTGTGCTTTATTGGACTCTGAAAAACCCGGACCGGTAAAGGAAGGCAGGCAGGAGGTGGAGACAGACAGAGCCATGCAAGAGACTCACTTAGACTGGCTCGCTTCTGATTCAGACAAGCTGACATTTCATTAAACTGCAGCATTATTATCTGTCCACCCTGTAGAGACTCCTTGGGTTGACGTAATCGTTTTGAGAAGAGGGGAGAAGGTCGTTACTTATGAATGTTGTGAAATGCCTGATCCCCAAGTCCAGAGATGAGTGCTGGTGGTGATGTGCCCACCGCCTGCCTGCCATCACTCTCTTGGTCTGGCCAGGCCCTGCCCATGGGGCAGCCAGTCGGCCTCATGGGAGGAGGGGAGCCCTGCCTCAAACAGTCCTCCGGAAAAAGGGCTGAGGCCTGCAACGCAGAGGACATCTCTCCTTCGCAAATGCCAGATGCCAGAGCTCTTTGCCGGGAAAGCACCCAACATTGGTGGGCCCTCACTGCCCGCTAGGCACCATGCTGAGCCCAGACGGGCTGTCTCCATGGCAGGAACACCAGCCCTGGTTGATGGTTGCACTACTTCTCATCCGCACTTTGCAGATGGGGCCCGCATGCAGGTGGACCCAGGCCCAGGGCCCAGGCATGTGGCTTTGGGGCTGGGCTGCTAACACATCCTCCAAGCTGTGGCTCATGCAGACTCAGAGTGTCTGTGTGCACGTATGTGCACGTGTGCATCGTAGGTGTGATGTCTGTCTGTGTTCCCGTTATTCATATCCCTTTGCCATTCATGCTAAAAGCATTGTTTTAAATGGTAGTAGATACGACGCAGGTGGGGCAGTGCAGGTGCTACTTACTATACATAAGTAGATGGCATACAGAGTATCTGATTTTTCTGCTACCAATCAAGCAAATAAAATCTGCATTTTATCTTTCGGGTTCTAGCCGTATTCCCACTTTTTGTTCTGGTGAGCAAAGCCTGACGGAACAGAAAATTCCTCTGTCCTAAAGAGGGCAATTTTGGAAGCCCCAGCCTTGGAGGGGGAGAGGAGGCCTGGCAACCAGACAGGCTGTTAGCACGCCCTCCGCCGTGCACAGGGTCCGGGGCAGGTGCTCACCGGCTGCCGGCGAGCAAAGGGGTGGTGCCAGACAGGCGAGGTCCGTGTACTATGAGGCATAACATTTGTTTTGCAAAGGATATCAATCATGTTTTTAAAAGCGAAGGGACATTTTCAATTTGCCAGCGTGTGATATCCCACAACTAAGGCAGGTCTTCCAGTCTTTCAAGTGAGTGGCATTTAATCCCAAACAACATTGCAGGGGTGAGGGTTGGCTCTGACCTATTCAAATACCGCCACCACACAGACTCGCCCAGCACACGTCTAATTAAATACTTTATGCCTCTCTTGCAAATCCGCTGATTGATCACCGATATGTACATTACCACCACATTACCCCCGAGCAGATGTCTGCCACACGGTTACGGATCACCGGGTTTCCATTAACAAAGTTGGGAGGCGCTGCTGTGCGTGAGTTCAGCAGAGGTGTGTGCAAACCACCATTGTGTAGAGCAAAGTTCCTGGCTGGGCGGCATCCAGGCTGAGCTTTTCCTCACCCAGACTCCGTGGGAGGATGTCCTTCCTCACAGCGGCTGGCCAGGCCTGGGCCCTCCACCACAGCCAGAGACCAAAAGAGACCACATTTGGGTGGACGGGAGAGAACCCTGGGATGGGAGCATGAGCAGGTCTAGGAGTACAAAGTGGCCCTGGACGATGCCCTCCCCACCCCCGCCCTGTCCGGCCCTGGGGTCCAGCATCGCTGTGTCTCCCCAGAGAGGCCTCCCTTAGCCAACAGTGCCCTCCATACCAAGCCACTCTTTGGCCCTTGGTCTGCCCCCCCCCCACCCCGGGGAAGCAGAGAAAAGGCCTCCTTTCTCTTCAAATCCCTTCCTTCCTTGATGGAGAGGTTCATTCAACAAACATCCATAAGCCCCGTGCTAGGTGCAATTATGGACCAGCCTGCATCCCAGCGGCATGCATAGAGCGCTCACATATCCAGGAGGCTGGGAAGGAAGCCTGTGCCCAGGCAGCTGAGACAGCAGACAGCTCGGGGGACAACAACCAGTTCAGACTGGGTGGATAGGCAGGGCCCTCCGAGGGCCACCTTCAAGCTGGGGCCCTGAGGACAGGCAGGGGCCCGCATGCCAAGAGGAAGGGCATTCCAGGTGGGGGCTGGTAAGCTGAACCCCTGAGGCGGGGGAAGGAGTCGGTGGCGGGGGTTGGCTTGCAGAAGGCCAGTGTGGCTGGAGGGAAGCACAGGGAAGGGAAAATGCTGTCCGAGCCCCGCCCCCAAGTCCAAGACAAACACCCATGTCTTTAGCCTTTGAAGTTTGAAGTGCATCTCCTGCATTTGCCTCAGTTTGTCACTGTTCTTTCTGATACATGGAACTCCTACAGGACAATCACCTCCTATGTTCTGGGCACTTCACCTTGGTTAATGTGGCCTCCCTACTGGCTCCCTTACTGGGGCAGACACGCACTGCATGTCTCCTGCTCTTGTCCTCAAGTGTCTCTTCCTGACCTGTCCCATCCTGTGCTCATGAAACCAAGACACGGGTCCTGGCTGGGTGGGTGATGCCAGGAGAGTGAACAGAGGGTGAGAGGGGTCTTCTAGAGCTCCTCTTGGCACCAGCCCTCCTTGGCATCTTCTAGGCCTCAGTCAGCTGCCCAGAATGACTTTGGAGGCCTGTGGACCCATGGTCCTGGCCTCCCAGGTGGGGGCAGGGAGCAGCACCGGGCTGGGAGCCTTGCAGGTGCATGTCCGCAGACAGGCCATCTGCCCACCTGAGCCCTGGGTTCTTCATCTGTAGCATGGGCCACACACAGAACCCCTGGGGACTTAGCTGAAATGGACCATGTCTCCCATCTCATGTCTCCCATCCACCCCCAATGCTCTGCTCAGCTCACACCCAGTGAGGGAGGCGGGGAAGGGACTGGCTCTGGGCTATGAGAAGCCTCATAGAAACCGGCTCCCCCAAGCCGGGCAAGTCCTCTGGGCACCTCCCTTCCTTGAAGAGCCCCCAGGGCCCCTGCTCCTTCCCTGGGACCTCACATCTGCCCTGGGCACTGCCAGCTTCCTGTGTCCCCACAGGCAGGCCGGGATGGGGCCACGCGGAGCCTCCAGAGTGTGGGAGGGGTGGTGCCGGGGGGCTCTCCTTCTCCCACGTGTGCAGCTTCCTCAGTGAATCTACCGTGGCCTCCCACTCTGGGGGTTGGGCAGCGTTTCCCTCTCTGCCTCATCCCTCCATTGTGAAGTGAGGCCCTTGGCACTGAGCTGGGTACAAGGCCAGGGAGGAGCCCCCGCAGTGTCTGGACTCCCTCTGAAATCCCTCCAGGACAGACCCTGGGCCGTGTGGGTGCAGCCCCAACAACAGTGAGACAAGGGACTGGACCGGGGAGACCCTGGTAGTGGAAGAGGCCACTCAGCCCAGGCAGGGGAGGCCGACACCCAGGGACCTCCCGCTGGAAGTGAGACCAGTGCTTTACCTTGTGGCCATGGACTCAGTCACGCAGGTGTCCGAGGGGGAGGCTCCCCTGGACAGCACTGGGGTAGAGAGGGGTGCTCATCTGAGGAAGGGCGGCTGAAGGCGGTGCTGGGGAGGAAAATCCTCAAGGGTTTCGTGACCGGGCGGAGGCCCCACAACAGGCCACTCACAGAGGACGTCCACCCTGGGTGTGTGTGAGGATGGGAAAGGAGCCTGGGGGCGGGACCCTGGTGGGGAGGGCAGGCAAGCTGCATAGGTAGGGCATGTGGTGATGCTGCACGCCCAGAAGTTCCCCTAGGGGACGGGGCACAGGACAGCTGTGCTCACCCCACAGACCCCAGCCCGGCAGTCAGGGGTCCAGCCCAGACGGCGACCTGGACAACAGCGGCGGCAGGGTGCTGGTATTTGCTGAGGGTTCCCCACATGCCAGGCCCTGTTCTGAAGATCCTCAGGCCACGTTAAGTGGGTCATCTGACTCTGCATTTCACGGGGGAGGCAGACAAAGGTGTGCGGTGGGGTTTGAACGCAGGGGTCTGACCACACCTGTCAGCAGTTTGTCTAGAGGACCCCAGGGTCATTGGCCAGGCAGCAGTGTGATACCCGGGCGTCACTCTGGGAGGTGGGAGAGTGCAGGGCCGGGGCCCAGGGTCCCCACACTCTCTGGGAGCCTGCCCTCACCTGCCTCTTCTCGGGGTGCCTCCAGCTCATGCCCTAGAGAGGAAGATAACATAGTGACAGTCAAGGAGTGGGCGGACATGCCACCCCCCCTCAGCACCTGCTGCACACCACGACGGCTGAGGGCAGGGGTGGGACAGACGCACAGCCCCACTTCACAGAGGAGGAGACTGAGGCTCAGAGAGGCCTCCCAGAGCTCGTGGGAGCAGAGGCAGGTCCTCGGTCCATCCTACCCCACCCAGGTGCCCAGGATGCCAGGCTGAGCCAGGCCAACCTTCTAGGCTGGAGGTTAAATGGAATCAGACTCCAGGACCCCTGCAGCCCTAAACTACAGCCACCATTTGACCGCTGAGCAAGTACCAGGGACTCCAATTCGGGACTGTGAGGCGGGTGTCGACCCACATGCGGCCTCCTCTTCCCGGCCCCCTGCCTTCTAGGGGAGGGGGCATGAGAACTGCCGCCCCCTGCCCCATGGGGATGAGCCTGGCGTATAAGCCCTGTCAGCAAATACTCCAGGAGGAAGCTGCAGAAGGGCATGTGCTGTCTATCGCCTGTAACTTGATTTTGTATTCCGCCAAATTAGCAATCCATAAACATTTGCAAAATGAATGTTTTCATCCCATTAAAAATACCAAGTACATCTTATGCAGGTGGGTCTCACCCGAGCGCTTGCTATATTCTGGAGAAACTTGCTCCTAGAACGGAAGGTGCTGTCTGTCAGGCCTCGCTGTGGTCGACTGCAAATTAACAGCCCCTGTGCTCTTGTGGGGCCACATCTCCCCAGCTTTAGGCCACTTCAGAACCCCGTCCACATCGATGTGAGCTTGCTCAACCGAGACAGCAGAATTAGATTTATAATGAGGCACGGTCACACGGCCACGCAGTTTCCAAAGAAAAGGAAATTGAGTGGGAACCTCTGAACCGGTGTAACCGCTCTGCCTGGGCTGGTGTGCGCACCGCTGGGAGGCCCTGCCCTAACCCCTCGCCCTGTGCCTCCCGGTCAGTCGCCCTGTGGCCTGTCAGGGGCTCCAACCATCGTGCATTCCCACACTCACCACGCACTCCCGCTGGTGCCCAGGTCCCCCCGAGCCCAGACTCCCCTCAATTGCCTATCCTCACCCTCCAGAGTTTCTCTGGCTTTGAGAGACACCACGGTACTTGCCCCGAGTTTGGAGCAAGAGGAAGAGAGTCAAACCAGCCGTCTCTCCCACTGGTTCACGGGAAGGATCCAGTTGTAGACAGTGTGTCACGTCCATTCCTGACATGAGTTGTGTCACCAACTCTGTCCCTCTGAGGACACCTGTAGTGAGCCACCAGCCGCATGCGCTGGAGCCCTGTGCAGTGCTCAGCAAACGTGGATGACCTTAGAGCCGGGGCCCCGGGGGCTCCTGGTCTAGACCCCCTTTTTACCGGCCACAGATGCAATTGGCCACCAGTGGCAGGAACCCTGGAGGAAAACGAGCAGGGAGCTCTGTCCCCAGCGAGAAGGTGGGGTGGCGGGGCCGTGCCAGCGTGGAACCTGGTGGGCAGCGGGGCCAGGGTGGTGGTGCAGCCGCTGCCTCCCTCAGTGACACAGGTCCGGGCTGAGTGCACCTGCGTGGCAGGGATTCTGGGAAAGTCCCGGAGAAGCCACTTTTGTCTCTGTCAGCCAAGCAGGTGCAACAAGACAAGAGCCAGAACCACCCAGACTGGAGAGTTCTGTTCAAGGGAAATTCTGGTGCTGGGTGAGGGTGGTGACCCACGTGTGGCCTGACTGCCTATGTATCATCCACATCTGAGAGAGATTTACTAATGCAGATGTGCCCTCTGCCAGACTCTGTGGAAGGAAGAGGGTCTTTCTTGGGTGGCCTCTGACAGCCGCCATCTTAGCGTCCTGGGAGATGTGGGCAGAGGACACCCTGATGTGACAAAGGGGGACCCTGAGGCTCAGAGAGAGACCACAGCTTGGAGCAGCCCCGGCTACGCGTAAATCTGGGCCCTCAGGTTCCCACCCCAGCCATTCACAGACGGAAGAGGCCGAGATGGCCATCATGCATGTGCACACTTATGCACGCACACACTCGTGGGCGCTTGCACACACGCACACTCTCACGGGCACTTGCACATGTGCACACTCATGGGCACATGCACACGCTCACAGGCACATGCACACACTTGCAGGTGCTTGCACACATGCACACGCTCACGGACACATGCACACTCACGGGCGCTTGTACAATGCACTCTCACGGATACATGCACGCTCACAGGCGTTTGCACACACGCACATTCATGGGCACATGCACACACGGGTGCTTGCACACATGCACACATTCATGGGCATTTGCACACACGCACAATCGCGGGCATGTGCACACACTCGCAGGCGCTTGCACACTTGCACACTCACAGGTGCTTGCACACACTCGTGAGTGCTTGCACACTTGCACATACTCACAGGCACATGCACATACTCATGGGTGCTTGCACACATGCACACACTCACAGCCACTTCCACACATGCACAGGGCACACAGCATGGGACATGCACACTGTCGTATCATTCATCTACAGGCTCAGAGAGGAAATGGCAGTCTCACTGGGCGCTGCTGGCTGGATCTACTTGCTGCTGTCACACCGGCGCGCCCCGGCACATGTAGCTTTCTCTCCCACAATGCCTTTTCCATCTTCAAGGCCTCATAAAAACCTATTTGGCTTTCAAATCATGCTGCAAAATTCCCTCCTCTGTCCAGGCTCTCAGCGCCCACGGGCAGACATAGCTATGTGGCCCATGCTCAGATGGTAGGTATAGAGCAACCAGCATCTAAGGGGGCACAGAGGAGGAAGCAGAGCCTCAGAGACATGTGCCAGGGCCACGTCACTCAGGGTGGGTCATGTAGGCTCCCAAGGTCCCTGGCATCTCCCACCCCAGAGAGGCAGGGACATGATGGAGCAGAAGGGGCAGGAGCTCTCCAGGCCACACTGCCCCCTGCCCCCTCCCTGTGCTCATCCTGCACTAGGCAGGCGCCTCGGTAAGTGCATCTCAGACGTGTCCTTGTCTCCTGAGAAGTCTTGGGCCCCCAGAGCAGGACATTCCAGACACGAAGGCAAGAAGGCCACATGTGTCTGCAGTATCTGAAAAGTTGGGAAAAATTTTTCCCCACTGTTTTCTGTTTAGATTAACTGACTTGACCCGATGTTGTCCAGGAAACTGGCTGTTGTGTCTCACATTAGCCCAGAGAGGCAGACAGGCAAACCTCCAGCTCGCCAGTCACAAAGGGCTGACATCGCCCCCCTGTAGGCATTGGTCTGGGCTGGGGCGGGGGGCTGGGGCGAGGGGCTGAGCCAGGCCCAGCCTGAGGAGCCCAGTGCTCCAAACATGGAATGTGGACATGTCCGCCCTGCTTGTGAGCCCGAGCTGGCTGGGCTGCCAGGGATGCCTGCCCTCCACCTGCAGCTGCCCCCATCAGGGCCAGCATTCAGGGACCCCATAGTCCAGTCCTAGAGCCAAGGGACCCTCCCAGGCACTATCCACAGCGCTTGAAGCAAACAAATGATGGAGCAGGCAACTGATCTCCATTCTACAGATGAGAGATGGAGGCCAAGAGAAGAGATGAGGCTCCATGGCTCTGTGTCCCCCACCAACAGACATGAGGGCCTCATGTCACAGTCTATGGGACAAGGGGTGGCTGGATGTGTCTGTGGGTCTCGGCGGTGCTATCCTGGGTTGGAGCCTTCACATCCTGTGTTGGTTCTTTCTGGGTCTGCCTCTCTGGCTCCTGTTCTTCTTGCCTCTGGAGCTTGCCCCCGACACCTGGACTTCAGCAGGAGGAGCAGACCGAGGGGCACAGGACCTTCCCCGAGCAGGGTGGTCCCACACTGCAGCCAGCACAGGGACAGGCAGCCCTGTGCTCAGAGGAGTCCGCATCTGCAACGGAAGAGTGTCTATTCTGCCCAGTGGATCATACTGGGAATCAGTCACTGCAGCTGTCCCCACCCTGTTCCCTTGGGGACAGACCCTCCCATCTATGGCTACCTGGCACACCCCTCATCCTTGAATGGATCCAAACTTTCCCAGTCAGATTACCCCTTCCCCTTGGCCACAGACATTGGTGCAGGGAGGGTCACATGACCCCCAAACGACTGAATAAACCCCGGCCCCAGGGCCTCTGCTGGAACAGTGGGAAAAGAGCTCTCTGGCTGGTGGAATGTGAATCTGGGACTGTATGTGGCCATCTTGCCACTGCCCAAGAAAAGCCTGTTGGAGAAAAAATAGCACAGCCAGAAGCAGAGCCAAAAGGTGGGGAGAGACGGATTCTTGAAAGCATGATAACACCTAGATCCAGTCATGCCTGAAGCCGTTACTTTCCAATTATCTATGCCAATGATACCCTATTGAGCTCAAGGCAGTGTGACTTGTGACTCTAACACTCCCAACGGAAGGGATCTGGTTTAGACAAAAGTGTCTCAGTATTTGCTCCACAATGGAGGATAAATGCTTTAGCCCAAGAAATATATCCCTAATGGTGGAATCATGACCAGTGAAACAGACATAACAGCTTAAAGGCCCTCATGCTCAAGCACAATGTGGAAACCTGGTCTACAGGTCACCGAGTCTGAGCCCCCTAGGAAAGAAATGCAGGTTCTCCTACAAGTTCTGAATCGATACAGCTGAGGAGGACGCTGGAATCTGCATTCTCATAAACTTTCTGATGCATCAGAGTTTGGGAACTATAGTCCTGGTCTCTCTGCTGCTGGGGCAGTTGCAAGAGGGCATACCTGCAGGTAGTCAAGACCCCTGTGCTGCCCGCCTGCCCGCCCTGTGCTGGGGGCTTGGTCTGCAGACTCACAGCTCTGGGGAGGGGTACAAACAACTCTGCCACATCCTCTGTCCCAGAGAGGGCAGGACAGAGCCCTGCCGCTGAGGTCAGGACCATACTGACCTGGCAGCCAGCTGGGAGGTGCAGGGCAGGGGTGGGGGTGCCAGAGGCTCACAGCGAGCATAGCAAGGGCGTGCTGGACAGGGAAGCAGTGGGGGGGGCGGGGGCACTGGGCACTGTGTCTCGTGTGTCCCCACACAGGGGCAGCTCTCCAGCCAACCGGGCTGGGTGTGTAGACACTCAGCTCAGCCTCCGCACCTCCAGCCCCATCTCTGAGCTGAGGCAGTACCGACTCTCCCAGTGCTCTTGAACTCGTACTCACTGCCCACCCTCCCCGCCCCCTGGGGTCACCTCTGAGGCATTCGCTGCACCGAGTCTGGCTCAGACCACATACGCAGGACCAGCTGCAGACCTCTAGCCTGGCAGGTGTGATGCCCAGCCCCGTCTGTCCTGGTGCTCTGGACCCCTGGGAGCAGAAGGGGCTTCTCCTCCCATCAGTTCACCATGTGGCATTCTTGGCAGGAGTGTGAATGCTGGATGTGCATGTCTGCCAGTTCGTGCCTGTGAGCTCTGGATGAGTGTGCCCCTGCAAGTGTGCATTGTGAGTGTGCATGCATGGGTAACTCCGCAGGTTTTGCTGGTGCCTGTGTGCATGTGCACACGAGTGTGCCGAATGTAGGTGCTATGGATGTGTCGGGGAGGGCGTGACACCCTCCAGTAAAGCCACCCTCTGAGTGACAGGTGGCTGTGAGAGGTGGGGCAGGCACCCGTGGGGGTCTCTGGGACATCACACCCATCACTCCCAGCCGCACAGTCACTGGGGTCACATGGGTCTGTCACCACCCTCACGACCTGATCACATTGGCACAACCTTGGCTGCTTTTCCAATCCTTTCTGTGCCGAGACACGGGCATGCAGGGGCACCTGTGAGGGCCCAGAGCTTGTGGGAATGTCTCCTCCCCAGGCAGGTGGCGGCGGGGTCTCGCCAAGGGTCTCCACAGTGAGCCCGTCTCAGGGAGCTGCTCGGCACTGAGAAGCGCTCCCAGCGGAGCTGCCACCTCGAGGCCGAGGAAACCAATCAGGGCAGCCGCGCGCCTGGATGTAAAGGTTAGTACATAAATCAAGGGAAATGTCAAATGCCTTTTTACACTGATTGAGATGTAATTTGGGGCGGGGCCACGCCGGTCACTCGCGCTCAGGGAACCGGGAAGAAATCATGTCCATAATCACTTCGAGATTGATGGCCCCTTGCCTCGGACGGAAGGCTCCGCAGCCTCCCAGGACAGAGTGAGTGTGGCCGGCACGGGCCCTCTGTCCGTGGTATTGACCAGAGCCCAGGACATGTCACAAACATGGGCCCGGCCAGCAAAATTTTTCAAATGCCCCGAGACAGCACACATCCTGGAATCATCCGTGAGGGCCCAGGGCCACGAGGCTCACCCCCGGGTCTCCAACAGCCAGAACCAGGCCCAGGGCCGGAGCGGCCTGTGAGGGGGTGTCATGCAAGGTAAAGAAGGGCGGTTCAGAGTGACAGACCCTCACTCTGCCCGCAGCTCCAGACGCACACGGCAAAACCCCGGAAGTGGAAAGTGGACAAATGCACAACAGCTGGGGCTGAGATTTGACACGGTCACTTTTGGCAGCTAAGGGGTGCGCAGACGGAAACCAGAGCGTGGAGAGCGCCCAAACAGCACCGTCGGCCCACCCTGAAAGGAAACAACACATTTGAACTAAGGATGCACTCAGGACGGACAGGGAGGCGTTCTGCAGGCGTCACAAAGACAGAGGGTGTTCATGACACACCGGTGCCCTGCCCTCGGAGCAGCCAGGAGGCTCCCCGCCAGGACCGTGAGCGGGACGAGGGTGCCGGCCACTGTCCAGGGTGACAAAGACAGGAGAGCAACTAACAGCCACACCAATAGGAATGTAAGGGACAGACACGGGCGCAGACGACATGGAGGTTTACGTAGAAAATCAAAAGGAACCTACATCGTGTTTGATTCACTGTGTTTGCAGCCATGTCACCTACAACCGTGTTGCACACATAGGAGCATCTAATGGAGACGGAGAATTCTGCGCTGGGAACAGACGTTCCCGGGGGAAGCTGGGGAGGACCCGCGTAAGGGGAGAGCACGTCCCCCACTCGGGGTGGGAAGACCCGATACTGAAAACATGCTGACTCTCTGAGAAGTAATCTATAGTTTCCAAGCCATCCCCATAAAAACATCAGCAGGCTGATCTTTCTTGTTTTGTAAACCGATGACTCCTTTGTTAATGTTGGAAAGCACGAGATAGGCTCCCTGTGCAGACTTTGAAAAACCTTTGAAAAATCTCCTTGCACTTGCCCGATCGCCTGCATTATATGATTCCTGACTTGGTGGTAAAAATAGTGTCTCCCACCACCTAGATGGCTAGGGGCAGGCATGTAACTGAGGCTTCTACTCCACTGGGGCACCCACTCAATAACCAGGGTTGGATTTGTGCGTGGTCCATGTGAGCGGATAGCGGGAACGGGGGAGTCTGCCTTCCGGGAAGCCCAGTGGCGAGGAGTACAGCTCTTCGGGGCAGGTGCAGCAGAACCTCTCCTGGGTAACCTTGAGCCGTGGCTCTCGACCCAGGATGGTGCCGCCCTCCCCTGGAAAACCGTGGGAATGTATTTGTATTGGGGTTGATAGAATGCCGTGGGCTGGGCGCCTGGGTGGCTCAGTCGTTAAGCGTCTGCCTTCGGCTCAGGTCATGATCCCAAGGTCCTGGGATCGAGCCCCGCATCGGGCTCGCTGCTCGGCGGGAAGCCTGCTTCTCCCTCTCCCACTCCCCCTGCTTGTGTTCCCTCTCTCGCTGTGTCTCTCTGTCAGATAAATAAATAAAACCTTAAAAAAAAAGAGAATGCCGTGGGCTGACCGGCGCTGGGGGTGGACCAGGGATGTTAGACAGTCATCGGTAAACTAGAAAGAATCCTCCTTCTCAAAATGCCAGTATGCTCCACAGAGAGACCCTGTCCCAAAGCCATCGGGCCGCCCATTCTCACCCGAGAAGCCCCTCCGGCCCCCACACCCGGTGCATCCGCAGAGCCCGAGCTCCCTGATATTCACTGATAAATGTGTTTTCTGTTTTAACTTAGCCAGAGTAGATGTATTGTTTGCAATTAAATACATCTGAGACTGAGCCAAGCTCCATCTCGTCCTTAAAACCCTGACTATCCACTGTCTTTTTGTCTTACTCAAAGAGTGCCTGAATAGAGAGTTTCCAGATGTTGGCCATTTTCTCTACTGACCATCCATTCTTGCAGCTTGGACCTTTCTTTTGAACTTAATTTTCTCCTTCCTAAATTATACCCTTAAGTTCTTCTTTCTGTTGGTGGTACTTTCTCAGTCTGAAGATGTCTTCTCCCTTCCTTCCCTCATTCCTATTTCAAGGGGAGAACATTCCATCTTTCACTGTGCAGTGTGATAGTAGCCATGGGTTTTGTAAATAAATGCCCTTTATCATGTCAAAGAAATTCACCTCTATTTCTAATTTGCCAAGAGTTTGTATTGAGAGTAGGTATCAGATTTTGTCAAATTCTTCTCCTGCGCTTACTAAGATAATTACGTGGCTGTTCTTTGCTACTTTGTTAATATGGTCGACTACATTGATTGATTTGCAAACATTACATCACCCCTGCATTCCCGGTCATGATTTATTTTTCTTTTTATGCATTTCAGAACCAATTTTATAGACTTCTGTTTAGACTTTATATCTATGTCTATGAAGTATATTATGGTCTGTAGTTTTCCTCTCATGACTTTGGAAAGCAGTCTGGCAGCTCCTCAGAAAGGTAGGCATAGACTTACCTTGTGACTCAGCGATTCCACTTCTAGGGTATATGCCCCAAGGTATAGAGACTGGGACTAGCAGACACCTGTAAACACACACACGGCAGCATTACTCACAACAGCCAAAAAGTGCAAATAACCCAAATGCCCACTGGTGGATGAATGGATAAACCGCGGCATATCCATACAATGGAATATTATTCGGTCATAAAAAGCGATGCGGTGCTGGCACCTGCCACGACATGGATGAGCCTGGAAAATGCTAAGTGAAAGGAGCCAGTCACCATAGGCCACATGTTGTAGGATTCCGCTTCTATGCAGTACCTCAGCGAATGGGTATGGACAGAAAGCAAATCCAGGGTTGCCAAGGGAAGGGGGGAGGGGAGATTTGGGAGCGACTGCTAATGGGAGAGGAGTTTCTTTCTGAAGTGATGAAAACGTTCCGGATTTAGATATGCTGCTCAGCAGTGTGAATATACTAAAAACCACTGAATTGTACAAGCTAAAATAGTGAATTTTATGCTATGGATTATATCTCAGTTTTTTAAATTGCACACACACACGCTAACCTCGGTGAAAGCCCCGCTCGGCCCCTCACTGCCATAGAAACTAGGAGCACATCACTTTCTGAACTTTTGCTTCCTTATGCTTGAACTGGGGGCAATAACCCTGACTCACAAAGTGGTTGTGCCAGTCAACTCAGATAAGGCGCGGAACGCCCTGGGCCATTGTGCTAAATAATGAGATAATGCGTGCAATGTCACCATTTACAAAACGTCACCTGGCCCTGTTCCCACCACACCTGTGGGTGATTTGGACCTGACACCTGGGAGTCAGCCTTCACCCACAGCAATTCCTCCAGGCTTTACCCTCAGCCTTGTCCCCTGAGCCCTGAAGGCAGCAAGTGTCCGACCTCCTTCCTGCCCGCTCCAGCGGGAATGGGACTTCTGGAATCACACCATGCCCACCCCTTTCCCTGCCACATCCTGGGTCCCCGCCAGGCTTCTCATGCACCTAGAATAAGTCCACATCTGCACCATGGCCCCACGAGGTCTGGGGACCTGTTCCTCTTCACCCCACTTTCTCCTCCATGTTCCCTGGGCTCCCGCACTCACTGGGCTCCAACAATGGCCTCCCAGCTGCTCCTGCCCCAGGGCCTTTGGACCACTGTCTCCTGGCCTGGAATGATCTCCCCTCTTTTTACTCACTCACATCTCCATGAAAATGCCGCCCCATCGAAGCCAGCAGCGCACTAGTCATTGACCTCTCCCTTGGCTTTGAAACTGCACTTCCTGCTGCAGAACATGATCTACTACTCCCCATGGTATTGCGGTATATTAACGCTATTACAATTTTTGGCATTTGTTTCCTTCTTTATTTGCCTTCCGCACTAGGATACAGGCTCCATCTACAGCCCAGACCTTTGCTTGGGGCTCTCCCTATGCCCGAGAGCAGTGACTGGCATGCAGCAGGACCTGAATGCCCTCACGAGACGAGCACTACCACAACGTCTCGGTCCTCAGTTTCCCCAGCAGTCAAGTGAGGAGAGCAGCTCGTGGATGCACAGCCCTTCCTAGCTCCCCAGGTGCGGGGCAGGGGGTTCCACACCACAGGTAGCAATGTACTTGTCAGGGACCCCTTTAGGCGCAAGAGTTGAGTCCAGAGGAGTGAGCAGCTTCCCTTTCGTCCCCACCCTCTCCCCATCACTGCGCCAGGGAGCCTAGAAGCTCCTCTGCGGAGTTGGCCTTCCAGGAGTACACACCGTCCCCGCGTGTCCCACAGGCGAGGGCCAGAGGGTGCACGTCCGCGCCGAGACACCAGGTGGCAGCAGAGCGCCAGGGATGGGCCAGTCCGCGGGTCCTGGGGCCTGGTGATGGCTGGAGCAAGCGCAGAGAGTGGCGGTCTGGCCCCGCCCCGCGGCCCAGGCCCCGCCCCCTCTCCCTCCCCGACCGTCCTGTAAAGGAATGTGTGCCATGGATGATGGAGTTGGGGGGTGGGGGAGGGCTCTGCCAGCGAGAGCCTTTCTAAGCCCCTGACACTCCTGTAATCATTACCAGGACCTGGTGTACAGACGAGACACTGACGGAAATCCCAGACATCTCCCTGGAGCATGTGCGGCCCAGAGGAAAAAAGTGGAGGGTGGGCTGAGTCATCCTGCCACGCTGGGGCCCTGGTGTGAGCTGGCCCCTCACCAACACCCCCATGGAGACACTGTTGGTCCCCTCCCACACCGGTCAGCTTAACGGTCAGCTCCAGCCTGAGCAGAGACACAAGAACCACCTGGGCCCAGGTGGACTCTGACCCTCAGCCCAGGTGAGCTCTGACCTGGGGCCTAGATGGGCTCTGACCTGGGGCCCAGGTGAGCTCTGACCTGGGGCCCAAGTGGGCTCTGACCTGGGGCCCAGGTGAGCTCTGACCTGGGGCCTAGATGGGCTCTGACCTGGGGCCTAGGTGAGCTCTGACCTGGGGCCTAGATGGGCTCTGACCTAGGGCCCAAGTGGGCTCTGACCTGGGGCCTAGATGGGCTCTGACCTGGGGCCCAGGTGAGCTCTGACCTGGGGCCTAGATGGGCTCTGACCTGGGGCCCAGGTGAGCTCTGACCTGGGGCCTAGATGGGCTCTGACCTGGGGCCCAGGTGAGCTCTGACCTGGGGCCTAGATGGGCTCTGACCTGGGGCCTAGGTGAGCTCTGACCTGGGGCCTAGATGGGCTCTGACCTGGGGCCCAGGTGAGCTCTGACCTGGGGCCCAAGTGGGCTCTGACCTGGGGCCCAGGTGAGCTCTGACCTGGGGCCTAGATGGGCTCTGACCTGGGGCCTAGGTGAGCTCTGACCTGGGGCCTAGATGGGCTCTGACCTGGGGCCTAGGTGAGCTCTGACCTGGGGCCTAGATGGGCTCTGACCTGGGGCCTAGGTGAGCTCTGACCTGGGGCCTAGATGGGCTCTGACCTGGGGCCCAGGTGAGCTCTGACCTGGGGCCTAGATGGGCTCTGACCTGGGGCCTAGGTGAGCTCTGACCTGGGGCCTAGATGGGCTCTGACCTGGGGCCCAAGTGGGCTCTGACCTGGGGCCCAGGTGAGCTCTGACCTGGGGCCCAGATGGGCTCTGACCTGGGGCCCAGGTGAGCTCTGACCTGGGGCCCAGATGGGCTCTGACCTGGGGCCCAGGTGAGCTCTGACCTGGGGCCCAAGTGGGCTCTGACCTGGGGCCCAGGTGAGCTCTGACCTGGGGCCCAGGTGAGCTCTGACCTGGGGCCTAGGTGAGCTCTGACCTGGGGCCTAGATGGGCTCTGACCTGGGGCCCAGGTGAGCTCTGACCTGGGGCCTAGGTGAGCTCTGACCTGGGGCCCAAGTGGGCTCTGACCTAGGGCCCAAGTGGGCTCTGACCTGGGGCCTAGATGGGCTCTGACCTGGGGCCCAGGTGAGCTCTGACCTGGGGCCTAGATGGGCTCTGACCTGGGGCCCAGGTGAGCTCTGACCTGGGGCCCAGGTGAGCTCTGACCTGGGGCCCAAGTGGGCTCTGACCTGGGGCCCAGATGGGCTCTGACCTGGGGCCCAGGTGAGCTCTGACCTGGGGCCTAGGTGAGCTCTGACCTGGGGCCCAAGTGGGCTCTGACCTGGGGCCCAGATGGGCTCTGACCTGGGGCCCAGGTGAGCTCTGACCTGGGGCCCAGATGGGCTCTGACCTGGGGCCCAGGTGAGCTCTGACCTGGGGCCTAGGTGAGCTCTGACCTGGGGCCTAGATGGGCTCTGACCTGGGGCCCAGGTGAGCTCTGACCTGGGGCCCAGGTGGGCTCTGACCTGGGGCCCAGATGGGCTCTGACCTGGGGCCCAGGTGGGCTCTAACCCCCAGCCCAGGTGGGCTTCCTGGCCCAGCACAGTTCTTCTCCACTTCCTCCCACTGCCCCTCGCTGTGATCTGGTGGGGGTTGGACTTGGAGGACAGCTGTCCAGTGGGAGTCCACAATGAGACCAATCCTGAGATGCAGACACAGGAATTGGACCCAGGTATCAGGTCCTGTCTGCCCTCATGTCCCCTTTCCCCTGTCTGTTCCCAAATGCCCTTTTAGGGTCTCTGAGCAAACTAAAAACCTCGTCTTTGGATTTATTCCCAGCCAGGCTGAGAAAGCACCTTCCTCTTAGCTGTGGCCAGGAAAACCCCCGAGCGGTCGCCCTTGAGGGGGACCCTAGGAAGGTCTCTCAAACTGGTACCTTCTGCACCCCTCTGAGGGAGCCATGGATTTGGAAACCCACATGCTGATTCTGACCTGTTCCCCTAGTGTTTTGTACTAAAATACCACAGATGTCCTCTGGCATAGAAATCAGATTTTCCATTAAATCCTATTTAAAAAACAGAAATGTTGAAGAAATTCTGAATGTGGGTAGGGCTGATCCAGGTCAAGGGCACACTTTTAGTGCCTTTTGGTTTTAGAAGTGTGCCCAGAGAAATGTTCAAGAACATCCATGGAAAGCCACCATCAGCCACTAACACCCTAGTAAGAGTAAGATCTTGCACAGCATCTGTATGAGCGGGGGCAGGGGTAGGGCCATGACGTAGCAGCCCTGGGTGCTAGGGAGCCCTCGTGGGAAGGGTACCCTCAGGAGGGAGATGCAGGGCAGGGAAGCCATGTGTGCAAGCCCATCCTCCAGCTTGGCATCTCCATCTTCCCTGGAGCCCTCCCCAGGCTCCCCAGGCTCCCCAGGGCCTGCCCACCCCTGAGCCCCAGACCACACCCCGGATGACTGGAGGATGTTAAAGATTGTTTTTAAAAGGGAAAATCATGACTATCATACAAGGATAAAATGTATCAAAGATTTTATTGAACCCATTAATTAATGAGGAAGCCAGTAGCGTGTTCGAACTAGCTGGCAGGAGAATTCAAAACACCACATTAAACAGGAAATTAGGAAGGCTGAAGGGAATTTATAAATGATGGAAGGCAGGTCTCCCCACAGGGCAGTGATCGATCACATTCTCCAAACAAAACTGACTTCATTTCTGGGGCCGTGCATCAGGCCCTAGAGAGACAGGGAGGGCCCAGCAGGGTGTGCTAGATGGGGCCCCTGCAGAGCCTCTTGAAAATGCTCCTACACAGCCAGTCACTTGCTTGCTCCCTTGTCTCAGACCCCACAGGTCTGGAAGCCCAGCCGCGGGCTCCCTGGAGCCAGGCTCCCCACCCATCTGGGCCCATCGCCTCCATAATCAAAACCGCCATCCAGTCAGCCCTCTCTGGGTTAAGGCCGCTTGGATGGGCCCTTCTGTTCTTGTAGCCTGATAATTCCTAACGAACATCCTTCCCCTTGCCTGCAGCCCTTCATGTTTCCCGGGATGCTCTGGGCATTGCGTGTGCTCTGCTCATCAGCGAGCAACTTGAGCCAAGCTCCCAAAGACCTCACAGAAACAAGGCTTTTTCAGAGTGAGGCATGCACGTGTTCCTGTGTGGGGATCTGACGGGGCCTGGCCGTTGTCATACGGCTTTGTGACGGACAGAGCCGATTGGCACAGATGTCAGGGTCACAGGGGTCTCCTCTGGCTTTGGAGACTGTGGAGTTTTCTCTGTCATTATTGCCTCCTTACCAGTCCTCCAGAAAATACAGACTAACACCTCCAGCCCTCCAGGCTGGAGATGAATGGAGAAATGGGCCTAGTACTCCCGAGTCCATGTCATCAGTCAACAAGAGCTCACCAGCCCACGAGTGCTGGGCATGCTGGCCTGTGTCCTGTATTTTTCAAATACCCCGAAATGCGCTTCATGATTCTGGAAGCTTCAGCCGGTCTGCAGTTACAAGGAGCCCTAACTAAAAGTCTGCACAGCCTCCCCTATCGAACAAGATTAATCAGTAACAAGCTGTAATGTTATGAGGTCATTTCCCAACACACAGTAACTCCGGGGCAACCCTATCTGATTGGCCAACATGTAAAGCCTCGGGAACTCTCCCGCTTTTATCCATGTGCCGTGAGCCTTGCGTGAGATGTTTGTCTTTGGTTGAACTATAGTGGGTGTTGTTTTGCTGCATATGTCTCGATTGACCCGGCGGGTGTATCTTATGGGGTATATGCCACGCAGACGGTAGTCTTGTTCAGGCCAAGACCACATTCCCGTAAAGGGGAGGACCTCACCCCAACAACTGTCTGCCTTCCCTGGTACCTCTCTCCGTGAAGCGGCCAGAGCGAGTCCTCGTGACGTCACCCAAATCTCATCATTCACTGATACGTGATATTGGCTTTCCATGGATC
Source organism: Eumetopias jubatus (assembly GCF_037043125.1). Taxonomy (NCBI): domain Eukaryota; kingdom Metazoa; phylum Chordata; class Mammalia; order Carnivora; family Otariidae; genus Eumetopias; species Eumetopias jubatus. The sequence continues at coordinate 111,147,563 of NW_028274818.1, read as the reverse complement.
TCGTGGTGACTGTCCTGGACCAACCCACAAGGCCTGCATGCTGAGTCCTTGCTGGCCTGCACGCCTCGGTCCTCATGCCGCCCCTACCTCCACAGTCGTGTGGCGTGGCAGGCTGTGCCCCTCCAAGACAGTCACAGCATGTCCATTCCACGGCTCCTCTTGCAGGACTTTAGGAAGGTGGATCGGGGTCTCCTGCCCTGGACTCTGGACAGGGCCACTGCCGACCTGCAGCCCTGAGCTGCCGCGTCGGCATCTGGGTGCCTGATGGCGCCATGTTGTAAGGATGCCCACACCGCCCACGGGAGAGGCCACATGGTGAAGCCCCAACGTGACAGAGAGAGAGAGAGAGAAATGCCTGCCCAGCACAGCTGGGCAGCTCCCCCAAAGCAGCAGGCCCTACTCCGACCGAGCTGGAACTGCTCAGCCAAGCCCTTCCGGACATTCAGCATCCCTGAGGGTGTGAAATGATCATTGTTGCTTTGAGCCATGGAGTTGTGGAGTGTTTCCTTACCCGACAACAAGACGGCAGACTTCACACACCTGCTTAGCCACCTCCAAATGCCTGGTGCAATGCCTGGCATTTAAATGGCACAGACTCCAGCGTGTGACCCACAAGCCGACTGCCTGAGTGAGTGGACGCACAGGTGATCATGGCAGACGAGGAGCGGGCTCAGCATTGGTTCACACACCAGAGGGATGTGGGCAGTGTGGGCCCAGGAGGACCTCAGGGAGGGAGGGACTGATAAGCTGCAGGACTCCGGGGTCTCAGCGGGGGGAGGGGTCCCTGCTCTGAGGGCCAAGCAAAGAGGACTCTGTCCACACCAGCAATGCCTTGGTGCTAAAATGGAAGGGAGGCCAGAGCTTGGTCCAGCCCAGTCCCCAGCACCCAGGTGTGGACTCTGCCATGGAAAGGACAGTGTGGTCGGGAGGGTCACCCATGGGGGGAAAGCTGCAGGGACACCGGTCGACCCGGGCACCATTCTTGGCAGGTGGCACGAACCAGTCCATCTGGCCTTGGACAGCTCCGAGGTGGGCGGCCGCACGGCCCCTCGGAGATGAAGCGGTCAATCACAGAGACTGGGAGAGCAGTCAGGTCCCACGGCTGCCGCGTGTCAGAGCCAGCAAGGGATCATTTGGCTGAGCTCACCTCAGTCTTGCTCTACTGTCTTGTTAAAGGAACACATTTTTTTTTAAGATTTTATTTATTTTATTTACTTATTTGAGAGAGACAGAGAGAGCACAAGCAGGGGGAGGGGCAGAGGGAGAGAGAATCTCAAGCGGACTCCACACCTAGCATGGATCTCAGTGTGGGGCTTGATCTCACGACCCTGAGATCACAACCGGAGCTGAAATCAAGAGTTAGATGCTTAACTGACTGAGCCACCAGGTGTCCAAGAAACAGATGTCTTTAAAAGATTTATTTATTTATTTGAGAGAGAGGGAGAGAGCAAGCAAGCGTGGGGGGAGGGGCAGAGGGAAAGGGAGAGAGAAAACCAAGCAGACTCCACGCTGAGCGCAAAGTCTGATGGAGGGCTCGATCCCAGGACCCTGAGATCATGACCTGAGCCGAAATCAAGAGTCAGACGCTGAACCGACTTAGCCAGCCAGGGGCCCAAAGAAACACATTTTTAAAGCAGGTTGCTTTCTGTAGAAAGTAACAAGAACCGCACTTGGCCTCTGCGAGTCCTCCCAGCCAGACTGTTTCAGAGGTTTGCAAGTTCCTTTGCAAGCGGATGACCCAGCCACCAGTGAAGTCTTCCAGCACCCCTCGTTCGCAAGCTGGTGGCAGCCCCACTGGCTTCTTGCGGCCCCCACAGAGGGCTGGGCCCGAACATGAGGCTGGCAGGACCGCTGAGCCACCACTCACCAGTGCTGGCTGCCAGGAGCACAGGGGTGGTCTAAGCCATGGGTCCATGGCTCAGGCAGGGACGAAGGTGCTGCTTTATAGTTACATGGCCCTTTATGGGAATAAGAGGGCAATTCTCCCTCTAAAACGGTTTCTGCTCTTCTATTTCTTATTATATCATATACACACACTTCTCTCATGTGTACATATGCATATATATATATATACATCTGTCTCCATATACATGTTTTTATGACCTCATCTGAGGTCATAAATGTCATTAAATATTCCAAAATATCACTTGGAACGCTGCCCGGAATCCCATCAAGTGGATGGCATAACTAATTTGCCAGTCCCCAGTGCTGAGACAGGTGGTAGGCCCGCTCACGGTGCTCTCCTGGGAAGAGCGCCCAGAGCTGGACGCGCTTGTGAGGCTCTCGGGTGCGTGTGGTCCAGTTGTCCTCTAGAGAGGTCAGCTGAAGACGGGTGTGCAAACACACGGTCTCTCCCGTGGAATGGGTGTTCTCACTGCATTTCCTCTCACTCGGGCTTTTATCACCCAAAGACACCTTTGCCACCTGGGGGCAAGGAAAGTGCCCCTTCGTAGGCATGGGCGAGAGGAGCACTCTTCGTGTGCACAGTGTGTATTCCTTTGTCGTGTGGAGGTGGCCAGGTCCCCACTGGGCAGCAACCCCACCCCAGCCAGCCTGCGGCTCCCTGGGCGGCCTGACCTCTCAGGTGTCTCAGTACCACACGCAGTCCACCTGTGACAACGCGGTCCTGACCATTCGCCTGGCTCCACCCACCAGTCACCGAATGATGTGCGCTTTTGCTGATCAATTCTGAATGATTCACAAGGACTCAGTCTTCTATCCCTGCGTCTCCTCAGCACCCAGTGCAGCCTCTTCACTCAGAAAATATTTTAAACACTAGGTAGGTGCTCAATAAACATTTGCCCAGCTGGTTGGGTTGACTTTATTTAACATTGCCAAGAGTGCTGGCCTCAGTGACCAAACAGAGAGATTAAGCAGCATCTTTTAGTAGCAACAAAACAGCAAATTCCTAGGAATAAACATAACATGATATTGCAGGATATACATAAGGAAAACATTAAGGTGCTATAAGCAAAGTCAAAAGATAGTCAACCAACCGGGGAAAAAATATCAACAATTATATAATAAACCATGAGCTAATCTCCAAAATATGTAAAGATCTCCTGCAAAACAATACGATAAAGGCTGGCAACCTAGTCAAAACATGGACAAAGAATACAAATAAGCAACTGGCTTCTTAACATATGGAGAGATGCTCAGTCACACTCACAGCAAGAGAGAGGCTGGAAAAAAACTAAGAGAGATTTCACTTTATTATCCATATCGGGAAAGAGCAAAGTGCTGGAGAACCTTCCATATCGGCAAACTCGCATCCAGCTGACAGAAAAGTTAGCACAGCCACATGGTCGGTAAGTGTCACTGTCACTAAGAGACCCTGACCCCATCTGGCCCAGCAACTTACCCCATGTGTATAGTTGCACACAGGTGGATGGTTTCTGTACAGTCATTCACTGCGTCATTACTTATAATGACCTAAAAGCCCATTAATAGGAAATTGTTAAATAAATCATAATGGGCCCATAAAATAAAAAGTTTTTAAACAGAATGAAGACTCAGACTTGGGCTTTAGTCAGCCAAGTGAGAGAAAGTCCCATGCCGGCACGCATCGAAGTGGCCACACGGCCAGGGTGTGAGGCCCGGGGCATCGCAGAGAAGGGAAGCCCCGAGCTCAGCGCTTCTCACACAAAGCAGCTGCAGCGGGAGCGGAGATGCCGAGAAACCAAGGGAGGCCATCAAGACACACAGCAGGTCAGCAAGGGCTTTCACTGCCGTGGGAGGAGGTTTGGGGCTCCTCACACAGCCGGGCACTCGGATCGGCAGGAACCCGGCGAGAAGACTCGCTCTGAGCGGAACGGGTGCCGTCCTGGGGCGCTGGATCAGTGGGTCGTGCAGTGGGGCTCCCTGGCACGGGCCTGCGGCTTGCATGCACGCCCTCAGCTCTGTCTTGATGCGTCCGAGGGGCTCGACACGCACCTGAAAGCCCCACAGGCGTTGCGGGCAGGACCCTCAGGACGAGCCCCCTCCACTCACACCTGCTCCCCACCGGCCACTGCCCTCTGGGCCCCTCAGCACCTGCTGAAGCGGAAGTCAAAAACCCAACTTGCTGAGAATACCTGTGTGGTCAGCCCCCCGCTTCTTTTTTATACACATTCTGTTTTAGAACATTTTTAGTTGACAGAAAAGTCGTGAAGACCGTACAGAGTCCCCTTCTCTCCTGTCTTCCGTGTGTGGCCCGTGCCACAGTTACTGACCCGTGCAAACAAGCGTCACTAGTTGGAGCCCACACTCTATTTGCGTTTCCGCGTCCCCCCGCCGGGCTCCTTGCTCTTTCCAGCCTGCTGGCGTTTCGAACCATGTGACTATATTACCTGTTAATTAAACGATTCAGTTTCTTTTTCAAACGTGTCTCAGTCCCCGTCTGGCCCATGAGTGGACTGGACACAAGACACCCGGGCAGAAACCACCAAGGCCAGGTCAGGCTGGCCAGGTGTGCCCTTCAGAGTCGGGGGCTGCCCTCCGGTGTGGGGGTGGGGGGAGGCGAGCACACGGAGCCCCGAGCCGGTCCAAACCCCGAGGGGCAGAGACCGTGGCTGGCCCGAGTTCTGCCAGTGGATGAGGCAGAGAAGCAGCAGGGGTTTCTTCCCGGCTGCCTGGAGCTCAGGACGGTGGCGGATGACTGACAGTGCTGCCTCCTGACCTCCGGGGCCGAGGCCTGCCACGGCGTGTAGGGCTGCTTTCCAGGAGAAATGCTATCTCGAGTGTGAAATCAGCCATTCCCGGGGCATGAAGTCACTGCTGGGGTTGGGCAAGGAGGGGGCCCCAGGCTCACCCCGAGCCCTGACCTGGAATGATCATTTCCCGGGGAAAGTGCGGCCGCCCTGCAGGTGCCAGGGTGCCCTGGGCAGGAGCGAAGCAGTGGGTGCTCCCTCACCCATGCGCCCTCACCACGCCTTGAACCACCATGGACGACACAGTGCGGGCTCTGGACCCGCACCCTCCCAGGCGGCCAGGAGGGTGCACCTTGACCCCTGCCTCAGCAGCCAAGCACCTGCAGGCCCACATCCACCAGCAGGGGCACCTTTGCCTGACCCTCCCAAAGGGGCGGCAGCGGCGGTGACAGCCCCTCAGCAGCCTGTCCTTGTCTCCAGCCACACCCTTAGAGCAGGGGTCCAGCCCCCAGCCTCAGTTTGAGGGACTAAGTTGGTAGGAGAATTGCCTCCCAAGGAGTCCTGAGGGATGGCCTGGGATCTCCCCAGCACAACAGCCATGGGCTCCAAGCTTCACCCTAGACACCCTGTCCGTGCTTGCCTCAGGGGAGTCTCTGATCCCAAGTCCCTGACCATTGGCTGGTGGAGCTCCGTGCAAGGACCCCCAGGAAGGAAGGGGTGGGTCCGCGTGGCCCTCCCCTGTGGCTGCCCACACCCCCCACGGTGGAGCCATGCAGAGGGGCCCCTGGAGAGCCTGGTCCTAAGGGCTGCACTGCTGTCTAAGCCCTGACTGCCCCCTCCCGCCCGCCACCAGCCCTCTGAAAGGCCTTTTCATCCCCGTGTGGACAACACCAGTGGCCGCATCAAAGAACTTCTATGGAAAGTCATATTTTTCCCCAAACCAGAAAAGTTCAGGCTCAGAGCACAAACATTCAGCTCATTATTTAGAAATAACAAGTCCTCTGGGTCCTGGTATCAGATCAAAGCTCAGAAATTAAATTCTCCAAAAGAGGAGGCGGCCTGGGATCAGCAGATTTGTGTTTGCTTATTTTTTTTCATTCAGCAGCTAAAAAAAGGGAATCGAAATCGGCCTAGCGGTTTGGAAGTCTGGCCGGGGTTTGCGAGCCGAGGAGACAGTGTGCTCCGGAGGCCCCTGGGCGTGGAGGCTGAAAATATTTGGTTGACATGACAATGGAGACAACTTGGCAGCGTCTCAAGAGCAGGTCTGCAGGAGGGCGACGGTCCCACTCCTCCCTCACCGACACACACGTGCAGACACACGCGTGCACACACGTCTACTAGGCCGTCGGCACCCCGTGTGGGCACACACGGAGACACGCGTGTGCGCACGCCACAGAGCAACCACAAGCGAGAGGCATCGGGAGGCACCACTGTGCACCTCACCTGAGGAGCCCGGGCCTGGCACGGTAGGAAAGCGTGTCCCTGCACCCCAGGGAAGGCCCAGGGCACGCGCCCCAGGGTCCAGCCCCAGCGTGAGAGCGCGAGGCCTCCCAGACCAGGCGAGCCATGGACCCTTCTGCCCCTCCACTTCTGGCACTCCCGGGCCCCACCGCCCTGTGGCCCCCACCACACCAGGTGGCACGCCACTGAAGGAAGGTGCTGAGGGCACTGGACCACCCTCACTGAGACCACACGTCGCTGCTCGCTGCCTATCTCCAGGGGTCTCTCTGGCGTGGCCGGGCTGGGGCTCCGAATGGCAGGCCTCCACCGCCTCTCTCCGCAGACCCTCACCCTCACCTGGACTGGCCAGCAGACCGGGCACCTGGGCCAGGCCTAGCCCCGCTCCACAGCCCTGCCCCCTGCCCCCTCCCCTGGCCTCATCCGCGAGCATGTGACGCGGCCCCAGCCCATGAGATGGCAAGAGCCCTGTCTCAGCCTGCAGGAAGCGCACGAGGGCCCGGCGGTTCACTGTGGTCGGGGAGCCAAGTGCACGGTACCATCGCTGAGCACTGAGTCACACCGTCCCTGAAGCCCACACCAGCTCCCACCTTCTGGGCCCAAGAGCCCATACACCCCTTTACTACTTTAGGTAGTTTCAGTTGGGCTTCCTCTGAACTCTAAATCCTGGAGGTGGGAGCCAGCGGTCAGTGCTCCCCATCGGTCGTGAAATGGGCATCTGCCTCCAAAGGCTGACAAGGTGACCTCTGCCTCTTACCCCCCAGGGTGCCCAGCAGCAGTGCCCCCTCAGGCCCTGCACGCCCCCTCAAGCCTAGCATTGCTCTCTGTCCGTCCTCAGTGTCTCCAGGTGCGCCCCCCAATGTCCATCCTGCCATCTGGCCTTCACCAGGCCACCTCCCCTGCCTGATACACCCGATACTCCCCCTCTCTCCTTCCCCTACATGTGATGCACTTGGGGCCCGCCCAAGTAAGAGATCTAAGATCAAAGATCAAAGCCCCACTGTCATATACTCGCCTGTGACATCCGCAGTTTCCAATAATTAGGATGTGGACATCATAGTTTTTTGGGGGGAGGCACATTTTCCAGCCTACCACCTACACAAGGAAGCCTAATTGTGTGTGTACACAAACAGGCACATGACATGCTCATAAGCTCACACATGGAAACAGACATGCTCCCTTCACCTAGGTTCCCTAAAAGCAGACCCTGGGACAAGGATTCGGGTGTGGGTGGTTTGGGAGGAGATCTCAGCAGCAGGAGTGGGAGGGTGTACCTGAGCGCAGGAGCCTTCACCAGAGGACACTTCCCTGGCCCCGGCCCTCCTGCCCCGGGACCCTCTGAGAGACCACGAGGCTGGGGTATTGATCTATTTATCACCCAGTCCCTTTGCTTGTCAGTTGAGGGTCACTCCTGGTACGTTACCATGCTAGCACTTCCAGGGTCCACGGACAGAGCCTGGATGCAAGTACACGGGGGCAGGGGCCTCTGGGGCCAGGCATGTCCAGGACACCCACGTGAGCCTGCGTGCACTGCTGGGCGTGCACTTGAGCCCCTGCGGCATCCCGTGTCGGGAGCTTGTCCCAGAGCAGGCCGCACCCGCACGCCTCAGGGCGGATGCTCATCCCCGTGAGGGGGGCTTGTGGGAGTGGACCTGGGACACATTAGCACAAAACGGGGCTGATAGTCTTGAACTTTCTCCCAGAATTCCCGTCTGTAAGCTTAGCACCAAACACCAAATAGAAGAAATGGGAAACAGCTGGAAATGCTGAAATGTAATGAATTTTTCCTCAAAAAAAAAAAAAAAGATAAAAATAGTATCATAGATAAGTTCGTTTTCTAGGCAATGTTATTTTAGGTAACGTGTATTAATGGCATGAGGATAAGTGCAAATTAAGTACCTGGGTGCCAGAGCTGATGCACGGGGCGCTGGCCGGGCGGCCCGGGGCGCTCTGGGCAGCTGTGCTCTGGGCACAGGCCAGGGAGACCGAGCAGCCTCTGAGCAGCCTGTGGACCGGAGCCAGCCGGAGCCCGTCCTCCCGGAGCCCCTCTGGGCAGAGCCAGGGGCCCAAGCATCACGCTCTCCTGCAGGGGTGCCCAGTGTGCCAATCCATATGGCGGGCATGGGACCCACACCCTCCAAAAGTGCCTGTCTGGGCACCAGCGTCAGTGACGCCAGCCCTCACACCGTGCCCGCTCCAAGAGAACCTCGAGCCCCTTTCACAGATGAGCAAACTGAGGCCCAGGAGGAGTACCGAGTATCCCTAAGCCACGTTGCTGGGGGTGGAGGATATGAGTCTGTCTCACTCACTGCACACCTTCCCATCCCAGTCTTGGGAGGGCAGGGCTCAGAACAGACTCATCTGGAGCCCCGCTGTCTGGGTGGCGAGGGAGATACACGGGCCATCTCTGGAGTGCCTACAGGCTGTCTGACGTCCTAAGGACAAGGGTGTGGGGTGGCCTTCCCCTGGGGTCCTCTGGGCTCTCCTGGCTGGGGCTGGGCACACCTGGGTTCTATGCTGCTTGTCGCCTGTGTGTGGCCCGGGGCAAACCCCCCGCCTCAGTTTCCCCCTACTGCAGAAGAGGCAGGGAGAGCTGGGTAACTGGGAGCCGTGTCCTGTAAGGTGAGTACAAAGTGCTCAGTAATGACCATTATCACTGCTGCCCGCATAAGCTCTAAGCCCCCAGGTGCCTGTCCTGTCATCTTGGTGACCTCCTGAGCCCATGGCTGGCCTCCCCGTTCTATATGTCTTTAGGAGAAACTGAGGCCTCTGGTAGAATCCCCTTCTCAAGGACATTCCCAGACCAAAACTCCTTGACCCTTTGCCTTTTACACCCTGAGCTCCTGAGGACAAAGGTTGCCGTGCTTTGTCCCCGTTTGTCCCAGCACAGGCCCAGCAAACAGGTGTTCAGAGATCGCCGGTCGGCCGCCCAGAGGGCCGGCAGGGGCTTCCTCCTCTCAGCTCCTCACCGGCCCTGTGAGACCCCTCCGCGCCCTGGGCTCCACGATGATGGCGGGGAAGCAGGGTCCGCCCCGGGAGCCGTGAGAACACCAGTGACTCCCACCCGCAGAGCCACACCGGGCATGTCCTCGGGCCCAGGGTCCTCGTGCGGCCCCCAGGCTCTGGAAGCAGTTGTGTCTGCACTCACTCACTCTGGGACATCCCGCCTTCTTTGACCATCACACGTTTGTTTCCAGAAACCTCTTGCCACCCGACCGAAGCTGTGTCCGGCAGGGGCAGGCGCCATAAACCACGTCCTCCACGCCCGGGGTCCCTGTGCACCCTGGCCCCCGCCTGCCCCTCCTCGACCAGTGGGGACAGCAGGCCTGGCAGGGGTGCGAGCCTGTCCCTGGCCCCAGCTGTGGAGCAGCTGAGCTCACTGGGAACCAGGCTGTGGTCTGAATGCGGCCCTTGTGTCCGGGCCCTCGTCAATAGCCTCCATAACCGCCCAGCGTCCTATTGACTCAAGATAAGTTCCGGGAGGCCCAGAGCGGCTCTGTCTGGCCCTGTGTCCACCGGCCAAGGCCGGGCCGGGCCAGCTGGGCTTGGCAGGTCCTGCGGGCCAGGACCCAGCTCAGCGCACACCCTGCCCAGCCTCCGGCTTTACCCTTATCCTTGGGGCCCTCCCCCAGAGCCCTGTGGGCAATCACACCTATCAGCTTGACTTGGCAGTGCCAGTGTGTAAAGACCGCCCCATGTCCTCACAGCTCCGTCCAGAAACAGGTGCTGGAGGTGACATCATCGCTCCTAGCAGGGATCACTTAGGTCTCCCGACTTCTATCAATATTTACGTTTCCAGTTCCACAGAGGATCTAATCGGACTTCCGATGACACCTGCCTTGTTTCTGGCCCACTGGGCTCCGGGCTGGGGGCTGGGGGTGGTTTAAGAGTTTGTCCTCGTCGGGGCCTGTTCAGCTGACAGGCAGGGCCTCTGGGCCACCGGGTGAGGTGACAGAGCTGGGTTAGGGGACGAGGCCCAGGAGCCGGAATGGATAGGGCTGACTCCAGGCCCCAGACCTCAGTGGGAAGAGGGGTTGGAACAAAGGCCACTTTGCAGTCCAGCCTCCAGGGAGCGAGTACAGTACCAGTCAGGCCCACAGCCTGGAGCTCTGCTGGGGAGGGGCCTGGGCCCACCAGGGCCGGGGCTGTGCTATGGGGATACGACAGGCCTTCGTCCTGCCTGCCCACCCACCACCACTTTTGACCCCTATGTTTGCAGGCTTACCTGCTCTGCTTTAGGCCCCTGCGCCCTTAAAACAGGGCTGCTGAACCCAGCAGGGCGGACACCGGCAGAGCGGCCCCGACAGACCCTCATCTCCTCTGGAACTTTGGTTCTGGGGAGAAGCAAGTCCTCCCTATGTCCTGTGACCCCCTCAGCCTGCCCCAGAGGCCCCCCAACCTCGGAGAGACTTCCCAGCAGCGTCTGGGGTTTTATTGACACGCCAGAGCAGGAGATAAACCCCACCTAATGTCAGAACAAATACGAGGCTGAAACCCGAGAGGCCTGGGAGAGATAAGGCAGGCATCCGCCTGGGGCTGTGAGGTGAGCAGGGGAGGGGAGAGGCTATGCCCCCAGCCACCCCCACCCCCACCCACAAGAAGCAGGGAGCCATTCCTGGTGGGCCCAGGGACCCAGACAGACTCCATCCCTGCCCTCCTGACAATCCAGTCTGGAGAGGGACACACTTACCAGGAGACCACAGAGCTGGGGGACAGTGACAGAGGGCGCTGGACCCTCACCGGTTGGTGGCAGAGCTCCGGGTCTCTCACGGGCGAGGAGGAAATGGAGACAGTTTCCATCTTCAGGAAACTGAATGTCAGAATGGACCCCACCTCCCACACCCCTGTGCCGCCTCATCATTATCTTGGGGTTGGTGTGGAGAGGGGAGGAAGACGCTGCCCCCACCCTGCCCCTGGGGTGAAGCTGATGGAACTGGGCCTGCCAAAGGTGGTCTTTCAGAATTCCAGGAGGTGACCCCCGGCAGAGAGCCCCCACCTGAGCCCGAGGCCCCACAGCAGGTGCAAGGCAGAGCTGGATGAAGCCCGCCAGCCGCCATGGGCAGACCTGGGGTCCAGTGCCCCCCATCTCCAGGCTGGGCCCAAAGAAGCCCGGCAGTCAGAGAGGGGCAAGCTTGGGTCCTTCCCCTGGAGAGCAGGGGGAAGAGCCTGAGGTTGCCCAGTGGAGAGGTGAGGGGATGGAGGGGCAGGGGGGGAGAGACCGACAGGTGACCTCTGCAGGAACTTCTCAGAAACTTGAAGGCAGGTGGCCTCCTCGACAGGCTGGGAGTCTGCAACCCAGAGGCCCTGAGGGGAGGGATGGAAAGCCCTGGGGGCGGCCAACAGGAGGCCTGGGCCAGAATGACCCCGCTGGGCTCCCATCATTTCTCTACTTTATGTCAGTTGCATTACATTATTATAATATAAAAAGATGATTCTATTTTATGCCAACAAAGTGGTCATTTTAGATGAAATGGATAAATTCCTAGGGGAAAATGGCTTACCACGCTGGCAGGGAGAAAGGTTAGGGAACAGTGATAAGGATTTGGACTCCCACTCAATCCCAAACAAGGACTGAAGCAGAGAGCAGGTCCCTCGGACCCCAGAGGCCTGGCTTTTCCCCTAAAGGAGAGACACATTCCAGTGACAGCGGGCGAGTTTAGCCGGCCCTGGACAGGGCGTGTGTGCGTGCGTGCACGTGTTTGTGTGTGTGAGCACGTGCGCACACGCACGTGTGTGAGTGTGCGTGTGTGGCGCGCACGTGTATGAGTGTGCGAGCATGTTGCGCACACGCGTGTTTGTGAGTGTGTTGCGTGCGTGCGTACGCACGTGTACGAGTGTGTGAGCGTGTGTGCACGTGTGTGAGTGTGCGAGCGGGTGTGCACGCGCATGTGTGAGTGTGCAAGCACGAATGGGCATGTGTGCACACAGGCGTGTTTGTGTGTGGGCGTGTTGCGTGTGTGCGCATGCACGTGTATGAGTGTGTGAGCAGGTGTGCACGCGCACATGTATGAATGTGCAAGCATATGTGTGCGCACGCACGTGTATGAGTGTGTCGTGCGTGCCTCTGTGGGTGCACGCACATGTGTGTGCGTGCACACACAGAGTGAAGATGAGCAGGCCCCAGTGACATTTGAATATAAACAAGGTTGCCATAATCTCACCTTCATTGATTAATGCCCAAACAAAAAGTATTTTCAAGAGCAAACTATTAACCCAATATACTTAATCCCGGCTCAATTGTCTAAGCTCAAAGTCAATTTTCATTTCCCTGGAATTATATTCATAGCAATCATTTCAGTTTCAAGCAAAATTATGATTTCTTCATTGCTATTTATTCCTATCTGGTTTTGTGATTATAGATTCTCATACGGGTCTTTGAGGGCAGGAGACCCATGTAAATCTCAATGGAGGACAAGCCACTATGTCTCCCCTTCTCGCCCACTTCCCCACCTTTGCAGACACAGCGTCCACTTTTTCTTGGTCGAAGTTTGCACAATTCTCTCAACTTAGAGTCCGTAGCAAAATTTACTATGGACAGTTTAGTTCGATGATTTCTACCATTTTTAATTTTTTAAAAATTACACAAAAAGTGATTGTTTCTGGCTTTTTTTTACTCATTGTCTGGTCTCGTTTTTGTTTTTTCAGCTTAGCCAGGAGAAAGTTGTGAGCAGAGTTGCGTGAGTGAGGACAGGGGGGAGTAGGGGAGAGGGGATGGGGCACAGATGGTCCCGAGGGGAAGCCGATACAGTGGGCCCTGAGCCAACCATGGGTCAGCACGTTTTCTGTGTCAAATGCCAGTGTCACCGTGGGTTGCCATGCTGTCTGGAGAAAACCTCATGGAAACAGAGGGTTTGGGGTGCAGAACCCAGACACCAGGGTGAGTCACATGGATGCTTATCCCCACTACCCTGTGCCCAGAGCGCCACAGAGACTCATAGAGGTGTGGCTGGTGAGACCACCTGCCCAGATCCTGAGGGGTTCAGGCCCCCTCAACCTTTGCCCTGTGTTGCCCGGAGCACATCTCTTGCCTGCTCTGCGCCCAGGCTCCTCCCCGAATCGAGGCAATGAGCCTTCTGGGGCATCAGATGCAGAAGTGTCTGGAAACGGCAAACCCAAGTTTTCACTGTTGTGCCCCTCACGGTGCTCACAGCACCTGGCAAGCCCACTGTGGAACTGAGCTAAGGAAAGAGCTTTAACAGAAGGCCTTCAGGGGCTTCTCCCCGAGACTGTCAGTCCAGACGTCTTGTCCCACCTCCTCCCTGAACCTGGCCAGGTAGGGGGGCTGCTGATTCCTCCTGGGCTCCTCAGGATGACCTGGGGACCCCACATAGGGGGCCAGCGCTGACCTCATGTCCACCACCCCTGAGAGCTCCGGTCAGGGCCTGGGCAAGCCCCATGTATGGAGACCCTCTACCCGTGGCGCCTGGGCGTGGGTTTGGGAGAAGCACTGTTGGTTCTCTGTGCTCGTGTTTTCACTTAACCCGAATTAATTACAAGAGGGAAGGCTGGTGTCTTCTCAATCTCTCTCCCCTCATGTGCTTGCAAACGGCTCAGTGGCCTATGGCCAGATACCTCAGTGGTCCGTGGAAGGAGGCCAAGTGGCGGGGAGCTGGGTCCACGCCTGGAGCCCTCCCGCTCCCGGAGGGTGGGCTCCCGTTGCTTATCTCTGCTGTACCAGCTTGAAAGCCCTTTCCCCCGTGCAGCAACTCAGGTTGTAAACCAAACCAATCAGCAAAGGGTCAAAGAACCAGGGTCCCCGCTATGTGGGGTAGGGGGGTGCCTTCTAAAGCCCCGGGCTGCGGACTTGGCCGTGAGCTGGTCTGGCCACCGCTCTGCAGACCTTGGCTTGGTGATGTCCCTGAGATGCAGGGAGCCGGAAGCACAGTGGGTTGGAGGGGCTTGGAGCGCAGCCCCGGGGCAGAAGGGTCCCTGGGTCCGGAGCACTCCCATTTGAGGCCACACAGGAAGACTCCAAAAAGTAGAAAGAGGGTCAGGGCCAGGGTCTCCAGGACTGGAGGAAAGTAGGGAAGGAAGTAGCTCAGGGAGGGTCATTCCTCTGCCCTCTGCGCTGCCTGACCTTTGCCCCCTGCTCTCTTGTTCTCTGTGCTGCTGCTGGTCATGAGCCCTGTTTCCAAGGCATCTGGGAGATTCTGAATGGCACAAAGGCAAACAGGGACGGAGGAAGGAGCCAGGGGCGTCTGGCTGATGGTCCAGATGCTCGTGATTCAGGACTGCAGGCACAACGCCCACCGGGAAAGCCCTCAGGACAAGCACCAGACACTGACAAGCTCCCGGACATTCCTCCCAGGCTGATGCGAGTTGCCAGGAAACAGATGCCAGGAGGGAGTGTAATGCGCATTCAGTCGCCACAGGATATACCTCTCTGATGTGCCCGAGGCTGGCACAGTGCCCCAGGCTCACTAGACCCCTGCGGGCCCAGAGAGGGGTGACCGGGGGCATGCAGGGCAGCCTAGGCGCTGGGGATGGAGGCCTGCGGGTGGGTCTCTGCCCCTTCACTTGAGCAGGGTGGCCTTGGGCAAGTTCCACATCACCGTCCCTGGACAGTGGAGGACATGGTACCCATGTCAGTGACTCACAGGAGATGACCCGGGTGAGATCACTGGTGCTAAGGCTTGCACACAGTAGGTGCTTAATAAATGGGGGTCCTGATTAGGGCTCCTGTCTTTAGAAAGCATGACTACATATTGCCCCTGTGCCTCTGGGTGTGCAGTCAAGTCTGGCCGAGCCAAGTCTTGAGCCCCCCACTTGTGTCTGGAGAAGAGCAAGCTCTGAGGTCGGTAAGATGCTTTAGAAAGGGAGGCACTGCTCCACCTGGCACAGCCACTGCCTGCTACCCCCTCAGGCTTGTCCCGCCCCCTTGGGCACCGGCCGTTCTGATTCCTTCTGTGAAGCTCTGCCCTGGGCCCAAGGCAGAGCCATGTGGGTCTCAGAGCCTTCACGGTTCCTGCAGCTTCTTCTGTCATTCAGGTCCTCTCCATGCTGGGTGTCAGGCCTGGACCAGGGTCTTCATCACCTTCACCTTCTTCACCATTGTCACCACCATCACCATCATCACTACTTCTCTCTCTTTCTACCTTTTCCTGAGACACTGATAAATTCCTCATCCTTTTTTAGCTTAAAAGTTCACTTTGGGGGCGTCTGGGTGGCTCAGTTGTTGGGCGTCTGCCTTCGGCTCAGGTCATGGTCCCAGGGTCCTGGGATCGAGCCCCGCATTGGGCTCCCTGCTCGGCGGGAAGCCTGCTTCTCCCTCTCCCACTCCCCCTGCTTGTGTTCCCTCTCTCGCTATGTCTCTCTCTGTCAAATAAATAAATAAAATCTTAAAAAAAAAAAAGCTCACTTCGGTCAACCGCAAATGTAATTGGGTGGGGCTCAGGGAAGTTGCTATCCTCAGTCAGTATTGGCTTAGACAGACCTCAGATCCCCGGCTATACCCACATGTGAACTATCCAAGGAGCCTCACACCCTAAATCTCATTTAAACCTCACGGTAGCTTTGGTGGGTGGGCATGGTTTTAGTATTCCATTTTATGATGAAGAAACCGAGGTTCAGAAAGTTAGTGTCCAAGGTCACACTGGCACCCAGTGGTAGAACCAGGACCTGAGCTCAAGTCTTCCTAATCCCAAAATGCTTGCAAATCTGTTTTTGCGCAGGGAGTGACCCCTAATACCCTGGTTCCCTGTTCCTCTCACAATGCCCTTGGCCCCCTGCTCAGAGCACGGCAGCCATCCTCACAGCCAAGGGTAACAGAAGGGAGCAAGCTTTCTGGCTTACTGCTGGGTGCCTGACCCCTACCAACCACTCTGGAGACGTGGCAGACCAGTGTGAGCTCCGCGTGGTTCAGGGAGCTGAGGGGCAGTGATGGCTTCTTTCTCTCTCCTCTAGGGAGGCCTTCCTCTTGGGGTCCTGAGCCAGGCCTGACCCAGGCAGCTCTGCTGGGGAGGGGGGAGGGGGGAGGGGGGACGTGTGACTAGGGAGGGTGTGTTCTGGGGCAGGCAGCTGCCGCTCTGTGGCTGAGGACTCCGGACAGCAGATGCTTGGTCACCAGCCACGAGGCGAGCAAGCAAGCTGGGCGTGATGGGGGTCACTGATGCAGCCTGCTCCCAGAGCCCCAGCTCCCCGGCACTTCTGGCCTGTCCTGAACCTTGGCCAGATGGCTTAGGCAGCCAGGTGTAGCCTTCGGTAAGGCCTGGAGGCTTGCCCACAGGGACGGTGGCTGGCGTGGGCCAGCAGCTGGGAGCACCGAGCCCCTTCCAGATAGGCGGTCGGTGTTTGTCTTCAACCCCAGAGGGCTGAGGGAAGACAGGTGCACAGGTGCCTAAAGAGGCTGGCAGGGGTCCCCTTTGTTCTGTTGCACCTCCTGAGGGAGAGGGAAGAGCCCTGTGGGCCTGGCAAGGACCTGCAAATTTGGGGGAAACCAAACTGTCTAACTGGCAGGTGGAGGACATTCTCCCAAATCCGGTTCCATCCCTTTCCAACTCCTGATGCCCCTGGCTTGGCTGTGAGTTCAAGTCAGATGCTATTGACACCCCTGCCTGGACCCCACCATCACTCCCTGCCCCTGCGCTGGACGCTGGTGGTCTCCGCCAGCCCATCTCATGCCCACAATCTCCGGCCCACCCACCCCGCCCCCGGGATGTCCCTCCTCAGAAAGTGCCCACAACCCAGCCCTGCTCCAGCCAGAGCTGTTCTCTAGACACAGCCCCTCCTGCGCTTTCCAAGGAGGGGACGTCGCTCGATTCCCCTCCAGGCCAGTTTACCTGCTTCTGGGAATGAAAATGCCTTATGAACAAAGGCCTTCCTGTGGGTCTGGAGCAGTGAACAAAAGAAAACTTCGCGAAGATGGTTTTGGCATGATGCACTGGTAACTCCCTTTCTCCCTCTTCATAAAAACCTTCTGCAAAAATTTTTGCCAATTTTTATGATAGCCAGACCCCGGGGGGCTCCAGTGATCCCAGCCACCTGGCACTCAGCCCTGCATGAGGCCGCTCCCGCAGTGAACGTGGGGAGGTGAGAGCATGTGACACCCACGGCGGATCTGTTGGTGTCTGTGGAAGCAGCCCCTCTGAGAGGAACCGACATCCCAGCCGCATGACGGAGCCACGTGGCAAGTGGGCCCTCCAGCCCTGGCCAAGCCTCGAGAGCCCCCTGGAGCCAGACGGCCCAGCTCTCAAATTCCTCATCCACAGAGGCCACAAGACAGGGATGTGGTCACCGTCCTTATAAGCCACCAAGTTTTGGGACGACTTGTTACATGGCAACACATGATCGATATGCTTTCCAACATTTCTGGAGCTTGTATTGTGGACCCTTGTCGGGGGCGGGTGCAGGGGGAGTCGGGGGGGCCTCAAGGACCAAGCAGGACCCCCGGCCCGAGAGGCCCTTCCTGTCTCTCAGGCTGTGTAACCAACACCAGAGACCCTCAAGTCGCTGGCAGCCAGAACTCCCAAAATAAGGTCCTATGGGCTGTTTCTGGTGAGGCCTCTCTTCCCGGCTCGAAGACCGCCCCCTCCCCGCTGTGGGCTACACGGCCCTTGCCAGGGGCGTGTGAGTGGAGAGAGAGCTCTCCCCGTCTTCTTATGAGGACACAGTCCTATCGCATCAGGGACTCACCCATATGACCCCATTTAACTGTAATTACCTCCTAAAAGCCCCATCTCCATAGTGCTGCAGTCTATGAACTGGGGGCACATAATTCTGTCCACAGCAGGCCCTGAGAGGAGATGGGGCCCCTTCCTTCTGAACCCTGCCCTTTGGGAGCCCTCTACCCTCCAGAGGCAGGTCAGGTCCAGCCCAGCGCTGGGCCCTGTGTTCTTCAAGGTTTCTGTTCCCAAGGGGCCTTCCTGAGCCACCTCTCATGGTAAACCTGTGTTTGGAAAAGCCTTCTGAAGGGGGACCTCGGGCACTGAACTCCAACCGCATCCCAAGGAACCCATGGGGCCCCAAGTTGCCCGTCTTCCATCGTAGGCCATTTGTCCTGTGGGGAGGGACAGGGTGAATAGCAGACGCTCTTGTCAGAGGGGCTCAGCCCTGCAAGGGGCTCAGGGACAGAGTCTGGCCTTCTCCGTATACAGATGGGGAAACTGAGGCCTGGAGGACAGTACTGTGGGATCTGCCCGAAGTTGCCCAGTGGCCCTGCCCCAGACCAGCGCGCCTCCAAAAGGCTGTTGGCTCAAAGACACCTGGAAGCTATTTTTTCTCCTAAAGCTAAAGACTTTGCCTTCATGGATGAAACGTCAAAAAAGCATGGCGCAGGCTGCCCCCGCCCCCGTTGTCCCCGCCAGCCAGCCACGAATGGGGTCCCTAGCCTGGGTCCCTGACCAGAGAGCGCCCAGCAGGCACAGAGTGGCCAGTGGAACCCCAGGCCCTGGAGCAGCCAGTCGGCTCTGGGGCTCAGCCCAAAGCCCAGGTGTTTTCTCTGGCACATTTGGGGCCAGTGGGGGTGCTCCCCCTCCTTGGAGGCTCCGGGAAGGTGTGGGCACGGCGGGGTGGCCAGGCCACTCCCTGGAGGGTTTGCTTACTCCACAGGGCCCCGCTGGGCACCCCCAGCTCCTCTGGCTACTATTTACTCAGACCCTGACCCCTCGCAAACGGGATCGGAGGACGGCTGGCCTGTGTACGCACAGCCAAAGTCAATGGAAAACCCTCTCAAGGGAGGAAGGGAGGGGTGCGGGGCGTTCGACCTGCAGAGAGAGGGCCGCGGGCTGCACGCTCTGAGCCAAGCGCTGGTGGAGGAAGCAGGTGCGCCCGCCTAGGCGGGCCCCGGTGGGGGACGAGGAGGTGGCAGCCTGATCCCAGCCCCCAGGAGAAGCCATTCTGTTCTCTCTTGAGGTTTAATTCCCTCTCCTCTCGCTTCCTGCCCTGGATCGCGTGAGGGTCACTGCCTCGCTCTCCTCCGTACTTCTATCAGGTATCAGCCTAACAAACGAGGTCACGCTTTCCGCAGCGTGGGGCCAGCCCCTCCCTCCGCTGAGAGAAGCCTTCCTGCTGGTGTTGGTGGCCGTGCTGGCTAAATTCACACACGTCCTTCCCGCCGCTGGGAGTGCACCTCTGGGCTGTGTCCAGGTTTTTTTGCTCTGTAAATAACACTGCCTTGAACGTTCCCACAAAGCCCCCGAGTCCACAGCACAAGACTTTCCCCAAGACAGACAGCTGAGTGGGGTGCAGGCTCAGCCTCCCCAAATGCTGCCGCCAAGTGTCCCAACCAGGTGGCGGAGGGGTCCCATGGCCTCGCCAGCCCTTGGTATGGTCAGACTTTTCAAACTTTTGCCATCCTGCTGGGTGAGTAATAGTCTCTCATTGTGACTCGAACTTGCTTTTCCTGATTACTAATGAGGTTTGATCCTATCTGGGCTTCCTCTTTGGTGAAGTCACTGGCCCATTTTTACGCTTAGGTGCTTTGTCCCATTGATGCCTTTTAAAGTTTGTTTTTTATATTCTAGACCTTCCTTTTTTGGTTGTACGTATGGCAGATCTCCTACGTTGTGGTTTGTCTCTTCTCTCCTTTTATGGTGCCTTTTTATGAAATGGAATTTCTTAATCTTAATTAGACTGTATCGATCTCTGCCCGTATGACCATTACTTTGTAAATTGTTTAAGAAGTCCATACACCACCCAAAGTTAAGAAGAAGGCCCCCATGTTCTATTGTAAAACCACTATAGTTTTGTTTTCCATTTACCATTTAATCTACCCGGGTGTGTGTGTGTGTGTGCGTGTGCGTGTGTGTGTGTCACAGACGCATGAACCAGAAGCACACTCTCCACTTCTTGTGTGTGGGAACCCAGGAGTCCCAGAACCATTTACTGAAAAACCCACCTTCTCCACTGGGCTTCCTCCTTCATGTTAAGAAATCTGTCTGCTCGGAGACCTGGCTGACCCCGTAGCTACTCCCGCTTTCTTCTGATTGGTGTTAGCATGGTGTGCTTTCGTCCATTCCTTTACTTTTCATCTATATGTGTCTCTAGGTTTAAAGTGGGTTCCGTGTAGACAGGTGGTCTAGGTTTTTGATCCCCTCCGACCATCTGTCTTCCACGGGAGCGTGCGGACCACCGATGTTCCAAGTGGAGACTCCTGCAGTTGGGTTCATATCAATTCTATTTGTCACCCTTGTTCTGTGTTCCTGTTATGGTCTTCCCCTCCTTTTCTGAGCTTTGTGGTTTTAATTGGGCATTTTACATGGTTTCATTTTATATCTTCTCTTAGCATATTGCTTATACTTCTTTTTTTTACTTTTTTGTTACCCTAGGGTTTGCAGTATGCATTCACAGCGAATCCAAGTGAACCGTCAAAGAGCACTGCTCCGCCCCATGGGTCCGTGTGTGGGCCTCCTAGCAACACAACCCTGATTCCTTCCTTTGTTCCTGTCATTCACCCCACTTCCATGGGAACACAGACATTTGTCCAATTTCATAATTGAACAAACTGATAACAGGCTAGGTCAATTAAGAATAAGAAAAAAGAAGTTTTATTAGAAATCACACAAGTGAATTACTTTGCCAGTCTGATTTTTCTCTACCAAATCTCCTCCCTTTTGTCATTAATTCAAATACTCAGTCGTCACCTGTATTTATTTTTCTCTGTATTTTCATAAATATAATGAAAAGGCGAGTGTTTCTAACATAGTGCTTGGGTTCTCACTGCTCTAGCTGCTGAGACTTCTCGAGCATCTCAACAATGTTTAGTCAATCGCCTCGACAAAAATCTTACACATCTTTTGCTTTTTCTTTCTTTCCATGCCCTTATAAATGATGTATTTCTGAATTCACTTTGTTGCTGGCACACAGAGAGGCAGCTGGGTTTATGTATTAATTTTGTGTCCAGCAAACTCCCCAGGCCTCTTGCTGATTTTGATGACTTTTCTGAACGCTCTTCAGCTCCTCCCACACACACACCCTCTGAAGATACTGAAAACTTCACTCCTTCCTTTAGATCCTTATACCTTTTATTGATTTTTCGCACCTCCTGGCTTTGGCTGGGACCCCCAGAGCGATGCTGAGTGAAGGCCCTCCTTGTCCTCGCGAGGGTTAGGACACCACTGATCGGGTTCAGGACTGGCCTCTATTCCCAGGCGAGGCATCTTTTTCAAGAATGGAGATTAAATTTTATCAAAAATCTCTCCTCGTCTACTGACAGGACCTAAGATATTCCCCTCAAATTTGTTGAGATGGAGGAGTATATTGGTTGCTTTTTAAATACGGAGCCACTATTTTATTTCTGGGATAAACACAGTGTGGTCATCTCGTGCTCTCCCTTTTCTGCAATGAGGGCTTCGGGCATACGTTTCAGGGGTCACTTCCCTTCTTGTTCTACAGTTGTGTTCTCAAGGGTCTATGTGCTTCCTCGAGTGAGTCGGAGAGGACTCTTTCTCTGCCGTGCCCTGGAAGAATTAAGAGTGGACTCATTGTTTCTTGAACATATTGGGTAAAAATCACCCTTGAAGGCATTTGAACCTGGAATTTTCTTAATAAGAATATTTTTAATTTCAAATGTATAAAAGTAATATATGAAGACTCTAATACATTGCTGGTAAGAGTGCAACTTGATGTAATCACTTTGGACAACAATTCAACAATTTCTACTAAAGCTGAACACCCACATTCCTAAAGGCCCGGCAGGTGCCCCGCAGCTGTGCGCCCCAGGAACTGGGCACCTGCATCTACTGAGACGTGTGTGTGACTCTTGCATCTGTGTAATCTGTAATAGCCGAGCTGGACACCACCCAAATGTCCACGCGCAGGGGAGCAGGCCGCCGGGCTGTGATTTATCCGTTCGGTGGACTAGTACATACCAGTAAAGAAGACCGAAGTACAAATTCACACATGAGTGTCACAGGCATCGTGTTGAGTGAAGGAAGCCAGGCCCTGAGGAGCACACGCCATGTGATTTCACTTACGTGCAGCTTCAGAACAAGCAAAACCCACTGAGAGAGATGGAGGCCATGGGGCCAGGCCCATCGTGCAGCCAGGAGGCGCTGCTTTGTCCATTTTCCACACCCTAGGGCCAGCCTGGAAGCCAGAGTCCTGGTCACTCAGAAACAGGTGTTGGCCGGGGAGATGGGGATCCGGAACCTTGCTGTGCCCTGTGCAATTGGACAATCTGTACACTAAAATTAGTGTGCTTTACAATGTTCATTGTGTGTGTCATATGCCAGTAAAAAGGACACAAATAAACATGATACAATTATATTGTTCAATGTGAGCAACAGAGAAGAAAAATCGCTCATTGAGCACAGTCGACACAAAGCTGCTCTGTCGAGATTCTCGTCCTTCGGGTGTTGGCGTGCGGAACGTGAGTCCATCACCCACAGCTGTCTCTCAGCTGAGAGATCATGGGCACAACTTCTGATTCAACAACATCAGCTGACACGTACGAGTCATTCAGGGGCTTTTTGATGACGTGTCGGCCCTGCACCCCAAAACCCGATGTGGAAGACTTCACCCCACCTCCTCCATCACCGTTCCAGGAGCCATATACCCGTTTTATAGTTCGGGCAACCTAGCGGGATGGTTATTAGGCACTTGGTGGGCCTCGGGGGGAAAAGATGCTTTGCAGATCATCTCATTGACCAGGCAGGGAAACTGAGGCCCAGTGGGGAAAGGGCCCACCTGTGGCATGGAGTAGGGGCCACCAGTCCCTGTTTGCTATGGAGGGAAGGTCACAGGTGAGTGCTGATGCCATGGGGAGAGGCCACCTGTCCCGTGGCCCCAGGGCTCAGAGTGGGATCTCTCCGGCTTGGCTCAAAGCCCACCAAGCCAGCATGAGAGTGGGGACCCCTGGACCCCTGGGCAAGCTGAATTGGAACCCCTGGCAGCTAGGAATTGCCCCTAGGGTCCTGCAGGGCATTCCGTGGGCACCGAGTTTGAGAACGTGTCCGCAGCGGTCCCGTTTCTCCGTGGGCCTACTGGACCTTCGTCCGGTCCGCCGCTGGCCTCCTGGGGCAGTGTCCCTCCGGGGCAGTGACCCTCCGGCAGCTGGCACTCTGGACGTCACCAAGAGCTGAAGAAAAGGACAGATTCCTATGTCAGCCTCGGGCGTTTGGTGACCCACGAGGTCGTCACACCGACAGCATCTCCTCGGTGTCCCTCGGTGTCCCAAACCTGTGGCCCCAGTGCAGAAATTCTCCCCAAACTGCATTTAGGTCCTGGATCAACTGGTCCTGAACTCCACACAGTAGCTAAGTGACTGGTTGTGTTTTTCCGAATCCACGGGCGCCGCTCCCCCTACAAAAACCCTAAACCTAGACTCATGCTCCCCAGGGAGGACCCCAGCCAAGGTTCCCCCAAATCCCCTGCCCACACATTTTAGCGACAGCCGGTTCTCCTCCAGACGCTCATGTCTGCTGGTCAGAACCCTGTTATTGTCCCAAACCTGTCGAGTCTGAAGGGAGGACTCGCGTGGGAAAGGGGCCTGGGAGCAGGCGGCTTCAGGGGGAGCGAGGACGGCAGGACATTCCTGGACAAGAGGGGACACAGGCTGCAGCCGCGAGTAAGCTCCTCTTGCCGAGTCCTGGATGTGGCTTGGGGCACATGCCTGGTCTTGCGGGGACAGGCGGCCCCTCCTGGTGCTGACAGCCCAGGCCCTGGGGTGGCCTCCCCAGGCTGCAGGTGGCCTATCAGAGGTGGGAGATCACCTCGGGGCCGGGAGATTGATCGCATTCCTGGGGACCCGGCCCGCGTCCGTGAGCCGGGTCCCCAGAGCAGAACCTCTGCAGCCCAGTTAGCAGCGGCCTGGGCCCTGCAGGCTGGTGACGAGGTGAGCCCAGCACCCGGCCTCGCTTGGGCCAGAGGAGATAAGACACCTACACAAACAAGGACACAAAGACAGCTCTCACGGCCGCACCAGCTGCACGCCAAGCCCTCGGCGGGCACTTTATGGCGCATTATCTCCTCGGTGCCCCACAACAGCCCTGCCAGGTGGGAATGTTGCTCCCATTAAACAGATAAGGACACAGGGTTCCGAGAGGCGAGGGGGTGGCCAAGGTCACCCAGGTTATAAAGCGGCTGGGCCTGGATACGGCCCAGGCCCACCTGGACACTGAGCCCACCCCCCTTTAATGGAATGTCCTAAATAGACGCTTTGTTTTCGAGAAGACGTTTCGAAAAGCAACGTTGGTTCCGGGGAAGGAGCAGGGGCAGGACCCAAGCGGTAGTGTCTCCCCTCCTCACACACACTCACACACACACAGGGGACAAGACGGGCCCCCCTCACACACACTCACACACACACTCACACAGTTGGGGACGTGGGGCTGGCTGGGGCTGCCCCAGGAGAAGGTGAAAATGGCTGGAGGTGGCATGAAGGACCCACAAGGGGCCCGGGGTGATGGCACCAGGTGTCTGAAGCCATGAGGGTGACGAGGGTCACAAGAGAGTGGGTGGGGTGAGCCTGTGTGAGCACCCCCGCTCTGCACCCCCGTGACTCCCCCCTGACCCAGCAGGATTTGGGAGGTTTGTTCAGAGCCCCCAGGTCTGGGATGCCAGGCATAGTTGAGAGCAAGGAAGCCTCAGGACAGAAGGGGAATTCTGAGAGTGGGTGAGTAAGGAGGGTGGGCAGGAGCCAGGGGGAGGGGGGTCTTCCGGGAAACCGACCACCCGGAAGGACCAGGCCTCAGGGCTTCCTGCTAAAATGACCTGGCTGATCACCCCACCGAGGCACGCCCCTCTGCAGTCAGCAGGCTGGAGCAGACACGGAGAGAAGCCGCCTGCAGGGCAGGGGTGGGGGGGACGCATATCCAGTGAGAGGGCGGTGCAGGATTCCCCATACCTGGGGCGACGGTGTTGCAGCCGTGACATAGCGCTGGGCTCTTGGAAAGGCATGCAGAGAACAAAGACCTGCTCTTGCAAATAAAAAAATTCAATAGCAAAACAGATCTG
Organism: Eumetopias jubatus; assembly: GCF_037043125.1. Lineage (NCBI taxonomy): Eukaryota > Metazoa > Chordata > Mammalia > Carnivora > Otariidae > Eumetopias > Eumetopias jubatus. The sequence goes on along the minus strand of NW_028274818.1, from coordinate 111,122,586 downwards.
GTTAACAAAGTCGAAGAGATCTTCTAGAAATAGAACCAAAGGGCAAAGGGATACAAAATTAGAGAAAAAAAAGAGTTTTTAAACTGTGGGTGACGAGGTTGGAGGCCCAGTATCCAAATAGGACTTCAGCAAAGGCAATAGAGGGGACAGGGGGAAGGGAATCACTCCAGAAATGATTCCAGAGAACTCCCAGACCTTCGGGGCACGACCAGGGACGGGGGATGCGCAGGGCCGCAACCACCGCTGGGGCTCGCGGTTCCCGAGCCAGGCCCCGTCGCGGGAGGGCTAAGTGGTTTCCAGCTTTTCAACAATATGCGAAGCTACAAGAGGGATGAGGTGTCCAGAATTTTGAAGGAAATTATTTCCACCTGGAATCCAGTCGCCAGCCCCAATATCGCACGCCGAGGGAAGAAGACCCGTATCCGGTGGGCACCCTTTCAGTGGTGTTGTGCGCTGACGTTCTCACACACTCAGCAACACGTGTGCTTTTCGCAAATGAGCTGACATCATAAGGGCACAGTTGTGCAACCTTTTTTTTAAATTCAAGAGTGTGTCATTGACAACATCCTTTGTCAATATATCAGTGGTGTTCCTTCTTTTTATCAGCTGCGTAGTATCCCTTCTGTGGATTACTGGGACTTATTTAGCCACGCCCTGTTGATGGGCTTTTAATCTGTGTCAGTATTTGTCCCTTTTGCCACAGCACTTATAAGGGCTGGCCCAGGAACATCAACCCATCAACCTCTGGGCAAGATGGATGCCCACACAATCACAGATGCCATGAGGACGGACAGACACGGCCCCCCAGCCCCAGGGCGCTGGGACGAGTCCACTTATCGGCATCCTTGCCCGAGTGCCAGGAGCAACGTGGATTTGGCGAGGCGGTGGGTGACCCACCCACACATTCTCTTCCTTTCCGAGAGACCCCAGCCAAGCCTCAGAGACTCGGAGGCCCTCAGGTCAGTGAGGGAACGGGCCCACCCGTGGGATCCTTGCCGGCCAGGCAGCTGAGCTACATCATCTCTTGGGCTGGGCCTGGGAGCAGGTGGTTCTGCCAGAAGCCAGCCCGGAGCTGTCACAGGTGACACAAGGGACAGCAAGTGCCCAGCAGCCTTCCAGCCCCGCTGATGCCACCATCCCCCCTTTCAGGAGAGAGCACCAAGGAGCGACCGGTTCGCCAGCCCACACCGGCAACAAACGCTGGTCCTGGATTTGAACCCAGGTGAAGCCCGTCTTCCATGTCTGCCATCGCATTCCTGGACCTGGAAATAGGGCGGCTCCCGTGGCCAGGCTACTGCCCAGGTACTGATGGAGCAGCCAGCTGTCTCGAGAAAGAAGGCATGGCAGCCTCACTGCCCTCCACCCACGGCTCAGTTTCCCCTGTGGTTGGAGTGGGCAGCCAGCTCTCGAGACCACAGGGATGGAGGAGGGAGGGGTGTCCCTGCTTGCAGGTTGGGGAGGGCCCAGCAGAGAACCCTAAGCTTGGGGCCCATTTTAGCTCTGTCACCTGTGCACTGTGACCTTAAAGCCAATCCCATTCCTTCCCCAAGACTGTGTTTTCTTCCACAGGGAATGCGTTCCACTCTGGTTCCCAAGGGGGACATCTCGGGGTCAAGTCCACTCCTGGGAGGCAGGGTGCTTCTGAAATTGCTACGGGCACGTGGCTTTGGGGCAACTGTCACCAAGTGTGTGAGTGTGTGCCCACGTGCCCACGCGAGGGGCATGTCATTCAGCTCACCCAGTCCCTCCAGGGAGCCCTGACATGCAACTTACACAATATTCTCCAGACAGACGCCTTTGGCTGGGAAACAGAGCCGAGCAGCCAGTGAATGGAAGAGCCGTGGGCTCTTCCACTGTGGAGCAGAAAGTCTTTGCATTGAGAACACAGACATTTTTTTCTTCTGTATTCGTCCAGAGACATCACCTACCCAGCATTTCGTTTTTGAGAACCCTTGCTCAGAGAAGTGCTGTGAATTCTAGAGAAGGGGTGGTGGCGCTCTCCAGATCAAACCCTAGTCCGACTTCTCTTAAAGAGCAGGCCTGTCACGAAGACGTTCTGGTCAGGCCACGCGAACCCAGCGTGGGGTTCCTGCCACCGTGGCCCTCGGGTCCAAAGTTCCCACACCGGCAGGCGTCACTCGGCAAGGCCCTGCCCCGCCCCCGCCCCGTGGCACATGAGGGGCCTCCCCTTTCAAAGCCGGCCTGGGCTTCCGGAGAGCTGGTTTTCCACCTCATCCTCCCTGGTCCCTGATTGTCCGTCTTCCCAGGGATGCTCCTGGGAGCCCAGGTGGGGGTGTAGGCAGCTGTTTTCCAGAACAGCCCAGCAGGTGCTCTCTGATGGGTGTCCCTTCCTTGAGAGGAGCAAACCCAGGAGACCCACACCGCGAGAGAAGCCTGAAGTCCAGGGGCCCTAGCGAGCCTGACGGACATCTCGGGCTGAGGGCTGGCGCCCCCGTCAGCCCAACCCAGCTCCGAGATTCAGGGGCCTGTGGCTGCCAGCCCCGGGGGGTGCAGGGCAGGCTGCCCCTCCATCCGTCTCTCTTCTGGGGGTTGGGGCAGAGCCCTCGCGGCATCCCGCTTCCAACCTGGCTCCCATCCCGTCCTCAGCCAGGGGCTCGGCCCGGGGCGGGGGTGGGGGGTGGCCCGGAGAGCCCACCAGCGGTGCTTCTCCTGCAGCACCCTCCTCAGCTCCACACACCACCCGGCCCCGGCCGCCACTAGCTTTGTAATGGTTAACCGGAGTAATAAACACGGGCAATACTGCGGGTTTTGCTCCCTTATCAGCATCTCCAAGGCTGTGAAGGCTGTGAATATCCCACCCTCGGCCCGACCACCCTTTCATGTGCAGCCAAGCGACTCAAAGGGGAGAAAGTGTTCCCAAACCCAATGCCCTTTGCCAGTGCAAATTTTGCAGTAAAAAAAGAGAAGGAAATTCCTGATCTGCTGCTTCATGTGTGACAAGCGGTCCTGCGGCAGGAGAGTGGCTGGGAGCGCTCTGTCCCTTCATCTGAGGCTCCCCGCCTTTCCCAGCTCGAGTAAATACCACGCCGCCCCGGGAGGGCTTTTGTGCTTTGCCACCAGCCCGCCAAGCTTTATTGTGGGGAGCAGAAACTCTGCGGGGTTGCCTGCGCCTTTGATCTGCATTTGGCACCACGAACACTCCGGCAGGCAGCCTGTGCGGGCATCAGACCCCTGGGGCCTCTGTCCCCACAACACCGCGTTCCCAGACCGTCCACAACTGTGCGCACAAGCATGCCTGGACACAGGGGCAGAGAGGCCGGATCCACGTCCACCTGCTGGCGGGCAGCCAAGACTCCTCCAGAAGTCGGAGGGCATATTCCTGGGCCTTCGGGTCCGGGGACCACTCTGCCTGCCCCGCTTGCTGAGTCTTCATGGCTGGGGAGCATCTCACCTTCAGTTCCTGAGAAAGCACTCAGGTCGTGTTCCCAAGTGCAGCCAATTGTGAATATACTTTACCCCCCCCCAAAAAAAAAGTCCAGAAAAATAGTTCCAGTTGGTGCTTTTTGAAGTTTGAGGGCCCTGGGCTCTGTGACGGGCTGAGGCCAAATGCAGGAACGGTGGCATGAGTGGGGCAGTGACCGTGTGAACGGGCAGATTCTCCCAGGGGCACCCTGTGTGGGGTCTGGAGGCCTCAGGGCCCCTTCTTGCTCTCTTAGGGCCTTGTTCTGGGCTGCTCACACGGGGGGGCGCCCCACCTCCTCCCGCCCCAGCCCCCAGGAGCCACCGCACAGATCCTCTCGTCTTAGGAGGCCAGGACCCTGTTGCGAGTCTTGTGTTGGGTCACGGCTCCCTCCCACTCACATTTCTGCTGAATCTGTACAGTTCTTACAATGTCCCCCCTGCACTCACACTGGGCTATTTGATGATGCTTTGCTGGCCATCTGAGACCAGATGGGTCTCAGGGGTCTGGATTTACCATTCGCTCATTCATTCGCCTGTCTACCCCTTTGAAGGGTGTCTGCCCCAGCTGCTCGGGACCCACAGGTGGAAACAGGGACACAGTTCCCACCCTTGCAGAATTCACAGTCTGCTGGTGCAGGGAGGTATGAAAACAAATTATCCTGAATCAGGGTATTTCTGTCTTAGCCGCGATCCCCAAACGCTGAGTTTGGGCAGAGGGGCAGTGGGCAGGCTGATGCTCCCCTGGGGAGGGGAGGGGAGGGGAGGGGAGGGGAGGGAAGAAGTTGGGTCCTCCGGCAGGTGCAGCTGTTGGGCCCTGGATGTGTGGTGATGGGGATGGGGCACAGACAGGACAGGGAGGTGACACACCTGTGTTCCAACTGCAGTGACGCTCTTGTCTGCGTCCCTAGGGTTCATCGTGCCAACCAGAGTTGCTCGTTTCCCGAAAACAAGGACTGTGTGCCTTGTTCCCCCTGGAACACACAAGCGATTGGTGAATAAATGGGGTGTGTGGTGTGTGGACCCTGCCACTTGATTTGCTGGGCCCACCCTCCATACGGCCCATCATCAGAGAGGCCCACAGCAGCCCGTCCTGGCTCCCTGTGCAGAGGAGATCGGGGTGTGGCTGCAGAGCAAGCCCAGGGGTACAGAATTGACAGAGAGGCCTACAGGGGCAGAGATCCCGCAGATGGACCCTGCCTGAGTCTAACACCCACCAGGCCGCTGGCCTGCCAAAAGGCTCCTAGTGGCCTGGAGAAATGAAACAGCCCAGCTCTCCCTGCATGGCCTCTGGGAATAAGCCCAGCTGAGATAAGCCCCCTGCCCAGCAGCCAGTCTCCTGCCGTCCAGCTTCTACCCACTGGCTGGACAATCCTAGGTGGGCTCCTCAACTGCCTTGACCTTCAGTGTTCAAAGCACGAGGTCCATTTCCCCTTAAAGGTGGTGGGTTCCAACCCTTTGACTGGTGAGGTCAGTGCTCAGAAGGCTAGAACCCCGAAGTACGTAAGACCCAGGCTGGGTGAGCCAGCAAAGTGACGAGCCTGGGCTGGGGGGCGGGGGACAACTTGCCTGTTCTGCAGATGGAGAAACTAAGGCCGCCTGGTAGGACACGAAGAAGGCGCCAGGGCATGCAACCCCTGAAAGTATTTAAAGCTAAAAACAGCCATCTCCATGAAGATGATGGGATATCTTGGGTTAAGATGTGAAAGTTCACTTAAAGTTCGCCGAGGCTTTCAGTGCCTGGGCCATGAAATCGCTTCCTGGGGCCGTGGGAAAACCTCGGCCAAGCAGAGAACCAAAGGCCACGGTGAGGAGCAGCTTCCCGGGCTTGGAACCCCAGGCGGGCCCGGCCGGGGAGGAGAGCAAGAGGCCTGGGACTCGGGCCTGGGACTCGGGCCTGGCATGGGGACCCAGCAGGGAGGGGGCAGGGCATCCGCGCCCCCCCAAGAGTCATCCTGTGAGGGGCCAGGAGGGATGGTTCTGACTCCTTTCACTCCCTCTCCTGGGCCCACATCATCCCCCCTGACATCTCCCCCTGCCCCCTACCGCCTGCTGACACGAGTGCAGAGGTCTTCCCAGGGGCCTCGCAGGGTGGTACGGAGCTGGCTGGGCAGAGCGGAGGGAGGCCTGCAGGCGTGGGAACCATGGAGCACAGACCCAAGGGAGAGAACGTGCAGTCAGAACTGATCGGAGATGAAGGGCAATGTGCAGAGGGTGGTGGGGACACCAGAGGCCAGGGGAACGTCACGGCTCTGGAAAGCCCCCAGGCGCGGGGGGCTGTGCAGGCTGCCGGCGGGAGCCCCAGGGAGGCAGGCCGGCCCAGCGGGTGGCTGGTAGCTTCTCGGCAAGAGGTTTTTACATTCCCGCTGGAAAGGAATGGCAAGGGAGGCGGGTGGGTGGTAGCTGTGGGGCAGGGAGGCGTGGGGTGGGGGCCCCTGCGGGCCCGGCTCAGGCGTCCAGGAGGAAGGAAGGAGAGGCTGCAAGCAGGCGCTTGTTGGAGCTGAGGGTGGCTGCTCGGCGAGGCATGCGCCACCCGCGTTGGGACATGCCAGCCACGGCAGCCTCTGCCCCCACCCCCCCACTCACAGCCAGCCCTCTCCTGACATGTCCCGGGAATTCCTGGCTGCACGGCTGCTCTCCGCCGTCTCGCTGCTGCAGGTTGGGGCAGGGGGCCCATGGGAGAAGGGGGCCTTCTGGTCTCATGTCCGTTCTGTGACCAGTGCCGGGTTGGGCTGTGGGGACAAAGTGACACGTCTTCAGCTTGGAGGGCCTGGGACACAAGGCTGGCCCCAGGGAACAACAAAACAGCAGAAGGAGATGGGGCATGTGCCAAGAATGGAAGGCTCATGGAGCCTGGGAAGAGGACCTGTGTGAATCTTGACAAGTCCCTTCCCCTCTCTGAGCCTCAGCTTCCTTGTCTGAGCAATGGGTCAATAGCCTGTTACAAGGCTCATCTCAGCAGCAACCTTAGACATAGGGGCTTTCTATGGGCTGTGTGGGTGGATGGGTGAGTGAATGGCCAGATGGACAGATGGGTGGGTGAGTGGACGGATGGATGGGTGGATGGACGGATGGAAGGACAGATAAGTTGTTGGTGCAGCAGAACTTCTCAAAATGTAGAGGCAAACACAATTGGAGACTTTTGTTTAGTTCAGTAGTATTTCCTCCGTGCTTACATTGTGTCCATCTCTATGTAAGGCACCAGGGGAGGTTCTACAGGAAAAGTAGAAGACAGGGGAATTTGAGGTTGAGCATGGAATTTTCTGCTGCTAATAATTACGATGCAAGTACTCACCTGATACTGGAGACAGCCCTGACAAAGAAGGTCCTTGTCCTCCTAATACTGCGGCAAATGGATGGTCAGTGATGCCTTTGGAGAAGTCAGACTATGGTGCAGACAGGGCAGGCTGCAGAAGAGGGGTCCACGGTGGGGAGAGCGAGCAGCATTCAGGTCAGAGTCCTCTAGCCAAGGACGCCCTGCGAGTGGCCTCTGAGGTTCTGGCTCCACCCAACCCCCCAGCACCTGGCCTGGCCGACCCCCGCTTCACTTTGTGTCCTCTCGCTGCTGGGCAATGTGTCGGCTCACAGTGCCACGCAATGGTTGTCAGGGACCCTCTCCCATTACCTTGGGAAAGTGGCAGTTTAAGGTCAGGTCCGTGCTGAAGCTGGAGGACAGCGTCCCGAAGCAGCTTACAGCACCACCCCTCACTTGAGGAGTCCCCAGGCCTCACAGAGGACCCTGCCTCCGTCTGTGAACCCGGATCTTCCTCCAGTCCTGGCCTCTGTTCCCTTGTGTTTCAGCCTTAAATGAAGCTCTGACCTTCTGTCAACTCCACTAACCGGTGATTCTTCAAATTCCCGAGTCGCAGTTCCACGACAGAGGGAGGTTCTGATCGTCCAGGTCACTGCTGGCCGCCGGCTTGTACAGGCAGCCTCTGCACGGGGGTGTCTCTGGTGGGCTGTCTTTCCTGGATCAGGCATGGCCAAAGTGGAGTTCCAGATGGAACCCAGGGCCTCTGGCACCAGAGCTGTGGGCAGAGACGGCTCCATGGCTGGCACGTCCACAGCAATCCTGTACGTGTTTAGGGCAGACGAGGCGCCTGCTATGATGGGTAACTTTACGTGTCAACTTGGCTGGCCACGAGGAGCCCAGACATTCGGGAAGCATCACTCTGGGCGCGTCTGTGAAGGTGTTTCTGGATGAGACAGACACGTGAATCAGTGGACGGAGTCAGGCAGATGGCCCTCCCCAGTGTGGGTGGGCCTGGTCCAATCCACTGAGGGCCTGGAGAGAACAGAACGCTCGGCAGGAACCTAGTGGCTCTGTTTCTCTGGGGAGCCTTCACAAATGTACCCCCTCCACAGCTTCCTCCTCACCTCCTCTGTTAAGAGGAGTAAGGGTGTGGGTCCAGGGTCAGCTGGGTAACTCTCATCCTCACTCAAGGTTACAAACTACGACTGACCCGCAGCTCCTGGGGCTAAAACAAAACAAAAACAAACAACCAGAAATGCATCACCCAGATTCAAAAAGATTGATCGCAGCCCACTGTGTCTCCGACCCTCTCCCTCCAGCTTCTCAGCCCCGGTGGACTGGCACGTGGCAATCTCTGCCTGGAATGGTGCTGCCCAAGAATGGCAGCTGCCATAGCCACACGCACCCATTGAAATTTAACTTAATTGAAAATCAGTGAAATTAGAAAGCTGGTTTCCAGGGCTCCGGGTCAGGGTTGGTGGTGGCTGCAGCAGTGGGCAGCACGGATAGGGGACATTCGGGCATCTTGAGTAGCTCTGTTGGCCTGTGCTGGCCTAGCGTATGCCCCCCCACCCCTGTGCCAACCACTGTGGCCTGGTTAACACCTGCGCCCCCCCCCCCCGACTCAGCCCAGCAGCCACGGCCCCAAGGGACCCGTGCCTCCATTTTGCTCCTGGTAGTTTCTTCAGTTGGGGTCAGACGCCCAAGGGCCCAGGCACACTGTGGGTGTGGGCACTGCCCGATCTGTCCCTGGGCCCAGAGTAGGTCCACATCCCAGTATGTGTCTGCAGGGTGGATGCAGGAACAGGGCCTCCCAGGCGGCTTTACGCAAAGCCCAGTCTGACAGAACCACATCGCTTTCAGATTCAAGCCTGTTGTGTCGAGAGTATGAGCGGGGTCACAGGCTGTCAGTGTCCGCTGCAGCTTCTTCAAGCAGGACCAAGAGGTTCCCTGGCTCTGCCCCAAGAGGGGCTCTGAATCTCAAGCTTAGCCAGGTCGGGGGCTTTTAATCTCTGAAGGAAAAGTCCTTGCAAAGTGATGTCCCGAAGGCCCAAGCAGAGCCACTTGTGGGCTGGGAGCAAGGGGCCTGGGTCTGAGGGGGGCTCCGCACCAGCTCCGTGTGCGACCTCGGGCACTGGGTTCCCCTCTCTGGACCTCAGTCTCCTCCTCCGAATACAGGGTGAGACTCCAGTCCCCGTTCCCAGGACAGAGAAAGCCCGTGGTTCCCTGTGCACACGGGTGGGGGGGGGAGGGTGTCATTGTCACAGGCTCCACATCAGGAAAAGGAATCAGCGCTAATAGTCCTGGGCTCCAGGGCTGCCCCACACCCTGCTTCTGGGGAAAGACAATAGGACGGGAGGGCAGGGGCAGGGGACGGATGCCAGCAGGGTGGAGGCCCCGTCAGAAGAGCTGAAGGATCCCCATCTAGGCAGCCCGCCTCTTGGTGGGGTGAAGCCAGCCATCCCAGGGCCAGGACCCTTGGCACAGAGCAGCTTGGGGACAGGAGATGAGGGGCTTCTTTGCCAGGGCCAGGGCGGGGCGGCCTTCTTGAAGGAGCAGGAAACAGATGGCCAGACCAGGATGGTCTCTCGGGCTTTCTGGGAGCAGGGAAGGGCCAGGAGGAAGGAGGAGGCCCTGCCTATGCGGGCACGATGCTGGTGGGGATCCAGGCCAGGTGCCCCCATCACAGGAGGGGCTCGGGGCCACCTCCGACCCAGCCGGCCCCTGCACGCCACGGGTGCCCTGGATAAGGAGAGTGAGGCCACGGGCAGGTGCAGAGGGCCAGAGGCTCAGGGTGGACCGGCCAGGCCTCCCGCGATGTCCTGGCTTGGTGGAGATCATGGGCACACGGCCTTCTGTCCACATCCACAGAGGCCAGGGGAGGTCTCGGCCTCCACCCCCAGCAGAAGCAACCAGAGGAAGTGGGAGAGGGGCTCTGGGCTGGGGCTTAGCACAGCCGGAAGGAGGCTCCCAGCCCCTTCTCCCATCAGCAGGGCACTGCTGAGGGCGGTGCCCAGCAGAACACAAACAGCTTGTCCCAAGGGGTCAGAGGCTCCCAGCTCCCCACTCGCTAGCTCTGTGATGTAGAGCAAGTCACTCACCTTCTCTGGGCCTCAGTTTTCTTGTCTAGGAAGTGGGTGGGTAACAGCACCTGCCTCACAAGTTCATGGGGTACAATGAGCAAGGGCGTCACTCTGCCCAGAACATAGAGAACAATAAACACCATTTCTTTTCCGTTCCAGAAGTCTGCAAGAATGCACTTGGGTAAGAGACACCATCAAGTCATGCACTGTAAAGGCCCTTTGGACACCCGAGTGACCCCAGGGTCCCACGCAGCTCCCACGCTGGGCCTCTGTGAAATCCCCACACCCCAAAACGGCCTGGCCAGGAGAGAGAAGGCCTGAGTCCAGAGCCTTTCCCCCCAACACCGCCCAGGCCTCAGCCACCCTGCTGTCTGCCAGGACCTCCAAGCCTGAAGGGGGAGTCCACTTCTCCAGGGGGATCTCCCTGGCCTGCCCCTGTGTGAGTCCCTGACCCCTGGCCACGGGGGCCCCTTCCCCAAGGTCTTGGAGGGAGCAGCCGGTGGGGCCATGGACACGGGGAGAACATCCATCTGTAACGACACACCAGGCAGGCTCCGGTCCCACCGACAGAGGTCATAGCCTCAGACTCCCTCCACGGCCTCTGGACCCTACAAACTGGGCTCCGGGGAGACACGGCCTCCTGGAAGCCCACCCCTGCTGGCCTAGGGAGGACAGCACCGTTGCGGCCGCCCACAGCACCTCCCTCAGGCACAGGGACACTGGGCAGGGGCAGGGGGCCCCACAGGACCTCTGCGTGGGCAGACCCATGCCACGGACACTTCCTGCTCAGCTCTGTTAATGTCCCTGCTGTTGAGGCACTCAGGGTAGGGACTCCTGACCCAGACAGACACCTCGGGAGCCACCAAGAGGAAGGCAGGTGGGCACCTTGACAGGACATCTGCCCAGTGCTGTCCTGGCCCCTCCATTGGCCTCTGTGAGCCGTCCCCTTATCTGCGAAATAGGCATAAGGGCCATCCCTAGATGAGGGGGTGCCCACAGGCGCGCGTCACTCTGGCTGCAGCCCCAGGGCTTCTGCGAGCACCCTTTGAACTTGAGCTTGCTGGTCTGTAAAGTTGGGGAAAGGGACCCAGCCAAGACCTGGCTCCAGTCCACAGCAAACCGAAGACTAGTGTGGGACCCAGGGCTCCAGAAGAGGCAGCCCCAACCCTGGGCCCATGTTGTCCCGGCCTGTGGCTACTGCCAAGGGCGGAGGACATGGAGGCCAGGCTGGTGACCCTCCCAGAGCCCCCTGCCCTGTGGGTGGGGTCACTCTCCTGGCTGGCAGCCTGGGCTTGGCCACCCACCGCCCCCCCAGATAAGCATCGTCAGAAGCTGTGGGTCACGGAGGGGAGGCACTGAACAGGTGTAAGTCAGAGCATCTCGGGACCCTAGGGCGGTGTTGGGTAAGGACGTGCCCCCACAGGCCAGCCTCTGAGGAATTTCTGGCCGAGCTCCCGTGGGTGGATCCAGCCGCCAAGCGCTGGACATTGGCTCATGGCCCCTCCCTCCTTGGGTGCTTCTCCAGGTGAGCACGGCCCCCCAGGTCCCCCATCCCCACCCATGTTCCCCTGGGTGCACAGGTGCCAGGCCTGCCGTGAGAGCCGGGGACTGGAGTCTGGGATGTAAGGAGGCTACCTCATGTCCTGCATCCTGGGGCGGCTGTAACAACAGCAATACCTCAGGAGGCACAAGTCCAGGATGGGGGGCTCGTTCCTCCTAGGCGCGCTGAGGGCGGGGCTGCTCCAGGCCACAGCCCGGGCCCCCAAGCCCCCCGTGGTTCCTCAGCTGTGGACACGTCCCCCCACCCCTTCGTCCTCCATCACACGGCGTTCGCCCCACATGCGGGTCCGTGTCCACATCCCCCTTTTATAAGGACACAGCTATGTTGAATTAGGACCCACCCCACTCCGGCATGACCTTGTCTTAACTAATTACACCTGCAAAGACCTTATTTCCAAACAAGGTCCCATTCCGAGGCACTGTGGTTAGGACTGCAACACATGAACCTGGAGGGGCACAGCCGGTACGGGGACGGGGAGAGGCTTCCGGTTCCCAAGATCCTCAATCCTTAGGAGAACCGAGACAGGCAGAGGAGTGTCCAAGTCTGAATTTGCCAGAAAAGAGATCTCGTGGCAAAGCCCGTGAGCTAAAGCTTTATTGTGGGCCCAGCCCCAGGGCAGCAAGACCAAGGAGCAGGAGGAGAGACAAGTGGCTATTTCCTGAATGAGAAGCAGCTTCCCCAGAAAACAGTGGATTATCAGCCCCGTTGGGCCCCTGGGGTCTCACCTGCCAAGAGGAATTCACCCATGGCCCCATATCTCCCAGGCCCACCGGCAAATGGCTCCCAGGGTGTTAGCCTCCATGGCCCTGCCGGTGAGCAGAGCTGGGGAGGCGGGGTCTCTGGGTCACAGGAAGAGGTGCACAGGCAGGAAGGATGGGGCTGCCCCATGTAGAGCCCATCCTAGTGTCTGAACTAGGCACTCACCATTTTTAAACCTCCAGCTCCCACGTGGACCCTCCAAGCCCCTCCCCACACCCCCTTTGCACCACCTGCTGAGCTGAACAAAGGCCAGGCTGAGGGCAGGGGACCAGGTACCCCCAGGCAGCGGGAGGCCTCTCCTCCCTCCCATCCCGTTCAGAATGACCCTGTGCCCTTCGTGGGGTGGGGGGCGGTGCCATGGCTCCCACCTCTGGAGCTTCCTGAGGGATTTGCAAGTCATCTGAGGACAAGGTATGGAGATACCAGATAGACAGGGTCCGGGGACCACCTGTCAGGGCCCCCCGGGCCTGCCTTGCTTTGCAGACCTGGAACATTCATGAACCTTGCCTCAGAACAGCCCAGAGGGGCAGGGATTCCAACAGGTGAGGACACAAAGGCATGGCAAAGGGACCCACCAGGGTCCCACTTCAAGAGGGACCCCGGGAGACGTCTAGCCCCACCAAGACGGCAGCAGAGGCTCATTGCCTCCAGCTTCTCCTCACGAAGGCCAGCAGCAAACCCAGGAGATAACAGAGACAAGGGGAGAGCTCCAAATGCGCACTGGGTGGGGGTGGTCAGGAGCCCCGGGACTGGAGGGGGCGGCTCAGGGAGGGCGCCTCACACGCCCCACCCATGGAACGTGAGGACCAGGGCCTGGCACCTCCTGATTCCCAACCATAAAGAAGGGGACGTACCACGGCACCTGAAGCCCAGTGCTCCTGCCCTGGAAAGCCCCCCGGCCCCTCAGGCTAGACCCTCTCCCACCAAGAAATGCTAGGTGGCTCCAGGAAGGGGATCCCCACATCACAAACTGGTCCAGCACCTCAGGGCCTCGGGAGCACCCACAGGGCATGCCCCAGTGGCACCAAGTGAACCCAAAAAACGCCACGAAGTCTCCGAAAACTGAAATATCACTGAGGCCACCGCCCAGAGCAGGGGCCAGGACTGCACATGAGCCCTGGACAGGGCGCTACAGGCTAAAATAAAATCTTCATTAAATGTCCAGGGTACCATGGAAAATCACACCCCAGTGAGAAAGACAGACAAGCACCAGCACCAAGACAGACAAGACACTAGAACTTTCTGGAGAGGATTTTAGTGTCGCCGTCTTAGGAATGTTACCAAAAAGCAATTACTGGTCTACCTGCAGCAAAGGAAAAAATAGAAAATCTCAGCAAAGGAGCGGAAATTATATAAAAGGACCAAATGGAAATTCTAGAGCTGAAAAGTGTGGTAAGAGAAACAAAGACTCAGTAGATGGGCCCAGAAGCATAGGGGAGCACACAGTCAGTGGGTGTGGGGGGCGAGTCAAGAGAGACGGCCCACGTGAGCAAGAAGGAGAAGGTGGACTGAAGAAGACAGAACACAGGCTCCAGGACAAAGCTTTGCGGCTCAAAGAGGATTCGAACAAGTAATGATGGAAAGCTTCTCAAATCAGGTGAAAGATATGGTAACGAAAGCACAACACGTCTGATTTGTGGTCTGGACAAAGCAGGTCTCAGAGGGAAAGTTACCGCACTAAACACACGTGAGACAGTCCTCAACACCATCATCCGAACCCTGAAACAGGACGGTGGGCCCAGCAAGAGCAGAACACGAGGGAGGTCAGCGCGCTGGGAGGCGGGACAGCGACAGAGAAACCAGTGAGAAGAAAGCTGCTTCTTTGAAAACCGGTGTGATTTATTAAACCTCTAGCAAGACTGACAAAGAGAGAGAAGCAGAGAGAGCGCCACCCCTCCCGGGAAAAGGCCAGGGCCCGCCACCGGCTCCTGCAGCCTCGAGCGCACAAGAGAAAACTGAGTAGCACTTCATGAGTTCTGCACCCAAGGAGGGGCAATTCCCCCCAAAACACGAACCATCGAGACCCAACCCAGAGGAAAGAGGTGAGTTGCACAGTCCCATAACCACGTGAGAAATTGAATCCATAGCTTAAAAGTTCCTAAAGCAGAAATCTCCCAGATCTGATAGTTTTATTGGAGAATTCTACCAAACATTTAAAAAAGAGCAACACCAATTTTACACAATTTTTTCCAGGACAGGGCCGAGGAGGGACTTCTCAACTTCCCTTATGAAGCTGATGTTATTCTGATAACAACACTAGACAAAGACAATGCAACCCCCCCAAAAAAACCAAAACCACTATAAAGCAATGTCTCTCATGAACATAGATGCAAAAATCCCCCACAAAATATAAGCCAATCAAGCCCATCAATGCACAGAAGGAGTTATACACCATGACCAGGTGGGGTTCGTTCCAAGTACGCTAGGCTCGGTCAGTACTTAAAAATCAGAGATTGTAATTCACCGTATCAATAACCTGAACAGAAAGATGATGTAATCACATCAACTGATACAGAAAATGCATCTGACAGAAGCCGGCACTGTTCGTCATAAAAACCCTTGCAAATTAGGGATAGAGGGCCCTTCCTCAACTCAGTAAGCATACACTGCGGCTTCCAAGGTTGGAAATCAGGCCAGATAGCCACAATTACCACTAATGAAGAAGAAAACCCCAAAAACAAACCAAGGAGGAGTCCTCATTCTTGAGGACCGAGAATGCTGCAGGTACCAGCTGGAGGCACTTACATCATCGTGGTCCCGGGAGAGGGAAGCTTCCCAGTCCGTGATCTGATCAGATGCGCGACCTCAAGTCCAGGCTCTGCCCTGCTCTGTGGCTTCCAGTCCTGAGCCTGGGAGCATGGGGCATTTTCCCCATTTCCCTGAACTTGATTCCAGCTCCCGATAGAACCAGAGGCGGAAACTGCCCTGGGCGCTCCTTCTGGGCAGCACACGGTGCCCCGTGGCCGGGGCAGAGGGCCGAGCAGGCCCGCGGATCCGGGCAGGAGACCGTGCCCCCCACTCAAGCAAAGCCCTGGCTCGGGAGCAGAGGGATGGGCAGGGTTTCCCGGCAGGCAGGGCATCTGGCCTCCTGTGGGAACCCAGAGGTCAGCGATGCCACATCAGAGGGCTGTGGCTCTGCTGTCCCGGACGTGGCCTGGCCGCCGACTTCTGAGCAGGCCAGGCACACGGACGTGCCCTCAGAGGGCTCACGCTGGAGCGTGATGCACTGTTTCTTGTGGTTTGCCCCAGCAGGTGGGGAGGGAAAGGGAATTTGTGTCCCCCCTGGAGGTGCTAAAAAGCTCCCACACTAATGATAATTGAGCCCCCCTGGTCCCCCCCACCACCAGTCCCCCGTAGGCCTGGAACACTGACTTCCTCACAGGGAGTCTTGGGTCCTGCTGGACCGTCCCTCCGCCTCCAGTTAAGAGACGGGCCAGTTCAGGGCTGAGAGGAACCCCAAGAGGCAGGAGGGCCAGGGGCAGGACTCCTTGGAGAAGGCCAGTACGTGCACAGGACAAAGGGCCCGGGACAGATGGGGAGGGAGCCCCTCAGGGTGCAGGAGGCCTGGCTGGGGAAGGAAAGGTGAGGGTGGAGGGGGACTCCAAGCGCACAGGGAAGGTGGGTTCTTCTGGTGACTCTTGACGCTGAGCCGGGCAGCTCTGAATGGGCCTCTCGTGAGACCAGGTCGTCAGGACCAGGAATCAGAAGGGCAGCGGGTGTTAGTTCAGAGCTCAGCACAGAGTAGGTGCTTGGTCCCTGGAGGGTGGAGGGATTACTGCAGCCAGACCTTCCAGAGACCCTCCGCCGGAGCCCGAGATGCATCTTGTCCACCTCATCCTTGCAAGGAGACCGCAGCCTCCCTCCAGAGCAGTCCCTCTGCTCACAGTCCTCATCCTGGGCGAGACACAGACAGAGACCCGGGAGGGTTAGGAGGGTGTTGGAAGTTGAGAGACTTATCGCCGGGGCGATCCCTTCTCCCAAAGTCCTTTAGCGGCAGGTTGGGGACTCTGAATCCAGGACGCCCAGAGAGGGACAGCTGTGCCTGCCCCACTTCCCCACCCAGGAAGGCTGGGGTCAGCTGCCAGGCTGGTATGAGACATGACTGAAAAGAAGTCACCCACCAGGGCGGGGGCCTCAGCCCCTCTGGCACTTCCCTATCCTGTGTTGCTTTCAAAAAGCAATCCCCACACAGGGAGTGGGGCCTTGCTGCTGGATCCTGGGCCAGGAGCTGCTTTGAATGGGAGCCAGAGCATCAGTGGTCCAGCAGCTTCTTCGAACCACTGGTTCAGGGATGCTTCTTACACAGGCGTGGTGCTAGGGGGACACGTCTGCTCTTCACACGGCAAGGCCTCCTGCTTGGGGCTGAGGCCTGGGCCCACCTCTCCGAAGGGCTGGCTTCTGAGCCGGTGAATCTCGGGCCTCCGTGAGCACCTCGAGGTCCGGTCCGCCTCTGGGCCCTTGCGCTTGTCCTTCTCTGCCCGGAGGCTCACGCCCTGGCCACCTGCCGAAGGTGTTTCCCTCCTCCCCCACGCCCAGCACGGGCTGTGGCGGCTCGGTGCGTCTACCTGCCTGGTGGGTGGATGGCTGCTTCTCCCACTGGCTTCTGAGTTTCTTGGGAGGAGGGACCAAATCTTCTTGGCCAACCTATGACCCTGGTGAAGCACCGGGCCTGGTAAGTAGAGGGCACCAGGTAAATACTCTCAGACGCGCACATGGATGAATGGATGGTTTGTAGCAGGGGAATGACATGGTCTGGTCTGCATTTTTGAGAGAACTGTCGGAGAAAGGCAAGCCTGTGCACATGGGTGCCAGGGCTTGGGAGGACGGAGGGAGGGGTGGACAGGGGCAGCTCAGGGGCTGCTGGGCTGTGTGCATGCCCTGCACGATGCAGGAAGGTTGAACCCGTGACGTCGCGCATTTATCAAAACCCACAGAACTGGACAATACAGAGAATCCAAACGTAAACTGCAGATTTTAGTTCATAAGACTGGGATAAGATCAGCTCATCAACCGGAACCGTCAAGAATTCAGACGTTAATAACAAGGGGAAACCCATGTGTGTGGTGGGAACGCTACTTTCTGTTCAATTCTTCTATAAACCTAAAACCGCTCTAAAAAAAAAAAAAATTTAAGTCTATTAACCTTTAAAAATCTCTGAGGAATGACAACGAGGCAATTCTGTGCCCAGCAGAAGGGTTAAAATAAAGACAGACATCAGCTGTGGTTGGTGAGGCCGCGAAGCAAGGGCAAGCCCGGTGTGCCGTGCTGGGCATCTGCAACCCACCTGAGAACGCGCTAGGAGCCTGGCACACCCACAGAAACGCACGTGTGCGTGTGTTCATCAAAAGACACGTATAGAGATGTGTTAGGCATTGCACCAAAAACAGCCCAGTCCGCAAACCGTACGAGGGGTGAATCCGTGGTGAACACCAGAGCAGAGCCCGCACAGAAGGGGTCATGAATGAACAGAGCTGCATACGGCATATGGACGAACTTCATAAACATCAGACTGAGTGACGGGAACCAGACACAAGGAGGACACGCTGCCCAGTTCTATTTATATGAAGTGTGAAAACAGTCAAAACCACAGTGTGATGACAAAAGTTGGCGGAGAGCAGGGGGAGGTGGCCCCTCCCTCCCTCCTGCCGTCCCCCCCATCTCCTGCTTGCCTTTTCCGCAACCCCCCCCGCCCCGGGCCCCCTTCTCTTTGGGATCATGGCAAAGGCCAGCGGTTTCTCCAGGGAATTGGCCTCACTGGGCAAGGACTTTTTGAACTAGACTTCAGAGTGGAATTTTTTTCTCTCAAAATAGAGAGGAATTGGCTGTCCAGCAGTTAAAGATAGAATCCTGTGGCAAGGCCGGGGTCTCGGTCCCTGTCCCAGCTTGCCAAGGGGAGGGGTGTGGAGGCCTGGCCCCACCGCTCAGGGGGCTCCGGGGCCCTGCCCTCCAGTTGCAGCTGCCTCGAGTCAGGTGGCCAACACCCCCGCCCCCCGCCCACCACAGGCTGGGGGCCTCAAGGAGCCAGTGGGAGAGCCAGGTGGGCTTCCTGGAGGAGGGGACCCCAAGAAGGCAAAGCACCCTGGTGAGCAGAACACAGCTGGCAGCTCAGAGCCTGGAGCTCAGGAGGGCCGAAGGGCGGTGGTGGGCAGTCCTCTGGAGCCAGATCAGGTAGAGCCCTGAATGTCAGCTCAAGGAGGGGCATCTTACGTGTGGACAGTGAGGGGCCATTGAAAGACAAGGAGCAAGGGTGGTGCATGAGGGAGAGCCTGCCCAAGGCGCAGGTAGTCTGCTCAGAGTGGGGTCCAGCCTGGGCACAGAGGGCTGGGGTCACTGGGGAAGACCCGCCCAGAGCAAGGCTCTCCACACCCACTCCTGAGAGAGCAGGTGTGGTTTCTGCAGGCCAACTCTGGTGCATCCTGGGGCCGCCTGCCCCTGGGGTAAGGGCCACACCCAGCCCAGCGCAGGGACTGGGGCGTCTGGGGCCTGGCTCCAGGTGCCAGAGAAGCAGCAGGCCATGGGGGCAGCTCAGGGCCGGCTGTAAGACCCAGGATAGGCTTCCAGCTGCCATCCCAAGTAAGGAAGGGCAGGCTCTTTCTCGGGAAGCCCAGGCGTGCACTCATTGCTGTGGAATGTGTGTGTGTGTGTGTGTGTGTGTGTGTGTGTGTGTGTGTGATAGCACATCCCCACCAGGGGCCCAGGTGGAAGACGAGACACCTGTGGGCTGTGTGGCCCACCCTGAGCTCGGCGCCCTGATGGACTGTGCCCACAGGGCCTTTGGGTGCCACCCCCAGGGCTGCACCTGGCAGGGGCCCAGGCCTCCCTGCCTGTGCTGGCAGCCCTGCCAGGGCTCTGACTCAACTCTCAGGGCCACCACTCTCCCAGTACTAGGTGGGGAGGTGGCCATGCACCTGCAGGGGCCCTGAGCCCCCAGGAAGGATGCACTGGAGGGATGATAGGTCCCCGCCTTGCCACCTGTGTGCCTCGGGGCACTGGCCTCCCTTCCCACCGCATGTTCTACACCCGGACCCCCTTGGCTTGGCATCTGCAAGCCCCCTAGCGCTCCACCTTCTCTCTGAGGGCGAGGAAGTGATGAGGTAGACCACGTGGGCAGGAAGGCAGGGGTGATCGGTCTCCACTATGCAACCAGGGCTTGTAAACCGAGCCCCTCGTGGGACAGAGGGGCTGCGCCCCCTACAGCCATCCCAAGCCCGCGCTGCTCATGCACACATAGCTGCTGGGCCCGCATAGCCGCCCCTCCCGTGTGTTACTTCAGGTCACAGAGCACACCATCCATGTGGTAGGGAGGAAATCAGGCCTCAGAGGGCATGAGCCTCTGCTCAGGGCCGCACATTGGCAAGAAGAGGGTGAAGCACTCCAACAGGACCCTGCCCCCAAAATCCATGGCCTTATGGTCACTGCTGTGTGCGGGGGCGGGGTAAAGGCACAGGATGCCCCAGGGTAGTTAGGGGACACACGTACCCAAGGGGAAGCTGGGAAGGAGAAACTGAGGCTCAGGCAAGGGTCCTGAGGGTGCTGTGTGCTGGGCAGTGCTGGGGCCACAGGGGGGAGGTCCCTGTGCAGCCTGATCGGGCGCTGGTCCCAGGCTCAGCTCCCGTGTCCCCATCAGGGACTGACCCTGCTGGCTACTGTGGTCAGCCAGGCCCCCCTGCCCATCACGAAACATCTTCCCAGATGCCCCGGGCAGACCCGTGTGGGTCAGCACCTGATAGCCAGCACCCCAGGGGAGAAGCCTTGGCTTGTAGGTTGGCCAGCCTCCATGATGTGAATACTCCCAACATAGCTGTTTTTGTGCTCCTAGTGATGTCACCGAATTGGGAAGGAGGGCCACTTTCACCCTGCAGGTGCGCTAGGCAGAAGTACCTCCAGCAGAGACAGGGTTTGCAAGCCACGGCCCAAGACCAAATCCCGACTTACACCTGTTTTGTCAAATAAAGTAATCCTGGAACACAGCTATGCCGTTCACTGACGTGTAAAAATCACTAATTAATTCTGTAAATAAATGTCATAAAATAAGTAAGAAGTGATGTGTTTTAAGTGTTTATTAGCTCTTTTAAAAACATCTTTGTGGAGTAACAATTATCATACAATAATTGTTTAAAGTATCTTTATTTAAAGTATATTTAAAGCATACTTTATTTATAGTAATTTAAAGTAAAAAATTGGTGTCATATGTTGTGTAAATATATTATTTGTAAATATACACGTCTGTGAAACCATCACCACAGTAAAATAATGAACATATCCATCACCTCCGTGTTACATCAGTCTGTACTTCCTAGAGTTGTATACAAATGGAATCAGATCCTTTGAAATCCTGCTGTCTGATTTCTTTCACTCAACAAAATTACTCTGAGATTCGTCCATGTGGTGGTGTGTGGCATTCCATTTACATTGCTGAGTATTGTCCATGAAATGAACATATTAGAACATTTTCTGTCTTCACCAACTGATAGATACTTGGGTTACTTGGGCTATCACAAATAAAGTGTGAAGAGTTGTGAACAAGCCTTTGTAGGAACATGTGTCGACCTTTCTCCTGGGTGAATAGCTGAGTCACATGGCAGGTGCAGGTTTAAGTTTTTTTAAAACTGGCAAACCATCTTCCAAAGTATTTTTTTCTTAATATTCCTACCAGTAATATGTAAGAGATGCAATTTCTCCACATCTTCGCCAACACTCAGCATGATCAGTCTTTTGAATTCTAGCCAGTCTGTCTCATTATTTCCCAAATGGCCAGTGATGTTGAGCATCTTTCCATGTGCTTATTTGCCACCTGTATATCTTATTTTTATGTACCTTCTTTTCTTATTCTTGGGTTGTTTGTATTTTTATTATCAAGTTTTGAGAAGTTTTATATATTCCGGATACACGTGATTTGCCAAGATTTTGCTCTGGGCTGTAACTTGCTTCTCGTCCCCTACCGCATCTTTTGGAAAACGGAAGGTTTTTACTTTTGATAAAGTCAATTTATCAACTTTTTCTTGTCGTAAATGATGATTTTGGTGTCATAGCTAAACCATCCTTGCCCTACCCAAGGTCACAAGGCCATCAGCCCCTGCCCCTGTCATACTTCTGGTCACCACCCCAGGACCCGGGACCCAGCTGGCGTCTACCTGGGGCTCCCCAAACGATGGGTGGCAAGCCCCCGCTGCCAAGAGAATGAGGTACATCTGCAGGACAGGAGACACTGAACGTCCAAGATGGAGCAGGAGCTCGGACACCTGCTTGCGCTTCCTCTTGTCCTCACGGTCTTCTGGCATCCAGCCCAACACCCCCACCTCCCCATGCAGAGGGCTGCACCCCTTCTGGGCTGTGCCTGCCCCACTCAGAGCCTCTGTTTCCCTGTCTGTGCCTGTCCCTCCATGAAGCCAGACCTCAGAACTCATCCAGGCCGCAGGGCCCCCCTTGCTCAGGGTCTGGGGTGTGCCGGGACCCAAGATGGGGCAAGACCAGGTGTCTGAGTTTCTGGAACCCAGCAGGAGAAGGGGAGAGGGGTGGACGAGCAGCTGGTGTTTTGAAAGGATGCGGGTCTGCAGCTCCTGGGGGAGGAGGGGGGGGAGGAGGGGGGCAGGCCCACAGCCAAGCCGCCCCCCGCCCTGGAATCCCTCGGGCTCCGAGCCTCCCTCCAGACCACCCTGTTACTCACCCAACAGCTGTAGGGCGGGGTAGGGGCTTTCGAGGACCGGCCCTGGGCCTTATCTTTCTCCCCCAGGAAGAACTTCACTGATGCTTCTGTCCTCCCCTCTCTGGAAGGGCCAAGACGTCCCCCCAGACAGGTCTTCAGAGAGAGCGGGCAGCAAAGGCCTGCTTTGAATATCAACGTTCTCTGAAGATCAAAAAAGAGAAAAGAAAGAAAGGTATTTTGGAAACATCTAATGTGCCAACTAATTAAGTGTCTGATTATTAACGAGCTCCCTCCCAGAAGGAGGGGAAAAACAGCCAGGACCTTCAGCCACCCTCGAGAAAATCAGATAGAACAGGTTTCTTACACCAAAAGCACAGGCAACAGAAACAAACTAGACAAATGGGACTATACCAAAATTCCTCAAAATCCTGCAAGTCAAGGGAAACAACCATCGGAGCGCAGAGGTAACAGAATGGGAGAAAACATTTGCAAATAATCTCTCTGAGAAGGGGTTAATATGCAGAATACATGAAGAACCGCAGCTCAACAGCAACAAACACCAATAAGCTGATTTTAAAATAGATGAAGGACTTGAACAGACATTCCTCCAAGCATGTGAAAAGAGGCTCAGCACCACTGATCATTAGAGAAATTAAAATCAAAACCACAATGAGGTTCGGATGGCTATGACCAAAAAAAAAAAAAAAAAAAGGAAATAACACGTGTTGGCAGGAACGCAGGGAAAGTGGGAGCCTGCGCACTGCTGGCTGGGCTGCAACGTGGGGCAGTCACTGTCGAAAACAGTATGACTTTCTGCAAAACTGAAAAATAGAACTCACTCTCCTCTGGCCCCGTGATCCCACTTCTGGGTATATACCCGAAGGAAGTGAAAGCAGGGTCTCACAGAGATATTTCCACACTCGTGTTCAAAGCAGCACTATGCACCCTAACCAAGAGGTGGAAGCAGCCCGAGTGTCCATCGACAGTGAGTGGAAAAGCAAAATGTGGTGTATCGATACCATGGAGTGTCACTCAGCCTCAGAGAGTAAGGAAGGACCCCTGCCCCATGGGGACGAGCCCCGAGGACATGAGCCAGACACGGAAGGACACGCACTCCCACGAGGTCCCGGAGTCGTCAGACTCACGGTCACAGAGGGCAGACGGCGGGGCCGGGGCTGGGGGTGTGGGTGGGGGTCTGTGCGTCGCTGGGACAGGGTCTCCGTGTGCAGGATGGAAAGTTCTGGAGACATGTTGCACAACAGTGTGCATCTAGATAACACTCTACACACTTAAAAATGATTAAGATGGTACATTTATGACATGTGAGGTTTTTTCCCACAATTAAATTAAAAAAAGAAAAGTAAAATAAAAGAGCATTTCTTCTTCCTCATCCTGAAACTGGAACCTCCTGCAATGGGTCCCAACGGTCACAAGAATAAGGGTACATGTTCGTGGTACTCACAGCCACAGCCAGAGGATGAGGTCCCTCCCTCATGCCGCATCTTAGCCCTGCCGCCCAGAGTCTCAGGAAAGTTGGCAGACACCCATCCCCCATCCATCCATCTGTCCACCCACCCACCACACAGGCACCCGTCCAACAAATACTCATCAAGTGATTATTCTGTGCCACATGCTCTTCCAGGGGCCGGGAGCGTAGAGAAGAGGAGGCAGACAAGTCCCTGCCTCACTGGCGTTCCCAGCGGGAGGAGGTAGGTAGGCAGACGGTAGAGAGATAGAGACGGAGAAATGATGGATGGATGGATGATGGACGGATGGATGGATGATGGATGGATGGATGGATGATGGATGGATGGATGGATGATGGATGGATGGATGGATGATGCCAGATGGATGGATAGATGATGGATGGATGGATGATGGATGGATGGATGATGCCAGATGGATGGATGATGGATGGATGGATGATGGATGGTGGATGATGGATGGATGATGGATGGATGGATGGATGGATGATGCCAGATGGATGGGTGGATAGACAGATGATACAGATGATAGATAGAGAGATAGATAGATGATGGATGGATGATGGATAGACAGATGATACAGACAGATGATAGACAGGCAGACAGATGATAGACAGGCAGACAGATGATAGACAGACAGGCAGACAGATGATAGGCAGACAGGCAGACAGATGATGGGCAGACAGACAGACAGACAGATGTGCTAAATTGCACAAACTAGAGCAGACAGGCTACTAAGATCACAGGAACCGGTGGCAAACGTTTTTCAAAGTGCAATAAGGTGAGGGGGGTGGTGGGTCGGCCCCTCTAGAGAGGGGGGGGGTCCCAGCTTTGCCCAGAAGAAGGGGCTCCAGAAGGAAGCTGAGGGAAAGGCTGACTGAGGAAGGGGGGGCTGGATCAGAGCAGGGTGGCGGCTGGCGGAGAGGGAGGCAGGGCTTGTCCAGGGCCTGGCGGGGCTGAGGGGCAGCGTGCGGACCATGGGAAGAAGACTCGGGGATGAGCACGAGGGAGCGGAGTGGCCCCCTTCCCTGGGACTCCACGTCCCTCACCGCATGACTGCAGGACTTCCTGCCCAGGTCCCCTCCTGGCCCCACAGCAGTCTGTCCCCCTGCCCACTCGGGTCAGAGGGCCCCCAGAGACTAATCCATTTGCCCGCACTAATCCAGGCTCAAAGGGGGCCCCGCACTTGGGGGTGGTCCTGGCATTGCAGAGGCAGGAGCACTCACCTGCAGGAGGGGCCCCCAACCCCCAGCTAATCCCCCCCGCCAGGCAGATCAGGTTTCCCACAGCTCAGGCCCTGCTTTCCCAGGGCCGAGCGCTCCACCAAGGTGCTTTCGGGATTGTCCTGACAAGCTGAGTGTGAAGGAAGGGAGAAGCCTCCCGTCACCAAGCGTCCCCAGTGGGCAATTATCTAGGATTAGCACAGCTAGCTCCTCACAAGTGCCCTGACCCTCAAAACCCACCTCAGCCAGGAGAGGCAGGAAGGGTCTGCCCGGCCCCAGCTGCTCCAGGCCCTGCGGCAGGGGGACTCGACCCCTGGGGTCCTGCCTCACCCACCCCCCCCGTGGATGGATGAAGGAGCCAGTGTGGGCCGCAGACGCTGTTTTTGAAACACCTGGCGATGTCCTCTCTGGAATCAGATAAAGCAGCAGAGGGAGTGTCTGCATCTCCTGGGGCCTGGGTTCACACTCGACTGACCCTGGTTTGGGATTTTCAAGGTGCTTGTCTGGAGGAGGAGCAGTGTTGTCCCAGGAGGTTTCAGGGGCTGGCTTGGGGGAGGCCTGGGGGGGGGGGGCGGCCCCTCCCTCAGCCTCCGAGCCCCCCTCTGCTCCCCAGCAGTGAGGCAGGGCCCAGCTCTGCCCACCTCCCCTGCCTTTACTGGAGCTGTTTGGTCTTCCGAATTCAGAATTCTTGAGGCCTGATGTTCTGGTGTGCGTGAGCAGAAACACACCCAGAATTCACTGTGAACCAGTCCTGCGTTCCCTGTAAAAGCTGCCTTGGCCATTGGGCATGTGTATTCCTGCACGACCCTGCAGGAGCCTTGGGGGTGGGCCAGGCAGGGGTGCGGGACAATGTCTACTCCGAGCCTGCAGCCCTCCGCGGGGCCCCAGACAGACAGACAGAAGCCTGAGGACCAACCTATGCAGAGACCAGGGCCCCCTCCACTGCTCCAGGCACTGAGAGCCCAGGGAGTTGTCAGCCCAGGAAGGAAACACCGGGCCGAGCCAAGGAGGACAGGGGGAGGATCATGTGATCACCTAGGCCTGGTGTATGTGTGTGTGTGCACACAAGCATGTGTGCGTGTGTATGTATATGCGTATTTTTTTTTTGAGAGAGAGAGAAAGCACGCAAGGAATGGGGGCAGAGGAGAGAAAGACTCTCAAGCAGACTTTGCACTGATCGTGGAGCCCAATATGGGGCTCTCGCGACCCTGAGATCATGACCTGAGCCGAAACCAAGAGTTGGACACTGAACCAACTGAGCCTCCCAGGCGTCCCTGTATATGTGTTTCTGTGTGTGTGTGCACGCATGTGTGCATATGTATGTGTGCATGGGTGCACTGTGTATATGTGTGTGCCTGAGTGCACGTGTGTGTATGTGTGTTGTGTGAGCATACACGTGTATTTGTATGTGAGTGTGTGCATGGGTGCATGTGTGTGCATGTATGTATTGTGTGCATGGGTGCACGTATGTGTGTGTGCATGGGTGCACGTGTGTATATGTGTGTGCATGTGTGTATGTGTGTGCATGGGTGTATATGTGTGAATGTGTGTGGGGGTGCACGTGTGTATGTGTGTGTGCACGTGTGTGCGCACGTGTGCATTGTGTGCACGTGTGTGTGCGTGGGTGCACGTGTGTGTGCATGTGTGTGTGCATGGGTGCACGTGTGTGTGTTGTGTGCTTGTGCATACACGTGTGTGTGTGTGAGTGTGTGCATAGATGCATGTGTGTGTTGTGTGTTTGTGTATACATGTATATTTGTGTGTGTGTGTGTGTGTGTGTATGTTTGTGTGTCTGTGTGTGACTAGTGGCCAGGGTGGGGGGCTTGTGTCTGCTCTCGAAGCTGACGCCGGGGCGGCCCCTGCCTCCTCTCTGCCTGCAGACGGGCCACAAGTGGTGCAAAGGGAAACAGGTCCGAATGCCCGAGTCTCAGCCAGGACTCAGCCGGGACTGCACAGCCTCCCACCGCGAGCCCACCAGGACCAGAGCCTCCCTGTGACAGTCAGCCTCTCCAAGCCCAGATGACCGAGGGGCACGGTTTGGGCTTGGCCAGGCCAAGGGTGGGTAGCTGGGTGGGCTGAGGTAACACTGTGTGGTGTAAAGGAGTGGAGAATGAGGGTGGTAGCCGCAGACCACCCTGGAGGCTCTGCATGGACATTTGGGGGAAGGAGAGCACGTGTCTGTTACTGATCAATAAAAATAGCCATGTTTTCCAAGTCACGCCTCTCTCCTGATTTGGCGTCTGACTGGGAGAACGCACTGTCCTTAGGGCAGCAGGGGGACGCCAGGGTGGTGGGCAGATGTCCCTCCCACCAGCGAGACGCACCAGGCTGAGGGCAGACCAGGAGGGAGCAGAGGGGTGGACACTGGGTGGTCCCTTTCTATTTCTGAGTGGGATTCCATGGTGTGGGCAGGCCACAGCTGGGTTGCCACTTGCCCACGGCTGGGGTGCTCCCAGTTTGGGGTTGCCGTGCAGAGAGCCGCTGTGGGAATGTGCACACGGGTTTTGGGAATGCGCAGGGGCGAATGCGCAGGAAGGGGGCTGCGGAGTCTCAGGGCAGGCGTGTGTCCCACTCTGAGAAGCTGCTTGCCGCTGTGTCCCCTGTGCCTTCCCGCTATAGCCACGTGAGAGACCCAGACGTTGGCACGGGATACGGTCGGTACTTTTAAATCTTAGGCCTTCTGATGGTTGTTCTCAGAATCCCATGTGGTTTTAATTTGCATTTCCTCACAGCTAATGATACTGAGCATCACTTGTGCTCGTTTGCCTGCCTCCCACACTGTGAGGCGTCTGTTCAAGTCCTGTGCCCATTTCCAACTGGTTGTTTTATGATGGTTGAGTTTTGAGCACTCTTTATATATGCTAGACACGGGTTCTTTGTCAGACGCCTATTTGCAAACATTTCCTTCCAGTCTGCAGCTTGTCATTCATTCCCTTGACAAACCTTTCACAAAGCCAGAGTTTCTCATTTTGATGAAGTCAGTTTTTTTTTTTCTTTTATGGACTCTGCTTTGGGTGTTGTTCCTAAGATTATTATTTGCCACAGACATGGGATTCCTGCCTGTAGCTGTGGCCCCAGGAGCTCATGGCTGTGGGATCACGATGTGCAGGGGGAAGGAGAGGGAGGCACCCGGGCGGGGGGGATGGGGCTGGGGGCACTGGGTGACAAGAGGCTGGACCAGGGTGGCTACAGAGGGATGGAGTGGAGGGCAGATTCGGACAGAGCAGGGGCGGTGTCTGGGCGCTGGGGATCTTGGGGCCCACGCAGGACAGGTCTGTGCAGGGGGCAGGCACACAGAGCCCGCCAGTGCAGGAGACTGCTGGGCAGGAGGCCTCCAACGAGGCTGCAGCTGCCCCACAAGGAAAGGGCGGTATGTCCGTCCGCGGATGATGACTCTCAAAGCGCGGCCACCACCACTCAGGCAGCCCCAGGGGCACAACAGAGCTGCACCCCTTCCGTGGCTGTGGAGAGCAGGTCGGGGCGGGGGGCCAACCTGCACCAGGGATAGAGACGCAAGCAGCGGCGGAGGGAACAGCCCTAAAGGGAGAGTCTGCATGGGCTCCTAGAAGGGGAAAGTTCGGGCACGGCCTGGCCTCCAGGGCCCTTCAGCACAGCAGACCCCACTGCGTGCCTGGGGCTCTGTTCCAGAGACTGACAGCTAGCCTGGCTCTGTGCCCGAGCTGCAAAGGCCCAGCCAGCGGGTGATGAGGTCAGGAGGGGGGAGCCTCGTGATGGGATCAGTGCCCTTAGAGAAGACCCCAGAGCTTGCACCCTCTCTGCTCTTGACTGGCAAGGACACACCAAGCTCCACTGTCCACCGGAAGTGGGGCCTCACGAGACACCGGACCTGCCCGCACCCAAGGTCTCCAGCCTCCAGCCTCCAGAACCAGGAGAAAGCCTGCAGACTGTGGTGTCCTGTTACAGCCGCCAGGACTCAGACGGAAACCACCGGAAACCACCGGAGAAGGCTCCTTCCTCTCCTGCCCGCCCCCAACACCGGGTCCCTCCCCTTCACTCCCGCATGAGCTCTGGGCAACACAGCTGCTGGGGGTTCAGGAACACCTAGGCGTATGTTTAGGATAATTGACCGGGTGCCACTCCACCTTTCCTTTGGACTAAGGGTGCTTGGGGTTATTTTTGCTCACATTTGTTGACTGTGGGATGGAGCGCTCTCACTGATGGGCACTGTCCAAATCCCTGTGGTGCCAGGAAGAGCCAGGCCTGAGTGGAGCCAAGGGAAATGACAGGCCACAGAGCCCCCCACGGCAGAGCCGCCCCGGTCCAGCCGGTCCGCCTGGGAGGGCCCAGGCAGGGGCCCACACATGCGACCCCAGCCCTGCTCAGAACCCAGGAGCAGTGGAGGCCCAGACTCAGGGACCAGGCTGGGAGCCCCCCACTGCCTGTCAGCCCTGCCTGGGCCCAGGCCAGGGTGAGAGGACAGTGCCGAGGCCTGTCCTGCCGGATGCCCACCTCAGGGGTTGCCCGTGAACCCGTCTCCTCAGAGCGGGGTCCCCAGACGACATCTCTCCCCCTGACACCGTGCTCCCGCCCCATCTCCCCAGGTGCAGGCGCTGGGGAGCAGAGGTTGGGTGTGGGGGCGAGAGAGACACACACACACACACAGGAGATGCTCCTGGCCCCCACAACATCTCTGCACCTCTGTCACCTGCTTTCCACAGAACCGCCACCAGAATGCAAGACAGACATTCCCTGGAAGTGAGTGTGAGGTCTGGCCCTCGGAGAAGCAGGTGCCAGAAGTGACACCTGGGGGAGGGAGCCCGCCAGTCGGGGAGGATAGAGAGCTGGCCGCGGGGGGTCCAGAGGGGACCAGTCTTGGAATCTGCAGCCACCCGGGGTTGGGCCCCTTCCTGGCCTGGAGGAGGGTGTGGTACCCGGGCCAGCTGCAGCTCTGGTTCAGCTGAGGCTGGCCTTGGGGTGCTCAGGAGCCCTACACTCTCTTCCTTCTCTTGGGCATGTATGGGTGTCCCACAAGGGCTGCGTCCCCCAGTTAACGCCAGCCAGCACTGGGTTAGCACCGATGGTGTGCCAGGAGCTGAGCCAGCGGCTGTGGCACCTGGAAAGACCTGCCTGCGTGCAGGGGTGTCGGGGGGGACGGGACCCCATTCGTCACCTCTGGGTAGGGCCACCCCCACCCCACGCACCAGGGTCATGAGGGGCTGCCGCCCCATTCTCTATGGGACTCAAGCTCGGAGAGTCTCAGTGGGGCACAGCTCCCAGGACACAGGTCCCAGCATTGGGTCAGAGGCTCATGCTCCCCGGACCTCAGTTTCCCCATCCGTGAAGTGGAGGCGCGAGTCATGCCTGCATCACAGGCTCGAGGAGAGGACAGACGGATGGGAAGCCACTGTGATGCTAAGGTCAAGTCCCACGGGTGCTGGTCGCCATCCGTGTTGGCGCGTATTCGACAGGAGTCATGCTCAGTGGCCCGCTCCAGTGATTCGGCAGCCCCCTGCGACCCACCACCCTCCAAGGGGCCCGGTGAGAAACCTTCCTTCTGGCGAGAAAGAAGCTGACCAAATACTTTTCCTGACAAAGGCGATCCCAAACCATTTCAACACTTTGTAATGTGTGGAGCAGCCAGCAGCCTTGTGTAGTTGGACCACACGGGCACCGGGATGCTCTGGGTCCAGACACTGGGGGAGAATGAATGGAAATTCTAGAGCCTGGGGACCCTGCGCAGATTAGGGCTCCCGTTTCCTGGGTGCCTGCTATGTGCACGGAGCACTCGCTTTGTGCTGTGCTACCTGGAGGCAGGGTCTGACCCCGCTTCCCAGATCAGAAAACCAAAGCACAGAGAGGTGGCCGCTTGCCCTGGGTCTTGACAGAGGTCATCAAGTTCCAATGACGTCATTGGGACCTAACCCAGGGTGACTGGTGTCCTTATAAAAAGGGGAAATTTGGACATGGGCATGTATGCAGGGGGAAGGTCATGTCGGGCCAGGAGTTCTGAGGCTACAAGCAAAGGTTAGCACATCCTCCCCGAGGGCTTCAGCGGGAGCACGGCCCTGGGACACCCGGTCCTGACTTCCGGCTGTCACTCTTTGAGCTGCCCCAGCAAACAGGCCGGCTGTCTTGAAGCGCAGGTGCGGGTGGACACCTGGAGCTCATATGGAAGCCAGAGCGGGCCCTCAGACAGGAGCTGCCGAGGAAGCATGGGGAGGGCCTTGTCCCTGCAAAGCTCCCCACCGGGGAGGCAAGCCTGGGGCCTGATGCTGGGCACCAACAAGCCCTCCAAGAGCCACGGCCACCAGGCCCCCCCGCCTTCTGCACCCCACGCCAGCTCCCCATTGGGCCGACTCCACGCCAGGGCCACACGGAGAAGGGGTGCGGTCCCGGCTCAGCCAAGTGGACACCCTCAGCCCCTGCTCCTGGCACAGCAGGAGGCTGCTGTGTGCTGGCGACCTTGCCCTCGGATAAAAAGCCCCCCTCAGTTGACATCAAGCGACCCGCGGTAATTCCCCGATATGCGACAGTCGGCTCCGAGGAGCCCCTGTGGGCCAGCTGCAGCATGCCTGCTCTAGAGGACACGGCCCGAGGAGGTGGTGCGCCCCACTTTTCTGCTCAGCCAGGCAGCCCCCTGCCCGGCCCCCCGGGGCCCACCCTACAACTGCTCCACTGTGAAGCCTCGTCCACCGCACGGTGGAAACCAAGGGCTCTCCGATAACCCAGATCCCCACATAAAATTCCAGCAGCCGTTTGGTGTGTGTTTCAACCGGAGAGATGGGCACCCTGCAGACGTTCCAAATGTTGGGTCAGTCGCTTAGTCCACAGACCCTTCTGGACGAACTCCCGAGCTGGGTGCTGAGGAGGCAGGGTCCCTGAGCCCGTGGTAGGGATGCGGCATCCCTGCCCCTTGAGGAGAGCACGTCATCTCCAGGGACTCGGCCTGCTTCCGTCCTCCCAGTTACTAAGCCC
The DNA here is from genome assembly GCF_037043125.1 of Eumetopias jubatus. Lineage (NCBI taxonomy): Eukaryota > Metazoa > Chordata > Mammalia > Carnivora > Otariidae > Eumetopias > Eumetopias jubatus. Next base: position 111,091,221 of record NW_028274818.1, on the reverse strand, counting down.
AAACATTAAGGACATTTGCAAGGATATAAAACAATGCTATTCTTCTATTTTTTTGAGAATATAGTCATTTTTCTAGAAAATGTGACTTATGTTAACATGTCATGGGTTTAGTGTTGTTCAGGATGATTTCACTGAATCAGATTTTCATCCCCATCTCAGAGATGAGCAAATAGCAACTCCTCACCCTAACCCTGGTGTGACCTCGGTATGACCTTGCTGTGACCTTGGCTGTCGGTCCAGTCTTGACCCTTGACCCATGCCCAAATGTCCTCTCTGCCCCCTCAGCCACTCTTGCTCTTGGCGGGGGAGGTCTTGCTGGCACCCCCTGCCCCAGCCCCCCTCCGAGGAGGCTGGGGGTCAGTCAGGCCAAGGTGGCTGGGAGGGCGGGATGTGTTGCTGGAAGCCCATCCCAGTTGGCCAGAGGCAACTCCAGTTTGTCCAGGGAACCCTTGGCTCCGTCTGCCTGGAATTCTGCCCCTCTCTATAGCTCGGGTCCAGGCCTGGAGGGGTAGCCAGCCGCGAGAGGGAGAAGCCGTCTGCCAGGCACGTGGCCCAGGAGGGGCCGGGAGCTGCCTGCAGCAGCAGGGGCTCCGGAAGCTTCAGGCCCAGGGCTCTCCACTCCCCTCTGCAAGTGCCCCCGGGAGAGCCCCTGACATCACCATCCCCTACACAAGCCTGGGTTGTCTGAGCCCCGGGACCAAAGGTGCATCCTTGCCCAGGGAGGGTGACCCTCCAAGGCTGCCCCCAGCTCCTTCCCACCAGTCACGCAGCGTGGCTCCCGGCCGCTTCCGTCTGACTGCTCACTGTCAGAGGCCAGAGGCCAAAGCTAGAGGGACTCCTGCCTCCACAAGCCGGTGGACCATCGCGGGGCCTCCCTCCTGAGGGCCGGGGCGTCCTCCCTGATAAGGCCAGCAGTGCCAACTTGGGTCCATACCCAAGTTGTGCTCCGTCACGCTCCATGACAGAAATTAAGTGATTGAAAACCCCATGACACGTGAGCGGGAAGGGCCGAGTGCGCGTCTCTGCGAGGTCTGGCCGTCCTGTGGCTCAGCATGGTATCCCTGGAGAGTCCCACACCCGTGACAGGCTGGGAGGGGACAGGTACCACCATCGTCGCCTTACCTCCCAGATGCCCCCAGGGGTCCCCGGTCCGTGCTTTGAGAACCGCTTCCTTCTCTCCTGCCACATGGCCATGCCTGCCCGTCACCTCAGCTCTGCCTTGCTCACGGCTGGCCTCGACATCTCCCTGGAGCTTCTTATTTCACAATTGTGCGGCTTTCATTCTTTCTGCTAATGGCACATTCCTTCCATATTTTCTTCTCCAAACTCCTAAAGGAGAGAATCCATTTGGCCCGCCTCTTTCTTTTTGAGCCAGGATCCCCACTCCCAGCCCCGTGCCCACCATGTGGGGTCATACCGCAGGGAGAGAGCCCCCCGTGCCCCCCAAGCCCCTATGAGCTCGGGCCGAGCTCCACCCTCTGAGCCAGGAAGGGTCAGTGCAGTCTGGGGGTCCAGCTTTCCTGCTTCTCCTCGGGGAAAGGAGGGTGCTCCTCTGGTCCCTCACTGAGGCCCTACGGGCAATGCCGCCTCTCCCTCCAGACCAGTCCCTTCTCTGCGGGCGTCTGTACCCGGCGAGGAAAGGGCAGGCTCGGGGGGCACACGGAGGAGGCAGGGCCAGAAGACGCCCTCCACCAGAGAGGACAGGGCAGCAGAAAGCTTGGAGGAGTAGAGCCGCGTGCGGCCAGGAAGCCCGAGCCGCCGGAGGAGGAGCCCAGGAGGGAATTGCTCAGGCCCAGCCCCAGACTCCAGGCTGTCACCTCTCTGAGCCTCCACACGCCCTCTGCCTACCTGTCCTGGGGACTCTCTCACCGTGATGGATGCGCTCTGTGTCCGTGCTGCCCAGGACAGGACCACTGGCCACACTGGGGACGGAGTGTTTCATGTCACTTGACTGTAATTAACGGGGGCTTGAAGGGCTCCTGGTGGCTCGTGGCACCCCTCTGGAAACCTGTTGTGGCTGCTGCACAAGGTCACACGGTGAAATGCGGGCGCAGAGCCAGGCCCCGAGGTGCTACTGGTGGTGTCTGTTCCTGTCCTCACAAGGCAGGCTGGGCTTTGGTCCAGGGGGTCTGACGGGAGGGCCACAGGGCCAGGCGGGCTCAGGATGGCAGCCGGCCAATCCGGGGGGCCGGGGTGGACTCCCTCTTCTCTGCCTGGGAGCCCCCCCACCCCGGCAAGGCCGCCCGGGAGCCTGGGTCCTAGAGCCCCAAACATGCCCTCCTGCAAAGGAGCCCGTGTCCACGGCATCTGGAGAGGGAACCTCCATGGGGAAACCGAGGCTCTGAGCGTCCACAACCATAGAGATGTGTGGGGGCAGAGGGAGGACCAACTTCCAATGATTCCAGAATAAAATCGCCTACTGCCAACAAGTCTGATGTAAACTCTCTGCCCAGCCAAACCCCACGGGCTCCTGGAAGTCCACCCGCCCGCCTTCCCTCCACAGACGGGGCCCCGGCGGTCTTCCGTGGTGTCCTGGGAGAAGGAGCCTGCACCTAGGGTGTGCGGCTCCACCTGCGGAGGCCCTGCAGGGCCCAGCCTAAGCAGCCCCAGGCCCCCCACCTCCCTCCAGTACAGCCTCGGGGCTCCAACTTCCAGGAGGATAGACCCACGAGCACCAGGCAGGGGCGGTGGGAGGCAGACGTCCAAGCCCCGGGGCCAGGCACGTGGGCCAGAGGCACTGAGGCGCGGGTGGCCTCTCCACCTCTCCTGGTGGGCTCTGGGCTGGAGCCAGGAGGAATCGGAGGGAGGGGTGAGGGCAGACGGGTCATCGTCAGAGCACGCTTTTCTAGAATGCAGTTTTGCTCCAAGCACTCAACCCCTGGGTGAGCGGAACCCATCCACTCGCGTCTGGAGACCACACACCGAACGCTACTACTTGACATGGTGGGAGGCAAGGTCCTTCCTCACAGTGCCCCAAGCCGAGGGTGGGGTGAGTGCATGCCCTCCACAGCAGGAATTGTCCCGTGCTGCTGTCTCAGCGGTGGGTAACTGGCTGGGGGGGCAAGTGCAGGGCTGCACAGGCCCTGGAGGAGCCTGGCAAAGGCCGTGACATCTCAAGGGCACACAAGAGGGCCCGCCTGGATCCCTGCCCAGAAAGATGGGGAAACTGAGGCCCAGCTGGGCAGTGCACCTGGGGCCACAAGCAAGCGGGGCTCCTCTGGGCTGGGACCAGCCCTTCGCCTCCTCCCTCCGCTGCCCATGACTTAGTGTCCCTGGGGGAGGTGGCTCCCTGCTTTCTTCCCGGCCCTGACTTGGGCCAAAGCCCAAGCCAAACCCCTGAAAGGGGTTTCAGCACTAGCCCAGCCCTTGGCCAACAAGGACTCATTCAGCCGCAGGGAGGGCAGGGCCGGGGGAGCTAAGGAGAACATTTTGTTAAAAGTGTAAGTCATGATTCCCTCAAAGGGCAAGGAGAGGCCATTCCCAGGAAAGGAAACGGGGCCCACCAATACACGGTATAAGACACGGCCAACCTCGTTCACAACCAAGGATGCGCAAATCAAAACTCACCAGATGGCAGAGCACGGAGACCTCCCTGACGCCCAGCACCCTCCATCCCCGCGGGGAGGGACCTGCTACAAAGCAGGGTGAGTGACAGCAGAGCAGAGGCCCCCTTGAAAATACCCCAGAGCCCTTAGTGAACAGCAGGCCCTTCAGCAGCCATCCCTCAGCCAACGGGGCTCAGGGATCAGAAGCCCCGGGAGCATGGGTCAGGCCCAGGCAGGAGCGCAGCCTCCTGTGGAGGGTGGCGAGGGTAGACTGCCGGCACGCCAGGCTGGCCGCTGTTCCAGGCCTGGGAATGAGGCAGTGTTCGGAGTGTGCCCCCACCCCAGCCACCGCGAGAGCCACCGGCTCCTCCCCCAGTGCCCACAGCACCCTGGGGCCATCGTCCTCCGCCACCCCCCCGCCACCGGGCATCCTGTCCTGCCTCCACCACATCCACAGGCTGGCTGGGCACTGGGGGCCCGGGGCCCCGGGGCAGGGGTCCAGGAGACCATGGGCTCTCAGCACATTCGGGCCGGTTCAGCATTTATTATGAAACCCTTTACCCACTAGCCAGACTCCACAATCAACACGGCGAGCACTTTCTCTACACCTCCCCGCCCACTCCGGGTCCGTCAGTCCCTCACGTGTGACTGGACGCAAGTAAGGAAGCTGCAGACATCGCAGGAGGTCCCTCACTGGAGTTCCGCATCCATCTTAGGTAAGATTTGCCCCTAGTGCAATGCACAAATCTTAAAGCCTCCAGAAGGTGCGCTGTGACCAATGCCCAGCGCAGCCCCAGCCCCCTCAGAACGGTTGTCCCCACCCTGGACTCGCACCGTCCCACGCGGCAGCTACGAGGCACGTGCAACCACCTCAAAATGGAAGTCAATTAAAATTAAGTAAAATGTAAGAGCTGCTCATTTGCACTGGCCACGTCTCAAGAGCTCCGTGGCCAGTGGCTCAGACCCAGGGCCTCCATCAGCACAGAAACTTCCGTCGGACCCCGTCTGGTTCTTAAAACTCAGTCTCCTTCGCCCGTCCTGTCCAAAGCCTTCCTGAAAAGCTCTTGAGGGAAACCACGTGCCTCACCGCCTGCTGGGTGGGGTTTGAGGGGTCACAGACCCCAGACTCCCTGTGCCCCCATGAGGGGCACGGATGTTGCTCAGACACGTCTCATAAGCCAGCGTCACTTACCTGCTGGCAGCCGTGCGTGGGGCGGCGCTGGGCGGCGTGCGGGCCGCCGGCCCACATCATTATGCATTTTTCATGCAAGGCAAACGGTTCTCTGAGCGTTCGTCTTCCGATATGGGGCAATCCTGACACGGCAGCCATGGGCCTTTGAAGTATTTCAACCCAATATTAATAAATCATGGGGCACAGACTGTGAACAGACCGTTAACCGTTGGAAGGCCGAGCTCGAGACTGACATTCTGCAGAAATGAAGCTGCAGCCTTCTGCAGCAAGAGGACCCAGCTTCTGTCCTCAGGCACAGGAGGGCCCTGTTCTGCTCCCTTGTGCCCCTGCTGTGTGGCCTCAGCCAAGTTGCCTGCCTTCTCTCAGCCAGAGGGAGGCTCCCGTCAGTCTTGGGGGCAAATCCAAACCCGCGAAATGGCGCACAAAGCCCTGCACAGTCTGGGCCTGCTGGCTGACAGCACCCCAACCTCGGCCCGGATGCCCAGACCCGCCTCAGCTGGACCCAGGGCGATTTCCATTAAAACCTCTTTCCCTGGTCTGCACCCTGTTCGCAGGGCCCAGAGCAGGACTGTAGACGGGGCCTGTGTGCTCCGCGTCTGGACGTTGGGAGCTGCATGTCAAGCTGATAAACCGTTAAATAAATAAAATCGGTTCTGTCCGCCCACTGCAATGACCCGCCATAGTGGCCCGCACGGCAGAGTCAAGCCTAGAATTCTCAGCCTCCTCGGGGACCCTGACAAACTGTGGCCCAGCTCCCTCCCTTGTCAAGAGTGCCCTCCTGGGCTTACAGGAGCCCCGTGTGAGGTCCCAGGGTGGGGCCGCCCGGCCTTGTCCACACACTCAGGACCCAGGGAAGCTGCACCGGGGTGGGCCGCGAGCTAAAGGGCCCGGGATTGTGTGAGCTGGCTATATAAATACAGTCATTACTAAATATTACATTACATGAACCGACAAATAAATATGTTACGTTAAAAACAAAAGTAACAAATCCTCAAAGGCCATCGTTTTCCAGTCATTTCCCTAGGCTGTGCTGGAGGCTACCTACAAGCTTCACATCTGTAGGGTGGATTTGACACAACAGTGCACCCCTGCCCATCGGCTCCAGCGTGGGTTACGGTGACCTCACGTTGGCAGCTTGAAATCAGCCCCGTGGGAGGGAGTATTTACCCCACAGAAATTGGCAGACTCTCCATCGGGGTTTTCTCCCCAAAGAGCCAGGAGTCTGTTACCAGCACCCCATGGAACCATCCACGCCTCAGGCACTGTCTGCAGACAGACTGCATCAGGCCACACCCGTTTGGAGGCTGCCGTTTCAAACAGAGATGCTGGTCATCAAAGGTAAACTGAGGCAGGCCAAAATGAAAGTGGTTAGGCAGGTTCCCTGGAGCAGGAGCAAAGCAAGGAGACTGCCGGATGCGCTGTGACCCCGTGTGCTCAGGTTCAGTGCAGAACTCCAGAGCCCTGGGCGTCAGAGCCTCCAGTCTGATGTCCTGGCTGAGTGACTTCCTGTCTGTTCTTCAGGCCGAAGATGCAGGGAAACCAGGCCCCGAGAGTCACTCAGCTCAGAAGGAGGAAAGCACTCAGAGTGCTGGACTTTTTGAAAGCTCCAGTCAATGGTCCAGGCTCCCCGACCTCTGCCCCTGGGTCCGCTCACCTCCAGCGGGAAGGCCATGGTCAGCAAACACCACCTACCCAAGAAGGAGATGGGCCCAGCCGGCACCAGCGGGTAGAGAGGCCGGGCAGCCACGGGGACCTTCCTCTACCTCGAACAGGTCGGCGTTCTGCCCAGAGGCCAGCCCTGCACAGCTGGAGGCATGGGGGCCGCCAACAAAAGGACCAGCAAGGCGGGGCAGCCTTGGCCCCCTCCCCACGGCTTCCAGACACAGTCTCTGGCCCGCATTGGAGTTCTGTGTGGCCTCCAAGGGTGGCCGGCGCCCGCGCCCTCAGACTGGCAGCCTCGCAGGTCCCGTGGTCCTCAGAAAGAAAGGCTGCGGCGGAGGACAGGGGTGAGCTGTGGAACTGAAAGGACACAGGCCGCGGTGGGCGGCAGACGGGCAGGCGGAGGAAGGGAGTGGGAGCCAGCGGCTGGGCGGCTGGAGACACGGGGCCAGGACACAGGGATCCAGGGACTGAGGACAGTGGTCCGTGGGCTTGAGAGCCAGGGGCCAAGGGCCGAGGCCAGGCAGACTGGAGGTCTGGGGGACATGAGCTGAGACCACGAGCAGGCAGTCATGTGGGTGGTGAGCGGGCCACAGGTGCGCTCCAGGGCCGTGTGGCCAGGAAGCTCGGGGCTGGGGGCTGCAAGATCTGGAGAGCCGCAGCCCCAGGGACCGGGGGCAGTGGGGCCCGGGGCCAGAGCAGCCACCCACAGGCTGTGTGTGCAGGGTCAGGTGGCTCAGCCTCAGAGCGCAAGAGGCCACCAGCCTAGGCCCTCAGGGCCCTGAAAAGCCACAAACAGCTAATAGGGACCTGAGGTTTCTGGCTGTGCAATCTTGGGCAAGTCACTGCACCCCTCTGAGCCTGTTTGGTTCAATAACGCCTACTCATAAGGTTGCTGAGGGTGCAGGGAAAGTGTGCAACCTGTATGCACAGGCCTGGCCTAGTCGGGTCCCCTTCCTTTGCCCTGCTCTCTGCGGGGGCCAGTGGTTCAGCCCAGCCCGGCTTAGGTATAGGCTGGTGTTCTTGCCTTCATGGGAGCAATGGCTTGGCAGCCTCTCGTCTTCTGACTCTATGAACCCACTGCGCAAGATCACACAGGCACCGCAGACCACTGGCCCCTGGCCCCTGCCCCCGACCCTGCTGTCTCATACCCAGCCCAGCAGTGAGGGTGAGGAAGGAAGGGAAGGGAGGGGCACTGCAGGGGAGGCAGGATATGGGCCCTGCCTGGATCCAGCTTGCTGGGAGGAACCTGGGGCTCTCGCCTCCGTGAAACACTAAGTGGCTCTCCTTCCTCCCCTGGGTCACTCATCCTGGCCCTTAAATCGTCTACTCACGCAGCAGGTGCACCAACACCACCACCCGGGTCAGCCCCAGGCCAGCAGGCTTAGGTTTGGAGGTAGCAGGTTTGGTGCCTTCTGGGTGGGTCTCGGGCCCTGGCATCCGGGTGGAACAGGAAGGAGCCAAGGGGAGCTGGCCCTTCTGTGAGCCAGGGTGTCCAGGGCACGCCACCCCAAGTCTTAGAATCTTGGGGATTATGGGAAAATTGGCATCCCATTTCCCAGCTGGGCCAACTGAGGCTCAGAGGGACTCACTCGGAGCCCAACATGGAGCATCCTGAGCACGCAGCGGGCCCACGTCAAATGCACCTTCTCCAGCAACCCGGGAGCCGGCCTGACCTGGCCTGCGGGCCTCCCTGGGGACTTGTGGCACCTGAAGGGCCTGGGACGGAGGAGGGGCCGCCCAAGCCTGGCCAGAGGAACCGTGTGGGGGAGCTCGGCCCTCACTACAGCCTGAGGCCCTGGGCCCCCTATTCTGGGAGTCCGGTCCCACCGGACCCGGAGCTCTGACTCCCTGCCGAGTCTCGGGTTGTTGGGCCACGTAGTTTCCAGATTTCAGCTGCTGCCCGCACAGGTCGGACGGAACAGCCAGACTGCACTGGGCTGTGGGAGGCCCCCAGACGCCCGGGACTGCCCAGGCCCGCCCGCTCCTCCCGGCCCAGGCGCAGGGGACAGCGAGCGTCCGAGACGCAACACACAAATGCCGCAAACCTTCACAGAGCCTATGGGCCAGGCCGGGTATGCAGTGTGGGGGAGAGACGGATGGACAGGCAGACAGACAGACGGTGGAGTCACCCAGGCCCCAGTGTGAGACCTGCTCTGCCCGGCTCCATCCGTTAGGGCCAGGTGAGGCTCACTTGGCCAGTGCCCTCACGATGCCCAGGGTCCACTCCAGGCTTGCCGCTGGGCACCTCCTCTCCCGAGTCCCATGTGGAAGCCCTCCAGTAAGCTAGAGCGGGGGAGATGAGGTGCTGCCGCCAGAGACCACCACTCGAGGCACCATTCCTTAGAAGCCCCACTTCCCACTATCTGCCGCTCCCCTGTCTTTCCATTTAAACAGATGTCCAAATCTCTGCCCCCAAACGCGTGCTCTCTCTCTCTCTCTCTCTCTCTCTCTCTCAACTAGGTGAATGAGGGACCAGAGTTCTGAATGGAGGTCCGTGTGGAGGCGGAAGGGCCAGGCTCTGGGGCCCGGGCCCACTGGCCAGGGGTGTCACCCCAGCAAGCTGCTCTCCTGGGGGGACAGTAGCACCCATTTCTTGGGAGGGTAAGAATTAAATTCAACGAGTCTTGTAAAATGCTTCGCCCAGGGGCCTGACTCAGTAAAGGTCAGCTCTCTCTGTTATCTTGTGATGATGAGCACCGTCCAACCCCACGCCCACTGCCCGGTCCCTCCGGCGCTGGTTGGAAGCACCCCGGCCAGAGAGGAGAGCAGCGTCTGGTGCCAATAAAAAATCAGACGCTGCTTTGCTGCGCCAGGATCGAAGAGGTATGCAGCGACGGCGGCGGCTGCTTCTCTGGGCTGGGCCGTGGACCCCGCTGAGACTGGCTCCCACCTTCCGGAAGAAAGCCTGGAGCAGGGATGTGCTGAAGGGGGAGAGTGTCACCCGCCAAGGAAGGAAAAACAAGCTGCAGACAGAAACCCAGCAGAGCGGGAGCCGGGCCGGGAGGCTCACAAAGGCTCTCGGGCCTGATGGATTGATTTCAGGCTCGGCTCCTGATCTCCGCTGACATGTTATTTATGTAACCTACAGGTTTCTATTCACATAGTAATTTTCGCCTCCTTCCCTGTCAAACAGAAGACAAGTTTTCACCTTAAAGTCGTAGCTGATGAGCAACCAAAATAGCAGGAAAGGTTGTCTAAATGAAAGTAATTTCACAAAGGGGGCTTGACTGACAGGTGAGGACAATAAAAGTCGGGATAATGTCCAGGCTATCAGAGCAGACCCAGGCGGGCTGGCGAGAACGGGCATGTCCCCGAGAAAGGCCCCGCTCACTCCTCACTTACCTGTCTCTCAGGGTCCAAAAGCACGAACCAACAGGCACATTGTTCATTGGCCCAGGGCATTTCTCTTGTACACACTTTCTAAATCCCCACTGAAGTCTGATTACAGTTGGGCCGAGATGGAAAACGAGGGGAAGGGAGCACATTATTCAGCAGTTAGAACCCCCTTCCTCTCTGAACACCGCGTCTCCTTGTGTGACTCCTGTCTTCTCCCCAGGGGTCCTGACAAATACCCTAACTCACACCCTGTAATTCCTAAACCAGGTGCCCCTCCGTGGTGTCAGCATGCGTCCGTAGAAAGCACGCTGCTGGGGGTCAACAGCTCTGTTGCTCAGTCACTGGGCTGCCCTCAGACAAGAGCCGAGCTCCCCCTGATGCGCGGCTTCCTTGCCTGTCAGAGTAGGGACTGAACCTACCTGCAGGGTCCCGTGGGAGTCCAGTGGGAGAGCTCAGTGGCACGTGCATGAACAACCGTGAGGCAGTGTCTGGCACTGACACCGCACTGTGCAGAACAGCATGCAGGGCACCCCGCAGCTCAGAGGCAGCCCGCACTGCCCCCCAGACCCAGCCCCTCCGCTCTGGCCTTCAACACACACGGGGGCCCTGCTCCTCTGAGCTCATTCCTGAGTCTGGGATCTCAAGGGGAAATCGGGAAGGGGTGGCTCGCTGGGTGGCCCAGCTGTAAATCTCCAACAATGACATGGCTCAGTTTCCCCTCCTACAAGATGGACTGAGCTACCTCCCAGAGCCGTGGGAGGCTAATGAGTCAGTGTTTGTAAAACGCTTTGCGGATCGGATGAAAGGGGCTGCAGGAGGGGGGGCTGCCCGTTGGAGGCGATTATCATGGGTAGGCATGCGCACTCACCCCTGCTCCCTGCGCCCCACACGCAGATCTCAGCACCGGGCCCAGAACTGGGGCCAGAGGGCCCTGGGCGGTGAGGCCCTCCCAGTGGGGCTGCAGGTCCTGCCCCGAGTGTGGCCGGGGGGGCCCCCACACACACAGAGCTGTGCAGTGCCCGCCGCCCCTGCAGCCAGCAGGTTGGTTGTAGGGAAGGAGCAGGAGGTAGGGGCCCCATCCCCATGGCCTCCCTGTGTGGGGCGACGGAACCCGCCTCGTTCACAAACCGCAGCGGGGGATGGGCACTCTCTGCACAGATCCCTGGCCAGGACAGCCTCTGTTCCGGAAGCATGGCTGAGAACAAATAAGGGAAGCACCCTCCCCACCCAACATGTGCCCTGTGGACGCAGCAGGAGGAGAGGACTAGGGAGCCCTACGAGCGTCCCCGAGGGCATCCGAGAACAGAGCCGCAGCCCCACGGCCAGCCGGCCCAGGCCTACACCCCAGCTTAGCTCCGCAGGCCCTCTCCCCTCGTGGGCAGGGACTCCCTGGAGGAGGTGAGGGTGAGGGTCGGATCCGGGCACGGTGTCCCAGACTTGGTGCCGAGAAGGTGAAATGCCATTGCACCCTGTGTTGGAAGGACGACAGTCTGGATTATTGGGCTAAAGTACAGGATCGAAATTAAATTTTACCGGTTCTTTCTATGCCTTCTAATGCAGACACAGGTGAATTTAGAATGACATGTGGGGTTCCCCTTCCGACACCAGTGGACTCTCTGGCCTCGAAACCCGCCCTGTGCCAGTGTAAGGACTTGGCCCTTCCCCAGGGTTCTGTAGGGAAGGCAGGAATGAATGAATGAATGAATGAATGAATGAATGAATGAATGAGTCCCCTTGGAGAGAACCAAGTTCAGAGAGCAGGTGACCTATGGGGCAGGTCACAAGTACCCGAGGGATAAAGGCAGCCCCTCCTTATTTGGGATGGTGAAACTGAAACAGCAGGGTGGGCATAGACAGGGCATGAAAGCAGCCCATTTCCCGGAGAGCCTCGCCTACCCCAGGCTGTGGACAGGGAAGCTGCCTGGGCCCTCAGCACGCTCCGGCAGACCCTGTCTTCCAGCAGGACCCCCAATGAGGTCTGAGGCATGGGGTCACTTGCAGAAATACCGTGGCGATTCCAGAATCTGCAGAGAACCCACCTGCCCGAATGTGGCCCGGAGCTCCCTTCTCCAGGCCCCGGGACAGTGTCCTGCTTCCCGTGCGGCCTAAGGGACACCAGCTCCCCACCCCCAGCAGTAACCTGGAGCCCCGGGCCCATCCATCACTGTCAGGCTCCGAGACTGGCCTGGCTGCAGCCGCTTCCGCCACACACAAGGAGCAAAGAGAGGGGGTCGCCCTGGGCCAGCGCTGGCTAGGGCACCGTGGGTCAGACCGAAGGTGCCTTGCCAAGCGCACACTGGCCTGCTCTGGCTGGAAGCCCAGCCTCCTCAGGGTCACACAGCCAGACTGGGCTGAGAACAGGGCTCTTCTCTCTGTGCGGCCCCAGCTGGACGGGCCCTCCTCTGGGCTTTCACAACAACTTCCAGCAGGCAGCCCATCTCCTGAGCACCAGCTAAGGACCAGAACTCCTCAGGGACCACAAGGCGGGCCCTGCCTCCGGCCCGCTGCAGTCCCCTGTGAGCGGCGCCTCCAGGCTGGCCCCAGGGATGCAGGAGGCCCCTGCCCCAGGAAGTTCTGGAGGGAGACGAGCGGTCCCTCAACCCTGGGGCCCAGCACATGCCTGGCATGTCCACAGAGGGCCTCCAGGATAAGGGAGGGGTCCCCTTCCCGGGTGGGTGGGGGCCTTCCACCTCCCCAGCCTTTGCCCCAGGGCCGAGCTCTGGCCTCGAGAGCCCACAGCTGCACCCCCACCTGCTCCACAGGCATTGTCCTTGAGCTCTGCTGGGCCAGTGGGGTCAGAGACAGCCTTCCACCTTCCCGCATCCTGGGTGCCCTCAGAGCCATTTGCGGGAGTGAAGTTCAGGAAACATACACATAAACTCAGACCCTAAAGATCTAGACCCACGAGGACCCTGACAGTGGTCTGACCAGACTGCTCCCTCCGTAGACGGAGAAACCAGTGCAGGACTAGATCCCAGGAGCCCTGGATCATGACCTGAGCCAAAGGCAGACGCTTAACCCACTGAGCCACCCAGGGGTCACTAAAGCTATTTTAAAACGGAAAAAATGTGGTTTGGGAATAATAAGATAGTCATATGAAAAGAAGATTAAGTTGGATCCATCCCTCACCCTTTACACCCGAGGGAAACACCAACGGATCAGATGGAAACATAAAACAAAATAAAGCCACAATGAGGGAGATATTCATGGTGGCTCAGCTCTGCCTTGATGTGGTGGTAGTTCCACAAATCTACACACTTGACAACATGCCACAGAACCACACACACACACTGTTCCAGGGCCATTTTCCTCATTTTGATATTGTGCTATTGTTGCAGAAAATTCACTCATTAGGGGAAACCGGGGGACCCTCTGTGCCATCTCTGCCACTCCCTTTGGATCCACAATTACTTCAAAACAGAGAGCATTTGAAATAAATCAATCAACAATCCATAGAGGCCTAGCAGAAAACATGGACGGGTTTTTCTATAATTTCTATGTATAAAAAGTAGTTGCTTTTTTAAAAAAAATTAGAAACTAACCAGATAGGTGACAATCAGGGAAAATACTGTCAAACCGCCATTGACCAACATGAAGTTGCTCCTTATGGAGCCCGTACAGAGAGCAGGCAAACACCAGGAAGGCGGACTGCAGAAGGGCGCGGGCACCCCAGCTCCGGCAGCCACGTGAAAACGTGCAAAACACAGCAGGCAGAAGAACGTAAAACCAACGCAATGCAAATGTTAACGGACAATGAGTTTGGGGGGATACTCTAACCAATTAGAAAACTAGGGTTCAGGCAACCCAGCCAAGTGACTCCACTGTGAATTTTATAAAATCTAAGCACAGATTAAGTATTTCCAGTGAAAATGTAGTACACAGACTGGGATGAACTGCAAATATAAAATAGGCACCAGATTTTGAAGGCTTTGCATAAAAAAACAATGAAAGTAGCTCATTAACCAGTTTTTCATTGATTACGTGTTGAAATGATATTTTGTTGACGCAGACTCAATCACCCTGCTATGGGTCCAGGCCTGAGCAGCCTGAGGACAGACTCACCCTCCAAGCTTGGGGAGAGGAGCCCCTCGCTCGTGCTCTCCTGCTGAATGTGGACACGGAGCACGGCTCGGGAACGAGGCCCACCCGCTGGAGGATGGCAGGGCAGAGGGAGGGCCATGGGTCTCAGAGAAGGTGCAGAGCTGCCGACCACCCTGGGCCTGCCCCATCTCTGGCTCCTTTTTCCTTAACCACAGTGTTGCTTATTTTGTGTCAGGCGGGGCGGGTTCGGTTCCCACAGCCAAAGCACCCCTGACGCCCAGCAGCTCTCAGAGTTGGGGAGGACTCTGACGGGGGTCGAGAGGTGATTTAGGAGGTACAGGGCAGGCTAGAGGAAGTTGTATACCCAGAGGGGGAAATGCAATTAAAATTTAGCCTTACAAGAGAGAAAAAGTGAGCTGATTTAAAGAAAAATAGTAGGTAAACGGCAACACAGTGTACGTTGGTGAAGCAAAGATCAAGATGCTATCACGGTACAGCTGGGTAAACTGAGGCCCAGCATGGAGCAGCGTCTCTCCCAAAGTTACAAGTCCCAGGCCTGTCTCAGTCAAGCTCCCTGAATGTCAAGCCCCCTCCCTCCCTTCGCCCCGACCTCTCTGTCTCTGCCTCTGCCTCTGCCTCTGCCTCTGCCTCTCTCTCTGCCTCTGCCTCTGCCTCTGCCTCTCTCTCTGCCTCTGCCTCTGCCTCTCTCTCTGCCTCTGCCTCTCTCTCTGCCTCTGCCTCTGCCTCTCTCTCTGCCTCTGCCTCTGCCTCTGCCTCTGCCTCTCTCTCTGCCTCTGCCTCTGCCTCTGCCTCTCTCTCTGCCTCTGCCTCTGCCTCTCTCTCTGCCTCTGCCTCTGCCTCTGCCTCTGTCTCTGTCTCTGCCTCTGCCTCTGCCTCTGTCTTTGTCTCTGCCTCTGCCTCTGCCTCTGCCTCTGTCTCCATCTCTCTCTGTCCCCCTCCCTCTCCCCTCTCCCCTGTTTTGGGAAGAAAGCTAGGCAACGCTCAGTGTCCTCTCAGTACCCCGCCCCCGGGGCCCAGCTGCCCCACAGGAGCTGAAGGAGAGCCCAGCCTGTCCCCTCAGAGCTGGCGCTTTGTCCTGCCCCTGGAGGAGGCTGTGGGGTTCTGGGGGCTGCGTCACCGGCAGGACAGGGTTCCTCTGAGCCTCCTCCTCCGGGGCCAGTTAGGAGCTCGGGTTATGCAGGCTCCGGCTGGGATGGAACTCCTCCACTGTGGGGGCCCTGCTCCAGCCCTCCCTTCTGGGCTCGGCCGGGCTGCCCTGGAAATGACAAAGGCCAGTTAGTCACTTCCCTGGAGTTGTCACATCCAGCTGCCCCGTCCTAAATAAACAAACCAGCCCTGCACCCAGCACGTCCAATGTTCCCAGATGCACACCATACCCCACATGGCCACATGGTCTTTCTGGGGGACTCCGGGCCTGCCCACAGGCGGAGGCAGTGGAGCGGGGCCCCCAGCAGGTGTCCAGGGTCACAGCCTTTGCTCTCACCCAGCCCCCCCAGCAAAGCCCCTATAATTTGGGGTGACATCACCCCCATCTCGGCTGTGTTCGATGAAAATTCCCCACTGGCGGGAGGAGGGTGACCTTTGTGGCAGTCCCAAAATAGCCCCAAAGCTGCCCGCCACCCCAGGGATGCCTGGAAACCACGCCCAGCTGAGGACAGAGGTCACCGGGCTCCCAGGCCTTTGATGTTCAAGGGGCCCTGAAGAAACCTCCAGAAAGGATGCAGGGCCACAGCTCCACCAGGGCCTGGTCCCCGGGAGCCACAGAGATTTCTCCACTGAGGGAATGAATGAATGACTAGCAAACAAAGCTGAAAGGTGGAACATGGAAGGAGGGAAGAAGTCTCCCCGGGGCCTCTGGAGGGGCGCCCTGCAAATGCTGACGTCAGAGGCGTGGCCTCCAGAACCGTGGGAGGTGAGTCCCACTGTTCTCGGCTGGGGCACCACAATGGCACCGCTGGGAGAGTGCTGCGCCGGGTGTGGGTTGCCCATCACCCAGCCCCCAGCACCCCAGCGAGGAAACGACTGGCATCACCCCATTTGAGAGATGGGAGCCGGCTACAGACTTGGAGGACCTGCCCAAGGTCACACAAGGTCATAGGCTGCCATCTCTGCAGTAGTCACGTGGCCCTGGGCATTAGGCCTTGGGGGCCGCATCTGCCGGGGGACTGTCCTGGACTCTGTGCCCTCACGGTGACGCGAGGGTTCCGAGAAATCAGCTGTGGACACGACACCTGGCGTGCGCAGACATGGGCACCGCGAGCTCACGGTCGATTGTCTGCGGGGATCACCCACGGGCGGCTGCCGGAGCAGGGGGAGGGCCTTGAGCCTGCAGGCCTCCGCCTGGCCCCTGCAGCCCCCCACCGCCATGTTCCTGCCCCAAATGTGGATGAGCCCCTGTCTGGGGCGGCCCCACCTGGGGCCCGGAAGGAGCACACCTGGGGGACCCAGAGAGAGGGAGGACAGCCAGGTGGGGAGGCCCGGGCCCTCTGCCCTCCAGGGGCCTGCAGCCAGGGCCCATTTCCTTCCCAAGTGGGCTTTTCCTGTGGCTACAGGACACTCGGGGGAGGGCAGAGGACCCGGCGGGAGGGGGCGGGGGCCGGATCCCTGTTTCCAGGGAGGCTGCATTTGGGACCTGGGGTCTCAGTGTGAGGTGGTCTTTGTGTCTCCCGTCTTGGTGACACCTGACACATGCTGCAGGGCTGACTTGGGCCTCCCTGTGGGTGTGAAGATGCTGGAGGAAATGCCCTGGGAGCCCAGGGTGTGGCCCTGCCCCTCCCTCCAGAGGAGGGGGCCTTGGGGGCACGTTCCCATCCCATCCAAAAAGAGGCACAGGGGGTGCCGAGCGTCAGGGCCCGCCTCAGCCTGGGGTGCGTGCTGGGATAGGCACTGTGCCCAGGCCGTGGCCTCCTGGAACACATCCCCATCCCCTAGGCTGCACGGAGGCCCCAGCCAGCACCTTGCCCATGTCCTTCTCATCCGGCGTCCAGCCAGAGCTGCGGAGGAGGGGCGCAGAGGTGCCAGACCAGGGCAGCACACATACGGGCACGTGTGTGAAATACCAAAGCCTGGAAGGAACCCATGTCAGGTCCCACAAACCTGTATGCTGTGTGTTCTGTCCACAGAGACATCTGTTTATTGAGTGCAGGCCCTCGAAATGCGGCTGGCGAGCCCCCATCTCCCGGATGAAGAAACCGAGTGCAGAGGTGTGAGCAACACCCCGAGGCCACACCTGGGTAAAGAGAGACCCGGGCCCTCAACCCCATGTGCACCCCCAAGTGTTTATGTAACATTCTGCTGTGCTGGTAGCACTGTTTTCATTGTTGGTCATGGAAGGCGAGGTTCGCGTGGGGTCCCATCTCCCCATGGCGGGCACGTCTGCACAGGCTGCTATTGCTACTTCCCGGACCGCACGGGTACTGGATACTCACCCCGTACCCCCAGAGGCCCTTGCAGGAAGGAAGACGGGGCGCCACCTCCTCAGGCCAGCGGAGGCTCACCTCTCCCGGAGCCCCAGGGTGGGGCTTGCTCTCCAGCAGCCCTGACACACGCTGGGGCCGTGGGCATCCTGAACCTCGGGAAGGGGAGCAGGCAGAGGAGGCTGGCGTTGGCTCTCCCGCAGACCTGGGTCTGAGTCCCTAGCCACGGAGCCACACTCAGAGGAGCGTGTTGGGCTCTGGGCAGTGGGGGACAGGTATGACGTCAGTCCCCTCTCAGTTTCCCTGTCGCTCAGGTGGGTTCCCGCCAGAGAATGCCAAGACTCGCGGCCAGCACGGTGGACGGACAGACCCACGGCAGGGCTGGGTTCCCGGTGCGGGTGGGGGCTTGGTCTAAGGGGACCGTTCTGTGGGCTCCCTGCCCCTACACCCACAGGACGGCTGGCGGGACGCTTCCTGGCAGGCCGCCCTCTCCTCGGCATGCCTGCGGGTGACTTCTGGAGCCTGGCCAGATGCCGTCACACGTCCCGGGGGCTCCTTGGCTTTTGTTTCTGATGACGTGGGGTCTGCCGGAAGAGGGGAGTCATGGCGGGAAGAGGGCTCAGTGTGATTCAGGATCCTAAGCAGGACATCAGCTCCCTCAACAGCGGCAGGGAAAGGGGGCTGACCGGGAGGAAGCCCCACGTGTGGAGCAGAGTCTGGGGGCTGGGGCCTGGGTGCAGGGAGAACAGGACAGTTCAGGCGTCAGGGCCCCCAGGGGCCAGGGGATCAGGCTGGGCCGTCGGACCCCCGCAGTGGGCCTCCCCCGTCCGTGGCCATCAGCAGGGCCCCTCTGGGTTAAGGGCAGCAACAACTGTGCCCTATTTATATAGGGCTTCGCTTCACTGTCCACGGGCTGTGGCCGGCAGAGCCCATCCACGCATTCCACTGTGATCAGTTTACATTTAAAATAAACGTTTCCCTAACTCGAGTCTGATCTCCGGCAGTGATTTCAGGAAGCAGTGAGTCCAGGTCCAGACTCCGAGGGAGGCCTCGCTGCTGGGCACTCAGGGACAGCAGTGACGCAAGAAGCGAGAGTGGTCCCCCAACCCTGCTGTGACCCAGTGACTCTGTGTGCCCTGGAGCCTCACCTGCCAGGTGACCCCCAGGGCCCCTGCCCCCACGCAGCCCCCACACGGCCTCCCTTCTCCCCACTGGAGCCCCGGCTCCCACACACTTCCCATGGGGTGCCTCCTCAAGCCCTGGCCACCTGCAGAAGGTCCTGGAGCCGTCCCAAGGCAGGCGATGGGGGGGGGGAGCGGCGTGCACCGGGCACCCGATAGATGCCGGTGCGGTTACATTTAACTTCATGCTCTTCCCAAAGACACCCCTGACCTCCTCACCCTGAATGCAAAGGGACGCTCAGAGTTCATTTGGAGAACACAAAATGCAGCCCCCTAACCTGTGACAGCCACAGTCAGCGCTTGGCTGTTCCACAGGACTCAGTCCCTGTCTGTCCCGGGCCCAGCACGTCCCCGGAAGGCGGACGAGAGAAGGGACAGGGAAGAAGCCAGGGTCCCCTGAGGTGTGCTCGCGGCCACCTGCCCTTGGAGCAAAGACCAGCGAGGGGACCTTGAACAGCCCTGGCCGGGCTCCCAGTGAGGCCCTCGAAGGCCCCAGACCCTATCAGCAGAGCCTCCCTTCTTCCCTCTGTCCACCCACATTCTCCTGGAAAGTCTTCTTTTGAGCCAGTTGACGGCCCCAGATGAGGGGTAGGGGTCACCAGCTCCGGTCTCCGGAGGCTTGCACACAGGCCAGAGCCTGATAAGCCAAGGGCCCTTGTCCAGAGTGTGAGGAGCGTGCAAGCTGATGCCCCCCCTCACCCTGAGGGGCTGCTCCAGCTCCAGCCCCGGGGGCCAAGGCCTGACACAGACATCAGGGATGCTGGGTGGTCAGGGGAAGGTGAGGGTGATGGGGACTCCCTGCATCCCACCCCGGCCTCCCGCACCCTGCCCTGGAGACCCCACTTGTTTCCAGGCCTCACCGTTACGAAGGTACACCAAACTCCCAGCCACTTGAGGGCAGCCCCGCCCCAGGGGAGAGGGTGAGGTGAGGCCTGGTCAGCCGAGGAGGGCGCCGGGCTGGGCACCCTTCACTTACAGGGCGACTCAAAGGAGCCGCCATGACCTCCCCGCTGGGGCAAGGGACTCCGGCCTCAAAACCCACAACCCTTGGGCCCTGCTCGGGGCCCCCTCTTCTCTGCAGCCAAGAGCAGCTTGGGGGTGGGTTACTGTGTGCCTCCCGGGCAGCAGGCCCTGTGCCGAGAGCTCTTCCTCACCCTCTGAGGCAGGCATGCTGTGAGGGCCCGGCTGACCCAGGAGGAAACCCAGGCTGGGGGCTGAAACAGAGACTGCGGGTCGGGGGGCCGGGGTTCGGACGCGGGCTCGCCGACTTTAGAGGCTGAGTGTTGGGTCACATGTCAGAACGGCGACAGTGCGGGGCGAAGGCAAAAACGTGCTCTGATCCCAAGGCCGTCCCGCGGGCAGCTGAAGGCACAAGCGCTTCCTCTCCAAGCCCAGCAAACACGGGGTGCTGGCTGTGTGTTCCAGCCAGGGCTGGGGTGAGGGGCAGCTCCCAGACCTGCAGGAGAGCAGGGGAGGGGGCGGCATCTGCCCGGGGCGCTGTCTCAGGGACAGCCGGTCAGGGCTGCAGCCTGAGCCGGGTTTTCATGTGGAATAGGAGTTTTCCTGGGGAGGAGACAGCGTGTGCAGAATGTGCCATCTGTGAGTGTGTACTGAATGCCAAGCGCAGCGAGGCCTTGTGCACGGGCAGGGGAAGCCGAGGGGGAGCCCCACGCATCCCACTGCCCTGGTGGTAGCTCCCAGCTCCTCCACCACCCTGGGGCGCCTCCCGTCTATTTCAACCCCCCCCCCCCAGACTGGGAACCGGAGGTGGTGCACGGCAGGCACCCACTCAGCGGGGGCCAGGGCTCCCGAAGCCAAGACAGCAGGCACTTCCTGACTCTGGGCTCAGATCCCAAGGGGAGGCTGGGAGGGGCCCTGAGGGTGGCATTCCAACTCCTACTGCACAATTTGTCCATTTCCTGCCCTGGCTGCAAATTTCAACCATTTCCCTCATGGGCCACCTCCGGCCTCTGCCCGCTGCCTGGCCCTGCCCTGACCCTAGCAGGAGACAGGATGGTCCTTGTCCTGCCAGCTCAGAGTTTGCACCCGGCCATGCCTTCAGCCAGCATCCTGCTGAGAGGCCCCTGGATGCAAGCAGGGGCGCCAGGCCAGAGTGTCGGGGAGACTAGTGTCCAAAACCCGCTGTGCATCCCCCATCCAGGCGACTGGCCATGGCAGCATGCATCTGGCACCTGCCGTGGGGCCATGTGGGGCTGGTGCTGGAGTCCTTCAAAGGCTGGAGACACCGGCCAGAGGTGGGACATGGGCACTCGCCACATGCAGAGGGTGGGCTTGTTAACCTTGAAAGCATGGTTCCTCCAGTCAGGGAGGGTGGACTCCAGGTAGGGCCCCAGGACGGAGCCCAGGCCTGAAGCCGTTCCAGGGCCAACACTTAGAAGCCCAGCACCTTGCCTCCCGTCAGGCTGACCTGAACAGATCCCAGGAGATCTGGCAGGGCTGCGTCCAGAACCTTGGCAGAGCAGACCATTGTCTCTCTGCAGGCACCCTCCCTAAGCTCAGAGAACATCCTGCCCATGAGAGCAGGCTCCCCAAGACGAGGTGAGGGCGTCCAGCTAGAATGCATTCCTGGGATCTGGCCCCTGCCCATTGAGACCCCAAGCGGGGCTCCCCAGGAAGCTGGTGCGGGAAGGCTGGTCCCGGTGGGGGTGGTGGCCCTGATGCCCCCTCCCAAGGGTCGGTGGCCTGTGGCACCCCAAGGTTTTTTAGGGTTTGTTCAAGTCCTGTGCACAGTCTGGGAGTTACCCTTAAGAAGTATCCTTGGCCATGAACTAGTTGGACTGGGGCCTGCTGCCTGTAGCTAAGAATTTAACCCGGGCTGATGCTGAACAGGAAGCTAGGCCCCCGAGGAAGAGGTCCCACAGTGCTGGGGTCCACGGGCACTCAGTGGATGGTGGCAGCTGCCTGCCAACCCAGCCTGCAGCCCCTCCTGCTCAACTCCCAGTTCCCAGCCCCAGCCCGGGCCTGCCAGGATGGGCCTTTCCCCGATGCCCAAAATGAGAAACAGGCACCCAGCTGAACCCCTAGGGGTGGGGATGGAAGACCCCTGCCTCCCAAGCTCTGTGGGAGCACAGCAGGCCCTGGGAGCTCCCCGAGGGGCTGCAGAGGGTGGCACCCTTGAGAAACCCTGACCAGGCTCCCTTCCCCTTATTCAGGCCGCGGACCTGGGCCAGACCGCCAACTCTCTGTTACATCCCCAGGGCATGCTTCCCTGGTGCTTAAGGAAAGGATTTCAGCAGATGTCGCCCATCCGTGGACCCAGTCTGGGCCAGCACGGCAGGGTCCCCAGCATGCCCTGGGGTCAGCCTCAAACCAGAGTTTGCATGGCAAGCCCAGAAGAGTGGGCCATATCTCTAAATCAGGGATACCATTGCTCTCCGTGCGTCAGAGTGATTTGAACCCACTGACCACCAACCGGTGACCTTGTCCCGTGGTTTGACTTTGCCCAAACAGCACCATCCTGACCACGTGAGGAAGAAGCCCAGAGAGGGAGGGGAGTACAGAAGGTCATCCAGCTTGCTGCCCTGCCCCCCAAGCCAGTGACGGGTGATCTGTGTGGTGAGGGGGCTTCAGGAAGGGCAGAGAGTGCTCTGCGGATGCAGCTCCCGGGGGCGGCCCCTGCCGAGGGAAAGCCAGGAGAACACAGGGTGCAATGTGGGGCCAAGCACACATAAAGGGTGTGTTCATCCAGGCCGCGTGGGGCTGGGAGCCCTCCAGCACAAGCTGTGAACCCAGACAGATTTTCCATGCTGGGGCCCAGGTTCCCTGCCAGCCTGCTGTTAACAAAAAGTCACAAGGCTCAGCCAGAGCAGCTCGGAGAGACAGGACAGCCCTCCAACACATTCTAGCTTAGTGATTTAATGGCGGAGCATGCATGCACTATTTATGTAATAAATCCATCCATTTGGGGGTTTTAATATGTCATAGGAGGCTCCTCCCCAACCCCACCCACCCCACCCCCAAACACAGAATCCTGAGAAAATCTTATTTCACAGGTTCCCATAAAGCCAGGTGCAAAGCAGCCGTGGCATGCGTGGGGCCCAGCTCCTAAGGAACATTGCTGCTGGCAGCGGAGGGAGAGCACGGAAGGGGGGCTTTCGTAGGTGCGGCCACCGTCCAGCAGGCAGGTGGCTCTCTGGGAAAACCACAGGGCTGGCTCCTCGGCCTCCCTATGGCCGGGACCCCGCTATGGGGAAGGGCGTCAGACCCTCAGGGCAGAGGCTGCATCCCAACCAGAGAAGGTCCTAATCCAACTTGCTGAACAGTGACCACACACATACAGAGATTTTGACATTAAGGCAGATTAATGTCAAATCTTAAAAACCCACTTCTGGGCGAAATACTCAAATAAGGTTCATGGACTAAATTTCAACCCCAACAATGGAGCAAACCCTGCTAATGTGAGGCCCCTGCTCAACCCAAACAGCCTTCACCCCAGTCCACCCCAGGAAGGGAACCAAAGGCCTCCTAGTACTTGGTTTGGGGTCGCCGGGGAGCGGGGGGCAAAGGGGGTACAAGGAATCATCCTCTTCAAAAACAGCTCCCATCTCAGAGCTGAGCTGAGCCCTGGGGCCAGCGCTCCCAACCTCTTCCAGGGGCCGGGGATTCCGGAAGTCGGCCTGTCCGTAGTGACGGCCCAGGCCCCGGCTGGTGGGGGTCGCCCCACTGAGTCCACTGTGCGCCTCCTCTCCCCTGCTGGCTGCTGTTGGTTTGCTTTGGGGCAGGAAAGTGGGATGCATGTAGGGTGGCAGGCTGGTCACACACAGGGCCCCCCAGGCTTCACGCCCATCCCAGGAACAGAGGAAGGCATGGGAGCCTGGGGGCGTTGAGAGTCTTGCCAAGGCCCCCCAGCCAGAAAGGGAGAGACAGTGCTGAGGCAAGCCCCCCCAGAGCCCACCACTCACCCAGGGAGCCAACTGGACCCTGCCTGCTCCACTCTGCTCCTGCAGAGCCGTGGACCGGGGAGGGCATGGATTTCAGCAAATCCATCCTGTGGCCCAGTGGTGCAGAGGTAACAGGCAGACGTGGTCCCTGCCCACACGTGTGCCCCAGGAGGCCAGGCCAGGCGGGCCAGCTCTTCCTAGAGCCCTGAGCCTGCTGACCAGCCACCCCGGAACCAGTGGCGCCAACGTCAAGCGCACAGCAGGATAAGAAGGCTGAGGCCGCAGATGGCTTTCAGGCATCTGCCTCCTCCCAGGGCAGCCAGGGCTGTCAGTCGGTAGCAAACACGACTCGCCTCTAATAAAACAAATCATCTGAGGCTGGGGAAGCCACAAGAGGAAACAGCTGTGTGCTCTTGGCTGCGAACACGTGTTTCTACGCCCATCTCCCCGCTCCCCACTCCGCTCCTGCGGAGTTCCGGATGCTTGGCCTGTCTCTGACAGCAGAGTGCTCTGCACTGTCGGGAGCAGAGTCACGGGGGCCTCGCGAGCATCACCTGGCCACGCACACGCAGAAACCAGATCAGCGGGCCACACTGAGTGCCCGCTGTGTGCCAAGGACCATGAGCCACAGACCCTGACACGACTGTAGCCCCACAAAGGCCGTCCCAGCCACAGATACCAATGTCTCTGTCCACAAAGACTTACGCCGGGATGTTCATGTGGGTTCTATTCATAATTGTCCCCAAAATGAGACACATGCAAATATGCTCCAGGAGGTGAAAGGGGAGACAATGTGGGGTGTACAGTGGGACCCTCATGAGAAGGACAGACAAACCTGCTGATAAATTCAACAACTCGGGTGACTCTCAGAAGCATTACGCTGACTGAAGGCCCAGAGGTGCACACAGCGTCCGCGTCCATCACTGTGAACGCTGGAGTAGGGGGCACGGGTCTGTGCTCAGAGCCAGAAGACCGGCTCCCTAGATGGGGGGGGATTGGTTACAGGGCCACAAGGAAGCCTCCTGGGCACCGGGAAATGCCCCATACTCTGACCCAGGTATGCACACGTTAAGAAGTCATGGAGCTAGGCATGCAGATTTATGCATCTCAACAGAGCCCTGTAGAAAGACAGGTAGATGCTGGAGGGGTGTCACATCCTCCCACAGCCCGACCCTCCTCCAGCTGTGCTTTATACCCTAAAGGTGGGAGGCGGAGGTGGGGCCCTCAGAGAAGAAATGGTCCCCCCCACCACCACCGATGGAAGCAGAGAGGTTGCTAGACGGCTCTCTCTTCAGCCCAGGTGGACACAGGTGCCTACTTTGACCCCAGGACTAGAGCATTGTGGTGGGTGCTACAAATGGAGATGCATTGATCTGAGCGCCATCGTTCCAGCCTTG
This sequence comes from Eumetopias jubatus, assembly GCF_037043125.1. Taxonomy (NCBI): domain Eukaryota; kingdom Metazoa; phylum Chordata; class Mammalia; order Carnivora; family Otariidae; genus Eumetopias; species Eumetopias jubatus. Next base: position 111,066,529 of record NW_028274818.1, on the reverse strand, counting down.
CGAAGTCCCAGGAAGAGGGTATCAGGCCCACCAAGCCGGCAGGTTCCTTCAGGACTCACTGACACTGGGGCGAATGGGAAAGTCCAGAGCGTCACCAAGGACCTTATCGCACCACCACGCACTTCCACGTACCAGCACCACGGGTGCCACCACCATCTCCACTGCCTCCACCATGACCTTCATCAACACCTCCGTCATCACCTCCACCATCACCCATCACCTCTATCATCACCACCATCATCACCTCCACCATCACTCCATCATCACCCCATCACCTCTATCATCACCACCATCATCACCTCCATCATCACCTCCATCCTCACCCCATCACCTCCATCATCACCTCCCCCATCACCTCTATCATCACCTCCATCATCACCCCATCACCTCTATCATCACCCCATCATCACTCCATCACCGCTATCATCACCACTATCATCACCTCCACCTTCACCTCCATCATCACCTCCATCATCACCCCATCACCTCTATCATCACCACCATCACCTCCACCATCACCTCCATCATCACTCCATCACCGCTATCACCACCTCCACCATCACCTCCATCATCACCTCCACCATCACCCCATCACCTCTATCATCACCTCCATCATCACCTCCACCACACCTCCATCATCACCTCCACCATCACCCCATCACCTCTATCATCACCTCCATCATCACCTCCACCATCACCTCCATCATCACCTCCACCATCACCCCATCACCTCTATCATCACCGCTATCATCACCTCCACCGTCACCTCCACCATCACTTTTGTCATCATCTCCACCATTACCTCCCCTATCACCTTCATCATCACCTCCACATCATCTCCACCATTACCTCCGTCATCACCTCCATCAATTCCACCATCAACTCCATAATTACCTCCCCCATCACCTCCATCACCTCCACCATCACCTCCCCCATCAACTCCACCATCACCTCCATCATCACCTCCACCATCACCTCCATTATCACTTCCACATCACCTCCACCATCACCTCCCCCATCACCTCCATCATCACCTCCCCCATCACCTCCATCATCACCTCCACCATCACCTCCACCATCACCTCCACCATCACCTCCACCATCACCTCCACCATCACCTCCGTCATCACCTCCACCAACTCCGTCATCACCTCCCCCATCACCTCCATCATCACCTCCACATCACCTCCTCCACCTCTGCCATCACCCCATCACTTCTATCATCACCTCCCCCATCACCTCCACCATCACCTAGTACAAAGTACCGCGGACCAGGTCTGTCCCCTCACAGTTCTGGAGGCCATAAGTCTGAGATGCAGGTGCTGTCCCACTGGTCCCTTCTGGTGCTGTGAGGGACAACTGCTCAGTGTCCCTCTCCAGCCTCTAGTGGCTGCCAGCAATCCTCGATGCCCCTGGCTTACACATGGAGATGCTGACCCCCACTGCCACTGCCATGTGGCCTCCTCCCTGTGCGTCTGTCCATGCTCCGCTCTTCTGTGAGGACACCACCCTGCTCCTGCATGACCGCAACCTAACCATCACACCTGTAGAGCCCTTGCTTCTGAGTAAGACCACCCTGCACAAGTTCTGTGTGGACATGAATTCTGGAGGGACACTATTTGACCCAGCACGTCCCCACCCCACCAGCCTGCAGCTCCCTTGCGCCCCTGTCACCATCTGTGCTGCATCACGGAGTAGTCATTTGTCGACCGTCTATCTCCACCTCCAGGGCATAGGCTCCTGCCTGCGTCAGACACCTGGTCTCACGACCAGGCTCACCCAGAGCCTGGCCCACAGTGTGCGCTCAGCAAACACCTGCTGAATGAATGAATGAGCAACACAAGGGCCCCAGTGGGTCTGATTCTAGATCTCCAGAAGGCCTAAGTCATGCTGTGCACTCTAAAGCAGAACATTCTGGATCTGGGGAGACGATGGGGATGAAATCAGCCCGGCTCCAAAGCCTGGATCTGCTGGGTGAGCGGGTCAGCCATTCACCAACCCGAGCCCTCATTCCCTCCTTGGTACAATGAGCCAGGCGAGGCTTGCCTCTTCAGGCTGACCTAGGGATGGGTAAGCGGATGGCCAGGGTCTGTTGGGCAATCACCCCAGTCTCCAAGATGGCCTTGGACGAGGATGGGTCTTGAAGAAAGGGCTGTCTTCACCCAAAAGCCCTTGAGTGTCTGATAACCACAAAGACCCAAGATGCCTCTGGGGCTACCATGCCAAACGGTCCTAGGGAATCAGTTCCATGGAGCCACGTGTCCAGCATGGTGGCTGGCAAGCGCAGTACCTCGCCGCTCCCGCCTGCCCCGCAGAGTCCCTGGGGGCTGGGATGGGAGGGAGCCAGGGAAGGAGGAAGCTTCTGGAAAGCAGCCACACTGGAGTGGTGCTGGGCCTCCTCACACGGCCCACCTAGGCCAGGCGTGTACTCCTCCCTCTGAGAGGTGGAAGGACAGAGGGCTGGTGGCAACTCTGTCCTGGCAGCTCCCCAGAGGCTCCTGGGCAGGCTTGAGTTTCTAAGGAGCATTAACTACGTCTTGCAAATTAAGATAGCCACTCCGAGGACTGAGGCCATTAAAAATAGCTCGACTTACTCAGCCCCTCCTCAGAGTTCTGTGGGAAAGAGTCCGTCAGCTGGACAGCTGACCCCACGGGCCTCCCACTAACTCGGAGCTAGCCCAGCTCATGGAGAAAGTATGGGAGGAACTCCGGCGGTGTGTGCCCTACAGCTGGTGAGTGGCCATGGGGGCCCCCCCAGCACTGTCCCTTGGTGACAAGGAGCAGACGTCACTCAAGGAGCACGCTGCTGTGGCATCTGCCCCATGGGACCGGCTCAGTACTGGTCACAGGTCCTCTGGCCCCTCTCTCTGTCACTTCCTCTCCTAAAACTGCCTTTTCCCAGCCTGCTCTGCACAAGAAGCAATCCTCTGGCCCCATGTTCACGTTAAGAAGGGACGTGTTAATATACAAGTCCTTGCATGTGCATACGCAAGGACCTAAACAACTCAGGAGGCCTTTGGCTCAAATACAGAAGAGCTAACTTGAAATGGCTTTCAAGTGTATCATGCCATGACAGGAAGTTCGGGTTGCAGTGATTACTCAGTGATTATGTGACATCACGGGATGTGGGACACCTTCTCTTCTCTGTCTTGCCACCCTCACTCGGCCTCAGTCCTCAGAATTGGTCCTCATGGTTGCAAGATGACTGCCATAACTCCAGGCGTCACATCCTTATCCACTAACCTCTAAAGGCACCCTTGCCTTGTGCGTCTTTTTAAGAACCAGGAGGACATTCTCAGAAACCCCCAGCAGTCCTCTCTAAAGTCCCATCACCAAAATGACTGCAGGAAGTTTGTCTCTTCGTCTTCATACTAAAGTGGAACATGTATTCCTTTTGTAATATGAAACATATTTTTCTACAGAAACCCTCTTGTCAGTGGTGTGCAGGACTCCAAAACCATGGGCTTGGTCCTTTCTGGGCAATCCCAGCTTTGCTGGGAAGGTCCAGGCTATGATGGGTCCTGGGAAGCCAGGGCCAAATATGAGACCCCAGCAAACGCCCAGATCCCAAATATAGGAAGTTATCTCTCCTTGGTGCTCCCCACCCGGCTGGCACCCCGGCACAGAGAGCTTGATGGTGGGGAAGGCCTTTTCCACTAACTAGCTGTGTGATCCTTCTAAGACACAAGAACGGTCATCGTGCCCAAGGCTTCCTTTGCCAGCTTACAGGTTCTGCCCAGCCTGGCTGCTCTAGCAAACCCCAAACCTCAACAGCCTGGTGTAAGAAGAGTTTCTGTCTCACTTGCATGAAGCCCGCCCCGTGATCATTCAGGGACCCAGGGTCCAGTGAGCACAGCTCTGCCCTCGTCCAGCGAAAGGGACAGGGAGCACGGCGGGCATCTTCCTTCCCCGGCTGCCCGGTGTCCTCTGCGGGGACTCAGGTCCCAGTAACACACCGTGACTCCACATCACCCAGCAACAAACCACCGCGTAGGGTGGTTCTGTTTCCTGATGGACGCCCGTGATGTGGAAACAGGGTTTCACAGCTCAGCCTCCAAGGCCTCCGAGGGCAGCAGGAAACATTTCAAGCCTCGTGCAGTGCGTAACTCCAACGCCGCGTGGGTTTGTGAGAAGGACAGCAGTGGCTCTGTGTCCGTGGCACCTGCTCTGCTCTGGCCGGCTGGGGTCATTGCCGCGTCCGCCTGACGAGCTGGCAGGGCGGGGGCCACGACACCCCACAGTCCGGCCTGGCCTGAGCGCTGACCCTCCCAGTGGCTGGACAAACCCTCCCATGTGCTCAGGCAGTTTGCACAACTGGGCAGACTGAAGCACCGTTGTTGTTGTTCTTGTCACATTAAAACACAAAATAGATTCAGCCACTTCGAACCTTGAAACATCTGAGGAGCAGAGCTCATAGAGAGATGAATTATTCATATATTTGGAACCCATTCTCCAAACATGGGCATAAATAAATTGTGTTTTCCTCCTAAAATGGGGCTGTTTCACCTAAGGGGCTCTCCCGGCAGACCCCACACCCCGCTCCACGGTCCCCACTGCGGGTCACAACACCCCACGCGGACGGGGACCAGTAGGGGATTGTTGGGTCTGGACCTGTGGCAGGCCCACAGATGGAAGCCCACAGGAAACTGTCACTGGTGTGGCATCTGGGCCAGAGACGGGTGGGCACTGGGGACGGGGTCCAGGAGCGGGGGCTCAGGTCCAGCACCCCCCGGTGCTGGCCTGCTCTGTGGCATCCTCACCCCCACACCCACCCTGGACCCCCACTTTTCTCATCCACAAAGTAAGCATGCTGAACCAGACAACAGCCAAAGGGCTCCTAAGGGCTCAGCACCAACATTCTGTGGTTCTGCACCAGAACTTTCCTCGTGATCTTCCTTAAATGAACCAGCATCAGGGCCGGGGGAAGGACCAGGTCCTCCAGAGCTCTTGTAAGGGAGGGGGCGCAGGGCAGGATGTAGTCTCGTCCGGGTTTTCCCTTGCATCTCCTTAGTGGCTGATGGTGTCGGACACCTTTCTCCTGTTTGCCCATTGCTAGCTGTGTATCTCCTCAGTGGGGCATTAAATATTTGCACAGCTACTGTGTGTCTGTCCCTGGCTCTGAAAACCACAAAGACCCAAGACACCATCCTTTCCTGAAGGTCACTGTCTAGCAGGCGAGGCCTAAGTGTGACACTATAGGACTGTGGCCCAGCCCGGGCTGGGGGGCTTCCCTCCTCATCCACCTGAGGAGTCCTGGCTTGGGCTTCCACCC